>NC_139896.1:30357014-31769514 GCF_905171665.1 Trachurus trachurus
ATAGTAATTGCATCGTTTTCCATTTGTATGACCTTCCCGTGTCCATCAGGCTGACAGCTGTCACAGGCCCGTCTGCTTCCTCTGACAGCTGTAACTCCTCATCTCCCCAATGAGCGTTTCCATCAACCTCCAGTGTTTTCACGCTGTAAATGATGAATTACAGAAACATTTAGACAGGAAACGGAGACAGTCTCATCATCTATCCAATGCTGTACCTAGAGTAAAATAAAGATTCATTAGGATGTTCAGAAAGAAACTGACCACATACTGTAAATGACATACAATACGATATGATACACACAATAGATAGCTGCCAGTCTTTTTGAAGATTTAAGTGTCATTCCTGTTGATGCATATAGGGACAAAAATTCAACTCATAGTAAATGATGGGGTTCTGCCCCAATGGGCTCTTCCGCAGCCTGTGTCTCATCCCTACACCAAATTCAAATCTTTTTTCTTCCCCCCCCCCAATAATCCTGCCAACCAACAGACAAACAAACAGACAGGCACAGATTGGTGTCTTTAAGCACTGTGAGATGCATACTAAGCAGGACATAATACCTCTGAAAAATCCACTTGTCAGCGTTCTGTGGCGTGAGGACAAACTTATGGTGTCACTGTTTCTAAATTTACTTGAAAACTGATTTAGCGTTTCTGTCCTGGAATTCCTTGTTCTCATTAGCCAGCATACACTGAAAGACAGAAATAGATATATCTGCAATAATCTAATATTGATTTGTTATTGTTGGTGTGTTTATATATATACGTATGTATATACTATATATATACTGTATATATTTATATGTATGTATATACTATATATATATATATATATATATATATATATATATATATATATATATATATATATATATATATATATATATATATATATATATATATATATATATATATATATATATATAGAGAGAGAGAGAGAGAGAGAGAGAGAGAGAGAGTAACTTGGTGCATTAATCAATATTTTTACTAGTCAATACATTAAATAAGGTTTGTAATTGCTTTAATTAGTGTTGAAAATGAGATTCTGATTTCATTAAGACTTTATGAATAAATAAAAGACAAACTTATGTTTGAAGTACTAATGCTTCTATAAAGCATTTGGGGGTCAAGTACATGCTGTCAGTTTGTAAAATGTATAAAAGTTACAGGAATCTCTGAAAAAAAAATCTGCATTTATTTCATACAGAAGTGCAATTCAAAGTGGACAACAGTTACAAGAAGAGCTGAAATATCAGTCCTCCAGTGTGTGTGCATAGGTTTGATGCAGAAAATTCACGTGGGACATCATGTGCCCCTTACCATCCTAAAAATATTTACCGTGTGCAGGATGAGCCGTGAACATATAGCTGGTGCTGCAGCATGTCAGTGTGATTGATAGGAGAGCTCTCCGTCTCCTGCTGCATGACAGAACAGGGAAAGTGATAGGCCCACTTTCTCTGACACGCCGTGGAGGAGGTGTGTGCTTCTTAATGTTAGAGGTGGACAGTGATATGAGTCATGAGGCCAATTGAAATGCATATGCTGTACATGAAGGGCATGTTGTGATTTAAGGCTGAACAATATTTAAACAACCCCCCAAGCCATAAATAAAATATTCACCATACCTGCACTGGCCATGACTTTAGTGACCAGCAAGTCAGCGATCGCAAAGGCCAAGCAGGTGAAGTCACATGTGCATCAGAAATATCATCATCCTTAAATAATAAATGTCAAAATCAAAACAAGATCACTCAAATGAATCACAAACATGTTTACACATCACAGTTTCTGGAGCATGACAACCTCGTTGTATAAGGTTGGTCACATGCTCACATTCCTCAAAAACCACTGCTATACTATTCTAAAATGTTATCACCTTCTCAAGTAGCCAATAATTGTCTTATAATAGCCACCCCACAGTTTACATTAGGTCAAGATACAGTGTAGAAGTCAAGTGCTTTGATATACAGTTGTACTCCACCACATTTCAGAGGGAAAGACTGTATTTTTTTTTTTTACACCACTGACACCTGTACCTACTGTGTTATAGATTATACCTGCTGAGATTTTGGCCGCTAGTATAGAGCAGTGGAGCATTTTTTTATTTTTATTTAAATAAATCCCTCATTTTTAATGGTTGGTTGAACTCACAGCTGAGTAGAAATGTGGAGGTAGTGAAAAATGATGACTGCTGCTAAGGACAAATATGGATGTAAACTTTTGGTTGCTTTTTGAAGAAAGAGACCTTGACCTAGATGAACACTGTATTTGGCTGAGAAATACAATCAAACGTACAGTAACTTTAAGTTGTTTATAAGAAATATACCCAATTGTATAAATGCAGTGTTGTTGCCAAATGGCTATTACTGTTATACTTTATTCTATCCATCTTTCTAGTTAGGCATAAACATGAATACAAGACCTTCACTTGTAGTGGAGTATGTTTAAGTTAGTGTTTTGCTTCTTTTACTTAGGTAGAAGATCTCAACACGACTTCCACCTCTGGTGTGTGGTACTTTAGTTCAGAGTTTGGAGTTGGCTTTTCTGTAGCAAAGATCCAGTGCAGTGAACCGTGCTCAGCTCAGTGCTTCAGTCGCTCTATCATCAAACAGCTCCATTTGTCAAACGATCTTTACCTTCAGTGACCTGAAACAGGAGGAAGAATCGAAACAGTTCAGTTTAGGTTAATTATGTTACAGAGAAACACTTGGATGGATTTTGAGCGCCAGCCTATTTATCATACATTCAAAGAAATTAGATTTTGTTGACACTGTTGCACTCACACTTATTCACTGCAGCGTCCTGGGTATGGTAGTTAAACAAATCCGATAGTGATGAAAAGCATCAGTGTGAAGAGTCCTGCTTCGAGCGCTGCCCCTCTGTTCACCAGAGCTGAGAAACCAAAACTGTCATTAGTGAAATCAACACTTGACTGTGAACACCAACATGTTACAACACTGTATTTCCCCTCCAGGATTTTTCCCACCTTTTTTTGGAATTTTGATTATGATTAACGATAATTGTGTCCTTGGAATGTTTTTTTTTTTTTTTTTTAAAGTTAAACTTTTCAAACAAATTAAAAACCAATATTCAAAAAAAAAAAGAAAGAAAAAGAAAAGCCCAGCACTGGATTCTTACCCTCTGCTGTGAGTGTGACCGCAGCTTTAAGGTCCTCTTCTTGTGCGTCAGCGACAGTTGGTGCAGGGTCTGTGAAACGTTCAGCTGGGGCTTCAGTTACAGTCTCTGTTGCAGCTACTGGGACTTCCTCAGCTGGATCTGATTCCATCTCTGCGGCGTTGGACTCAGATGGGGTCTCGGTGGCAGCTACAATGAGTATCTCTGGAAGACCCTCAACTAGTTCACTCTCCTGAGGAATTATATCCTCTGGTTCCTCTAGAAGAAGATCTTCTGTCTCCTCCTCTGTCTCCTCCACTTGGTCCTCCAGGGGAATTATGAGGACTAGGTCATCTGGGACCGGTTCCTCACTTGTTACCTCTTCCTCTACGTCCCCCTGCTCTACAGGAACAAATTCTTCCTCATCTGGTGAACTGGCAAGATGTTCTTCGATGGCATCAGGGTCCTCTTCATCGCTTTCCTCTGGAAGGATGACAGATTCCTCCTCAGGTTCCTCATCAGTAAGAGTGTCCAGCAGGATTATTGGGATATCTGCTTCTACTTCTTCAACAGGTTCCTCTTGATGAAGCTCTTCAATCTCAGAAGGAACAAGGACATCGGATGTCTCTTCCTCCAGCGCACCATCAAGAGGTTCTTCTAAAGCATCATCATCAGGGATTATCAGTAGCGTGTCTTCTGGAGCAACTTCTTCTGAGGCTTCATCTTCTACAGCCTCTACAGGATCAATGGGGATTGCATCTGCTGGATCTGGATTGAGTGAATCATCCTGGTCTGGGGATGCATTTTCCACAACAGCTGTTTCCTCCTCCATGTCTTCTTCAGGTGGTCCATCCTCGGAGGTCTCTACAGGAATGACTGGAATTGGTGCTTCTTCAGCTGGACCTGGACCTGGTTCCTCTGCAACATCACAGCAGCGAACAACTCTGGCAGCTGCAATGGAAGTTACGCAGACACTTGAACTGGTTTTCAGTTTATCAACAGTATTGCTGTGTTCTCAAAGGTCATTAACAAAGGAAGCCTTAATTCTGTCTGAACTTCACATCACTTATCCTAATTGATAAAGTGTACAGTCATATGTTTTTTTTTTAATATATGAAAATAAATGACTTTTAAAATCAAAGCCCAAACTGCTTTTGCTAAACCTGTGTAATATCATGACTCAAATTTCTCTTTCCATTGTGCCTATTAATTTGACTTTTAAAGTAAAAGCAGAAGTAAGCGATCCAGTGGTTTTGTCTAACTTCCTGTCAGCAGATGGAGTTAGCAGTCCCCGCCCTCGTCCCTACGTCACCACATTCACGTGCATCCCTTGGCTGCACACACAGAGAGGACCGCCCCTTTATGCCGTTCTCTCTCCTCATTGGATAAAGGTTGTAGGATACAAGGAAAGTTTTCTCCTCGGCTTACAGCAGAGCAGAGTGACTGACAGACCTGTGTTTCAGACCAAACACTCTATATAAATGATTGCTGTCGGAAAATATAACTATTTAAGACTTATATTAACACAAATATTCCGCTTACTTCTGCTTTAAGACAGCTGACCTGCTGGTCATTGGAAATTGGGGTTTGCGACAGTGGAGGCTCATTTCCATAAAGTAAGTGTAGAAAATAAATGGTGTTCAGTTTAATGATGGCTGACTGTAGGAGCCTTATGTAACAGTTAGGGACACCACCAGTGATCTGATACAAACATGGAGGGTGTGTAGTGATCCAAGTTTAGTTCAAATGCCTCACGTGGCAATATGCTAACAGGAGCAGGTGTGCCATTGAAAAGGCCATGAAAGCACTTGGAGATACGTTTGGTTGTTAAACAGACAGAGATTTTTGTCCTCTATATATGGTGCTGACTGAGGACAGTATCCAAATGAATGCATGCTTTTTTATTATTATTCATAGCTAAAGGCAAATATTGAAACCAGTATTTGCTTTTCCCACTCCTATGTTCTGTTAGTGAACATCAAACACAGTCTGATATTATCAAACAATATGTTTATGTACATCTGAATTAGTATATCCAGTGTATTCTAACATTCACATAATCATAAATCAACAAATACTAATGTTTGTTAATGAATGAATACATATTAAAATACTTACTCATCCCAACAGTCTGTTAAATTACTTGTGAAATCTGATTAAAAATATGAATAAAAATGCTTTGAAAATTATAACTACTCAGACTGCTGCAGCAGTGAAGTAAACCTGAGCATATTAGAAGAGCTGAGAGGAAACACATGGCTTACGTATTGGTCCTGATGAGTTCAGGTGAACATTCAGACTCAGTGTCAGCAGCAGCAGCAGCAGCAGAGAGGAGGCTTTGAACACCACGTCCATGTTGTCCCCGTCCTTTCTTTAGAGACAAGTAACTTCCAGGTGGTCCAACTGCTCCGCTGCGACTGGACTGACGTCTCTACTGTCAGGCAGAGGCACCAGTCTATCCTGCAGGGGTGAAGCACACGTGTAATGTGACACATTTTATGAAGTGTCACACCATATGGGAGGATTGGGAGGCTGCTTGGAGGGTCGGGTGGGTGAGGAGAATAATCACATGGAGCTCCTGAATCAGACTGCACACCAGCTCTCCTATATCACTGATGAATCATACTTGTATCAATGTTCATGAAACTAAACAAAATATTCTACATATAATGTTTTTTAATATTTCTTTCATTAATTTCATTCTACATTATTAACTTAGCCGTCATCTTATGTTAATCCTACATTCATCTAAGAATCCTTTTAAAAATGAGGGCTTGAAAGGGAGTTTATCAATAAAAATGTATATTTAAAAAATAATTTATCGGTATTTTCACTAAAATTTACTTATCATTTGACTCTAGATTCTTATCTACACTACTTCATTCTTTCATGTTGACTGCATTAAAGCAGTAAAGAGTGTGGAGTTGTGTTGGTGACATTTTAATTCATAAAGAAGTAATTATTTTACTTGAAATGAAAACTGTCATGGAGTTCCTGCCGATTATGTTGGCGGGACTGAAAGTTTTCAGGAAAAAAGCTCAAGCAGCACATTATTCCACAGTGAAGTTACCATATTTTATTTCCTTAAGTGCCATTCATGCATATTGGGGAAGGGGGTGGGGTGGGCGGTGGTATCGACAATTCTAATAACACTTGAGTTATTTTACAGCACTAAACGAATACAAAGAGTAGCTGTGTCACCTCATTGGACAACAAAAGTAATAAACCGTGCAATAAACAAAAAGGACAAATAGGAGAAAAAAAATACAAGAAATGACAAAGACAAAATTAAAAAAACAAAACAGAAAAAAAAGAACAAAAAAACAAAAATAAAACACAAACCAAATATATATTATCAACACTGAAACACTGAATGTAGAACCATAGTACAGGTAAAAGGTAGTGTCACACAAAAAGCCAACGCATTTTCATCACATATATACAATATAGATATATATACATACTGTCACCCTCTGATTGGACAATAGCAAAATACTCTATTCTTTTCTCTCCTCTCTTTTGTGAATAACACCCACCCCCTGCCTTGATACCCCACCCCCAAGAGGAAAAAAGGGATGATTGAAAAGACATATATGTACAAGCACAACAACACACCAGCACTGAATAAAACAGGCCCCAATCAGCAGTACTTGTTGGCAGTTCTCTCCCATATTGTAACAAGGCTTTTTTTAATCTTTTCATCTTTTTTCCCAATAATAATAATCTCTCTGGCAGGTACATGTCCAGCGGTATTTAAAAACTGAAATCGTCTTTTGAAAAAAAAAAAAAAGAAAGAAAGAAAGAAAAGAAAAAAAAACAAAACAAAAAACTTAAACTCACACAAGCAAACACACACACACACACACGCACACACACATACAGACTTATGTAAAATTGCAATTGTGATCCAGTCATTGTCTTCACCTTTTCCCCTTTAATCCACATCCATTTGCTCAATTCTTTTGATTTCCCGGGCTGACGTGTGTCAACTCTTCACCTGGAAGAGCTGCACCACACTTCACCCTCACGTCAACCCACAGGATGTTCACTGTGTCAGGTCCATAGAGTCCTAATGAAACGCACACGGATGGCTCTTTTTCACTGCTGTCTTCAGTTGCAGTCCTTTGGCCCACACTCACCTCAAAGAGTCATGATTTGGGTCACTCAACTGACTAAGTATCATGTCTGAGCACTAATTATGAAATTCTGGCAGTTGAACAAGAAACACAGTTGAGATCCAGAGGCGAGGCAACGTACCACACGGAGTGGACAGCTGATATACAAAGAGACGAAAAACAAAGCAAGAAAGAAGCAGGAGTGAGCAGGTAGGATTGGCAGGTCAATCAAAAAAAAAAAAAAAAGGAAAGCAAATTAAAACATAAATGAACGGCAGTATCATCAGTTGAAAAAGGAGAACTTGACTTCATCTGCTTGTTCAACAGAAGATAAACAGTATAAAACTGGGCTGGTTCTGGTTTCAAAAAAACCTATGTGTTCAAAAGTATGGTTCTATAATATCCAATAAAACAATCGTGAGTGCCTTTTCTCACAATAACAAAGACAAAAACAAATTATGCAATATCATAAAAAAGAATCCATGATTGTCATCCCAATATGAAATTAACACTACAGTCATTACAGGACTCCATAGATAAATTGCCTCAAGTTTTGTTATTTGCTTTCTTGCTCAATTAGTAGAGAGCATTGATACCACTTGTGTCTATACAGTAGTATAGCATCAATCTAGCAGATCCTAGTGGTACAGTAGCTACTGGTAAGCTCACTGTAGCTCCATATCTACCGTACAGATGTGAGTGGTGTCAATCTTCTCCAACCCCAGGCAAGAAAACAAATAAGTGTATTTCTTAAAACTACAAAGACACACAGTGTCACAGATGCAAAGCACCAAACACAGTTTAGTCGATGGAGAGAAGAGAAATGATCCTTTTCATTATCTAATGTAAGAAATGCCTCATAACTGCCACTAGGTGTCAGACAGTCTCACAGTGACTGAATGAATGAATATGAGTGAATAGCTTGTTAGAAGAAGGAGGTGCTTTGCATCTTAAAAAAAACAAAAAGGGAAAGTGTGCAAAGGGCTATTTTTCCTTTCTTTCTATTCTTTTTTCTTAAACATAGTGTCTCTAAAGCTCAGCTCCGGGCTGATTGAGGAGTCACTTGTTACAGAGAACAGGTTTCCTGAAACCACTGATCTCCCTGTTCTGTGTTTGAGAAACCCTTCCTCACAAAAAAGAATCACTAAATCTCAAATCTAGTCTCCAAATCACTGTGTGCATCTGCTTTTGTGCTCATAGATAGTATAGAGATGATTACAGCAATCGACCATAACCCTAAAAATTACAATAAAAAAAAAACCGAAAGACACGCACAGACCATATGTTCAAGCAACACACACATCCACGCGCACAAAAACACACATCCACTCTGTAATGTACTGTATGAGTCACATTTCTCATTCCATCATGATTGTATAATAGCAACATTTTACGGCATCTATCACAACAAAACATTGATGTCTGAAGTGACAAAAAACACTCGGGGCAGCATCAAAACCTCATTGTGATACAGTACAGTAGGTGACTTTGGATGCAACTCGTTTTACAGATCAAAGAAGCTTACCATACAAGTCATGCTCGTTTGCCCTCTGCCCGATGAATATCCTACTGATCATTAATCAATCAAAGGCTTCCACAGAACCTGGTATGAGCCTTCTTTATGAGTTGTTTTTCATTTCTAATAGAACAGTTTAGAGTCAGTGAGGCAGCCATGATCTTTATTGTTGGTGTCATTTTAATATGGTATATGATACCATGTCATGTCTGGAGGGATTTTATAGAGCTAAAGCCCGAGGAGGCTAAGTTTAGCTTGATTCATCCACCCAGCAGCACCTTGAAGTTCACTAATTATATATACAGTATGTATATAACTGCACTGATCTGAACTGTTAAATGCCATTATTTTTTATAAAACTGTCTTGCAAACCAATGCTGATGTTTTACAGTATACAAAATGGGACTGATATCACGATGTCTGCCAACAAACAATTTAGTTTTCATTTCAGGATTTCATGATATTTGCTGGACAGGAGATTCTACTGTTTAAAAATGTACATGGGAACTCGGTTGAGTTCGAATGGAAGAGTGGAATGGAAACAGTCTTGAAATGACAAACATGTTATGCAGTTTCTTTTTACTCAGTTTGACACGTCGGCCGATACTGACACACTGGCAATAAGCTAAAAATATCACCTTGCCAATGAGCAGACCAAACTCAATTTAATTCCAACGGAAGGCTTGTTTAATGATCAATAGGCTACTCATGTAAAACTGATTAACGTTACCATTAAAAGTCATCAATGTTATGACGGCTTCTGACTGGTGGAGCGAACACACGATGCACACAGAGAACCTGACTCTCAGGTTACTTTGGGCTGAATGAATTTTAAAAAAGACCAAAAATGTCTGACTTCCCTGCTATCGCCATTTACTCACACTAACCATGTTCACTCGTCTCAAAGTGCTTGAGACAGAACTGTGAAAACCAAACTTTTACTCCCATAACCAGCCTGCTGCAGTGAGCCCGATCACCCTGCTTGGCTTTGAGCACAGATCACGGTCCTTTCCGTCTCACCTTGGTTTGTTTTTAATATCGAGCTTTAAACATTTTAACACCCTGTTCAAAACCTTAGTTATTGTAAACCTAACTTTTACCACCAGTTCAGCCACAGTGGGGCCCACTTTCTCACCAACGAGCACCATCACATTACTCACAGAGACGGCCTGTGTTTCTTAAAAGCAAAAAAAAAAAAAAAACTTAAGAAAAGAAAAGAAAAGAAAATATCGCTTTTAAAAAAGAGAGATAAACTCATCCAAGAGACAGCTGAGGCCAATGTCAACACGAGAAGAATTACAAGCTGAACACATCGCTCGAATCACATAACAGTTACGGAGCAGGGGGTCTGGGGTGGGGGCTGGGGGCAGGGGGGCGGGGAGGGGTTCAGACTTTGGAAGGCAGCTGGCTAGGGACGGGGAGAGGGCTGGCTGAGGAGCTGAGGAGCATGTGGTTTAGACGTGAATGTGTTCTACTTGTCTCTAGACAAGTATGTAAGCAATCACTTTAACATGTCCGACTAAATATGATTGTCTTCAAAGTAACATTTTCTATTTATGTTTTGCTTTTGTAAAAATGTCAGGACTCTGAAGTCTTGTCTTTCTCCCAAAGTGGATCAACTGTTCTTCTGCATCCCACCCACAGTGGCCTCCTTCACCTCCTCCTCCTGTGGCCTTTTTCAGCTCAGCCTGGCTTCCTCTGGCTTCCACCTCCTCTCCTCGCTCCCTTATGTTTGCAAAAAAAAAAGGAGGTCTAGGGTGGGCTAGACAATGGAGTCCCAATCAAAGTCGTCCTGGATGTCGTCGGCTGGCATGCGATGCATCTGGAAGTTTCTGGTGGGTATCATGTGCTGCTGGTTCATCTGTGCATGATGTCCTGGAGAAAACAGAGAGCAGAGGAAGCGTCAGATGGACCTCACCGTGTCCCCCGGGGGACGCCCGAAAGACTCATCTTTGGCTGGTTTGTGTATAAAATGTCTGTGAGCGTTTGTGTTTTTCCTCTGCTCCGTGTCACCTGTCATAGTGGGTCCTGCACTGCTCATGGGGGGCATGTGTGGATACCCAGGAGGACCCATCATGGACATGCTCTGTCTGGAATCCATGTAGAGATTTCCTGGGAGAAACAAAGCAAAACTGTAAACCTCCAATAAAACACAACCTGTTCAGGTGAAATGCAGTTGATGCAGCTAAAAATGATGAACTTTCAGTGGGAGGCATGGAGAGTAAATTCCTGCGCACCGTTAAAAAGGACCTGAGAATTCTTTATAGATACAGTCTGAACCAACAGGTGAGAAGTCAAACTCTTGGCTTTCATTTATATTCTGGCTGCCGACGGTAAGTGGATAAAACTGGACTGATGCGCTGTATTGTTGAATTACTAAAGCTATCTTCATACCTTTCAAATGTAGGAGTTTGTGAGTAATATAAAAAGTCACATCACATTTTGTCTGTGGTGTATTACAACCTGTGTATCAGGACACCCACGATGTTTGGAGAGCGGAAAAATTCTGCTACAAAAACAGCTCCCATCTTTACAGACTTTCCTCTTTCGCCATTGTTTCCTTCTTCTGAATTTTTGGATAGTCATACGTCTACACCTTCAACATTATTCAGATATATCAAGGAAAATAAACCACTGGCCATGAATAGCAGAGGAGCAGGGATGATAGGTTACAAGTGGATGCTGTACGCAATTAGTCAAAAAGGTTAGAAACACAAGTCAAGCAGAGCTCATAGCACGCAACAAGACTGTTAGCACTTCCAGTAAAAAAGGAAGTGAGATAAGTCGGACAATGAGCTGGTGTTTTTATTTTTGCAGACTTTTTGGACTCTGATCAGTAACAATGTTAAAACCAACAAATAAACCCGTGCTTCGGCTTCGGCCCTAAAGTCACACTGCAGCACACGTTTTACAGGAACATTTACTGCACAATTTGAGTTCTTTTGAAGAAAAAACAATAAGAGTGGCAAAGTAGAAATTTAAAAAAGTCTTTAAAGACATGGTTATTTCTCTCAAACCACAGGTAAAGATAAAGCTGTCGTCTAAATTTGACAATATGAACATGAGTTTAAAAACAACCTCAGTGGATCTAGTCCGGAAGTCCAGCCTACACACAAGTGAACCCACATGTTTCACACTGATCAAAACAGATGAGTGATGAATCTGGGTCAGACTGACAAACCTGTGTTGAGGTGCTGGCTTGGTTTGTTGGTGTGCATGGAGCCATGGCAGACAGGGGGCTGCACTGCCCCCTGTGGCTGGATTACACCGGTGCGGGCAAAAAACTGGTTGATGGACGAGCAGAGGTCTGCTATCTGGGTGGGTTCCAGGGACCAATTGTTCAACTCCGCTTGTCTCATACTCTCTCTCAACCCTTGGAAACATAAAGCGCACACTTTTACAACACACAACCATCGGGGGCATCTGTCTGCACTCAAATGCCTCTGTGACAATGAAATGTATGAAACTGCGCCAGCTGACTGTCCAGAGGACGTAAATTTAGCAAATGAGAAATTCATTTACCAACATGAACCAAAAAGTTAGTTGCAATTTATATTCATTATGTCAGTAACCTTCAGCGGATGATATTTAAAAAACATCCTACCTTGCAATTCTAGACTATAATTGGATAAACTGACCTGCTGAGCTTGGTGTTTTGGTAATTAAACTTGAAGGCAGTGTTATTTAATTGAAGAGCTCAGTTTAATTAAACTCATAATCAACTCCACAGTGTCAACACTTCAGCACTCAATCAAACGCTAGGGCAGCACTGTGCTATCAGCTCCTGGCTTTAAATGTTTGTTTCTTCAGATCATGTGAGTACACAGGAGGTAAATCTAACACAGAAAACTGTAACCTTAAATATATCATTACCTAAAACATAGGAATTACACAAGTTCACTATTTAAGATTTGTATATGGAGTGATGGTCTGTTTAATTGTGTCCAATCCGCACCTTGGAAAGGTGAAAGGTCGACATCAGCCCAGTTATAGCTGCTAGCAATACGACAGCTTTCTTTCAGTGCATCCAGATTTGGGTACCAGTCAGACAGTAAACCTGCAACACACACATAGCAGACTCTCTGTAACATTACAGGGTAGGAGATGTGAGGTGTACAGATGGTTTTGGCTCCAATACCAAGTTCACTCCCGGGACAATTCCAGCTTTAGATCTCGTTACATAATTTATGGACAAATACACAATAATTGCTCCTGTAATAGTTCCTGTGGATTAGGTAATAAGGCCAGAAGATGCATTCTCATTGTAGTCACATCTTTATAGCCGCGCGGGCAATCTTGAAGTGCTGAATGAATGAGAGCGTTACACCAAATAAAAACGGTTTATCAGGCTCTTAAACACTTCAGTTCTGTGTTGAGGCCACTAGGAGGAGCCAGTCGACTCTGTAAACGCTGCCAAAGTGGCTGGATGCAGCATTGCTTTGTTCTCACAACAGCAAAAGATGATAAATCAGTTGATGATTTACTGTTTTGCACCTAAAACAATTTTGTAAATGCTTTATGGCTGAATAATGGGGACTGACACTGAACCAAATTCAGCTGTAAATGTGTTGTCTTTGCTCTCGTGTGTGTGTGCGTATATGTGTGTGTGTGATGAACAGGATGGAGGGGGAAAACAAGGCACGGTGAGGCTGGTTGAGAGGAAGACGACGGCGGGCAGAGGGGTCTTACCTGTGTTGCAGGCCATCTGTTGCTGGGTAGGATGGGGCTGGTGGGAGAGGCTCTGGTGCTGTGGGTGCTGAGCCGTGTGCTGGCTGTGTTGCGTGTGCTGGGAGGGGTGTGGCGTGTGCTGCTGTGGGTGCTGGCCGTGGGACGGATGCTGCGATGGGTGCTGCCCGTGCTGGGAGTGCGCAGCGTGCTGTGGGTGCTGGGAGTGCTGTTGGTGCTGACTGTGTTGGCTGTGCTGGGTGTGTTGGTTGTGTTGGTTGTGGGCGCCGGCGTGCTGCGGGAGGTGCGGCGCGTGGGGCGAGCCGTGGCCCGGGTGGGCCTGGGCCGGATGGGACAGGGGCAGCTGGCCGCTGTTGGCCGAGTGGCTGTTGGGGTGGTTGTTGGGTTGGTTGTTGGACAGGCTGTTCTGTGTACTGATGGTGCCACTGGGGGAGTGTTGGTAGGAGCAGGAGGTGTGGGTCTGCTGGGAGGAGTCTGACGGGATGCCCATGAGACCTGGGACACAAAACACACACCACACAGAGACATGAGACTTCTGAAACAAATGACTGACAGACGAATGCAATAACCGATTCATTTAGTGCTGCAACTAATCATCATTATGGATTCATATAGCAATAAGGTGTTAAAATCGTTTTTGTACGAAAGCCCTAGGTCAGGTCCTCGCCCCTTCAACCACAGAAATATTATTATATTCCCTTTACATTGATACAAAACAGAGAAAATCAGCAAACACCCACACTGAAGAAGCTGGAACACACATATGACTTGATGGTTTTATAATAAATCAATCATCAAAATAGCAGCTTCATTTTCTGTTCATCAAATTATCATTTATCGAGCAAAAACACCAACACTCGCTTGTTCCAGCTCCTCAATTGCGAGAATCTGCTGCTTTTCTCTGTTTCTTGTGATTGCAAATTGGATATAATTTGGGGTCCGTGTGCTCTGTGAATGACTGAATCTTAAAATAATTGGCAAATTAATTGATAATGAAAAATACCTTTGGCTGCAGCTACTGAAAAGAGAGCGATTCCAATACGAGTGGCGGCGGTGGCGCGGATTCAGATGTAGGTGAACTACTAAGATGCGCGTCAACACAAAGAGACAATTCTTAAGGTCATGTATCTTCACATCTTACGGCGATGGAATGCAGCCCCCCCCCCCCCCCCCCTCTGTGTTTAAGTAGTTCTCCACTTGAGACACACCAGCTGCCATTTTGTTGTATCAGGGAATGACTCAGCGCCAGTTGTGTCTCTGAGGTTCAGGAGCTGGAGCTGCCGTCTCCTCTCCACTCCAACCACGCGGCTCTGGATTGTCTTTGACAAATTCATTGTGCCGCCGCGCACGCCTCTTTAACAGACATGACTGGAGCATGAACATCTGCACACCCAACTGCAATCATCAGAGTGGCGGGGAGTGGTCTTAAGAGGCCCTGTCCTTCACAGCTTTGGCACAGTAAACCTATTTCACTGGAGTGCTTTTAGAGCTGACTCCAGCCCTGCACCTCCACAATCGGCACGTAACACTCACTGCAGGGGTGACAAAGGTGCATCTCTTATCGGCACAGAAAGCCCATTGTCCAACCAGGGAAATACAGAAAGCAATTAACGCGGCACCAGAATAATAATGCGAGCTCATTACCTATTATCAAAGCCAGTGAATTAGCTCACTGTCTACAGCGGCAGAGTGTGAAATCCTCTAGCTCGATTATTTACGCTTTTTAATTGCTAGAGCTTGTCTGACTAAGAGATTTCGCTTTTATGCGCATAAAAAAAGGTAACAACTTTCAACTAATGAAACATAGATGATAGATTAAAGGAGTGGAAATCTTTGAAAACATTAGCATGCGATGCATTTGATTTGTGAAAGTAGGTTATACACAGAAAGCTCCGTCTACTTTGCTCATAACCCGCTTGTCAAGTGCTCTTTGTTTATCAGTCAATCAGATTACAAGCAAAAAAAAAAAAATGCATTTTGCTCCACAGGGAGACACAGGCTTTTGGAGAGTTGTGCCCTATCCACCACTATGTATTATATCATTCACAGATTCCCCCTCATTATGACAAATGAGCCTCAAATCCAACAGATTTACTGAGGACTGACGCTGCATGTGACCTCCTCCACTTTTTCTGATGAAACAGAAAACAACCCAACATGTTATTCGAAAAATATAAATGGCGCATTAATTCAGAATTAACAATAAAATGAATGCACCGACAATCCTTTACATCCCCTAATGAAATATTTAAGACATGGACTCTCAGACTGTGCTTTTGAATATCAAATGAAGCCTTTTCCCACACCGGTCTGACAAAAAGGACCATGAAAATATTCAGCATAGTATTACATTATAGGCTGTTCAGCCTGTTGAATACCTGCTTGCTTTTCAATAAACATAATTAGCAGCTAAAGACTCTCTACAGCCCCAGCTGTTAAGAACAAACCCACATTAGGAAAATCATTCTTTGAATCATCCTGGTCGTGATAAGTGAAGCTTAGGCTCTCTATTAGGTTTCCACTTGATGCTCCCATGAGGCCACTCACCTTGTTGGCTGAAGGACTGCTCAAAAACAGACTTGTAAAGGCTGCGGAAGGAGGCACTGAGATCTTCAAATTCAGAGAACAGGAGCTGCTTGTCCCTGTCTGGCATGTTGTACTGGGACTGTGGGGGCTGCTGGAGGCTCATAGATTGGGACACGGGCTCTGGGTGATTGGTCACCTGGGGGAGGGGGAGGAGGGTCGGGGGTGAGAAGACACAGAGAGATGAAGATTTACAAAGTGCAGTAATACTGAGTGTGAGAAAAAGAAGTTTAATGTTACATTTGTAAAGGATTTTATGGAAGAAAAAAAGAAGAAATACTGGCTACATTTGCACTGCAGACTGGAGGGACTACTGATGCTACGAGGAACGCACTATGAAGTTCAAACATACACATCAATAATATACATACTTTTCAAAGATACTCGCTGTGCTTATCTGGTCACGGCGCCGCAGAAACAGAAAACAGAAAAACCTCGAGAATATTTAATGCAAGTGGTGGTTGATGTGAACATATGTTGCAAGCGCGCACACACACACACGCGGGCCGAATACGAGGATGATCCGATTCCTCCGAGGAGCCGCCACAACGGTGTTTGTTTCTGTGTGAAGAGGTGTCAGTCACACAACATGTTAAGAACAATTACAGGAACCGCAGCAATCTAGGTCAGCGCTTAGCGCCCTGGCTCGCACAACATTAAGAGAGCAACTGGAATGGACACAAAGCCAATACACAGGTGGCCAAGCAAAATGTATTTAAAACAAAATCAATAGCAATACCTTGTACAAATAAGCAGCCATTTTATCCATGTATTTGTGTGGGCAGTCAATGTTATGCACTGCCCCTGGGTGTGAGACAGCGAGCAGTCTCCCCTCCAGCAATGAGTTTGTCCACGAGATTCATCACAGCGAGGGCAGCGATGCAAACCATTGCTGTTTCACAAAGCAGACCCTGACCCGTGTCTACCGAGGGCTAGCATTATAAGAGAGGTCACGTCCAATTTTTTGATCATAACATCTTCCTCTTCCAAGATGTGGGCAGGCTGCTGAAGTGCATGGCTCACAGTCTGGCTGGGGTAAGAGTGAAGAGGTGATAATAAAGCCAGAGTGTTTACTGTGAGCCGCTGCTTTGGCTGTGAGAGAGAGAGAGAAAGCAGGAGAGAGGGAGAGAGAGAGCGAGAGCACATCCATCAGGCTGAGCCGATCGATGCCCAGCGCCTGGAGCGGGGAGCACTCTCGGATGCGGGGAGGACCACACCAAAGAGGGGGCATCTCTGGTGGGAAGACATCAGAGGAAGAGCTTCTCTTTGTCTGGCTTCCAGGAGCGTGCACATTTTTCTCTGTTTCCCTTAACCCCCTTCCTGATGTAGCACCGAAGTGCATGTCCACCCTGAACCTCGGTCTATTGCCGTCTACTGCTGGCTCCTCTGAAGACTGAAGACAGCCTCCTGGGGCTCTCTCATCAAATAATAAAAAAAAAAAGTGATACGGTGCGCTTTATAAGTCTGGCAGTGTTTCATTCTCATTCACTTATTGGCTTGGAAATTCTAGAAAATTTATCATTTAGCCTTATTGCTAATTTTATATATATACACATACACACATACAATGTGGTGTGTCTATATGCATACACACACCACATTTATAAAAATATCCTGTTATAAATATATCCAACTGAGACACGGTCATGAGCTGCAACATCTACAGGAACCTGAAAATATCACCATCCTACTCTATTCTTCCTTTTAAGGAATAACAGTGGCACCGTGTGTTTGGCAACCGACGTACTGTACTGGCACCTTAATTGTTCTTTCTAATAGTTACAAAACAACGAGATGCTTTCACGGCTCAATTCAACTCAGCCTCACTGAGAAACAACACGAGACCGAGTTATAATCAGTCTGAGCGGATCTAGTCCTGATCTGTCAGTGCAGGTCAATGTGTCAGTACCTGAGTGGATCTGATTGCTGTCAGTTTTGATCAAGTGCCATGTCATTCTCATCACAGAGGTGTTTTTTTTTTGTATAAAACGGGATAATGAACTAGTACAGGGATAAATGACACATATGATATTGGTTCTTATTTTTTCCAGAGTACAGGCAGTTTTTTTTTTTAATGATTCTGGCAAATTTTTGTCTTTATTCTGACAGTACAGTGAACAATAGACAGGAAGTCCGGGAGAGCGACGAGGGATGACATGCAGCAAAGCACCGTGGGTGTGTGTGTGTGTGCACTGCAAACCAGTAGCTGCTGCAGCCTCTGTGGTGTCGGCTCTACCAGGTGAGCTTCAGAGGAACCACTGAGCACAGGCTGCTTTTTAATTGATAGTTCGTGGTGCAGTTGCAGGTGTGGTGTTCTGTCCTGGTGTGCTGGGGTCAGCTAAAGTCTAATTATCCTCAGGTCTTTTCGGGACTGGGTCGAAATATTCTCGACTTCTTTTTGCATTAGCTATCATTTCATGTCAGATTCCAGGAGGTTTGTAATGGGGATATTTTGACTAAAGTGCAGAATTTTTTGTAATTTTTATCAATCTCATTGTCCGTTGTGTCTTACCGGTGTGTAGCTGTGCACACTGCCCACACTGTTGAGATTGACAGAGGCCAGACTCTGATCAGACAGGCTGTTGTTAAGGCTGCTTCTTGGACTATCGCTCCCTTCCTGGTCTGTGTTGTACAACGCCACCTGAAACACACACATGTACATTATTAGCACTTGTTTCTCAATAGACACACATTCAAATGCACACACTACTGTCTCCAAGCATACCTTTGAGATAACGAGATCGGTTCTCAAAGCTAATCTTGGTCTGTAGTTTGTGTTTGTAAGTAGGTGCACTTTTTTGTGTGTGTTTGTTTGTATGCTGTGTGTGTACTGTGCAGTGACATGCCATTGTACGGTAGCAGAGCTTTTTCTTTTCGCTTCATTGTCAGCGTGTGCGGCTGAACACCCACCACAGTCACTAAGGGGTTCCAGCTGAACGTGTAAAGGGGTCTGGAGACAGCTGAGACATTCCCATCACTAAAGGTCAAACTACTGGCGATGTCGGCCACATCTGCTCACCAAGCGCAAACCCGTTTGGGACAGCTAACAAAGGATTTCAGTGCAGCCGAGACGCTGACCTTTTAATATAGCAGCGAAACTAGCCCAAGCACTTCAGGACGACGATCTTAATTATCGTCTAACAAGATTTAGCGCTCCCCATCCTTCCCCAAATAAAGTGTGCCTTCAGACAATTAAGGCAATACTAAGAAGAATGATCCCGATAATTAATATAATGATACCCACAGAGAATAGCCCATGTGCTGGGTTTTGTATTGTGAGAGAGGAATGGCAGTAATGCACTGATGGTGTTGCAGCAGAAGAGGGCCTGGCATTCGAAGACTGGTGTGTGTGTGTGTGTGTGTGTCCGTGACTGAGTGCAGCATGGTGGCTTCTGCTCATCACAGTGAGTGGAACAGAGTGGGCTCTGTGCTCAGCACAATGAGACAGCAGTGGCAGCAGCCTTCAGCCAGGCAGATTGGCCGGGCGCTGCCCAGCACACAGCAGCAGCAGCAGCAGCAGCAGTGGACTGAAGCCTCTTGTCTTTCTGCTGAGCTGCAGCGAACTACCACACAAGCCACAAGGAGGCAAGGAAACCCAGGCAGCCCTGACTGCCTGCTCCTCTTGAACCGACCGGCTGGCTGGCTGACTGAAATTCTGGTCTGAATCCAAGTCGCACACATGCAGTGTGAGAGTGTCCCATCGTATTAAGTTTTTAATATGGAGCTTGGCTGCTGCTCTGGTAGAATGAGATAGAAATACAGCGATTAAAAAAAAAAGAAAAATAGTGCAATAGCTGACTCCAGCCAACACTGTTCAAGAAATTGGGGTGAGGCTGAAGGAGAGGAGTATAGTGGGGTAGTAAGAGAAGCTCATTAGGCAACTCTCGCCCTTCTACACTCAGTGTGCGCTTGGCTCCAGTGTTCATTAGCGTGAAGGGGAACTCAATGAGCAGCTAAGACTGAAAGCTTAAGCACATCTACAAAAATCAGCCCTACAATGCTAATCAAAAGCAGCGTGCCACAGAAATATAAATGTTATATGTAATGAAGTCGTAAAACAGGCTTTTAGCCGTAAGTCTCTCACCGCAATCTATTTTTAACTCTACTCACCCATAAAGTGTGATGATTTCAAAACCTCACTACTCTGTGGTTTACACAGACCCCACAGTCCCGAGTCAAGACGCCCACTCACGTACGCACGCACCGTCACAGACAAACACCCGGTCGCGTCCCACCCACATGTACGTGGAAGGATGCACTCACTCACGCAGTTACAGATGTGCACAAATGTGAGGGTTAAAATACACACAGACAAAAGGCGAGCATGCTCGTACAGGCAGCAGCGGCTCCACGGTAAATACTGTGTACAGTGTTAGCTAGCAGGCGAGCCAGTCAGAGTTCTATTCTTAGCAGTGAATTAAGTAAAAAGCCAGAGGTGTCTTTTACATGGAGGCCTAATCTGGAGCATGAGACATGGATTATGAAATCAAAGCAAAATTGGCCCAGGTGTCTCCAACAATGCCAGCCAGTGTTCAGCACAATGCCTGCACACAGGATTGAACTGACGGAGAGAGACATGAGAGGAGAGGAGCAAAGGGATACGAGCAGAGAGAGAGAGAGAGTGAGAAGAGGAGAAAAAAGTCCAGACTATTCATCAGCAAACACACTTCCAACAATCCCCTCTTTCCCTTGATCATCACACTTCAGTGCCAAAGTTTCATCACATTCAGGCCAGTGTTTAGGGGGGCCGCCTCGGAAACACAACCTTTACGGGGAGGAGGAAGAAAAAGTCTGAGTGTATGTGAGAACGGCGGGAGAAAAAGAGAGGCTGTAGTACGATCTTGTGAGGAATGTCCGACAGCCGAGGGGAAAGAGAAGAGAGATTCTTGCTGGTTCAGTAGTCGTCCTGCCGGCGTCTCCCATTGGCCTGTCTGAGAAGGCGGGAATGAGGAGAGAGGGACTGGAATAGAAAGGGAGAGAGAGAAAAACAGAGAGAGGGAATTCCTGTGGCTTGGCACAGTGCGCTGAAAGAGGCGTGGCCTGTCGTGTGTTTACAGTGTAAGACAGTGAGAAACAAGCTCTCTCCGAGGAGATAGGGCCTCAGATCTGTTGCTATTCCACTTTGTCTCCGGTTCGCGTTGCTGCTCCAAACAGTTTTTCGTCACAATCGGGTGAATAAAAAACAGACGGAATCAAAACATTCCTTTCATCACGTCTTGGAAATCCAAAAAGTTGTTGCGTTTGGGTGGCGCTTTACTGCTCTATACTTGTTGCTTTTTATGAGCTATTTGCCTGGAGGTGTTTGATGTCGGGGTCTGAGCTGTCAGTTCTCTCCACTAGGGCTTTCACTGTGCAGGGAGGCTGCTGCTGGGGTCTGTCCCTCCTCCACGTTTTAGGCCCATGAATGTTTCCCGTTGCCGCAGACGCACGAAAAATGTCTCTGGGAGCAGACGTGCGTGTTCTCGGCATACACAGCCTCTAGCCAACTGTCAGCGACACACGTGTCAAAACAAGCTGAAAACATACTCTACATGCGTGTGCACACAAGTTAGAACACACACTGACATATGCTCAGGCTTTTAAGGCCATGTCACCGCGCGCACACACACGCACGCACTTCACCGCACACGCCTCTTTCCTATGAACACCCCTGTTCACATTAAACCGTGTTTTTTTTTTTGTGTAAAGCTTGCAGCAAATGAATAAGCGACTCTTGTAGGCTTTTTAAAAGTACTCCTGAGAGCTGCCCCCACTGGGCCCAGAGGATGAGAGCTTAAGGTTAAAAAGCCTATTTAAATTTCAGAGTGAGAGGCACACTCACAGCTAACAGCTAGCAGTCCCTGTAGCTTTGCTCTGTGATGTACAAGTGTTTCCAAGCTTTTACACACATTACAATATAAAAAAAAAAAAAAGAGACTAGTGAGAGCAGACGGAGGCAGCAGCAGGGGTGGTCACCTGTAGTGCGCCGGCGTAATGTGGCCACAGAATGAGAAACACAACTCTGGGCGTCAACCTCCACTACAGGTGCGAATGAAGGAACCCCATGCGGCGTGTGGAGTATCGTATTACAAGTGTGCACGGGACTGTGTGAGGTCTATCGGGTCGCAAAGCGCTAAGTATCAGTGTGAGCATCATATTTCCTCGCTGAAGATAACAAGAGCCTGGTGCCTGTTGTTGTGGAGGGAAAAAAAAAAAAAAAAAAAAAAGGTGCTGCAGTGCAGATAGTTGTGTATTTTGGTGTGGGTTGCATTGCAGAGAAGCTTTAGGCACAGGAGCGTGTGCTTGTGTGTGTGTGTGTGTGTGCGTGTATCTCCCCCCTCCACTAGAGTGGCTCCTCTCTCTGTGGGGAATAGTGCTGTAGGTGGTTGGAGAAGTGGGTGGGGTCAGGGTGCAGCCGTGTAGCCAGGTGTGTGTTGGAGCTGGAGGCTGGATGGCTGGCTCTAGTACCTTGTTAGTCACAGTGTTGATTGCCAGCGTTGGAGAGGCACTTCCAGAGATCATACACTCCATCCCCAAAGACTCAGACTCCAGGCTGTACGGCGTGGAAGCCTGTGGGGTGGAAGAGAGGGAGGGGGGGGGGGGGTGAGGGTGGGGTGGAGGCAGACAAAAAAAAAAGTAGCATTATCCAATTATCCAGCAGGACCTATATTATGGTTGTGACAAACAACAGATACATATCTATGTGTAAGATACAAAATAAAAATAAAAATAAACCAGAACTGTTGTCAAATGACGGAGCAACACCTTTATTTAGGTCACATTTGAACTGTGCTTTCTGAGAAGACGGAGACAAGACAAGACCCCATCCCCACCCTCACCTCACACACATATTATACACTGACAAACACACACACACACACACACACACACATGCCCTCGTCTTCCTGTAAAGGCTCACTGTTGGGCGAGATAACTCTTCCATGCCTGTCTCCCAAAACTGCTTACTGTAAGAGGATTGGCTGCCAAGAATACCATTTTTAATTCATGATAAACATAAATGAGATTTCACAAACTCTCAATTCCAGTGTCTGAGACTCCTTAATGGAATGCCTCGTAGGCAGACAATGTCTGGAGGGGGGGGGGCAGGGTGAGCGTGGCGCATGTGTCCTACAGAAAACGCGCTCTTCACTTGCTGCGTTCTTTTGTGTCATGCTCAAATGAACAGAGCTGCATCAGGAGAGCTTTGGTTCAATCTGTTGGCAGAGCTGCATATTAACAACCACTCACTTCTTCACTGCTGTAGCCCTGCGTGTCTCGTAAATAAAACAGAATAACATGAGGATGGAGAAGCTCTATGGTCAGTGAATGTGACTGTATATCTTGATGCTACATGAATAGCATGATAAGTTCATGTTGTCTCCGTGCCTGTGTGTGTGTGTGTGTGTGTGTTAGAGACAATGTTGTGTGTTGCTCTCGCCGGCTTAACAGAATCCTCCCTTCCCCTCTGGTCAGCCACGTTGGGGAGGAGGGAGGAGGCAAGAGCCCGCTAAGTCGGGATGCCCCAGGGCCAGGTCAATTTGAGCAGCTCGCTAAAACCTGAACAGCTGTACGTTAACGCCGCACAAAACTCATCCATAATTAAAGACAAAAGCCACCGCTCCGAGTAGCCACCGCACACAGCTCTGCATTAATTGATGTTTGTTAAAAAAAAAAAAAGGGAGCGCCGAATGTAATGTATGTAATGGCTGCCTGGGGCATAGTTTATTAATAAGGAGTCCACTTCATGACAAGGCTACCGAAGCAGCGTGGAGAGGCAGTTACATAAAGTCTGGATATGAACTCCTACTGAGTCTGTGTGTGTGTGTGTTCGGATGCATGCGTGCGACTGCATGTGGTAGAGAAAGAGTGGGAGAAAGTGGGAGCGAAAAAAAAAAAGGAGGCCATAGGAAAAAGAAAACTTAGGCAAAAAAGTAACAATTCAGAGGCACTCAACCAAGACCAGATTGGAGGCAAAAAGCTCCAGCAGAGTTTCTCTCATCAGGACTCACCCGCTCTCCAGACCGCGGCCTCTTCTTTGGCCGTGTAGGCAAGGCATCCTCCTTTGGGTTGGTGTCGATGGCCCAGTAAGAGCCCTGCAGACAGAGGGGGGGGGGGGAGAGCCTTAGAGCTGATAAAACAACAACAACAACAACAAAATGCTTTCTCACGGGGCATCCCTGGGATGTTTGTACCGCACCGAGACGTTCCCGCCCCGGCATGACAGGACAACAAGCATCAGATTTTTATTTGGCACCGCTTTGGCGCAACATTATTAAACACTCCGAGGCCTCATCCGCCGTGTTCAAGTCTGTCAGCCAATGCCTTTATTTGAGCCGATAGCTGCGAGTTTGTGCGGTGGGTGGGTTGGCTTTGTTAGTAAGAAAAGACTCGGCTTTTCCTCCTCTGCGGCGGCTCCTCAATGAGAGGCTGGTGAGGGCAGCTGCTGCTGGTGGTGAAAATGCTAAGCCTTTCCTGAAGCTGTACTTCCTCAGCCTCAGGTATTGAGTCGGAGCGCCTGTGTTGCCAGGGATGAAGGCTCGGCAAGTCTCAGCCCAGGAATCCAGGCGGTTCTAGCCCTGCCGTGCTGCTTTCTTCTGAGGTCTGAGCAAGGCTAATCAAGGAAAGAACAGTTGGGGCTGGCTCTGGGGCTGCAGCTAGCAATTCCACAACCAGGATGCATTATTTATCTTTGCATTCGGCCCCATTTAATTTATTTTTCAATGGTGTTCCTCCTCGAAGCCAACAGGAATGCAGCTTACAGTTGTTAAAAATGAGATTTTTACCCTAAGGCCCCGCCAGTTCTGAATTTATTTTTAATATTTCATATGACCCCCGATAAAATCTCAATTGTCAGGAGAAAGTGAGATCAGGACCTTTAAAATTACTTCCTTAGCAGAGAGAATAATTGATATTTTCATAAGAAATTCTCTGAACAACAAGAGAGGCCATAGAACATGCTGTATCTCAAGTATCTATACAATAACCGCTGCATACACAATGACCCGCTCTTGTTAAAGCCAGTAAATCTCTTATATTCACAGCTCACATACACCGCTGCTGCAGTTGTTAAAATGAAAAGCCAGAGTTGGCCTATATTCGTCAGGGGGTTAAAATTATAAGTTTTAATATGTGCTAGGCTTTGGGGTCAATTAACATTTTCCTCAGAGGGAAGAATAATTCACAGCACAATCAACCCAAGATGAAGAAACATCTCATATTGATGTAGGCTACAGTCAAGTGCAGCAGAAACCTCATTAGACTTCCCATGTTCTGTACAAAGGGCTTCAACCAAACAACAACATGCGCAGGTGAGACATGTGATCCGTCTCTTTGTTGAGATTCAGCGGCTAAATGCACCGGCACAAATGCAGATGTTTCAAAATTGGGAGTCACAGAGACAAAGCCAGGCTGCATGGTGCTTTTTTTTTTTATAATTAGCGGGGTAAAAACACTTTAAGTTAACCTCTTGGGAGGGGAGTTTCTGCATTTCCCTTCACCCACCCCCAGAGAGTTGGCAGGAAAAAAGAAAAACATATAAAGAGTCATTAAATTATTCACAAATACACTGCAATATACTGTAGCAATGCCAAACAAAGTGAGTCCGTGGAGTCTGGGGCAACAACACAGCAAAAGCCACAGTATTCTCTCTGCAGTGATAAAACAAAGGCCGCGGTTTAAGATTGAACAAAAAAAAAAGAAAAAGATCCTGATAACAGATGTACACTAGCCTGTGTTCTCTTCCCGTAAATGACGCAGCTCATTTTCATACATCAACATAAATTATGTCATCTAGTTCCACTTTTGTGTGTAAATATAGAGAGGACAAACACAAAAAGTACAGCAATTACCCGCGCAACTTCAGGATGTAAGACCAATTAAAATAAAGACCATTAACGGTTGCCCTTCACAGGCTGCGTCTCTACCTCTGAGGTAGACAGGGTGTGTGTGTGTGTGTGTGTGTGTGTGTGTACAATACCAACTGTCATCTCTTACACCATCTCGGAGTCAGAGACAGACAGAGAGCGACATGACTCTCCTATCTCATCCAACCAGCAGTTCTCATATTCCTGCCACATTACAATATTGATGCAACATATCAAGAGCGGCTAGCTCCTCTTTGAAGTTGTCTTCGGGGGGGAAGGGAGTGAGGAAAATTCCAAATTAAACATTAAGGATGCGAGCATGTTGGCCATGCATTTGGAATGGGATCCATACAGCAATAGATTATTTTGTATTTAGTGGAGCAGCTCCCAGGAGTGTCAATATCAGAGGATTACAGCAAAACATGAAATTAGCATTCAGTCCCCATCCTCTACACAGCTAGGCGTAGCTCTTCATGCATGTGTCGGTGTGTACGTGCGTGTGGGTGTGTGTGTGTGTGTAATTATTTGTGCGGTTCCCTAAGCATATGTAGCGTATGCTCTGACAGTGTCGGGATGAAATCTGGGTTAGGCTACATATGGTTAGACCTATGCACACCACGCTACTAAATATAGGCCCATAGGCCTCTTCTCTATGAGCTATCAGGCGGATCAGGGGGGGGGATGCTGCTTATCAGGTTGATGTCGCTGGAGATTGTGAAGTAAATCGAGCTGAAAAAGAAAACTGGCGGTGGTCCTACTGAGATTCAAATGTCAAATTAACATGTTGGGACTATACATTCTTTTACAGAGAGGGAGCTGGAGAGCTGAGCGGGGAGCAAATGAGGTCTGTTTACTTTTCCTGAGACGGTGCAGCTCCTTCAGTAAATACTTCAGGGATGCCAGATTCTGGAAATGACCTGACCTCTCCCCTGTTACAGCCCCGTCTCTACCTGTCTTTGACTTCTCATTTTCTCTCCTCGCCAACATCTGCTGTCTGTGTCGATTCCAAAAAAAACAACAAAAAAAAACAACTAGTCTGTCCTTACATTTGAAATGCAATTCTGTGGGGGTGGGAGGTTCATAATAGATTACAAGCATGCCATGCATTTCCAGACTGTCAGAGTCCTGGCAGCCATTCAAAGGTAACATTTTTCTACCAGAGATCGCATGATACGCATACAAAAAAATAAAAGTGCTGTAACACTGAAACCTACCAGCAGTGGTTACTCACTCACATCTCAACATATTTCTTTCTTATTTATACATTTTATTATCTTAATTATTTTATTTTCAAAGTCTCACCTTTCCGGGGTCATCTTTGGAGCGAGGCACTTTGAGAAAACACTTGTTCAATGACAGGTTGTGCCGTATTGAGTTCTGTGGGAGAGAAAGAGAGAGAGAGAGAAAGACATATCAGAAAGCAGCTTAGCACAAACAAGTCTGTAGTACAGGAGTGTGGGGAAGATCGCTGCCAGCAGCAACATGGAGTACACAACCTCATGGCATGTATCACTTAGGTTTAGTCACAGCCCCTGTCATCGAGGTGGGCTCGTTTCCGCGGCGTCAGATCTGACCTACAAACCGCGCCTCGGCTTTCACCTATGCATGAGCACAATCTGCGCACAAAGCCATCAGGAGGAGATATCTTTCATCAATGTCCAACAATCAGCATTCTGGTTGCACAACATATCGAATTCCACGGGTGCCAAAAATAGGAGCCAGAAGGAATCCCACACTGGGATGGGTTTTTTTTTTGCAGATAGCGAGGCCTGATATTAATTAATGCTTCAGCGGCCTCCTGTGGGGACAGGAAATAAATTATGTAGATCATTCTGAAAGTTAACTCATTACAGTGTTACAAGCTACTCCACCGCGGTGAAGAGGGAGGTTCATCCAGCTGCCTGATCGGGGAGGCGAGGTGGGCTTAAGTAGCCACAAGGGCTGGAGAGTGACGCTCCAGGCCCGGGTTAACCAGCCACAGCAAGGCCCTCAGAACCAGCTGGAGGCCGGCCAGACGAGGGCTTACAAGAGCCAATGGATGCACATGTTTCCCTCTCCACTTTATGGAGTGGTATTGACAGATGGCCACACTAAAAAGCTGTAGGATTCTCTGATGAGTTTAACGGATGCAGGAGATAAGAGGCAGTCGGAGAGAGAGAGAGAGAGAGAGCGAGAGAGAGAGAGAGAGAGAGAGAGACGGCTTGTTCAACACTATATGCAATTATACCACAGGAGGGATGATAATGACAGCCTCATTGTAATGTTGTCAATCTTGCTGGTTAAATCACTCTGAAATGACAGTGCAATCCAGAAGAAGTCTAATACTGTTCTCCTGCAGAAAATGAAGAGGGAGGGATGGGGGGGGGTTGTCAGAGTCAAAATCATTCTGCTCTTGTGCCAAGAGGGAATATTTTCTGAAAGTCAAACTTGAACCTTAATCTATCTTTTCAGAATCCAACATGCACCTTTAGGTGTTAAAAAAAGGGTTACGAAAAAAAAAAACATCTTGAGCGCGTCTGGTGATGGGATCACACCAGCTACGACACCGTCAGCGTGTTGACGCTTTGAGCCACCAGTGCTCAGCAGTCTTAACTGCATTAACACACCAACAGTGGGGGTGCTTATGGGCCGGACCACGCCCGCCTTTCAGCTTTGGTTTGGATGTGAAGCTCACAGACGTCTGAGCACCTGGCTCTCTGGATCGGTGCTGCTGCTACAGGAGGCGCTTTGCCACGATGACACGATACACACCGACAAGGTGAAAACAATACCAGCCCTGCTGTCTTTGCTGGTAATCATGTAACAATGGGTCACCAAAAAAAAAAAACGCATTTACAACATAACCCAAAAAACTACATCTTGACAAGTCGAGCCTCAGCATGTGTGGCTCATTTCTAAAAACGATTTTTAAAAGTTGAAAAAGCTGAAGATGCTTTTAGTGGCTCGTTACACTTTTCATCTTTTTCTATCAAGGCCGGATGCATTTGGTCTAAACTGCTTTGGACAAAAGTATCCACACAAGTCAATGCAATATAGAAATGACACATTTTCAGGGCCGACAAAAAATGTCCAGTAAAACCTCTTAACACGTATTAGTCATAATCCATTATTCTGTTATACCTGTACATGGGTCAACATGTTCCAGTCACCAAACTGTACTAGAAGCAGCATAATAAGCCTGATTTAGCAGCAGGAGAACGGACGACAGCAGAGAGCAGGATATTTAGACACTTTTTTAGCTTGCCACTCATGAAACGTAATCTATTTAACCTGTATTCAAGATAACGGCTTGTGTTCTTTATGAGGGTAAAAAGGAAAAAAATATAAGGCACCTTTCAATACCAGAGGTTTTGATACTCAAAAGATTTGGGGTGGAGTTTCCCCAAAAAGATGCCTCAACCGAGGAGCCTGAATCCACCTGCACAGACAACATTGTCAACCAACTAATTAATTATTTTTTTAAATCATAACTTTGTCTGTGAAGTAATCTAATCTAAATCTATTAATCTAAGGTATCTCAGGTTGTTTGAGAACCTAAGTTGACATCTTTAAATATTTATCAATAATTTCAAAAATAAACACACACACACAAAAAATTACATTACATCTGAGAAACTGGAAATTATTAAGATTAACTATCAGACTTGTTGAGTCCCATGCATTTCAAGTATTACCACAGGCGTACTGTACAACCATGTTATCAACCGTTTCAGTCTCTGTTACACAAGAATACATTCATGGAAAGGATTCAAACCACAATATATTTTGGTCACACTGTTATCGGATCTTAAAAACTAGATATGGAAGCATCCAGGCTCGTTCTGCCATCAGAGCTCCGTGTGGTTGAACGTAATCCAGCGACATGATAGCCACTTTTCTCTTGAGCGAGAGGCTGTACCGCCGCGACGCAGGAAAAAAAACACTTATCTGCGGAATCAGATCTGAAAAGTGCCACAGACTTGACATATGTATCTCAACAACTGCGAGACAGGCAAAGTAAGAGTGAGTAGGAGTGCGGGTCGCCCTGATTGACCCCAACGTTTAGTACAGATAAACATGACAGGAGATCCTGCTCTCGCTCATCCCCGTCTCCTCAGTACAGGCGTACGCTGACAGCGCCATTATACAGGCCCCGTCCTTTTTGGCTGCACTCTGCACTCTGCGCCTCGCCCCGTCACAGTTTGACATTAGTTCAGATGAATAAAACAATGTTAACACAGAGTGTGACCATGCATAGTAGATGGTGACAAACAGATACGAGGCCTCTCAATTTAGCCAGCCTGTGCCGCTTTCAAACTCTGACACATGTCCAACAGGGGGGGGGGACGTCTGGGTATGTGATGCAATCTGTACAATGCCATACACACTTAAGTACTTAAAGCCATTTTCCCAGCCCGGCCCCTGCGTGTGTGTTTGTGTGTCTTGGTGCGTGTGCCACTTGATGCCAGGCAGACAGAGGCAGCTGAAGGTGGCTCTATCCATTAAGGACCTTCTGCTGGACCTAAATCATTGATACAGTCAAGCAGCCGATGCCTGCTGTTACATTAGAGGTTTACTTTTTAATGAACTCTGCCTGGCTGCTCCCGGCAAAGTCCTCGCGCCGCCTTGGATGCAGTTGTGTGTGCAGGATGTTTAAGGGATATTTCAACATTCAAAATTTGCCTATTGCCATAATCCCTGTAGTTTTAGGAGTAGGTTCGTTACCTTTAATTGTCGGTGCAAGCTGTTTTTAGATCGGCGGGGCAGAGACGTGAGCTGCTCAACTAACGCAATGGAGGCTCATAGTATTTCTACATTTCCCTCATCAAACTAAATACACAATCCAACAACTTCAAAACGCTCTTGTGAACAAGTTGTAACCTGCACATTCACCACGCTATGAAAAAATAACGTATAATTACGTAACATTACAACACATCGAGCAAATACTCAGAACTACTTTCGCGTTTGAGGTCACTCTGCCGAGCAGCCGTGTCTGGAATGTAGTTACGGTTGTGTATTTACCTTGAAAACAACTCCGTCTCGTAACATTCCATTATTATTTCATAGCGTGGTGAATGTGCAGGTCACAACTTGTCGTTTTGGAGTTGGGATTGTGTATTTGATGAGTTTGATGAGGGAAAGCCTGGAAATACCGCACGCCGTGCAGAGTTCACGTCTCTGCCCCGCCGATCTAAAAACAGCTTGCACCGACAATTAAAGGTAATGAATCTACTCCTAAAACTATAGGGATTATGGCAATAGGTGAATTTTCCAAAATGTTGAAATACCCCTTTGAAATATTACAAGAGCGACGTCGGCGGTAAGAAAAGAGAGAGAACAGGATGACATCAACGATCTCTGTTCTCGATGGATCCCGCAGTATTCGCTGAGTAGGAGAAACACAGGAGAGGGAGGGAGACTGATGAGAAATTAAGGCCAATTGCGGTGGCATATATAAACAGCATTTCAGCAGTTTACCAGCAGCTCCTCAGATTTACCATCCAAGTCTAAAAGTATCCGCTCGGAGACAGTGGGATCTAAGTTGGGAGAAGGGTATATATACAGGAAAGTGAAGTAGGTGGAGGAGGTCAGAGGGTGTGAACGGTGGTACACAAAGTGAGTCAGACAGAGCTCACTGCAGGGGTCCTGCCCAAGTGCTGCCCAGCATCTACCTGCAACCCCCACAGAGCACTTCATATCCAACCTCAGCACAAGCCTCTGTGTGTGTGTGTGTGTGGGATGCCTCCTACACACCTAAAAGAAGAAAAAAAACACATACATGCACGCACGCACACACACACACACACACACACACACACACACACACACACACTGGAGCGTGTCTCTGAACAAATGGCGGTGATTTAACACACCAGGACAGCAGTGGAGGCGTAAGCAGCTCCGCCCTCGCTGCCCCCCCTCCCCTTCCCCTGCCCCCCCCTGCTGAGGAGCGCTGCAGCTCAGCAGAAGGGCCGCCAGGGGAAAGTAGGTCAGGCTGACCTCTGCGCTCGGCGTGTCAAACGTTCAGAGTGAGCTAAAGGGACAGGCCATGTCATAGCCCGGCTCCTCACAGCTGGGGAGAAGGAGGCACCCCGCGCACATGGTCAGGGACCCAAGGGAGCCGAGCGGACATGCCGGGACAGACGCACGTACCGCACACCACATACCAGTTATGACACGGCGACGAACACCAGCGACCGAGAGGAGGGAGGGAGGAAAGAGTCACACTGTGGTCCGACGGGAATAAATCAACGTCCCCGTAGGTTCCCTGGTCTTCCCACATTCACACCATTTACCTGCGACTTTACACCTGCAGACGAGGTCGAACAAAACAAGCAGGGCCCACCAACTCTTTATTTCCCACAACTAACAAAAGGAAACAGGAGGCATTAGCGCTGTTGTGAGTTTAGTTGATGCATTCCTCAGACAAAGTGAGAGTCGGGGATGACCTGGAGGCGCTCTTAAAGCGTTTAGATTAAACTCAGAATAGAGGGGGGGGGGGGGGGACTTAAAGGCTGCTGGATTTTCTGCCTTTGTGATCAAAGTGCTCTCCCTAGTATTGCGGGGTGTGTGGGAAAACACTCAGCAGTGAACGGTGTCAGGAACCAGTAGTTAAACATTACAATGACCGCCACGGCAGGACCGTCTCAGAGAGAGAGAGAACGACATTCCAGGTTAAGAAAAATATATTCTTTGGTTCAGATCACATTTTTCAATCAAGAGCAGGTCTGAGGAGGAGGAGAGAAGTTACAAACCTGCTCACAGTACCCCTCCCCTTTTTAATGTTATCCTAATTTGTATAGAATCAAAATCAATGTGTGTCAATAAAATAAAAGACACAGTGTAGCATAGGGCTTTTCTGATAAAAAAAATAATAAAACAGCAATGTCATAGTGGCATGTGTTGCATAGATGGTCTACTCTGCGCAGAAGGTGGGAGATTCACCAAAGCAAGCATTCTTGTGAGTAACCATCGCTTGGAGGACAAGACCTCAACCCTCTAATTGACCTGTCAGCAACTCTGAATGATGCAGGGATAGAAAAGACTTGAGCTTGTGCCGAGATAGATGCTTGAAATCTGTTCAGAAATACAGAAGTAAGATCTCTTGAATGAGCGGATGAAGAGAGGGGTTGGGAGCGGACTGCTCACCGAGGAGAGTGGGTGAGTGAATGAGCGGGTGAAGAGCACCAAGACAACCGAAAAGAAAGAGAGAAAGAAAGACCTTGTTGCTTTGTTAATGAATATGTAAAGTGTTTACAACATGACACAGAAATACCTCACAAAGAGGTCAGTGTCATATAAGTGATATGATGAAAATAAATCACTATGTGGCAGCCTCTTCCTGCTGAATGAACGGAAATAAAAATATTCGTGGTTTTTTTTTGAGTGTTTTGATTTAGTTTCCTGTTAAATAACACGCCATGACTAGGAGCCACAATTCTACTACATTTATAATCAATGAGCAGAATGATCAGAATAGCTATACTCATCATTAAGACGCAGGCTGTATGTTTTGGGAAGGAGGCCAATATCAAATCCTTAAATTTGCTAAATCAGCACACTGGAGCTTAAACAAATAGTTCATAAACAGAAAATGGATCTGCACATGTTTTAATCACTGAAAAACCAAGAAAGGCCAAACATCCGCTGGTTACACACACACACACACACACACACACACACACACACACACACACACACACATACAGGTAGATTACAGTATTTTTATTCTTTGTTATTTCATACGGACCCTGTGACATGCCCACCAACACAGAACATACTCCTCAGCCTCGGGGATCGGCACCGAGGCCACGGAATGTAGCACCTTCGCTGTCTATTTGTAGTGGGTGTGGGAAGGCATGTGGGATGCCACTGCGTTCGCTCGGCAAGCCATCGCTTAAAAAGAAATAAATAAAAATAATACATGCTCGGACACACATCGGCACAGGCAGGGAAAGGTAACTTCATCCAGGTGCGATCGTCAGATGATTTAATCCTGTTATAGCTTTGACCCGCAGGTCGATGGAACGACACGGCTCTTCTGGCTGAACGGAGGAAAAACCTCCCGGGTGACGACAAAGGGAGTGCCAGATGCTGCGTCTCCCTCAGCATCTTGATCACTCAAAACCACTGTCACCTCCTGTTTTACCACACATGATCACAAGTAGTAAAAAAAAAAAATCATGATGTAAACTCAACTGTGGCTGTCGAGGAGGTTTTTCCTGAGATCCAGCGACGGTAATAATCACACAAAGCACCTATCAAGAGCGAATTTAGGGCCACTTAAGCCTTTTTGACTACAGTGACCCCTCCCCCACGACACCACACTGTCAGACTTGAGAAATCAGCCAACACACACACACATACACGGCCCAACACACCGCAAAAACTTTCTCGCATCTAGCGAAGCGAGCCAGAGACCCAAAGCCCACACTCAAATACCAATGAAGTCAACTATAACGATTTTCAACTTGATTTTTTGTAACATCTTCAAAGGCATTTGATCTGCCTCCCTTGGCATCTAGTAGTAATGTGTTCGCATGCTAGGTCTTAAACCCCTCAGTCTCTGATCTTTACTCACTTGTATGTAGTTTTAATAAAACATTAACAGTTTGCTCGCCCTGCCGCAGAAAAATACACGCCAAGGTGAAATCTGTCATCAATAGAATAACCTGTTAGAGCGCGCTCAGAGGGCTCTGTGTCTTTGTCTGTAATGCACAGACAAAGGAAAAGCAGGAAACCTGAATGATTGTTAACTTTTGCTATCTAGACGCAGGTCATCTAGTGTAGCACACTGAGGTATTATAGTAATTAAAACTCAACAGCTACTTCTGCAGAAGAAGATGACACTATGGGGAAATTGTATTTTTCTGCCCCCCCCTCCACAACAGTGAACATTTAGTTAAATTAAACCCATTTTTCACTGGCAGGCTCATATAATGAGGTCAATACATGCAAGAAAAGAAAAAAGAAATTAGCTTGATAAGCGATTACATGTGCGGACTCAAATAGAACATGTTATCAGGAGAAGTGGAAGAAAAAAAAGTGACAAAAAATAAGAATATTTGCGATAGTGAGATGCTTGTACTTTTTTATTGAAGGAGGGGGAAAAAAGAGAAAAAAAAGAAAGACATGAAAGCTGTCTAAGTCTTCTGTGCAACTACAGGGGAGCCAATTGAGATGACAGCTAAGGTTGCTGGTTTGCATCGGCCTCCACAGGTGCAGTGTTTCCAGAGGCCAGCTCCATACATCCAAACTGCAGGAACGGTAAAGAGAATGGACAGAGGTACAGAATGTGCTTCATCAGTGGAGGAAAAGCACATCAGTACATGTGCAAGGAGAGACTGGTTTTTTTTTCCTCGCACAAAAGCAAGCTACAGTTACAACCATTTCTGATCACTTCAGAGGGCCTTATTGAAGTAAGCTGTCTACTACATATTAACCACTCGTGTAAACATTAACCAGAGAAATCTGCAAACATATACTGAAATAGACGTGGAGCTTACCTGACACCAATGCCAAGTATAAGCAGCAACCCAAACTCCATCTGCCAAGTAATTTTTCTAAGGGTAATCCAAGGATAGAGCGTCCTATAGAGCTCAGACAATTGGCTGAGCCAATACAAAACCACCATAGTTCTCTAGTGGCGTATAAGAAGTTTATGAAGGCTGCACCAAGGATGTTCCCTTTTCAACAGAAGCAGTGGGGTTAGAGACCAAAAGCTCCAATGTAAGCGTTCTGAACTCAATCTCACTCAGGCGCATGCACCCACATTCCCTTCTCTACCTGCTTTGTTGCTGTAAGGCCAGCCTTGGAAATGGACCTGCAGAAATTCAAGGGAAAAAAAACCCAAACTTGTGCATTATTTTCTAGGTGCACTCGAGGTTACAGCCCTGGCTTGAATGCTGCGTTTGAAATTCGAGCATTCCCCTCGTAAATTGGGAGGCAGTCACTGCAAATTTGAAAAGCTGTGGGGGAAAATTCACTTAATGCAACAGTGAATGGCAGGTCACACTACAACAAAAGCCCTGAGCCACTCATATGAGGCCTGTTTGATCACAGTCCTTCAGAGACCTATCTGTCTTTGTCTCTCTGTCTCTTTTGCTGATATTTGTGCCTCTCTCGCACTGTCTCACTCTCTTGCTCAGAGCCAAACTGCACACACACGCACACACACACACATAGCCGAAGCGTTTTTTTGCTTTTTTTTTTTTTTGAACAACCTCTGGTGTTGTGACACTTGCTACACAACTGCACGGTGTGGCATGCAGAAGTGTAGCATGATTTCATTAAGTGGATTATTTCAGAAAATCTCTGACCTTCCACGGGGGTTGTCATTGGAAATGGACCAAGAAGAACAGAGGAGAAACGATGATGAGCGCAGACCTCTTCAGAAGCCGGCGGGGCTGAGTGATAGATGACGCTCTTTAACGGTACACCAGTCAGTACACTACAGTAGATTAGGCTGGGATAAAGAGGCTGAGATACTGTACGCCCAGATTGGAGATGATAAAATAAAAGTCTATGGGGTCACTGCTCCATCCAAAGGGGGAGAAATAATACTTGTATATCTGTTGTATTGCTGTACAACAGTATGAAAATTGTTATTACTGTAGATATATTACCTTAGGCATGTACGCTATTTGTTTCAGAATAAATGAGAACAATTTTTGGATGTTTTTAAAAATCCTATGAGTAAAAATAGACACGTTTCTGACACCAGCACTGTTGATTTACTAGAAGTTAATTTTAAAGAATATATCTGTTTCTAGTTAATTAGTGCAACTTACTGCTGCTCACAATTAGGGATAACAGCTGTATTACCGACATTTTTTATAATGACCTTTTCAGTGCACTAATCTGTAAAAAAAAAACATCTGACAGTGAAATTTAAATTAGATTTAAATTCTATGTTGACTGCTTTGTGGTCGTCTAATTATGGCGACTACTGCTAAGTCACATCTGATAATTAAAGCCGAAGGTATCAGATATGATCTAAATTGATCCCGTTGAAAGCTTACACTCCTCTTTAGCTGCCGAGCTAACATTAGCGAACGTTAACTCATCAACCGCCTTTAGCCGGGGCATCCAGACACCAATTTGAAACGCACATTCACGCGGTAACACACACCAGTTTTCATTAGTCGTTTCTTGTGTAGCCTGGCTGCTACCGGTCTTGATCTTTCCCGCGATTTTATAGCGCCAATTGGTTTTATAATGACCAGCATTTTATGTCACTGTCACAACATCATCGTGCCCTGGCAGTCGGTCTATCCATCCATCCATCCATCCATCCATCCATCCACGTGACCAAAGTTGTCACAACTTGTGCCGGCCTTAAGGAAACAAAAAAAACAACTGACAGATTCTCAAATAGGAAAAATACATAGCACATATACTGTATGCTTGGTCAATCTAGACAAACTGGGAAACTGGTACAGCAGCACAGACTGACGATATCAGCAAAGAGAGCTGCCTCGCACAATGCTGTAAATTGAGTCTGGTCGTCTGAGCGTTGCACGATCACACTTTTTTTTCTCTCTCCCTGTGCTCTACACAGGGCACCTTCCTTCTCCACTGCAGAGGCAGCACAAGGCCATGAAAGATTGGAGGCAAAGTGACGTCCTCTGGTTTATCCTCCCTGAAAGCCTTCACATGCTCTCAGTTCCACATGAGGGATCTGATGAAAGCCGTTTGTCAGTACGCCACTTAATTATCAGCCAGAAGAAGAGCCTCTGATGCTATCCTCTGACAATGGCTCACAGCAGCCTGCTGACTACAGTGCCCACTAACAATGAAGAACTGACTACAGCTACTAATAGTGACAGGGTAGTGCCAACTGTCCACTTAAGAGTTAGACAAATTAAGTAATGGCACGGAAAGCCTTTTGTGAGCTGCTTCGATGTATATATTCTTACCTTGGAGGCTTTAAATAGTCAGGAGGAAATTTTACATTTAAATACAGTACAGAGAGAGTAAAACGTGACGCTTGGAAGATAAAAACGCAAAACAAATCAAGTCCTACTGAGAGCACATAATATAGAGAAGAGGAAAAACCTGAGACGTTTTGACCTTTTATTTATTCCTGCATGTCTACACAAACATTATTGAGTTTATGCTGCTGCTCAATATGCATGTTGCCATCAGATAAACAGTCACATGCACTGCGTAACCTTCTATCTTTGCAGAGTCATGTTCTTTTAACTGTTGTCTGCTGAGAAACTAATAGTGACCCAAGCCATATACCACTATTACGTCTGCTCAGATGGAAATTCAAAGAGCTTCGGGGGGCAAACTTAAAATTCTAGCAACACAATGAAATACAACATGTGCATTTTATTCTGTGGAAAGGGGCCCCGTCTTGTTACTGGAGCCGATCACAGCCAGAACCATGCTTGGTTTGCCTGGTACTGTTGAGCCAACTTTCACAGAGTATTAGTATGTCTGTCAAAAAAAAGAAAAAAATGGGGGCAGGGGGTGTCTGGTACTGTAGCATAAGGTGCTGCATAAAGAGCTTCAATTTCTTATACAGCTGTGTTCCCATCATGCAACATTTCCTACACTCATCCCCTGGCTCTGGGATGCTCTCGGCCTGCAGGCTGCTACACAGAGAGAGACAGAACCGGCCGTTTGCATCAATCTGATCTGATACTTAGCTTTTCATTAGCAAAGTACATTACTGTAGACACATGGAGTGATGACTCGGTATAACCTTGGGCTGACCACGCTAACCTGTCAGCGGGGAGCAAATCCACAAAGGGATGGCAAGAAGCAATTCCTCCATTTAAAAAGCTGTTCTATTCTCAATAACAAACTCTGAAAATAGCCTAAGAAAAGCTTCTTTTTTTTTCTCCCCCTGTAATGTGTATTAGATTTGATTTCCTTCTGAAAGGGAATCACAGACCCACCCTACAGTCCATTAGCCAAGTTAATGCAGAGCTGCCAGACTTGCTGACCCATTAATAATACATTGCAGTGGTCAAAAGAGGCCAGACACCTCCGTGCACCCCTTCATCCCTCTACACGGCCACATTAATGGACTAATTCAGATGCAATTAACTGTTGGGGAGAGGCTGTGGCCTTGTGGCTGGTGCAGCACAGGCTGAAGGGCTTAGAGCCAGGGTTTGGATTATAATCACTCAGTGCACACACACAAATATAAAAATAAATAAATGAATAAAAAAAAGAAAAAAGAATAGCATATCATTTACACTAGTCATCATATTTATCCCTCAAAATACTCACTGTAAGTGGTCCTCGGCTAAAGAAATGTTTCTGATGCTTTCGGTCTCAGGATCAAACCTGTTGTTAATGAAGTGAGTACGAGTGGAGGACAGGATTGTGGGATGTTTTTACCTTTTGTTCTACGGGGAAAACAAAAGAACATGAAATTTCAAGCTGAAAAGCTAAAGCGATGACATGATCGTTATGAAAAATGCTTCGTAGAACGGAGGGGAAGTGGAGAGTCAGGTGATAATTGTCTTGTGGGTTCATCGCTAACAAGCGATCCCTTTCACATACAAGCAGTCATGTGGTGGCTGATACAAAAATATTGATTATAGCTGCATTAAACGCCAGCAATGCCGGGGCTGACCTTTCTTAGGGTGAATCTGCAAAGATGACAATATGTGAAACACTTGCACTGCCTTTTTCTTTTGAGATTTAATTTAATTTTATTCATTTTTTTTAATGTTTGTTCATTACAGCAGGGTTTCACTCAATAACGTGGCTGTGAAAACACGCGGTTTGAGAAGTTGACGTTGACAAATGAGCAATTACGGGAGCGATATTCACGTGTCACATCTGTGGCCAGCATGACCCGCGATTAGCCCCGCTGATGCTGGATGTGAGATGCAGGAGCTGAGCCTGTCAATACCGACGCCTGGGAAGGCAGCGTGGCCCATTCTGGCATGTCATCCATCACCGGTTCCACACGGCTGCCACAGCTGTGTCATTGTACCCCCCTCTCTCACAGACCGCTGACCCCACTGAGGACGCACCAGCAGGATGATCAAATATCTCTCTGGGATAAGAGACAGCCATCGTGCAAAGGAAAAAAAAAATCCCCCTTTCCTACATCCTCGGCTACGGTGACGTCTTTATCAGTAAGCAGCATTTAATGCCAGGCAGCAGCCGAGTCGTGTAAAGACGACACGGCTGCTCGGCTTTCATTCCAGAAAAGCAGGGGATTGCGAAGAGCAGAGTGAAGCCATTAGCCGCAGGAGACTGACACAGAAGGTGATGCGGGTTAAATTGTTGCCAGAGAAGAGAGAGGGCGGATTAAAACAAAGAAGAAATGGAACAACATCGGCCCGGACGTATTCCCACGATAATTACTTGCCATGCAGATTTTATCAACATGCCAATCATCAAGGCCAGACTACTACTTTTAAAAATTCCTATCAGATGTGAATGACCTACAGTCTGGCGGCGAGGCAAGGCGAGGCGAGCGTGCGTGGCCGTGCTCCCAGTCACTCTACGTGGATTTTCGGTGGAGGGCTTAACTCAAGTCGGGCTACAAACCTTTGACCATATCAGCAGTCTCAGGTTGCTGTAGACTTTTTAAAAGATCCTTCTCCAGCCTCTGCTAATTAGTCTTGCTGCCTCTTTCCCTTTCATTTCCAAAAAGGAAACACTGCGTGTACGCTACAGTGCTGGCAGATAAATTAGCTGCAAGCTTCACAGGAGGCAACCGTTCTTCAGGGAGAGCAGGCTACCTTAATTATGAATATTATTAATTACATTTAAAAAAGACCAGGGGAAAAGAAAAAAAAAGAAAAAAGAAAAAAACATCAATCAATCACGCACCTACTAAAATATTTTTTTTTTCTAAATTAAACCACACCTTATTTACTTGAAAAACCTAAATTAATTTTCATAGAGATGGAACCAGTGGCAGCAATAGCCGCTCTAATGCAGCTTAGATGAGTTTAACAGGGCAGATTCCAAGGACTGTGCTCTATTTATAGCATGCAGAATTCATCTGTGCACCCGGCTCCTTTCACCTCCTCCTTGTCAGGGCAAAAAAAAAAAAATCAGTGCACATACAACAGGCAATGTTAAAAGGCACCATCTGTGATCCCAATGTAAACAAAGGTAGCCTGATATTCACACTCAACGGCCATTATGGTTCTCCTCCATTATTCAGCCTGACGGTAGCCGTCTTATTAGCAGTTTTCTGGAGGAGGGGATTAGGTTTTATCCAAAAGCATCACTAAAGTAATAAATCCAGATGCTATGACTCTGTTAAGACGTCTGCAGTTCATTGAGAATACAGTATTTAATCTGGGGCCTTTTTTCCCCCCTGAGTGACCACACATGATGAGAAATGTGTGAGTGCAGGAAAACAACACACAAGGTGATGTCAAAATAATTCAGTATAGGAATTTCTTTCATCTATTGTTATTTTTATGTGTTTAGTAAAATGAGATTTTAAAAAAATCTATATATCTCTATATATACACTGGTAAATATATAGAGATATATATCCAAACAAAGGCCAATTATTCTTAACAGACTACCTGCTGAGGTAGCTTGTGTGCTTTTTGCCTTTTACAACATGAGGGTCTCATTTACAAACTACTTAGTAATCTATAAGGGTCATTGACATGTTTAATCAGTATCTATTGTATGGTGCAATGAATTATAACACATCAAACTGTGATGTCAACAGCGATTAGACTGTTAATCTAAACTGTGATCCAAATGTCTCACTTTTAGCCTGCCACTCGGGTCCAGTCAAAAATAACAGCAACAGCCCTGAATAATATAATTACAATCAGTTGACAATCACTTGACAAGTTTTAACTAAAACTATTACAGTATATATTTGTTTAAAAAAAGAACTGGTTTTGAGATTGATCCTAACTACAGTGCAAGAGCAAACTATTTGAAAACATAAAAAAAACAGACTCTCTCAATCCATCTTCAAAGGATCTATGGTGCAGCAACATTCACACATATTCAACAATGAGATGCTCTTACTGTACATATGCTGCATTATGCAAAGGTGGTAGTCAACCGAGTGGAAATATAACAGAGGGCAAAAGGCCATTAGCTGGGAAAACTAAGTTAATACACAGGGAAATCAAAGTGTTGTTTTTGTGTGAATCTCTCTAGCCACGAAACGATGACTACGGAGTTTCTGAGCAGCTCCCTGTAGCCCTTCATCTTCCCCTCCGAAGAATCTAAGAACGAGCTAATGATTTTTCCAGTTACAAGTTGTTCTGAAATGTGCTTCAAACTCTGCACGGTTTATAACTGTGACACGGGGGTTGATTTTCTTGCCCAACTGCACTTGAGGCTGCAGATCTGTGACAAAGCAAGGGCACGGCCTGCTGGAGGTGATGATCTCAGTCACCACATGAAGAGACATGAAGCTCTGGAAAAGACATGGTAATGCAGATCGTGACCTCTGCAGGGTCGCAACAGTTTCACTTTTAATGCCACTCAGCTAACTACTCAAATCCTACTCTGTAGTTCAAACTGGGAGTAAGGCCAAACCTTAACTAACTAGGGAACAATAGGGAAACTCACTGCCCAACCACCCTGACTGGGCTGGCACGCTCCCTCTCATATTTCTCCAGAATTACCAGCTGAAGAGCAAGGCTCAACAATACACATTGATTAAGTGTTTTTTTCAAAGGCCCGGAGCTACGAGTAAGGATGTGTGCAGGGATCAACAACCTATCATTGTCCAGCATTAGAAAAGATTCTTAGACAGAAGAAAAAAAAAATTGCTATGGCACAAGCGGAGTATTCCAGTCTGTGAGTCAGGTATCGACTCCAACAGATCTCATTATCACAGAGGAGGAAGTTCACTGAATCAATTGATGACCATGGTCAACAGCTTTTACAGCTGGCTGCTGGATCACATTGAACAAAAAGGGAGCTGTTAAGGGTTAATGACGGTTTAAAACGATAACAGAAGACGTATATGCATGGGATGAATTGAGAGGCCATCGCCATGGCTGCCAAAAAAAAAAAGGCAGCTACAGTTTCAAGTAAAATTGAAGCCAACATCTCTACACAGGCCTGCGGGCCACGAGAGGAAGCGATAGAAGCCTCGGGCCTTTTATGTTCTGCACTGCAGTCAGCACTTCACTCAGCTGAGTGTGGGGACAGCGGCTCCTGCCAAAATGTATCCGTGCCAAGGCCTGCCAGCCTGCTCTCCCCGCCCACTCTAAGGGCCAGAGCGTGAGCGGTGGGGCGCCGGTAGGCGGGTGCAAGGTGAGGCTGGTGGGCGGGTGGCCAGGCTGGAGCTTCCTGACACGGGAACCCGCCTCACAGCAAGATCAAACTGGCTGCCGAGTGAATCACTACCCCTCCCACCACCTGACAAAGTCAGCGCCAGGCTAGCACGCAGTCACTTTTTTTTCTGTCTCTACAATTAACAAGGAATCCAGACTAAAATTACTAAAAATACAGCTGCATCACCTCATCACTCATCAGCCCTCGTCTCAGCCGATGTTTATTCACCACTAGAATGGAGAGAAAAATAAATGGATGTAGTTACAGTAGGATCATTGTGGGATGGGGCTGGTGCACAGGCTACAAAAGGAACAGGGTGGCTCTCTAAATATGCATTGATGCTACTGAGAGTTCAATATCAGCAAAGTGCTTAAAATTTAAATGCCTGCTTTACGGTGTAATGATGGCACAGGTTAAGAAAGTAGATGAAGGTATCAGAGAGTCTAGCACCAAAGCAATTTTACACTTTCAGATTTCAGGCACTGCAAAACCTTAGCTTGAGGTGGAAGATAGGGGTAGGAAGTGCAAATGCTCGTTCCACAAAAAAAAAAAAAAAAAAAAAAATTTAAATAAGCAACAGGAGCAGGGTTTTTCTGAGCTGTGGCTAGTCACTAGTCAGAAGCAGGAATATTATCTCCAGAGTAAATAATGTCCTGGAGGACCAGTAGCTACCCAAATTGCTTCTTAAAAAAATAGAAAACTGCTCCAGGCTGCTATTATTAAGCCTCAGATCCAATGGGAAGTTGAACCTTTGATCTGTTTAGGGTACTGTGTATTTGCATTTTATAATGAGATCAAAGCAAGGTCCAGGGCCCCTGCAGAAGGCTGCTCTGTGCCCCATCTCTGCACATTGGACGATTTACAGACCAAAGCTACATTTCCCCCGTTAACAGGATCATGTAAGAGTTATGGGCCTTGGTGAAAATGCAGTGGGAGGTGTTTGTTCGGCAATCAACGGTAGCGAACGTTGCTCTTGCAGCTAATTTTCTTTTCCTGTATTCAGGTGTGGAGGAGAAAAAGAAATAAATAAACCCGTGCCAGTAGCAACAATCTCTTCAACAGTTAAAAGTTCAAGAGCAAACATTTCAAGCATTTTTAAACTGGTTGAGAATTGCTCCAGATTTTCTTTGGCATTCTTCACCTGGAAGAAATGCAGCGGGGAATTTACACACTTTGCCTGGAGTGAGCCTGCGAGGAGCCGAGAGGAGGTTTGAGATGAACGTGGAGGTCAACGTTTGAGAGTGTATGTGGAGTCTCTCTAGTTCTCTATTCAATACCGTTCCTGACCATTTATTTAAAAAAAGAAAACATACCAAGAAAAGGGAGAAAAAAAGAAGAAGAAAAAAAAATCGCACACACTGTCGCTGTGTCTTCGGCTGAGGGAAGTGAAGTGAGCAAAGTCTCACGTTTTCAGGCAGCCTGCATAGAGCTGGAGCTGGGAGGAGGGGGTCAGGATGTCTATGCAGATGATTTAGGAGGACTGTTTGCTTAAATTAGTCCATGCAGCCTCACGGTATCATTGTAGCAATACCTGAGAGATGAAATAATGCTCCGAGTTTGAGTTGAATGACTTGCTTTGCAAATATCAATAAAAGCAAGACTCAAATGTAAAAAAAGAAAAGTGTAGACTTCTAATACAGTTAAATATTCTATCTCTGCAACAGTGATTCATGTATATATGCATCCAAACTTTTCAATATGGGCAGTTTAAAGGCTAAAAGACATGTTTTCATCCCATCATTATAAGAAGTATGTAAAGGTTTTTCCTGTCTGTTCCAATGCCCATCATCATACATGCAGGTAGGGGAATACCCCCTCCCCTGCAGCTGTCTCCTTGAAGTGTCTTCAAGCCTCATGTCTGCAAATCATTTATGCAACCATTGCCCCACAAACATTTGTTGTAGCGAAAGTGAGAGACCGCTGATTTGCCATTCATCACACGCAACGCAGCATCCGTGAAGCGACGGAGCACATTCGAGAAGCTGTGATAACACATCTGAAAGAGCTTAGCGGCAATTTCCATTCATTTAATTACTCATTTTCTTTGAAATACATAGAAAAAAGGTGCAATACCGAATTCTAACATATTAATAATAATTATTATTATTTTTATAATAACTGTGCTGAAATGTTCTTATGTATTCCTAAATACTAAATCAGAACCAAAGATAAAAGCCCTTACAGTATTACAGGTCTCCTCTTTACTAAGTGCTTCTTACAGGGTAAAGGCATGTTCTCCTGACCTTGAAGTGGGAGAAGGCTGTTCCCTTTTACCTTTTAATCTCAGAGGAGTCCTCTGGGCCAGCTTACACCGACTGTAAAAGCTTTGACACGACAGGAACCGAGCATGAGGTAACAGAAAAGACGATACAGTATACTCCAATACAGACGAGTCCTGCGAGCAACCGCCTATGCATTTCTCGCACGTAACTGTATAGTGTATGTTTAGGAATTCAAGTATGTGAAATATCCTAAAGCAATCTGGCAGTTCTTCAGAAAGCCCATGTTTGCCATGCAGGGAACAGAAGGACATGACAGCCACAGTATATGAGTCGTACACAAGGCTGCTTAGACAAACCTGCAAAATATGAATCAAAAGTGGCTGGGAGAGCTGGAGAGGGTGTTAAGAAGAGCACCATCTAAATGCTTGCACATAGATGCCAGGCACATATTCTGCACTCTCGAAGGCGGCGTTCACATTTTTTGACCTTGATGAATTATCTGCTTTTATTGACAGCACTTATTGATATTTCTTAAAAGCGCAGGCTAATGGAGTTCTATTGAGATGATTAAATGAGTTGCTGGCGCCCAGGATTAGCCCGGTCTCATCTCGCCGGCACAGCTTGCATTATCATACAGAACAGACGCATGCGTGCGTTGAGTCCCAAATTCCTGCGACTGACATCTCCAGGGGAACGGAGAAGAGATGACTACATCCGACCTACATTCACCCCACCCAGGCATGCTTGCTTTTCCAACTAATTACACACACAAACATGCATACTCAGTCACATTATAGGTGGATTCATATCATAGTCACAGTGCAGGGAGAACATCACTCCTGCATGCATATTACAGAATTATACAATTTCAATTAGGCTTTATGCTACGTATCTCTGAGGGTTTTAAAAGCAATAAACTATTACAACTGTACAAGCTCCCAGTGACCTCCTGATGATTGGGAGTGAAACTTTTCCCTGGCTTTTGCACATGCAGGCTTAGATGAAAATATAATTTGTGTGATGGTTTGTAAAAATTCTCCAAGCACAAAAACATTAGGAACAAACCTAGGGCTACTGGAGCTCGTTGAAATGCCTCGGGCACGGAAACAGCACTATTGGATTTCATTCCGGTGCTCCTTATGCAATGACGAGACTTTATATATACTCTATACGCATTATTTCAGCAGTTTAGATTCTCAGAAAAAAACGACGGCAGGGAAAACACCCCATTAACTAGAATTGAGAAAAAGAAATGGTGACGCAGGCTCTAGCCCATGAGCACATCTTCAAACCGCTTTTTTTCAGTGTTTCCTGTGCTGTACAGCATCCTGGTTTGAGTGATGTGGGTTCTCACTTTTAAATGTGATGGGTATTTCTACAGTCACAGCCCACATTTAGGCCAGAATCTGATCATCTACGCAAGGTTTTACTAAACCAGAAAGTGCTTCAAGAGCGTCAGTATCCACCAACGCAAATTCTATAAGTTGCTCTGACTGGTATCATTCCAATTACGTCAAATCTATATTAGACACTCCGACACTGACAAGAAACCCTCACCTTTTCAACGTCGTATGGTTTCATTTCAAAAAACACATGTAGAAATCTCAGAAAACCTGTAATCAATTGTTCCTTGACCACAGACTGGATGCCCACAAAAATATTTTTTTGCATCTTACAGAGTCGAAAATATCAGAACCTTGGAGAAGTAAATGCTAATGAGTTAGCTTATTGGATTCTATGCATTATGTACCCCGGGCTCACTGGACAGCAGTGTAAGGAGAAGATTATCTGTCTGAAATAATGTGAGCAGAATTTGATGCACACACAACCTTTTAGAGTAGCTTAATGGAGTCAAACCTGCAGAGCAGCAGTCCTGCTTTACCTCACCTTTAGAATTTGGACAGAACTTATGCCGTGACACAACGCTGCTTTCACCTGCACCCTGACTCCTACGTGATCAACCAGTTGTAGACAGACACTTGCACATGGACACATTTCTTTTGCAAGGCCAATTACATTTACCCTTAAAGGGACAGTATGTAGCTTATTTGGCTTTTTATTAGCAAAAACCAAATATTGCTTTCATAAATAGAGCCGTTATACCATATCTATGTACGTACGTTGTCCTCTGATCTTCCTTCATGGGACCGCACTGCATAACTGGCACATAACGTTACTGTAAGACCTGATGTGTAACTTTTTACTGTGAACTATGACTGAAGGCATGAGTGGAAGTCTACACGTGTGTTAAAAAAAAAATAATGATAATAATAGCAGTTAGTTTGCGAACGTGTTTGTCCTCGGTGGCCACCGTCACTTTGCAGACGGGAGGGGTGAGCGAGTGAGCGCTGCAATCTAGAATCTGAACGTTTAGCCCCAATACTACATTACATACTGCGGCTTTAAATGTCAAATTTTCAACAAAGCTCCTAATTATTTTTTGAAAAAAAAAAAAAAAAAGCTTCCATCAGTTAAGATTTTACGGCATATCCAAATCTTCAGTGATTATCTCCAGGCCTGAAAGACAAGATTTAGAATCCACAACAATATCTAAAATGTGTCCTGACCATGTGACTCCAGAGATGATCACCCGGTGTCATGATAAAGCCACATGTGACGGCAAACAACTTAAAGAAAGGGAGTTCAATGTACATTGACAGCCGCACATCACACATCAGCCAAGCTTTGGCTCAAGCAGTTCCTCTAGTCGGTGGGTAGAGCACAGCTTCGGTCCTGCCAGCAGCACCAGTCTGATTCCCACTGTGGCCACCCACTCGTAAATGTATAAAAAGTGAACGATTTCAAACCCTGTGGATAAGAGTGTCGACTAAATATTGTGTTTTGTGTAGCGTTATTTTAGTTTGGCAAGTCAGTCACACCTTTATTATTGCCGAGCAATAAAGTCTGTGGATGTGTGTGAGAGATCACCTGGGGCCTGTACTGCGAAGGAGGCTCAACATACCTAGGCTTTGTGCTCAAGATGCAGCTCAACAAACCCTCAAGTCCGCAATCAGAGCTAAACGGTACTGTGACGGTGGTTATCAACTTAATTAGTCAAGTCCGGCTCTCAGCTTTGTGCTCTGCGCGCGTTCACATAAAAGGGGGCGTTTGACGTCATATTATTCTACTTCCGCACGAAATAGATCCACAACCAGAGGTGGGTAGTAATGCGCTACATTTACTCCGTTACATTTACTTGAGTAACTTTTTGGATAAATTGTACTTCTAAAAGTAGTTTCAATGCAGCATACTTGTTACTTTTACTTGAGTATATTTCTTCAGAAGAAGCGGTACTTTTACTCCGTTACATTGAGCTTCATTCCGGTCGCTACTCGCTACTTTTTCTTATCGATCTAATGTAAAAAATAGTTTTGTTTTAATGAGATACTTCCGAGCCTCTGTCACATGACTGCGTTTCACCAATCAGATGTAGCCACTCGCGACGTTTGCCTCCGTGTAACCAATCAGACAGAGCCAGGCAGTCACATGACCGCACACAAAATCTCCGCGGTAAACAGGACGGCCACTCCGCCTCAAATTTGAGAAACTGCGGCTAGTAAATGATTAGGATGACGTCAGCCCTGGTATGTCGTGGATAATGTCCGTCAAAGCAAAGATATTCAATATAAACCGTCTTTGGTGAAGGTTCTCAGTCATCCAGGTCATCTTATTCTTCTTCCTCCCCAGGAAGTTTACACCTGGAGACATGTGACTCCTAGTCACATGACCCCCCTCCAGTTTCGGGGTGTGGTCATGTGACTTTGGTTTCACTAGAAACCAATCATAGGACCACCCACTCTGGGCTTAAATACCTGGTTCTGGCATTAATCTCAGACAGTCCATAGACCTATGTAAGTTATTGTGGCTGAATTTGTCTTAATTTATGTTACTTTGTAAAAAAAAAAAAAAAAAAAAAAGTAATTTAGGCTATTGTCTTAGTTGTTAAATGTTGTTCTTTGGCAATATCTGAATTTTTTCATTGCTATTATATTTCTGTGTACTTGATTAGGCCTACATTTACGCACTGATCATTAAACGAACAAATCAGAGGTTACTCAGCAGTTACTCAGTACTTGAGTAGCTTTTTCACCAAGTACTTTCTACTCTTACTCAAGTAAATATTTGAATGGCTACTTTTTACTTTTACTTGAGTAATATTATTCTAAAGTAACTATACTCTTACTTGAGTACAATTTTTGGCTACTCTACCCACCTCTGTCCACAACGGGCTGATTTCAGCCAAGACGAGTGCAATTGTTTTAATGGAGAGAGTATGAGCGATATTTAAAAAAAGCACGATCACAGCCTGAAGCAACAGTGTTGCTGCAAATATGACGAGAGGAGGCTGCTTTTAATTTTTCTGACAGCTCTTGCGCTACTTTTAAATATGAAGCTTTATCCATATAAACTAGAGCAACATCAACTGTCATTTTAAATTGTGTTATATTGTTATATTTCACTGATCGCAATTATAACGCGAGTGTGTGTTTTATTGGAAGCAAGGCTGGATAGGTTACAGTGAGGTTTTTTTTTTAGGTGCTGTAGCTACAAGCAAATCTCATAAACAAAGACCTTTTTAAATGTGAAAACAGCGGAGACTTATTCAAGATTTGCGTTTGGGCAACACTGAAATATAACAGGCGACACATCGGAATTAATTTATTCACGGCCACATTAAGTGAAATTATTAACTTTACCGATTATCCATCTGATTATCTGTCCTGCTGCGAGCGCACAACTTCTATCAGTCGTGACTGACTGTACCTAGGCTATATAAAAGTAAAATATAGGCTATAACGTTAGTCTAATATATAATGAGCTCCTGACGCTCAGCTCAACGGGTGAGGAGGCGGAGACTCAGCGGAGACGCTCAGAGAAAGTAAACAGCAGCGATCAGCTGGTCTCTCCCTCTGTACAAACGCTCCGTTCTGATCCAGCTCCACTGGACTTTCAAAGTAAAGGTGCCGCCAGCTGTAAATGAGTTAAAATAGTGAAACAGCGGCGCTTTTATAGCCGGTTTTATGATTAAACTCTGAACAAAACCTGGTCGGGACCAGGTTATGAGCTAAGCATAAGTTACCATGGTGATCTAGCCTCGTTAAAGACAGCCACCTTCGCAGTACAGGAGAGGCTGGCTTTACACTCAACATACCTCGCTAACCCACTAAACTGGCTTCGCAGTACAGGCCTCTGGTCTACATCAATCAACCTGAATGATCATTAACTCAACGCTGTTCTCTAGATACAGGGAATTATTAACAGTTCAGGATATCTGAATGGATACAGACCGATCACTGAGACGCTCTGTTAGAGAATCATAAGTTGAAATGAAGCAACAAAGACAGTGGAGACTAACCGCTGCAACCTTATCTCTGCATCTGGAGAAAATTGTATGTGTGTGCAATGAATGGTAAAATGGTATACAAAATGCAGAGCTGATATGAGGGTGGCGTGAAAATGCCCGTATCCCAATAGAGGAGGCCTCGCAGACTGACAGCACATACCCTGCTCTGTTGCTGACAACTAAATAAGGGATGATGAAGGTAAAAGAGGAAACAAAGGTCGCAAATATAAAACAATTCATTTCCCGTACAAAACGCCTTCCACAAAAGCTAAAATCATTCCATTTATAATAACACATGCTTTCTCATCTCGGCCTCACCTACACACGTTCGTACACTCACACAAACACACACACACACACCTCCATACAGCCTGTACACATGCCAGATCTTGTCGCCCCAGGAAATGGGCTTCATACATCTTGTGTGACTGCAATAAAGCAGTGCCTAAGATTCTATTTCCAATAAACGTCGACTGATTGGAAAACTCATTCTAATATCAATTTCCATCTGGGCCCTTTAAAAGGCAATCAGCATAGCTTCATCTCGGTATATCATGGGCTCCTTGAGATGATGACACAGCACTGGCTCTCTCCTTCTGCATAATGGCCTTCTCCTATCAAGGCATCTGCAATGAATAATACCACCCATGAATGGGCTATTTAGTCTGTGTTCGCACAGATAGGGGCCACTTCTCTGAATATTAATCCAGGGTTCTACACTTCATATGGTTCTCTCAGGGCTGCACCATTTTTCATTCGTCAGAGTAAGGCACTTGGAGTGATTTGACGTACTCATGGTTTCTCTCCAAGCTTTCTCAGAAGTGACAATGATGATTACCAATGGCATCTCACTTTTTTTGTGTGTGTAAGATGCCCGGCACCCGCAACACAATGATTTAAAGTCAAGGAATTTCAGTTTCAACTCTTCTGTAAATGCTGTCAACAGCTTCGTACCAAATGTGAGGTCAGAGGAGAGAATTCCTCTGTGAAGACAAACCCATCAACCAGTTTAACTTTGATCTACGGGTAAGACATATTTTGGCATCAAATCAGAGTCAGTTGAATTTCAGAGCGCAGCTACAGCCACAATCCAAATTACTATGAGAATTATAAAGATTCATAAATACATTTTTAATTATTTTCCATCTGCACTCTTACCTTCCAGCCACTGCCCGCCTCCCTGTAGTAGGGAAAGTTATCACAGATCCACTGGTAGATCTCGCTCAGTGTCATCTTCTTCTTTGGCGAGCTGTTGATAGCGAATGTGATGAGGCTGGCGTAGCTGTAGGGCGGCTTGCCGTCTTTGTGCTGCTGCACCTCCTCCTGGTCCAGCGTGGTGTTAGGATCCAGCAGGGCGCCCTTCTTGCCCATGCCTGGCCCGTGGGCATTCTGGGCGTCCGCCTTGCGGATGGCCGCCTGCATGGTCAGCTGAGGGAGCCAATCCATGGAGGTCAGGCTGCTCTCCAGCTCCGACGTCATGGCGACGGCAGGCCGGGCAGGAGGGGCGGGGAGGGGAAGGGGGCGGGGAAAAGGTGGAGGTGGCGGCGGGTGTTGTCGGTGCTCGGTGACTGATGGAGCGTCGGTCGAGTGTGGAGCAACGAACGGAGACGGGTGACGGGTTGAGGATGAAGTCAGGGTTTCGCCCAGTTCAGGACATCAGCACGGCGTCTTCTGTAGGCCAGCTCTGGAGAAACAGGACACAGAAAGACTGTTGTTAGTCAAATATCATTGGTTCCAGGGAGCAGCTTAAAGGGATAGTTCAACATTTTGCCATAATCTCTGTAGTCATAGGGATAGGTTTATCGACTTTAATTATCGGTGCATGTTTTAAGATCCGCAGGGCCGAGACACGAACTGCTCAGTGAACACAATGGAGGTGAACGGTACAGGTCCTCTGTCCCTCATCAAACTCATCAAATACGGCGGCGTTTAGCTCACTTGGTAGAGCTGCCGCCCCATGTTGAGGCTACAGTCTCTCTCTCGACTGTGCTATCAATTAAAGGCAATAAAAAGCCCAAAAACGAGTTGTGACCTGCACATTCACCACGCTATGAAATAATAATGCAACATTACGAGACAGAGTTGCTTTCAAGGTAAATGCGTAGCCGGAACTACATTCCAGACATCCTGCTTGGACCGAGTGACTTCAAAAGCGCAAGTAGTTCTCAGTATTTGCTTCATGTCTCATAATGTTACATTATTATTTCATAGCGTGGTGAATGTGCAGGTCACAACTTGTCCAGGAGAGTGTTTTGGAGTTGTTGGATTGTGTATTTGATGAGTTTTGAGGAGGGACAGGTGACCTGTACCGTTCACCTCCATGTGTTTGCTGAGCAGCTCGTGTCTGATCTCAAAACAGCAAGCATCAATAATTAAAAGTAATGATCATACTCCTACAGTATGACTATAGGCATTATGGCAATAGGCGAATTTGCCAAAATGTTGGACTATCCCTTTAACATTGGGAATAAAACATACGCATATGGGCAATACTGCAGAGAATGATAAATATTCAGAGACACCAACCGCGTCCCCAACATCAAAAACCCAAGTATCTCTATGCTTATGTTTGCTGTGCAGGAGATCACCACTTTCTCCACCACTTGCTGCTCTCAGAGCTGACTCATAGCTGGGACTCCATCTGCACAAGGAGAGAGTAAATGCCAGGCAATTGTTTTCACAACTGCCAGCCAAATGGGGGGAATGGCTCAGGAGGAATTCCGACTCTCTTGAGGGTAGTAAACCCCCCTCTCCTTACTTCCCTGCCTGCCAGCTCGCCCGCCTGCCTCCTCCTCCTCTACCTCCCTCCACTCCCTCCCCCCTACCTCCCCCTCTCCCCCCGACCGGAGCCTCTGCCGTAAACAAGCCAGTCAGTGTCGTCTTGCAAATTGTCCTCGGCCCCCGTATGTGTCTGTGCGGAGCGCGGCGAGCAACAGCCTGTCTCATGGGTCCCTTGCGGCACACTGCCGCCCGCCGCCGCCCCCACCCCCCTACCCCCCATCTTAAAATAGAGAGCAGAAAGGCCTAAAGTTATAAATGTAGGTGAACATGGGCATCAGTGGGGGAAAAAAAAAAGAAAAGAAACAGAGCAGGATGACACTGCAGTCTGGCTGAGGGGAGGAAAAAAACAGAGCGGGCAGGAGACTGAGGAATCCTTACCAAGTTGTGGGATTTTTCTCTTGACTAAGCATGCTCACACGTGTGTTTGAGTGTGTGTCTGTGCGTGCGCATGTGTGAGCTTGAGTGTGAACCCAGACTGCAGGGCTGGGAATACATAAAGCCTTGACAGCAGTCAATAGGTCAAATACCTTTACTCGCAAGAATAGCAAATTGGCTGTGTTGTGAATATAGTATACGACCAATTTATACCACTTGCTTTTTCAAGCTTTTGTTCAAACACTTAAAAACTACTGCTGCTAATTATAATCTATCAAAATGACATTTATCTTAAATTGTGTTTTTCTCATCATGATTAAAATATCTGTCTTTGTCTCATACTTTTAAAAGAAGGTTTTTTAACTAACTTTAAATATTTTCACTCCATTTTGAGACAGCTGGAAGGATTATTTCGGAATTTGTTTAACATCCATCAAAAAAAAGTGGTAAGGAATTAAAAAAAAAAAAAACACCTAATTTTATGGGTCTCTGCTGTCAGTATGAGAAGCCACAAGAATCGTAAGAAATTCCTAAATTGGGCGAACGGATTCGGTGGCAGTTGGTCAGAAGCAGTTTGTGGTTGTCCCTTTCAAAGATCTCTCACAGCGGGGGTTAGCTAGTGCCCAGCAGCCAATTCAATAACTGCTATCAGAGTAGACAGGCAGAGCCAGATGATGAAGGCATTCTTCAGACAGGCGTGCAGACGGAATTCAGAGAAGCAAAAAAAAAAAAAAAAAAAAGCCCAAATCCGGTTGGGGGAGATCATTAATGGAGTCGAGAATTGGTCTCAAGTCTTTCCTTATAATCAGTGTCTGGCTTCATTAGGCGCTGTAAAGTTTCTAATCTATGCTTTTCTGTGGGAAATGTTTTACATATTTATCTATTTGATTTCTCTGAGTAACAAAAGCGTTTCCCTTTTAGGGCTTGAAAGGTGGCGCTGATAGAGAACGGTAGCAGTAGTCACCCTGACTTCATGTCTGTAATGAAGTTTTCTTTTTTTGTGGAGAGAAAAAAAAAAAAAAAAGAAACATCCAAGGTCTGAGTAACTTTCTCAAACAACTCTTTGCAGCATAATCTCTTCCTGTGCCGCCCATCTGTATGATCTGCATGTTTCAAACCCATCGTGTTTTCACCAGGCTTTGGCCAAAACCTGCTACTTTTGCCGGGGGTTTGATAAGAAGCTTTAAAAATTTGAGATAACAAGACAGGAATACACACACGCAGCATATGTTGCCATAACCTAGCGAAGTGGTGAACGCTCAGAAACATACTGAGCATGACGACGGACAACAAAGAAGCAGATTATGCTGCAGGCGTGGTTTCTGAAGGTTGTTAATGGATGTTCTGATACCTCGGTTTCTTCATTGTAAATAACTGTCTATTGTAACCGACTAAAACAACGACTTTAATTCAAAGACAAGAAGGCAACAAATGTTCGGCATCCGTCCTCCACAGATTTGCGGTACACTTTCTTTAATCTGTCCACTTCAAAAAAAAGCTGGTTATCTGCTTTCAGCAGTGTTTTTAATTCTTTTATTATTAACACTTGTGTGTGTCTTGTGTTTGTTCACATGGCTGGAGGCAGAAAGAAAACACCAAAGGCTTTAAAGAAACTCACAACCTCTGCAGTCATGAGCAGACTGAGAGATGAGCAGAGCTGCTGACTGACTGCCGACAGGCCAGTCAGAACTAATGATGGACAACGCTCCCATCGCTCCCTCGTCCACACATAGGCCAACAAATCAAACACAGGGGGTCTCTCTCCACCCTGTGACCCAAATTAAGAGGACTCACAACCAAGCCAAGGACACTCTGTCAGGACATGGTTATCACGGTCAGAACACGTACCATGAACAATATTGTTGTACTATCTGATATAAATACATTTATAAATGAGGCAGAAAAAGTGCATGAAATGTATTAATTATATAATTAAAATGTAGTCCTATAGCCTAGAAATCTAGACGCACCTAGCGGCAGCAAATATATTTGCTCCGTAGGTGGGTCTAGAAACGAGCCATAGGAACTTTTTGAGTCTCGAACACCGTTTGTGTTCACCAATCACAGTTTAGAGAGTCGTTGGGCGGGCTTAACGCGATGACGACATACATTTTAATTGGCTTGTCAGGCCAACGTCATCCTGCTCTTTGCTCTGATTGGTCGTAGCGCTACCCTATTGTGTGCAGAGGCAGTTTGAAAGACAGCCTTCATCCCGCCCCCTGGATTGAGCCGAGGTCTAGCGGTCGTTGCCAGACTAGACATTTTAATGATATAGTCAGGCTTGTCAGGCTAGTCCTACAATGTAATCGTTTGCTTTTTGTTTATACTTATTGTAACCACGTGTTGTCATATAAATGATACAGAATATTTCACATGTTTCCTAGGATATTGCTAACACTTTTGATTAGCCGATTAATCGATTAGATAAACAGACATGATTATCATTATCACGGTCAGAACGGCTACCATGAACAATATTGTTGCACTGTCAGCAAAATTTGAATAAATGAAATAAATAAATTTATCAATGAGGCAAAATAAGTGCATGAAATGTATTCATATAACAATGTAGTCCTACAATGTAGTTGTTTGCTTTTTGTTTATGCTTATTGTAACCATGTGTTGTCATACAGAATATGTCGCAAGCTTCGTAGGTTATTCTTAACACCTTTGATTAGCTGATTAATTGATAAGATCAACCATTTGGATGATCTGTCAAATTGTGCAACAGTGAATTTCCAACTTCTGTTTAATGTCACTGTGGATGAGTTTCAACAGAGGATACACAAGGTATTTGAAGAAGCTTTGTTCAGTTTTTATTTTTTATTTGTTTCTAAAAAACTCAGGAATTCAACAGTGCTGCAAAGCGATCGCCTATGACGGATTTAAATTTGTCTGTTGAATTGGATTGCCTAAGGTTCAGCTACTCAGACCTCATGGACTGACAGCTCAGTGTAGTGTGTGTGTGTGTAAGTCAACTCTTGGTGGTCGTGATCTAAATGTTTCCAAAATGCTGGGTGTAATTGGGAGTAGCAGGGAGGAGGGAGCAGGTAGAGATCCTTCTGGTGGCTGCTGGAGGTGAGCTGACTGAGGCCGGGGTTGATGAAAGGCGCTTTGCCCGCTACACAGAGACACACGCCATTTGACCCTCCACACTAATGATCCAGCTGCTACATAATCTGCGGGGCCAAGTCGGTGTCTTAATTAGAGAACCTTGGGCTGTGGCAGGAATGATGAAGCGCAGCACAGCCAGGCGGCCAGGCGGCCCCCCCGCTGCCTTCATTACCCTGCCCAGGCTGCGGGACGGTCAGGGCAGGGACGCCCCAACCCCACCCCCCCCAAGCCTGCCGCAGCCACTGTGTCAACGAGGACCGGGTCTGGAGTTCAGGTTTGGAGGGGGGTGGGGGATGGTGAAAAGAAAAGACAAAGGAGATGGAGCGGTAGGGGACGGTGCGGAGGGCACAGCCATGCTGGCATCAGGCCTGGCACAGAGCACGAGTGTCAACAGTGTCTGCATTGAAGAGGTCTGAGAGTTCAGCCTCCATGATTACCGGCCCGGGGGTACAAACCACGTTCCCACTCACACCGAGCCGCTTTGATCCGGCTCTAAGAAGATGTGCTTCTGTCACTACCACTGCCAAAAAAAAAAAAAGGAAAAGTGAAAACTTGCGCGTCTCCACTTTAATTTGTTTTTAGAATGGAGCGCTGAGAGTATTTTCGGAGGCTGAGAGGGGGAAATGGATGGTCAAATTCATTCTCTATTCAACACTCAAAGTTTCTTTATCCTCCGGGGATTAATGGCAGATTTAGTTCTGAATGAGAAATTGAAAGCATTTTTGAAACATCTTAATTCACCAGGTTCTTGACAAGTTCCCGCTGCCCACAGAGCGGTGACAGCCAGTCAGTGATTTTTCGTACTGTGTCTAAGCCACTAAGTCTGAAGCGGCTCAATCCAAAGTGACAGCATGATTATTATGCATGTGCCGGGCCCTCCTTTATTCAAGAATCCCCATTGAGGCAACAAGATGAGTAACAACCAGGGATTACTCAACACAACGTGGAGGATCACGTCAACCTCGTCGTACGTACCCAAGATGCAAGTCAGCAACTGCGTCATGAAATCATCATGTTCCCAATATTCAATATTGCAAAATGGATATCTGTACTCGGCAAGGTTTTGTTACCCTAACAACGCATGGCTCAGGATGAAATTCATACTTCAAGTGTGAATTCATTACAATGAATGGCACTTGGCTGTCTACAACATTTTACACAATGACAATAACCAGCTACTTCATTTTAATTCTACTTGAGGATTTATAAATGTGGGCAAATCTGGGCACGCATGTCTGTAGTAGAGTCAGAATACACAGTGTGTGTGTCACTAAACTGAACAATAGGGAAGTCTTCCTTTTGTTTAGGGTTTCAGAAATTGTCAGCAATAGAGGCTACAGTACATGCAGCAATTGGCTGAGCGATCAAAGGTCAGCAAATACACAGGTTTTTTTTTTTACTCTTGCTATCTTTTTTTTAATACTCCACACAACTAAATCCATCACCATTGAAACACAATGCCAGCCTTGCAGGAAGGACCGTCTGAAAATCTGCACTGTATAAATCATAATGGTGTTATAATAATTGCAGAGGCTTACTGGTTATTGCCAGCGCAAAAACAAAACAAAAGAAACAAACAAAAAAACTAAGAACATGTTGGGATTATTGAGAAGCTGTGGTTCACATGTGTAAATACTGATAACTGAACTGAAATTCTACCGTTATACTAAATGATACTGATAATATAGACCAGATATGAGCAAACTAAGGCCTGTGGGCCATATGCAGCCCATTGAGCTTTTTAATCCGTCTAATATTGGTACAGAATTGTCCAAATTACAGCAAAGACTGCAAACTTTGATGCATTGACAAAAAAAAGGGTGGCCAACAACAGCAACACTGCTCCCACTGAAACTGAATGAAATTTGATTATGCAAGTTTTCTTTTACTTTGAGGTAATGGCTTTTACATATTATGTATATTAGTTCACACAAACACTCTCCATTCAACTGATACTGGCCCTGCCCAGCTGTCAGATTTTAAAATTCATTGTAACGCTCAAGTTCTGCCAAGTTTTATGATTCTTAAGGAGGTTTCCCTCATTAAACTCATCAAATACACAATCCAACAACTCCACAACGCTCTGGTGGACAAGTTGTGACCTGCACATTCACCACGGCGCTATGAGATAATAACAGAACGTTACGAGACAGAGTTGTTTTAGAGGTAAATAGAGAGTCTGCTTGCTGAAAAACTGTCCCTGAAGGCAACGTGCATAAGCGGTTTTGCATGAATTTACCTCTAAAACAACTCTGTCTCGTAACTCGTAAGTTCTCAGTATTTGCTTCATGTGTCATAATGTTACATTATTATCTCATAGTGTGGTGAATGTGCAGGTCACAACTTGTCCACGAGAGCGTATTGAAGTTGTTGGATTGTGTATTTGATGAGTTTGATGAGGGAAACCAAGAAATCCCATGAGCCTCTGTAGCGTAGCTCTGAGCAGCTCGCGGCTTCTGCTCCGCCCTTCTAAAAATAGCTTGCACCGACAATTAAAGGTAACAAACCTACTGCTATGACTATAGAGATTATGGCAATGGGCCAATTTGCCAAAATGTTGAACTATCCATTTAAAATGTACTAGAAATTATTAAAAGGCCCATATATGCACCTTTTCAGGTCAAAGTCATTTTCACCTGGATTTTATGTTCCCAACAGAAAGACTCACCACTGTGTCCTGTTGTAGCCATGAAACTCAAATATGTCTGTGCTATTATTGGCAAAGTGGGATACAAACCCAAATGAGCTGCTGGTTAGGATGTGAATGAGTCAAAGTCTCACAGAGTAATTGATCAAACTGTGGTGAAATGGTGAAACAACAGAGTATCTGTGCTGCGAATACTATGTAAATATTATTTCCACTTGTGTCCAAGGGTTTTGTTTTGCTTTTTTGTTTATTGGCAAAGACATGGTGACTAATGCTACTACTGAAGCACAGGATTTATAGCCCAAGCTCATTAACAGGGACTGTCCCAACAGAATGATTTATCATTACACATTTTAATACTGCTGAGTTTTTCCAAGACAATACAGTGGGTCGCCCAGAATTGCTGAATGTGTTTTTCAGTGTTCTACAGCGGAGTACGAAAATCACCTTGCAAAGACCTAACACCTGCTGAGGTAGGTGATCCATCCCTGCAAAAAAACTGCCCAATTTTGCTTTTTTTTAAATCAAAATTATGTTACAGCGTTGGCTGAATAAACTATGATCTGTTGTGAAGGTCTGAAATCCAGGACACCAAAATCAGCCAAACAGCCAAATCCACTAAAAACCGTCACATCTGACAGTCTCCACCTTTAATCTTGCATGTTAATAGTTCCTCCAGCAACAATGCCTCAGACGTCACGCAACGAACGATGTGTGATTACTGACAGACAGGAAACTTTCAAACCACTGGTTTCAAGCTTTGAGAGAGAGTCTAACTCACGACATATACAGTACCCTTTTATAAACCCATTTGTCAGACGCAACCTCAACTCTGATGAATGAAGCTCACAGGCAGAGGGAACTTGTGACCAAAACAGAAGTACAGGAAACAAACTAAAGGGAAGTAGGCAAAATATGACGTTGAATACAACTGATTTTACAATATGAAACGCTGTCCGTGTCTTCTCTGTCAATACCAAAGCATATGAACAGAAATGAGGTTGTACTGCATTCCCCTGTAGGGAGCTGAATTTAACGACATGGCAAGACACCCCACAGGAAGTATTAGTCAAGGGTAAGTAGACTAACCAAAACAGACAGCATACACTCCTAATTCTTTCATTGGCCTCCTAAATGTAATTCAAAAAAAAAAAAGAAAAAAAAAAGACTTCATTAATCTATGTTTGACTAACCAAATACACATGAGCGGGGCACATGAGGCAAAATCACATACAGTGCCTACTACTACAGTAAGTAGGGCCGGGTTTGAAAAATAATTTTTCCAATTAATATCAATCTTCATTTTAAAGATCTGATATCGATTCATAAAATCCTGAGATTGATCTTTTTATGTTTGCCATTTCCTGTTTGTTGGTTAGATTATTTAATATGAATATTAAAATAAAATATGAAACTGTACTGAAGAGTTGCAATCGAAATCAAATCGATTCAGTAAATCAGTAGCGATACCCAGCCCTATCAGCACGTAAGAGATCTACCGGTATTTGGGGGAAGAAATCCGCGGGTGTGAATGAGTCAACATGGAAGAGGTCCAGAGTTTCATGCAGGTCCGATGTGGTTCAGTCTAAAAACAGTAATTACTAATTTCCCTCTCTGGTCATGATATTACTCAGACTGCGGCGAGTCTTTAGCATGATGTTGCAGTAATTCTCATTTCTTGATGTGAGGATTCACTTTCAACGACTGGGTATCAAGGTAGCCTGTTTCAAATCACAGCAGATGGAGTAATTTACTTATCATTTACTGGAGCATGTTGATAGGTCATTTCACATTTGTTTACCTACATCATGATTCATTCTTTTGTCATCCTTTACTGCTATGCTGCTGCTGATATCTCTACAAATACATATGAATACACTTTCACAACACACAGCTTCTTATTAATATACAACAAACACTGAAACACTGAAAAAAATCATTTTTTTTCTTCTGATTACCTACTGTATGTAGGTTGTGGTTTTTCCATTTTTAGTCTTCAGTTGATTTCATGGCCCCTAATAGGATAGAAATAGACAAATATGCATTTATATCATTACATAACACTCCACCACCTCTGGTCTATTTTATTTTCTTCCTAGAACACCTAGCTGCCTACCTAGAACAACTTCCCCTCGAATACCTGTGCAATGCTCTCATCATTTCCTCTCGGAGGAAAGTGTAGGCTATTCAGCTCACATGCTCACTCCCACTTGCAGACACAAGACTGTTGATAGGTACCAGACCAGTGCTCTCCTGCACTTATCTGCAATTTCCGCAATTAATCCCCTTTTACTGCAGTCATGCATCCGTCACAGGTAGCACTCCAGCAGCATGTGTCTGCTCGGCTACGCAGACACAGCCATTAAGCCCCGTGATGCCTGTGCTTCCGCGTGCGCTCCCTCTGAGCTGCAGATGTGATAAACGCTGCATTAAAAACAATGTCACTAGGATTCAAACAGCCCACAATAAATATTTACACCACTGATAGTTTTATACGCAAACCAAAGTTTGGTGTGTGGGGAGAAAGAGACGGATAGAGAGAGAGAGAGCTTATTATGACAAGAATCTTCCTGTAGTGTGATGGTAACTTGGCAAAAGGGAGGGCATGCTCCCTCTGTTATGCCTGAAGATTTCTGGCACAAGCGCTCACAACAACAACAGTGATGTAACCTGGTAACAAGCCTTTGGCATCTTTACTCTCGACCGAAACCCGGGTCATACCTTCCATATCAACGGCTTTATATCCAGCGTGGGAGAAGCCCTTGTTTTTCTTGCGACTGCAAGGCGGATAAAGAGGGAGAGGTGGGAACTCGGCTAACCTGCCCTTCAGTCAAAGGGAGACTCCTCACTTTTTCCAGCCCTGGAGGCAAAGGACTTAAAGGGGTTATTTTTAAGATCTCTCAAACTCAAAATAGCAGCGCATCTGAGCATTGTGATTGCACGTGGGCTCGGCAAACTACACCAAAGCCTCATCTTCATTAAAAAACAAAAAAGTAGGTACAAGCAATGCCAAGGCAACAGCTTTTAATGTCAGTCTTCCTTCTCAATTAAGGGCTTAATGGTTCCGCTGAAACCACCCCCTGGAAGAAAGCATTAATAACCCAGTCCTTACTTGCATTTTTAGGATGTGTCAATTATCGCTTCACCACTCACGCGGCTGAGCACATTGTTGGGCTTATTGCAGCCTACAGCAGCGCCGGGTGCCAACTGGGGCCTCCTCGCTGCTAACAGAAATTTGCAAGTGTCTCTGTTTTACAGTGCAATCTCTGTGTCGGTGTTAAAGTTGTTGTTTTTTTGCTTTTTTTTTTTAAGGATGCAGGCGAGTGGACCTCTCTGCTCCGCTCTGCTCTTATAAAAGAAAAAATGTTATACATGCTCTTTCTGCTCCCCCACTCCCTCAATCCCACTTCGCCTGTGGTTGAACAAATCAAGTCCATAATTATTCTGCCAATCAATCGGGAGCGCAACTGTGGCTGTGGGGCAGTTAAACACTGAAGAGAGAGAGTTGTCAACAAAACAAAGCAAACCCCTGAGTTCCTTTAAACCCACTGAACCTGCAAAAGGCGAGAGAGACACCTTTGTCTTATTAGTCAGTGCCAAACAAAGGGAGGTTCTTTTAAGTGTCTGGTAAAGAGAAAAAGCATCCAGCTGTTGCAGACGTTCAGAGAGACAGGCAGAGGGACAGAGGATCAGAGTTGGGGATCAGAGTTGTGGGAGTTGGTTGTGGATTAACCGATCTGCTTCAGGCGGTCCGGAGTGGCCACAAAGCAAGTAAAAAACAAAAAACGGCCAAACCAGAGGAGACATGATGTGACTGGATGCAGCAGTATGATTTTATATACTGTATATGTGTTATATATTTGAATATAAAAAGGGGCACAATGTGAGAGAGATCGAGGCAGATGAAAGGAGCACACACACACACAAGCTCATTGTGCGATCTGCAGGTCAGTACAAAAAAAAAAAAACACATACAAGATTCCAGTAATTGAATAAGCCTTTCCAGTGAATCAGAGCAGTGATCTCTTGTCTCTCTGTCCCTAACAGCTTGCCTGGGAGGTGGCCTTTGTTTTGGAGGTGGCAGGGGTGCCCTGACACCGAACATGCGAACCCAATTACCCCGGTCCCACGGCCTGGGGGCCCGCATTAACACACTCCCCCCAGGGAGCTTGACTCCATGCCAGCCTGGCAGCCAGCGAGATCTCGCTGCTGAATCACAAATAGACCACTTAAGGCTCTAGCAGGCCCAGCGTTTTGGTGCCAATCTTGAGGGCCTGTGCTCATCTGCATTCAGTAGATCCAGTTCGACGTCGATTGTTAAATGCTGAGCCGGTCTCTGAGGTGAGCGGTGCGAGAGGAGCTCGGGTCTGTCTGCCCGGGATCAGCAAACTCTTCACTCCGTTGCCCGTGGCACACTTATAGACAGAAAGGATTTGGTCTAATTTGACTATTTAGCAGTTTAACAGACAGAAGAAAACAGAGTAATGAAAACTGATACACATCGATGTAGCTTTCAGAGTTTCTTTGTCTTATTTGGCAGGTAACTGAATGTCTGTCAGTTTAATACACAAAGCTACTTGATACTAATTTTTGCTTTAGGAAACTGTGGCAGGTATTTTCCTCTTGACATTTCGCAATGGCATTTTATAGACCAATTAATTCATTGTTTAACCAAAAAATGATTGGGTAGATTAATGAATAATAGAAATAGTTGTCGGTTGCAGCCCTTGTTTGAACCCTGAGTGACAGGCATGTTCAAATATTACAAATAAGGGTTTAATAATTAGTTTACATAAATACAGTATACTGTGACTCTTACAGATGCAACAGTACATTCTCTGCAGAGATTTCTTTTTGTCTTCCTCTTGTAGCCAGATCCTATGACTGTACACATCACCCCCCTCAGAAACTATACTGTGTATTTTCAAGTGAGACAGAGACGTGTTAAAGGGAAAACATGGTAGAATTTACTCGAGCGTGATTTAAAGGAATTACCTGGGTGGGCAATGCATGTTCTGAGAGCGCTACACAGAGCAGGAATCAGGTCATGAATTTCAAATTCAGACAGTGGTTCAGTTCAGCATTGGCGGTTCTGACGCTGGAGCCGAGAGAAGGGGCTGTGACACGGGTTACACTGAGACAGAGCTCTCACTTTCAAACCTTGAAAGTATAAAGTTTAAAAGAAAAAAAAAATTCAAAAGGAATTGAAATAGCTCGAGGTTCGGTTAGATTTGTTAGATGTTCCTAAGCCCAAAGTCGTCTTTATTTAGGATGACACCGGAGCTGGGGTTATAATTAAAACCATTTTGCTTTTTAATCAATATTCAATCTCTCACAAATAATTAACAGCACATTAAAGAGTTTACTGCCTGACAGAGCTGGGTGCCTCTACATCATTAAGCTGTTGGAGCGCTGCTCTTTGACTCCTCGTGTCCCGTCTCACTGGTTTACTGCGCCTGCATACAAGCTCTTTAAAAATGCTCCTGCAGTCATACTGTACCTACAGATGATAACACAGCTCACTGATAACATGCGGCGTGTAACACTCTCCCACTCTCGCCCAGACATGGCTTTTAACATGCAACGCCTCAGAAAGTGGATCTACATGAGTGAACATGCGCATGACAAATGTAAGCCCCGCGCCGGTCCGAATGCAAAAAGAGCTTTCCAGGAAATAGAAGCGATATATGATCAAGGTTTTCTGCATATATCGCTGAGGGGTGGCTACCTGCCATAAATCCACCCCCCCCCCCCTTCTCCCCGAGTAATAAGGCAGCCGGCACTGGAGGTTGCACAATGACACGGCGCACTTCCATGCTTCCTTTGCTTTAATAAGACGCTGTCCTCATTGGAGCCAAACAGACGACGCTCCTTTGACCTCCAGACTCTAACACTGCCAGATGCAGGTCACACACAAACACACACACACGTGAGTACCCGAGATAAATGAAGCCCACGTTATCAGCTGCTTGATCAAAACATGTCACATACCTGGAGCCGTAACTACAAAAACAGTGTAAGCGCTGTAACAGGATACAGTAAAAACACTTCAGTCAGCTGTTGAATTTAATCAATACTGTCTTACCGAGAACTGTCCTGGTTTATACGAGCTAATACATTTTTCGAGCATCGCCAGACGACTTCTATGGTAATTTAAGGGCAGCGTAATGCTGATTAAGGAGACGGCGAGTAGAGCAAAACACGAGGCGGAGGCCATGCACGACGCTGTGTGTGTGTGTGTGTGTGTGTGTGTGTGACAGAGCAGGAATTTGTTTTCACATGGAACGGACAGCTGTCGGTGTCTATACCTGTCCTTACTTCACGCTGCTCCGTTCCAGATAATTTCAATTAATTTGGTTTCCTGGAGACAATGTTGCTATTTATTTGGGTGTGGATGAGTGGAGAGGGTACAGCAGTCATTGTTGGTTTAAGCTCTGCAGTCAAAACACCTCCTGGCAAAGAAATTGATTCATCATTGTGAGGTTACTGCCTTACAAAAGCCACAGTAGGTCATCAGAAAACCAGAGGATTTACCATGACAAACAACAGACACGTGATTTAGGCCTAGAGTCAAAAAGTTTTGGGCTTCCCACTGCTTCCCTGACAAGACAATATTTGCTGGTAACTCATGAGCACTGGCACTCCGCCTCCAGCGCCTCTGGATAAAGGCTTCGAGGTAAATGGGAGGTTTGTTCCTGGCATTTTTCGAGCCTAACAACACATGTCAACAGAGAAACCAAAAATATTGTTATTTGACACGGACATGCACCAATTACAACAATTTCTAGTTTTGAAACGCACTTTCTCTTGATTTTGGTTGGACTCTTTAAAACTATTTGGATCACCAATCATAAATATGCACAAAAAGATATTCCAGATGTTCACAAAAAAATGTTTTGTTCAATGAATGCTGCAAAGAAAAATATATTATCAGAGCAGAAATGTCTCATATATGAGAAGCTACATTAACAGAAAACTAAATGCCACAGATCAAAACTGTAAGACAATCACTTGCATTGATGTATGATGTTTTGTATGAAAACATTAAAAACTTTATAGTACACCATTACAAACACTGCTGCAGAGAAGGAAGAGATAAGCTGGCTCAATACAAATGTGACACATGAAGCTCAGTCCAGGTTTTAACACTTCAAATTGACACTAATCAATTTGTTTCCCGGCAACAATAAACCTTTATGTCTGCTAACCACCGAGCAATTTACAACAAGCATGAGCAATAGTTAACCTGTTAGTCAGTCAGTGGCAAGTAAAGGCCACAGCTGTCTCAGACACCCTGAGGAACTCCGATGACGTCCCCACCCAGCGCTCCCCGTGATAGCCCCAGCCTGCCAGAAACTCAGGAACTCCCTTCAGCGTGAAGAAGCAGTCAGACAGCAAGCAGAGAGTGTTGTCAGACAGGGGCAGGAGCAGAAGGAGGTACTATACTATTGTGAAATAGGCTGTGGTCTTTCCAATGAGGAACTCTAATGTCAAAGGAGGAAGGTGAAGAAGCTATGTGGGCAGCTGACATTTCAAATCTGCCCGCTACCGAAATTTATATATTTTTTATACATGAGCACCAATTCATAATACTACTACTACTTGGTGAAGCCATGATGTGCTGCATTAGGGCTGAAGCCAGTGATTACTTCTGTTGCATCTCAGTGTCACACATAGAAATCTGACAGACGTCAACCTCCAGACACCACAGGAACCTTTATGCAACTTCACTTTCCAAGTTCCCCAAAGTCTTGACTTCCACGATACTATAGTGGTAACAAACTATCTGCATGGTGTTTACAGATCTGGACATGCTTTATCCTGGCACATGTAAACCTAAGACCTGTGTGCAACATTCATTCAGACAAACAGAACCACTTGCATCAATAAAGGAGTTAAATTATTTTGATGTTATTAATAAAATGTGAGATTTCTGACTGGTTTAAAAATAAATAGGCAAAGAAGAGCACATCAGAGAATTTAAACTTAAACTAAACTTGACTTTACTTGTAAATTATTCCAATATAACTCTTGAAAGTATCCTCTTTATTCTGATGCCTAGCCCCTCTGGTATATTCTCTTTTCCACCTCTGTGCATCTTCTCCCCGACGCATGTCACACCACAGTGCATTACAAGGAGCGACGCGACCACTCTCCGTTGTTGTTGCAGACAAAGCATTTTAATCCATTATCGGTCTAATTTGCCTAATCTTCATGGTTCTTGAAATATGAGGGGAAAATGCACTAAAGAATCCTTTATTTCCTGACTTTTATATCCCGGAGCTTATAGGCAAAAAAAAAAAAAAAAAAAAGCTGCAGTATTACTGCCCCTGAATAGTTATAGAGAGTTAAAGACCCCATGACATATTGTAGGTCTCAGCCTGTGTGAAGTGGCTGTTAACCTCTGATCGATCTGCAGAGCTCATCAAAAGTCTTGAGTGCTACGTTATTGGATGAGACAAGAGGCCAAAGCATCCCCCAACATTGACTGGGGATTTAATTCTTTATGAGAGAATAAAATCATGTTCGTGCAGCTATCAGACTGCACGGCCCAGACTAATGGGGTTTATGGCACACTTCAAGAACTGATGCTTGGGTGGCAGGTGAAATATTTCTGCTGCACATCAGTTGTCTCACCCACAAGCACAGTTATCTACCCATCTTTATAAATCATTATCCAGTTTATGGATGATTAAAGAGGGAAAAACTCAATCAACTCGTTTTGGTGCGATACCTGTTATGACGTGATGCTGCTGTCATTCAAAATGCTTTGTTAACATCTTTGTAATGAATTGTAGAACTCCAGACTCGCATAAAGCTCAGGATTACACCAAGAGAAACAACCTTTTCTGGGATGCTGAAAATTTCTGCAGAAACAGCCTCATTACATTTGCTAACAGTGATGATGATGATGCACTGTTTTGTCTTCTTTTTTTTTTTCTTTCACACCACGTCTTGCTGGTTTAAAAGATAAAGCTAATTAATGTGGCAACATTTGCATCTTTACCTCTGTGATTCAACAGCGAAGGGAAAAGCGCAGCCACAGCAGGCTAATGAATGTTTGATTTGAGAGGGAAGACTTCCTGTCACTTCCAACGCTCCTGACATAACCCTCTCCTAAACCCCTTAAATTCTCATGCTCCTCTATCTGGCACGGCTGTCGGCGTCTCACCTTTTTCCTCCACCTTCCCTTTCTCCACTTTAAATTCCTGAGTTCATCCCCTCCCCTCCTCCTCATCCGTGTGCCCCCCACCCCCCACTACCACCACCACCACCACCACCACCACCACACAGGCTGCGCTCATTACAGCGGATTTGCATGTCTGCTCCACAGCAGTATGAGAGGAGATGAAACAGAACTCCCAGTGGCTGCCTCTGCAGAGCTTCACTCATCTGACAGAAAGAGCTCCACTTTGGGCCCCAGACACAGCCAGCAAACAAATGCGGGCTTCTTAAAGGGGCCATATGCATACACACACACACACACACGCACGCACGCACGCACACAAACAAACACAAAGATACTCCCCGCAACTGAATTTACGCTGCACAGTATTCAGTTTAAATATATCTATATGCAGGAAATAAATTGAAAAACAGACGTCTACCTTCCAGCACACTGCTTCCCTCTCTTTGCAATACCAATCAAACTTGCTCAGCTGAGAAGGATGAGTCCGAGTACATTACTGTGCCACTTGTTTCCATTCCCGCTGAGAGATCACACACCTACGACCGATGCACATCTTTTTTTTTATTTTTATGTATGTCATGGTTTTTCAATCCCATCCTTACAATTTTATCCGCCAATTTGTAAGACACTCTGGGCAGATCGTTCACAAACACCACCAACAATCTCTCCATATATAATTTATCATATAAAAATATCCGCAGTATGAGATAACTTCACTTTCAACAAATTCTGCCCATAGGTGAGAGCTTAAATACTTAAAAATGTTATTTCTTCAGGGTTATTTTTTATATTTCCATCCGCATCAAGTCAGTTTATTGTTGGTTCAAGCAGTGACACCAAGTAGGCACCTATTGGGGATGCCATAGGAATCTATATGGCATCCCCAATGACAGCCATAACTTTTAAACTTATGGGGACACTCCCATGATGCTTTTCACCACTCTAGCACCAACAATATGCACAGATTGGAAGTATGTTCCTGTATGTAATTTCTGAACATTATGCCTGCTTTAAAAAAAAAGAAAAAAAAAGCTTCCTTGGCTCAAGCAAAGTCAAACATTAGATTTTACGCAATGTCAGATTTCTGTGGTTTTTTGTCATTCCTCTGACAAACTTTGTCCAATTTTCACTAAAACTGATAAATAATCTTCATACAAAGCTTCAAAAACTCTTTCACATTGGTTTTCGATTTTTTGAAAACATTCACCTGTAATTGTTACATCCTACTTAGTGTGTCTACCCTCCATGTACACAGCTTTTGCACATTTGGTAACTGTAAAACTGTAAAGGGTTAGGCTGCGGCTGCATCTGCACGGACACTATAGGCTACCAGATGCTCATCATCGTCGCCCATGAGCACAAACTGTACGCGTGCTTTCTGGTCAGCAGTGAGTAAATGTCACACACTTTTGCTAAAAAAAACCCCCGGCAAAACCACAAAAAAAGGGAAAGAAAAGTCTGCGTTTCGTTTCTGGTCTCCTTCAGATGAGGTGCTTTTGTTTGGGATGACTCACTTGGTGAAAGTGCTGCATCATGTGCCATGCGAAATGAGTCACACCCAAAGAGAAGGGCAAAGAGACCCGTACCGAGCAAACTCCTGACCTGAACTGTTTCGTTCCTCATTGACCACAGACCTCACTCTGGTAAAACACCGCCAGCTTTCAATGACCTGCAAATTATGGAGAATTATGGTCAAAAATGGCTTTTTTTTTTACTTATCCATATTTTATCCATAACTTCTTGAAATATGAATCAACATTCACATTTTGCTGCTATAAACTGTTTTAAAAATCAGTTTGTTGCATCACATTGACAAGGAAAATTCTACTCAGTGAGCCTCATGAGTCAGACACTGGTGACTAACCAGATAAATAAAATGGAGAAATTAAAAATGAGAACTTGGAGATTAATACTTTAATACTTTCAGATCCATATTCTCGGAAAGTCACACAATTGGGATAAGAATAAATACATTTATAGGGGATGTATATTTATTACTACAACAGGGTCGATGTCTTCCGCCACAACATAACCAGGAGAACTACTTACAAAAGCTTTAAAGAACCAGTGTATCGCAGATTAGTATACAAGAGTTACAAATGTTGACTGCAGGGTAGGGTAGTGGCTGTGAAACCACATATTGTAAAGATGCGTTCACTGCCAGTCGGTGTTTCATCTTGAAAGCTTTTTTTTTTTGCAGAGGTTTCACTGTCGCCAAGTAAAAGGTGGTGACATCAGTGGTTGGGCTGGTATACGTCACTAGAACTCCTGCTGCCACCACAACACACAGCCAGCAACCAAACATATGACTTCCTCAGATTCAAAGAAAACTTCAATTCAGATGCCTTTCCTGCATTTCTGAAATGTGGTCAACTTTATAAAAAGTTGAATTTTCTCATATGTATTTATCAAGGCTATTTTCTCCGACTAAATGTTAAAAGATAAAGCAACTTTATGGCAGGATTACAGTTTGAATATCCAGCTTTGTAATTAATAAATCTGCTATCTAATTTCAATGACTTCTTCCATCAGTACAGTGTCAAGAACATTCCTAAAGACTGTTTTTGTTGGCATTTTTGTGAGTATGAATAAGTCAATTTGCCCACTTCCTTATGCATGACAAAACAGCTCATCGTTGTCTGACAGACTGAAACTCCTAACTGCTACAATTTCTTAAGCAAATGACTAATGCATTAATAATCGCTCAAGATGTGGAGAAAATGTAAAGAAACATAATCTAAAGGCTAAAAAATTCCTAAAAACACTCACTATAGCCAATGATGACTGGAAACTAAATGCTTAATTGTCGTCTGACACACACCTCTGCCATGGATGACATATTCTGCCTCGCCTACAGTGTGATGCACAGGACGACATCCTCTTTGCAAACTAGACAGAGTGTGTTGCACCTTGTACATGAGACGCTCCATCACAGCCACAAGCTAAAGCTGCATAAAATGAAGCGTGCAGTGGAAACCTACTGACGTTAGGCTTCGTGTCCTCTGCATCTGCAAAGCCCCAACCTAAAATCACTACAATTACACAAGTAGTCGCCGCTATTTGCAGCTAAATTATATGAAGTTGGATTAAATGACCTGAAATTATTATCAGTTTCACTTGTTAAACACAAAAGGACACCTAATGGCACTCAGGTATTTGTGCAGCACTGTGTGTGACCTCTCCTCTACTTGAAATGCATTTAAAAATGTTACTTTAAAATCTGCAATTCTAGTGACTGCTCTAAGCATGTGTGGTAAAATAATGACCCAAATAATGTGTACTTTTGCCCTCGCAAAGGTTTTAGGTGTGCCCAGATTTTTGCACTAAAGCCAGTAACACAAAGAGTTAACTGTCCGTACTAGCAGTGTCGATCTCTGGGCCGCCTTCTTGCTCCAGTGGCAATTATCTGGCAAGGCACACAAACAGCGAAATGGACAAGGACATATTTTTTTCTGGCAGACTGAGCATACAGTCTATAGGTGACCATGTAGTTGTGCCACGTGCATGAACAATTTCATGTCTTTACAAAGGCAGGAGAGTGATTTCACTGAGAGCTAAATTCGTGATGCAACAAAACGGGAAATTAAAATGACAAAGTGGTGGTCGAAGTGGTTCGCCACTGGGACTGCGTAGAAAAGAAGCAAAAACATGACAAAATTCACTGGAGAACACAGACAAGATGTTTAAAAAAAAAAAAGAGGTTTCAAAAAGGCAGTCATTTCAGATGACTAAACAGGGATTATCAGGCATAAACCCGAGCAGCAATCAGCATTAACCACCGACTTGATAATTTGCTCCTCTCCAATTATAGTCACTTTTGTCAGAGCATCATTTTGACTTTCTTTCAGCGGACCGACAGAAAAAGGCAGAAATCAGAGCACTGCAAGCTGCAGAACTTTGCTGGAGTGTGTCTGGGCTGTACAGGGCACATTAAGTCATTTAAGTCCCCGTGCTCACAGTCCTTCCCTAACCCCCCACTGTACACACCAGTTACCCTCCCTCCAGCACTAAGCCTTTCAGACCAAACACTGCTCTGCCTTCTGCATCTTAATAAGAGGAGGGAAACTAGAAGGGAAGTGAAGCCATGGCAGTCTTTTAGAGGAAGCTGAATAAATGACTGAACACACACCCTGGGGCGGGCATGCCGGGGGGTTTCCAGGAGGTCGGAGCGAGCGGGGCCAATCATGTCAAGACGAAGGCGGCAGACTACAACAAAACTGACATATCAAAGCAGCCAGCCCCCTTGTAGAAGGGAAAAGAGCAGCCAAGACAGTGCATTCAATGGCACAGCTTGTTTCTGCTTCAATGAGAGACAACACAACCAAAAAACGGCAATTAGCGATTAAAGCAGAAATTCCATCCGCTGTAAAGCGGCATCTTTTTTCCAATCAAACACCAGCTCGAACCATCAAACCATCGGAGTGATCCTATGGCCTTTGATCGTACCGTACCGTACAGGCAGACTGTAAACCAGGCTTTTGGGAGGCTGCTTCTGAACCCAAACTTTTTTTTTTTAATCTCTCATCCTAATCCAAATAATATTTAAGAGCAACTGTTCAAACTTTACCTCAACAGCGCAGCCAAAACTCTCATTACTAAAACAAACTGACTAGGCTTTGGGGCGACTTTCACTGATTCATGTAGATAAATGCTTTGTCTACATGTAGAGACCATAATCTTTGACAACCTGTATAAACTAGCAATGTGTAATATAAAAGCACCCAGACATTTCGGGATTATGAGAGCACTTAAATGAGTTATGTTTTGAAATTGGCCTGATGAGAGCCACTGTGGCCTTAAACTCAGTTACTTCTAATGAGATATCAAAGCTCAACTGTTTGCTACGTATCCTCTTTCCTCGTTATAATGAAGGGAATCCTCGGAGGTGGCTGCCATGCTGACACAGCCTTTAGGTACTTAAATCCAAAAATGGGTGCATTAAGTGCAATTTCATTGAATTATATTTACCCGCTGTATTGTCTTGCAAATAAAAAAAGATCTTCTGGCACTCCTGGAAGACTTGCAAAAGTAGGTCACTCAGTCTCCTGTGAGTCATAGATTTTGGCAGGGGACCAAGAAGAACAGGTATGGGAGAGACAGACAGAGCTAGAGCCGAGAGGGGCCTAATGGTTTACTGATACTATTTCAGCAGTATATTAAAGATAATCAAGTTCACTTACAGCTTAAGTGCATTTTGTCATAGAACTTGGTATTGAGCAAAAATTGGATGCAGAAGTTGTGGAATTAAATCCAGAAAATTTTCAGTGTTACACACTTAACTGCATCATAAATTCACACACACAAAATGCAGCCAGGCCTCCGGAGGAACATTTCAGCCTAGTAAGTGCAAACTCCTCAACAATCTTTTCATCCCGCCAGATAAATTTCCCTTCAGTACGGCAGGCACAGATTTCTCAGATTGCAGGTGCCGCTGCGTTCCTCTCTCGGGGGGCCGAGGTCCTGGGCTTCCCTCCAGGGGGGGGGCGGGCCACGGCGGCTTGGCAGAGTGGGTTTGAGTCGAGGCGGTCAGAGATTTCCAAACAGTAACTTTTTTTCTGAAGGCGGTGACTCAGCGCGGTCAAAGCCGTCAGTCACACAGCCACCTAAGGACAACAACATTTTGAGGCAGCGCTGATGTGCACATCTCAGGGCCCTGTGACCGACACACCGATACTTTTTTTTTTTTTTTTTAATTACATTGAGCAACTGGCACAGACCACGTCGGCCTCAGTCACCGAGCTCCTCCCCCAGCTAACCTCTCCGCCCTCTCATTCATCCACCCTGAGGGAGAGGCATGCAGGCCAGAGGAAGTATGACTCATCTGAGTAACAAGATGCATTCTTCTGAATTCTCTACAGACGTGTTGTTTGCTAAGTGAAGAGCACAGGAGAGTACGGCGCGGGGAGAGAGATAAAGAAGAAAAATAAGTGCGGATACCAAAATTAAACCATATTTAGGAGACAGGCGACGTGTGAGAGCAAGAGGGGAGGGATGGGGTGGGGGGGGATGACGGGGCAAGATCGAGTCATCACTTGTGTGTGGGTTTCCTGGTCCACACACAGATCAACATTTCCTCCAACTCCACCGAGAGAATCCTTGGCTTGTGTTAGGGGTTTTCTGAATCACAGATGGTGAATCCAAGTACTACATCTAAGGCTAATCTATCACGTTTCATGCAGGGGAAAAAAAAAAAAAAGGCAACCAATGACGACAACAGAAAAGTTTTGACGTGCAATTCTGCTGAGCGTGCAGAGGACGGGGAGGCGAAGACGAAGCAAAAGAAAAAAAAAAACAGAAAGTGTTAAATCATTGTGTTAAACAGATCCACCACAGCTCCTGCTCTACCAGCACCACATCTGCAAAACTTGGCACTCGCCGCTGCAGATCATGAGCCTCACACACCACATCACACACAGTCTCCAACTTCTACGTTGGGCTATTTCTGGACTAGCCCACATTAACATTGTCTGAAATCACAAAACAAATGCAGGAGCTACACAGGAGGGCTGACCGGCCGACTGGCGAAGGCTCATTGAAAAAAAAAAAAAAACACTGTCTTGTGATTTCATGATGAACGAGGAGTCTCCCACCAGTTCTGCTGTCGGCCGAGGCGAGGACGAACTTGAATGATGTGGCGGTAAACCGTGTCCTCAAAACTCCACTACTCAACCCTGTTAAGCAGGCTTAGGACTGTGGACTTAATTAAACCCGACCCTCTCTGACTTTCCTCCTCGAGTCTGCACACTGTCATCCAGACTGGGAGAAATTCTTGGCTGTTGCTACAGTCATAAGCACATGCACCTATGGAGAGCTGACATAACTGCTGCCTGCTATGCTCACGTCTTCCTGCAGTGAATGAGCATGTACCTTGAACAGTAGAAATGACCCCCACCAAACATCACTGACCATCTAAGAGAAACTGATTAACTTACTAGTCGGTAAACTGATTACCGACTAGTATGGTGGGTGCTACACTCGCCATTGCCATAGAATCATTTCTAAATCGTCATGTCATGCAAAAGGGAGTTACTGAATTGTCATTTCTTAAAAGACATTTTTGGTACAGAAGCAGTTGTCCTCATTCGTGTGATCTTTTATAAATAACAGCTATGTGACTACATTATTTCACCAGTTGTTGGTGCTACTGTTTTAAAATTTCCCCAGTTTAAAAACTGACAGCAAGTCCCTGTATCTTCTTCATCAAAACTCTCCATGGAGATTCTGCTGGTTTACCTGGAAGTGAATCTTATATCAATCTGCCACAGAAGCTACTGTAATGATTAAACCAGATAACAAATACTTTGATGAAAGCCCCGTTCTTATTACTTAAGCTGTCAGCTTAGCGAGCTGCTTCCTGCACACAGCTATAATGTCTCCAAAGAGTGTGAATCATGTAAGCATATGAATTGCTTCGACTTGAGTGAAGAACAAAAAAGCTTAAGAAAAATACACTGATACCAAGGGCCTATCAGAACTCAAGGACAAAGCATACAATATGATGAATTATTAAATCCTGCAAGGCACTGAAAAGTCAAGTCAGGCTCAGTCATTTAGGACTCGGCTATTCATTACCATTACCCGTGTAAGTAAAATCTCCAATGACACAGCTTCTGCGTACACTGCATTTACCATGAAATCTTTTGTTTTACATGTCACTGAGCACATCATTAACTCGCCTTTAAGGGAGTTTATATAGCACCTTGCGTCTTGCACATCTGATGCACTACAACCACCTGACACATTATCTATTAACACTTCTGCTCATGTATCTCATACAGTTCCAAGACTTCAAGATAAGATCCAACCAAGACTTACCTTCAAATGTATCAGTCTGTTTGCTACCACAAGGCAGGAAACGAGCCGCAGAGAGCAACTACAGGAGCAGTCCACCCATACCCACTACCCACAATACCCCACTCCGCACCGCACACTTTGTTAAAGGGATAGTTCAACATTTTGGCAAATTGGCCCATTGCCATAATCCCTATAGTTTTAGGAGTAGGTTCGTTACCTTTAATTGTCGGTGCAAGCTATTTTTTAGAACGGCGGAGCAGAGCCGCGAGCTGCTCAGAGCTACGCTATGGAGGCTAATGGGATTTCTTGGTTTCACAATACACAATCCAACAACTCCAAAACACTCTGGTGGACAAGTTGTGACCTGCACATTCACCACGCTATGAGATATTAACGGAACGTTACGAGATGGAGTTGTTTCCGAGGCAAATGCAGAGAACTGGCCCCGACGGGAACACACATCAGCGGTTTTGCATGAATTTACCTCAGAAACAACTCCATTTCGTAATGTTCCATTATTATCTCATAGCGTGGTGAATGTGCAGGTCACAACTTGTCCACCAGAGCGTTTTGGAGTTGTTGGATTGTGTATTTGATGAGTTTGATGAGGGAAACCAAGAAATCAAATGATTTCCGTAGCGTGGCTCTGAGCAGCTCGCACCCACAATTAAAGGTAACAGACCTACTCCTAAGACTATATAGCAATGGGTGAATTTGCCAAAATGTTGAACTAGGTATCCCTTTAACTTACCCAGAAGGCTCTAGCGTGGGTAGTTACAGTAGCTCCCCTGCAGAGAGATGAGCCCTGATTAGATGGATTGGGGAAATAAATGTCTAAACACTTTCAAATGAAACATGTATCTGAGCAAATGTGCCGGTAATATTAGGCAAGGAACCAGTTGAATTAAACATCACATGCTTCTCTCACTGATTCATGTCCACATCCAGCTCCAACCCAGGACATGAATTGGGAGCATCTAGGACTAGTTCACTGACAGATTCAACTCAATAGACTGGGAGGAGGTGGGATGGGGAGAACTAGGCAGTGTATTGCTGGATGAATAAAAAATGAAAGTGCAGTGCTTCAGTAAATTCGCTCTCTCCATCCCGTGAGGAGTGTTGGTGGTGAAGGGGTGGGGGTGACGGTGGAGTAGAGAGGCTCGTTTGAAAACTGAACCAGTGCTGCATTCCCACATCCACCCGTATCCAGCGAGGGGCTCTTTAAAAATTCATTAATTTACAGCAAAAATAGATTAAAGCACCCAGCTGAGCAAAACTCAAAATTTGGCTCCTGAATAACATTAATGATAAAACATCTCCCTCAAGCCCAGGGGGTTTTGCCTGAAGAAACAGTGCTCGCTTTTTTCACCTTACAGCACCTTGAGAATAATATATTTTCAATCATTACTAAAATAATGCATTTATAATTGTCATTTTTAATTACACGTTTCTCCGGATGACAAAAAATAAAAATGAGCTGAGGAAAAACCTGCAAAAACTAATTAAAATCCATCCAAGGATCTGCCATTCCCATGATGCTATGCCAATGTCATTCTATTCACCATTTGATATCTCAGCTACAGAGACTCAATGACAGCTGCTCCAGGCCCCAAAAAACGCCTAGAACTGCAGTTACAGTAATTGCTCTGGCCAGCACTAAATGAGGTTCACTTAAGTGCAATTATCCCCCTCTGATCTCTCACATAAAGAGACTTCTTTAACATGGAGAAGTGGGCTCACACAATGTGACTGCAAACAAGATTCAAATTGGAATCAGGGAGGCATTTCCAGCAGATGAATGGCTTCATAGCTCATCTGCATTCTAGTGATGCACGGCGTTGCTAATGAAGACTGAGCCGGTCCCTTCTCGCCAACACAGCCTCCATAAGAGCAAAACTTCACTTCACACAGGATGTAAGCAGAGTATGGGGAGAAATCTCTGACAAAACTGTCCAGTCATTTAGCTCCGAGCCACATTAGGGGACAACCCTTTTTTTTTCACCTATCCACGTGATAGAACGAGAAGATGACAGGTGATGAAGCGGAGAGAAAGAAACTCCAACCTAAAATAACTACACAATCCCAAGCAGGTGAGAGATGAAACAAGACCACTTTGCATTCAAATGATTTAAAAAATAATAAAAAAAATAAACGGAGGCCTTTGACCAACAGCATCACCACTACACCATGCCAAAAATAAATAAATAAATAAGGCAGCAGTCCTCATGAATAAATTGCCATCTGCCAATCGCGTAACACAATAGGTTTTCAGCCTTGGGGGGAAGAGGTAGCGGTCTAATAGGGGTTGTTACAGAGGGTACCTGTTGGGTGCTGTCCAACTACACAGGGTGGCGAGGGGGGGGCATTCATGTTGCCACAGGCTCAACTACCACCAGGAGTCTGATAACTGCATCTCACGGATGGCCATTTGAATAATCACTTCAACAAGGGGAGAAATTAAAAAGCCTCTCAGTGCGATGGGGCTCGGCACAGGGCCACACGCTGAATTCCAAATGAGGTGCTGGTATTCAAAAAGTAGAACCCCATTCTAAATTCTAAATTCTCTCTACTGTACCAGCTAACTGACCCCTGACATCTACCCAAATTAGCTCCACGTCGTATCATTATTCTATTTAATCTGTTAAATTATACACCATCACCCCCAAGCTGAGCATTATCTGCCATACAATGATGAAATGTCAATATTTATTTAGCCTACACGTAATTATTCTGTATTCCTTGTCTTCGGCAGATGATGACATACTCGCTTTTCTACAGAGACGACAGATGAATGTGCTACCAGCACCACACACACACACACACACACACACATACACACACACAGACCATAGGAAGGCCTTGGTAGAGTAGGTGTCCTGTTTTTAAACCATGAGGCAACAGACTTGTCAAAAGGCCACGACAGGCTCAAACCACCATTAACGAGAAGCTGTTTCACATCCTCCCATTCACACACTGAAAACAGCGGCTGAGGCTACACGAGTATATCATCTTCTCTATTTTTTCTTTACCGCTATTCAGTCCATTCATCAAAACCTTGAGGTTGTTTTAAAAAGGCATCAATAGTCACTAACTCTGCTCAGTGAGATTCGACTTGAAAGAACAAATATCAAAGTCACTGTGTTATAAGACCACCTACACCTACACTGAATCAACAATGTAAAGAGTCTATCACATTATGAGCCTGCACAACGTCCTCAGCCATGAACACACTGCTTATAAACTAACTGCATTTGATGGATGCAACATTAGCACAAATTTTTCACATTACGTGTGCTGTGATTCATATTTCTGCATGCAATGTTAAAACGCAAACACATCGCCTGCACCCCATGTCTATTCTTTAACAGCCGGCCAGCAAAACAACAGCAAAATGTCACTTTCACCGTTTTATGACAATTATATTGTACACACTTGCTTCAGTTTACAGATGTTAACTGCTTGTAAAGCGGGGCTCTCTCTAAAATGCTGAATTCCTTAAGTAGCGAGACAGACTGATAATTGCTTGTCATTTCTAGAAAATGTGCTTAACAAAACTAGTCCCTGCTTACTTAGATGGGGCTAAGATCAAAACTTAAACAGCATGTGTCTTCCACAGCTTCATGCTCAGATAGCCTCAATCCAGACAGCTCCCTGTAGGCTTGCTATTTAAAGGATGGGTGATTAAGAAGCAAACCAGGTCTGACCTTTGATTGTGGGTGCTGACTAACGCTATGGGCATTTCGTTAGTTGCAGCATAAGGTCTGGCACGGTTGAGATGTTTGGGGGAATTTTAATGTTTTGTTTTAGTCATAAATTCAACCGTTTAATCCGGATTTTGTGGTAAAATTAACTAAAGTACATGAGTATAATGCAGTCAGCTAATAATCTGCACCTCTTTGCACTTGAATCATTATTATGACACCTTGGCCTCATTGATAAAACTTGCACAAGTTGACAGCGAGGCAAATTAAGAGTTCAGCCATCCATCCTCTTAAAAAAAAAAGCCGTCAGGATTAAGCAAGGACACCGGTCTGTATACAGCTGCACGCAAATGCCACAGCTGTTTAGTTTGAAGTTGTAGCATTAACTCGTCTGTCTCTGTTCGCACAACAAATGGCGAAGGCATCAAAACAAAGAGGTGCATGCCCTGAGAGATGGGCTTGCGCACCACGACCAAATATTTAACTGCAACACAGTTTTATGCCATCTCGGGGCGATCCACAAGGGTACAGCACCACAGGCAGAGGACAGGATCGAGATTACAAAAAAAAAAAAAAACAGTTGCACAGATTTCACCTGAAACATGCTTTACACTTGTTGATTGTCCAGCCACACGACAAACCTGCGCCCTGTCATCAGCTCTACTTGTCTTACATACAAGGATCTTTTTTTTCTGGAGGAATTTATAAGCCGCCCGAGAAACAGACGATTGACAGACGAGAAAACACGCTGCAACAGCTGTGAGTCAAATACCATCAGAGCACGCAGGAAAGCCAAATGACACTGGGCTCTCTCTCTCTCACTCACTCACACACACACACACACACACACACGCACACACACAGAGACTTCATGCTGGACACACAGCGTCTCACATACCAAACAGCTAGCTAACGATAGCTGTTGGGAGGCTGGGATAGGTCATTATATCCCTCTAATACGAAGAAAACACACACACGCACGCACGCACACACACCTAGTCCTGGCCCAGGAGGAGCGCTCAGCTAAAGTTAGCTGGCTACCAGAGCTACCGCGGCTAGCTGTCAAAGTTGCCCAGTCAGTTGTCACCGGTTGCACGGCGGCGCTAGCAGGCTAACGCCGGAGCTGTCAACTTGGAGAGTTACAGCAACACGGCCGGGCTGGACTAACACTGACCACGGGGCAACACTGACTGGCTCTCTGGGAAAAAGGTGTCCCCGCTCGCCCCGCCTCGGCGAGCGGAGCAGCTCCGTGTCAGGGGCCTGTTCCCCGGGCTCAATCCCCACAACTTCAGTGCAGCTCACTTCCCCGTTAAAGTCGTCCATTTCGTGGGCCTTAGTTCAACTTCCATGCCCGTGTAGCTCACTTACTCTGGGTGAAAGCAGCTGTGACGGCGGCTCTCTGTAATCCTCACGGTAGTTTCAGAGTAACTGCCCCCTCCCCTTCCTTCCACCTCCTCTTCTTCAGCTGGCGGGAGCCCCCCAGGAGTGTCCTGCGCTCTTGACGTTATCGTCCTGTGCAAAGAGGCGCCGTGGCCGTGGCTGCTCCGGTGTGCCGCGGTGCTGTGGTCCCTCCTCAGCTTCTCTCCGCCTTCTCCCGTCGCCTTTCTCTCGGCTGCTCAGCCAACATCCGGGACTCTCTCCTCCTCTCCCCCGGTTTGGTTATGTGCCCGGAACTACTTTCACATACGACGACGCACATGAAGGTTTTCTCTCTCTCTGTGTGTGAGTGCGTCTCACCACTCCTGCCGCCACAGAAACTAGCGCGCGGTCAAACGCACGAGCCTGCAGTGGAAACAGCAGCGGGTGCACCCGAACATGAACGTACGTACAAGATGTATAAATTAGATTTATTTAGAAAGAACTGCAGATTAACACCAAGCAACGCGTCTTCTGATATAAAATTGGACATAATAAACAAAGCACTAAAAAAGAAAAAGACAGTCGGTAAGGTAAATAAGTCGGCATAGCCGCATAAAGGCAGTAAAAAAGTGGCGAACTGCCCACGTGTAAACCACTGTCTGACAACTCACCTTTGATAAAGTGATTGTCCTGGTGGAGGAAGTATCACATCCTTATTTGCTTAAGAGTATTGATGCCTCACTGTAGAGGTAGGCCTACACCGTGGTGTCAGTGTTAAGTCATAATTTAAGTAGGTAATTAACATGTTTGTTTGTTTTTTTATTTGTTGAGGTAGCCTAATTTTTAAAGCAAGTCACAGTTTTCCATGTTTTTTGCCCAACCAACAGCTCAAATGTCTAAATGATTAAAAATTCCTGAGAATTATTAGAGATAATTTAATAGTTCATTTAATAATATAGAGATTTATTTATAGAAATAAATAAATGAACGAAGGCAAACCATCACATTTGAGAACTTGTTATTTGGCATTTTGTTTGTTAATTTTACTGCAGTGTTTATAGCTATTTTCTCTGATAGTAGGCTACTTGTATATTTAAAATAAATAAATAAAAAACCTTATTCAGCCATCAAAAACACCAGTTAATACTGTGTCAACCAGGTTCATGAATTGACTAATCAGTGTTCACTGATGTCTGGATGCACAAGAAAAATATTTTTTTTATACTGGGGGGGCAGATGGTCCCAACAACTATACTTTGCCACAGGAACCCCTGTAGAAGGAATACCAATAATGAATGCATGTGGGGATCACACTTTCTAATAAGTCTTTATGTCTGCAGTTTTACATGTTAATAAGTTGCTTCATGAATTGTCTTTGGTCCACGTTTGCTAATAGTTTTTTTTTTTTTTTTTTACACAGATAAGCTTCCTGTTGACTGATAGCCTAAATATCAACATGAGCTTCTTAGTAACAGATCTAGCATTTGATAATTGTGTAATATAAACCATTAGTTACAAACTGCAACACAATGATACGATCTCAGTGTCATTATGGTCTACAAGCCTGGCACATAATGAGTTCATGTTAACCTTCTTTTTCATTATTCTTTCTTTCCTGCTATAGATTACTTTGATTATGTTTTATCATTATGTCTAACAAAATCATCATAAACAGTAAGTAGTTGTTGTGTTTGGCATGGTTTACCTGTGCATTCTTCTACAGTGTTGCAACACATTATTATCGCGGTATTAGAAGTTTACTTTATGGTTATTATCGCGGTATTAGAAGTTTACTTTATGGTTTTTACTAATAACTGTCAATTCTTTCCCTCCAGTCAGAGCTTCAGTGTGTAGGCCTACAGACAATCAAGAAAATGCCTGCATCAGCTTCTCCAGTGGAAAGAGTATGTGCCACTAATTTCACATAAGAAGCCCACACATCTCGTATATTCTTTCGATAACCTCTAGTTATATCAACAAACTTTGAAACATTGACTTCTGACTTTTGGACTCTTGGACATACACACACACAGGACTCTAGATTGACTGGCTCATTAACAACGTCTCAGCTTAACCATGTAACTTGGTGAATAGCCTACTCATCAACGCGATGTGCGAGAACTGATCATATAGCAAGCTTTTAATTATCACATGAATGAAAAAAAAGCTTTATGTCGTGATCTGTCTGTTCAGCAGTGCAACAGCGCCTCTTGTGGGTTGATTGCGGGTACTACTGTTAATACACCCTGGCAGTGTGGACTAGGATGCTCATTTTCATATAATGACAGTCGGTTTAATAGGTTTAAAGTTTATAAAGTCCGTCAGAAAGCTTTTTAGACCACATTATTTCAAATACATGCTACAGGACTGCGAAACCTAATGCCAAAAAATATATTCAGCAAGGCATTTCCCCCATCAACTAACAAGATGTCAGTTTTGTAGAACATGTGTTTCTAAAAGAGAAATGTGTATTTCAAAGTGAATCTTTGTGGGTGTGAATCGAAATTCGATGCTGTAATTATTTTTTATAATAGACTTTCTGAATGAGTTAGCTCTCAATTTGTATTGCGTTTCAGAAAATGGAAAATACTAATAGAAGACAAAATTCCAGCTATTTGCGTTGTATTGAATTAAACATATGCAAACGAATTTCTATACACCAGAGATTAAAAATAAATAGAATTTCCTACCTTGAGAGAGTTTGTTTAATAAAAAGCACCAGATCCAATCTGCCTATTTGAGAAAGTGGATTTCAATATTTGCCTTTCAAGTGATTCTTTCAAACTAGTCCCAAAAAGTAGGATAGCTTGTTTAAAAAAAAAAAAAAAGTCAGAAAATCAGCATCTGACATTTGAAGTCATCTTTTTGTCGTGATATTTGCTGAGTCACTGGGACAGTCCAGACACAAAGATCCCCTCTGAGAGAAATCCCCCCCTTGTCCTCTGACTGATTGGCGATGCTGATGTTTCATAAAACCCTGACACCTCATATGAAAAGCAAAGGGGCTGACGCACCGCTGCTTCATCCTGACTCAAAAGACACCATGTGTGTTAGCAGCAGTGCCGTCTGCGGCCACAGGGGGCGCTGACGGATTTCTCATGCGCTTGAAAAGACCAAAGAATCCAGCTCAGCGGCTCCAGGAAGTGAGAAGTTGTTGTGCAAGCTGTCTGAGACCAGCCTCGGAATATAAAGTAGGGCATTTTTGCACATTGTCTTTAAGTATTGTAACAAAAAATAATAATAAACGAGTGTCGGTTTATAGCTCATTCAGAGTATTGTCACCGTGGGGGGTGGTAACAGCAGCTGACGTTACGTGGCATTATGTCCACAGACACACACAGTCACAGACACACAGAGAGAGAAGACTAACCTGTGCTGGTTTCTCTGCACCTACTCTGTTCATTAATATTTTTCGTCAACAACAAGGAAGAGTCCAACTTATTTTTTCCGTGGAAAACTTTGAAGAGTTGTTTGTCCTCTGTGGCGGGACAGCTGCTAACAAAGAGACTTAATTAGGCGAAAGGTGAAGATCAGGTTAAGATCAAGGTTCAGCTGTGAAGTTCAGTTCAATGTCTGTTCATAATGTCTGTGCACTTTGAAGAGATTGGTAAAACACTGTCAAGTCTAGTAACTGAGATTTAACAAAACAAACATCGGGTTTTTGTTGAAAGTGCTTAATGAACTTCACTCGACATTTTATTTTTTAGTTTATATCGTTGTTGTTGTTGAATTGTGTTGCGTTTTACTGTTTCTCACTAACCGCAATACACTTGAACCCGCCATGACACACTGCTCCCAAAATGACCATGATGTTGACTGAAGACCTTTAAGCTATATAATATATGTATTTTTTTTAAAAACGTATTTAAACGTCCCCTCCGGGCATGTTCAAACATACACAACATAAACATTTGTCTAATATTATGTTTTTAATAAAAAAAAAACAAATACCTGGTCATAAATCCTTAAAAATACAGTCACACTTCCCCTATTAAAAACAATCCAGACTCTATGAAGTAGAAAGTAGTTTTCAATTTAAAAGTTTATGCGATGGGGAAAAAAGAGATATAAGATGTCTCTGTAAAATCACTCTCAATTTATGTCCAGTGCAGCCCTTTAAGTTTCAAAATGTTTGTCTATGATGGGACATTACCTCTTTACAACAAGTCTATGGTTGCTCTCAGGACTATATCTTACATTCAGCTGATGCAAAAAATGGAGGGAGACTTATATTATTAAGACAGAATTCATTGCAGAGATGTTGCATATGCTGAAAGTAATAACAATATGGAGAACGATTATTCATCTTATTGGTTAAAGGATTATTTATACATTGTGTTTCCCACTTCCTTGAATGCAACCTAATAGCATATGTCATTAGACACAGAAATGTCCTCAATTGTTTAGTATGTTTATGATTCAATGTAATGTTTCACTGACTCTTACTGTGGCTCATTTCTTCTGTTTGTCCTTCACTATATGATCAGACTCGCAACACATTATTAAACAAACTAAACTAATGGCAGTACCTCTCCTCTGTCTCACCAGGTAATGGCTGAACCCAGGAGGATATCATCCATTGATGGGAAGTTGGCTGAAGAATTTGCCGTCCCCTCCCACGTCGAGGAGGTCAAAGAGAAGATGTCTGCCTTTGCCGAGCATCACGCCGCAGCGGGTCGCAGGGTGGTCCTCATCACGTCAGGAGGCACTAAGGTCCCCCTGGAGTCGCGCACCGTTCGCTTCCTCGACAACTTCAGCAGCGGCAGACGAGGGGCCTGCTCGGCGGAGTACTTCATGGACTCTGGCTACGCGGTCATCTTCCTGCACAGGCATCGCTCCCTCTACCCTTACACTCGCACATTCTCAACCATCAACGTGCTGGACGCCCTGCAGTTCAGGAGAGGAGAGGATGCATCTAATGACTGTAGTGAAGTTGAGGTGAACCGGCAGGTGCTTCCCAACATCACCAAAGTGCTGAAGAGATACCAGGAAGTGAAAGACGGCAGACTCCTCCTGCCCATAGAGTTCAGCACTCTGTCAGAGTACCTGCATCTTCTCAAAGCAGCAGCACAGGCTCTCAGCACAATAGGTACACTACACCAGAAATGTACTACTGTCTAAAAGGCTCTTATCCTGCATTATATTCATAACTTGTTCTTCAATGTTTATTCTGCCCTCAGGATCCAAGGCCATGTTTTACTTGGCTGCAGCTGTGTCCGATTTTTATATTCCAGCATCTGAGATGCCTGAACACAAAATCCAGTCGTCCAATGGTCCTCTTCAAGTGAGTCTGCATGCCGCTTTACACCCACTGTTTATTTTCTATATATATGATCACTTTGGAGATTTTTAAACTTCAAGGGATAGTTAAACATTCTGGCAAATTTGCCTGTTACCATAATCCCTATAGTCATTAACGTTAACACAATGGAGGTGAATGGTATAGGTCCCCTGTCCCTCATCAAATACACAATCCAACAACTCCAAAACGCTCTGGTGGACAAGTTGTGACCTGCACATTCACCACGCTATGAAATAATAATGTAATATTACGAGACAGAGTTGTTTTCAAGACCAATGCAAAGCCGGAACTACATTCCAGACACGGCTGCTGGGTGGAGTGATTTCAAAAGCGTTTAGTACAGCTACTACTACCTCAGAGCGTGAATGTGCAGTTCACAACTTGTCCATGAGTTGGAGTTGTTGGATTGGGTATTTGATGAGGGACAGGGGACCAGTACCGTTCACCTCCATTGTGTTCACTGAGCAGCTCACATCTCTGCCCCGCGGATCTCAAAACAACTTGCACCGACAATTAAAGGTAACGAACCTACTCCTGTGACTATAGGGATTATGGCAATAGGTAAATTTGCCAAAATGATGAACTATCCCTTTAAGATCAAGCAACATTAGCAAGTCCAGTTCTAAAATTGATCCAACATTTTTGTTTATATCTGAATAGCTGATGACACTGGCATCAGTTGTAGGAAATGTTCACACAGTAAGAAGAGAAACTAAGATGGAAAACATGTTCACCATAACCTGACAGTGATACCCGAGGGCTACCATGCTGATGCTTAACACACCAGCTTAACATCATCAACATGTTAGCCCTCTGACATCATTCAGCTCAGTGCAGCCTCAAAGAGCTGCAGCCACGGCCGGACACTCAGTTTAGTTCTTCATGGCAATTTACAGAATTTACTTTTGTCTCCTTCAGCTCAGCTTGAACATGGTCCCCAAGATCCTTTCCCCGCTGGTGAAGGACTGGGCGCCTCAGGCATTCGTCATATCTTTCAAACTGGAGACGGATGCAACCATACTGCTGGATAAAGCTCGGCGGGCGCTGGACACCTACAGGCACCAGGTGGTGGTGGCCAACGTACTGGACTCTAGACGTGGTTACGTGGTGGTGGTGACGCCTTCAACTCAGGCCGAGCTGATCCTCACAGAGGAGGACGTAGAGAATGGGGTGGAGATAGAGGAGAGGATAGTCAGCAACCTGACATCTGCACACGACAAGTTCATAACGCAACAAGTGGGCTGACAATCATCATGTGCACATCCATGATGCATGTCTCTGCTCTCCAGCTTTAGTTTGGCTTAACTTCATACTTGCCTGTTCAGCTGACAAAGTTACTGTGTCCTGCACGTGGTCTGGTTGCACAAGCTTAGTAATAAGTGTGACTGTACACGTGTTATGCCTACCCTTGTCCTCTTTAACTGTCCTAAAATAGACTCTATGGTCATGACACTGTCTTTGTACAGGGACAATATACAACCTAATGATGGTTTATAAAATGTTTATTCACACTGCACAATAATACGGGACATTTTGAAGTCTTTTCTACAACAGTAATCAAAAGCTGGGTAAATTGGCGGTATGGTTTACTACAATAAATCACCTATAATAAACATTTACAAGTGCAGTCCATTGGTTTGTTTTCAATCCCACGGCTACGCTTGTCAGCATCATTCGGATTCTCTGTTGGTTACTTAAGTTTGACGCTCTTCTTGACACCAGCACGAATACCAGACAACTCTCCACTGTATCTCTTCTCCTCCCGACGAACATCACGGACCTGGTGGACACAAACAACAGTCAGCGCTGTACTATCCATGTGGGGGCGTGTGTTTGACATAAAGTTGTGCTTTCAATTAGAAAGTGATGAGCCTGCAGACCAAAAGCTTTATGATGCACTTCAAGGGTTAATGTGTGAAATACAGACCTGTCCCTTTCTGCGGATTTTGGCCCGTCTGAACTTCTCTTTGTTCTTGACTCTGGGATTGCGGTCAATCTTCTTCCTCTTTGGTGTGAGCCCCTTGTTCTTGGCCATCTGTGGAATTGGTAGACACACTTAATTAGAGTAAATGGTCAGAGATGACGCACGCGAACACAGGGCGAGGGCGGGATACACCCTGGACAGGTCACCAGTCTATCACGGGGCTGACATGTAAGGGGCTAAGGACGGTTGCATCCGCAAAGTCCATTAATTCCTGATAAACTGGACAAAGGGCATTATGCCACTTACACCATGGTCACTTACCAAAGAAATAAATATTAAGTCTATTTTTTATAATTCAATGTGTTTTACAGTTAAAATCATACGTTTTTCACAAGCCACAGCTGAGCAGACTATTAAATATCTCTCGTCTGCAGGCGAGAAAAAGGAAAGACGCTGTGGCCGCAGCGTAGAGCCACAGTGACTCTGCTGCAGCCTCGTAGTTGATGGGTGAAGGGAAGTGAGGTGATGGCTTAACGTTACGTGACAAAGTATTATTTCAGAAGGCCAGTGCACTTCTCACCGCATGTGTGGTCAGAGGATGATGCGCTGAAGAAAACTTGTTATGCTCGGACGGAGTCTCTGTTGCCACGGTTACCAACTAGCACTTGAGCCAGCGCAATAATATTTTGAACTGTCATCAGGCAATTTGACCAGAACGTCTTTGTGGGTGTCCATTATCACTTTTTGACAGACACCCTGCAGCCAATCAGAGTTGAGTATTCACCCAGACCACAGTCTGGGTTCCTACTCAAAATTCCATACTTATTCCGACCCTAATTTCCAGACTTCTCGCTAAAAAAAATTCAAATAATTTGTGACATTTGAGTAAATAGATGTGTATCATGTAAATAAATTATGCAATTAATCATTTGTTTTCATTATTCTGAATATGTATGCCATTATGTCACCAAATCATTTCCAGGAGATTGTAGCTAGGTACAATAGCCCATACAAAACAATTAACCCAAATAACTTCAGATAAGACCAAACCCAGATAAGTATTAAGATAAATATGCTACTCATACTTGCGTAGGAACCCTGCATAGTATAAATAGAACGCTCATATTTACGCACTATGGGCTTTTAGAGTTGACATTCAACATGGTGTGCATGTACTGGACTGTGAGAAGCCCGAGAACCAGCACTACATAGCTGGACACACTGTGACATACTTATAAGACTGTCCACTAGGTGGCACCCTCATGTCAACAGAAATACTTTTTTTTTTTTTTACCCTTTTAAGTTTTGTCTTCACAAAAGAAAAAGTATGCTGCTTTAAGACCATCAAATCAGGGTTGTTAACTCATCATGAACCTCGATAGCTTTATAACTGTAGTGTATCTTGAACTGACTGATGTGAATGAACTCTGTACCTGATAAGTGATTCCTCTCTTCGCATCTAGATCCACTCCTTCCTCCACATTGTCATTCTCCGCCAACCTGCAACAAATTGATTGTTCTTCAGACCCTCATATGATTCGATCCCAACTGTCCAGTCTCCAAACTGAAACCATACTTACTCTTCAGCTTCTGGATTTTTGCCCTTTCGCTTCAGTTTCAACCGCTCCTCCACATCTTTGTAGAAACGCAGAGCTGCTTCCTCATCCATGTCGGAGTCTGAGGCCTCCTCCACCGCGGGAATGTTTTCTCCAGAACCCTGCAACAACATACTTTGATTAGCATTCACATGACACATCGGCAGTAGGGCTTTTACATTTCCCCCCAAAAAATCATATTCGAACTTCGTTTGTTTATTGATATTCGAATATTTATTGATAATATTTTGACGAGCCCTTAAGCCCTAATCGGCAGCAGATTCAAACTAAGGATGTGTTTCATTTCAAAGACTCACCTTTTCCTTCTTACTGGACACTCTGGACTTCTTGCTCTCCGGCTGGCTGGTGGCCTTATCTTCCTCGTCACCAGCCAGCAGTTTACGAAACTCTGGTGCAAGCCGAGCATCCACTGCTCCCAGTTCATTGATGAGCTGTGGGCAGATGATAAAAGAGTCAGTACGACAGAGGGCTGTGACTAATTAGGATATATAAGCATGGAGGAGGTATTTCATGGTCCTTTGTGTCCCAGCCAAATAATTAATCCTGCCTCTGTCCGAACTAGAAAGTGAGAGTGTATAAGCAGTATTATGGACATCTAGGGGTAAAATCCATTTGTTCATACTACTACACTATTGTGGACTTACATTTCTGTAGGTGAGCAGCCGTTCAATAACAGGGTGGTTATGAGCAGGGATTCGTTTTGCTTTCAGCACCAAGTAGAAACTGATATTTGTGCAGTAACTGCAGCAGGAAAGACACAGATTATTCATTTTTTATCAACAATGACTTGGAACAGGGCATCAAGTTACAATTTAAGTGCAACTTACTTGAGGTAAAGTTGCTGTTTTGTCTTGAGGTAGTCGGCACCCTTTGGAAAAAAAAGACCACTTTTATTTGAATTGACAAGTTTTATTACTAAAGCAACATACAAGTGAAATATTAAATACTTCTTAGTACTCCTAAAAAACAACCACAGTGCAATCTTCAACACTCCAGCACCAAACACCACATTTCTCCTTTATGTACTCTATTGCATCAGTATATAAATCTATTATTAGCCATGAAAAAAGAAACACTTGCTGCTGCTAACGGCCTCATACAGCCCCAGTTTAAATTATTGAAATATTTATTTATTTATTTTTATGAATATTATTTGCTGATAGGAAAAGGAGCAAAAACGATTATGTATCATTGTGGAAATGATGACATCATCTGTACTTATAAGCTGTCTGTAGTCATACAATATACAATCCTGATGAGTTGCTGATGTTGCAGCCAAGACTGACTTAAGAGTCCATATAAATTCAGGACTGTCTGGATAAAAGAAATAATGACAGTAAACAAAAAACAAAAGATATCTGATGTGGCAGATCTAAAAAAAAATGTATCACCACTCCATTATCACTATCCACTATCACAGTTGCATTCTGAAAATCATTTTAAGTTGATATAAAATTCACATCTAGAGATAAAACTGAAAACACTCACCTTTCCTGGTGGGATCTTTCCATCCTTGACCATCTGCACAAGAGGCTGCAGCTCAGCCTTCAGCTCAGTCAGCTGCTCACGTGACGCACAAACACAGAACTCAGGTTGAGTACAGTACATGTGGGTCTTTAATGGTTAAATCAGTATCTTTCAGTTCATTACATCAGAGGTTGTGTCATGCAATTGATGATTTGGGTGCATGTGTGTTTTACCTTTGCCTTGAAGTCCTGAATAAGTTCAAGCAGCTCTGGCGATTCCTTTTTCAGAAGTTTCATTTTTTCCTTCTGAGACATCTGCTTCAGGTCTTTCACGATCCTCTCCTCTTTCTCCACAGCCTTCTCCTCAGCCTTCTCCTCTACAGCAAACTCCTAAACACCAGAAACAACAGAGGTCAAACACCAAACGACATCATGGTCATCATAACAATACATGAATTTCTGTGAAATTGAGAGAAATTGACAAAAACAAAATTACCTGAAAAAAGTTGAGATCATAATCTTCCTCGCTCAGGTTTGCAGCCAAACGTTGTTGGATGTTTTTTGCCTCCTCTTCTTCCTCTTGTTCCTCAGCTTCCAGCTCTTCTTGCGATTTCCCTTCTGTAATAACACAATGTACATGCTGTATAACACGTTCAGTTCAGTTCCTGTTTTTAAAGGGATAGTTCAACATTTTGGCAAATTGGCCCATTGCCATAACCCCCTATATTCTTAGCAGTAGGTTTGTTACCTTTAATTGTCGGTGCAAGCTATTTTTAGAACGGCGGAGCAGAGCCGCGAGCTGCTCAGAGCTACGCTACGGAGGCTAATGGGATTCCTTGGTTTCCCTCATCAAACTCATCAAATACACAATCCAACAACTCCAAAACGCTCTGGTGGACAAGTTGTGACCTGCACATTCACCACGCTATGAGATAATAACAGAACATTACGAGACAGAGTTGTTTTAGAGGCAAATGCAAAGACTGTTTGCTGAAAAACTGCCCCCGACGGGAACGCACATCAGCAGTTTTGCATGAATTTACCTCGAAAACAACTCTGTCTCGTAACGTAATACTCCCTGTTTTTGTTTTATGTTGTATTCGGCAGTAGAGGTGGTGACGATTGTGGATGGGATGGGGTGCTTTTATTATGTAAAGCACTTTGTGTGTTATTAATTGTATGAAAAGTGCTAGAGGAATAAAGCTTAATTGATTGAGCAACACATTAGCCATACAAATGCTGAAGATCATGAATTGGCTCAATAATATTGATGGAAATGAGCAAGGCTTACTGGTAGTCAGGTAATCAGAGTCGTAGTACAGCTTCTTCTTCTTGCCCCACGCCATTTCATTAGGAAGATCTGGGGGGAAAACATAACTGCAGTTAAACGAGCTGGTTCCACCACATACTGTAGTATAAACCAATCCTGGACATATGGACAGATGATTTTGTTATTACCTTCATCTTTTTTTCCCTCTAGATCACTCTCCATGTCTGAACCCTCTTCCCCAATCTCTTCTTCCTCCCCCTCCTCCTCTGATTCAGAATCATCCAAGGCCATCACCTCCTCCTGTGAAATTCAGACCAGCTTCAATTAGCTCCATTTCTGAAGGGAAATCCAAATACTGAAACTGAAAAAGCGCATCACCTCGTCGTCCATCTCCTCTGAATCACTCTCCATTTGAACACCAAGGGCCAGAAGTTTCTACAGGGACAAGAGCAAAAGAGGGGAACATGAGAACACATGAACAGCACCACACACACACACTCTGCACAGATCTACCAATGAGGTGAACTTACTGCAATCTTCTCTTCGTGAAACTCATCGATTTTGTCCTTTGTGTATTGTGATGATTTCTGAAGGACAGAGAGGAGAATCAGACACTAACAACCACCAAACCCAAGATGAGCTGTTCAAGTTATGCTCAAATGGCAGATTAGATAAAGACATTGTGGTGAAATAACTGCACAATATTCAGAACACATTGTTGTTTGACTGAACTCATGATATTATTACCGTTTCTCTATTTTTAGTTTGGAACCATCACTACTCACATTTCATTTTAACTTGAAGGACAGAGCACACCAGGTCAATACACCTGGGTCTTGTTTTTACATCGTGTAACTACTTTTAAACCATGACCATTTATGTATCAGATGGTCCTGAATATTAAACACATTCACTTTATTCTAAAAAAAAAAAAAAAATTGACTCAAGATTGAGTCAAGCGTATATGTTTATGCTCCATGTATCTGATCTGTGGATGTAAAAAAAAAAAAAAAAAAAAAAAAAAAACTCTGTAATTAGCTGACCTGAAGTTTTCCTCTTATGTGTAAACGCTGTAGCAATGACATAAACACCAACTCTTCAATGTGCAATAGCTCAATAGCTCTGTCCCACTCATGTGCAATATTCCAGCACTTAACTACTCCAGTCCTAGCTTTTTAATTATTTTTTAGCTCATATGAATAACAAAAAAATGTATTTAGTATACCTCATATGTATTTTTTAGATAATTGGGTGTCTTTAGTTTAATTTATGTTGTAGATAAGTCTGTAATTCTTTAGAGAGATCTGTTTTTTTTTCTGTTGTTACAACGAATGAATGATTGGGTGCACAGCTGCTGTAACAATTGCAATTTCCTGTGAAGGATTATTAAAGTATCTATCTATCTATCTATCTATCTATCTATCTATCTATCTATCTATCTATCTATCTATCTGACATATTTTAAACACAAAACTGGAAGTCACTGCATGTATAACACAGGATACCAGCTACAGATACTCAGTGAATCACCTTTCTGTCAGTGTTATAAACCTAAGTAGCTGAGATATCCGATCACAACACCACACGGTTCATCCATCAATCCTTATGTTTCATGATCGATATCATGATCATATCAATGACAACCAGTGGGGTCTAGGAGTTATCTACTCTATTATCTTATCTTCTTATTAACATTTCCACGACATACTGACCCCACTTTCTCACTATTCATAACAATGCCATTAAAAGTATCATTTGACTTGAAACATTATTATAATAAAACATACAAAGTAACAATGCAATAAACACAAATGATTGTTAGATAAAGCACAGAAATAGTGTATGTAAACTGTAGACATTGTACGATTATATTCAAAGTGATTTAAATTGTTAATGACACTGTCCTACCTTATCAGGGACAGGCATGTTCCTGTAGGTCTCAGGGTCATCTTCATCATACTGCTCCGTCCTCTTGGGTCTCGGTGTCTTTTTAGTCCTGAGCAGCAGAGGACAGGGGACAGACAGACAGGCTCATGTCTCTGCTGGTTGTACAACTGGTAAACACTGGTACAGAACCAGGACATGCTAGCTGCAGGTTAGCCCTCAGCTCTTATAGCCCTTTGATTCACAACATATGCTTACCCCCTCTAATGGAAAAATGGAAATAATGCCCTGTAGAGGAGTAGTGATACAAAATGTGGTTTCATTCAAAAAGTAAGTAAAAGTTTAAAAAAATTAAAAATAAAAATAAGGATGTTAACAGAGGGATAGGCTACTATATGACATATGAAATTAATTTATTGCAAACATATGGCACATAAATACTCAGTCGGGTCAGTCTGGACCCATGTTGTGCATCAAAGGATAAAACGGACAGGCTACATTTCATTTACATTTACTAAAACATTTCCTTTACCCTCAGAACTAAAGGCTGGACCAAAACAGCTACAAGTGCTGAAGCTAACTGTAGCCAGACTCACCTCTGTGCTCGAACCATGGTGGAAGTGGACCCCTGCTGCTCGCTACACGTTAGCAAACAAACAGTATGACACACTGGCAACTGAACGACACGTTTCAAAGCCGCTGTCTGTAAGTGGAGATAATGACAAAACAAAACTAAAAATGTCTAGTTCAGTTTAAATGCGCACATTCCTACACCGGTGCCCATGTGCTTCCGTGATTTCTTCTTTTCCAGATGTTGTGGTAGTCTCGCGAGCGAAGTGAAACGAGCACAGCGCCGTCTGGCGGACTGGATGTGTAACATCACGTCATAACTTCATAAACCCAAGCATGGTACAGACCTCTGTGTTTATGCATTAAAAGAAATTGTAAACAAATATAGAAAGCAGAGTTAATCTGTTCTTATGCGTTTTGTTGATGCGTCAAAAGCTTTTGATCGAATCAAGAAGTGATTTATTAAATTAAGCCAAAGAGTGGTGCCTGGTTACAGTAGTTAGCCAACTAAAGTCAAATGGGGCATTGCAACAGTATATCAGGGTCATTTGGTGTAAATGGTGTCAGGCAGGGGGTTAATACTGTCCCCTATTCTTTTTAATTTATATGTTGATGGTTTATCTAAACAGCTGAATGTCTGTAACACTGGATGTGTGGGTGACAAATTAGTGAACCATTTAGTGCATGCGGATGATTTAGGTACTGCCAAAGCAGTGCTGGATTACAGCAGCTACTCAATAAATGCATTGAGTAGGCTACGGCATGGAGAATAATATTAAGCACAATCCTGATAAAAGTGTTTTAATATGCAGAACAAAATAAGACATAGCCTAGGTCAAATATATCCTCATTTTCAATTATCTTTTAATACTTTAACTGTATAGTAAAGGCAAATATCTAGGACATTTCATCACAGAACAGATGACTGATAATAATGATGTATTCACAGACAGTGCTGCAAGATGTGTGCACAGGCAAAACCCCTTGAATGTACCGGTAAATTCAGTAGCTAACTGTTCAGAAGCAGTCAAGATCTGTACACCACTTTATACCGCCCACTGGTGGTCCAGTTATAAAACAGCAAGTCTTCAGAAACTCCAAGTCGATGCCATGAGGATATTGTTAAAAAGGCCTATGGTGCAGTGCAAGGGAAATGTTTGTGGCTACAAGAGAATACTCTTCAAGTGGTTCTACAGAACCTAATGTATACATTTATGTGTCGCTTGGATGAGTCTGTGAATGTCATCATTAGCAGTATAAACAACCCTGTATCAGATACTTCTACAGTATAGCCTATACATTGGCTTAAAAGCCTATACCTTATATAACTGTCATAATGGGCTGGCCTCATATTGCGGTTTCCTTTTTACTCTCATGTTTTTACTTTTTTACTATTTTACTCTTATGGTGCCATGGACCTAAGTTTATTTGTGCAGGTAAAATCAAACAAATGGCATGTAAGTATTTATTAGTCATTCGTTTTGCTTATTTCCTATAAACAAAAGGACAAATGAGAACCTTTATCTCACTGGATGAATAAAAAAACTGTCAGGGAATCATCAATAATGATTACATTTTATCCCGAGGGAGGAAGTCCTGAATGAACTAAATTCTCATCCATCCAACGGCTGTGCAGATGTTTCAATCAGTAACACAAATGGTGAAGGTCAGAGATCACAGAAGTCAAAAATGATACCTGTACAGAAAACTGAATGCCAGTAAATGTTTCACAGAACCAGTGGAGACGGTGACCAGCCCGACGATCACCTGCCCAAGTTAATATGCGTCATCCTCCTGGGATCATGACTGTCCACGTTAAATATTTCACAAAAAATGAGTTTAAAACGTTTAAAAAGTCAAAAAATCTAACTAAATGAAGAAAATGCAAAACAAAGCACCTATAAATGTGATTTGTTTGCAAAATGCAAACAAAAGATGGAAATTGTTCATATTCTTAAGGGCCTCATGACCTCTTTCCTAAAGTCACCGAAAAAAAAAAAAATTCTCCAGCCTCTCATTATTTGCCCTGGTCTTCAGCGCTAATACTCATCTTCCTTATCATTTCTACTCCCCTAACCTTCTTCAAATGAATTACTGTCCAGGCACTCACCTAAATCCTCTTGGTAGCATACTGTATATACAATTAGCTGTGTGGCAACTGTGCAGTGGTTAAAACAGCTATTCTGTGTGAGCAGCAGCATGAATTTCATTTATTTAAACATAAAGTGAAGTACTTTATACAACTTTCAGTGAAACATTTAGTCATCAGATTCAGTGGGACATTGCACCAAAAGACAAAACCTATGAATCCTACATGGTTTTATCATCAGAGTCTGTTACTGGATAATTAACACAGTGTAACATGTTGTTATAAAGGTACTCCTCAGTGTTGATCCCCATCTCGCTCTGGCAACAACCTCCTCCAGTCCATCTTGAGACCATAACTAGAGCTGCGAGGCCTTTCCATGGGAAGAAGGTTTTTTGGATTTCTGTTGAATAAAGATTGTTCATTGTTCCTCTTCTTCATCAGAGCAACAGCAGGTGTCATCTGACCTGGGGTGACGTACTGCCAAGGAAACAGAGATTAACAGTACGTTAATCAAATACTGTGCAATATGTCAGTTTATCTGTTTAGACCGTAAAACACTGAAATAACAATAGGACTATTTCATATCGTTCATTTTGGCTTCTATTTTTTCTTTGAACCATTAATGGACCAACAAATGATACACACAAAGTTGCCAAAATAACTGCTGTGAATGAAATGTCATGCTGATAACACATTCTGTTAGAAAAGGGACTTTAGACACAATGCGGTTATTAACTTCAATAATCAAACAAGCCTTTGTTGAGTCTGCCTAAACATAAACGGACAAACATTTTTGTAATATATAAATGAGACGTCAAGGAGCCTGCTCACTTTAAAAGGTCACAAGGCAAACATTTAAATGGCTTTTTTTTTCCCATTTTCCCATCTCACCCAAGTTATATAGACTTTCTTTTTTTTTTTAAACTTCTCTGCCATCATATTCATGTAGTTTTGGTTTTAGCTGTCTATATTTTGGGAAATCTGTGTCCAGGATTTTTTGTGTTGCTCTCGGCATTCATTCATTCATTATATTCATTATATATTTTTCAATAGAAGTCAAAAATGATATTGACTTAAACAATTCTTCTTTCATTGCTTTCTTTATCACGGTGTACTTTTTACTTGAGTATAGATAAGAGTGCTTCTTTTCAGGGTAACATTGCTGTGACTGTGAGTTGTAAATAAATGCCTTTTTTCCTCTGTTATTTTTGAATATATGAATGCATACTTTAACAAATCTACACACTTACACTGTGTTTAAACCTTGGCACTGGGACATTTTCATCACTTGAATCTGAATTGTGGACGCTCAGGTCCATCATGGAGCGGCTCATTTCTGACTTGGCGTTTGGTCCTTTTCTGGTCAGTCTTGACGTGCTCTGAGACTGAATCCTCTTCATGATGTCACTCAGAGAGCCGAAGCTCTCAGACTGAGGAACCCTCAGGATTATAGGTTTCTGTGAGGAGAGAAATACGTTTCAATGTCCACAGACGTTTTATATCAGAGCATGCAGGGCCGTTGCATAGGGGAGAAAGGTGATGACAATTCTAGGGGCCCACAGCCCATTTGGGCCCACAACAACCCCCAGCAGCCTAATCATCTATGAGTAAATTCTTCTGCATATAACCCTGACTAATACTTATCCTAATGCTTCATCAGCATCAAAACAAAGCCACAAATTCAATATTCATGAAATACGTTTTATTTTCCAAGAAATAACTCCCTGCCTTCTTTTAAAAAATGGTTTAGTCCATGCTGGAGCAACAATAGCCCCTACAAGCTAATAATAATTGAGTGTACTGTGTCAGGCACTGTCAAGAACATAGAGCAACAGAAAAATAGATGATACATTGTCTAAGAAAAAAGTGGTGATGAAGAGCCAGAGTCCCACCTCAGTGTTCTTTCAAGGGGCCCAGAATTCCTAGCAACAGCCCTGTATCAAAGACAAGTGACTTACTCGAGAGGAAGGTGTGTTCACCACTCTGGAGCTTGTTTCCTCTGTACTGCTCTTCTCCTCCATGATGGGCTCCTTCGTTAAGTCCTCTCGTCTCTTAGTATTGGACAGACCGACCACATTGCGTGTTCTTTCTGCTGTTTTATCACCAAGTCGTTTTGTTTGTTCATCCACATTGGTGTTCCTCTCTGTGGAGACTTGCCTGGAAGCAGATTTCTCTAATATAGGCTCTTCCCTAAAAAAGAATAAAACAAACAAACAAACACACATCTTATTTTGGATACTCAATTTTGATTAAAAAAAAAAAAAAAAAGGTGGGCGTTGTGTGTTGCTATGAAAATGATCAAGATCCCAATCTATAGCTTAAAATGTTCAAAGAAACTGAAAAATGTCTCAGTATAAGTCTCAAGTGAAATTGGCCTTCCTGATGGTGTCTAAGAACCAAGATCCATTTACCTTATTTTATTCAGAAAGTGGTTTCCAGGCTTAGTTAAACCGTCTGTAATGGGTGTGTTCTTGTTAAACTTGTCGTTCTTCGGTTGCATTTCCAGCTGATGATCAAGAGGACTGTCCAGGCCCCGTCTCTGGATAACACCCATGGCTTCCCAGTCCAGGAGGCCATCGACAGGTGGAGATGGAGGGTTCATAATCTCAGGGTCCAAGAGGTGCTGCTTCTGGAACAGTGGACCTGGGAAGTCTTTGAGCTGATGATTCACATCAATGTTCAGGGTACCTAAAGCCTTCCCTGTGTCTGGCACTGGGAGTGAAGCAGCAAAAAGGATTCTGAACTCCCTATCAAATGATTCAACCACTGGTCCACGAATGACAGTGATCAGCTGCCGGTGCAGGTGGGCGTCCGTCCATGTGAGGCTGCAGAGTACAAAAAGAGCTTGTTACATCACTCTCAGGTGTGAAGTTGTGTGAACCTGTTGTCGAAAAAGAATGAAAAAGGCAGGTTTGTTTACCTATAGCTGCCATGAATCACTGTGTCCAAGTCCACCAGAAGAAACTTGTCTTTCATTTCCCCAACCACCATTCTTCCCGTCCTCGTAGAGAAGCTTTTCCCTCCAATAACACGGACACGCATGTTCTGCCAGATCACAAGATTAAGTTGAAACTCATGACTGAATTGCATTCAAGCATCTGTGACTGTATAGCCATGCTAGCAGCTGTGCTAGGCTTAAGGAGTGCCTTAAGCTAAATCAATGCTAATGGAAGCATGCTAACAGTGCCAAATTAGGCCCTATGTTCCCACAGCCCTTTGGTCCCACCATTGGTTGGGTTTAGGCAATGAAGAAAAGAGTTGGTTAAGTTTAGTAAAAAGACCCGGTAGAGGCTAGACAGGCCAGATAGATAGAGTCCAGATAGGTAGAGAGAGTCCAGTGGGAACATAGGGCCTAATTTTGAGGAAAACCTTAGAACTGTGGGAACATAGGGCCGTGGGAACATAGGGCTGTGGGAACATAGGGCTGTGGGAACATAGGCACGCTCCCTGCATGGTAAGGCCTATGTGTACAGCACATTTAATATACTAATAAGGCAATTCAAAGTGCTTTACAGTAAACTATAAAACATGATAATGGGGCTACAGATGGGAATTAGTTCCAGAGCTAAATCTGACATATTTACAACTAGTTTTTGTATGTACATGAATATGCAGATACAAATAAACAAACTTCAAATGAAAGAAATTGAGAGTTAGTATTTAAATGAATGAAGAGAAAATATATAAATGAAAAGCTAGGTTAGTCACAACATAACATTCACCATTAAAATAGAAAAGGTGCAGACAAGCCTCCAGACATAGGCTATACAGTCTTTATGTTGATTGTCGTGAGTCAGCAGCCTATTACGTTAGGTTTAAGGTCAGGTGATGAACAAATGTTGCTAAACAGAAAGTGAGAATGACAAGAGGATATTTTAATTTTGACCGGCTGTGCTCACTACTTGAAAAGTCAGGCGATTATGACAGTTCATCTACGAGCACTGTGCCAGATGTTGCTGTCATGCACCCAGTAGGACTAGATGATGAGATGTTTTAGTCTTGTCCGAAGTGGTGAACCATGGCATACCAACAGAATGTGTTAGATCAGTACTCTGAATCTTAACTATAGATACTGACGTGAGATTTTAACCTCTGTTTGCTTAAGAAAATAACTGGCTGATCGCTGTTTGGTCGCTCAGAGAGCACTGAATGTTGTGCAACCAGTTTAGCTTGGTGCTGCCAAACTACAACACATTCCTAACGTAACTCTGCCAAGGTAGAGAAACATACTTGGGCTTTATCATCAGTAGATGCAGCGTGTCGGGTTTTTTAATGATGCTGGTGTATGCGTCTGATGTGATATTTGTTTGAGACACATCCATTCAGTTGCCAAAATGTGTTGATCAACCAACAGTAAACAGGAGGAGAGCTGGTAGGTGTGTGCTGATGTGTGGAGCGACTCACTGGATGCCTGAGCCTGCTGAGCGTGAAATTCTCCTGAATGGATCTTTGGTTCATGATGATGTAGATAGCGACACCACGGGAGGCAGCATTGTGTAAATCACCAATTATTGCACCATCTGTCAGTCTGTCAGTCACAATGGCAATTACCTGCACGGTACACAAGAATACAACTCAGCATGTCATTGGCCTTACTATGTAATACAGCAAAATACACTTATTTATGAGATTCTTATTGTTCACTGATGAAAACCATGTTGGGTGTAGGCATTGAAAAAGTAATCAGATATTACATAAGTAAAACTGAGTCTGAATAAAGTCTTACAGAATGTGATCAACTATTCCTCAAATGTGTACATTTACATGACTTCTAACCACAGGAAAACATCTGTTGTGTAAAATCTTATTAATTTTGTTTGCATACTTGGCTGGCCTTTTGCAACTGCAGTCGTATTATCTCTCTGACATGAGGCTCTCCTTCAGCTGGGGGATTGCTGTGGACGGTAACGCTTGGCTTTGGCACCCAGGGGCCTCTCTCAGGCCAGCCAAGGTCCAGGTCTGGGGTTGGCGTGTCCGAATGGCAAGGAAAATAGGTGGAACAGAAGTCCTCCGTGTCTGAGCCGCCATCCACTCCGTTCTCCTCCCGCGGCACCTGCTGCTGGTTGAAGCGATAGTCCTGAGCCCAGCTGGTTATCTGGCTGACTTCTTCAGAGGACAGGAAGCAGCCGAGAGGCTCTGTGCCAGTGGTGCTATAAAACGCCTCGGGTCCTGAATTCAGGAGTCTCTCCACTGCTTGTCGCTCCTTCTCAGAGTAGAGGAACTCTGGGGAAGACTCGACCACCGGCTGGAACACCACATTCTCATCCAGGCTCTTCTCCTGATAGTTTGACATGACTGCAGTCTGCTTTGTCTTTGACTACAAAAAAAGAGCTACTGCTATGAAAGTTCCAACTACTGACTACAACAGTTGTGTGACGACAACAACACCAGCCCAGTTCGGCTTGTGTCACCTTCTGATTTGATAAAAGTGATCATATCATCCCTCTGGCAAAAAAAAGCAATCACAATATTTCCATGTTGTCGGGAGCTGTTGAGAAATCATCAGAAGTCTTGATGTCTGTGGTCTGGCGGCTTCCCAACGCTCCTTCTTTCGCCTGTCCAGGGTTTACAAGTTCAGTCCTGACAACATTTTGTGTTCTGCTGCAGCCTCGTCTCCAAGCTCATGCTGACAGAAGAGAAAAACCAACAAGTTATTTGAAAAAAAAAAAAGAAGAGTCAATTTTACCACATGTAAAACAACCAAAAACAAACAAACGCATGGTGATATTCACCTCCTGGGCTGTATGTCTCCTCTTTCAGGTGGAGGTGTTAAATTCTGAGCTGTCAGAGGACAGGTTCCCTCCCCTGTCTGTCATCTCATTCCTCTTCACCCCTCCACTCCCTGTTTCGGACATTGTTCTTAACATTGTTCTTGGATTCCACAGATTCTGTGCGGCTGACAGACCGGCGTGTCGCTCAGACGCTTGATCGTATTGTACCTCCTCTCTCTCCCATAGGTGCAGGATTTAAATATGAATACACTGATATTATACCTTTAATTTATACGCTTCATGAAAGTGTGTGCGGTGTGTGGTGAAAAATATTGACACACGTCTTATTTCTATAGACAAGCTGTTGTTTACTTCACTGTTTCCTTTTTAGGCTGGTCAATCCGGATGGGTAGGTTTGTAGAAGAGCAACATGCAAAACTGCGGCTGACATCTGCAGGCGTCAGGTGCATTTTCTTTTTTAATTTTCTTGTTTCTGTTGGCTACTTCATTAAAGCCTCTGATCATCACGTTCTTCTTCTTTACCAGTAATGCTTCGAAGTGCACAAAGAATGCTGTGCAAGAGCGAGAGATTGAAACACAAAGGTGACATACCTGTTCAAACCACAGTGTTTAGTCAGAGGATTGCACAAGCACTGTGTTAATACATGGAGCACTTAATTCAAGACAGACAGACCAAACACACATTTGTAAACACATCACATTCTGGTGAGGGTGACGTGTCGTCTGTTTGGTGAAACCAATTCATGTTTACAGTGTAACGAGCTGCTTGGTAGTGGAAAGGTTGGAGTATATGAGCAGACTCTATTCTAGAGCAGTCGATCGCCGGTTCAACTCCCGACCAATATGATCTTTACAGCATGTCATGCTGTAAAAACAAACTCTGTCTGTCTCCCTGTTTTCCTGTCTCTGTAAACCAGGGGTCTGCAAACATTTTGGCTCAGGGGCCACAGTGAATTATAAAATTTGATGGACGGGCCGGGCCAGAATCAGATTGATGGAGAGTTTTACTGTATGTCAACATGTAAAAGCCATTACTTAAAAGTAAAAGAAAACTTACATTCAGTTTCAGTGGGAGCAGTGTTATTGTTGTTGATGGTCACCCTTTTTTGCCAGTGCATCAAAGTTTGAGGTCTTTGCTATAATTTGGACAATTTTGTACCAATATTTGATGGACCGGATTAAAAAGCGCAATGGATTGTAGCCTTTGCCCGTGGGCCTCAGTTTGCCCATGCCTGCTCTAAACTGTAAAAAACTTGAAAAAAGTAACAACAGTGAGTTAATTCTATTTTTTATTAAGAAACATAGATATGTTTAAAAAAAAAAAAAAAATACAAAAAAGTGTTATACTGTAAGTATTATATCCATATTTTCCTGTAGTCATCACACTCAATCACACACATACTGTACAACCATTACAAGATATGCATTCATTATCTAATAGTTTTATGTCATAATTGTACATTATGAAGAGGTTTGTATCCTTCATGACTGAATGAAAATGAGATGCTATTATGACAAGATAATGTTTTATCTAGTAATAGATAATGAGTCAGAAGAAAAACACATTTGCATAACTTAAAGAGGTATGCTGAGTCTCAGCCATCATATTTCCTGATGTGTGCTTACTGTTGTGGTTACTAGGGAGCGATGCATTCTTGATAACAGGTTTTCCTTTTTATCATAGTTGCTTTTTGGCTCACTTCTTTTTGCGCAGGTGGACATACAGGAGGGAGCTGACCAGGAGCAGAGGGACACACAGCCACGCCAGGATGAAGCAGTAGCCAAAGCGTCCTTTGCTCAGATCTCTTGAGTCATTTAGGATCTCCTTTCTGTGGAAGGTGAAGATGAGGCAAGCTGCAAAGTCTGCGAAGCCTAGAAGGGTGACATAGTGACACATGAGAAAGTTTTAGTTCAAATAATAGCTGTAATGCATTTGCATGACATATTGATTATCTACATCATTGTACAATCCATTGCCAGTGCAACAGGGAGAGATCAGCCATTAATTCTACCTTTGCAAAGTTCATAATGTTCAGTTCTTTTCAGAAATGTGTTAATTGAATATACTGTAGGTCATGGTGAAATGTGGTAGAATGAGTTCATATGTTTCTTTTAGGATGTGTTGACAGTATTGAAAATGAAAATATTGAATACTGACAATCTTGTTTATCATAATCCCAAATCTGAACTACTTCCTCCATGTATAAAACATATGTCACAAGAAATACATTTTGTTTTCACAGTTCTTTGAGGATCGAAAATGCTGACAGGTTCTTCAGGTTCTCTTCCTCTACATCCCGGACCTTCATATTTCTGGTGTTCAGTAGAATCTTTTATCCTGTAATCTGAGGAGAGCACAACAACTTCCTGGCTCCTACGCATACAGGCACTGCTTATTCTCTTTTTTTTCTCTTTTCCGTTCCTAAGTACCATCTCTGTTTGTCCCTAACTTTCTGTCTTTCACTTCCCCCTTCAATGGCTCACATAGGAAACTTTTCTAAATAAAGTTTTATAGGCTCAGGCTCCCAGGGAGGGTCGGTGTAGGTCACACACTCACACAGTATAAAATACTGCATCTATCTTTGAAAAAAGTGTACACCCTTTGAGTTGGAAAGAAAATCTTGACAGGTTTTCATCTGCACAGTTTTATGTGGATTATGGGATAAGGCCTCACAGCACCTGCAAAGGCCTGGCAGAAGCCTGTGAAGTAGAAGAGTTGTCCTCTTGACATGGTCACCAACTGGCCCAGAAAAACCAGGAAGGAGATAGAGGAGAAGACCACAGAGAGGACCATGAGGGCCTGGACGGACTGCAGCCATTCTGAGAGAACAGGTGCACAACACTGTCAACAATGTCCATGCACACAGAAATGCTCATTATAACCACTAATTAAACAAACTAGCTTGAATGTTTACACGATATTGTGTAATGATGCAGGCACTCTGATAATTTACCACTCTCTCTGACAGCAGCACACAGCCACGTCTTGGTGTCGTTATCATGGTAGCAGTTATACCAGAGGTCTGTGATTTCGGAATCAGCCCATATCCACCAGGACTGCAGGAAGGAAGACAAAGACAGTTCCTATCACTTTAAATGTGTGCCTGCTGAGTGGTTCACAAGTGTCATGCAGTTCATAATTACTGATGGAACAGTATGAAGTGACTCTTTGATCCAAACCACAGATTGTTGATGTGCAACATTTTTGGGTTGGGTTTCTTCTCATATCATACATGGTTTACCAATGACATGGAGTATGAGTTAGACAGGACAGTGTTGGAACACACTGGTTCATATACAGTATATGTTCATTATGTTCATCTTACCTTCTCCAGGGTGGCGATGAGGAGCATGGCCAGTGTGACCAGATGTAGCACAGTTATGGATATGAGGAGGAAGACCATGGCTGCTCAGATATGAGGGAAGACTCTTGTAACCTGTGTGCAAAACAACTCTGTTAATGTTATTGTGATAGTAGATTAAGATTATAAATCTGTAAAGTCATTTTTTACATTGATTTATATAGAGACAGAGCTCTGTACTGTAGTCAAAGAGGCACCATTCGCCACTGCTTAAGATCACCCCTTTCTTTCCTGTCCTTTCAAATATGAAGATTTCTCAAAAACAGTGGACCCCCTGTCTGCCTCTCAAGGAAACCGAGCGCTTTCATCACTCTTCTCCACTCTGACAATCTCCGCTAATTTATCTTGCCAGGCAGCGAGGGGGATTTCACCGTATCTTCAGAGCCTGTTCAGTCTCTGGAGGAAACATCAGAGCATACGCGCCCTGTGACCTTTATAAACAAGCATGTGGTCTGAAAGTCTTAAAGTTTTCTGCACATTCCTCAGTTATCAACACCAGTAAAGTCTATTGAGAAAAAGAATAATAAGAATAAGAATGACTTTATTACTCCCCAAAGGGAAATTTGTTAAAAAGACAGTTTTTATACAACAATGACACAATATCAGAGAAGGAAGAGAAGGAAGAGAAAATGAACAGAGCTGTTATTGTTCCGTCTATCAAATAGTCATATTATGATGTAAGATTTAGTTCCACTTCTTCTAGATACAGCTGTTTTAATTTAGTTAATTTTAGTTGTGACACAGTCTAAAAAGTGAAAATCAGAAACTTTACTAAAATGCAAATACAGCATTGTGGCATGCTAAAATATTAAGTCTAAAATACCAAAACCTGTTTCTGTGGCCAGGAACAGAGAACTGATACTCTGTTTAACAAAGCATTCAATATATTTTCAATTAGCGGTGCTTCACATAAACATTTGGACATACACCCTTCACTGTGCAGCTAGTCTCTCGGGAGCTGCTATTACACACCTTGCACATGTTAGTCTTTCCCACCCAGCTGTGCCCATGGAGGGAAACCATATGTTTTCATCTATTAGACTGTGGGCAGCTCAGAAAGGCCTGTTTGATTACATACTATCTGGTTGATGTAACAGCTTGAGGTTCTTTCTTGGCACAAACACAACCAAGTGTGTCACGCTGGAAGAACAGGAAAGCACCTTGCCAGGCATTCAGACAATACCTTTAAGGATTTGTTTTAAGCATTTGGTCACATTAGGGTGTGACCTGCATCTCAGGCAACAGTTTACTCATCTACTAAGCTGTGTATCGGATGGTAAACAGTGAAACCCAGGTATCTGTTCTCATGACGTTCTTACCCTTTAGCCTGTGTCTTTCAGTCTGGACCCTTCAGTGATCGCCTTGGATTGTTTTCCTGCTGCTGTCCTCCCTCTCTGCTCTTTCTTCCCTCTCACACGTTTGAGCTCCAAAACTTGGAGAAAACGGTATAGGAGAGGAATGTGGAGTTAGATATAGGAGGAGTCCTCAACACCCATTTCCTCTTAACTTTCCCTGCCCTCCCCCTCAAAACTGTGGTCTGGACCAACTCAGCACCAAAAATAACATTCCTCTGGACTGCCACAAACACAGAGCATTTTCTCAAAAGCCCCAGACTGAATACAATAGGTTGTTACGACTGTACTGAGAAAGAAAAAGGATCGAATTGGGACATATTTTTGTATTTTTGTAACTCTGATGGTGGTGGATGTGTGGGCATTCATCCAGCTGTGCAGCTTGGCATGGAGACCATCACGCAGGCTTCCTAAATGAGATGATTGAGAGGCAGGAAATAAGGGCTGATTACTGAACACTTTTGACAGCAAATGAGCAGGAAATGTCAGACCACCCACGGCACTACATCCAAAATAAGACCCCCAGAAAGAATATAACAAAAAACCTGCATCTCATAGCAATTTAAAGCCATAATGTTATTTATGAACATAGTTTGTAAATAAGGGGACTGCAGTTGATGTCTTCGTCAAGTATGAGCCTCTGTGAGGCACTTTGTGTTGTTTTTACATGAAAAGTGCATAAAACAAAGCAATAAATAAACTACATAAAAATGTCACTCAAAATAGCCTAACGTTATAGCCTACACATGTATTTATATTCCCACTGCACTTCACTTCTGATGACATACTGTAGGCCTAATTATAGCAGCCACCACTGTTTCAGCTATGTGAATACAAAGTTTGTTTACCAGTGACAAAGTTTAAACTATTCACCCTGTAAAAGCTCCCACAAGACGCCTTCACGGACCCACCGACAGAACCGTTATGCGCAGCTGCAGCTGAGGAGCCGACTGAAGTTCTCTACTTGTTCACAGACCAGATTTTACTGGACGTTTGACTTTTCCTCCAGCACCAACACACTCGGTGTTTACACACTCTCTGCCTCGAGTTTGGACGCGAAGGTTCCGTGTGTTTCTGCTCATTATAAACCCCAGAGCAGAGCTGCTGCTGAGGAGGAGCTCAGTGTCCGCGTCCCTCTTCGGTACCGACCGTTAGAAGAGATTACCAGCGGGGAGAAGACAACGGTCGGCTCGGCTCGCGTGCCAACCTCGCTGCCGTCTCCATGGCACCAACTGTCTGTCTCCATGGCACTGACAGTTGACAGTCGGACATTTTCGGGGAACGACAGAAAACAAAAGCTACAGTAACAGTGTGTCGCGAGTTGTTTCTCACCGCTGGACGAATGGCTCAAAAAGAGGTACTGAACTCTTCCTGCTATTTCCTAAACTTCGACTAAAACATTTCAGGATGTGTAATAGATGTGATACTGAATAAACTAACACACATAACTAGTGATGGACTCAACAGTTTCCTGTATCTGCTCTCTGCAGATGCTGATGTTCACACAGTCTGTGTTCACAGCGTGATTGTTGTTGTTGTTGTTGTTGTTACTGGTATAATTTGTATCTTTTGAAACTTTGGGTCCTCTTTAAGATTAAAAATGAATAGGTTATCTATGGATCTCACCATCTCTGAATTCAGCCCATGTGTTTTTAATGGCATGCAAAGGTTTGTGCACCCCTGGTCAAAATTTCTGTAATTATAACAGTGAAGCAATTGTGGAAGATGAAATGATCTCCAAAAGGCATAAAGTTACAGATGACACATTCCCTTTATATTTTAAACAATATCTATATATGTTTTGTCTACTTTTACATTTTCAAAATGACAGAAAAAGAAACAAAGCAAAGGTTTGGCCACCCTGAGTAGGACCCCCCCTTTGGAAACTATCACAGTGTGTAAACAGTAAACAGCTTGTCTGACACCTTGGTCGAAGTCATCTGACAGCTCAAGTCTCCTGGGTTTCCCATTCTTTTGCAGGCTACTGCTTTGTTTCCCCTTTTCACTCTAAAACTGTAGAAAACAAAAATAATTCACTGATATTGTTTAAAATATCGCAAAAGAGTGTTTCATGTTTTACTTTATTACTTTAAGCCTTTTGGAGATCATTACATCTTCCACTTGCTGAACTGTTCACATTAACAGAAATTTGGACCAGGGGTGCCCGAACTTGCCACTGTATCATTCATATTCAATATTTTTATAGGCTGCTACCTGGCCATGCATATATTTGTTAGATTTGTATTAGACTTTAGACATTAGACTTACAGTATACTGACCAAATATAAATGTTGTCTGCTTTTTACAATTTATAATTTAAGTGTAGAATGCACTGATGTCATTATTGTTTTCTTCTTGTTTTTACTTTCTGTATTGAAATATTCTATGTGCCTTTGTATTGTCCTCTGGGGACAAAAAAAACGTTTTTGAATTTAACTGAATTGAAAAATATCTATGCATACTTAAGTGTTATTATTAGTATCATGTTTTGTCCCACAGAAGCACATGGATGAACTAATTCGACATAACCAGTCTGGAATGCCAGCTGTCTCCACAGAAAGAAATAGCTGCTCCCCGAAATGTGCAAATAACTTCAGCCACAGCTGAGAGATGTTGTCTTTCTCTCTCTCTCTCTCTCTCTCTGCAGTAAAGGGCACAATCAGAGATGAAGATTCTTTTGAGAGATACGTTTAGCTGCAAGATGAAAACACCTTGACTTTCAGGAAAACCCACAATTCTGGGAATCAGTGAATCATATCAGCCTCAAAACGTTATCCATGCGTTGCAGTGTTTTCACTCTGCAGCTTGTACAATAACTTTGTCTTAGCATGAGTGCATGAGTGACCAACAGTTGTAGGATGATATGTAAACATTTGCATCTTGTCATGAAGATATTCTTTCAGATAAAATTAGAAAATGTTCACATCAAAGCCATGCAGTCAGTAAACTCTTTCTAAGCATTTAATGTCACTAACAGGAAGAGATGGAGCAGATTGTCTCGTGGTTTACTGAGGAGGGACTTGCTCCTGACTCCCCAAAGGAGGCCCAGCTGTGTCTGCTATGGCGTGCCCTGCAGCGGACAAGAAGCTGTCTGAGCAGTGTGACAAAGGACCAGGACATGCAGCGCTCTCAACACATGGCAGAAAGGGCAGAGGTAACTTATCGCTTGTGTCTGAGTCAAGATGATGTAAAAAGCAGGAGCTGTTTGACGCTGTTGTCCCTGTCTCTCTATCTCTAAGGTACGGAAGTCCTTGGAACAGATCCGCTTCTTTACAGAGCACAAAGATGTTTTGGCTCAGGAGATACAAGATGAGAACGATCAGCTCAAAGATCAGCTGCGGCACCTGATATCCCTTCAAGGTTGGAAATGATACATGCAGCACATCATCACTGACAGAAATAAATAAAACCCATCTCCTGATTACTTGATGCCTCACTCCTTCCACTTTTTCTCTCCCTTTTATTGTGATAGACACCCAGATAAGCGAGGTGGCTAAAATGCTGTACCAGCAGGGTCTCACGGAGTTGATCCACAGCAGCCCCAGTGAGCAGATGGCTTACCTCTTGGTGGAGAGAGCCTCCCTGCTCGAGACGAGTGAGAATCCCGACAAGGTGATGGGTGCTGGAAACTCAATCGGCCTACTGCAGACAGAGACACAAGTGCCCAACAGCAACACACAACAGGTTAGAGGAAGAAACATACAGTTATTCAGTAATGAACTGTTAAGATATAGATGGTGTTAACTTGAGAGCCAGTGGTCATAAAGCAACTTCTGGCTTTGATACTTTAAGCCTAAATATACAGAACCCTCAATATTTTCATATGCAGTGTGCTGAGAGCTTTCCAGTGGTTTGTTAAGTCATTTATCTTCTATTTCTGTTTCTAATGTTCCTCAGTATCCCCACAAGGGGGCACCACGACATGGCCAGAGTCCATGGAGGAGACTGTTTGGACTCCACAAAGCTTCACAGGGCAAACACACCTTTATTCCTGTGCGTACCGTTGTATGTTACTGCATCCCATTGAATATTAACAAATCCTAAAAAACTGCACTGAGGTTGCTGCTGACTCGCATGGCGAACTTTTTGCATGTGATCTGTTCAGCAGCATCCACATTAACTGCAACTGTAACTTCTTTTTTTTTCTTGCAGTGTTATTAAGTTCTGTTGCCAGCACAAGCTAGTGAACTTTGCATGACAGAAGAAATTCAAGACACTGCCACACAGATACATCTCGATGCCGTGCAAGGTCCCCTGTCTGCTCTGGCATGTATTTCTGAACAGTTGTGTTTGTATTCACTGGTTCCCTTTCAAAGCCCTACTTTGACTGAAATCCTGTCCTTCTGATGGGCTGTGTCCCTCTTTCTTTTAGACTGAAGCCAGGCACCTGACTGGCCAATCAAGCAGCGTGGAGAGCAAGTGTTCCCGTCTGGAGCGGGACCTAGAGGAGGGCTCCCGCCGGCTGGCCATGGCCCACAGTGAGATCCGACGTTTGACTGATGAGCTAGAGTCTGCACACTTGACTCAAAAAACTTACGGTGAGAAATACTAATCAGGATCTGGTAAATGATACTGACGTTCTCACAGATTTCTCATGCTGATCATACAGTAGCTGCTAATAAAATCAAACCTCCTAACCTTGGTGGGAAAGAAGAAAATCACAAACTTGCAGTCTGATCATCACAAATTAATATTTGTGCATTTCTGATGTTCACAAGTTGTTATCTAGGCTAACCTTTATCTCTCAATAAAAACGGAAGTTTCCTCCAATGTCTGCTGCTGTGGGTTGAAGAGGAAACCTGTGTACATTATAATTTTGTTTGTGGTTTTCAGAGGATGAGCTGCAAGCAGCACAGGAGGAGGTAGAAAACATCAAGAGCTATGGTGAGATCTAAGTCTTAAAAAAAAAGTGTTATGGAGTGTTGTTATGACCCTGGGTCAAGTGGCCACAGCAAAAGGAAGACAGAATATAGTTTAGATTAAAATGAATTAAACTAATTAGGAAGCCTAAATACTGTTCTAAGTATGAGGTGTGGATTGTCCATGACCATGAGTGAGGTACGTGTCGAGTGCAAGTGTGGTAAATTCTGCAGCCTCTCTGTTTACAGAGCCAAGAGGAGAGAGCACATTAGTCCAGCATTAGCTGCTTTGGTCTGGCTTCCTGTTACATTTAGAATTGATTTTAAGGCCCTCCTCATACACAAAAGTCTTTAATGGGCAAAGGAACATTTTACATTGCTATTACATTACATTGCTAACTCCCTGATCAACTATATGCTTCCCACACCCTAACACTGAGATCATCTTCTGCAGCTTGACTGAATGTTTGCATCAGCATCTTTAGGAAAACTATTATTCCTCCTTATTTCACATTGTTTTTAATATTTTTCATTTCAAATCAAGGTTTTGTGTTCATTTATTGTCTTTTCATGTGAAGCACTTGATGCTTGGTGTTTATGTTAAGTTGTGCTTAAATTGAAAGTTTATGTTTTCAGTTACCGGTAGTGTACTTGAAATCAGCATGTCATAGATTATTTCATTCTTCCACATACTGTATGTGACTCATAGTCTGATGACTGCAGTTATCTGACTTTATTTCATAAGAAACAGTGGAACTGAAAAAGGCCAAAGAGCTGAATGATCGTCTGGACGCTGAGATGAGAGAGCTGAGGTGCATGGTATGCTCCCTGAACGCAGAGAAAAACTCTCTGCAGCATACGGTAAGATATGATAAGATGAGAGCAGATGATAAGATTGCGTAACTAGAAAAAGCGAGCATTTCCTGTCTGTTTCTCTATCTATCTATTTCTTTCAATGTTCTTCTGATGTCAGTTTCCAGTATATTTGAGTAGACTTTAACTTTTTTTCCACTGTATTGTCAGCTCTGCTGTATTGCTGACTCTTCAACTCTTAACTCTTCAAACTGTTACATTTTAATTTATAATTTTTACTACACATTATTCTGCCTCTTTAACATTTCTACTGCTTTAAGCTCTTTTAAAGCCATTAATCTCTCAGACTGCAAGTTATAGTTCAGCTATAGCATCAGCTTTTTCAACATAACATAGAATATGTGCCAGCTTAAAGGAATCCTATCTTTACGACTGTCTGTTTTCAAAAGTTATGTTAACTAGAAAAAACAAGCATTTCCAGCAGGAAATGCATGTGAATGCTGAAAGTAGCTGAACGCCATTGCTGAAGCAATGCTGAAGAAATTGCTGAAAGTTTATGTGTATACTTTTTAACAGTGAACCTTATCTAATGGCTCCATATCAGAATTGGAAATATATTATACTTTTTGGGAGAGTGTGTTAAGCCTGAATGGAGTGCATGGTTGTTGCTGTTCCATTTGTATTGTGTCTTATATTGTGTCTATGTCTCAATGGTTTACATCTATGTGTTTACCACATGCATTTCCCTTTCCTGTATAGAATAGCAGCCCAGTGGGTGAGGTGTAAAAAACAGAGAAATTAGAGAGAAATCCAATGTATGTGCATCATAAACACTGTGCACCTTTAAATTATGGATTTGAATACATAAACTTGTGCCATGTAAAATTGGGAATTGGGGAAACATTTCACAACTGAACTAGATGACTAAAAAATGTATCAATATTAGAAATAATCATTACTACTGTTGCCCTCTATACAACTGTATGTGTGTTTCCTTTAGGTTGTGTCTCTACAGGAGGAGGTGGAGCAGTTGCAGTCAGCCTTGCAGCAGCAGCAGCTTCTCACAGTGCAGGCTCAGGCTGACCAGGCCACAGAGCTGGCTAAAGTAAATACACTAAGTCGTCAAAAGTCTAAACAAGACTGCTGTTTGATCATAAATTAAATCAGATTGAACAATACAAAGGATTTGAAATCAGCATGTGCCTAGTCCTGAAGTATCATGTTCGTCATATTTAACGCTCTTGAATGTGGACTGAGGTCGGGAACACACATACTTTGTGTATGTTTTTTTTCTCAGGTTGTGTCCCTCCAGAAGGAGGTGGAGCGGTTGGAGTCACACCTGCAGGAGCAACGACAGCAAGCTGAGCAGCAGCTCCTGACCGGGCAGGGTCAGCACGGCCAAGCGAATGAGTTGCCTAAAGTTAGTTACACAGATCCATGAGTTCTCCCTCTGTAGTGGTTCAGATTTCAAAACTATTAATTGCGTAGATTTCACAGGAGTGATGCCAGTTTACTTTTCAAAGCAGTAGAAAGCACACAATGGTTGGAAAGGTTGACAGTTGTGCTAGGTCACCAGTTCAAATGTTTGTTCTTGTGGCTGAAATACTTAAAAACGACCTACCTAATGGATGCATGTGTGGACTGGTTGAACATGTACCCTCTTGTTTCCTTTTTTCTTAGTTCCCAGCTGCAGAGATGGCACAGAACAACAGGACCTGCAGGAATTTAAAGGAGAAACTGGCTGCTCAGACAAGAATCTTTATAGATACAGAGAAAACTGTGAGTACATAAGTAAATGTGGAGAGCAGAGTGTTGGACATAGTGACATGTCTCAAACTTTGACAAAACTATCAAATGTCTCTGAATGATTATGAAGCATACAACAAACCCTTGTAGCAAATCCTAAGAGTCCACCTAAATATCTTCAATATACCACTGAAAAACCGGGGTGAATGTTAGATACTGAAGGAATTGTGGACTTAACAAGTACAAAATTAGCACATTAATCAATCACTGGTGCATTTGCAAATTGGACATTTTACTGCCTGTTTGGTCAGGTGCAAATGCAAAATTAACTAAAACTGTAAAATGCATTATAAAGGAGGACCCAGGTAACAACATTGACCTGTGTCACATTCGGCAGGTTGTTCTTCTGCAGAGAGAGGTGGAACGACTGGAGTCAGCCCGGCAGGAGCAGCAGCTGCAGACTGGGCAGGTTCAGGCTCAGCAGGCCACAGAGCTGGCTGAAGTAAGTGATCATTACACCTGTCATCAGAAGTAAAGCAGCATGCTAGCTCTGTTTTGACACGGCTGCCTCTGTGAAGAAAACTCGTAAAAAAGTCTTTCACCAAATAGGAATGTCTTCCATGAGCAGTCTTTTAGAGAATCTGATCCGTGAGTCTTCTACCGTTGAACACATTCATACTGGCAAATGTAACTCAAGTTATGGTCAACAAATGCCTGATTGTTCTTATTGAGTCCAGGGACATTGACCAGTATCAGACCCACAGAGTTTTACAAAACAAGCTCAGTGCTCAGAAAAGACTGTAACACATAAGCCGTTTTGTTTACCAGAGAAATTGGTAACATAATGCCAATGTCAAACTTTTGCTCATCCTTTCTGATGCATTCCTTTAAGCAGCATCTGGATAATTGCCATGACGACCTGGATAACCGTACGGATGCCGTCTGCACCAAAGACAGAAATCTCCTCGATCAAAAGTAGGATATTTTACCTCCATAACCTTCAGTTTCAGTCAATACACTATGTCCATGTCATTCTTAATGTAGCAGTGATAATTGGAGGTTCAAGGTGTGTGTGTGTGTGTGTGTGTGTGTGTGTGTGTGTGTGTGTGTGTGTGTGTGTGTGTGTGTGTGTGTGTGTGCTGGCATGTGTGTTTGTGTAGGACATGGAAGCAAATAAAGGCAGATATGCAACATTGTGATTACACTCACTGGCGGCAGGGACACTCAGCAGGTGCTGAAGATCTGGAGACACACATGTACAAGGAAAATAAATCGCAAATGGTAATTTTATTATAGTGTATTAACAGTGTGGGAAATTAATCAGAACTATGTTAATTGTAGCAAATGTGCAACTGCAAATGTGTACTAAAAATCAGGAACAGTTACCGCCTACATGTTAAAACAGAGCTGCAAATTGACTGAACTGTTCCTAAGTGATTTGCATAAAATGCTGTCAAGACTGAGCAGTAAAACTGATTGTCAGTGTTGATGTTGGTACCTTGGGCTGCAGGAGTATCCTGATCATCACGAAGCAGTCAGGACTCTGCTGTCTACTGAAGATGAGTGCGAGACACTTAAGAAGGAGATCTGTGAAACCCTTAAATCCCTCGACAGAGAGCGCAGGTAACAGGCCCATGATGTTGCTGCCAGGTGAAAAACTCTCTCCAGTATTCAAAAAAATTGGAAACCACAAAACACATTATTGTCTCAGACCTAATACTGTGTTAGTTCAATTTCATCCAATGGTATATACTACTCACAAAAAGTTAGGGATATTCGACTTTCATCAACAACTTGTGATGGCACTGCTATAAGAACTAGTAGCCTACTGAAAAATGTCTGGGAAAAAAAAATCAAATTGACAATATGACACAGGTGAAACATGTCAGGGTGGAGCAAACAATCACAAAGGAGGGAAACACACAGGACAGGGAGTGTCGACCTGAAATGAACATTGAAGCCCTTTTTTTCAGGAGAGGAGAGGAGGGGCTTGAGCAGGAGAGAAAAGCGTGCTTGTTAAATTGACAGCCTGTTCTGGCCTGTTCCTGCTGCACGTAATTCTGTGGTTTGATGCTGTCAAGCATATTTTACATATTTTTCTTATGCAGTTACAAAAGACCACAGTGCTGCTATAATAATAACAACACTGCCATTTCCTTCTCCTCTCCCATTGTAGCAGACATGACCTATAACCACAGGTTCTCAGCCTGAACATAACATCCATTAAAAGTTATTTTTTAACCTGGATTGATCCTGCAGCTAAAATCAGGTCCGGCTGTGGTTTGGGAGTTGCAGGTGAAACTTCAGAAATCAAGCTCAAACCCAGCTTTCTGCCAAAATCATGACAGAAAATTGACACTGAAAAAAAGCAACAATGAAGAATAATTCGGAGGCTTGTGTTGAAAAACAAAAAATACTACAAAAATATTTTTTGATATAGTGCTTATGGTGTTTATTTGAGCCAAACATTTTTCCGTGCTAAAATTTAAATACCCCCCCCCCCCCCCAGTGCCATTGTTTCCTTTTTCAATTTGGGTTTTGTTCTCAATGTCAAAATGTCACTGTCATTTTTCCTTTCCTTAATTAGACGTCTGTGAAGACTTGGATATGATGTAATGATACAATGGTCTAATAATAATAATAATATACAATATGCAACTGTTTATACTTTATTATCGTATGATTTAAAAAAAAAATCGTTTTCCATCTGTTTTCAGCAAATATCACGAGATGAAGGAAAAACACAAAGCCAAACTCTGTTTGGCCAAACAGAAATTTGATGATGAAACCACGTGGCGTGACGAGAAGATAAAATGTCTGGAGCGAGAGCTGTCCCTGTGTTCCCACTCATTAGCAAAGGTCAATCAGCAGCTTTGTCCTACCTTATACAAAAGCAACCAGGATGTTTCAGGGGGGCCACATATGTTTGAGTTAAAGTTCACTGACATTCTCAAAATTTAAAAGAACCAAACAATTTCACTTGATGGATTTCAGCTTCACTTTTTTATCCCTACCAGTGTTGACACGAGTAAATATTTACTCATGTATTACCACCTGTAGGCGCAGTATGTTGTATTGACTCAGTTGCCAAGGTCAAAAGATGCCAAACACAATGTGTAATCAGTGTATTGACACAAGACTTTCTGTTTAGGCTGTGCTCAATTCAGTGAGACAACCCTGACCTGGGGCTGATAAATAATCTCTGCTATTGTTTTTCTTTACCAGGAGAAAGAGCTGGTTGCAAGTATAACTGCTGAAAATGAGAAACTACTTGGTGAGAGGACGAGGCTGTTAGAACAGTTGAATGAGGAGGAGCACAACAAGAAAGACAGTAATCTAACGGCTGCTTTGTCCAAATGCAGGTATTGAATTTACACAGCTGGTTAACACTTCACCTCCTGAATCTCTCACTCTTGATGTTCAAGAAATACAGCAAAAGTAGTTTGATGAATATTTTTGCTCTGACTTTTAAGGGTGGATTTTCTCGAGATGGAAAACAAGAAACTGGGAAACAAAATCCTTCACATGTCCAATCAGCTGGCTGTCCTTGAACGAACCTTGCAGAACATGCAGTCATTTCACTTCTCTGAGGTACTAGGCACAGTAAAAACCTGCTTCATCTCTGGAGCTCTGTATTGTCGCTTTAGATCAAATGTCTTCCTAACAAAGGTGATTAGTAAAAATCTACAGCCATGCTACAACCCTGTGAGACTAAGGCCTTATAGCCATTTCAGCAGGTCTCTTAAGTTATAAAATTATGTTTCACTCCCTGGGAAACATAGATTTCTGTACTAAACTGAGCATATTTGTCAAGATGTTAGTTAACTTTAGAACAATTTATTGATTCAATGCTGAAATATATTCACTTGTTTTGTATTTAAATATGTTAATTATTTTCTATTGTTTATTTATTTTATTACTATAGTACTGAGACCTGAGTACTGCATCTCATTCCTCATGTTTCATGGTCTGAATGACAATTAAAAATCTATCTATCTATCTATCTATCTATCTATCTATCTATCTATCTATCTATCTATCTGATAGTGATGTAGTGTATGATGGTTTTATCTACGATGTGAAGCACTCTGTGTATTCGTACTGAGAAGGGTGCTATACAAATAAAGTACTTACTTACTTACTATCTATCTGTTGTTTTGTCAGGAACTAAAGAAAGTCCAAAACCCTCAGCAGATTACATCTCTCTACGTGCAAACTTCAAGGTAGGTCTGACCTAGGCAGATCAACAACTTGATCAAAATCAATTTGTTTGTTAAAATAAAACACCCTTAAATGTCTGTGAACACTAATTGTCTCCCTAGTGTGAAGATGCCCAAGCCCTCTGACAGCCAGACCTTATGGGATGATACTCAGAGCGGTCACATCAAGCAGCCACACGTGACTTCCTCCCCCCATGATCTGATCTCTGCAGCCTTGTCTCGATCAGCTGAGATGGGCTACCTGAACCTGACCTCTGCCCAGAACGGCTCAGACCAACCGGCTTCCCCAACTGTCCCCAGCAGCTCAGGAAGTTCATGTTTCTCACATGTATATGACATGAATTCAACGTGAACATACTGGATAGAAATTATTTTATTTGTGAGTAAATTAAATGTAATGGTGAACAGAAGAACTTCCTTTTGATCTGAAAAGTTCATTTTCAGTTGAATTTTAAAATGTATTCATCTCTAGACCTGAGCTTTCCCACACACATAACAGCTTGGTATAGAGAGCATCACTAAAAGTTATTTTTCCAAACGAAACCTGGCCCACATATTTCTGAATACAGCATATACTCGATACGTGACGTAAAGCAAATGTTTGTTTCCCCCCCCTAACCCTAACCCTAACCCCCCCCCCCCCCAGTGAGCACACAGCACACACACTCATTTCAGTTTTCATCATCAGGTTCAGACTTTTTGTTTTGCACAGCACTCTGATGGTAAAGCTGTCAGACATGCATATGTTATGTGCATAATGGTTCGTCTAGTCCACCATATCCTGCCAGCCACCACAACAGACAGCAACCACAGTTCAGTAGATTTACAGTCATAAGAGTGACAAATGAAACAATGCACTCTTGACTGCTGCTCAAAACCTGTCCGTGACAGTTTCACACTTCCATTTGATCAATATCAAGCAAGCAAGTTTCAAAGAGTTTAACACAAGTGAAAGTTAAGGCAACAAGGCATTTTGGTGGATAACATTTGCATTTCTCCTTTAAGAAGTTGACTACTCACTACATTTTATCACCACATATATTCAATAATTATACTGGAAAGCGGTTTTTTTTTTAAGAGAAAGAAAAAGCACATTATATAAAACGATGTAAACCGTGTCTCAACCTGCCATAAATACAGCTCAGAAGAATGTCAAAAGAGTAGGGCAGTTATAACACACACTGTGTCTGCAATCAAATTGATCAACGTTAACATCCAGTGATTTCAGTGCTGTTTAGAACAGAACTTACAATAAGACATGGTAACCCTTTAATTTACACAATAATGTCAAGAAATAGCCAAGAAGTAACGGCCAAATTCATAGTAATGTCATGTTTTTGATAAAGTTAAAAGATAACATGCTTTTCATACTTTGAACTTTTTGGGAAAGAATTTTTCTCCACCAAGTCCTAACAATTAACAATTAATTCTGGGCTATTTCTACGCAATCAATTGTCATTTCTTGGCTATATTTACTACATTACTATGAGATTGACCACTATTTCTAGGCAATTTCTAAACATTATGTTATTTCTTGGCTATTTCTTGACATTATCAGGTAGTTAACGGCCTGTAAATGAAAGGGTTACTGATATTGATAGTAAAAAAATAGTAAACATGTTCAGCCCATTTAAATTTGAAAATATAAATGTACACGGTGAGAAAGAAGAAATCAATAGATAAACAGTAAAAACTGGAGTGACATGACCAGTAGGTGGGGCATCATCATCATCACTCAAAGTGCATAATGCGAAGTAGAAAAAAACAAAACAAAAAAACCCAGAACGTGTCAGCTTTCCATTGTTGATTAAGTTGCAATCGAGTTGATTCTAAAGTCGAGATTATACAGTAGGTTTCACATCACAAATCACACTAAAGTGTTTCCTGTTTGCATAATACCGCATTTCTTATTTCTTTTGGGCTCCTCGCATGAGGAAAATGAATGAAATGTCAGAAATGAAACTGGGGAGGCAGCTGACCGCATACTTCTGTAAATACACAAACCATAAACAGAAGCATCAGCAAGTCAATTAGTTACAAATAAATACTGTATCTGTTCCTCATTCCTCTTCACATAGGTGCTAACTAAGGCATCAAATGTTGTACATTTTCCCACTCAAAGCTGGATATGGACTGACTTGTCAGTCAGCTAGGCTAGTCCCGTCTTAATCAAACCCTTTATGACGCCATAGTGACCTCCTGACAGTCTGGACACTACAAATATCTGTTTTCCTGAGTAGGAAAAAGACAGATCAATAATGGGGAAAACTCCCTGATAAGTCACATTTATCCAGTGACGTAAATGCACCTGGGGTACACTAGACATTTAACCAAACATTGAAAAATAAATATAAAATTACAAATTCAATCCAGCAACACCTTTTGTAGACATGGGTGTGCGGAAGTTTATGCATCATTAATATTTTTCGACACGCTTGACATGTTTGGTTTTTCAAAATATTTTTAGTTTAACCACATAAAGGTGCACATACACTGAAGCAAACTCAACATTTGCATACATTTACCTGAGTTTTAAAAGACAAAACCCTGTGTAACGACACGCAGTCACTCCAGCAACTAGTCCATCCTTGCAGACATTCAAATGAATCCAAAGAGAACGAAAGAGCCATTAGACTATAAGGATCTCAGAGCAGTGTTTGTCATGGGCTTTTCACACTCCTACCAAACATATTATTTGATACACACTAGCGTGTGCGTAGTTGATCATAATGTTTTGGTGCCCACACAAGTCGCGTGACTCGTATGTCACCCTTGTATCCAATACTGTTGTCCCAGCAGTACTCGGGTGAGAGCACTCGGCTCGGTTTGTGCAACCACAGGTACTTATTGAGATGACTCTCATCGTGCCATCGAGCCTCGACGTCGTTTTGTTTATCCTCCATGATGCCCTGGTAGCAGGCATTAGCCAACTCTTGCACATTTTTCCACGTGCCTCCAAATACAGCAGCGTGGTAGTAGAAATCCCCGGTTTCCATGTACGCTTTGGACTTGGGGTTCTTGTCATAGGTATACAAACTCTTCGGGAGATGGTAGTAGTAGGCATGGAGCAGAGCCACAGACTGACCCAGAGCCTCCGAGCCAAACCTCCCGGTGAACACCTGATCCACGTCAAAGCAGAAGACATGCGTGCAGTGATGGCGGATATCCGACTCTATGACGTCTGATATGGTTTTCATTCGCATCATGGAGACGTCCTGCCACCTGGAGTGCCGCTCCACTGTGATCACCTTCAGGCTTCGCTGAGGAGCGAGCTTTATGTCTGGCACCTTGTCTGGCAGGTCTGTAAACACATAATATGTCACCGGCAAACCCGGCATGAAGTGTTGCTCTGACGAGTTCAGGAAGGTGTTGAGGTAAGCGTCCAGGTACCTTTGATGGAGGTGGAGACAAGAACAGTTTAATGGTTTGTTTCTTTACCCTCGTAGGTGTGATGACAGTTTACCACAACAATGCCGGTGTCACAACAAACCTGCCGACAGCAAACACGGTCAGAGCCACAGAAGATCCCTTTTCCTTGTGCATATGGTCATAACGATCAGGATCAAACATCCCATCCCAAATTATGGGAGCCCTCCAAAATGTGCATGTTTGGACGTCAGGTCTGGACCTGAAACAAAAGACTGCTGTTTAATGTTTAAACCACAGATATCAGACTCAGAAAATGATTTCCAAGAGTTGTGGATCAGTGAACACACTGGCCTTTAGTTCACATGTTTCCTTAGGCTCTTTAGTTGATCTAAGTCTCGCCTAAGTTAATGAGTCATGAAGTATAAACTAATCTGAATAAACTAATCTGATTGGCTGGTCAGTTGGAGTTGCTCGCAGGTTTTGATCTCATCCCCCTGAGTAATCCTGCTGTGAAGCAGGTCAGCTGTGCTGCGTTACCGTGATGATCTACCTAGGTTACTGATTTAATGTGGTGGTGAAAGGGGTAAAACCGAACAAATAAGGGTTTTGACAACAGAGCCATTCAGAAATATCTTGTAGTCATGTTGGTTTTATGTCATTTGAAATGGTCGCTATTCTGAAAATTTCCTTAGGTCTGTTCTAAAAATGTACATAATGTGTGGGCTAATATACAAGGGGAACAAAATTACACATAGGCCTACTGCGGGCTTCGATCCCTGGCCGCCCACACTTGAGGTAACATGTTTCACTCAGCATTATATACCGCACCTCTCGTCGCTGAGTGGGGTCATTCTCCAGTAGGCTGTATGGACATACTGTACATTCCCTAACTCTTTAATTTTTTCGATAAAATGACATGATATAGCTGTCTGCCTGAGAAACGTTAGCCATCGCAGGAGGTTTCTAGCCCTGTTAATGTTAGACTGACTACGTCAGACGTCGTGGCCTCACTTGCTACTGTCATCTATCCCGCCCACTCGATAACGACCAATAAAATTCGTTCCAGTATGTTGTTGGACTCCTTTATTTACACACCTGCACCCACGTCGCTTACATTACATTGAAATGAATAGGCTACTTGACATCCTGAAAACCTCCCTGATAAGGTTTGTGTTTCCCATGCATTCATTACTGTATGTCCGCCACGCCACGCCCGCCAAGGAACGTGGCTCTATAAAATAGAATGGTGTTAGATGTAATGTTGCATCTCAAGGAGGGGTTTGCCACATTGTTGGAAGTGAATGCTGCACGTAGGCTACATACCAGATATGACTGATAACATGACACATGTAGTTTCCCATTTAAATGAACCTTTGCAAAGACAAAAGTCGCTTGATGTACAAACAGGACATAGATTTGATTTGTGAACACGGTTGACTGGAGGGCAATGGTGGACAATCTTGATAAGATTTACACCAATCATAATCTTCTTTAAAATAAGACATTATCTTCCTTTAACTACACTACTCACTCTATATAAAACTCTGTTTGTGCCACACATTAACTACTGTAATGTCATTTGGTGCAACACCTACCCTAGCTATTTGAAAAGATTAGAAAACCTTCAAAAAAAGATTATTCGAGCTGTGTCATGGTCCGAGTACAATGCCCCCACAAGACCTCTATTTCATCGCTTCGGTCTCCTCCGGTTAACTGAAATTAATTCATTTCATAACACCTGTGTGATGCATCAAATCATCCATAAAACCAACCCTAGACTGTGTGAGCTTGTTCCGGTTTGCGGCCCTCGGCATACGTATAATACCAGGAAAAAACACCTAATTACTGGGAAAAAAAGAAGATTAAAAAGAACTAGACTGTCTCTTGCATGCAGAGGGCCGCAGCTCTGGAACGAGCTAGATGAGAGCTTGAAGGTGGAGACTGCCATCTCCATTTTCAAGAAAAAGCTAAAAATTAAATTGCTTGATTTATACACACATTTGTATATATATATATATATATATATATATATATATATATATATATATATATATATATATATATATATATATATATATATATATATATATAAGCTGCAACCATAGAGCATCTGATCCACAGTAAATTGAATGTAAATCGAATTGCCAACTGTTTTCTTATTTACATGTTCTGAAAAAGCTTCTGTTGTTACGCAAGGGGTCCATGTTGTCTAATGTCTGTTAATGTTTAATGTACTGTATTGTTAGTTTTGTATGTGCAGTATTGTTCTGTGTTGTATGCATCCAGGCTCCCCAATAAGCTTTCGATAGCTTCAATGGGAGACCTGATTCACACGAAGTAGGTTGTTGTGTGTGTGTGTGTGTGTGTGTGTGTGTGTGTGTGTGAATAAAACAATGTTGAAATAGAATAGATAAGCATAATGGCCATACTAATGCTTGTACTGCGTTGCATTATCCCATGTGCAAAATAGTTAATTGATTAGATTAATTTTCTATGGTACAAATTAATAGAAAGTATTACCCTGACAAAGATAGTGATGACAGCAATGACTGTGACATCCTTATTGTTTTATAGATTAATACTTCTAGTAATGAAGTAACCAGAGACGATAATAAATGACTGCAATCTCTGTTCAGCTATCTGAACTGCTATCTGCTGTGTAGTTCTGTGTTCTGTTCCCTCTCTATATAGAGAGTAAATCTTGGTGTATGCTTATTCTTTGACTCTCCGCAGGCAGATCAACATTTTCCACAACACCCTGAAAATGTCAAATGGTGTAACCACAACAGAATGATAAATATTAAATAGTTGATGCACCTACACTGGATTTAAGTGTACTTAGTAAAATATACTTCTGAAATTGAAAATAGATTTATTTTTGCTGTATATTCTATATTTACATTTTTACTGCATTTTAACAACACTGGACAGGACATGTTCTAAAGACACCGCTTTTCTTCTAAATAATGTGTGTGACAGATTATGTACAATTTTCCTGTCGTCAGATTTGTATGCAAAAATGCCAGTAACACCACTTGACCTTGGGTTGCATCACGTAACATCATTGCCCCATAAACTGGATGATGCCCCAACCCTGCTTGATGATACAGATGTTCGCTCTCAGGGGATAGAACACAGAACTGGGGGTTTCACTGATGTTTATGTCATTGATTTTTGACTTTACTGTGAAACATGACATCACCAAAACCAACACATATTACATCAAGTTCAGTTGGGTTGTACTGAGGTCATTTGTTCACACAACTCAAGTAAAGCAGCAAACAGTGGCACCTGTGTTTTGTGAATGTATATAGCCAAAAGTTATAATATTTTTGTACCTCCCAATCACAGTTCTGTATACTTTATCGTGGGCCTAGAATATGGAATTTATTACCTGTACATTTTTTTTTAACTTATCTTTACAACAATTTAGGAGAGCACAAAAGTCACTTCTGCTAACCAGACAATACTTTCCACATGGTCTGCCTATATGTCAATGTCAATTTATTTATATAGCACATTTCATATGGCAAGCATAAACTCAATGTGCTTCACGATAAAAGCAAGATGCAATACACTGGGATTAGTTTATATTTTTATCATATTTTTTATCAAGCTTTTGTATTGCATTGTACAATATTAAATCATGTAAAACCATGTTTGTATTTAAATCATGTAAAACCATGTTTGTATTTAAATCATGTAAAACCATGTTTGTATTTAAATCATGTAAAACCATGTTTGTATTTATTATGTATAAACGGCTTTTGTACTTCACAAATGTACTGTATGCACAGCATAGAACTGTAGTCGGAGAATGACACCCCACAAGCCCCTGGAGGGTTTTTTTCAGCATTTCTCCTTCACATTGTCTTGGATTCTATATGTTATATCTTTTTAACTATTTTGATGTGTGAAATAAACAAACAAAGGGACAAAAAGTTAAAGTCTTACCTAAGGTCAAGACTGGCGTCCACACTGTTGTCCTGATTCAGACTCCTTCCACTTTCCAAACTGCATCTGTCCATCGGCAGTATGCCTATTAAAAGTCTGGTGAAAAAATACAGCTCACATTATATTAATAAAGTCATCTTTGTATTTTCTGTCTTTACTTTCCTCTGACTGGTAATCACACATTGAATTATATCAAATCAAATTTATTTATATGGCACTTTTCATACATTGCAGTAACACAAAGTGCCTCACAGAGGATAAAAACAAAACACAGTTAGTATAACAGTTAGTCTAGTAAATAGTAGTCTTCTTCTTCTTCTTTTTAAACTAAACTGATACATTGGATAAAGTAGTTATGGCTATCTGATATTAGACTGATCATATTAAACAATAAAATAAGTCAAAGTTCTCTTCACTGAAATTATGCAGTGAGACAATTAATGAGGATTTTTAATGATTAAACAGGGATCATGAAGTTTAATTAGCACCACATACAAAATACTTCTTAATTAAAATTAATATTATGATCATGAAGACTGTTTGCTTGTTGGCATTAACGTACAGTAATGTAGGCTACATCTAAAATTTGTTTTGGTACTCACTTGAAAGATGGAGAGGTGAAGTAGAGGATACAAAGCGCAATAGGAAAACAAAGCACACATTTCAAAATGCTCTTTGTCTTCTGTACAGCTCTTCTGGAACAAAGGTAAAATAGTCGGATTACACAATAAAGACTAACTCTTGATTCAGAAACTTGTTGAAAACCAGGTGAGTATACATACTGTAGGATGAATTTGTTTCTCAAAAGACAGAACATACCCCATTTTTTAAAAAACCTTGGCATTCAACTTGGGCAGACTGAACTGTCTTCCACAATGTCAGGCCGTTGTTTCACTAAAAAAAAAAAAAAACAGGAAGTGTGTCACAGCTGTGCGAGATTTTAATGTCCCACACTCAACACTCAACAAAACATACTTTCGCACATAACGTCCACTGACTCATCTAGGACTTTACAAAAAATGTTGTAGGATTTCTTGAAAAAATCGTGTAAAACTACACTGAAATTATGAGACATTGTAAAAATCATACAGTTCTACTCCAAATAGTTTCAGTCGAGTTTGGTCCTTTAAGCTACGCTGTACACATGAAAGCCCTGTTAATCCTAACATTGTGCTCACTAGCCAGGCAGGTTATGAGTAAGATACATGTTTTTATGTTGAAACGATTGTAGACTGGCCGCTGTGGAACCATAGTGTCTAAAAAGACAACAGCAACAACAACAACTGCATAATATTATATTATTATATATAAGAAGAAATGAAGAATGTGTAGGTATACATGGGAATTAATGAGGAAATAAATGTGATGTCAATCCCTATATGGATTTACTTCTGCAAAATTTACATTTCCTCATGCTAAAGACTTTTGTTTCAACCACAGCATTGTTCAGTTCTGTGGCTGCACCAAACTTCTGTTCACGTCTATAAAGTCACAATAGGTAGAAGCAAAAGCTCTTGAGCAAATGAAATCAGATTTGTTTATTTATTTATTTACTATTATTTCATCTAATGCTTTCACATTTCTATTTGCCAATTTATTCGTTTATTCATTCCAGTTTACATTCCCACGTTTATTCTTTTCCCAGGGGTAGGCTATCTCTTTTTTCTTTTAATGGCACAACTATGGCTCCATACCACTCTGCCTTTGTGTCTGCACTCTTCCAACCTCAGGGCTCTTTATATTTTATTACATGCATTATTAATCAAACACTCTCAGTCTTTCACATCAGAAGGTTGACATCATTTACCATCAACTCTGCTTATCAAGTCAAACAGGCCATACAGTCAAGATGTGTCATGGACAGGGAATATTTAACCTACTTGTTCATGTAGTTATCTCCACCACATGCATTTACTTTTTTGTCGCCTCGAAGGAGATAACCTGAAATCTTCAAATGTCCATGTGTCCTTCCTTTGAAATGTTTACTTTGCTTTTCCTTTTCTCTTTGACACATGTGCCGACGCAAGTGGCCTCAGTTAAAAATGTTTAAAAAACAAAACAAAACAAAAAAACTTACCACTGCTGTTTGCGGGAAATGACACTGTACGCTGTCCGACTCGCGTGGAAAAATAAAAATAAAAAATAAACCAGCCGAATAATCCATTATCTGATCTCGTCTTATCAACCACTCATCATTTACACAAACATTTCATGACAATCCTCATCGCCCTTAAAATGTGATCAGACACTTTTGCACCCAATGAATGCAGTGATACAAAAAGGCACAGTCTACACAAAAGCTCCTAGGAGGAAGGAGGTGGGAGACCAGACCCACCTGTGAGTCAGCAGTAGTAGTACACTCCACTCCCAGAACACGTCCGGAGACTCTTGTAGGTTATGGAAAGCTCCGTGTCTCAGCATGAGGTTCATACTCACTTCTGAGTCTGAGTTTGTGTTGTGGATGCACAGGGAGTGGCTCTGAATCCTTAGAGTTTCAGATTACTGGACAGGCACATGATGATTCCCTCCCATGATGATTGCTCCGGCAGCAGCGCTGATGATGTTGTATCATCTGGCTCAATGCGCCTTACGCACAACGGGAAAAGTCATTACCCAATTAGGTGTGGCTGTTGTTGATACGTAGAAGGCTGATTGGCTCCACTGATTACTCCCATTGTCGGCGACGGCGAGAGCTGTGGTTGATGGGCAACTCATTATAACATGTGGCATAATTTTTTTTTTTTTTTTTTTAAAGGGGGTGGGAGGGGGGGGTGTTAATAAGATGTAGTGAAACGAGTGTTGATTGTTAAAGTCAGCGCAGCTCAGGTATGCAGCAGAGGCTCTGAAACTTACACCTTTAGTTTTCACTTGTGTTGGTGAGTAAAAGTGCTGGCACGCCCTTTAATTTGCATGTGCACGTCCCACACCAATCAGAGGAAGGATAGGACTGCGGCAGGCCCCAAGAAGTTTCAAAGTGAATCGTCACGCACACATGAATGCAAAAGCAAACAAATAAATAACACACACACACTCAACAAGATAACTCCACTGATATCTTCTCAGAGAGTGCACTTTTAACTGCAGCCTGCCTCAGGGGTAAAAACTACTTGTAATCTCTGAAGGAAGCACTATATCAATGAGTAGCTAAAACAAACACTTGACTTTTTGCATATCAATGGTGAACTGATAACTTTCAAAATTCCCACAACTAGTTTAAAATTATAAAAACTTTATTCAACAGTAAAATTTGGATTTTCTGGCATATTTGTCATTAAAATGAAAGAAACCTGAGATGGTTGTAACATTGTCAGTTACACTTCCAATTTCTCCAATCAGCAATGTTACTGTATCATCTGATTCACTCTGTATATGCTCAGTTTAGTTCTTCCATAGCACCCTGTGGCAGACACAAACAGTTTTAGAAGGAAAAAAAAGAATTTTGATGTGAAAAAAGAAGATTTTTTTGTCATACAAAAAAGAAGTATCCCCCCCTCCATTTATTTTTGTGGTGATTGCTTTGTAGTTAAACTCATCAAACTTACATCATGGTTATTGTGTGTCTATGTAGATATCTTTCATGCAAGTTGTTAGTGCTAATGTTTTACAGTATCAGCTGTAAGGTAAGCTGGTTTGTGGTTACATGGGTCTGGGTTAGTAATTAAGTATGTTAACCTACTCCAACCCAAATTTTAATTGCATTTATGTTTTCTTTGAATTGCAGTATGCCTAGGTCTTGAAAGACAAAGACGAAAGGGTTAAGGTTAAGATCAGACAATAGCTGAGACAGTAACTAATTTACTTGAGACACGGACACACACCAATTATGTTAAAAAGTAATTTAAATGTTGAATAAAAAGTTTTCAATATCAAGTTTTTGTCACAATACTTAATAATGTTACATCACAATTTATCCTGCTCCACATTTAACCATGAGGAGTTAACAACCATTGTGTGTCTGCTGAAGTGAGATTGTGGTAATAATTGTGGAAATAAACTGGTAGTCATATCAGTCGCATAATGTTAGGACACATTTCTTTTCTTCTTTAAATGTAGATTGGACAGTGACCTGCTGTCCTCTACCAGCACTGTGTAACACCTCTGAATCGGTGCAGTCTGGTAAACACAGACTGCACTGGCCTACTTTCACGCCGGCCTACCTGTGGTTAAGACAGACAGCGATCGAAAAACCCCTTGAACTCCTGTGGGAAACAGTGTTTGCAACTGTTGCTTTAGTAAATTTCCTGGTATTAATATAACTTACAGTAAGCCTGGAGGATGGGTGCACACAGATCTGAACATTTTAATGATTTATTTCTATGCTACTTTGATGGCAACATGATAAGTCACTTAGAATTGTTCAGTTGCATGTTCTCGCCTTTTCTTTACTTCCTGTTCATTTTGATGGCAGAAACAAAGTGACTTTTTATGTGAAAAACAAACAGGACATTTCCTGCAGGAAATAGCAGTGAGAGTTGAGGGCCAGTGCTGGAAGTCAAAAAGTGGACTCAGCCCTTGGTTGAAAAAGCTGAAATGGCAAAAAACACTGAGGAAATGTGTGACAGATTGTGACAATTTGTGCAAGAAAAATCTGAAAAAGGGGCTGATGGGTTTTGTCCTTTGCTCCACCTTCTTACATTTAATGTGTTGGTAGAAGAGGAGACTGGATGACATATTTTGGATAACACATTTTTAAAAAGGAAAGAGGGGAGTAAAGTTCAAATCCAGAAGATGTCTCAATTAGTTGTGCATCTAGCATCAGACCTGCAACATCAACTTTATTTTGGTCTGTCTGTGTGTTTTGATGTTCCTACAGTAAAAATGTGTACTTACTACAAAATGTCTTAAGGGGAATGGATATTTGTATTTTATATTGTATCCATTCTAGCTGTGAAGCCACCCCCTGAATCCTATCAATTATCAGCCATTTTGGTGAGATCTTACATACTGTAATGTGTAGTAATAATTGCTGTGCAAAGAGTAATGGCTTAACCTTTCACCACCAGATCTAATCCAACAAGTACTCCAACCAAAACAACCAAACAGGGTTGTTTTCTGCAGTGTTTCCTCACATACTGCACATACAGCACCAGGCGTACTGGACCACAGTTCCTGTGGGTTACCTTAATAAACATGCAACTGCACTGGCTGATCATTGCCATGGTGATATAATGATGGCTTCATTGGGTTTAGGCATTTAAACTACTTTAGTAGGTTCGGGCACTGGGTTCGTTTCAGAATCTAAAACGATTTGGTTTAGAAAAGGATCATACTGTATCACCAGCTAAAAGAAGTACTTGCTCAACATTTGATTAACTTTGTTGTCCTGGTAATAATGACATGATTATGCTGTTTAAAGGGATAGTTCAACATTTTGGCAAATTGGTCCATTGCCATAATCCCTATAGTTTTAGCAGTAGGTTCGTTACCTTTAATTGTCGCGGCTCTGCTTCGGCGTTCTGAAAATAGCTTGCACCGACAATTAAAGGTAACGAACCTACGGCTAAAAATTTGCCAAAATGTTGAACTATCCCCTTAAGACACCCGCATAAACAAAGCTACAGTACTTACGTTTTGTTTGATAATTAGCTACACCTCACCCTCATGCCTGTGTTTTGAATGACACCATAAGCTGCTTAACAAAACAGAGGGGGTAGTTTTTTTTTTTTTCCTGAAAGACAGTCTTTGTTAGCCTGCTGGCATCTGTAACTCAGTTTACTTCACAACTGGAAAAACCTGCCCTACTGTACCTGTACATGCTCAGTTCAAGGCACAACAGATTCGTTTGAAACTTTCTATTCTGTATCTTGGTATTTAGGGGTGTGACTCTCAGGTGACAGAGGTCGTTCAAGTGACTGAGCTCTACCAATGTAAAAAAAAAAAAAAAAACAACCAATAAAAAAAAAAAAACTGTTCTTATTCAGGTTCGCAGCACTTGGGTCACCTGGGCCTAAGTCTGCCAACTAAAAAAAACAAAAAAACACAAAAGAACACATATTCGTCTCAAAAGTTTGAGGACTAAACCAAAGAACTTAGGTTATTGATATCTGGTCAGTTTCCCACAGTGGTGGAAAGCATGGGAGCAACTGATTGCCAGTTTCAAGCAGCTTTTATTGGTAAGAGATTTTCCACTGCTACTCCCAAGACTCTTCTGGACTTCCTGTTATTCAACATTATTTTGTTGGATGGTTCTCAAAGGGCTTTTGCTTGCCCACGCAACAATACATGGCTACCCCATGGGTTTAGTCCCAACTACAGTGGCCTAAGGTCAAATCTGACTCATGGCCTTTTGGTGCATGTGTTCCCCTTTCTCTCACACTTAATCAAATAAAGACATGAGAAGCAAAAACTAAATAAATAAATGAAATGAAATAAAAAATCTGGTCGGTTGACCTTTTGCAGGGGTCAGCCACCACTGGAGATCATTAAATTGACCAGCTATAAATAGGAGAATTCAGCATAATGCATCAGTATTACAGAATATAACCTAACAATGCAATATTTTACATATCCTATCTAACTTTTGATACTGTGAGTTTTGCTGATGATACATTTGTATTCATAATTATCGATTTCTTTCCTTGGTAATGCAGTGCAGAATGTGAGTAAGTACTGTGCGACCTCAGAACAATTACATCACAGTGATGAATTATAGATCTAAACCAAGTTTCGGGAGTCTGCTAAGTGGCAGCTAATGGAAACCAGTGGCTGCTTGAAAGTTGTTGTGATAATACATTAAGAAAATTAAACACCACTGTAGGGTTTGCAAAATCATCTGCAGTGCTGTGAAGTACTATCAAATTCAGATAAATGTCATGTGAAGTGATGAGTTCTACTATTAGCTAATAGTATTTTATACCTTTTTTGGTTTTAGTGCATTTCAGCCCAGTAGTCATACAGTTGTAGCCTAAAGTCCTTTACATTTTGTGTTTCTTCTGTGTTAATGTTTAGTGTGTGGGTACAAACAAGTTTTCATATCATATCTAATGGATGTTCAGATCAGACTCATACAAGATGACAATCACAAATAATTCACGTAACACAGATTTCTGATTTCAATCGTTACCCTCTCCTGGTTATGGTTTACTATTGATCAGCCAATTACAAGTCAGGTGTTGCATGGTGATGGCAAAATACACTTACTGTAGCATATTTGGCACTATCCTTAAAATTTACATTTAATACAGCAAGCCCATTCTATTATAACACTCACTGATTATTCAGTCCACGTGTTCACAGCACAGCAACGACAAATATAAACGCCCACCTGGCTGAGACCAGTGACTACAATGACTTGGAAGCCTCAGGACGTGGCTAGAGATCTTGGCAGGGAGTCGCAGAAAGACAAAAACAGCAGAGCTTTGTATGTTCCTGAGCTGATATAATCAAACAACTCCCCCGGTGACTGCTTCAATAGGGATATTAGGTAACAATTAAGGGCAAAAAAAGGTCAGAAATTCAACAGGAGTTCACCAGAGACACCAAGAAGAGAACAGACCTGCAGATTCACCAACAGTAGCCCCCACCCCCCACGGGTGGCAGGTCATATTTGCACAACATGATCACAGCACACAGTGATGTAGCAACATTGCTGATTTGGAGTCATGATTATGTTTACCTGGCAAGTACAAGTTCAATATTGACCTTATTCATAACTCTGCTGTCTATGTGCCATGTAAGTATGTGTGTGACACTGTGAACCTCCTGCAGAACACAGCTGCCTTCTCCATGCAAACGTTTGTGCTTCAGGGTTTTGCAGCATTAGAATGAAACTTGTTGTAGATCTACAGTTACAGTCAAATCTATTGGTAAAGTGAGCACCCATAGACGAGACAAGAATCCAACCTCGTAATGCAGAGCTTTTCTTTTCTTTTCTTCTTTTCAGGAGGAAGGAAGAAGGAAGTATATACAATTATACAATATATTGTTTGCACCTGCAAGATTTTTTTCTTTCCTGGGAGGAGAGCTTGAGTTGTGCTTCACGCCCACCAGTGTGATCATGTGACTTCTGGCTGGGGATGCAGATTGACATGGTACTTTAAGTCTCAGTATCATCATTCATCATTATGAACCTTTACGTTGTCACATTGTTTCCATATTACCTAATATTGCTTTTTATGCTTTAAATGAATCAATTAAACATAATGGCATAATGCCTCACATAAATAAATGGTGCATAATGAATGTGAATAGATTATCGAAACTCAACACAGGGTACCTACAGTTTCTGTTTGCATTATGTATGATGAAAAACAATATGATTTAAAAGTATTACAAAATGTTTTGTACTTTTTTTTTATCATCGTATGTTTACGGAGCTTTATTCCAGTTTATTCTAGCTCACTGATTAATGAAGCCAACTGAGTCATTAAACACACATTCACTGTTTACTTTTATGTAGGCTGAAAAGAGAAACCCAACACCTGCAGCACTGTGAAAAGATTGGTGTGACATAATATTAAGCACTGTTAATAATTTATAATAACCAGGTGTACTTTTCTTAGGAGAAACTTTTTTTGAGGAATGGTTTCTTCCTCTTAAAGCATGACAGTCATCCCTTGTGAAAAATGTTTAGTAAGATCTTATTTTTGCAAGCTTTGACTTATTTATGTGCAGTCAGGATAACTGAAACAGACTTGCACCACTATTTGTAACTATAGAATTATTTATTATAAAACAGACTGACAGTTAATATAGTTTATTTACAGTGTATATCATGCTATGACATAAAAGGAAACAACTAAGTGGATCCAATTTTGTAACAAAGTTAAGGCTTAAATGCATACAAAATGGCAAAGTGTTCATTCATATAACAATAGAAAACTTAATATTCAAATAGGATTGATGCTTCCATAACACATCATAGCTGAAAAAACCAACAGAGGGACCTAAACATGAACTCATACGTAAATGTGGCAGCAGCAGGGTGCTGGTGTAATGCTGTAGTCTTATGACTACATTTATTTATTCGCACACCCAGTTAAATACAAATTGGCCAAAAATGTACTGTAAGTGCCTCATTCATTGACTGATTTGCCATATAAAATGTCATATATTGGACCAATTGATGTATATTTGACTGTAGTGACCAGATTAAACTGAATCTGAGCATAGGTTTGTAATTAAGAGGAAAGGAAAACCATGAGTCACACATCCTGGTCAAGGTGACGGTGGCAGCAAGGTGAAATTACTTGAATAAAAATTCTAACACATTTATGTATGTATTATCTATGTGAGCATTATGGACACATAATTGGTGAAACATTGCAAACACTGACATAAAAAGTGGTACACAATATACATGAATACACATAATATAAGCATTCACCTTTATGTTCAGTTGGCCACCCGGCTAACGGAAGACTATATCTGATCTCTCTCTCTCTCTCTTTCTCTCTCTATGTATATATATGTATATATATTTATATATATATATACACACACACATACAAACAGTTTTTGCAAAGACTTCATTAAAGAAAGTAAAGGACCATATAAAAAAGACAAAGTAATCTGTTATAACGCAGAAAGTTTAAAAAGATTTTCCATGTAGCTGCCTAGAGCAATACCTTTTTTTTTCTGTCACATAGAAAAAGAAATTTTAGGCCCCGTCTCTTCCAGGCCTGAAAGTGCTGAGAAATCGTCTTTGGATGTCCCCGATAATACTATCTGGTCAGCAAGAAAAGTAAGGAGGATTTTCTCATCAAAGAGCCCCTCTTCACGAGATAACGAGAACAATCTGGCACATATTTGGAACCCACACGTGGGGTTCAAAGCCCCTCAGAGGGACAGTGAAAAATCACAGGAAATCTCCTTGATGGGTGCGGGGGTGGGAGGGGTGGGGGGTGGGGGCTCAGATGAGGGAGATCTGTATAGGGAGGGAGGGTGAATGAGTCCTGTGGTGGTGAGGGGAGTGATGGGCCACCACATGTTCCACCACTGTGTGCTTAGCCAGGTGCTTCATAAGGTACGTCTCCTGGCGAAAAGAACAGGAGAAAAACACGGGTTTAGATGATGTCACTGCCAAATAAATTCAGATTTTGGAATTGAACTCAACGTGGCTTTCCGACTCACTGAGGTGTATGCCCTGCCGCACATGCTGCAGCAGTAGGCTTTGGCGTTTTTGATGGCGTGTGCAGACATGTGGATCTGCAGCGAGGCAGAGTCTGAGTAGGCACGGTAACAGTTGGAACATTTGAAGGGCTTGTCTTTGTTGTGCTGCCTCTGGTGAGACTTAAACGAGAACAACAAAACGTAGACAACAGTTAGTCACATGTCGGGAGCATTGTGAACGTCTGGAACAAAACAATTCAAGCGGCGAGGTGGAAAAACATGGAGAGGAGAGCAGCAGTTGATGTTTACCTGCAGATTGGACAGCTGTGTGAACGCTTTTTCACATCCTGGATGCGCACATTTATATGGCCGGTCACCTGTGTGGATTCTGATACAAGACAGTTGAGACAAATATTAGTTACTTCTTTGCATTTACGGTTAAGATTCAACAACTTTATAACAGACCAGACTGTAGGTGCCGACCTGAAACACCAGTTCCTGTTTTCATAACAAGCTAATGTGAAGTTTTTCCTTCTAGTGGGAGTGGAAACTTTGAGGTTACCACGTCAGATAGTTTTGACATTATGGTTTTTGTGCTCACACGGTTATTATATCTTGTTAGATTTTTTTTCCTTATCTTAACTGAGGGAGGGATTCACAATTGGGTCATATCTGTCAGCAGTCAGGTTCTCACACTGAAATCTACACTCCCACCTCCTCCCATGTGGATCTGGAGTAAAGGTGTAGAATGACTTCAAATTAAATCATGTGAGTATCTTCCTTTTGTGATAAAAAAAAAAGCCGTCACTACTCAAATTAGCAAAAGATTCTGACCACACTTTTGCACAAGTGAACAAAGAGCATATAACAATAGATCTTCATAGATGCAATAAAAAACAGAAAAAACTCTGTCAGTGTTTGTTGTGCAGTACACACTCAGACTTTTGTAAATACAGTATATTAAAATATGACCCAAGTCGTATCTGTCTACTGCAAGAACAAACAAATCCTTTCTTGAAAGGGGGACTATGCAAATCTGATCACTTTGCAGTTGTTTTGCTAACCCTCCTCTCCTCCATGTGCATATGTTTTTAACGAAGCCAGTGAGAGAGCAATCCATGGAGCGGTGGATAATGTTTTATATCAATGTTACTATGTGTATATTTGTGTAGTTTAATCTGTCATAAACAAGAGATTGCGGGTTACGGGGCTCATTTGTGTCGTGGTGCTGCAGAGACAAGAGCTGGGACACTGGGTCGGAGGCTCTGATCTAAAAAGGTTGGTTTTCAGTCAAGGGACACTAAGTGGAAGGCAGAGAGCCTCCAGTCTCCCTGTAACAAGTTACAAGTCATTTATTTAACCATCACAATTACTCTTAAGATGTTTAATAAAAGTAAAAATGTAGCTTAGTTTATCTTAAAATCTTGCATAGTTCCTCTTTAAACATTGTATTACACAGCACCGAACATAGTTCTAATTCATTATCATTATTACGTTTTTAAATTCTTTAAAGAGGTCTTCAATTAGTCTGTTCTATTTCTTGTTGCTTGTTGTACAGGCACTAAAAGCTCATCGTCCTTGTTAAATTAAGCATTGGTATTTCTATGGAGATCAGGAAACCACTGAACTGGTAACTGCGACAAGGACATCTGCGACTCTAAGGGCCTCGGTGGTGTGCAAAAAAAATCATGAAGGATTGACTCAGAAACTGTTCTCAAAACACGCCCCAAAAAACTCAGAAACAGTTTCTATCTATGGCTGTCAGGCTGATTAACAAGCAGTCTTACTGGAGGTGCAACATATTTCATACTGTATGATTGTGCAACTGTCTTCAGACCTATGCCTGTGATATTTCTGCCTGCTTTTTTACTGCTTGTTTTCCACCACTAGTTATTACCATGTGCGCATGTTCCTCTGACGTTGTCCAAAACTTCATTGTAAATACTTGTTCAATGACGATAAAGGCTATTTAAGGCTATAAGGCTATTTCTGTTCTATGAAGGATTTTATTTGCACATCATAGAGTACTTAATACGTCTAAAATCATAAACTCCACTGTCACAAACACAAACTGAGCAATTCAAAGGTCAGACCTGGTGTGCTGCTGCAGGTGGGACAGCTGGCGGAAACATTTCTCACAGTAGGAGCAGCGGTAAGGTTTGACGCCCAAATGTATGCGTAGGTGTTGGGCCAGGTAGGAGGCGTTGGTGAAGGTCTTAGTGCAGTGTGGACACTTGTGAGCCTTCGCCTCGGTGTGCGTTTTAGAGTGAATCTGCATGTCCGACTTGGAGAAGAAAGTCAGGGGACACACTTTACACCTGCATTAAAGAAAACAGAGACGCAGTTAGAAGACACGCATGAAGAATCAGAAACACTTGCACAGGAACACGTCACGTCGTGTTGCTAAGTTGCAAACTTCTCCTCCCAGCAGTAGTACTACGCAAAACCCAGTGTCTGATTCATGAAACACATTTTACTCTTGTCCTTGAATCGCACTTCATGTTTGTTTTCCTGTTCGGGGAAACAGGGAACATCTGTTCACTTTCAGTATTGTTTTCAGAAGTGTAAAAATTGTAAACCCTACGGATACCACATTGTCTATAAGCTTAGATATTGAGTGGATGGGTGGGAACTGGGAAGACATTGTGCAATTCTATGACTGCTTTCAGTTCCTGTATACAAGCTGTGAGGCCTAAACCTGAAGTCATAACGGTTCTTTGTTTAGACTGGACAGTAGAGAGAGCTGGGAAAACAGGTAGAGAGGCTGAGGGAAGGAAAGATCAACTTGATCAGGAATCAAACCATATGGGACGTGCTGTATCCACTCGACCACCCAAGCACCGCAACTAGGAGCAGTTTTCAATCTAAATTTTAACTAAGGTCTTATCCCTGAGAGCTTGATTTCCATAGTTATGAATGATAAAGGTGGTCCCAGGGTTTTTGGTTTCTGCTGTGTTGGTGGGCAGAGGACAATTTTCCAGTGTGGTGCCGACATAAAGTTATATTCTCTTCTGTTGTGTTGTGTGTTCTGACAATTTAACCACTGGCTCTGTCAAACTGTGAGCCATGAGCCAGAGGAACTTGACTTTGTGAACTATGAATTTACAGTTTTTTGACATGACAAATTTCTGGCGACCCCCTGTCAATCAAGATGTGCCAGCTCAGATATTTTTGGGGCTTTTTTTTTTTTTTTTTGGCCTGGACAGGATAGTTCAGAGAGAGAGAGACAGGAAATGGGAGGCAGAGAAGGGGGAATGACATGCAGGATAGGACCGCCTGCAGTGAGGACCACAGCTTCAGTACATGGGCCGGGTGCTCTAGCAACTGAGCTAAACACCGCCCCAGCTCAGATATTTTTATGCTGCATTTTATTTGAACTCGATTTATATTTGAGAAAGTGAAAGTATAGAATACAGTTGTTGAAGATTGTGTGATGTTAGATAAAAACATATTTTTATCAGTAATTTTTTTTAAATCAATTACTAGAAATTCCAGGCGACCCCACATAGGGTCCCGACCCAAAGGTTGAAGAACCCTGATAGAAAGCATTCTTTTTCACCTGTAGGTTTTCCCCTCTTTGGCAGTGATGGTCACACAGTCGTTGCCTGAGGCGAGGATCGGGTACGGAACCACCAACAATGAAGATCCGTTTTCCGCTTTGATCTTCTTGCGGCCTCGCTCCTGCTTTGGAGGAGGGCCCAGGAGTCCCACAAGGCCCCCGCCGTTCTTCCCAGGCTCCATCCCATGACCGCAGGCTAACCCTGAGATGATGTGGGGGGTGGGCGCTCCGCCCAGTCGACTGTGGTTGCTGGAGGTGGGCGTGGTGGGGGTGATGATCTCTGAGCAGTTGAGGTTTCCTGTTCTGGATGCCAGCGCCACACCTGATTGGTGTGAACGTGAAGAGGAGGGCATGAGTGCAACCATTATTATCATCAAGGGGGTCAGACTTAACATTCCTATTAAAATGCAGCAGATAAATAAACTGACATTATTACGTTACACTGAAAATATAAAAATACAGAACAAACTTTGAGGAAAAAATTGTAAAGAAGATAATATATACTAATCTTTATTTACCGTATGTTCAAACTGAATTTTGAATGAATAAACAAATTTTTTCTACACCATTAATCTGAAAACTGGAAACTGTATTGTCTTATTTAACCGGGTTTATCAAGTTCCAAGTATGATCATAACCCACGCACACCTCACACCTGGGATGGAGGAGTAGAAATGACCTAAAATTAACGTTCATTCTGCTGCTGTCCCCTTTAATTTGTCCCTAGTCTGTAGATTATTTATGTCAGTAAGTGCTACATTACTAGAACCCTGTCCCTGCTGTCCCTGGGCTTGTGGTGGTGCGATAATGGGTAACACCTGGTTTGTCAGATAATAAGAAACAATGTTTTATGGCATTAGACATGGACTGATGAAGAATGAAATCTGTCTTGTCCCACCACTTTAATTATAGGGTTGCCTTCAAAAAAGCAGCCACGAGGTCTGAGCCAACACTGTTTATGTCAAAGATGCTAGATGAGATAATCCGTAGGCATTATGGTAAATTCCACAGATGGGTGGACGACACCCAGCTTTATGTTCTGCTGATTGAAGACGATAAATTCTCACTAGTTGAAGCCTGTCTGCTGCTCTTCAGAAATGCAGCAGCTCGTTCAGACAAAATTGTAAGTTTGAAGTCTGAAGGCACAGCAGTGGGAAGTCTGTGACGCAAGTTTAAACTTGTCCTAAAGTGTACACTGTAGCTCAGGAGCAACAGCGGGAAGGGAGCAGGAACCCATAATAGATTCTTTTCTTGGTTGGTTACACTCATAATAAAGACATGCAGGCTTTTGTAATCTGACCACTTTTCCCAACCGACGACAACCCTCCCACACCCACTTTTGTCGTGGTGTTTTTATCATAACTTTAATGTTAGAGTTGTTTTCCGTCACGTGTTGAGATTATCAATCAATCAATCAATCAATTTGTTTATTTCGGGCATGTCAATTTAAATCATCATCATCACACTTCATCTTAGTTCAAATAATACAATACACATGGCCGAAAGGGAAAGCGGGAGAAGCAAAAGCTTATCTAGTCCCGCCCCCATAATCCGTTCAAACAGAGGCCCAGACAGAGCTGTGCCCTGCATACCACACAACGACAAAGGTATTTGTTTCTTTCTTTGCACGACAAGGGCTGTGTGGTTACCTGAGACGTGGTTTGTCCTGGAGGGATGATCTATTAGTTGGCGCAAATGCCAGTCTTCCCATAATCCTCTGGCTTTTATAGCTGCCTTATCATCCAGATTCAAGTTTACATCCCCCAGAATACGACCTGTCAAAAAAAAATCAATTATACGATAAGAACCACACCACATACTTTACATCTGACAGTTTGTGTTAGGATTTTTATCAAAATTCAGAATATATGTGTCTTTGTCTCATCAACACAGTCATTTCATGCAGTGACGCAAACACCAGGGCTCCAGAATAACCTTTTTACTACTGTAGGAGCACAGTGGCCCCTGACTTAAAATTTTAGGAGAACATTTAGTGGTGCATACTGTAAATCAACTTTCAAAGCAAATATTCACATTTCTACAGCCTGCCACCTGTAGATACCAGATTCTGAGTCATGTCTATGGATATTCTCATTCATCCAGGTCATCGTTCTTTTTCTGGGTAAATTGAATCGTAGGCAACTGGACTTGTATTTGTCTGGGAAGACGTTTCACCTCTTATCCAATGGGCTTCATCAGTTCGTCAGCTAGTACGGACTAGTGAGACTTGTTGCGTACGAACTGATGAAGCCCCTTGGATAAGAGGCGAAACGTCTTCCCAGACGAATACAAGTCCAGTTGCCCACGATTCAATTTGCCCAGAAAAAGAACAGATTCTGAGTCGCTCCTTCACATTTCACCAGTGTTAAGAAAAAAATACCCCAGCATATTTACTGGTTGCACATGTGCAGGTAGATGAAAAATGTACTTGCGCTGTCACAAGGGGCAAAATGCCTCCATTTAGGGTCAGTCTGGAGCCCTGAACACAATAAAAAGTGATCAACAAATCATCAGCTGCAGTATATAGGGTTTGCCACAGTGGGAGTACCTGTGACAGAGCTGGAGGCGGGCCGGGCGTGCAGGGCGATGTCAGGCTGAGAGGAGCTGTGGCTGTGCAGAACTTGCATCTGCTGGGCTTTGGACATCCCGTGCAGGCCGCTCTCCACCTGACTGGGGGGAGCCAGCAGGGGCTGCTGGGAGGGGGCGGAGGCAGCGGGCAGATGTGGCGGTCTGATCTTCTCGGCCATCAGCTGCTCCTTGATTTTATTGATCAAGACTAGGTTATCCAGCTGACAGCCAGGAAACGACATTTGTGACAAGAGAACAGCCGTCATCAGTTGAGTCAGTCAGTGTCAGTTTATGACGCAATGGTTCCCTCTAATGGCTGACAGCTGACATTGTAACTAAAGCCTACATTTATAACACTGGTTCCTGGCTTTTTTTCTTTCTCCTTTTGGTTGTGACATCTCTGCTATAGAGAATCATGTGTGTGATTTAGCTACATGAGAGGATTTTCTACAGGTGAGATGAGATGAACACTTCCAGGAGGAAACCTGAACACATAGTTCATTAATAAAATAACAAACTAGTGGCCTGTAAGAGAAGAAGCCTTTTCATGTCACTGTGTTCAAATAAATCTGCTTAAGTTATTTACTTTATTTGTGAGTGTTACCTGACAAGATCCCACTATTCTCACATCTGTACACTCATTATGAAGCTAGTAGCTAATTAGCTTAGCTTAGCATAAAGTGTGGAGATAAAGGTAGAGGCAGCTAGCCTGGCTCTGTCCACAGGTAAGAGATTTTGTTTGTCTACAGAAACTAAAGTCCAAAAACAGCACATTGTCCTCCTGTGGCTATAGTGTTTATATTATAATTATATTATATATTATTATTATTATATTATATACATTATATAGCCTACATATAGCCTAGTTATATACACAGGTTATGCAAATACTCACATCACAACAACAAAATGTTGTTTCTACATTTCACTTTTAGTAAAGTTTACAACATTTTTTTACTTTCTAACACAGCCAGGCTAACTGTTCCCCTTTGTTGCCAGTCTTTGTGCTAAGCTATATGCTCTTGCCTGCAACTTCACATTAGACATAAGAGACGCATCAATCTTCTTCTGTGTCTCTTTGGCAAAATGCTAACGAATGTATGTATTTGTGAAAAAGTTGATCTATTCCTACAAACACTGCATCATTTAAAACACACAAACACACAAAAATACAAATCAACATATATACGCATTGCAGTGATTTTTCATCGTGGTAAGGTTCAGATAAGCTTGCTGTAGATGCCAGCGTCACTCACCTGGCCGGGCATCGCTGGAGGCGGTGGCCAGAAGTATGGATTATTAAAGCGAGGTTCAGCCATCCTGAAATGAAGACACAAGAGTCATGATGAACAAAACAAAGGCAACACCCAGCTCCTCTATCATTATTTCTATCAGGGAAAATATCTATCAGTCTATGAAGTGAGTAGTTAAACAGTGGCTCCACTTAGAAGGAAGAACGGTGAGACAAAAACTTCAATAGATAAATCAAAAATCAAATATTTTTTCCCTAACTTCTATACCATAAATGATCTTGCCACTCCCCTAGATAGATTGTCCATGGTTGGGAACCACTGCTTTAAAAATGCACTGTAGATGGGACTACAGATGGACATTAGAGCTAAATCAGGCATATTTACAACAAGTTTTTGTATGTTCATGAATATGCCGAGTCCCAATACAAAAAAACGAATTAATGAAATGAAAATGAAATGTGTGGATCTATTGGTAGCATAGAAAACAGGGGTTAAAACATGTGTCAGTAGCTCTCCACCCAAGCAGCAGCTGACTGTTTGATGTTATAAATTGAGATAGTTCCAGTCTTGTGATTGTGCATTTACAAAGACATTCTGTATTAGTTCTCCTTGTTTCTTTAAAGTGCCAGATAAGACCTGGCGTCCTTTCTCTGAGCTTCAGGTCAAGTCAATTTTATTCATACAGCGCCAATTCACAACATAAAAAAGTGTAGACCCTCTCTTTGTACTGTAATAGTATTTACAGAGAGACCCAACAGATCCCACCAAGAGCGAGCGCACATGGCAACAGAGGCGAGGAAAAACTTTCTTTTAAGAGGCAGAAGCCGTGAACAGAACCAGACTCAGAGAGAGCGGCCATCTGCCTGGACCGGCTGGGCTGGAGATGGACAGAGAAGAAACTGAGAGGAGCCGCTGTGGTGAGTAACGTCAGTAAGAGACATTTTTGAGAGGAGGATGTTGAGGTGATTGAGGCAGAGGATTTCCAACCACAAGCCTCCATCAACCGGCCTTTCTGCCTGAGAGATGCTCTCACGTGATTACAACAGTTAGTTAGGGAACTCCACGAAAATGGTTATCTGTGAAAAACAGAAATGTTTAAAGTGATGTGGTTGAGATTCTAATCTGTGGCCATCTGTCTGTCTGTCTGTCTGTTTGTTGCCTCCTCCACACGTGGGGCCCGGCTGCTGTAAAGTGAGAGTCTGATGGGGAAACAGGAGAAACAGCACGACCTGAGTGGCACACAGTCTCACAAGCTGAGAGATCGGTAATACAACAGAATACAATGAACGAGGAGGCTGCAGAGTCCACACTGACTTGTAAGTGACACAGCATTTTTCAAGGTTTTCTTCTTCTCATCTCATCACGATTCTCCTTTTAAATGTTAAGAGTTGATTTTTAGAGGTAACAGTTAAGCGCATGTGTTTGAACCAGCTGCTGGTTCCACACTTAGAAACATTCAAATATCTAAAGGCAGACAGAGCAGCTCGCTGTTCACGTTGTGATCCGGAGGCCTTTCTTTCCATAGCTTCTCCTCTAAACCCTGTATGAAGTCCTTTTTTTTTTTTTTTTTTTAAACATTTTGCATTGCGTGCTTTGGCACACTTCACCATTCCTAAGTCTGTTTGGCTTAGCGGAGGCATAACACAGCCCACGTCTGCAGGCCAAGAGAAACAAAAACGATACGTCCAGGGGTACGAGCGTACAGTAAACCCCACAAAATATTTCTCTAATGATGCCGGTGGGGGATCAGTTTCACTTCCTGGAGGCTTTTTCTGCCTCCGGGGAGCAGGCTCAGGAGTTTGACTGCTGCCCGACATCTCTGTGACACACTTCACACAGAAAACATTTAAAGCTTCTCTACATGACTATTGTGATGTCCTACTGTACATTCATCCTGATTGGTAATGTGTCACATTGACCATGCCATCAGAGAGTCAGATAGATGCCACATGCCAGCGTAAGGAACTAAACGGCTTGTGACACTTTTACCACCACAGGTTTCATTTCCTACACAAATGTAGCAGAGTTTCAGTTTGTCTTTTATATTTTTAGCAGCCAGTAATTGCTCAGGTTGTCATCATTTCTTTTAGGCTGGGAAAAGATTTGCACATCGCGGGTATTTTTTGACACAGGTGAGTTAGAGAAGAACTCAATAAGTCTTTGTTCTGTGTGGCTGCAGGTAAGTAGGCTATTGTCATTAAGTATCGTCATATTACTTTGTTGACTAATTGGTCACTTGTTTTCTCTATGTTTAGGATAGTTTTCCAAAAACCTGAGCTGACACATTTGAATAGTTTAATCTGACCATCAGACCTGTCCTCACATACCAGTTTTGCTTATACGCGGGATGAAGAGAAGCCTCTTATTTACTTATCACTTATTAGGTTTTATAACAGCAGATTGGTGATTTATTAGAAAGTGCCCTTTTTTGGTAAATCATCCCTGGGTTGGAAGTCCAGTGGCATCCTGGAAAGCCAAAAGATATTATTTACATGATCTAATGATCAACCAATTTGTCATTAAATTAACAATCACTGACAATCTATTGTTTACAACTTACAGAGAATCAGAAAGTGGTCTACAAATACTGTAGCCCACCAGTACAGAGACCACTTTACTCCATGCTGTTAATTGTCTAATAGCTGTTTTTAGATTAGCAGCTGGATCTGTTTCTGTAGGCCTGTTGGGTGCTGTAATAATCCTACAGATGCTCAGCAGTTACATGTAGTCAGGGTCAAGAAGAGTCACCAGAGTGGTGTGCAGGTATAGGTAGCATACAATGCAAACAATTAACTATTGTATAATCTCCACAATTGAGTGTAAAATAAAACGCAGCAGTGTGATGACAAGGATGAAAACATCTGGAGGAACATGCTGCTCCATCCTCCAAAACTAAAGTTAGAATTAACTTTCCCCCTCTCTGTAGCTATACCTGCTCATCTGGCTTATCCCTCCGTTAAAAAGCAAAAACAAGCCGAAGATGATCTGTGCGATCTAAAACCGTGGCAGCCTAAAAGCAGAACATCTCCGACCTGCTGCCGCCGCCGCCGCTGCGCCTCGGTCTCTCCGCCGCCTCTCCCACATTCTCAGACAGTTTATTAAAAAATTTCAGACAAAAGGAAAACAAAAATGGCAGCCCTGTCTTATTTTTATAAGCACTGGACGCCATATTCTGCAGATCCGAATGTTATAAGCACACATTTCCCCCCTCCAGATGGACTGAAACGCTTTAGCGACGCGCCTGAGTTGAAGCATATTTGCATTAAGCGTACGAATGATTGTTTACTTTGATTTGCAGGTTTGAATAGCCCGGCTCGAGGAGGGGAAGAAAAAAAAAACGCCTGACACTTCCTACAACAATCACCATGCTGAATGCTCAATGCTCTGCAGCTACACCGAGCCACGAATCCAAACCTCCATGTTAACACAGTGACGCGCGCGATGGAAGCTTTTATCCCCTCGACAGCAGAAATGAAACCAGCCTTTATCCTCCCTGCGCCTTTTTTTTTAATTGCAACTTTTTTTTTTGCAACGACTTGAATAGAAACGGTGGCGAGGCGACACGGGCAGATCAGTGTGTGTGTGCGTGTGTGCGTGTGTGTGTAAGAGTGAGAGAGGGAGAGAGAGGGGGAGAGGGGAAGGAAAGGAAATAAAAGCAGGCAGAGAAATGACATGGAGCGGCCAACATACCTGAAGCAGCGCGAGGAGGGAGATTTTATAAAAGGATCAGTCTCTTCTTTCTCCTCGCTCTCAGTCCGACTTCAAACCTTCCGGGTCGCCTGCTGTTCACTTCTGGGTGCTGCAGGCGAGCGATTGTTCAGCGTGAAAACACTGAGATGAAACTGGCTTTTTTAACCCATTTTCTGGTTTCTACTGTGTGTGTGTGCGCGGACGCTGGCTATTTCCTGGCAGCGGCTGTGGTCTCCCCCTCCCCAGCCCCCCCCCCCGCGCGCTGCAGCGGCACACTCTACTGCTCACGAGCGTGGGAAGTTGATGGTCATACATGTTTTTTCCTGAACAGTGACATTTGTGCTATTCATGACTTCATGTATCTCTGTATATATAGGTGTGTGTGTGTGTGTGTGTGTGTGTGTGTGTGTGTGTGTGTGTGTGTGTGTGTGTGTGTGTGTGTGTGTGTGTGTGTGTGTGTGGCTCACTCTCTCCACCATCATTGACAGCACTCTCATATACACTGATAATGCTGCTCTAATCATAGGGCCATTCTACCCTACAAAGGCAAAGTGCAGTATCTGCATTTTTTCCCTTTTTTTTTTGACCAATCAAAAGTGTGGCATCTTCTCTTCAATCTGATAGAATTTGATATTGGTACTGCTAAAATTTCCAGAGTTATTGGGCTTTTTATTTTGCTGTCCATCCAAAAAAGCTATGTGAAACCAAGGCAAAGTGCAGTATCTGCAAAGAGTAGCTGTACTCCCTACATTCTATCATTTACTCTATAATTCCATTGGAGTAAAACCAAGGCAAAGTGCTGTATCTGTAGCTAATACCAAGCCAAAGTGCAGTATCTGCACCAAAACCAAGGCAAAAGTGCCGTATCTGCCATAAAATGGTCAAAATTGGTCAGAAAGACAAACTACAAAATACATTTAATTCAGTCCACCGTTATCTAATCAATTATAGTCTTGGTAGTTATTCATAATTTGATGCTTAAACCTGACAATGAAAAACACAAAAAGCAGTTTTTCTCAGTTTGGCATTTTTACAGATACTGCACTTTGCCTTTGTAGGGCAGCATTATTAATTATATGTATTATATATATATATATATATATATATATATATATATATATATATATATATATATATATATATATATATATATATATATATATATATATATATATATATAAATTATATATTATAAATAAAATTATTATTATTATTGGTGTGTGACAGTGGCAGTGAATGTATCACAGGTGCCATCGAGTTGAAGCTCTGTGTACAAGCTGTCTGTCTGTCTGTCTGTCCCTGTGTCTGTCTGTCCCAGGTCAGGGCGGTCAGCCACAGTAAATATGAAGTGTAATCCTCTCAGCAGCGGCAGCAGCAGGACGACAGGCTGCTAATATGTTCTGTGCTGAGCTCAGCAGGAGAGGGCACTGCTGCTACAGCGACTGATGACCATGGTGCTTTACATCTGAAATTATGATGAATTATAATCCCTTCACATCCAACTAACCAATAAGCCTATACTGAACCACCTCACTAACCACACTAGAATAAACAGAAAATTCAAATGGTCAGTGGTGTTATTTTATATTCAAAATGATTTGGGTATACACTCGATTTTCAATTTGTTTATTAGAGTGAAACAATTTTAGAGACTCTTATGTCCATTATAAACCCAATTACTTTTCAAAAAGCTGCTCTTGTATGTAGATGTTTGTAAGGAGTGACTTTGAAACTTCCACATGAAGTTTTTAGGTGTAATGACAAATAAATCATTCACTAATGTTACATTGATTCATTCAAAGTATTAACAAAACAACAAAAAACAAACAAACAGTGTATGTGCTGTCAGGTTGTGAAACATCCTGGACTGGTGTACTGTACCTATTTGTGTTTGGTGGTTGCAATGCACTTTTGAGTATTGGTCACTCATTAATCCGTGCTCATGTAAACATGGAGGACTTTAAACCTGAGGGGCTTTTCACCAACTGATCTATAAAGTTTAAAAGTAGCAGAGATTGATTTATTGACGATGTAGCGATCCTTCTTCTTCACCGGATCGTCTGCTGCCAAATGTTGAGGAGAAACACAGCTCAATGATGGTATAACTTGTATTTTCAGCATCAATCAGCATTTCCAACTAAATTCAGTCCTGAACGTTGGTTATTGTCAGAGCTGAACCCTGCACTGCACACACGTTTGTTTCCTTACCTGCATCATTTACTGTGGTGTTTGCACATGCAAACACACATGCACACGCAAACACACATGCACACACACATTCAAATTCATGTTTATGTATGCACAGCAAATGCAAAAGTCCGCCCACAGGACTCCACCTCACAGCTTTGACATGAGTCAGTCTGAGGATTCAAAATGCAAAGTAAACTCAGGAGAGAGATGACAGAGTCGTATAACAATAGCTCTGTCAGAGGTAGACTGCAGTTACAACGTAGGCTAAACACTAAATGCCCTGTCCTGATCAAAATGTTGTTTGACATCATTCTTCACTCAGAGTTTCAGTTTCAGGAAACAAGTCTGTCATCTTTACAAATGATTCAGGAGAAAGCCACAAAAAAACTGAGAAAAAAAAATCCCCTTGCTCCGTTTTGGCAACAAAAATAGTGACAAATCTTTCATCATAGAAAGCTTTCATGTGGCTGATATGCATGTGGCAGATTTTAACAAGCAGGTTTACCTGGGCTGGGTTCAAACTCTTGACATTTGCAGTGGAAATAGTCAAATACTTACACAGGGATTTACACTGATACCTCTGCAAGGAAAAATAGACAACACCCAACTTCCTCATTAAAAAAAACAAAACATTTACAAGTGACATTTAGAACATCTAAATATAATCCCACCGCACAATCCAACCACCAGGTCCAGGTAGACCAAGGGCGTCAAACATGCGGCCCATGGGTGTGAAAGTGTGAAAATTTGAAATTACACATATTTTTATCAAGAAATTTCAGGTTGTTCATAATATGTTTTGTAAAAAGACAGTCCATTGACTGTAAACATCTAAAACAAAGGGAAAAATTCAAAGTTCTTTTTATTTATAGGTTATCATGCTATTACTTTACTGGTCCGGCCCACTTGAGATCAAATTGCGCAGTTTGTGGCCCCTGAACTAAAATGAGTTTTACAACCCTGAGGTAGACGCTGTTTTTGAGCTTTTTGTTGATCAAAAATGAACTCTCAGTTTTCTATAGTGAGGCTATTAATTTCAGTTGGTCAACATGAAATGAGATTTTATAGAAAACTGAAAAAAGAAAAGCCTGTGTATGTGGTAAGAGCACGTACACTGTTGAAACACATCAGCCGCTGCTAAACTGTGACCTTGCATTATCAGTGGTGTTTTATATGTAATAATGAGAGAACAGAGGCAATGAAGCATAGAGATATATAATGTAGAGAACCATCCCACCTGTCCAAACATTGTACAGTGACGGGCTAACAACATCGTCCCTGTGATGCACGCATGACGACAAATGAGCGTTAAAAAAAAGGTTCATCATAACCGTCATCTTCTTCACAGGTGTGTGAACTACTGCTTCATGAAACAACCTGCATGTGTGTGCAGCTTGAACAAGGTGGGTGTAACCCAGAAATATTTGTGTACTGAAACATCCTCGACCTTTAGTAATAACAATTGACTATCACCCATCACACACACACGCACACACACGCTTGACGTATGTCACTGTTAGTTATTGTGTTGTTGGACTGGTTTTTATGTCCATACAACCGGTGCCACACCCTCTGAGACGCACATGTTCCTCTCACCTCCACACAGGCCAGGTGCAGGGAGCCCAGGAGGAGGAGGGAGGGTCATTACCCCCCCCCCCCAAATCCCTCCCCCTCCCAAGAGGGCGGAGCAAAGGGAGAAGGAGGGGGGGTGAAGAAAGCGGATGAAACATTTGAAGCTCTTATTGACATGCTGCTCTGAAGGCTCCTGCGAGCACAGGTAGGAACTGATGAACTTTAAGGCTGTTCTTTTTCTTCTAGACTGACATTTGTCTTTTCTATGTAGTTTGAATCCTCCTCTATGAATGAGACAACATAAATATTCTTCACAGGTTGAACCAGTCTGACTGTAGGCTACAGTGTCATGGTCAGGAGGTGGACATGTTGACATTTACAGTGTGGACATGGCAACAAAAATCTGTGCATGCAAATCCACTGTAGATTTTCATACGTGTTTCCTGTGGAGTCCAATGCCACCTGTTAATTTATTTCTAGTGATTCAGATAAATTGTTGAAATTAATATACATTTCATACTCACTGACAGAGGTTGAATGGGTTTCCGCATTTTTGTCTAGTCCAGGGTTCACTACTAATGTACACAATGAAATATTGATCTGCCACCATGAGGCAGAGACATTCAGTCAAAGTGGAATGATCCTGTGAAACATTTATGTGAGTTTGTGAAATGTCAGACAACCGACAGGAATATTTTTCCATTGTTGTTGTTATTGTCAGCAGAGTGCCAGGAATTCCTGAAGCCCTCCACCCCGAGGCCAAAAAGAAAACCAGTTTTTCAGTATGTTGACCTGTGTGTATGTGTTATTTTGTTCCAGCCATGGATGGTGTGTTGGAGGGAGCAGCGGCGTTGTGTGTGTGCAAGCTGGTGTGCAGTCTTCTCTTCCTGCCCTCGCTGACGGCCTCCAACAGTCCCGTCAGCTTCTGCTGCTGCTGCCTCTTGATCTTCACCGACTTCCTGGTCACAGGTAACTATCAAGACATGATCACAGCACAAACTCTGATCAAGAGCTTTCCAACCTTTGTAAACTGTCGTGGCGTAGCTGTGCAGCCTGTGTGTGGACACCACCTGTCAAGATAAAAAAAAAAAAAGTAGACATTTGAACAGTAGTGGGTGTAGGATCCACCACATCCTGTGCTGTAGCAAGACCACAATGTAAAAATATGAATTGTAACCAGAACAAGTTCTGCATTCACAATTCTACTGGAGCTAAAGAGCATAAGCATTACAAGTAAAATCCAGTCAAAGTATAAATGGACTCATTATGTGAAATTGTCCCTTTCACTAGTCTGCATTGTATTCGTTTTGTCAACATAGAGATATTTGCATTGTTATTTTTATTATCTCGTCCTTCTCTGACTTTATCAGTGACCTCCTGTAAATCCATGTGCATAGCTGCACAACTCCAACTTGTTCAGGCCTAATTAATTAAGATAAAATAAAAAAAACTCAAAACATCTCTTCGGGAATGCAGGGCTTTACTTCATGATAACGCATCATATCTGATAAGTTGATTGTATCATGGAAATCATATTAATCATTACTCGCCTCCCTACCCAGACCCTGTCAACTTGGACTCTGCTATTTGCATTTCATCACCGTGCTCTTTCGTTCATTTCACTGTACCATAATCTTTGTTTTTATTTGAAATTACCATTTGTACACTACATACATGTCTATTTGCACTGTGCAATATACCTTATGGTTGCACTGATCAGATAGTTTTGTGTTGTTTTCTACATTTTGTAATTTGTACACTTTCCTTTCATATTTTGATGCTGCTGCCTATGTGCATGAAATAACCCCCTGGGGATAAATACATTTTTTGAAAGTAGTTGAAGCTGATAATTACACATGCTTTCAAGTGGATGTAAGTTAACACTTTTAAATTGTATAGGTGCGTATTGTTAAGGTATATTTTCACTTGCCGACTCACAGCAACAATACGGCTGCAAATTCTAAGCACTTATAGTTCCAGCTTCTCATATATGAGGATTTGCTGCTTTAACTTTGTCTTTCTGCTTCTGCTCTGATTTGAATAGTTCTTTATTTAATCTGTCTCCGGGGAGTCCTCCACCTTTATTGCTGTGCACTACTAAATAGCTGGAGTGCCCCTTTAATTTCTACTGAAATGAAGCTGCTCTACAGTCTTCTCATGCACCTGATCTGATCCCACCAGACTGACCTCACTCACCGATGCTTCGCTTTGTTTTTCCCACAGTTTTCCTGAGTTTCCTTTGTCTCTTTGAATCATGGCTGACCGAGCTGACCACACGAGGCGACGTCATCGCCCTGCGCTTCCTGTTGTTTCTCAGCCACACATACGGCGGGGTGCTGCTCCTGATCACGCCTCTGATCGCTGTGGAGACCCTGAGCAGGCTGCTGTGGCCTCACTGTATTGTCCCTCACGGGGCCGCGGGCCAAACGGTGGACTCTGACGGACAGCACTGTTATATTGGGGAGGTGATTGTGGACAAGGAGGAGGAGGAGGAGGAGGAGGAGGAGGAAGACAGCAGCAATCCACACAAAGACAAGGGGTCGTCTCATGTTGTCAGCTACCTCTGCTGCCTGTCAGTGTGGGTCGTCGTCGCCCTCAATGTCAGGTGGCAGTGGAGGCTGGAGGAAGAGTGGGCTGACGTCTGCTTGCACGCAACAAACTCTCTGATCGAATGCCTGCCCACCCTGCTCAGCCCCATGCCTAGCACTGTCAATCCCTGCTGGGGCATGGCCTTCCTCTCCCTCCTCCTGCTCCTCCTTACCATAAGCAGCAGCTCCAGCGGACGGCACCGGGCCCGTGCACACGTGGTGGGGACACACAGAGAGAAACATGGAGTTAACAACAACAATTACAGTTGCTGGCAAACCCAAGTCGCAGACAACTCTGCAACCTCCAAACCCACCAACCCGGGGATGTCTGTGTCGGAGGCAGCGCGGCGTGTTGACCCAGAGAAAACAGAGAGCAGCTGCACCGTTCACAGAGCGTATTCCTGGAACATTGTGCAGATGTCGGCGGATCACCATGGAGACTTTGTCCTCGTCTCCCCCGGGTGTTTGTCTGCGGAGAGGGGGGGACAGGAGCACGAAAGGACAAAGAGAGGTATACCTCTGACATTTATCACGGAGGAACACGTGGACTCACAATACAGGAGCCGGCTTGGGTGGCGACAGCGGGCCTTCCCCCACCTGGGGGTGTATGTAATGATAGGGTTGGTGGGTGTGCTCTCCATCTTCGTGCTGCCTCTGAACCTCAGTGTGAACATTCTTCTGATCAGGACTTTAGAGACACTTGTGCAGCTCTGTGGCAGATCTCTAGCTGGAACCACGTCTCTCAAATAAACTTTGATATAAAAACCTCAAAGCGGATGCTGATTGGAGGCTATCCGCAACAGGATCACTGGATTGATATTGCATGTGCGGAGACAGCAGGTCTACCTGTCAACACTGGTTTGAATAGAGAGTAAATAAGCATTTCTGAGCAGCTATTCACTTGTGTGGAATAAATATGTGGAAATTGCTGAGAGGTGCTGAGGAGGCAGGTTGGGGCGTGCTCGGTAGAAAGACACTAAACCTGAGTGAAACATGGCTGGAAGGCCTTCTTTTACAATTCACAGCCTGAAGATATGCAGTGATTTGTCACTACACAATGGGTTACAGAGTGAGCCTCCCCACTTTGAATAAGCCTAATGCAGGGGCAAACAGTGTTTTTAAAAGCAATGATCCCATCTGAACATTAACCTGGCATAGGGCAACCTATAAATAAGTAGTGAGTGACGTGAGGGTGAACCACAGGTTTTAGTTGCCTCGTGTTGTATTTTTGTCTCTCTCTCTCTTCCTGTTCTTTTCAAGAACAGGACCCCTCCCTAGAGGTGGATAATGACCAAACACTTCAAGTTTGAGCTGCTCAACCTCCATTTCAGGCCACTAAAACTTCTGGTTGGTTACAAGTAGTTACTAGTTACTTTTCAGGATAGGCTCACCCATAAAAAACAGGATATGATTATAAATCATTAGATATTCAACTACACTGTTACCCGTAAAGTTGGAATAATTTTGTTTTCAAACACGTTCCTCTTTTTATTCCTATTACGGTATAAAGGTTAATTGTAGTTTCATTTGTACAATGATATGTTTAGAGGTGATTGGTCAACAAAGTTTTGAGAAGATTTACACTTTATCCATTAAGAATAAATCACATTGTCACAATAATTTAAGGAGAAGAGGTAAAAAAAAAAAAAAAAAAAGTCACTCCAACTTTATTGGCAACAGTGTATTAACAAAGCAATCTTCTTAGTCCTTTATAAATAGTGCCACACCTTCAGGAGGCAGGACAGCTGTTCCCTCTGTTTCTGGTCCGTACAGTAATTCATAATAAACTAAACCCTAACCCTAACAGCTTCTACAGTTTTACATTTGCTGTATATGATTTCAGTGTGGTATCAAACTTCATATCTGAATCTGCAGAGAAAAGAAAAAAAGCGTATTCATAGGATCTGTTTTAATGGTGCCTACCGTTTCTAATGTAAGATGATACACACAAATAGTGTAATGAGAGAATCTGAAAGAAACAAAACGGGCACTGAGGTGCAGTGTGGCCAGAGCTGTCCGATGAGAAACTTGAGACAATAATAAAAGAGGAGGCCAGTTTTTTTTAAAACCGTATTTCTAGGGTTTTGTTTTGTTTTTCTGTTTTTCCATCTAACAAGAATTTACATATGAGCACAGTAGTATTTACAATTAACAACGTTGCCATGGATTCAGTGGTGTCATTTTATTCGGCCTGTATTTGTTTACAATTTGAAAGATGAACTGAATTCACCACCAGCATTTACTGTTTCCTATGAACTGTTGGATGCATCAATAAATGATTTTGATGCTAAATGAAACTTTTTTTTCAGTGATTTATAAGCCTGTTTATAAAATGACGACATTTTCTGAAAGTTTAAGTCACACAATGTGCTCATGTGTTCAGATTTGACTTATTTCTTGCCCTACCTGCCCTCTGATGCTGCTGCAGCTGTTGTTTATGATGTTTACCATGTCAAACTAAAATGACTAACTTCATGTTTGAATATAGCAGGTGAAACAGCTCTAACGGTATTAATCCTTGCCCTCCACATTAAAGAAAAGCACCCTGATCTGGCAACACAGCTGAAAAGCTCCTACCAGGCCCGAGCTGTGTTGCCCTCTGGAGGGGAGCCAGGACTCAGATGTCACCACCAGAGGGCAGTCCTGTACAGCAGCAGCTCTCCAAACCTGACAGAGCCTCCTAAAAAAAAGTGTCATAGATGAGCTTTAGGATGTAACAGGAGAGGGATGAGGGGGATTCAGGAAACAATAGAAGATCCCTTTTATGCTGTCTTACCTCTGATGGAGCCAGGGGCTTGCAGCTCACCTCCTCTTTCAAAGTGCACGGACCTGTGCAGGCAAACAACTTCAACCGCAGCACACTCTGTCAAGAAGACCACGTTCCTCTGCGTGTGTGTTCATGCTTCTTCTTTTTTTTTTTTTCCTTTTTTCTTAATGCCCTGATGTATCCAAAGCCAAATTATTGCTTCATATAACTGTATACGCTGACAAGCTCTGCTGACAGGTTTAAAAGTTTAATGAGTGCAGTGGTCCTGAGGATTATACTGTATATCCAATGAGGGCATGATGACATTAAGGGGAAATGTATTCAGCTGCTGGAAGTTTCCTCATTAATGAAAGTGTAACTACTCAGAGGAGGAACTGTGAATGGTTAACAAAGGCTGAGCTAAATTCCTTTCTAATGGTGTTTTATTGCTTCAACATGCACACACACACACACACACACACACACACTGATTGAGTGCTCCCAACCACATGAGCTAATCCTTTGATTCACCTACAACTTATTGCGCTATACTTTCATTTTCGGAGGTGGAATGAATCCCTCCTCGCTTTGCTCACATACATTCCTGCGTTGCACAACGGCAGGTTTTGTTCACTTGATCTTGTGTGTTTCTCTACGGCTGCAGATTAATTGCAGCTCTGTGGAGTTTCACTCTGAGTTTTTCAGAGACTGTGCTGCTCCTCCATCATCTGTGTTGTGTCTTCAACTGTTTTGTGTCATTATCTCTTCTGTAGGATGAACTCCTGACCAACCAGCCTGTCTTCCCTTGTTACTTTTCTTTCCCTCTCATCTCTCTATTAGAAACACACAGCTCTACTTCATAAAGCACTAACAGTGTATCAGAGGCTGCAATAATTAGTTCCAACAGGCAGAGGGGTTTGTAACCTGTAGGGATTGTTTGCAGGAACTTTCAATGCTGCAGGAAAGTTGTAAATTAAGAAATTTAATCATCTTTTTTAAAAAAAAAAAAGGCCTGTTCCCTGGGAGATGTACATGTTTTTTGGGAGTTTTTGCAACCAGTGCATTTTTTATACCTTGCACTATTTGTGTCATTGTCATTGGACTTAAACTGCGTAGATTTCAATAAGACCTGATGTTCTCATAGTGTTGTTCGGTAATGTATTGGATTAATCAACTAATTGTTTCAGCAATTTCCCCTGAAGTCACATTTAACCAGCAATCCTGAAACCATGCACAATAAGAAGGATGATAGATCTGTTCCTGCCACCAGTGTTAAAGCTGCAGCTGTCTGCCCCCCCCCCCATCTGATTTTTTTCCCATCACTTACAAGATTAAAAACGTTACACTCTCGCCTCAGGAGGGCCACATCAGCCTGGCATCGGATACGGGTCTCTCAAAGGAGAGCTCAGTGACTCCTTAATGGACGCCTCCCCTCAGGTAAGAAATGTCTATTACAGGATGGACCCCTTCTCCTCGGATTTAAAAAAAAAAAAAAGTTGCTATCAGAGAAGAGAGAGCTGTGAAAAGTGTCCAGAATGTGAAGACCAGTTGTCCCGAGGGTCTGCTGTGAAAATGAAATGGTACTCTGCTTCAAACTGCACAGTTTGTTATGGAACAGCTGTAATCATGATGCAACAAGGCTCAATTGCTTCGGCGTGTGAACTAATAAAGCAGCAGGGTACAAAGTTACACACAAAAAAAACCCTCTGCCTCTCTGATGCAGTGTATGACTCAGATGTTCGCCCTCCATCCTGATTTCAGACTGTATGATGTTGATTTCTTCTCTCCGCTTTAACAACCAGTCATTCACATGCGTCACAGATGGCAAATGAAGAGGGCCTATTGAAGAGCTGCGGCTCACCCGCAGCGAGGGAACACTGAACTCCTGCAGACATCTTTTTTATTCATCATGTCACACGCCCGGGCCTCAGCCTATGCCAAGATAGAGAACAGTAATAAAAGACAGTGCACAGCCTCCCACTCCCCTGCTGGATATCTGAGCAGAGCCGAGTGTTTGGCACATCTCAACTGAAATGTTTGGCATTACACTCTTGCTGAACTGGAGCACATATTGACAAGCAGGGGCAAAGACTTCCTATACTTCAAACAGGATCTGATGCCTCCCAGATACGTTTCATTTTGAGAGTCACAGTTTTGGTTCACAAAGTGAAACGACAGATCTGACAGAGGAATGAATCATTAAAGCAGCGTTGGTATTAAAGTGAACTACTGTAGTGATTATGTTCTCCTCGGCTTTAGCAGCTCTAAATCTTTTTAACATTTAAATGAAGCAAATGAACTCACAACCTCTTGTCCACATTTTCATGTTTTCATGACCTCAGAGAATTGAAAGCAAAAACTAATTTGTACCTTTGCAGCTCGTTTTGAGCCTTGCAATAAAAAATATTAAAAAAAAACAACCTGTCAACAGTTTAGGTGCAGCCCAAGATAATCTCCATCAATGGTCACCAGAGGAAGGTGTGAGCTGACCCCTGAACTTTCCTCTGTTGTCGACTGGACATCAAAGTTTTAATTGGTCCAATATATTTTCTTTCTTTTTTTTTACCAAATGTCTGCAAAGATACTGACCCGGCGACCTCAGCTGTTCAGAGAGAGGACTGATAATTGGCAACGATTAGCATGCTAACACTATAAACCTGATACAAACTGACTGAAACCTGATTGAGAATTCACCGTTAGCATCCACTGGTAGCATTCAGTACCTACTTCAAAGGTCTGGTAAAATGAAGTAATTTTATTGATCAGATGGAAGATAGCTACAGTGGCATGCGGAAATTTGGGTACCGCTGGTCGAAATTTCTGTTAATATGAACAGTTAAGGAAGTGGAAGATGAAATGATCTCCAAAAGGCATAATGTTAGCCTACAGATGACACATTCCCTTTACAATATATACTTTTTTTTCTCATTTTCATAGGGTCAAAATTTTGTCCAATGGGGGTCCATGGTCTAGGGTATCATCCACACAACACTGATGTAAAAAACTTTGAGAACCACTGCTGTAAAGTAACTAAACCTACAATGGCATGCCAAAGTTTGTGGACCCCTGGTCATAATTTCTGTTAATGTGAACAGTTCAGCAACTTTTTTTTTTTTTTTTTTTGGTCCCATCTTTTACATTTTCAAACAGGCTACTGCTTTGTTTCCCCTTTTCACTCTAAAACTGTAGAAAACAAAAACAATTCACTGATATTGCTTAAAATATTGCAAAAGAGTGTCTCATGTTTAACTGCTGCTGCTTTTTGGAGATCATTTCATCTTCCACTTGCTGAACTGTTCACAACAGAAATTTTGACCAGGGGTGCCTAAACCTTTGCATGCCTCTGTATACAGTATATTCCCCGTCTCAAATTGCTCAACTGAGTGTGAACCTGCAGAGGTTTCAGACGCCCGAGATAACGAGGCATGAACCCAGTACTGATCTTGCAGATGAGTACGACTTCTCTTATCAACAAATACACTCTTTGTTTGCTATTCTAGTTTTATAGACCCATTTAGTCATGCAAACTTCGTTTTCACTGTCACAATGCAACAAATTCAGGTTCATGTTACTGCCATAACAGTGACTCCTATCAGTTCCACACAGTGAGGTGTTCAGGAGATAAATTTGGAAAAGAGGGAGCTCTGATGTTGGAACAGTTGTGTGTGTGGGAAGTAGCAGAAAGGAAATCTGCACTGTTGACTGACAGTGTTGATGCAGATCAAAGTCACAGAGACCGGGACTGATTTTTGCAGTAATTTATTGTACATTAAAACATTTCCCACAAACCTCCAGCAGCAAAAGCACACTAGAGTGTGTTCATACAGTGATGGGTGCACAGCGGCCATCATCAAAAGACACAATCATTATTGTAATCATTAAAAGTGTCATAGTTATATCATCATCAAAATCATTTTAACCAGAAGCATCATCAGCGTCACCGGTAACCCAACACCATCTCATGATAATCTCCTTCTCAATATTCACACAGAACATCTGGGTGAAGCAGACCGCACCGAGGTCTGCAACACAGCAAACTGGGGACAAATTCTAACATTTGTTTTAACCTGCATGAGCCCAGAAGGTCAGGAGTTACTTTGTGAGGACGTTTTACCTTGTGATAGATCCACAAGATAAAACCGAATAAGAGTACAGTCCTGATTGTCTAAACCACACATCAATAAATAATTTAAAGCGAGTTCAGCGAGTTATCTGGACACATTTAATAAATCAATCTCAGACATTGACTGAAAAATGAGCCGTGCCTGGTTCTTCCTCAGATTCTTTCTGTACAACTCACTCGCCCCTGCAGATCTGTGCAAGTTAAAACAAACACTGAGAATAGTTTGGAGTTGCTCACAATTTGACCCTAGTTTGCATCATACTGCATACCGGAAGCAGATCCTCCAAAAACAAGGGCACTGCCCTGATTTTTCTTTTCAAATGGACAACACAGACGACACGTACACAAATGCAAAGATGTAGGGTGGGCAGAGGGAAGTGGAGCTGATCCTTTTGTTTGTTCATTTGTAGATTTTCCCAAAGGAAAAAATCTGTTAAGTTCTCTCTGATTCCAAAGAATTTCATAATAAACGTTTTTGGCTGCAGTGCATGGGTTTTCGCTCTGAGGGCCAGATGGGCTTTATCGAGCACATCCAAAGCTGGATTTTAAAATTACAGCCGAAGCATGCCACTCAAACGCACCCGTGAACGTGCTGACTCGCAGATGCACCCACACACACACACACAGCTCCCCGTGTGCTGGACTTGGCTGTGGGACGAGAGCCTCTTAGAGCAGATTCTGCAGGACTTGTGTGCAAGTAATGATCAACAAGAGCACTTGAGGCACGTGGGGGGTGGGGGGGTGGAGGAGCAAAGAAATAAACATGACAGAGCCTCAGGAGAATTATCAGTGATTTCATCATTATGTAACACAACAGCAGCCAGGATCACAGAAAGCCAAAGGATCACAGAACTTGTGCTAACGTCCATTCTTCCATTTCAATTTTCTTTGATAATTGTCACTTTCTACAAAAACATACAGACTGACACATTTACAGGAATGATATGATTTGAAAATAAACAACGACAGTTGATCTCTGTAGCTTTTTCTTCTTTTTTTAAGCAGTATTTTGTCTTTATCTTTTCAGATTTTCATATCTGAGAACTTCTGCTATTAGAAGTAAAGGCCTGTGCCTCATGTGGGCATCTGTTCAGACAGCACGGTCTCATATTCTTTTGATTCCAACACTAAATGATAAAACATAGTGACTGGAAGCAGAAATGAACATGAAAGTGGACAAAAGCCCACAGGTATGGTGTACGATGAAGGCTACTCAACTTGGTTTTAGGGGAAGGGAGGAAACTTAAACATGAGCCAGCATGATGAAAGACTCAAACCATTTGACCCTGAACACGCTAAACACGATTATGAAAGTTCTTATTCTATCAATAGCAGCATATTTCTTGACGCTCCCCACCTCCAAACAGACTTCCTATCACACATAGGTAGGACTGGGCAGTGGATGGGGACGGGCAGCTTATGAACTGCTTTTTCATTGATTTAATTTCTCTTAAGTGATGTGCAGAATCACTGGTGCACATAGACTGACTGGGAGCTTTCCTTGTCCTGATGACAGCTGAGCAGACAGATGTGGATGAGTTTTACAGCGGGAACAAAGATCATGTCTCAGACAGAAGTAAAAAAAAAAAAAAAGAAAAAGTGTCAACAGACTTGACAAGGTCAAAAAACAAACAAAAAAACACCAAAAAGCCGGCTGCTGTCGATCACATTCTACAGACAAAGCTAAGCCATCTGTAAAGCACAGAGAAGACAAGTGACCGGTCTTCAGTGTCCTGCTCGTCTGGACAGAGAGAGGGCGGTGGGGGTCAAGTCTGACAGGCCTGGAGTTTCATACTGGGAGTGGTGTCCCCTGGGAGTGTGCAAGGTGGCCCTGGGACAGTCACTTCCAGAGCAGGAATCACCTTTTTTTTCTTTTTTAAACACGCTGCCACAGACCCCAGGGTGGCTCAGGGGGGCCCAGGGGTCCCTCTGTCTCCCTTTAGTGTCATCTTTTCAGTGAAAGATGTGAAATGAGGCTCGAGTGCAGGCCGTTACCTTATGGTGGGTTCAAGTCACACAAAATAACAGCACAGGTTTGAAGAGCAACACCAAGCACAATTCTTAACACCGGACTGAAAGAAATAAACATCTCAAACACCCTATTAAACATTTTTTTTAACCGATTTCTTAAATTTTTTTGTTTCCTTTAAGTCCTGTGAATTCACCTATGATGGATTCATCGGTCAGGACAATCACGACCACGGATGTGCGCAGCTCTTAAAGGCGTACGGTGTTGATTCGCAGCGGCTGCACGTTCTTGCCGTTGGCGTGGCTCTGGCCCGGGCTGAAGTAAGGGAAGACCTTGGCGGGGAATTTCTCCCGGTAGGTGTAGAGCCAGGACATGTCGTCGGCGTTGTAGAAGATGAGCAAGCCTTTATGGTAGTCCAGGTACACCCCCACCTTCTCCAGCTTGCTCTTGACGTTGAGGCGGGTCCAGGGCTCGGTGCAGGCACTGTACTGGTTCCCGTCGTGCATGACGATGCAGTAGAAGCCGCGGCTGGGCTGGATCTGGATGCTGCCCTTGCGGCTGACTGTCTCGTGGGCCACGCCGATCATCCACTGGGTCTTCTCCGACACCATCACCTCCCAGTAATGGACGCCCGAGGCGAAGCCCTCGGCGCCCAGGACGGACACCTCCACGTCGAAGCGGCGCGGGGAGTCCTGCAGCGGCTGCGGGTGGAGATTCCCGTAGGCCACGATGGTGCAGTCGTCTGAGAGGATCAGTCTTTGGTGGGCTGTGATGGGGTCGAGGGTCAACGCTGCTGGCACTGAGGGGGCAAAGGGAGACAGAAGAGGAGATGGGTTTGAAGGGATAGTTCAACATTTTGGCAAATTGTAGGTAAATTCATGCAAAACCGCTGATGCTCGTTCCTGACGGGGCAGTTTTTCGGCAAGCAGTCTCTGCATTCGTCTCTAACTCTAAAACAACTCTGTAACGTTCCGTTATTATCTCATAGCGTGGTGAATGTGCAGGTCACAACTTGTCCACGAGAGCGTTTTGGAGTTGTTGGATTGTGTATTTGATGAGTTTGATGAGGGAAACCAAGAAATCCCATCAGCCTCCGTAGCGTAGCTCTGAGCAGCTCACGGCTCTGCTTCGCCGTTCTAAAAACAGCTTGCACCGACAATTAAAGGTAACAAACGTACTGCTTTAACTATAGGGATTATGGCAATCGGCCAGTTTGCCAAAATGTTGAACTATCCCTTTAACACAGAGACTCAGTTTATCGCTGCAGGGAGACGAAGATTGGCCCGAGATAAATGGGATACGGGGATGGAGGAAAACAAAAACAAACACATCAATATGTTATTACTCGGCTCGGCCAAACAGAACAGTGAGGAGTGCGGTGTCATCCTCGCTGCCTCATTTTTCCTTATCGCCGCATCATGTGCTGTGCGAACAGTTTTCCTCTGGCAGCCTGTAAATACACCCTGGCTGCTCAGCCACTTCACAGGAGCGGCCGAGGTCAAGGTAGAGAACGGATCTGGGAAATGCTCTCGGTGAAAAAAAAAGATTGCATCGCAGGCGGGTGATTAAAAACAAAGGACACTGTCTGAGTGGGAAAGTCCACGCCGATGATGATACGTTCACACCGTGATGGCAGTGAAAAACAAACTCATCTCAGGCACTTTCGGTGTGTGTAACCCTCCTGCCTCTCGGAGCAGACACGCTTCCATTTTATCCTACGTATCAATCTACATAAATTCTGTGTGATGGGAGTCGCTGCGTGGCTGCCTGGGTTTTTCAAACTCTACTGACATTTTTCTTTCCTGGTGCACGTCCACAGACAGCTTTTCAAACATCTTACTTATTACCAGCAGGTATTCTGATTTATTAAGGCACCAATCATGATAGGCTCTCTGGTTTTAGAATATATTTTTGCCCTTTCACAGTAGGAAATCAATCAGTGAATGGAAAAATGAAAACCATGCTGGATTTTTCTTCTGTCTAATCTGCATGGAGAATACCTGAGAGCTGTAATTGTGCAGTCAGTTCTTCTGTCTGTCAGGCAGCTTTCCTGACCTCTCAGCTCTAGTTGCACTTATGTGATGCTGGAGATAAACTTTCACAATAAATCGGGAGTCGGGAGAAAAAGTGGAGGCGTGTGAGTCCAGGTTTCTCCAGATGTGGAGCTACTTTCTGTGAAAAAGTCCTCTGGTATTATCCAGAGTAAATGGGACAAAGATAATGGAAATGTTTCTCCAATTTTCTAGGGCAGTTCACTTGTGTCAGTGGTGGCATCGCTGCAGAGATGAGCACTGTTGCCTCGAGCCCAGATTCAGTCGTGGGATTTCTTATGCCTGTGTGGGTTTTCTCTTTATACTCCAGCCTGATGACTGGTCCAGAGTGTAACCGGCCCCACTGTGTTCATCATTTTGCTTTTGGGGACTTAGCAGGCACACAAACATCACAAACACTATTGTTAAGGAGTAGAGGATATCAGATACAACCTGGACAATTACAGCAAATCTCCATGTCAAAATAGCACTACAGGTTCTGTGTAAGTGAGAAGATATGTTGCTATAATTTCACCGAGCCCCTCAAGACCGAGACACCTGGCGGGAACATTATGGTATATATATATCACTACTGTCGGAGTTAGAGGAGGTGATCAAAGCCATGCCCCGCGGTGAAAGATGAAGGATGGCGTGTTATTATACCGCGCACCCAACTGCTACTCAACTCTTATTTCAGGAAAATGAAACAAGGAGTTACGCAACGAGTGGTACTTTGAGTACACCGTGATGCATTTTTTATTATCTGTTTTTACCTTATGCATAAACCAGAGTCTTTTATAGTCAAGTGCTCTCCTGCGCCTGATAGGGAGGCTCAATTTGAGCATTATCAGACCACGTCAAGTGTGCAAACAGTGCAGGCAGGCGGTCAGTAATTACAGAGATGGGAGGAGCAGCCACAGCTCGCTCATACACACAGGCTGCAGGGCTGGATGGCAGGCAGTTTCTCAGTGTTATGTTTCCCAGTTATGTGGTTTGGATGTGGAACCACATGAGGCTGAACAATGACGACTTGTTCCCTCTGCTCTCTTTAACATAGAGGAGACTGAGGAAAGAGTGGGAGAGGCATCTCTCCGGTTCCCCTGTATATTTATTAGCCAGGATAAATGGAGGTGAAGTGACTGGCGGCCGGCCAGCGGACAGGACAATGCATTCAATGACATCTCCAGTGTTTGTTACAATCAAGTCATTAAAATTTCATAACCTGAGTGCTTCTTTGTGCCACACAGAGAGACATGCAAGCACACACACATCAGTGGAGAAGCCATTTCTGCTGCTGAATGTGAGAAGGGAAAAAAAAAAGAAAAACGCCTGCGTCTGATAGTTATTCCTGCTAACCCATCGGTGACAGCGAGAGCTGAGGGATGATGGGAGGAATGTCTTTGTTGCGTCTCTGGCAACCGCTGGTGATGGATTGTAACCAATTGTTCCATTTGGCCGCCACTCAAGGGAGGCCAAAAAAAAAAAACAGAAAAAAACTGCCTGGCCTCCCATCAGCTGGCAGCAGGCAGAAATGGGAGGATTGATTGAGGATGTTAAAAAAGAAAAAAAAAGAAATTCCTCAGCACATTATTTGAAATGATCTCCTGTGAGAAAGTGATAGCTGCGGGGCAGAAGAGAGTGGAGCTGCTCTCGGCACCGTCAGTAGGGCAACGCCCCCCTCCGGGTCGGACCACCGTTTCTCATCTAAAGATGCAAAGCAGCTCAAAAGCAAATCGAAGAAATATTAATGCAGGCTCACTGCACCTGGCCGAGAAATAAGACCGGCACATACAGTAACTCTGGGGGTTGTGTTTTTTTTATTCTAGTTTTACCAATTGTTGCTTTTCCACTGTGGTTTATGTACAAGGTACAGTGACATGCAAACGTTTGGGCACCCTTGGTCCAAATTTCAGCAAGTGAAGATGAAATTATCTCCAAAACACACAAAGTTAAACACAAAACACTCTTTTGCAATATTTTAAGCAGTATCAGTGTATTATTTTTGTTTTCTACAGTTTTAGAGTGAAACAGGGAAACAAAGCAGCAGCCTGTAAAAGAATGGGAAACCCAAGAGACTTGAGCTCTCAGATAACTTTGACCAAGATATCAGACAAGCTGTTTACTATTTACACACTGTAATAGTTACCAAAGGGGGGGCTACTACTGTATGTACTAACTATGCAGGGGGGCCAAACCTTTACTGCAGGCCCTTTTCCTTTTCTGTAATTTTGAAAATATAAAAGAAAACAATGTATTGTTTAAAATGTAAAGGGAATGTGTCATCTGTAACTTTATGCCTTTTAGAGACCGTGTAATCTTCCACATTAACAGAATTTTTGAAACTTTTGAATGCCATTGCAGGTTTAGTTACTTCACAGAGCAGGACCAGTGGTCTCCAATCTTCAAGCTGAGTTAATGTAACCACCACTGCCTTATCTTCAGTGGACAGATGCCAATTTTAATGAGTAGGTTTGTGCTTGTCATTTATTTATTTACTTAGCCTATTTATTTATTATTTTCCGTATTGGAATACTCTGGAATACTCTGGCATATCTGCACATGTACAACAGTACATGACATCGCTGTTGGGAATCCATGAGTTGAACTGATTTACTGAAAACTGAGAGTTGAGTGTCAGATTGTATGACCAATGAATGATTGTTGTATGTCTTTTCCTTTTCTAACTTAACTGAACCGGGTAAACTGAATTGCCCGTATGGGATAAATAAAGTTTTCTGAACTGAACTGAGATGAGTGAGTGAGTGAGTGGATAAGAAACGTCCCACAGAGCTGAACTATTCCTGCAGTGTTTTAAACTAGCAGTGTTGTATACTACTTTCATGTTTAAATAACACATACATCATGTTTCTCTCATGTTCACATACTGTACCTGGTGAAATATCCTGGAAGAGCGACTTCCATATCGTGTACTGTAAGGGCCCCATGTACTTGGATGTCGGAAAGTCTTCGTACGTTAGATTGGTCTCGTGTATCTTCCCTTTAATCCTGCGACAGAGAAAACAGATCAATGAAGTTCTTAATCCAATTTGCCGCTTTTCAAAACAATGCTGCTTCTTATTCAAGCTGCAATGTCAAAGTGTCGGGTAATTAATCTGGTTTGCGTGTCTGAACTGTGCCGTTATTGACGTTTAAAGAGCTCGCAAACTGCTTCATGAATCTCCGGCAAAAGAGATGGATATATTGGAGAGGGCGTACAGGGAGGAGGAGGAGGAGAGCGGTTCAGCTCTAACGCCATTATGATATGATTCAATATGATGAACCTCCACATGAATCATTCAGTGCACTCCTACATGTGGTCCAGAGTTCAGGCAAGACTCTGAGTGGGTTGGTTAGCAGGCTGAAAACCTCCGTCACACAGCAGTGTGTTGATAATGCGGAGTTGACACATGTCCTGTGACTTCAGGCTACTTGTGGGATACAGCCTGAAAATAAGGAATGAAAACTTTTATATTTCAAATTTTGTGCAAGCGCCGTTCCTGGTGCAACGGTCTGAATCATACAAGCTCTTCTGAGGGTTTTTCTCGTGTCTGATTTAAGACTTTTCATTACAAGATATGAAATGAAACCATCACAGTCCACCTGGATCAATCCACTTGAACTAAGAGGGTGGGTGAGGGGGGATGGGGGTAAGTTACTGAGCAGCTACACCAGAGACGTATACATCTATCAGCTCTTCACATCAGTGGAGTTCTGCTCTTTTTTTTCTGAAGACATCTCCACATTTAGTTCCTCTGATGGCTGTGATTGACAGCACGTGCACCGAGCTGCTTCTTTGGTCTTGGCTCATGTGTACCATTAACATACCAAGGCAATGCAGATGAAAATCTGCCTTTGGGCAAAATCTGACATATCTGCACCACATCAGTGTTAATGAATGCATAGAAATAAATGAGGAAAATAACGTGCTGTCTAACACATGAGTCCAAATTCTCCCATAGGTTTTCTAATTGCCTCAGTCTATCCAGTGCCCTGCATTGCGGCGTCTGCATTTGTGACATTTTCCCTCTTATTTACTAGGTTTTACCCTTTACTTTGTCACAGGTCTGTGCATTACTATTGATTGTTAACCGCTGTTAAAGCATTCAGTTTCCATAATTACAAATATACATAGTTATTGCACATTGTTCGTTCTTCTATGTACTTTTCATTTATTTTCTTTCTCCTTTTTCACTTCTCTCTGCATTGAGCACTTACTGTATGTATTTTGCACATGTATTTCCTCTGTATTTGGTTTTACGCAAAACGTCTTTAAAAGCGCTGTATAAATAAAATGTATCATTATTATTATTAAATGATCCCTAGCCAGCGGCCATGGGTTTGACCCCAAAGCCTGTGGCCTCTCTATTTCATCCCTCTTCCTGTCTTTCTCCACTGTCCTGTTCAAACGAAGGCACAATTGCCCAAAAAATAATATTAAAATTGTTATTTCCTACTAGCCATTGAATCTGGACTAAAGGCTGGGAATAATTAATTTACCTATCTATAATGTGTACTACATTTGCTACAAATATCACGGTTTCATACTACTAAAAAAAAGAAGACCAAACCTTTTCCAGTACCAAAGTTTCAGGCACACTGCAAATTATGATTATGATATGATACAAGAGAGGATCAAATATCTAATATATATGAGATTAAACATATTTTGAGTCCTGCTCTTGATACTTGATCTTTTAGATTGTCAGAGGTAGACATGCTACGTTTCGGTACCCAACTCCTACTAATCTCCTGGGACAGTTTTTGCTGAGTGAACTGTTCAATTAACTCGTCCTCAAGTACCCCTCCATGATTAAACACTGCAGCTGCTTCATTTCAGACCTAATACTCCATCTGTTCAGGGATTTGCTGACGCTGTTGCTCAAACTTGTACTTTGCACAAAATGGAAACAGCCTTGAACCCAAATTTAGAACGTTTTCAACACGTATCATCATCAAAGCTATTTTACTCCCTTTTTTTTTTTTACCTAAGGTCAGATAAAGTGTTGACACATGACTTAACACCTGGTCCTCCTTGGACTAAACGTGTTTGTACAGACTCGGGGCAGGTGGAGCACCTCTCAGATGTGACGGCTACTCCCTCCAGGAAGTCGTGTCGTCCCGACTCGTTGAGGCGCTCCTGCAGGATCTGGATGCCCTCCTTGACGTCGCGCAGCTGCTGGCTGTAGCGCTGGATCTTGTGCTCGATGTCGGCGAGCTTGCGGGCCGTGTCCATCTCCAGCTCCTCCAGCATGCTCTTCTGACGCTCGCGCAGGAAACGGTGGAGGCGCTCGAACGCATCGCCGATGGTGGCGCGCAGGCTCTTGGCTGAGGACTGAAACACAAAAGGGGGTGAAAGGATGATTCGCAAACTGTCACCAGGTCTGTGTGCCAGACTTTGTGCCATAATTAGCAGGGTTTGTTGAATATTTCAGTTACAATCGCCTTTCTCCTAATCACATAACAGTCAGTAATTCAAGGGCTTACAAAGTGCTCTAAGTTATGTTGAAATTACGTTAACATTCGTTCATTGATTCGGCTTGTACGTGCATTGATTTTAAGTGGCTCTAAAAAAAGAACAGAAAATGTACAGCCGCCCACAGAGGAAATTCTGAAGCTTTTACACAGAAACAAACAAAAAGTATGAGTGCGGGTGGGGTAAAGCTGAGCCATAACAGGACCGGCTGACAAGCAGGAGAAGCTGAAGTCATTACAGTCACAGGCAGGTGCTTTACAAGGGACAGCAGACTGATGTGTAACGGAGGAGGAAAACTGGGAAGTCGGACATCAAAGAGAATGAATCATCCGAGTGTGTGACAGACAGAACAAAGGGGTGTGATGTGAAAACCCTGTAAAAATGGAACAGAGGATCCTTTCAACTGGAAGCGTCTGAGAAAAGCAAAGACCGGAGCTTCATTCACAAATTTTGTGAAGACTTTCCCCGTCTGTCTCGGGCCATCATCGCTTTACTGCTTACTGCTTTACAGAGAAATCTGGACTTGTGTTTGTTCACAGCCTCAGAGGAGGACCAAACATCTGGCCATCAAAGAGCAACTCAGACAATTAACAGCTGCTGAATCTTAAACTAGAGCTCCAGATGAATCTTGTCTGTACAAAACATTCGATGAATGAAGCCTCTCTCTTTTTTTATCAGAGTGTAATTTACAGCCCTCCTCTGATCTTTTCATGAGGAGCTGGATTTAGGAACTGTGATCTGTGGTTTAATTACACTTGCCTAAAAATTCAATCAATCCCCTCCAAACAGCAGGCGTGTTCTTCCTGCTCTCTCAGAGATCAGGAGCGGGAATGTGGGAAACTATTCAGATGATGATTTCTGTGAAAACGCAAGAGCCGCCACATTGAGGTGGGCTGCATCCCGGCATCCTCCCACCTCCTTGACATCTTGAAAACTTGTGGCGAGTAGGAGGAGGACTGCAGCAGCCTTGCTATCAGTCTCGGTGGCGTGCCTGCTGCTTTGGCCCAGCGGGGCTGTGATGGCACAGAGAGGAAGTCTGCAGCCCTTGGAAACAGGAGGCTAGCTACCTTTTAGAGAAGCATTCCATGATGAAGCGGATCCCTGGTGGGCATGTGAATAGGAAACAATGTGTATCCTTCAGATGGAGATCCCCCCGAGCGCGCACAAGCCAACAGCTCAAATTGCAAGGCGGTGCATTCAGTTAGGATGGGAGCTGGGCTACCGCACAGCTTTCTTCCCTATCTTACGCTGCATTCATGTGGTGACGGAATAATGAGTTTCCAAATTTAACAAAAAATTTAACTAAAACGCTGCTCAAGTTGAGACAACATTTTTTTCTACACATCTCACTAAATTGTTGATGTCACATTTGAAAGACATTAAAAAAAATTGAATGATTGGGGGATGATGAGGCAGTTTTGATTAAAGGGATAGTTCAACATTTTGGCAAACTGGCCCATTGCCATTATCCTTATAGTCTTAGGAGTAGGTTCATTACTTTTAATCGTGGGTGCAAGCTATTTTTAGAACGGCGGAGAAACAAGATCCAATTTTTCCAAATCTGATTAAAACCACACACAGAGTATGTTTCAAATGTGATTCTGGTTGGGTATGTACTGATTCGTTTTAATGTGAACAGCCCCTTAGTCTGGTTCAGTAGCTACACAACGATGAGGAAAACTGCTGGGCTGACAGTTGTATTCTTATTTATTGAGATGCACCTGTAAATGAACAACACGTTCAAAACAAAGACAAATAACTTCAAATTCAGGTAACGTCAAATGTAGCCAGATGAGGAAGATCTGCAGGCAATAGTTCATTTTCAGCAGCCTGAATGCAGCAGGGATCAATGCAGTCACAGGGCGTCTTCCTTCCAGGCAGAGCACTCTGTGCAAATGGATGTAAATCTAATGAGAACAGCTCATTTCCGAGTGTTTGTGTGTGTGTGTGTGTGGGGTGGGCAGCAGCTGAAAGGCCTGCATCAAGCAGTCAGAGTGAGTCTGGCAGTGGAGGGTACTGCAGTGCAGAACCTGGGCAGAGAGACGGGTGATGTAGTGACATCGGACAGCAGCTAGAAAAACAGGTCCCTCAATGAGAAATAACGCTGACGGCTGCAGCATCGTCTCTGCCAGAGACCTTTACCTGGTTATATAGGCTCAGTGTCACTACAGGAGAGGTGTGTGTGTGTGTGGGTTGAGGGATTAACATATTGAGTAGATGCTCATGGTTGGCTGATTAAAACAAGGTGTTGAGATTTAACAGCCACTCAATAAACCAATTTACGTGTTGGAATTTAACTGTCAGTCCAAATCAGTTAGAAAGGAAGACGGATAATCAGTGACTGAAAGACTGAACACATTAAACAGACCCGTCCTCCGTCTGTGTGAACTCGATGCTAAATGAGACTCACTGTCACCATTTTGGACACTGGAGATGCAAACAAGAATGTCCTGCTGCATGTTCTGTTATGACTGCAGAATTACTTGTTACATCAAAATGGGGAGCGAGCATTCACTTGTTTCTTCCTTAATTGTTTCTTCTAACAAAATGTCAGAACATGAGTTTGTCACTATTACGTTGAGATTTTCTCTGCTATGTTTACAGTAAAGTGTCTGTTCATTAGACTAAAGACATTGAAAACATCAGTGCTGGCATTTTTAAACCATTTTATATTAGGTCTCACAAAAATAGTCGGTGCACTGTGATGGCGGACAGAAAACTGCAGATTCACAAACATACCTGGTATTTTTTACTTTAAAAACCAATGAATGTTAATAGTTGCTGAGGAATCGATCATTAAAAAAATGTTATTTAGACATTAGACACATGACAATGAGTGCTGAAACTATTTGTCAATCATTAAGTTGTTTTGGGCAGCTGGATTCAGTAATCCAGTCATCAGAAGGTCGGTGGTTTGATCTCCGGCTCTTTGAGTCCACACGTCGAAGTGTTACTGGGCAAGATACTGAACCCAGAACTGCCATATATTTATCAATAGTTTGTGAATGTACTGTATGTGTATGAATAAAGCACTACACGTCGGTTAAGGTGCTGCATGTGTGTATACTGTAGGTGTGTGTAATGAGTGGTAAAGCAATTGATGTACAGGTGCATCTCAATAAATGAGAATACAACTGTCAGCCCAGCAGCTTTCCTCATCGTAATGTAGCTACTGAACCAGAGCCATTCACACAACGGATCTGTACAAAAGTAAAGGTAAAAGGTAAAGGTACTTTATTTGTCACATATACAGCTAGTACAGTGAAATTATTTCTTTCCCAACCAGAATCACATTTGAAAACCAGTTTTGTAAGAATCTGATCTCATGTTGTTTTTGGCTGTTTAGACAAGTCAAAAAATCAAACTAGATACAATCTGGATGCTAAAAATCAGATTTGGAGTGGCAGTGTGAACAGGGCCTACAGTAAGAGACAGGCTCAGGAGACCTTTGCAGCTGTTTGGAGTTAACCAGCTTATTAGAGTGTGACACCGTCAGGTTACAATAGTGAACCTTTTCACTATATTCTATTATTGATTTGCTGAATTTTGGATTTTCATTAAATGTAAGACATAATCATAAAGACATGAAATACTTCAGTCTGCGTGTAATGGATCTATATAAGATGAGTTTTGAACTAAATTAACTTCTCTATGATATTCTCATTTATTGAGATGCACTGCAGTTCATTTTGCCTTTGTTTTGGGAAAACATGCTTGATAATCTTTTGTTTGTTAGCTAACTTGCTCTATTTCTTTGTAAATTGAGTATTATTGGACTGACATCACCCAAGCTCTGGAAAAAATGAAGAGGCCACTTCAAAATGATCAGTTTCTCTGGTACTATTCACAGGTATATGAACACTTTTGTTTTATTCTAAACTACTGACGACATTCCTCCCACATCCGAAATGAAAACATTGTCATTTAGAGCATTTACTTGCAGAAAATGACAACTTGTCAAAATAACAAAAAAAGACGCAGTGTTTTCAGACTTAGAATAACACAAAGAAACCAATTTCATATCCATTTTTAAACAACACAACACAATTTTTTTCTTTTAACTTAGGAAGAGTTCATAAATCAACATTGGTGCCATAACCACAATTTTAATCACAGCAGCTGTTTTTATACTCTTCCTAGTTAAATATGATTTGGTTCAGGTGATCATCTAATCAGTGCCTCATTGTGCTTACTGCATGTTGAGTTTAATAGACACTTGAATGGAACGGCTGCCAAACATGTAGAGAAGCTAATCGAAGACAAATTTGGAGTGGTCTCTTAATATTTTCCAGAGCTGTATGTCAGACGTGTTTATGGGTTATAGTGATAATGAAAGTGATCTCAGGTTCAGTTTTTTCATGGTTTTGTTCCGGTACCTTGGTCTCAGTGAGCTGTCTCTGCAGGAGCTGCAGGGCCTCGGTGTGTCCCTTCTCACTGTCCTGCAGGGTGGCCAGCTGCTCCTTCATCTCCCTCTGCAACAACAAACAACAGGTCACCAACTCATCACTGGCCTTGACTGTCAAACTGAATTCAATTAGGGTTTCATGTCTGGCTGAAACGTTCATACTGGTTTGCTCAGATTACCTCAAAAACCAAAGTCACATAAATAACATCAATTTATTTGGCGGGGCACATTTCTACAAGTCCAGCATATTTATTTGAACAGCATTATTTGTGTAACAGCTCTCTCTGCCCGCGTACAAGGCAGCAGAGATTCAAGCCTCTGCTACAAAACAAGCAAGGCGGACGGAGAGCCAGATATGAAAAGAGATAAAAATGAAATCTCCAGAGATGTCGAGCTGTGTCACAGAAAAACTAGGTCTCGTCTCTGTTGCGGGTTCTGCCAGTATGTTCCTGACAACCCAGTCACCTCCAAGTGTCCCAGCGGCAGAGGGGAGGGCTCTGCAGGAGCCGGTGGGGACGGCTTCTGTTACAACTGGTGCAGGGTTGTTTTTCTTTAGGTTTTTTTTTTTTGTTTTCTTTTTTTAAATGCTGGTCCCACATGGCAAAAACACTGGTGCACACACATTTTTGTGTCTTTCTGGACAGACACGGTGCAGCAGATGTGCTCCCTTCAATACAGTCTTGCACATACACACTCAGCTCTGAATTTATCTCATCAGTGAGTTGTTGATGTTCTCATACTGAGAGATTGGTGATCACTGAGTGAGTATGAATGTATTGATGGGATGTGTTGGTTCTAACATAGAGACGGATGAGAGTGGTATTCATTTTTATTTTAGCATAGGCTATTAGCTAGTATGGAGGTAAACGTTTGTTCAGTTCATTCCTTATCAAAGTTAAATATTTCCCTTCAGTCCACAAAGACGAACTTCATGATGAGAGTGAGCATTAGTTTTCCTCTGGGGATCATGAGCGACTGGCTCAATTAAGTTTCTAACCTCCACTGTGATGATGAGACACTGTTTTCTCTTTTCTCTAGTGCCAAGCCACTAGTGTGACCAAAACAGGTTTATTCCATTTTATACATTCACTCATTTAATGATAAAATATTTGTTTGGTAGTGATCAGAGATAATAAATTGGATGGATTTTGTAACAAAAAAATATCAACAAAATTAAAGTGGTATTCTTTGACTGTGCAGCTATACAAACAACATAAAGAATAGTGTATGAAGAGGTGTTGCATCATGGGTCTGCCCTTGAACTGATGGATGGTGGATTCAGTTTTAACCCAGTCTGAGCTGGAACCACCTGAACTATCTATAATCACAATCATGACTTGAATTCAACAACAAAAAAAGACATAACATTAAGCTGACACCTTTGACAGTTCCCAAATATATAAGACCCAATGGACACAAAACTGCTGCACATTTAAAAGAAACTACACAATGAAGTGAAAAACAAGCGTCAAATTTTAAGAAATGTCCTGAAACAAGCTGACAAAAGCCTCATTTACTCCACACCGTGGTAAAGCCGTCCTGCTGCCTGCTGTCTTTGCTCATGTGACCTGCACATCATCGTCTCTGTGACTGTCTCTCAGCGTCGGCTCCTGTGGACACCACCCACCAAATGGAGCCGTCAGCTTACCTTGGCTCATGAGACAACCACTCAGCAGCTGCCAGAATAGATGTGATAGAATAGAAAAAAAAAAGATTCATAACAATTTCAGAATCTAATCCACGCGGACAAAAAAAAAAAAAAGGTCAAAGTGCCAATTCGAACGGAGAAAATAAGCCGTGCATCAATTTGTTTCTTGCCCTCAATCATTTGCTGCGAAATTGAAAAGGAGCGGTGGGGTTTGTGTGTGTGTGGGCTGTGGAAGTTGAAGCGTGTTTCTTCTCAAGGACAGAAACAGAGGAAAACAATGGCTGGTGCAGAGGGGGAGCGTGACTCTCCATGTTAATGATAGGAGTGCGGCAGGCGCAGCGGGCTCTCCGCCTCATTGCTACACGCTTGTCTGCAGCAGGTCAAAGGCCGCTCCCACACACTGAGCTAGACCAGCACTGACGAACTGACTGCAATCCTCCGCTTCTCTCCTACGACACCGTCTGATTGACTGGTCGGAGAGTTAACATCAACTGTTGCTGCCATCCCGATGCATTGATGTAAACTCAAACATCTCTGAAATGTATTTATTACAACTGTAGGCACTTTACCCTAAGCACTTTCAAAATAAAACTTTATGACAGATACTGCCTGTTGATGCACTTTAATGAATCTCAAATAGCACTTTACGACAACTATGGTAGGATAAATGCACTTTAATTTTTTACCATCCTCCTGATTAATGCAACCATTATGTGATGTACGGTACTATGTTTACCATTTGTTTGTCTTTGTCTAAATGTCGTTTTATTTGTTTGTGGACCATGAGACTATGAATGGAAATTAGCTCTCTAGCTAAATTTGGCATATTTACATCAAATAATTGTTTTTGCAGGGTTCCTACACATTTTAAATTTCCAAATTCCATACATTTTCCAGACCCTCATTTCTGGACTTCTCAGTAAAAAAAAAAAAAAAAAAAAAAAAATAATAATATATATATATATATATATATATATATATATATATATATATATATATATATATATATATATATATATATATATATATATATATATATATATATATATATATATATATATATATAATGTTAATAAATCATGCAATTAATCTTTGTTTTCATTATTCTGAATTTGTATGCCATTATGTAACCAAATAATTTCCAGGAGATTGTAGCTAGGTACAGTGGCACACACAAAATAATAATGTGAATAAGACCAAACCCAGATAAGTATTAAGATAAATAAATTTCCAAACAATAGTTTCCATTTTCCATACTTTTCCAGACCTGGAAATGTTTAAAATCAAATTCCATACTATTCCATACTTGCGTAGGAACCCTGTTTTTGTATGTTCATGAATATGCAGAGTCCCATTTCAAATAAACTAATAAAAGAAATTAAAAACCCAAGCACGTCTACAGAAAGTCTTTTTTTTTAACGATCATTGATCAACCTGTTAAATTTACAATGTCTCTTGAGTTTTGCGACCAACACTTGTCGCTGACATCCTCTAAATAATTTGGAGAACGTGTTTACTTTGACTTGAATTTAGGCAGGCATTTTAGAAACAGCAAGAAATCAACCTTGGTGAAATCGTCTTCATACATTTCAATCCCCTGAACCTCCTCCATAACATGCAATTACATAATCCTCTTTAATCTTCCTGGAAGCAAAAACCGTCCTTTGAGCATCCTACAGACGGAGATTTCCTGTAATGACTTTTTCGGAGTAAAAACTGAGGAGGAAACACACAGCTGTGGAGTCCATCCCCGCGCCCCAGGACAAGAAATTGAATCTATATCAGATGTAATTTACACGCATCTAGGGAGAAAAATGTGTGTTATGACGAGCGGACCGTTATTAAGTGACAAAACAACCGCTGCAGGTAGATGCAGGCAGAGCGCCTGACAAGGAGATTTGTGTGTGTTTGTGTGTGTGTGTAAGCAGCAGCATGAGAGTGTGTGTTTTTGTACTGTGTGTGGAGGCGTCTCTCTCCTGTCCATCACATCTGGCCTGCACAAGTCTGACATGACATTTCCCCAGGACCAAAAGTTGCCGGAAGTGGAGGGTGGGTGGTGGCGGTGGGGAGAGAAGGGGGTCACGGCTTGGGGATTATAAATCTGAAACTCATTTCATCCTGCTGTCATTTCCCTCCTCTCCCTCTCCTTGGCGTTCTTAGGAAGATATACTGTATAATACAATGAGTAAAATAACACACCGGCAGTTCCTTCTGAAATGTGCACCTGGCTTCAAATTCCTCAAACTTTCCTTACAGCTGCGAGTGTGATAATATTCAGCAGCTCGTTCGCGAATTTAAAGAGCGTTGCTGGCTTCAAACTGCCAGCGCCGATGAGGAGGCGAACAAAACAACATGCAGCAGTGTCACAGCATGAATAATAAAAAGCCTACAGGATGGAGAAGTTCCTCTCACACACAAGACATGAATAACTTCCAGAGATTTCATTCAAACTGATGACGGCGGAAAAAAATTAAAAAATAAACAAAGGGAGAAGATCTTGCAACTCATCCTCTTACTGGAAGACGCCCCGACTGCAGGGCCAATACGCTACTTATGACTTACAATGGCATTGGGATGCTTTTCATCAGTTTATCACTGAGCAGAAAGGAGGCAGAGCTCACAATAACTCCATGTACTGCAAGTGATTTTCACAGGGACAGTTTGGCGTAACCTTCATGGAGCTGGGGGTGTCACTCTGTGATACAGATAACGGGGTGAGTAAATAAGATGGCAGCCAGTAACACGGCAGCGAGCACGCTGCAGCCGTCACAGTCCAGCAGTAAGCTCTACGGGCTTGTTGTTATTCAGCATGGACCAGGTCTGAGATATGTGACCAACACACTGAGCCCTGAGCTTGTAATGGGCAACAACATAACATCAAGTATGCTACAGTACATGGACACACGTTTCCTGTTTGGTGCAGAGTGGTGGTTTGGTTCAGACTGATGTCTGGAACCTGTCTGTGTTTTTAGAGATTCCACCGGTGTTGGATTGACAGCTCTGACAAGACAGGAAAGTCAGTGCAGTTTATACTGTATGTGTTGTGAAAGTCAAGTATCCACCACAGGAGAGCATGTATTTGACTTTATATGAGAAATGTAAAAACCAAACTTCTGTTAAAAGGATAGTTCAACATTTTGGCAAATTGGCCCATTGCCATTATCCCTATAGTTTTAGGAGTAGGTTCGTTACCTTTAATTGTCGGTGCAAGCTATTGCTAGAACGGCGGAGCAGAGCCATGAGCTGCTCAGAGCTACGCTACGGAGGCTAATGGGATTTCTTGGTTTCCCTCATCAAATACACAATCCAACAACTCCAAAACACTCTGGTGGACAAGTTGTAACCTGCACATTCACCACACTATGAGATAATAACAGAACGTTACAAGACAGAGTTGTTTTAGAGGTAAATGTAGAGACTGCCTGCCAAAAAACTGGCCCAGACAGGAACACGCATCAGTGGTTTTGTGCAGGTCACAACTTGTCCACGAGAGCGTTTTGGAGTTGTTCGATTGTGTATTTGATGAGTTTGATGATGGAAACCAAGAAATCCCATTAGCCTCCGTAGCGTAGCTCTGAGCAGCTCACGGCTCTGCTCTGCCATTCTAAAAATAGCTTGCACCGACAATTAAAGGTAACGAACCTACTCCTAAAACTATAGGGATTATGGCAATGGGCCAGTTTCCCAAAATGTTGAACTATCCCTTTAAATACATCAATTGTTAATGAGATCTCTTAAAATTTCCCCATCAGTATGCAATTAGCAATGTATAATCTTGTCTCCCTGTGGTCAGTCACTGTTAACCACCTTAGGTTTACTTTCTATTGATCATTTCTGCTCATCCGCCCTCTGCTCTCTGCGGCGAGGCAGGGCTGTGCTCATTACACCTACGCACACACAGAGTGAGCAGAGGAGCAGAGAGGCCGCGCCGACCACACAACCTAAGTAAATATTAGTTAAGTCTGCTGGAGTTGACACTATTGACAGTATTACTGAACTTAACTGTAAGTGCAATAAAAGTCCAATAAGAACTTTATCAAACCAGCTGTTGAACAACCGACGAAGCAACAGAGACGGCGGAGCCATTTTCAGAGCAGAGCACTACAGTATAAGGAGATGCTGGGTTTTTTTACCTTTAAATGTAAGGGGAAGTGTCATTATAAGTCTTGTGTTATCACACCTAGATTATTGCTCAGAGGTTTGGTCGTGCGCTGATACAACATCTATAAAGAAACTGCAAATAATAATAAATAAGGCAGCACGATGTTTACTTCATTTTCCATATCGAACTAATGTCAGTAAAATGCACAACTGTCTTACTTGGTGGAATGAAAAGAACACATATATTGCCTCATTACTTGCTTTTATTAGAAGAATGTCTGTGACTAAACTGCCAAGGGTTTTATACTGTACAAACGTCTGTCTTTCAGTTTGGATGAACAAGGTTACAACACAAGACATAACATGCTACGGAAGGTAGATTTACTCTACCTACAGTGAAAACAAACAAGATGAAAAGTACGGTAGTGTACAGAGCCGTGGTGATATGGAATGCTCTGCCAGGACATATTACAGAAAACAACAAATATAGATTTAAAGAACTACTGAAAGAGCATTTATTAGCCAAACAGCTCTCTGTGTCTGTCGATGTTGAGTTGAGGCTACTTGGTACTATCAATTAGTGTGATCCAAATTCTGTTTTTGTACAATTAATTATGTCTGATGCATGTTGAGATATACCTGACCATCTGACCATCTCAGGCAGGCATTTCAATAAGCCTGGGGGTATTGTATTGGGATATTGTATTGTGATGCTGTACGTCTCTTCAATTATGCTGCTGCTTTGTTATTTATTTTGTATAATAGTGGTATGATGTTTGTATTTTTTATGTATCTGTGAAGCACTTTGTGAGTCTTCTCTGTGAGAAGTGCTATATAAATAAAATTTTACTTACTTACTTTACTATTTAAGAAATTTGTTAAAAGTTACATTGTTGAGGTACTGTTAATATGAACTGGGTTCTGTTTTTTTGTGAGTGTTTTTTGTTCTGTCATAGTGTACTGCAGTGGAAAGATAATTAGGAAGAATAGCAATGGCCTTCGTCAAAGCTAATGGAGATCCAAATAAATGAAATGAAATGAAATCTGTTATCACGACATTTATGGCTTTGTAACAAGTGAATCATATCTCTATCACTTAAACTGTCTTGATCTCATGTTTACAGCTTTGGGTCTGTCTGTAATAAGAATACATGTGTTAAGAGAGATGGATACAGCATTGCCATTTAGTCTTATTGCTAATTTGTCCTGGTGGTGTTACAACTGAAATTGACAATTAATGACAAATGAATGTCTGTAAAACTGTTGACAAGATTCACTGAAGTGCACAAATGGTAAATTGATGCCTGTTCGGTTAAAGCTATGGAGGATTTGTGTTTGTATTGTATCAGTTTTTCATTTGCATGACATCATATATTAATATTAAACTGTTCTATTCTTGGCTCATGTGCCAGGTAAGCAGGTTTTCAGTGGGCCCCATCTTAACTCCAGAATCCAGTTCCTTTAATAAGCCTGTGGTGATACTGTAAGTCACTGTGAACACCAACTGTAGGGTAAGGCATCTTTTTTTCTTTCTCCTTGGACCAGACTGAATGCAATGGAAGAAATAATAAATTTATGAAACAGCGAGACGAATGATGACACATCAACACCTCTGTCATTAGTTGATTCATCTGAATGTGTCTTAACGTAATGGAAAGAAACAGAACAGAAAGAGAGAAGAAAGAGCCCGAACAGAAAACCTTGTAAAGCGACAGTCAGTGTTGTGTTTCTGTAACTGGATCACAGAGGACAGGAGAAAAGCACACAAATGAAGCCAACAGTACACAGTACATGCCATCTCATCGGCAGGTTGTCCTGATGAGACGTGATGACAGGCGACTGGCCTGTACGAGGCCTCGTCTTCGCGGTACGAGGACCCTTTCGCGGCGCTCAATGCCAAGGCGAGTGCAGCCTAGAGACACTGATGCAGGCTGCAGAGAAGGAGCTAACAGCAACAGCAACTGATGTCACAACCACAGAAATACTCCCTGTGATGTATGGCAGTGTGGGGGGGGGGGCAGGATTTTAAATGTAATTTTGTCGTCTCTGATGTATTGTGGTCTTATAAATGTGCCAGTCACTGCAATATCATAATGCACAACAATAAAATCAGGGATACAACATACACCCGCTGTGAATGTTTCTTAGTTTCGTTTTCAGGGATAAGCCAATACATGCGGGTTGATTGGAGCTGTGTGCAAGGTCATGATAAACTGTGGGCCAAAGGATTAGAGGCCAGTGATGAATATGTTTCACCTGTCTGTCTGGTGTGATGGCTGCCAGTGCTCTGGCCTCCAGGCTGTAGCCAAAAAAAAACAAAAAACAACAACTTGTGAAACGAAACAAAAAGCGGAGCAACGAAAATGCTGTCTCAGGCTGCAAACTCCGGTGCATTTTGTTCCAAGACATCAAACTGAGCTCAAGCTGTGCCTTACATCCTGAAGCCTTGTTTCCTCTAGCATCAGCAGAGTCGGCCGCCTCTCCGGAGGGACGAGTGTGTCCCTGCAGCCGGAGCTCAGCCAGCGGAGCGGGCACAGGCTGAGCTGACTGAGCAGCACTGGCTCAGTCAGAAGGCTGGAGGACAGAGACAGCGGTGAGCTCTACATCTGTCCTAGTGAGACGAGTGCACTCTGCACTATATGTGGGTATGTGTGCATCTGTTCCACGCGACTAGTGCCGTCAAGGTCTCAGCTCTAGTCTCGTAAAAAAAATGCCATTAAACATCTCACAGGCCACGAAAGACCACTCACTTCAATTCACTTCATTTAATCAAATGCTGAATAGCATGGAAATGTATTGATAGTGAAACTTTACTTGGTGTTGACAGTACAACTAACTCAGTTAGTCACCTTCGACTCGGAAAACTTGTGATGGCCAATTTGACATGACATAGACAGAACAATGGAATAATTCAGTGACAAAGAAAGAAACTCATAGATACTGAAAATGATAGTTACCTCCCTAATTTGACGAATTGTTTAGTCATACAATGTCAGAGAATATTTTTTTTTAAAAGCCCACCCAAGGTCAAAGGGTTTGCTCTGTTTGAGAGTCCAAAACCCAAATATTTCACATTAATGAGAAAGTGAAGAAAAGAAAAGAAAAGAAAAACAAATTCAGAAAAATTAGATTAGATGAAACCAGAAAGGAGAGTTTCTCTTAACTTCCTGTCACACAACTAAATGTTTCAGTGTAATTACTGACCTGCTCATTTGCAGTTATATTACGTTTGTTGGACATTATCAACACAAGGTTTAAAAGGTAATGAAGTCCTTTTACTCAGCACTTAAAACAACAATGAAACAGATTGACTGTAACTGGTTCTAGGTCTGAGCAACAGCTCACAAATGAAATGACCCTCACATCCACGACTTCAACTCCACAGGAGACGTTTGGTAAAAAGCGGTGGGGATGAGTGGAAGCGCTGAGGCTGGCGGCCTTCTCCACTTCCCTGAATATAGGACACGTCATGTAAATGATGAATGCTCAGCGGCTGCTGCTCCACTTCCTGGAGTGAGGAAGGGCACAGAGTATGCTAATGTAATACTCTAAACATGGAGAGCGAGGGACTAAAAAAAAAAACTCCGCAAAAAAAAACTCCGCATGTCAGTTTTCATATTTTTTACCCTTAAAATGAAAAGATTCATGATGTTTGATTTGCTGACACAGGTCTGCAGAGTCTACAGACTGAATTGAGAACAAAGTGTTGGAGCACTGAGGCAGCAAAGTCTGGGAGATGTCTGAGGGTTTAGGGAAAGACAAGCAGGTCTCAGAGCCATCAGTGTTAGGTTTGATAATCTACACAGCGCAGGACAAGCCATTTAAGAGTAACATGGGGTTTGCTGTTGGCACAAGAGTGGGAATCAGAGAAGAGTTGAGCGATAAGAGCAGGCCTGCTGCTTGTATAAAATCACCAGCCTGACAGAAGCTACTTAGCTTCACATTCAGTCTGGAGGCTCCTCCTCACCGCTGAGCACAACCAGCTACACTCAAACACACAGCTCCAGTTGGATATGAATGTGACACAGTCAGTTTAAAGTTAATGAGCAGTATCAGAACAGAGTCACTGCTGCAACCAGTTCCAACCCATCTCTGCACAAGGCTAATCCTGGAGGACTGTATGCCGTGTCAACAGAAAAGACAAAACACAGCATTCAAAAACATTTACTTCCTTTTAAGCCTGCTAGATTACATAGTATCCAAAACAAAGCACGAGCCTCAGCCATGAATCACCGACATCTGTAATCATCTCCACATGGAGGGATTAATAGTAAAACTGGTTCAAGCTATGTTTGGAAGCTCCACCTGCCTGTGCAGCAACCGCACTCAGACCTCAGTTTCACATCGTTGGAGCCAAAGTGAAACCTCAACTTCCCTGTTTCAGTGTAAACAAAAGTAAGAATCAAATAACTTCTCAGTGTTTTTTTTTTTTTTTTTTACACCACACGTTGATATGTTAAAGGGATAGTTCAACATTTTGGCAAATTGGCCCATTGCCATAATCCCTATAGTTTTAGGAGTAGGTTCATTACCTTTAATTATTGGTGCAAGCTATTTTTAGAACGGCGGAGCAGAGCCGTGAACTGCTCAGAGCTACGCTACGGAGGCTCATGGATTTTCTTGGTTTCCCTCATCAAACTCATCAAATACACAATCCAACAACTCCAAAACGCTCTGGTGGACAAGTTGTGACCATAGACTGTAAAAAGAATGGACGTAGCACCCGTGACGTCACCCATTGGTTTGGGGGAGTCTGTTTTGTGCCGCTACTACGGGGGTTTGAGCTGCGCCATGTTGGATTCTACTTGCCATATTTGGAGCGGTGCGGCCGTTGGCCGGCCGAGAGCCCGCCCACTGGCCTCGTAGCAGCGGTCCCCGGACCTGTCACTCAACGGTTCTGCGCCCTAATTGGCCAGAACTTTAAACCTAATAATAGTAAAACAGTAGAGTTTAAAAAAAATTCACCCCCCTCAGAGTGTGTGTGGGGGTAGAAACTATCGGTTGAGACAAAAAAAATAAAATGTACCAGGCTGTAAATATGTTTTTTTAAGCTGTAAAATCGCCTATTTTAACATGGGGCTCAATTGGAGTTGCTCCCTTCTGGAGCCAGCCCTGCAGCGACAGCCGAGGGGATTGCAGTTTTTTGAACGCGGAAGTGAGCTTCACTTCTCAGACCGACAACTGCCCCCTTGGTTGTGACCTGCACATTCACCACGCTATGAGATAATAATGGAACATTCTGAGACAAAGTTGTTTTCGAGGTATAGTCTATACAGAAAAACTGCAAAATGGGCCAATTTGCAAAAATATTGAACACTATCCCTTTAAATGATGGCAATTTAAAGGTGTTCAGAATTGGCAGTTTGTCCTGTTTGTCCTTCTACGAGTTTCCATGAGTTGCCGCACAAGTTTACCCAAGTAAGGAAAATGAATTTGATTGGTCGTTATCAAGCGGGCAGGATATTCAATGTTTGGGGCGAGACCGAGCTCGGTGTGTGTGTGTCTCAGACGTTTGATTGACGGATGACGGATCCAATATCAGTGGCTGATGAATCGTGAGCAACGTGACGCATAATTTGTGCGCCTGCATTATCCAATGCGAAAAAAAAACTACCCCACTTTCACCCCGGATTTACTCGAAAATAGAATACTGCACAAAGTTTGGGCTCCGTCGTCTGATAGATGAGTTATTACACTAATGTTAAGACCCACAATGGGCTCAAATTCATTTCTCTTTTCTGTACTTTAAGAAATCTAATGTAATATCCCCAGCCCCCCAGCATCATCTTCAGTTCTAACATCTTGGCTGGAGTTGATGTTCAAGTATAGACTACCTTTTTTTTCCTTCCTGATGCTGATTCCTGAACCAGTGCATTTTGTTTTTTAAAGTACAACTTATACAACAAATTACCGTGATAACCTCTTATTATCTAGTTTGTCAGCCATCGTAAATGAAGAAAATCTAGGCATAAACGACTTCTTCCTTTCAATAGCTGTTAAAGTGCAGCCACAGTGTGTAAAGATAAAGACTTTCAAAATAAAGACCTATAAAGTTGTGAACACTACAGCGGTGTAACAGTTACTGTAAACAGATGCAGCGATAAATAATGATTCCTTTAAAAAACTGTTTCAGTGTAGTAACAGTTCATCTTTCACAGTTACAGTTTAAAATTGTGCAACAGCACCTTCAAACTAAATAATTATTGTAAGAAAACTGCAGTTTGAAGACGTGGCACACACTTGCTGATGCCCAATTCCGCAGCATCAGAGGCATTTCAAATGCTGGTATTGGTACTGGAACATCTGTAGCTGATAAGTGCGTTGAGAGCCCGTGGTGAGATCAGACAGCATGAGAAAGAGGTTAAATGGGCTTTTTTAAAACACCTTTTTAAGGGAAGTGCTTCCTTCACATTTCCTTCCTGCTCTGATTTTAAGGGTCTGAGGATAGAGAGCGTGTTGCCTTAAAGCCCCCAAGGGAAATTTGTGATTTGTGGCATCGACTTGAGGGCTGAGGGGTGATGAGTTTTTTTTTTTTAAAGACAGACTAAAAAGATGGAGAAAGATTACTTTAGATGAGAGTGTTGGTGAATTTTATGTTTATTCTATTGATCTCATTGATGAAACTGTAAACCTCGGGGAGGCAGGGTGCAACGATCATCACCTCACAGCTCGGAGTTACAGGGTTTCAAACTGGCAGACAGCCGCAGCCCGACTGTGTTGGGTTTGGATATTCACGCTATATCTACCTGTGTGGGTTTTCTCTTTCCTCCCACAGTCCATAACCCACATGCTAAGTTAAATGTCAACTCTTAATTCCTTATTGATTACTTTTTTTTTAATCCATACATTTTTAACTTCTTATAGCAAACACTAGATGCAGATTTGTCTTAGAGGATTTCTGTTTGCGCTGCACTGTCGATTTAAATGACACTTCAGCAGCTTCCACTGTTTCTGCATTTTAACTATTTCAGATGTTTGACCTTCACGATATTGTGGTGTATATGTAGCAGTGCTACATATACTCTAATCAACCCTATTCTAGCTTTCAAATAAAGGGGTCATTAGTTAGGCTGGTTTAAATGGCTATAATTAGAATCTCCACCCGGCCCTGCAGAAACCAAACACTCAGGAACCAAACTCAAATGCAGGCATAACAACGTGGCTCCGGAGAACTGGATTTCCTGCACACACTATTATCTCTTTTGTGCTGCAGAGCGACTTCACTCTGTCGACACACACGGTAAACACACCCCGGAAACGACCCTTGGATACGTTCTGACTGCCAGCAGATTTGCACCACAAACTAAATACGAGCTCATGTCTTTTAGGAAAAGCTTCCCCGGGATTAGTCAAACCTCCAATAGTCAGCATGTTGTTCGTATAAAACCATGTAGTATGTGTCAGGCGCACAAATCACCTTGTGAAAAAACATGATGTGGTTGCATGCCAGCCAGCGCCACACGGCAGGGATAACAAACAGATTTGTTTGCTTCTGCCTCGTCTTAGCGGCGGGGGTGCAGCTGGAAGCTGTTGTGTCGTAGCTGTTGTGTATGCGTGATGCGGCTCTATCCGACCAAACTAAATGTTCGCTTCTGCTTCTCTTTCACTCAGTCCCCCGACATCAAATAAATATTTGGGGATGTATGCCTGCTTTGTCAAGTCACACCGTAAAAATAACAGACTCTGTCTGCAGACACTGGCAGTACACTTCTATGAATTTTAAGTATAGCCTCCAGTCAGGTCTGCATGTTATTAAATCCCCTCATGATTTCCAATAATCTACATGATGTAGCCGGGATCATCACATAAAAAAAACTAATTTCAGGCGCTGTTCGAAGCACGAAGCAGGAGAAACACATTTCTCCATGATTAACACATGTCTTGTTTTTTACACTAAGAACCATGTTCAACCCAAACAGGTCTTCATCTGTCTCCTAAAACTGAACCTGAATGTGATTAAGCTCAAGAACACCAATCTCTGTTTATCACTTATCATAGGGAAGCTGAGGCCATCTAGACAAACAGCGCCCTGAGCAAACAAAACAGAAAATAAAGTCAATTATTAATGAATGCACTCGAGCAACTGTTTCACTTGCCAGAGCCAATTTCCTATTGCTTTAATGTGGGTCTCCAAGATGAAAAGATGAAAAAGTCACATTTTCTGTCCATACTCTGAGTTTATGTACCACTGTAATGGGCAGTGGTTTAACAAAGATAAAAGGTTTTTTGGAATACAGCAACTTAAAACAGAAACTTCTGATAAAAAGAATGACTGGGATTAAATTCCTTGGGGTAATAGTAGAAAATAAATTGTGCTGAAAAGCCTTGATATATAAATTATATCAAGACAAGGCAAAAGTTTCTAAATCTAGAACACTATACTGTACAAAGATGGGTCTAAATCGAGCTGCAGTCCACACCCTTGTTCCCTCACATGTCTGTCCATACATTCCTACTGCTGGAAGCCGCCATAAGAAATGTAAACAAAGCTGATTAGAGAACCAACAAACCAACTCTTTATAAAACTAAAAGCACTAAAGGCCTAGTTGACTTTAGAAAGGCTCCAATCATGTACAGAGTAATAAATCAAAAAGTACCAAACACTATTCAGTGATTGTTTCAGGTGAGGGACGGTACAGTAAATATGACCTGAGAAATGTATCTGTATACATATCTAGATATGCATGTTTAAAAAAAAAAATCCTTAGGACACATGCTAAATGTCATTGTCACAACCAAAGGAGACTATATATGGAACAACCACAGTGATAAAATGAAAACATGTTGAACAATACGCAAATTCAAAAGTCCTGAGCTGATATGGGATGGAAAAGTGACGGTGTTGACATCGATCTGGACTGAAATATCCTTGAGTTATTTGAATATGTGGTCTGCAGTCGCTTGTTCTTCATTTGTTTGAATGTATTACCGTCCTTTGATTTGATAAGATACCGCACGGTTACAAGGTTGAGTTTCTATTTACATAACACAGCAGCCTATTGCTGTCATCAAATAATAGAAAAAGAGGGTAGGGCCTGGGATTTCTTTTTCAAACCAAAAACTTTAAACTAACACGCACTGCATCAAACCAAAATCATCAACCCCTATTAACCTTGAATGGATCCAGCCCTCCCTGCCTGTGTGTGCATCAAAATACAGCTACAGTATATAGCTGAGGCTAACCTAGAGAAGAAGACATGGACACATCATGTTAGGGCTGTTCGATTTTGCCCCCCAAAAAATACCAATTTTCTTCTCTCAAAAACCAATTTCAGATTACGTTTTTTTTTTGTGAAATGACAAATTGTTTTATGTGTGTGCTGTTTGTGTCTCTACGGCAACACATCGCAGCCCAGATACATGAACGGGGGCTGTACTATAATTACCCTAGAGTAAAACATCGATTTTACGATTTCATGTTTTTTAACATCGTCCTAACTAAATAATCGCTATTACGATTTAAAACTGATTAATTGAACAGGCCTACATCATGTTCTGTGACTGACTCCTTATTTCAGGTGTTTTGCTAAGATTCCTGTCGACTTCACCTAAACAGTTGAAACACACACAGGTTACTCTGCGCGTCTCCTCCTCCGTTTTGCTGTTCAGTGAAGTCCAACTCGGGATTTTGTTGTTCTCATTTACATATTTTTGTGTTTCCATTGTCAGGCAGCCGAGCGACTGCTAACTCCTGTGGGATTTATTCACTCTGCAGACTGTTTTCAGCTCCGTTTTTCCCGCCATCAGAAACACCATGCTTAGTGTGCACAAAAGTACAAAATGAAGGCAACAATGCTTTTTCAGTTTCAGCTGGCACACTGTGGAAGCAGACTGGGAGCCAGTCAAAAGACATTCCCAAACACATCTACATACCTCTTGTAAAGCTTTAATATCATTTTAATGAAACAGCATCTTATATACACAGACTGTATTTCAAGAGGGTTTTTTTTTCCCTCTACCACTTCAAAATGACACTCTTGATAAAAGCTCATATGCCGTTCACAGCCCTCTAAACGATGCCGCAGTTTACACTTTCAATGCTTGAGGAATGCTTGCTTGTTTTACAGCTGCAGTTGCTGTGAGTCACAGCGGATAAGAGCGTCTGCTAAATGGCTAAACTGTAAACAGCTGCTCGAGGAGGAGCAGGAAACCTCTGTTAATGTTAATGTGCAGGCTGAGAGGAGCGGTGATCAGAGGAGCCAGGGCGCGGACAGCTGGCCGCTCCCCTCTGATTAGCCTGACCCTAGATGCTCGCTGAATGCATTACGGGAAATAAACAAGCTCTAAGAATACCTGGCCAAGGACGGCTGATTTGGCCGCGACTTGAAATGGAGTAATGGTGTTTAGAGCGTTATTAGGGATGTCAATCAATATACAGACCAAAGCAGGCAATGATGCAAAACTCTGCAAGCGCTACGGTCTCATTACAGCTCCATCAACAGGTGTTTTCTGGTTTTATTTAAATAGGTCTTTTTCCCACAATTCTGATAATATTGTACTGATTTCTTTTTTTTTTTTTTTACAACCCTTTCCCAAATCACACAGATGAAATTAGACTAGGCGCCAGCATGTGTGAGATTTCCCTAACCCTTGAATGAGAGGTTTTGGAGGTAAACAGAATGACAACGTGTCTTTCTCATTGACAGACAAGAGGCATTTAACATGTCAGCGTCTTCAGGGGGCCGGGTCCATCCGTCCCTCACGGCAACCAGTCGGCCCGGGGAGGTTCAGTCACATCAGGCTGATTAGAAGCTGTAAATGAGGACTCCTATCAGCAGCAGGTCTAATTAAATCATCTGAGGCAAATCACGGACACAGGGAATTACAGGAGATTATGGCCCCCGTCCGGCCCTGTGTAGACCCCCACCCCCCCCCAAAGAACAATGGCCTGTAATCTGTCTTCATTCTCCAGCTAATCAACCAACGCAGGGCTCGGAGTCCAACGGTTGAGACGGCGGGATGCAGCAGTTCACATCCACCCCCCAAAAAAAAAGAAATCAAAGTGATGCAGACGAAAGTAAAAGGCAGAGAAGAAGAGTGAATATTAAGTGCTCTGCCCTACGATCACTTACCGCTCATGGATTTTTTAACATTTACCAAGCTCTGCAATTGTCTGTGCCTAAAAGCCATCTTCCTCAGCCTCTCATTTCACATTCAGCACATTTGACAGGTCATTCTACCTCTGAGGCAGTTGAAGAAAGAGTGGCCGTTTATGCAACACCTTCCACTGCCTGCACTTTATTTATTTATTTATCTTTTTAATTTAAAGTGATCTTTTATTGGAGTGTCAGTGATGTGCAGGCTGCTCTCCCTGCTGATCTGCCTCACATTAAGGAGGCCAGGGCTCGGCATTAAGCCTCAGTTTAAGCCTCAAAACTTTAAGGACAGCACTTCCCCTTTCATTCACTAAGATGACCAGCAAATCCCTCCTCGCCAATGATCCCCCCCAGCCCCCACCCCTACCCCCACCCCCCTCTGACCTGCCGGGCCGGTCGCAGCTTGCACGCATCACTCCTGTGACCTGCAGGTTGGAACTAGTACGTGTCCAACTACTGATGCCACACGACGAGTACGATGCATTCAGATACAATGACTCATCACGAAACAGTCATGTGGGGAGAGTTTTGTCATTTCCACAGAAAAGAAAATACACCTCACAGCGCACCTCTTCGGATCAATGCTGCTGAGTAAATGAAACAGTCAGTTTCCAGTTTATTAAGCAACTCTTTAAATCTAGTGAAACATAACACAGCCGCCCTGCTGTAAATCCTTAAAGCAGAAGTTAGCGGAATATTTGTGTTAATATAAGTCTTAAATAGTTATATCTTCCGACAGCAATCACTTATATAGAGTGTTTGGTCTGAAACACGGGTCTGTCAGTCACTCCGCTCTGCTGTAAGCCGAGGAGAAAACTTTCCTTGTATCCTACAACCTTTATCCAATGAGGAGAGAGAACGGCATAAAGGGGCGGTCCTCAGTGTGTGTGCAGCCAAGGGATGCGCGTGAATGTGGTGACGTAGGGACGAGGGCGGGGACTGCTAACTCCATCGGCTGACAGGAAGTTAGCCAAAACGACCAGATCGCTTACTTCTGCTTTAAGAAAGGACATATTATGGAAATATCACTTTTTGAAGGCTCTTTAACATATATTTGGGTGTTTGTCTTGCCTTCCGGCCCCCAAAATGTGAGAATTGACAAAAAACCCTGTAATGTTCAGGCTCCCTAGGTTGAAATCCATGTGGTTTTATGAGCTGTTCCCTCAGTTGTCTTCCAGTGAAGGAACTAGGTTTTGAATTTGCATAATACCACCCCTACCTTGGACCAGCAGAAGGGACGGGGCAAGCAGTGGTTAATTTGCATTTAAAGGGACAGACACTGAAACCAGCCGTTCTGAACAGGGCTGTTTTGAGAGGATGAAAAGAGCTGTGATGTTTGATCCTTGTGGTATTTTGACCAAAGCATGTCACAGACATGTCTTTAAGACACCTGGGAACTATTTTAATCTGTGGAAAAGGAGGCAAGATATATCTCCTTTAATGAGAGTCATAATGTTCAGAAGGGAACTGTTTAATTATAGTATCATTTATATGGTCATTTTGGAGGCAAGTCTCAACCATAGATCAGCATTATGGCTCTGACAAAGGCGAGATAGCTACTGTTGCAATAGACTGCATTACTTTTAAATAGGTGTCAAGAATATCTGTTTAACAGTGTTGGAGAGGATCTATTGGTGCAAGTCTGAACTAAGGTGGCATTTCTGTGGAATGGCTTCAATGCAACATTTCCCCATATATTTCATAGTATCTACATGAGTCATGACACATGCTGATCTTACTTGGAACCAGACAAAACCTAACCAGTGACTTGTCCAAAAAGACGCTAGTTTTGTCGCTATAGGTGCTTTTTAGAGAAGAAGTGTTCAATTCTGTCTTTAACTCTCGGGCTGTAAACCCCCTGATGCACCGATTCATTAACTTCATCACTCAGTCATGATGAGTGGTCATGTTGTAATCTAATAATAAAATCTTCAGTGAAACATTTCGTTTTCACTTCCTCCTAAAGCGTCTGAAGATGCTCTTGGGTTTCCTTAGGGTTTGAAACAGAACATAAGATGGATGGTATCAGCCTCACTGTACTTGTGCTTAACACCGTCTGGTCTCTTCTCACCTCACGGCATGTTGCTGTTGAACGTGAACATTTTTTTCCCCCTCTATCAAACACATGGCAAATTGCAAGTCCAACCCCCCTGTGCGGAAGGTCTACATAAACCCTGCTAATGCACAGCAGATGTACAGACATCTGACTCACTTAAGTGGACGGCTAAGCAATCATCTAAACAAGACAAAATGCTACTTGTGATGGACGGTACAGCTCTTCTTTCTGCAATCAATGCAGCTGTTTATCTGCTAATTTTCCAATGGCATGGGCTCAAAGTAAACATTAATCCGGCCCCGAGCATCATCAGCAGTATCAGTGGTAAGTGCAGGACAGGCCGCCGCCTCTCCCTCGCTGCTCTAACCAAACATGACTGTTGTGTCTTTCCCCATGGCTCCTTTTCCACATGAATGCCGCCTCTCTGCCACACCACCCTGACTGACCGCCGAGCTGGACACACTCATTTGTTTTGGGGGTGGGTGGGTGGGTGGGGAAAATTAGCAGGGTGGGGGGCTGGGAACTAACTTCTTCAAAGGAATCGGTTACCAAACAAGATCTGTGGCATTTAATAAAGCACATACCTCAGGAACGGGGAGAAGATTACTGAGAGGGAAGACACGCAGGAGGGAGGGACAAAATAAAGAGACAGAGAGATGGAGCTGCTACAGGGAAAGGAGAGCAGACTGAGGCGAGCCACAGGGGAGATGGCAGCCGTGGGTGCCCTTGAAATTGCCTGACTCATTACTGCAGCAGCACGGCCGTGCGTGGTGATGGCGGGCTTCGGAGAGCGCTCTCGGCTGGGCTCTGTCAGTCGGAGAGTGAAAGACAGCCCCTGTTTTCAAACCACCAGAGGAACACTTCAAAGGCTGGCGTGCTCATTCTGCTCTTTCAAACAACCGCCCTGCATCACGGCGAGGCAAATGGGAAAAATGCTAATACATTTTTCACCATTAACGCCGTGTTTGTGGTGTGATAAGGAAGAAATAGCTGCGCGCCGGGAAAACCGTGTTAATGGAGGACACGGCGCACAGGTGCACCCGGACACTTTGAGTGACAGGTCTGTGTGGGAGACTCAGTAATCGTTTAATTCTTCAGCTGCGTGGGTTTTAGTCAAACTCAAACTGGCGTCCCTGCACAGCTGCCTGCTCCTCCTCCTCTTCTTCTTCTCCCTCTTCCAACTGCAGTATCTATAGTCTCACAAATAAAGTTAAGTCCCCAAATGTGCATGGATAACCAGGGGCTGCAGTCTTCTTATCTGGTCCTGCACCGCTGTCAAGTAGAGCGTGAAGACGTCCCCAGGGCAACTAGACAGCAGGAAGAGTCTGTCTCGCCCTGCAACGCCGTGGCTGCACACACAGCTCCACTGACAGTCTCCATCATCGCAATTAAGGCACAGCGGCTGCTGTGGATCCCACTTTGTCCTCCGCAGGAGCTGGCTGCCAACTTCAGGCCACAGTGGTGTGATAATAAGTGCACAGCTTCGTCCAGCTCCAATCAGGGTTGCGGCGAGCCAGCCAACCGCTATTTAAGATGGCGCCAGCCCTCCAAGTGCAGTATGACAGAGAGAGGGAACTGTAATCTCATCATTGCCTACGATAAAAGGCGTTATTTACCGGAACACGGAGCACACACTTTTTTTAACGGGGTGAAGGAATGGGGCTCGGTAGATAAGAATGTTTGGCTTCCCGGGTTTAACCTCATCTAACGAGTTCAATGAGCGAGACTGAAGGGTCCACATTTTTCGAAAACGAAATAAAGAGAGGATTTAAAATGATGTGTATTAAGAATCTGGAGATTTCTAGAGATGATTGCGGCCCCGTTAAATGTTTTAGTTCTCAAGAAGTTTAAGATAATTTTGCATTAAGAGGGCTTTCTGCTCTTGCACATTAGGTTTAAATGGTATTTAATGCCCTCCAATGCGATTGGCGGAATAAAACCGCTCCTAATCAGAATGCATTAGTTCCCTGTGAAATCTCCGCTCCCTGAAGCGAATGGCACAGCCACAGACAAATCCTCCTACCATCCCACCTTAATGTCCTTTATGTCGAGAAATGCGTACAGGCAAGCAATTATGTGTTGGGGTGGATGTTTATCAGATGCGTGTGCGTCACTTCTGCAGCAGCAGCAGTAGCAGCAGCCGGCTGCTACATGTGTTTGTGCATTACAAATTCTGGCCGCGGGAGCGTTTAGGAAAAGGAAGAGGATGCAAATCAGCAGGAGGTAAAGCTCTCGACGCAGCAGCAAGACTCAGGGCCCGGGGTCAGCAGAGTGACATGCCAGGCTAAGGAGATTACAACCGACCAAAGGCTGCACTCATCAGTGGACAGTGGCCAGTGAAACACACTGTCAACACAGTTAAAGCGGCGGTGGCCATGACATAACAGAAGTGTGTGTCATCTCTGAACCCTGTGGAATTGTAGTCTCTTGCAGAATACCAAATCTAAGGCTTTGAATTCTTGTGCATGGTGTAACAATAAGTTAAAGCTTATGTAAAATGTAAAAAGTAAGCCACAAATACATGGCCACGGCTAAACTACTGTATGTATTCAAAGATCAAATGCTCCTCTTGATGAGTCACCGAGGGAATTCAGCAGCTTTGGGCTACGAGCGACTGTTCTCATATTTCTGTTTTTCATGGTGGCAGATTGTAAAGGGCTGGTCCAAATGCCTGAGTGATGACTGTAGATGTTGTTCTGGGGTCTGTAGTTCTGATTGTGAAACACACAGATCATCAGTGCTGCGTAAGAACAGCAAGGTGACGGTGCGTGTGTGTGTGTATGTCATCCTGCTCCTCCAGCGGCTGACAGGCTGAGGGGATGATGTAATCTAATAAACACTGCTGGGAAAAAAAGGACAATAACAGTGAATCATTATTCCCCAGATCTCACTATGATTTTTAATTACTCTGGGGGAAAAATTTCCGGAATATTTTGAAAAAAACAAAAAAAACACAGACTCTTTGGAAACTGCTCTGAAAGTGCCAAAGTGTCAAACAATTCAACACAAAAGAGGCTAAGCTTTGGCTTTCAGTCCACCAAATCCTTTTCCCCTGATCGACCAACTTTCCCACCCTACAAAAACTCTAAGGTTCATTTTAAACCAGGCCACCAAGCTGGCACCGCATGTTCCTAGTCAAAGTGTTGGAGCCCATTGCTGCGGTCCTTTAACACGCTGTCACCATGCTGTTTTGGCACTTTAGTCCGGCTATGTCAGGCCTGATGCTAAATGAGAAGTTACAACCTGAGGACACGGCTCCTGTCTACTGAAAAAGATACATAAAAAAGAAACATGTGGTCCATCTGCTGCCTCGTCCTAAAGTTTGTGTTTGTCGGGTATAAGGCTGGAGATGTTAGGTAACAAACCGGCCCACTTGTGGATCTGAAAGGGCGGCCATGCCAAGCTCATCATGGGACGCGGTTGTTTCCGATGGGGCCTCTGTGTGCTTGTATTCTCTCTCACAGTATTGTAGATCTGGGAAGCCTCCAAAGCTCCTGCCAGAATACCAAATGCCAGATCGCTGCCTTGAAAGGAGCTCCAAGCTGAGGGACAAGCTGGTGTCCAAGAAAAGAGAAACATCTTGTGCTGGGCCTAATTACTTCTGCTCCCAGATTACACAGTTTTGACCTTTCTCAGGCTTTCAGCGCGGAGCCTGATTGGGAGCTAAGGAGAACAGCATTGATGTTCGCAGCACTGTTAATTACGCTGAACATAGAAGGCAGACAGGTACAGCTGTAGCTCTGTGCTACCCGGTGACAACTTTTAATGTGATCTATTGATTAAACTAACTGTACCTTTCTTTCACTCTGTGGTTAAAAGCCTTTATTAGGTCCCTGCAAACACCTCAGGGAAGCTATTTGGTGACAGGCCAAATGATATTTTTCTCATAAACTAAAAAGCAGATTAAATTTGCCCCCAGCAAAACACAAGAGGTATATCCATCATTTCTGTGAAAGCTGCAATAACAAATGCTTAAAGGAAGAAGAGTTTTTCATGAAGGGCATATGAAATATATTAACGTATTACCATTGTGAGTCGACTTTAAAAAAAACTGCAATATATCATACAGTACAATCTACATCAGGCTTCTTGTGGCCATTTTTCTGATTCTAAAATCAGAAGATGATGATGCCCTTATTCTTTTCATTTGACTTATTTAGGAGTTTATTATATATTATATGCAAGACAAAAAATATCTTATACAAGTTCAATCATCACATTGGATAACATTGTAGTTATAATTTTCTCTATTCACTACAGTACTTCTGGACTGGACTGTCAGTTCAGTCGATTCGGCCGTTCATGCTGCCACTCAAAAAACGAACTGATAAAAACGATAGCTTGACAAAATGACAGCTATTCAATGATACGTCTCCCTCTTCCTCCATCAGGTGGAGTTTTTAAATCAGCTGTGGTCTGCATATAAATCTGCTCATTGTTTCAGAGTGCTGAGGGCAGAGTTGTCAAAGATGCACTTTCAAGAGGGTGAGAGATCAGTGGAATGAACAGACCATCGCACTTATACCGTCTCTGCATCCAAAAGCTATACATAGATAATGCAGTGTGGTGGTCTGAACTGCAGTGATGAGTGTAAACCTTCCACAGCCGCACAGCTGAGTGTCAATCATCAACATAATGGTCTGTTTCTCATCAGAAAGCACACTGCGATGTTTGCCAAAAAGACTGGGTATCGAATGCTTTTTACACTGCATCAAAGCAGATCTGAATACATTGAATACTGAATACATGCTTCAGTAAGGGCAGACTTCAAGAAAATAAGGCAGACTACATAACATTTGACTGGAATGTGTTTCTATGCATACTGGAGCAAAGAAGGAACAGGATTAGGAGATTTGTTTCACAGTTATTGGATTTTGGCTCTGTGGGAATGGAATTATCCAAACAGTGAGAGGAAAGCAAACACTGAAGCAGCCCTGCTAATGTGGAAAAAATGACTCATTGTAAACACATATGACACATTAACATATGCTTTATAAGGAAGTTCATCAATGCCGCTGTCATGAAAAGGTTATTGGCTCATTGAGATTTTTGCCTTTTCCCCAAATATTTCAACAAACAATGGTGCATTGGAATTCAATTAAGATCTCCTTACGAAAACAAACCACATTTCTGGGGCCAGTTTAAAAGTAGAAGAATGATGATAGGAAGCATGGAGAGAGATGAGGCATCGACATGAACTGGCAGGAACTGAACTATGGATGTTTTTCTATCCACCTTTTTCCGAACGGCAAAAACGTAAGCTGGTTTTGCTCTTCTGGTGGAATTGAATGTTTACGTTTCCATGGTTTCAGTAGTCGCTGTAAATGCAAGGATCTTTTTTTTTTCATTGAAAATCTGTAAAAACGCATAGATCATCATGCCAGCTTTTAACAATGGATATCACACAAATGGACATCCAGTGTTAAAAGCCAGCGTTAATAGATCCATGTGTTTACCACAATGGGAACTTGTGGATAATTCTAAATATTTTCTATAATTTTATAATATTTCTAACATTCAAAGACTCAAATATGTCTATCAATGTGATAATTTACTATAGTTTTTCTGAAATACCACCAAAATATATATTTGTAAAACTATCTAGGCCATACAACATAAAGACAAGTTAGGCGTTTAATTTACACTTTGCCTCAGGAGGTTTGACACTGAACTGAACTCACAGATGAGTCAGGTAATGTGGGCATCAGAGAGGGAAAGGTAAATTAGATATGTCTCACTCTTCACCACCTACTGTGCCCACAGTACTCATAAGCAAAGCACAGCATCTCTAAACTGCTTCAGTGGAGATGCTCTGTGGCGGTAAAGGGACTGAGGCTGAACTGTCTGGGCAGCTCCCACAGGGTCAGTGAGTGCAACTGGCCGAATGTGGCGCAGAGCTCTGACGGGTTTTAAGAAAATGTCAGCCTCACCCTTGCTAATGAGCTGTCACAGTGTGTGTGTGTGTGCGTGTGTGCCACAGCTGACCTGTATCTCCTCGTAGGCCTCGTCAATAGTGGTGACTTGGTGCTGCTCGTGCAGCGCCGGCTCGTCGCAGAAGAAGCACACCAGGCTTTTATCAGTGAGGCAGAAGAGCTTGACCTTCTCGTGGTCCTTGCAGGGATAGGAGCTCCTCTGAGCGTTTAGGATGGCGTCCAGCGGGAAGGCCGAGTAGCGCTCCACAATGTTGGACAACTTGAGGCTCGGGGAGAGGAGGGGGTCGGCGAAGGTCCTCCGGCACTCTGGGCAGTCCCGCGTCCCGTGAGGCTCCTGTCTGCTCCAATGCTCGGTGATGCACTTTCTGCAGAAGTAGTGCTCGCAGCCAAAGCTGACCGGGTCCTGGTAGATGCTGAGGCAGATGGAACAGAGGAGCTCGTCCTTCAGACAGCAAGCCATTTGCAAATGTGAAGACAGAGCGGCATCTAAGAGGGCAATGTTCTGGAGCTGAGTACTAAAGGTTTAATCTTCAGTTGAGAAGTTCACTGCCATGAATTGACTGCAAGGATGTTCAGGAATCGTTGGATTTCACCTTTATTGAGTCTGTTGAAACAAGACAAATAACAACAATATAAGACGCTAGAAGAGAACACTTGTCCCCCTTACACGTGGTCTAATACGTTTATAGCAGAGAAATCATTAACTAAGATTATTGTGGTTATACATTAACAAAAGAGGATCAGCCCATTCATCATTTAATTTTTGGTTTCAAATTAGCCAACTAGCATTTCATACAGCCAACACAGGTAAACTATGGATTTTTAAGAACAGATGCAAAAAAACAGAAACTTAATAAACAAAAAATTATAACCAATTAATTGCTAAAAAATAATTTTGCTTATAGCTTATATTTTTTAGTATCTGATTTTGTTTGCTTTTCCAATACAACAGGTTTGGGGCTGAAAGAAATAATTTTAAATGATCAACTATGGCTTGCGGAAAATGCCAAATACCATTTCATGCATTGAGTTTACAGTGCTTTGTTTAATTTTGACCAAACTGAGAAAATAATGAGGATTAGAGCATGATGCAGGTGGTGCAGTCATGTTTCAGGAGCAGGTTGCTTGAGTTTTGCTTTTGAGTGTATCACTGTCATACCGACACAAACTAATGATGATAGGACCTTCACAATGTCACGCGATTGTGACATGTAATGAATCAAGAATTACATTAACCTCAATTTCAACTTCTCCCACTTTTGCTACATCGCTCTCCCCTCACTATGTGGATTCGATGACTTCCACAGATGACAGTCTGCACCAATCAACAGGGGAAACAGGGAAACACCTGCAGCGGTGTTACCTTCGCCCCTGTCTTCCTCCTTTCCCGGTGAAGCTTCCCTTTAAATTCCCTTTCTTTCCGCAACATGAGTGAGTCTCAAACTATCCAACCTCGATATGTGACACAGCCTGGAACAGATGTGTCTGAACTGCCTGTATCTACTACAGTACCTTGCTTGTGAGCTGGATTTGTAAACACAACCCGAGCAGGACCACGACACCTCCAACCACAGCGGGAGGATGAGAGGGGGCACAGACACTCGCACCAAAAATGGGGGCAAAACACCAGTTGAATAAGCTACTTATTTAAAAAGATACAGTCGGGGGGAGCATATATAGGTAAAGCAATGTCAGTGTGATAATTTGTACTCGAAGAAATTGAGAAAAATTGAGAAAAAGACTCAACTCACCAGCTTCAGCGCAGCAACATCAGCGGCTCCAATGCAAGTCTCTTTCAGGAAGGAGAGCAATACACAGCGGCAACAGACGGAACCAATGACACTGAACCATGGGGGGCGACGTTATTAAAGTGTATATTTACAAGATGATTGCAGATTGTCAATGAATATGCGTACACGAAACAATACTTAGTCCTAATGTAATTTAGGAATCAAAGTGATTTGGTGAGTGGATATGAAGCATTAAAAATAAAAAATTCAAGTCGAATCCCCCCTCAGCTTGGAATAGTTCAGACACCCCCCCGGTTAGCATCGTTGCTTAGCCACCTTGATTCTCTTTGATTACAACAAACAAACACAGCACAACAGTTAATGACATAAACTGCGACTTGGCCCGTATGAAAAGGTTAATTAAAAAACAAGGGTAGGAACTGCCATTAAAACGGACTGTCAGCGTCCACTGAAACGTGTTTGTGAGCCGAAAGAGAGAGGTTATCTTCGGCTGCAGTGTCCACCATTAACCAGCAGGTGTCAGGGGCGTCCGCAGAAAACGCCCCCGTGTTCACAGTGCAGGTTGTGTTATATCAATCGTTCTGGTGGAGACTACCAGGGTTTACAGTCACAAAAACTAAAATGAAATTAAACTAACTCACTGGGACACATTTGCTACATGTCATCCATCTAGACTATGACCACGGTCCTTTCCATTGTTTAAGATTCCATAATTTGTTCTGGTGGTCAATTGTACCCACTTTTCCATCCCTTGTCCATTTTGTTTTGCAAAATACAATACATTCTATTTAAACATTATAGCCACTGGTACTTTGTCAAATTATCACTGACAGAAACCTTGGTACAGTTAAGTTTTATGGACTCTGGCAAAACTTAAGCCTCACCCTATTGCTTTCCGTTTGCTAACTGGACAATAGGCTATCATCATCATGACTTTGTTTTTTTTGTCCTTGCATGGAATAGGTGGGGCTACAATGAAATACTCTCATGAAGATATGAACATTTAGATTTTAACTAAGTGACACTACATCAACAATGAGACAATATCCACATGCGTGCTTATCTGTGTGGGGTTTCAAAGAGGTTGGAGACAATCCTAACTGTATGGTGGTGAGAGCAGGGTAGGCCTACACCCTGGACAGGTCGTCAGACTAATGAGACAATATTCACATCTTTATTTACAATATTCTGTACATATATACAAAAATATATAGTAACAGTCAGTAGCCTATAAGTTTTATGTGGAAACAAAACAAAGTTTGAAGATAGTCCGTATAAAATCAGTGAGATTGTTGTCAGTGTTGCTTCATGACAGAAAGAGAAAAATAAAACTAATGAATGAATTAGTTTTCCCGCAGGTGACTCTTCAAAGACTGTAACTTTCACTGTCCTGCACTGATATTTGTGACCGTTTGCCATCTTCTTGCTGTGGGATGCTATAGGACTTCTCCTCCTCCCCAAAGGGAAGCTTACAGTCTGCTTCCGTCAAGTTTGACTGATTTTGAATAACAGATGGCTTCCCGCCAGAGCCGTTTCTTATGTGAAAAGTGATGTTGACATTGACATGAGGACTGGTGGTTATGGGGCTGATGATCTGTGGGCTGGTGGGCTGACAGGGGGACTGTGCAGGACCACTGGGCAGGGGTGTGACAGGTTCTGTATTGGAAACTAGAGTCATGGGCTCTGACAGAGCTGAGCATGAATTGTCAAGGGCAACAGTAGATTGCAAGGGACCAATGGACTCCTGGCTATTGCAGCCTTCTGTTTGGGTTAAAGATTCAGTATTGTTATTGGACAGGCTGTGGTCACTGCAGGCTTCCCCGTTTCCAAGAAGACACTGTTCTTCAGGTGGGTAAACTATCATTGACGCCAGCTGAGTTTCCGGCACATAATGATTGATCTGCAATTGAAAAAATTATGAAGTTTAATTTTCATTATATTAAACGTAAATAAAGTCAGTGGTCACTCACTATGGTCTAATGCATCATAATGTCTAATGCATTCAAACACAGTTGTTCTGCAATAACATCTGCTTTTATGGTTAATAGTTAGGGATTGTGATGCAATGTTTTCATAGGGGGGAATAACAGGACCAACAACTTTAGAAGCACCACTGAATATAATGTAGTCCAGTGCATCATTAGCTTTAACTATAACCCCAGCAATAATCATGTAATTAATTTTCTCCTGACAGTCTCCTTAAACTAGTAACTTTGTAAAGTTTTAGAATTTCTGACATTGTACTGAATTGTTACAGGTCGACTCACTTTATGGCCACTCTCACAGTTTCCATTTGCATCCACTTTAGGATGAAAAGTTGCATTATCTGGGGAAAAAGGAAAAAGTCTGTATGAACATGCAGAAATAGGAAGTGAAAATGTGACAAAAACAGTTCCTGGTGAAGATGGTGACAAACAGTGGTCATTATCATGTTATATTTTAAGATGAAAGGAAGATGGAAGATAGATATAATCTAGATACAATCATAGATTTTCAACAAAACAGGAACAGGTGCTTTAGGCAGGATAAAGTTACCTTTCTTCCAGACATGCTTGCAAAAGCACATGAGGAGAATAAAGATGAAAAGTAAGATGGATCCAATGACTCCAGCAATGACAGCAACTAGCACAGAATGAAAAACAAACACAACACAGGAAGAACAAATATTAAAATACAAATTCTACCTTTTTCTAATGATGACTGATTAGAAAGACCAAATCTGTTTCCATACCCAGATTAATGTCAGGCTCTGCTGGTGGGCTTTTTGTTGAATGGTTGACTACTTCCTGCAGTGTGGAGGAGTCTGAGACTGCTGAGACTGTGCTGTTCATTGTACTTGAAGTCATGAACACAGAGCTAGTGGTGTGTGCTTCTATGTTTCTTGGGGGCCGTGTTGTCGCTGCTACACCCTGACGTTCACACACGGTGTCCGAGGTGGCGTTGCCCTCTCTCACAACAGCACTCCCATTACATCTGTAGAGACACAAAGCATGAGGTAACAAAAAATCCACGGTTCTAACAGCTTCCTACATTATGTGAGCTTCCTTCCACTCACTTGGTATGAGGCTGGCAGCGGTCAGTGTCGGAGGATGTGCCAGAGAACGTCCCCCTGCCGCACGGTCTGCACTTCACATTTGCATTTGCTCTCCCTGAGAACAACACCCAAACATGTTGCAATTTGATGACATTTCACCATCACATATTTGATTTTAACTTCATGATACATGTGACATTAATTACAAAGCTAAGGATAGACAGTACATGCTTCATATAGACCTTAGAGACAAGTGTAGGTGACATGTTGTCCTCTTACATGAAGGGTATATTGCAATTAACAGGATTTGTAGAACTATATAAAATCAAAATGATTAGTTGACTGATTTTCTACAAACTCTTTTGGAGTTATCATAAAGGCCCCTAAAAAGAGGATGAGTGATTCCAAAAGGTTTGTTCTTAAAAGGTAAAATAAAATATGCAATAATTTGATGAATGGTAAACACAAACACATTTGATTAAAAAAAAAAAAAATCAAAGGCTGTACCTCGCACAACAACTCCAGATCCAGGTTTGCACTGGGTGTACTTCTTACATTCACTGCAGTATGGGTCTTCAAATCCCATCATACAGAACATCCCAGGCATGCACTTACATCTGGACCCCGTGGTCGGAGAGCACTCCTGGGCTAACACCACACCGCTTTCTGATTATATATATATCAAAAAAAGTTTTTCTCACAGGAACAGTCATGTGTTATATGGAAGAAAAAATTTCATAAATCAAACATTTTGAAAAATAAAATCAACATTCTGTCTAACATGGAGGTTTATAATGCAGCTACTAACGTGGTCTGCATTTATCACAGGCGAAGCAGTTTCGGGCAAAGTTCCAGTTCTCGATGAACAGGCCGGGGCCACACGGCTCACACACGCTGTCAGACGTTTCAGTGCAGTCCTGTTTAAGGCGCTCGCCTGCAATGATAGGTACAAGAATGAATCCAAATGTATCCATGTGAGTCAGTGCATTTTTAACACATTGTTCAACAGCATGCAGATCTTGTAATTCCATTATACATTAGAGTACTGGATTACATATGTTTTATGTTTGGAGGAGTTGGAGAATATTTACTTTCATTATCAATAGCTGATGCAAGAAGTGTTATTTCTTCACTCACATGCTTGCGAGTAGTCGGGCATAATGGCTGTTTAATTTAATACACAGATTTCTACAACTTAAAGGTATCGAGATAAAACACCCACTCTAACCTCATTCATTCCGTAGAGAAATGGGACCTGACACAGTTAACTCCACAGTGAGTGGGAGTCGGCACACACGTACAGACATATTGCTTGAGTAAATCACCTGCTTCTATGGGCCCAAACTTCACATGACGATTAGGAAAGGGTGTGGAGAATGCTTCTGAGAATAATTCACTCTGACAATTTAAGACTTCACAAAAGTAATTTGACACTATATGTGTTTACATTCCTGCTCTGTATGAGCTGCAGCTCATGCTGCACTGTTGGCCACACGTGACTCGCAGATGTCACAGTCAGTGATGTTCAAAGACAAAACACTTGCTGGACCACATATCCTACAGTACAATGGGTCCTTTATTGTCAAACGTTTATTGTAGTCAAAAGATGGTAAAACAAAAACAGGCTGAATGTACATCCATGTAGCCTACTTAAAAGTCAAAGACTAAATGATGCCTTTTGGATGCAGTTGAAAAGATACAATACATGTAGGTTATATTATATATATGTGTGTGTGTGTGTGTATAGGCACCGATCAGGCATAACATTATGCCCACTGCCTAATATCGTGTTGGTCCCTTTTGCTGCCAAATTCACAACAAACTGCGTTGCACTGTGTGTTGTGACAGCTTTCTATCAGAAGCAGCATGAACTAGTTCAGCAGTCTGAGCAGCAGTAGCTGGTCTGTTGGATGGGAGCACACGTGTATCAATGAGCCTGTGGCCGCTTCACCACTGTTCCTTCCTTGGACCAACTTTTGATAAATCCTTCTGACCACTGCAGACCGGGAACAGCCCACAAGAGCTGCAGCTTTTCAGATGCTCTGACCCAAGTGTTATTCACTTCGCCTGCTGTCAGTGTTCATAGTGTTATGTCTGTGTATACGTGCTCTATAAAACTCACATGTTGGCACTGTCAAAACTTCAGGCGCCAGGAAATGACACAGAGGTTTTATATCTATCTCTGTCTGACTCTTTTGAAAATTCAACCTGTCAGCGTTCTTTAGAGGACCAAATATGTCTATGAGACAGTTTTCCAAACTACCTCAAATCTATTTTGGTATTTCTGCATGCTAGGCTACTGCTACTTCTTTTTACATGCTGCTTAAATACCAAGAGGCCTACTACATGAAATACCAGCTGATACATGGGTTTGTCCAACTTAGAGATAGACAAAAAAAAAATAATAATCTTGAGTGTGCAGTGCAGGCACGGAACTTGCTTCATGCACTTTCTTTTTCCAGATGAAACCAGGCACACAATAAATGCCTGAAGCCACTGTAGTTGATATTTATTTCATTTCACACCTCCACGCCCAAGCTTTGAACAACAAAGTGTCAAGTTTCTCTGTATAACTATGTGTTAAATCTCTACAGTATGACTCAGGAGGACAAATCTAATATTTATTCAGAAAAGGAATGTCAAGAATTAAAAATAAACGTCATTTCGTTTTGTTGGCTCCAGTAAGGTACCAAGATTGACCACTGAGTTAATTTAGTCTTTAAATCTACACTCAGACAGCTTTGTGTTTTGGTACAGTATGTACACTATACCCAAGCACTAATATAAGTATAGGTGTTTTTTTGTTTGTTTTTTAAATGAAACCTGCATGAATACATGAGAGATTGTGCTGTTGTTTACAGCACAGTGCTTACCAGGGCGGCATTTCTTGCAACACAGGTTAGACTCATCATCAGGCATGTATTCACTTGTTGGGTTGCGACAGTTTCCATCTGAGTCCACCTTATAGGGCTGAGAGCAGACCTACGGGAAAGTGAGACAATGCTTATCCTCCTCTGGTCACATAGTGGGAAACACACAAGTCTCTTTTCCCATAACCCACTGACACACATGCAGAGCCACATTAAGAGTGCTGCAGGGCGAGGGCTCGGTCATTCAGCTAAACTGAGTAACCTTGAAACTACTTCTGTGAAAAATGTTTGCAGCCAGACATATGCTTTTTTTCCCCTTGAAATGTACCTGCTCTGAAGTAAAACTGTGAACCTACACTTTCAACCCATCAGTGGACAGTAACTTCAAAATCATATACAGTATTTAGTCAGGGGCAAGCTGCATGGGGGAATAGAAACCTATGCAGTATGTTAATAAACACAGGCAGCCTTTGTTCTGAGTTTGTAGGAGGTGCATTTCACCACCACACATTCTCTCTCCTCTGTGTGGGACCCTGCATTATGTTTGGCCTCAGGTACTGCACATACAGGTACAGCAAGTAGCCTACAAGAAATACAGTAACCGCAGCATCATTGTGCTGAAAAGATTCGAACACCTATCCTGTGCACAACCCTGAAACCGTCTCACCACAGTACCCACCGATGACAAGCAAAACGGAGAACATGCTGACAGCAGCAGTGTATTTCTCGTATTACAGGAAATAGAGGTGGTAACCTGGAAGTTCTCGCTTCTGAAGAATTATAATTCCCCGGTACAGTACATGGACCCCCCTGCATACAGATAGGGGGGGCAGCGGGTGGAGATAAAAGGAAGGCTCCAGGAAGGGAGAGTTTTATCAAGAGGAACAGTCTGTTTTTTCCTCTTTCTCCAAACTGCATACTTTAAATTTCTGTTTATGAGAAACGGTGCAGTGAGATCAAGAGACAACAGAGAGAGCTCCTACATCATTTCACAACTGGGCGTCCCAACAGTAAGATATTCAGTCTGAAACTGCATCAATTGCTAGACGCTCGAAACCAAGTAGCTCATAGGTTTACCACAACTACAACCAAATCTCCACAGTATGACTTTCTAATATGTCACACTGTCTATAGGGGGGGGAGAAAAAAACAACAAAAAAACAATTATTCTTATGGGCTTCGGCACAGGTGACAAAGACTCTATAACAACATATTAAAATGCTTTTTCATTTCTATGGCACAAACATCATCTGACACATTGGTTTAAATGTCCCTTTAAATGTCCCTTTATGCCTGTTACTTCACATTCCCCTGGATTTTTTCAAATAAGTGAAACGTGAACTCAACCCCCGGTGCCTGATAAACACTGCAACTGCATGACAGAATGAACAACAACAGACATGAAGCCTACCTTAGCAGTCTGGGCGCTCAACAGAACCAGCAGTACAAGTATTTCCTTCATTGCTTCTTTAAAGCAAATTATTGACTGCAGACGAGACAGCTGCCAGCGTGCGTGCTCTACTGTTCATGTCTTTAAGGCGGGCCAACAGTCTGTGCAAACAGAAGCAGTTTCCTTGAACTGAGTCGAGTGTTTGGAGGAAGGAAATAAGCAGGCAGGCAGGCTTTTAGCCCACATTCACAGCTCTGATGTGAAAACCATTATGAGGTTAGCCTGAACTTAGATTGTGTCTAAGAGGCTTTCATGTTTTTTTAAGAAACATTTAATGTGGCTTTTTTAACACCATAGAAAATGACTCTTTAATGCCAGAGTGAAAATAGATGTTGAGATTTATTCTAAATGTAGAATACAAAATGTCTTACCTGTGATAGTACACACTTAAATCATCACCGGTGCATCCAATAGATGCAGATGTTTTCACAGGAAAAGCACAGACAGACCTTATAGCATTAGTGATGGCTCGGTTCCCTGAAGTGTTCCAGTCAACTATCCCAGTGAGCTGTAATAATAACAGAAGCGGGATTCCCAGACCGACGAGCTAAATGGGATGCAGACGCAGTCATCATCAGTAATGCCACTGAATTCACCTGTGATTCTCCTACTGTGACATTTGAAAATGTCTTCTGTCTAAAAGGCACATTATGGAAATCACCCATCTATGGTCAAAGGCTTTCAGTCTGGAAAGTCCAGTAGTCAAATTGGTGTGGTTAAAAAAAATACTGTGGTACTGTATGTAGGCACAAACAGTGGTCCCATACATACATTTTCAAAATGTAAAGTCCCAACACTATGAATAATGACCGCCTCAAGAAATTATCATAGTAAAAATTAGATATACTGTAAGTGTAAAACAGAAATGCCCCCCAGAAGAGGAAGTGGAAACACTGAGGATTTTCTCTTCTTGTTTATAAACAGACAAGTTCAGATACAGTAGGAGTGCAACGTTGAACTTTGTTTTAGATATCACAGTGTGAGAACATCAACCTATTTAAAAAAATATATATATATATATATTATTTTTTGGTGGCATGTGTGTTTGGTTCAATCAATAAGATAGTCAGAGAGAGAAATGGGGAGAGAGAGAGGGGGAACGACACGCAGCAGGGGGCCACTGGGGCGCTCGAACCGGCAGCAGCGAGGACTAATAGCTTCTATATATGGGGTGTCTGCTCAACCCAGTGAGAACGACACCCCGACCATAACCTACTGTATTTTACTGTAGATAGGAAGATTGACTCATGCAAGCAGCTGGAGCTGTGACAGTGTACTGTAGCTCAACGTTACATCAGTGATTAAAAACAAGTCTTAATCAGGCTAAACTCGAGAGATGAGACACTAAAGATCATTTTTACTTTGTGATCAGTTAAATGTCCATGTGGTTCGTATGCTCCTGCGTGAGGTGCTGACATTTCACTATAAAGTTTCCCCTCCCACATCCTCACCATCTCGCTGGTACTCATGCACGACAGTAGCAGCCCTTTTGTTCATTATGCTTTGATATGTTTACGTGTCAATCTCGAGCAACTTTGAGTCAGGGCTTCAATGTTGAACTGGCTCTGCTACTGTACAGTATAAAACGTGACCTCTGCCTTTTTTTTCTTTTTAAGGTTTAACCTACTTTCATGTGTTTCATGTGCTGCTTCAGCCTTACTGTACTTTACTGCTGAGTAATTGTTAAAAGCCATCTCAGTTGTTGCAATTTTTTCAAGGCAGACTTGCAACTTGACTCAAGTCAGGTATGAACACACAGTACTGTCTGCATTTTTTTTTTTCAATCAGTGGCGGTATCAGTAGTATTACGCAATAATGATTTAATTTTATCACTCAGTCAGTTTCAAATCCTGTTTATTTAAATGAATGCTTGGAGGATGGAGTACATGTAACTTTTTTTCAGCAAAGCTTGTAAAAATAGTTGGTTCATGAACTGAGGACCATTCACCTTGTAGATTCAATGAAAGCACTGTTCTTCTAGAAAACCCATGTAAGCGCTAGATCAGCATCTGATCAAAGCCGAGTGATTTTATCAGCAGAGATCTGTCGGTAAGGTACCCGAGTTAGAAGCCAACGTGCAACGCAGCAACTTTTGAATCAAACTGTCTGCGTCATGAAAAACTAACAGATAAAAAAGATCATCTTCGACACGAGGATCTAAAGATATGAAATGGGTTTCATCACTTCCTTTTGCAACTGTTGTGGTGAAAATCAAACAAAGTGTCACAAAGCCTCAATTTACACAAAGCCTCACTCTGATACCACAGAATTCAAACTTTACCATAACTTTCAGCAGGTCGGCAACGATACACAGATAACAGAAAGTACTGTAACTTCAACTCACAGCAGGACACTGGGAACTCACCATGATAATAAAATTCAATCAAAGGAAGGAAAGGAAATCAAACATTCTTTTACTTTGGCTCCATTCCATTTATTACTTTTGTTGATTTTATTACAGACGCCCTGCTATCTAATCTCTTCAAATACATTAGCATACAGCATGAACTGGAAAATGTAGTCATAAGTGGGGTAGCTACAGTATAGGTGGTTGTGGTTTCCTGTGAAATGTAACATTGTACATACTGCCCTTGTTTCATAGTTCCACACTGAGGAAGTGCTAGAGGAAGTAAAAAACAGAAGTATGCATGAGCCTGGGAGCCAAAAAAAAAAAAAAAAAGACGGGAAAGCGATTATAAAGAAGTACTGCTGAGTAACTACGATCCAAATGACTCCCCTAATGTTGTGAAATTTACAAGGCGGACTCAAATTTAACCTTTACAGCTATACATCTTCATGTGTCAAATCTCTTCCTTCTCCATTGTGGTGCAATGTTATGATCTCTTGCTTCACATCCACAATGTGGCTGCTGACAGTCACATGTGGATCCTAAAACTGCTCAGACGAATGAAGAACTAAAATCAACCGCTGCCAATACAAAACATTCTGCTCTATCACATGCTTCTATTCACATTATGTACAAATAAATAGACAGGAAACAACCTCATAACAAGATTTCCATTGTCTTAAAAACAAATGATTTCATATTCCGGTTGAATTCCTCGTCAGGCACACATTGTTAAAAAAATAACATTGAGAATCATTTTGGGTGGTGTCTAAGGGCTCACAGGAACTACAGGGATCACATAAAACTAGACTTTGATTACTGCTTCTGAGTATATTTTTGGGAAGAGAAGTGTTGGAAATTGTGGCGAGCCAAGCGTGACACGTTTGCGATGTGGTGACGAGAGACTTTGGGCACAGAGAGATCCTGAAAAATAACAAAACAGTCATTTGAAACTGTTGTACTGTTATAATTGTACTTTGTGATACATTTGTAAGGCTGCAGCATCTCACCTCCAGCTCCTTGTTCTGGGACTCTGTGGAGCTTTTTGTGTTCAGACTGCTCTGCAGGTCGAGGGTGCTGGGCGGCGGCACAGTGCTCTGACCTGTGTGCGACCAGCCTGAGAGACAGTGCTGGAAGACAGTGAGGAGATCCAAGATGAAAAGAAGACTGTGAAACACCGATAACACGTGTGCAAGGTCAAGAAGTGTGTAGCAAGTCTAAATGACATGGATGGCTAGCTGACAAACAAAAATCACCATGCAATCAGTTCTCTCCACTGAATGCTCACTCACCGATGGTAATCCCAAACTATCAGAGGGGTCGAAGCTGCATCGACGATGAGCTTTGTACTTGTGAGGCGGCAAGAGGGTGGAGCGAGGGATGCTGACCCTTATGGGAAAAAAAAGGAAAGAAGAAGGGTAAGTTTGTTTTAAACTCTAAAATAGCTGTAGAAACTGTTGAACACACAGCATTGGTACAGTTTGCCCATCAACCTACATTCATTATGCCACAAGGAAAAAGTGAACATGTATTTTTTATTTTTTTCGAATTCATATTAAAGAATCTAAAACTAGAATCCTTCATTTGCAAAAAACTGTTCAGTTCCTTGACTGTGACTCTGTTAATTGTAGTCAGGTGCATCCTGTTTGTTTTAAAGGGATAGTTCAACATTTTGGCAAATTGACCCATTGCAGTAACCCCTATAGTTTTAGGAGCAGGTTCGTTACCATTAATCGTCGTTGCAAGCTATTTTTACAACGGCGGAGCAAAGCTGCGAGCTGCTCAGCTAACGCAATGGAGGCACACAGTACTTTGCCTTTCCCATCAAACTCATTAAATACACAATCCAACAACTCCAAAACACTCTCGTGGACAAGTTGTGACCTGCACATTCACAGGGATTATGGCAATGGGCCAATTTGCCAAAATGTTGAACTATCCCTTTAATTATAGTTGAGCAGAGCTTGATTAGAGTTTACCTGTGGCACCGTTTGGAAGTCAGAACAAAAACTAAGCCATGAAGTCCTACTATACTCTCTGTAGACGTTAGCAACATTTTGTGGCGAGACATAGATCAGCTGCAGGGTATAAAACTGTTGCTAAAGCTCAGTGGCTACAGTGATTGTGCTATGGAAGAAGTTCAGTACTATCTGCACTCAAACTAAAGGGCCTTTAGTCAGTGAGCCTCCGAGGTCTGAGGGGATGACCATCTCAGCAGCCCCTACATAAATGAGGCTTTGTCCATCACCTGGCTGCTACCATCTTTAACAAAGAAGCCTGGTGAAAACTGAGGAAAGGCTGAATACAGCCAAATACAGAGAGGTCTTTGAAGAAAGCCTGCAGCAGAGTGCACACAGCCTGACACTGGGATGACAGTTCACCTTTCAACACGACAACTGCCCAAAGCATACATCTAATGCTGGAGTAGCTTTCTTTGGTTGTTCTTGAGTCGTGCAGCCAAAGCCCAAAGTTAAACTCTACAGAAGACCTGCGGAGAAGAGCTGAAGATGGCAGTTGACACTTGCTTCATATCTGACAGGCCCTGAGAAAGTGTGCAACGGTGAATAAGATAACTGCCTAAATCCCACTGTGCAGAATCTGTAGAGACTTACTTGGGAAGACTTAAAGTTGCAATGGCTGCCAGAGGGGGTTTCTACAAACTACTGAAATGAGTGGCTGAATACTTTGGTAAACTAGATTTCCTTGCATGCGTTTGCAAATGTTTTTAAGAACATGTTTTCACTTTATGTCACAGTGGGTGATGGAATGTAGATTGATAAGCAAAGACGACAATCACATCTCTGATACAATCAAATGTGTACAAACAGAAGCGCTCTTATATCCTTCCTGGCACCACTGTGCAAGTAAACAGAGGAACCGGATGCTTCAGACTGCAACATATAAACTTAGAAAAATTACATAGTACAAATATGCACCATGGTCTTTTATATTCATCTAGTGGGGAAATTGAAATCAAATTATTATATTTAAATGTTGTCTTTTAGCTGATACCAATTAAGTTTTTTTTTGTGTGTGTGTAACACAAAACATAACTGGTCATAACATGGCGTCACTGTCATGCATTACCTGATCAGAGCTGGCTCAGCTGAAGTGTGAGGGTGGGTACACTTGTGCTTTTTACACACAGGACAGTGCTCCTCAGAGTGAAGTGGGACTGGGAACAGTCTGCTGTTTATCCTGTAGGAGAACGTACCTGGAGGAGAGGAGGAGAAAAAGTTCCTTCGGCTGTCACGAAAAGAAAGATGAGATTCCTGAGTAGTGGTATTGAAACTGGTGAAGCAAAACCCTCTTACACTGATGAGTGTCTGTGTCAGTTTCTGGTTCGTCCTTGTCTGTGCGCAGTGGCAGGCCTGAATGGTTCTCCTCAGAAAATCTATGAAGGGAATTCATCAAGAGTGACTTAATGAAGCCGTAATCAATCACAGGTAAACTTGACTTGCACTATCATTTGCAGGCGCAATGAGGTGAGAATCACTCACTCTGCCTGTGAGCTGTGGACACACTCATCCTTATGGAGGGATCGAAACATGCGCAGGTCATTGAAGAAATCGTCGGAGCGCTCGATCGAGGAGTCCTCAGAATCCAGGACACCTTAGAGAAAAAAATAAACATCACTTTTTAGGGAAACATTTGGCAATTATGCATTTGAACAAGACATAAAAAGAAAACGATAAGGAGTACCTGCGATCCAGTCGTATCCAAGTAAGGGCTGCACACGATGCCTGTCGCATGAAGGCATCTCTTCACATTCATCAGACTGAAATGTGACACGACTCCGCGCCTCCTTAAGAAACAAATTGTGAGGAGAATCATTAACACTATGATCTTTTTTACAAATGTTTTTGACAAGAATTTTTTTTTCAGTGGCTTGGTAGAGATTTAACACTCAAAGCGCCATACGTACATATAAAATATTTAATATGCCCCTGCACATCTGTTGTTCGAAGGAAGTGTTCACTGTGCTGTAAAATTGAAGTTCACACAAAAAAATCAATTTGTGCCTCCTCACAAACTCTTCAGAGTGATTAGTTGATTGATTCGGCTTCGTAACAGTTGAAGTGTTTGCATTTATTGGTTCTATAAAGTCTAATATCGATTTTATCATCTCCTTTTCTTTGTTGGTTAAACACGCTGCAGTGCTCTGATAAATGACAACTGTATGTGTGAGTGACAGGAAACAGATAACATAAGCATTACACATGTGAAAATGCACTGCAACTAGTCGGCTTCAGGGAAATCTAATACGGTACAAGGGGAGATGTTGATCAGTGACAATTGATGAACATTTCACACTTTGAAGGTGTGAACAGAAAGCAGTGAAGTGGAGCAGATCGTCCTCTCATTGTTCTGCTTACCTGTTCTATATTGTGATTCACTAAACAGGACTTGTTGCTGAGTGGCCTTGTGTCCTGTAGTCTGTCCTGAAGATGTCTGTCACTGTTTTTGAAAATGTCCGATGAGTCCGTGCAGCGAGAAGTCCCCCATCTATGTTTGGATGTCAAAAGTGACGTGTGTGCGATGGCTGTTTGTCTCTCACGTGGATCTGATGGAGACACAGAGGAATGAAATTTGCCTTTCCGTGACTAAAGACATGTTTTCCATTCATCATTTGCATTATCCACAGGATGCAAAAATGTCAGGTCAATAACACCACAGGACTGTGCTGATGACTAACATGTAGTAAATTGTGTCTAACTTGATCCAAAAAAAAAAAAAAGAGTTCGCAGAGCAGCAGGGTAAGTTGAGAATAGGTGCAAGTTGAGCCACCCCTTGTTGCTAGGAAACCATGAGAAAAATTGAGCACATGACCAGAGACAGTCTCTGACATGACCAAAGGCGTCATTTGGAGTCTTTGAAGGTAAGAACAGAGACGTTCTATATTGTGGAAGGACTTTGGTAAGAACCGCATGAATTAAGTGGTTTGAAACATTTGTGAAACATTTTTCACACTCAACAGTGAATTTAGTCGATCATACAGTAAGTTTCATGAGAATTGTGTTTAGACCAAAAGAGATCATTATACATTTGTTTTATACGTCAGTTGTTGTAACCTACTGTATCCATGAGCTACAACATGAGGTAGTAAACCGAGCATGAAAGTGTACCATTTTAGCTGTGGGGACTAATAATAATAATGAATTTTATTTGTAATGCACTTTATATTGAGCAAACAATCTCAAAGTGCTACATTAATAAAAAAAAAAAAAAAAAAAGAAAGAAAGAAAGAAAGAAAAGAAAATTAGACTAATAAATAAAAAGGCAAGGTAGGTTTAGGCCATATACACAATAAGGTCAATGTGGTAGCTGTGGGGTAAGTTGAGCCACCTGCGTTATACACTTGGGTGTATTTTGTCTGTATATGCCTTAATTATAAAATCAAGACTCTGGATGTTTATGATTAGGCCTACATTAAGTTCCTGAGAAGAGGTAAAGCTGTTTGTGGTGAGCCAAGCTTTACTTTCAAAGAGAAAGATTAGGTATTCTTCCCAGGATGTGATGTCATTGCAAAACTCCCCCAAACCTTACTAAGTTGGTGGCTCAGCAGTAGGTCCCTGCAGTTTGTGTTCCCCTTGTTTGTAGGGATGTACAACATCCTGAAATATATGCAGAAACAAAACTATAATTGTCTTGATGTAGTGATCCTGAATATGAAAAGTGGCTCAACTTACCCCGGTCTCCCCTTGCACCTGACTTTAACGAGCTACTAATTACAGACCCCAGGGCCTTAACCGCGTTTGTAAACCCTGACTAATACCTCCAAGGTTTGCGTTTAATGTGGTGGATGTGGGTTAGCTCAAGCATGACCAAACAGGTCAATAGCGACCCAGTCAGGTGCAGAGATTTCAAACATGACGTGATGCTGTATTAGCACTTCCTGGACGACGACACGACACACATCGTATGTTGTAGCTGACTCGGCTCATAAATGCAGACTTCTCTTTAACATTCAACCTCGGTGTGCACATTTTCATTACCCGCAAATCTCACGGAGAGTTTGGAGAGGGCCGAGCGGCGGTCTCCCCCGGTGCGTGTAACTATTTCCTCGGCCTGGGTCCTCTCCTCTGCCTCGTCCTCTCTCTCCCTCTTGCGGCCCTGACTGCAGCTGCCCACACTCTCCAGTTTCTCTCTCTGCCGCTTCAGTCGCGTCAGTAAATCTTTATTTTGCTCTCGTAAAACGTCCAACTGCTCTGTGGAGGACATTTTTAAAGTTTAAAGTTTAGTGTTTAAAATCACATCCGCCTGACGACGGCAACAGCAAACTCCTTTTGTGAATTAAATTGGGCTCCATAACAACGCGTTGCCAGGGATGATCTGATTGGCTGTGAACGATCTACACGTCACACGTTGTAACCGTCCGGAGGTTTCTCTTAAAGTGACAGACACACGTTTCATTTAAGCCTCAGTACATGATGCTGAACAACAGAGGGCGTCATTTACTCAATTAGCACTGCGCTTGCAGCGATGGATGGATGGATGGATGGATGGATGGATGGATGGATGGATGGATGGATGGACGGACGGACGGACGGACAGACAGATAGTTTTTATGTGTTAATTGAAAACATATTCAGCAAACGTAATCTTCATCATCATTCCAACTAACAGTTTACATTAGTTTTTAAAAAGGATGTTAAATATTTATTAAATGTAGCAAGTATTGTGAAAATGTATTTTTTGTGTATTATTTGTGTGTTATGTCTTATGAGGGATTTACTTAAACACAAATCAAAGAACTTGACCAAACCAATCTAAACTAATTATGAAATTCAACAAAATGAATAAATACAGTATTATCAGCTAAACCTCAAGTAACTAATAAGAATAACAATAGTCTGTTGACGACATAGCAACCCTTCAACGCCTATCTGAAGCTAAACAGCACCACTGCTGCTCCAGACAGAACAGGGACAAAATGCTCCCCAGAAAACCATATTAGGTAGAAAGAAGGAATCAACGTCAGGGCAAGCTGGGAGGAAAAGAAGAAACTCCCACGGGGACAGCTGGAAGAGGTGCCAGGACAAAATGATGAAACCTGCAGTATGAGGTCTCAAGTCCAGGAGGTTTACATCGACCAGATTTACACCATTCAAGCTCCTTTTTTCATTTTGGGCTATGAGGGAGAGAGGCATATGGGAGCCTACATATAAATGATTTGCTACGCGATCTACAGCATGTAGAAACAGACTTCATACCATCTGTGAAGCACTGAGAGGCAATGTAGCTACAATTTCACATTACTGGAAAGATACTAGGCCTATGTCTGACATCTTCCTTGTCAGACAGAGGAGTCACAGGTCTTTAGAGATGGAGCTTCAACTCCAGGTACTTAGTGTTTCCTTTTTTAATTGCAGTTTTCTTTGAAGTGTCTCTATTTGAACTGTTTGTTAGGTTGAGGTGTTAAATGCATGTTACAGCAATCTGCACATTCTGGAGATGTTGCTGCTGTGAGCCGAATGTATTTGATCAGCAGAGATAACCATCATTTATTTAGTTAGAACATGTTGATTGACAACTGATGAACCAACATGCTGATTTTCTTCCCACTGTATCAACACTATGTGCTTGTAAAAGTGTTGATAATAGTGTGGCTTGATGACATTAGTTTATTTATATTAAACCTGTCCATCCATGATCGCACTAATGACAGTGTTGCAGGTGGTGCAGGGTCACAACCATAATCACATGCCTGATGCCCCGTGGAGCAAATGGCGTGGAACTGCGTGGGCAAGCTGCTGTTCACTATTCTAGTCACGGCTCGTCTGCACTGAGAGCTGTCCAGGCCAGTCCAGTATGATTAGCTGACCACAGTAGTGTGGAGTTGCACCCCATTATCATTAAACGGTGCCAGTCATGAAGTCATATACTCCTCCCTGTCTCTCTAATTACACCCCTACTGTTGGGCTCCAAGCAATTACTGCCTGCTGCCAGAGCGCTTCGTTGTTCATTAGACACAGATAACGGACACATCAACAACAAAAACAAAAGAAAAGGAGTAATTCTTGATTTATCTGCAAAACAACATATATACTGTACGTATATGACCTGATGTCATTATTTTAGGTAAACTAAAAGGTGCATTTTGGGAGAGAGGTGGTGATGATGTTGTAAAATTGATCCCATAACTGTGAAACCTCAGGCAGCTGAACCAGACTCAATGGGATGGATGTTGTTGTGTTGTTTTTGGCTTAGTATACTGAAGGCAAAATGTCTCTTCCTACTGTCTTGTTTGAATCATGGCAGAGTTTTTGTGATCTCCTACACTGTTTAATAGTTGATCAGTTCATATATTGAACAATATACAAGATATTTTGTAGTAACCAATTGGTTATACAATATTAAAATATACTATAATCATTAATATTCTTCAAGAGTATAGATTATTGTTATTTAAAGGTCCAGTGTGTAAAATGAGGGGAAAACAGTGACATCTAGCATACAGTACCGATTCTATTATTTATCTATTAAATAATTCTATTGTTTGTTTATGAACGTGAAACTCTAGAAACGTGCTCTCCAGTTGGCTGGATTTTCCATTCCGTACAAACATGGCGGCGCAAGATGGCGACACTCTCTAAGCAAGACCCTTGCTATAAATAAAAGAAGAATTATAAGCCTATGAAAACCAAACAGATTTTATTTTATAGCGATTATACACTTATATATTCATTGGTAGTAGGCTATATTCAGATTTTGCCAATAAACCTTGACAAATATTAATACACACTGGACCTTTAATATGAAGGATGTTATATAATGTAATTACACAATCATTTCTGGGCGTCAGCTTCTCCAGACATGATTTAAGACATGAAAACGATAACTTTCAATCATAGTTTGTGGTTTATATGTCTTTTCCAGGAAAAAGTTAAAATTTTCGGTTCTGTTCTTTCTCACTGCCTCCCATATTACTGTAACCTCGTTGGTTTTCAAACTACTGGACACAAGATGTCCTTAACTTCAACTGAGCTGAAGAGTTCATTTTCAGAGGACAGTATGTGCACTGGAGATTTTAAGCTTTCACATTACTCATGTCACAGAATCCTGCCCAAAGTAAACATGTCCTACACTCAGATTCCACCTCTTCGGCAGATAAATGAGTGAATGTGTGAGCCGCCGTCTGGTGTCAAACTCTGTGCATACATCATTACAAACATCAAAGTGAAAAGACAGGACATGAAACCTGGATTCTCACCATCTCCAATACAATCACCAGTTCAATATTTGTGATTACTCAGGGTGTCCAAAATGTCTGATACAACATGCTTTCCCTTAATTCACAGAAAGACACATTAAAACTGAGCATTAGGAACAATTAATGGCTCAGAGAAAAACAATACATGGAACTGTAAACAAGTCTAATTCTCTATCAGCTGATCAAACAGCTGCTGAGAATCTGATGGGGTGTTGTATCAAATGACATCAAAGCCATTAGAAATCATTGTCTCAATTGGGATTATCAACCGTGGCACAGTGTTTCTGTGTTTTTCCTCATTAGACAATGGTACTTATTCAGCTGAGCTATCACCACCACTGCAGAGCAAAGAGGAAGAAACATGTGAATTGTGAGAAAAAGCAGTGAAATTACACTTACCCCGGGCTATTGGTTTTTTTTAACCTCAGGACAACCCACTGTTTCAAACAATCAGTCTTTGAGTAAATGTGGTTTTAAAGAAAAATGCAATGAGATTGATTATGTATGTTATGTGTGAAAATAAAATCGGACCTAACTTGTTAATTAAAACATAATTTAAGAACATATCTTGAGTTAAGCAATTGTCCAAAGGAACCGGACTGTGGTTACACAAACAAAACTTGGGATCACCACATGTCCCGCTGCTTGCAGCTATCTCTGCTTTTTATAAACTCTGATCTGAAAAGTCTTTCTCGACTCCCCAGCTGCAGAGTGGCTGTCATCACAGTGACACTATGAGAAGGCAATAGAAAATAACCCACAGCCAAGATAAATGCACACACGCTGCGTGCGTGAGCGTGCTCTGTCAAAAAGCATGAGCCATTTGGTCCTTTTCATCAGCGGCAACATCTCCCAACAAGCTCGTAATATTTTCCTGGAGGCGGGCATCTTCAAATAAATGCTAGTTATAGGTGAGATTGTGACAAAGCACAACGAGATGAGGTCAAGGAGTCAAGGGATCTGATGGAGAGAGAGAGGGTGGGTGTGACAGGAGGAGGGGGTGGGGGGGGGGGGTGACCAACAGGATTGGTGAGGGAAGTGGTTTTCGCTGATAAAGAAAGGGAAAGGGTCGATTGTCCCCATCGCTGCTGCGATAGTGGAGGATGCTATTAAGATAAGGAGGATTAGACCTGCCACAGTGCTGTCCTACTGCTGCAACCTGCGGGACAGGGACTGGACAGGAGAAGACCTCAGCCTGGGGGGGGGGGGTTGTTGTCACTTCAGCTTTCATAGACCAGACAGAATGATGCAGTCATGTCCATCTGATGGTTTAATATGAAATGGTTTGAGTTATCCAGGCAGCGTTTTTCACCACCAGGCTTGAAAATCTGAAAAACAAACTCTGAAGTCAATCTGAGGTCCTTGATAAGGAGCAACAACACACAATGAAAATACTACACTACAAGTAACTGTTGTGTACAAATAACCAGTCACTTCAAGATACATGAAGTTGGAATATTTACAACATTTACACAAAGTTTTAAATGTCCAGTGCAGGGAAAAAAAATCATCTTCTATAGTTACTATATTATATATGATATAATTTGATAGTTACGATATTACAGATGTGTTCATGTGTAAGTATCATGTTTAGCAGCATGGACTGGTGGGTGGTTTGATATGTAACACTGCATTACATGTTAGGAGCTCATCATACAGCTTGTGTTTAAACTAGAGATATACTGTAGAATTTAGCTGCTAAATGAAGATAGCAGAGTAAATAAGCAGAGCACTGTATATACTGTAGCAGAGTATGCTGCCTACATCTAAATCTAAAGCACATCTAATGCTTTATGGAGGTTGAGGACTGACACCGTTGTTCATACAGTTTGATTCTTACTTCCAGAGTTTTCTTTATTTTACTATCTCTTTCAAACCAAGAAGAATAAACGGTCTTGGACTCAAGTTTTCCTCCTTTTTTTTTTTTTTTTTTTAATATTCTCAGATAATTTTTTGTGCAGTCTGTTTCACAAAATAAAGTGAGGGATAAACTATTTGTTGTTATTGGTGCCTCTGGGAGAATAATATAAACAAGTCATAGTAGGAGAGGGCTGATATCATGCTGTGGCCCAACTGACATATACCTTTTTGTACTGTTGCAGTGGCACCAAGTCACACACTCACACACAGTGCACAGAACAAATCTGTTTGGAGAGAGAGAGGGACACTAATACACACTTAACATTTCCCGTAAAGCAGCCCCTGCATAAGAAGATTACCCTTTCTTTTTAAACGGCCTCTGTTTTTTCCTTCTTTTCAAAGAATTTATCTCCGAGGCAGTTATGCTTGGCCACGCTTGGGTTTTGCCTGAGAATGACTGAGGAGAGGAGACTCCAGCGAACAGTGATGCTTAACAATCATGCTCCGGCCACCCGTGTTTCTCCTTATCACACCTGGAAGCGGTGATCGAATGGATGCTGATTTATGGGTCTTAGGGGACGGAGACCATGAGGTTTGCCTCAGGTTTGGTTCGCTGAATTAGTCAGCAGTGGGACCTCATTTTGGGGCTTTTATGTCACCGCTGTGCCTAATGGCCTGTGTGTGTGTGTGCCTGCACTGAGGCCTCTTAAGCACAAGCAGTAAATCAACAGAGGAGGAACATACCAGTTAATCACAGCCTTTGTTTCTGGCTGAGGGAAGACAATGAATCTAACTGACTGCCACCCAGTTGACAGTGAGTGCATAAAGACGATTTAACGGCATCATGTCAGACAGACGGACTGCCTCCGCACCCACCTGTGTCTGACAAGAATCAATGCCACTATTTCCCTGGGTCTGAATCCTGCTCTTATTGAAGCTTCCTTATATAACAGAAGGAGGGACAAGTATAAGATAGTATCACCTCATCATACAGCCACAATAATAATAAAAAAAGAAGCTTGTCACTCAAAAAAGGTTTAAAACATTGCAATTAAAAAACTCAAATATTCTGGGCCGGTTAAGCTCGTGCCGACTGACGGCCTAATCCGACAGTATTTAACACGAGACATAATTAACAGGAAGAGGAGAATGTAAAGCGGTGATTACTGCTATTGTCAAAACCGCAAGTGCTAAAATACTGTAGTTGTTTCAGGGAAAACTAAAAACAATAGAAGGTTCTACCACTGAGACAAAAAAGAACATGCTGTTTTCTTATCTAGTCTGTCTGTTGAAGCCACAGAAAAGAACATTATCATTTCAGTCCACATCCCAACCTGTAATTTTACATCATATTTTGTTTTGAGAAGGTTTCTGCCAAAGTATATAAAACTGCCACCCTGTAACAGCGACAACAGCAGCAGCCCTCTCCCCTTCTTTTTCCTGCCACCGGCTTTTAGCGAAGTTGAGCATCCTTCTCTATCCAATACGTACAGTAACATTCATCAACAGTGGCCTAATTAAAAAGCTTTCAAGCTTGTTTTTCAGATGCACTAATCACTGAGACAGTTCAGTATTTGTTTAGGGCCTGTGTGAGAACAAACATACACTGCTTTACACAGAATAAATCTCTGATAATCAAATTTGAGGTTGTCTACTTTGACATAATTAGTCTCACAATTGCAAAAGCCGAGGATATGGTCTGCACTCGACTCGAGCATATAACATGCAACATCCAGACGGGAGACTGCAGTGGGATGTTAGGAAACAGCTTGGTTGAAAGTCGGTCAGGATCAGAGCAAAAAGGTTGTGACTCCTGGAAATGAGACAAACATCTCACTCACAGAAATAGAGAATAGAAGAAAAGTGGATAAATGGAAACGCTATCTACCCTCTAAAAGCACTGCCAGTCATCTACTTTGAATGAAAGCTGTTATTATCAGAAATACATTACAAAACAGCTGCCCTTCTGTAAATACAAAGATAAAGTAACCGTCTTTAAAGATATTCAGAAATAGAAAAAAAATATTACTTTCATTCTGTGGCTCTTTGCAGCGGTCATACGGGTAGATATGATTGCAGTGATCTCATAGTTCGGAGGCAAAAAATGATGATTTAATGCACTTATGGCTGATTACATGTTTTCTCTTGGCCTCTCCTGATCTTTGTGGGTAAGAGAAGTACATCTCTTTCCTTCCTTGCCAGAGGTCTGGCATTTGAATTCACTGCAACCGTTTTTTAGCCGCAGCATTATTAAACTCCACAAACTCATTTTCTATCCCTTCAAGATTCCCAAATGTTTCTGGTTGATATATTCAAGGTATTACTGTATGAGTATATACAGTAGGAGTTAAGACTAAAAACTCAAAGGGAACAATATTTTTGCTTAGTTGTTTCCCATCTACTGGAACATTTACACCCGATTAGACCCACTGACACCCACAGCTCATCTGACCCATCATCACTTTGTGTTGTTAGGTGACTTCTAGTGGCCACAGTAGAAACATGAAAGCAGAGTTTGATTTCCATGTGAAATGAGTTTTGTTAAAGGGATGGTTCAACATTTTGTCAAATTGGCCCATTGCCATAATCCCTATCGTCTCTTGGGAGTAGGTTCGTTACCTTTAATTGTCGGTGCAAACTATTTTTGCAAAACTGAGCTCACAGCTCTGCTCTGCCGTTCTAAAAATAGCTTGCACTGACAATTAAAGGCAACGAACCTACTCCTAAAACTATAGGGATTATGGCAATGGGCCAGTTTGACAAAATGTTGAACTATCCCTTTAACCACATTACTAATATGGTAACCTAATGTTCAATCTAATGCTAAGGAAGTACGTATTTTACCCCAAATCACAATATATGCCTCAAAAACCAAGTAGCCCCCTCCATAAGAAACAGTAGGGGATTAAAACCAGTAAACAAATGCACAAATAGAATAAATCAGTGAAGCAGCTGATGACTAAAAACTGTCATCTGGTTGAAATACTGAGAAGTAAAACATGTTTGTGACTTAAGTTAATTACTGACTCATGGTAGGCAATCCCAATGCTGACCATCTGCATGGAGGACATGACGTCAGTGAATAGTGAAGACATATTTCCCCAGGTTTGGCAATTCCTGGAAAGATATGGGGTTATGAAAGTACACCATATAACTTAAGTAGAATAATATAATATATTATTATAATAATATAATATAATATAAAATGTAATAATTTTTGGAGAATTTACTGTGGAAAAGTTACACATTATAACTTGAAGTGCATGATCTATTTTGGGTTTGACTTAATAAACTATCTATGAGCACCGGCCAAACACGCTGTGGCCCCTGCTTTCTCTTTATTATCAGCTAATTAGTGTGGTTAATCAGGCTGATAATGAGCCTGCGCACCGTGCCATTTCAATCTGACACCAGGCCAGAGTTTAGTCTCCACCAGACACACCACAGGTATCTGAGATCTCCCTGAAGACAGGTCTTCCTGGACACTAAAGGGCAGAGGAATGACAAGGGCAACACAGGTGAGTGGTGTTTGTTTGAATGATAGCAGGAAGGTATTAATCCATACTTGTGTTGGGGGTTATAAAATACGGGATAAAGGTTGTGTTGTTGGATTCAGAATCTGTACAGCACCTTAAGAACATGTTTGTCTTATCTTATCTCTGTGCGGCCAGTCCCTGTCCCCTCGACTCAGCAGCTGGGGACTCCACTCCACGCTGAGGAAAAAAGAAATTGTGGCTCCCTATAACACATCCAGCAGCACGCTGACCCCTCAGAGTCACACAGACACTTCTCATCACCCTCCCTTCAAAACACACACACCCAACAATTTTCTTCTCACAGCCATGTAATCGAAAACAATACAGTATTATCACCTCCCATCTGCCTCCCTCGCTCCCTCCCTCTCTCTCTTTCCCTCTTTTGCTCTCCCTCTCTCTCTCTCTCCGCCGCCTCACTCATTCCCTGAGCAGCAGCCTGAACTGGATAACGTCTCCTTCAACCCGCAGCACAGCCTCATTTCTCTACACACCAGCTCTGAGTGGATGCTCAGCAGGGGTGTTTGAGATATTAGCGCGCTGTGGGGGAACGGCTCAGGGACTTCAACCATCCACACACAAAGGTAAGCCTCTAGATCGTTTAGATTTAGATTTCTGTTTGTAGCCAAGTCCCAAAGTGAAGGTGGTTCAGAGGTGGGACACTGGTGACAGATTGTCAGCAGCCTCAGGACAGATTTGAAACACCGGATGCGCTCCATAGAGACATTTCTACATGTGGAGGATGTTATTACTGTATGTGTGGGCCTGTGGTCAGTTAGTGAATAACGCCAAACTGGAGAAAGAGTGGGGATTGTTGGCACAGCTTGACCTCAGAGTTAATCCTTGTTTTGTTTGGAACACCAAGTTTAGACAAGAACAGTACCAGTCACTGCAGTTGTAATCTCAATGTGCTTGAACAGGAAGATCTCAAAAACATTTAGCACAGCTCAGTCTGACTTTCACAGGATTGTTTTTATTTTCTCTTTACACACTGAACCTCTCACCTCTCAGATCACATCACTATTTTTCATGGCTCATACAGTATCATATGCTGGCATACTGGTTTTTGTTCTGATCAAAAGTGCAAATAAATCTTAGATCCTCCAGTTGAACTGACTAAACTGAATCACTGTCACTGTAGCTTTTTTTTTTGCATTGATGCTCCTCTCAGGCAGAGGCCTTGGAGAACCAACACGCTCTGTGTCTATGCTTGTGTAGATGTAACAGCTGGTACGGCCTGTGTTCTCACACTGTTCTGCAGATGTGTGCCTCCCATCCCCTCCCACTGATATAATGAAGTGGGGGAAAAAGGGTCTTTACAATCATTTTATTTTTGAAACATCATTGGTGTTGATGAATCTCATCTGTTGCTTGTCTCGACTGCGAGTGATTTTATCTCAACTTGACTTTTACCTGTTAAAATAATGAAAAAATGTAAATGCTGTAATAGACAGTAATGTACTTCCTTGTTAATGTCATACTGAAAGAAAGCATGATGCAGTAAGTCTGTAGCAGTCAGGTGGTTTCTGAGCAGTGAAGCCTATAAACGCTGCTTATAGAGGCTTAGGTCAGAACTGAAATAAACACACGGTTTCTGGCCTAATTAAACTATAGATATACAGTGAGATGCCTGGTGATATCATAGCACTATGAACAGTCTTTTGATCACTTAATGTATCATCAGTTTCAACATCTCTGAACCGACATGAAAAAGTGTTTTTCAACGGGAAAAGTGATTCACAGTGTTCTGCTCAGTTCAAAGATTCTCACATTACACTATTCAAATACACTTCAGCAGTCACGCGTGGGCGTGTGCTGACCCGTGAGTGTCCTCTGTTCACTACTAATTTGCAGTCAAGTGAAGGTGGTGACAGACTGTCAGCAGTCTGAGGACAGATTGGAAAGTGGATGCACATCAGAGGGACATTATCCAAGATTTGAAGTTGACAATGCGGCCGGTTCCATCGACTCAATCAATAAAAACTAAAAACTAATGTACTGTGTCACGGCAGAGCTGACAAATGATGCTCCAATGCTGTAAACCAAGTTTGTAGATTCACTTTGCAGTTGATAAAAATGCAGATACTCTCCCAGATACACTTGGGGTCGACCGTTACCCAGTGCTCATGCGTGAGCAGCATATCTTGTATATTTACAAGGATCTATTGTAGTTCTATCACATTTTCAGAAAATCCAGTTTAAACTAATTTGTATAATTTGTTTTTGCATGGGGGTTTATGGGTTATGGGTTTTGTGTGATGATTATCCTCTTCAGCTCATTAGTTTTCTTCCATTTTGTGTTGGCAAAGTGGAAAACAGCAGCAAGCTGTGCATGCAAAGGGTCACATAGACAGTTCATTTACTATTTAGCACATCTGAATGGTATTTCAGGTTGTGAATAAAATAAAAGGACCTGATGTGTGATAAGATATCTCTAAAGAGATGAGGATCAAAGCTAATGCTGGGTGCTCATGAATTGATTCTCAGCGACTGAAACTGAATTTCAGTCCATTTTATATTTATTGTCTTTGGTGTCCTTCATCCAAACCAAACATGACGTTCAGCAGGGTTAATGCGTTTATAAAACCAAACTGAACATGACATTTAATTCATTTCGTGGACTGCCATTATCATGAAGGGGTTTGATGACCAGTTTCTCCATTAGAAATGCAACATTCAGGTGCTACATGCTCTGATTATTGACCACCAGCCTGATGAGTTCGGTTTTCACATTTAACTGGATCCAGATAGGTTTCTTTTAATGTGTTAAAAAATTATTTCAAAATGTCAAATTTCATTATTTGACACAATGTGTTTGTGGCCTGATGCTGTTAATTCAAAAGCCAGATCGGAATTATTACTATGATTAGAAAAATCCTATTGTAAATATTAGTAATAATATTAAGACATTATTTTCAAGCTCTTTGTCAAATGCTGTTTTGAGCTGAAAATAAGTCATAAACTTAAAATTGATGGTGTCGAAGATTGTTATAGAAACAGTTTGTACGTTACTGTAGATTTTGACGGACTAAATTCTGTCAGTGGGTAGACACAAAGACAACACAGACATCTGAGCACATTTAAGAATATTATATATGCCAATAACTCTTGCTACTGGAAAATAAATCTTGCATGGCACAGTTTTACTTAAAGTGAGACCTGTCTTTAATGCAATAAACAAGGATTTTAGCCTGTGAGAGCGTTTCTGTGAGGATGGGAGTGAAGCTCTAACAAGCCCCTGCCTGCCCTTCATCCCCATAGTGCCAGATATGTGCCCATGAGTATTCATCAGGAAGGGCTAATGGGGCACAGCAGTGTGAACCTCTGATTTACAGCCCGCTCTCTGTCAGGCCTAATGATAGGGCAATGTGGCTGGTTATGGAGAAACAGGTGCTGCAGAGTGAATAGATGCGAAGCAATGCGGCTGAAAGCCATGGGTGATTGCCATTTTGTCCCCTGCACAAATGCTCATTTGCAATATTGTGTTCACATGTACATAATTATTGTACAGGGTTGGTTTGTGTGTGTATATATATGTGTGTGTGTGTGTGTGTGTTGGGAGAGAGGCGGGGGGCACCTATAACAACAATGATGATCCGTGAAAGTAAGTTTATTGGTTAACTTACTGTTTGCCAAATTATATCCAGCATTACTGTTACATTCACTCCACACAAGAACTCTCCATCTCAGACTATGTTAACAACTAATGACGAAACAGATGGAGCTCAATAATAAAATGAGAACTAATGTCTAAAATGGAGTCAAATGGAAGAGAAGCCAAATGCTCTCTGAGTTATAATAGACTATGATATCTGTCTGTCACTATAACATCACATTGTGTTGTTAACTTCAATGGTAAAATGGTGAAACCGCTTTCACGCTGCCTTTAACATGGACAGTGAATCATATGTATTGCCTTTTTACTAGCCCAATGTCTTATTTTGAAGGATTTCAATAAGAGTAAAGAGATCAACAAATCACAATATTAGTGAAATATAATGGTGAAAAACACTAAAGTTAAAGGGGCACTCAATTTTGTGTTGAATAAATATTAGTGTTATTTCTTATCCCTTTAATCATTTCATGACACCTTCTTTGGGGTCCTGACCCTCAGGTTGGGAAACAATGATTTATAATGTCCAATTTCCAAATAATAATAAATAACAGGATGATAAATAACTAAGAGAATAAGAAAATAAAGCATCCTATTTAGATTTAATATAAAGCTATTGTGATTTTTTCTGGGATCAGAATGTTAGAACCTTAAAGCCAATTTAATGGATTTCATCAGCTTAAAACACAGTAATGTAACTACAAGCTGAACCATTTACTCAGAGAAATAAAATGAGTGACACAAATAGTGACAAACTGTTATTGTGCAACGAGACCAACAGTTTCACAACTCCTGTCAGTGAAGTTGTTGTAGGTGTTCAGTTGAAGCTCACTCACTGCAGGTCAGCTGGCACAGTTTACCGATGGATCACTGCACAGCCCACACACACGCACACACAAACACACATACATATACGCACAAACACACTCACTGGTAGCTTTCTGCCTGGACCATCCCACACTCCAACGGTGTCTTTCCCACAGAGCCGGCAGTCGGGAGGAATATGGGCAAATCCGAAAGCCAAATGGATATCATGGAGAAATCAAGTAAACCTGGAAGGCGTCGTTGGACTGTTGCAGAGATCGGTCTGTCCGTGCTGCTGCTGTTGGTCAGCTGTGCCTTGGCCGGGCTGGTAGTCCTCTACACCACGGTTGTGAAAGGTAATGGATGTGTCAGGCTCACTGTGGAAAGATCCAGATATTACAGATGGCAGCAGTAAAGAAGTGTCTCCCTACTCTGTGTTGTTTTTTAATGACACACAGGAAATTACCTTTGCCCTGGAAACGTCCTCAATAATAACCATGATGTGTTTTATGATACTGATGCTCATACGTTATTGGATAACCTTTCAGAGATTTAAAAGTTTTAAGGTTAATGTTTCCCACAAAAGTTCGCAAATTAGTTATTTTTTCTTTTTAAACCAATTGTTTTCAGAGTGTGTCTGTACACTACACACTGTATCTATTTATTCAGCTCATTCAGGTTTCAGCATTCACCCGTATTTCCTTCAGGAAATGCATTCCCTAGTTAATCTTTTCTGCTCTTGGCTTTGAAAAACATACATAACTCCACATAAGACTACAATTTTCTCCTCATTTAAAAGTATGATCATTATCCAGAGTTGATTTGTCCTGACTGTTTTTCTGCTCCTTTCATCCAACTCAGAACAATCTCACAGGCCAAGTGTGTCAAGGAGCTCAACAGGAGAAGGTGAGTGCTTTAATCCTGTGTAAACTGAACACAGGATGCTCTGTGGGGGCGAGTGTGTTGGGGGGGTGTCATACTCAAGCCTGCACCTCTGATAGTCACTGTAATACGGTAATTCCCTTTACTGCCCGATCAGCAGTGCCACACAAAAGTGAAAGAGTCATTGCTGACATAGACATTGCCCGTCACACAACAGACTATAGATCCGGGCTGAGCGGAGCTACTGCTATATTTTACACAACAACAACAACATCCCTCCTTGTTGCAGTTTGGGTGTAATTTGTCAAAAGTCTGACATTCTCTGATTTTTCCAGGCCAGCTGTCTCGCTCCAACATCAACAATGTGTGCACAACCGCGGACTGTGTTACTGCAGGTGAGAGGGGCTGTTATTTCTTTGCTTCCCCGCTGTTTCATTTGGCAAACAAAGTCAAACCCCTTCCTTACAAAAAAACAAAACAAGAACACACAAAAAAAAATGTCTCTTCACCAACTTGTCCCACTGTCCCTCTTTCCTCTGCTCTCTCTATGATACTCTTAAAGCTGCTCGGCTTTTGCAGAACATGGACACGTCTGTTAAGCCATGCGATAATTTCTACCAGTACGCCTGCGGGGGTTGGCTGGAGCGCCATGTCATCCCAGAGACCAGCTCCCGTCACAGCGTCTTTGACATTCTGAGGGACAAGCTGGAGATTGTCCTAAAAGGTCAGTCGCCACAGATGTACAATGTACAATGTTTTTTGTTTTTTTTTCCTTTAGTAGGGGATCAGTGGGCTGCAGTATTCAGAGCTGCGCGTGAGTCTCATTCTGAGCGGAAATGTTTGAACATGTTTTGTTGTTGCAGGTGTTCTGGAGATGGAGAACGAACAGGACAGGGATGCCATCAGAAAGGCCAAAGTCCTTTACAGCTCCTGCATGAATGAGAGTAAGGACAGTTTTTGCTCTGACTAAAACGCTGACTATTTTTCTACTTGAAGGTTGAACAGAGTTCACTTTTAAAGATCTTTAGAGAACTTTTAATGCAACCAATGCAATTTAATGTCTATTGTCATTCTAAGTACAAAAGAATGATGGAAAACCAATAGTGATGGATGGATATGGTTTAGAATTTCAGTTTTTCAGTAATTAGCATGACTATATATTTCTGTTATGACCTGGATGCATGACATAAAATGGATGGAGGGACAGCTGAATTGACATAATAAATATGATGACCAAGTTGTTTTCGAGGCAAATGCAGAGACTGCTTGCCGAAACACTGCTCCCGATAGGAACGCGCATCTGCGGTTTTGCATGAATTTACTTAGAAAACAACTCCGTCTCGCAACGTTCCGTTATTATCTCATAGCGTGGTGAATGTGCAGGTCACAACTTGTCCACCAGAGCGTTTTGGAGTTGTTGGATTGTGTATTTGATGAGTTTGATGAGGGAAACCAAGAAATCCCATTAGCCTCCGTAGCGTACTGTAGCTCTGAGCAGCTTGCGGCTCTGCTCCACTGTTCTAAAAATAGCTTGCACTGACAATTAAAGGGAACCTACTCCTAAAACTATAGGGATTATGGCAATGGGCCAATTTGCCAAAATGTTATACTAACCCTTTAAGTGTTTACTAGAGGTCCAGTGTTGCTGATTGAAACTCCTCTAAAACACAGTGTCCTGCTGCCCCACTGTTCTAACAAACAAGCCAACTTTCACTTTATCAGTGGAGAAAGTCTCATGAGAGCCAGCAATCAAATACTTTTTTTTTTTAACTTACAGAACCATCAACAGAAAGCAAGTAAATTGTATCTCTTGAATGACTTGTGCGTCTTTTTTTGAGGACATTTCAAGACCTGGACATACCAGGAGATTACCGCGTTACCCAGTTGTCATTTGTGTGTAAAAACTAAAAGTAAAAGCACAAAGAAGCTTCACACACACTGATCAATCAGACATTAGCTTTAGTTTACAGTCAACAGTCAAGTCCGAGCAAAGGGAGGAAAATGTACAGTATTTTTGCTCCACCCTCCTCCTCATTACACTGCAGCCCTTTAGTTTCATGGTTGATCCTTAATAACAGCTGTCCGTTACTAGAGGCATCTAATGGACATCTGTGATTAGATGATTGACAGTCAGAGGATGAGGTGGGGAAGATGAAGGACTATTACACATTGAGGACGGTATAATTGAAACGTCTGTGTATTTTTTCACTGTGTTTACACTTGACAATTTAAACTGAATGTGACCTCCTTTTATGTTTTATTATTTAAAATCAGATGTTCATCCTTGTGGTGACGTTATTTTTTGTAAACAACCGTTTCGAACTTTCCCCCTCAATGTGGATGAATAGTAGACTTGATTCACTGTTGTTGTTGTTGTTGTTAAATGTTACAATAAATAGTATTTTATCCACAGGCCTCATAGAGCATCGTGACTCCCAGCCCCTCTTGAAGCTCATAGAGACTATTGGAGACTGGCCTGTGGCGTCAGATGACTGGAACACCACTACAGGTAATACCTCAATACCACACACACTGATTAACATCTACAGCCTCCTCTGTGCAAACAGGAAGATGTCCGCTTGCAGCACGTCCACGCAAACAAGCACCAGTGTTCCTACTCAAATACATGTGCTCACACGGAGCCTGCAGATCTATATTTGTACTCAGTGAATTGCTGAGTATGAGCTTTGTTGGTGGGATCAAGAGGCCGACTGAGGCTCTTCAGCTGAGCAGTCAGGTGTGGAGCCTGGGAGTGTGATGAGTGGGCAGAGGAGCAGGTCCTCAATCAGGCCTGAGAACGATACTTTAAATAGTCTACGCTGCTCTTCCCCAAGCTCCTGCCACTGGCCACTAAGTAAAAGTAATCACGGACGGTGGTTCAGATTGAATTATCCATGCATATCTGCATGCACAGATTTACAGAGTGCCCAGTTAAATGAGCAACACAGACAGAGAGATGTCCCGAGTCTGGCAGCAACATTTACCCGTTCTTCACCGTTTATGGACGGATGCTGATTGTTTTCTTCTGTTATGGCAGAGGAGGCGTGGAGCCTTGAGGACACACTGGCCACACTCACTGCCCGGTTCCACAAGAAGGTTCTGCTGGACATGTACGTGTGGACGGATGACCGCGACTCTAGGCGTCATATCATTTATGTAAGATTGCTTTTTATTTCAACCAATATGCAGTTATTACAGATACATAAGGCTAGCATTATACTATATCTATCATGATGTTAATGAATCTGTCAATAGTTTCTGTTTTTTCTGAGTTTTGGCATTCAAAAAGGACTAGAACACTTCCTGGCTATTTTTAGCTGCAGATTAATGCAGATTAAGTGCTCTACACAGTAATTATGGCAGCAGGACAGAGTAGGTAGCAAAATAACCTGCAATGCCCACGTACTACATCAGAATAAAGAAACATTTGGTCCACTAATGTGTTTTTAATCGCATTTGGAAAACAAGCGGAAATGCCACAGAGTGTCAGGATTACACAGACAACGTTTGTAGTAAAAAAAAAAAAAACAATCGTAAAAATAATAACTGCTGATTTTGTTCTTCCCATATTATCAAAGGCCATAATCAAAGTAGAAACTTGACATATCCTTGAATTATACTGTTCAAACACACATCATCTGAACAGTACAAAGATGGATGAATGAATGAATGAATGGGCACAAATACATAATTTAATTTTCTTGTGTATTGCTTAGATTGACCAGCCAGGACTTGGGATGCCATCAAGAGACTACTACTTCAATGATGGAAACTACAAAAAGGTTATGACTTAACGGATCCGTTAACATAAATCACATATGTAACAGTGTGAAATTATGCAAATAGCATTTTTTCATTTGTCAAGGCTTTTGTTTTTGGTGTTCAGCAATGACATGTCATTTCAATAAAAACTGAGGACACAGACTGATGACTGTGAAAATAACCTTTGCTGTTGAGATTTTCAGCATAACCATAATTCCATTCACCTTTTGGGTTGGCAGCAGGAGAACTAATGACACTGCCTGTGTGGCTAGATATGAAAAACTGTAACTGAAAATAAAACATGTTCTGGCTGAACTGGCAGTTAAACTATTATTATTGTACCACAGGTTCGTGAGGCCTACCTACATTTCATGGTTTCCATTGCGAAGATAACCCGAGAGGACAGGAACTTGACTCAGGAGGACGACCGTGTGTGGGAGGAAATGATGCAAGTGCTGGAGCTGGAGACAGACATCGCCAATGTGAGTGCCAGCCACAACAGGAAGTGGTTCTGTAGGACGAGGGCTAAGGAAAATTAATAATGACAAGATGAAAAATGAGCACCCCCTCTCTGCTTCGAGTAAATGAAAGAACCAGGCTACATTTACATCTGTGGACCTAGGAGATCGGCCAAGCTTTCAACAGGGTTTTTTTTTTATTTTTGTTGTTTTTTTTGGGAACCTGTCAGCAGCATGACAAATGAGATAACAAAGCATCAGTTTATAGATGTTTTTTCTCCCTCCTGTTGCTGTACAGGCCACATCCCCAGCAGAAGAGCGCCAAGATGTCACTGTTCTCTACAACAAGATGACACTTGGTGAACTGCAGAGCTCATTTAACTTTAATGTAAGTGTGATTTATTAATTCCCTGTGCTTTACATAATCAAAGCGCAGCCAGATCACTGGCTCAAATCATTTGAACATTGTATCTTTGACAGTGTGTTGGACAAACTGAATAAGTGAATGTGGATGTTTGTGCTTCAAGCATTGTTGAGGTGCCCTTTGAGTAAGGCTGTTGATTCCGATCCATATGTGAATTACAAAGGGAAGTTACGTAACAAACACTGTCAGGGATTGAAAGAATGCTGGAAAAATAAAAGCAAAAGCAAAAATTCACTCAGCTCAAAGTTAAAGGTGTTCAGAAATGGCCGCTTGTCCTGTTTGTCGCACCTCCTTCCACAAGTTTCCACGAGTTGCCGCACGAGTTTACCCGAGTAAGGAAAACGAATTTGATTGGTCGTTATCGAGCGGGCGGGATATTCAATGTTTGGGGCAAGACCGAGCTCGGTGTGTGTATGTGTGTACAGTATGTGTGTGTGTGCGAGAGTGTTTAGCTAAGTTGGCTGTAGAGTAAGAAAAATGGAATATGTTGATATTAATGTAATTTGATAAACTAAAACACACTTTATAGCTATAAAGTACACATAACTACCTTTCTGTAACTGATAACAATATTTTTGAAGATGGATATGTAACATTCAAGAAGCATAAGCATAACATGTCATTAATGAAGAAGTGTTTTGGGAATGAATTGCTAAGTGCAGAAATGAAATGACACAATATAGTGGTACGTGGCCAAAAGTTGTCTGGTAGTGGATTTTTAAAGTCTGATAAAATAACGATAGTTTGGAGCAGAAGAAAGTTGGTAGCTGATTATTTGGCCAATGCTACCTCAAGAAAAAAGCACAGGTGTGTACAGTCCAGACAGCACAGTCAGTCAGAGTTAGTGCAGTGAGTCAGCACCTCCCTCACCATCTCATGTTGAAAAGACCATGACAACTGTGTCTACTTTGTAGCAGGCAAGCATTTGTCAAGCCTGGTTATGGTATACGGTAAACAAAGTAACGTTGCCCCTACCTTCTATGCGGAGATCTGGTGGAATAAGATGATGATGGCTAACTGCTGTCACTGGTGGGAGGTGCACTGCAGATATACAGTGGTCAAGATATTAGCACCAAGGTTCTCATCTAAAGAAGAAAAAAAGGAAACACAAGAAAACCAATTTAGTGCTTTTTCAAAAATGTCTGACTATTCCTTTAAAACAGAACCTGTACTATGAAATGATGTAGCTGCATGTAGGTTAGCAATGAACAAGACAGGACATGAGACTGGTAACCACAGCAACAGTAGCGCTGCTTGTTGTTACACACCTGGCCTTGATTCCATCCACACACAGGTGTAACTAATTTAGTTAAAGTAACTAAAAACTAAATTTAACAGTGGATGAAGATGATAATGGGGCCTACAGAGGTGCTCAGCTGAAGCTACGTTCACAGTGACGTCCACACGGAGTTGAACAGTAGCCTACCTTGTTATCTTCGCCAGCAGCTGTTGCTGCTGTTCCTCGTTTTTAGTTGTTTTGAGCAACCAATCAACTGCAAGGTAGACCAGCTGCTTCCTGTTTACACCCAGCGCGCGCGTGACCTGTGCACGTGGTAGTACAGGCATGAGCGTTTTCAGGTAATAGATTTTGTGTAAAAAGGAGTAGTTGTGTGGATGTAGTCTGAGGTTATAGCCTTCTGTGTCTTTACCCTGTCCATGACTTTTCCCCCAAAATAACAGTTTATCTAATGCAAAGCCTCTGGTCGTGTGACTTTATGTTTATTTTGACAACAGACAAAACAGGCAAAATTGTTACATTAATGATATGAAGTATTACACTTGGTCAGGGTCAGAGCATGTATTTCAATAAAATATTAAGAAATAGCACCAAAATAGTAGTTCACTGAGTCATATAGGTAAACAAATAGAAAACCAACTATTTTTAGTGATATTTTATGTTATTGCCATTTTTTCCCAGGGTTTTAACTGGACACGATTTATTCAAGGCGTGTTGTCCAGTGTGTCCATTGAGGTCCAGCTGGAGGAGGAGGTGGTGGTGTACAGCTCTCCCTACCTTGAAAAGATGAATGAGGTCCTCTCCAGACACAGTGTCAGGTCAGCCCTTGAACTTCAAGCAGACATGAGTCTGTGATGATGACGTTACCACAGAGCAGCTTCAATCCTACAGTACATGGAAACTGAACAAAAACAATGTTTGTTTGCAGAGCTATGCAGAACTACCTCACCTGGCAGCTCATCATTGACAGAGTGAACAGCCTGAGCCGCCGCTTCAAAGATGCCAGAGCTCGTTACAGGAAGGTATGATGTGCATGGCATGGCATAACAGAGCTACACAGGTTAGCCTAAGCAAGCTAAAATAATACTCTTTGTGTGTAGACTCTCTATGGGACCACTGTGGAGGATGCTTGGTGGCGAGAATGTGTCCGTTACGTCCAGAGCAGCATGGAGAACGCAGTGGGATCTCTGTATGTGCGAGAGACCTTTGCTGGAGAGAGTAAGAGAATGGTGAGTCTTTTTCCTCTATGACCACAGCTGAACAAAACGGAAACAATTCCTCCTTAGAGCATGGAAATCAATAACTGTAAACAACAGGAGTTTACGTCAAACTCTGTGTGAAGACATTCATGGTATGACATTCATCATGCGGAACCAATTGAATTAGAGGGGCCAAGGTTTTTCAGGCTTCAGTTTGCATTGTGTACCACTGAATCAAGGAAATATATGGCGTCATTATCTCCTCTTTATTATTTGAACACTTGATACACAACCTTTGGAACACATCAAATGTCCGCTTGACCGCTTCAGTTTATTTGGTTTGAAAATCACAAACTTATCTAGTGCTTTGTGCTTAGTAGTGGTAATGATGATTCAAAAGCAGTACATACAAATCAATGGTTAATAACAACACACTATAATATATAAATGCTTATTTTCCAAAAGCAATAACTCCACCTGTGGGCAACCATTGATGGAGACTGATCTGTAAATAATAGTACTGTAAAAACACAGCTGTGATAATATAAAGTATCTCTTCATAGAGAAGTGTATAATTATTGCAAATATTATGCATTAATACACATTTCAAATGTCAAGTGTTGCAAGTACATTCAGTATGAAATGTGGCATTTTTTCTGCCATTAAATAAGCATTTACTAACAAAATGCAGTTCTGTATGAAATGTATTTCTGTACTGGATCATGATTCCAGTCTTTGTCTCTGTCAAATGTCAAAGGTCAGTGATCTCATCAATAAGATCCAGACAGCCTATGTGGAAACACTGGAGGAGTTAAGCTGGATGGACTCTCCCTCGAAAGAGAAAGCAAGAGAGAAGGTACCGTTAGTAGTTGAGCTGAAAGAATAAGGATGATCTCATCTCGATGTCGGGTATTATGACACAAATTGCTGTGCATCTCTTGCAGGCCATGGCAATCAAGGAGCACATTGGGTATCCAGATCATATTCTTCAGGAGAGCAACTTGAAACTCGACCAAGAGTATGCTCATGTGAGTAAAACAGGCCACACTGTGAGACATAAGATACACTTACTGTATCACTGATATCTGATTAATTCTGTGTCTCTCTCCAGCTAAACTTTAGTGAAGAACACTACTTTGAGAACATCCTGGAGAACCTCAAGTCCGAAGCACAAAAGAGTCTGAAGAAGCTCAGAGAACCAGTTGATCCAGACTTGTAAGCTGCAGATACATCTGACTTTACAAATTAGTGGGAAAAAAACACCTCATACTCACACACTCACTGTTTTCAGTGTAATAGAAATGACATTTCAAGTCCCTCATGAGGTTGATTACACAAAAGGTGGTTTGTGAGACAGTCTTACATTTCATTTTTGCAACCACTTTCTGTTTCCAGGAAAGTAGACAATGTTCAGCTTTGACAAAATTTAAGAATAACATTAAGTGGACATGATGCAGGAAGAGACTGTTGCAATTTGTTGCTTTTATAGTCACAAGAACAGGATGCTTTGTGTCCTCATCAAGTAACTCTCAATGAACATTGAAGATGAAGGTTTAAATGTATTGTTCCATGGCACAAAATATATCCCACGCATGAACTGTACAGGTGCTGACTCAAGCTGAAAATGCAGTTTTCAGTTTTAATCCATTTCTCAATCACTCCTCAGGTGGATCATTGGTGCTGCTGTGGTGAATGCATTCTACTCACCTAACAGAAACCAGATAGGTAAGAGCTTTACAAGGAACAATGAGGCCACCTGGGGCCTGTGTGAAAAATTAGAGATGTTTTTTTTGTTTGTTTTTTCATTGGAGCAGTGTCTCTTCATCGTAATCCTGTTTAGGTCTGTTGCCAGTGTGTGTTGTGTGTTAACTCCACCTGTTTATGTCTGTGCAGTGTTTCCTGCAGGAATCCTGCAGCCACCTTTCTTCAGTAAACATCAGCACCAGGCCCTGAACTTTGGTGGAATAGGAATGGTTATTGGGCATGAGATCACACATGGATTTGATGACAATGGTGAGACAGTATGATTTACTATGGATATTTGAGGCAGCAGTGATTTACTGTGGATATTTTAGGAAACCCAAACAGTTTATCATTTGTGGTCATTTTATCATAACAATTTCAAATGTGTCATTACCAACAACTGAACATGGTAGATGACTGCCTTTCAGATGTGTCATGTTTGGCAAACAGTACTTTCCTTAATGCATTGTGTTTCTTTACAGGTCGTAATTTTGACAGGGATGGTAATATGCTAAACTGGTGGAGTAATTACTCTGCTGAGCATTTCAAAGATCAGTCACAGTGCATGGTGCAACAATATGGCAACTTCAACTGGAAGCTAGCAGGAGGACAAAACGTAAGCGCCCAGTGGCATAAGTGAAATGAGGGGTTTTGTCTCTGCTGTAATCTCTGACCATGTAAGCCATGTATTAAGTGATCACCAGAAGGGGTGTTTACATGCTGGTGTGTGTTCATTGTGTTTGTGTGTGTGTGTGTGTGTGATTGCAGGTCAGTGGAATCAGCACTTTGGGGGAGAACATCGCAGACAATGGAGGAGTTCGTCAAGCATACAAGGTTGGATGTCAGCACAAATACCACAGACCACATGTTACTATTTATACAATAATGACAAACCCCAAAATACTTACCGTACTGCATACCTGAAACCTGTCTCTGAGTTTGTGTGTGTGTGTGTGTGTGTGTGTGTGTGTGTGTGTGTGTGTGTGTGTTTGCAGGCCTATCTGAAGTGGGTGGAGATGGAGGGTGAAGAGCCTCATCTACCTGGTCTAGACATGAATCATAAGCAACTTTTCTTTCTTAACTTTGCTCAAGTAAGTGTGAATAGTAAGAGAACATGTTTCTGCGCATGTTATTTCAACAGACAGGGTGGGACAGATAATATTTTCCTTATCTGGAGCTTAGAGCCAGAGTTCAGGAGGAGCATTTTATAGTAGATGTTTGGTGCTGAGATGTGAATTCTGGGACAAACGGAGAGGGTCAGTGGGCGACGTACTGGATCACTCCCAGAACAAATCAGTGCTCAGCTACACACATAGGGGGTGAGAGGAGCTACCAATGTAAACAGCCTCATGGTGCCAGGGAATGTAAAGCATAAGCAGACTAGAATAACCTCCTTGTTATTGTGTGCCTCTGCCAACCAGGCAAGTTGTAGGAGATATGATCCCATTTGTATTTAACTGTGTCACAGTTAGGGTATGAATTTGGCAAAAAGAAAAGTGTTCTTTAAGGTCAGAGTGAGCTTGACCCTTGACCTTGCCTTGACCTTTGACCACTAAATTCTAATCCGTTCATTCTTGAATCCAAGTCATAGGTAATACCAGATGATGTAATGAGTTTCCCTTCGGGCATTCACAAGAACATGAGGTCATGTTCACCCTAGCTCACCAAATTCTCTGAAGGTGGTCTTAACAGATCACTTGCGAGAGACCAAAAACATGTTTTGACTGGTCACAGTGACCTTTGACCACCAAAATGGTGTGAAAATGAAGTCTGTTAGAGAAACAAAACACTCAGCAGTGAGAGGGTGAACTGAATGATCCGGTACATGAATAAAGCAATGTGTTTCTGTAAAGTGTAAGTACTTAAATTGTATAAACAAAGAATAAATACTATAAACAGAAGTTATATTTTTGGTGATATATATTAATTTTATGATTTATAATTGTATTTCTAATGTTAACAGTTTGCAAACACACTTTCAAATGTCAATCTTTTATTTTTTTTAGGTGTGGTGTGGTGCTTATAGACCCGAGTATGCCAGCCAGTCCATCAAGACTGACTCACACAGTCCCTTAGAATACAGGTAAGAGGCTTATATGGCCCGGTGTGAACCAGAGGGGCTCCAGTGACAACTTTACAGACCAGTGAGAATTTAGTATTTAGATTGATCTAACTCTGATGAAGTACAAATCTAATAACTACAACAGGTAGACTAGTGCTCAGTCTGATCTAGAACACAAACACAAAGACACAAAATAGTAGATTCTTTACTTACTTTGGTTTCTTGGCATAACTTCACTTTTTTGATTCCCCCTCACCATTCTTAAAGCGTCATTCTCAGCACTGCAGGCAGCAGTTTTCCATGGGAAAAACCCACTGTACAGCAGCTGATCAGCAGCAAACAGCAGACAGACAGCAGGACGCCACTGACTCTGTTCCCCGTTAAATTTAAAGATTGACTACACTCTAAATAAAGCCTGTTAATCTAGCAGTTAAGGTATTCTGTTGTGCCAAAGCACAATTTATCATACTGTAGCATTGGAATAATTTCAGCACCGCTCGCTGATTGAAACATAAGGACTTGGAGGCTGGATGCATATTTAACAGTGCTCCTCTCACTTTCACAGCATATTTCAGCTTCTAACCCCCTTAATGTTTTGTTTTTCTTTTGTCTTCAGGGTGCTTGGCTCTCTCCAGAATTTTGAAGCGTTCTCAGAAGCTTTCCAGTGCCCGAAAGGCAGTCCAATGAACCCTGACCTGAAATGCAGAGTCTGGTAGAGTTTCACTCATGAGATATTTATCACCCCACATGGGCAACTCTAATCAAAAGAGAGACATTCTGCTTAAAGACTTGTTCCACTTCATTTGGGGAGGAATGATGAGATATTTGGATGTAGACTACTATAGTTGTTTTTCAAATGGATGACGTCCTGGACTACACTCTAGTTTCAAAACGTGAAGTATATTGTATACTACATAAAAAAAAGAAACTTTCTGAGTATCTTCTTTCTAAGTTTGAAGTGTTGTCTCTGGATGAGTAGGTCAGTTGTTCTCATCACTGCTGTGTCCCACAACAGATGACGAGTAGGTACGTGAATGAAGAAAACAAAAGACCTTGTGAAAAGGTTCAAGCTTATGGCTGACTTTAAATACTTAACCACAATTAATCCTTAAAAATATCTTGTCCAGATCTTTGTGATTTATCCATTTACATCTGACACTGAGTTGACTTGGTGTCTTTCCCCTAATGTGTTGTTTTCAAGATATTGTGCCACTTAATAGTGAACCAATCCAACTATGACTGCAGCGTGAGTATGGGATGAATGAAAGCTCGAGGCTTTGCTGAAGTGAAGCTACAGCAGAATTAGTCACACTCTGAGAGTTTGGTTATTCACTGTTACATGAAACAAATTACCTAAAGACTTTAAGACTGTTAAATCTTTGCAGCTTTAACCTTAAATTAACGTTCTGAGAGCACTGCAGCTTTCAGCATTTTTACACTCACACAATGGATAAATATTTTAAACTCACACAGCTATTAAGTCTTTCTGCTGTTCTGTATTTCTATATCACATCCTGCAATTCGCTGTTGCTCAGTTCTCACTGCACAAATGTAGATATGTCAGTCCTGACAGTTTGCTGTAAGAATCCATATTCCAGATGTTTTCATGAATATTGGTGACTGGCTGCTTTTTAGCAGAAAAACACAGCACTTGATGATGTAATGATGCTGAAAACCCCACTTTATTGCATTATTGTGAAAGGCCGTGTCAGCCTTTGATCAGTTGTGAATGCAGGTGTGGGTGTGCTGTAGGTTACTTATCACAGTTGTGTTGTGTGTTTGACGCTCACACCCTTTTCTCCTGCTTCCACACATTCCACCCTAGAAAAGATTTTTAGAAGCTCTTCAGTGTTTCTGTATTCTGGGCTGGTTTATCACACTCCCCAACATGCCATTTGTTAGATTACACATACCCACAATTACTATTACAATATTATACTATATACTTGTATGATATGTGTTTGTTTACATTTAACCCAAAAAAGGCTGAATTGTCGAAGAACTATAGTCTTCTCTGTTACTTCACAATCTCCCCAGAGGAGAAACGAACACAGTTATTACAAGACTTTTAGCCTCGGGGCACGGCCAATTACATACTAAAAGGAAGAGGTACACTCACACAGACAGGGAGCAGATGAAGTGGTTTGCCTTCTGATCTCGCATTGATCAGTGCCGTCTAAGATGAAAGGATGAAGCGCAGTGTGCTGATGCGTGGTGACCGCTGGTGCCAAACCACAAGCCCGCAGGCAGACACACCGAAGAATAGAGTTTGTCATTAAAGAGATGGCCAGGGCCAGGACTGTTATTTTCTACCTTTATTAATGAGTAATGACAGGGGAATCAAAGCTGGGCAGAGTTCATGAGGAAGGACAGAGGTACTGACTGTGAGAAGCCACTGTTGCTGAACTGAGTAAAAAAAAAAGAAAAAAGAAAAGAAGCAAAGGAGGAAAAAACAACAACACACAACACCGCCGTTTTTGAATGTTCACTTATCATTGGTCACATTCAGGATGCCTTGGTAAACTGAACACGACTGTTAGGTCTCAGTAGAGGCTGGTGAATTGAATGTGCACATATAAGCTTTATATTCTTAGTCTGTCCTGCAATCTTCACATTATTGGCAAATGCTGTTGTTTTACAGGGGGAGGGGACACAATCAAAGACTGTTTTACTCAGAATGTAAATGGTGATAATCTGCTGCCACATTAAAGCAAAAGTTCACAAATTTGGGAAAGAGGGCCTTTCACTCTCTGGTGGTCAGTCGCACACAGGTAACATAGTGTACAGACTGGGAACAGATGGCTGATCTGGTTCTGTCCAACAGAAACAATCCTCTGTCATTAAAACAAATGATCTTTGATTCATGGGGGTTCATATGACAGACTGTTCCAAAAGAAGAAGGATAACTTGCCCATTTTGTTATTATTTAACAAACACCTGACGTGAGATTCAGACTTTCTAAGAGGCAGATTTTATAACCAGACCAGACTTGCTGTTTCCCACTGTTTTCAGTCTTTGTGCTGTACTTAAAACCAGAGGAGTATTAATGTTTCCATCTCACTCTCCACTTGAAGCTTGTTTTCCAAAATGTGGAACTTTTCCTTTAAACAACGAGGCACATTCATCATGTCTTGCTCAAAGAAGCGCTGGGGGCTACATCATAAGCTACGATGTGACACCCAGCTGCTGGTTGAAGCAACAGTTTAGACTCTTGTACAGTTTGATGTTGTGTAAAATTAGTAAAACAGCTCAAATTGTTTATTGAACACTAATCACACATAATGTAAAAGGTGTTATTGTAGATGCTTGGTGTTCTATACAGCAGTATTTAGATAGTAGGGATTCAATTTGGGTGAAAAAGAAAGTGTATATTTCTTATTTACTTAGATGGTGAAATTGTGTCATTTTAAAATGATAAGCCAAGTACAACTGCATTTTTGCTATATATGAAAATGTTTTATCCACAGTGTATACCCATCAAATGAGTTTATTTATCTACATGAATATTTATGAAATAACATTGTTGCTTTGCAAGGATTCAGATGTTAAAGATGTTTTATGATTGTTCCTGCTGCTATGTAATTATCTAAACTAACTGCTATTTTTGTGACTCTGAAGATCTGTAATTATTGCCATTAAAGTGACTGTCTCAACAGCCATGACCTCAAGCCTTTAAATGAATGGTGTTAGTTCAATGGTATATAGAAACTTGAAAAATCATGTTGGATTCATTCTCACTCAGTTATTTCCAGATATTCGTTTTATAAAGTTATTACAATTAGATTGATAAAATACATTTGCTTCCTGTAAAGTGTCATAAATGCAAATTCTTAAATTTTACATGAAAAACAGTCAGAAGTAAGTAAAGTTAAAAAATAAACACATTTATTACAATTATATTAAAATCATTATTAGAATGAATGTCAGAGAAGCTTTCAAGACAGATCATATAATATAATATTTTAAAACAACTGTCACAAATAGATCACAGGCAATTAGGAATATTGGCAGTAGTTGTATGTTCACATCTCCTGGAGTGTTGTGTGTTCAGGTACGAGGCGTCGTCATCACCGTGTACACACGTCATCATTACACTGCAGGAGAAGGTACAGAGGTTAAATGGCAAACAATAAGCATGTATGTTGTATGTGCAGAGTCCATCAAGGCATATGTTGTTCAAACTTCACATGTTACAGTAAGTCAAATAACTGTCAGTCAGGCTAATCCCCCACAAATCTATTGATTTTAAGAAAAAAGTGTGATTTAACCTTGATGCAGACACCTTAGTCAGAGATTAGCTTCTATTGATGGCTAAACTAGACTTATTCCCAATTATATGAACTCCAAGCACAAGGTGGTCATAACATCTGTGTAGCAGGCTGATAAGGGCTGATACTGTATATTTGCAACTGTGATGGAGGGCGACTCATACAGAAGGAGCACTGGACAATATTATAGCTAAACTCACATTTCACATCAACAAACAGCTGTCAGTGAAAAGTTTCTCATAGACACACAGTTAAATTATTTCTGATTTTTTTTTCTTTTTTTACATGAGCTTGGAGGAGTGACTCGTGAATAAACTAATATATAGTGCCCAAATTAGTGCATTTCTAAATATGTTTTATAGCAGTTTGCTAATACAGTAAGAGTACATCATGTCTCATTATTTGGTGGACAACAGTGCTTTAGTCAGTTCTGCATTTTGTCACCTTAAAGGGACAGTATGTGAGATTTACCCCCATCTAGCGGTGCGGTTGCATGTCGGCACGTATTCTTGCTGTTGCGTTTACGTAAACTCGGGCAGAAGTCAGAAAAACAACACACGCTGCATGTATCAGGATAAACAAGCCTCTATGTAAACAAACGGTCCGCCAGCACGAGGCAAAACAATACAGGCGTGACAATATGTTGTCATGGTGATGTCGTATTGTTTACCTGACCCACGTTTTACCGGCTTTCTCTCGCCGTGTAAAATAACATCCAGTTGGTTTGCCGACGGCGTCACTCACGGCGTCATTCAGGTGTCTGACTGCACCTGAAGGCAACACCAGTGCCTCCGTCCTTCCTCACACTAGCTACACGGTGGTGACAGTTTTAACAGGCGCTGTCTGGAAAACTTTCTCCCCGAGCCGAGAAGCTCCGGCGGCCCGAGTTTGAGGTTACTTACAGCCACGGTGACACTGAACGTAAAACATGGCGATTCAACATGGCAGAGAAGGTTCGGTGAACCCCCCCCTGTATGTTTGTAACGACTTGTAACATCTCATTCTAAGGTACGAGAAAGCGCTCGTTTGTATGCGGGCGCGATTCCACTTCAGTGAAATACGTATTTATGAAAGCGATATTTGATTTTTGTCAATAAAAAGCCAATAAAGTCCCATACTGTCCCTTTAATGAACTGTTACTTTAACCTTTAAATTTTTACAAAAACTGCACCTGAGTCTGTGGGACTCCGAACACGTGAGTTTTACAGCTCAGTGAGCCTCTGAACAGTGTCAGCCTTTGATTTGAAGTCAGCATTTCCACTTCCCAGTCCTCTTCTTGTCTTTGTATAATAATTCTGTCTCTGATAAAACAAAAAAAAGGCCAAATTCTGCTGCCAAAATCCATTCTGGAAATCAGCCAGTGGTCGATGAGTGACCGTGAGTGATTTTTTTCTTTCTTTTTTTTTTTGTTGGGACCTGCTGGAATGCAACCATGAAAAATATTTAAAGCCGAACAGAGCAGCTAAGCAGCGACTTAGGTACTTATATTCAAATTCAACAAATCCTGCAGCTACACAACTCGAGCTGGGCCCCAGTTTCCAAAAGGAGGTCAAATAGCTTTTGATAGAAATCACCATCACATGTCAAACACGTCATTTCCGCTGCCTTCACAGTAAATGAAGAAATGGTGAAGTCTGACAATGGAGAAAAGGAAAGCCTTTTGCAGCAAAGGATCCAAACCCAAACCAGAGATATTTTAGAGATGTTTGTCCAGACAGGCCATTAAAAACATGCCTTGCTTATGAGTTTCATTATGGCAAACACTGAAATCTCAAATGAACACCTAAGATATTTATCCAGGAAATAATATCAGTCTTTATGCTTCCTTGACCTCTAAACACATAATGAGAGAACCCATGAAGAAGCAGATACTGTCTATCACATGTTTCAGCAGGATATGATTAAATAAGACACAATTACTTCTGAATGCGTAACTGGATAATAACTCAAAAAGCCTGATTTTATCTGAATCAGTCATTGGCTCCGCTGTGTATAGAAAGCTTTCACTTTTTCAGGACCTGTTCCTCGCAGTTGATGTCAGCTAGCTTGTGACTCATGTTCCTTTCTGCCACGTTTTGATACCCAGAGAAAAACAAGGTCGATTCTGTTCCTGGATGACATCTGTTGGCCTTCAGACAGGTCATGGGGAAAGTCTACGGTGCATGTAGCAAACAGCTCTGACATACAGTAGCGAGGGCTGTGGGAAGCGAGCAGCAGAGCCGGGGGGATAAGGGTGTTGAAGACCATGTGCTGGATGTCATGGGCGTGATGAAAGCCCCGAGGATCAGGGGACAAACCGCACGGTTTTCTGGACCGGAGATACAAGGTTCACGACCTCTGAGCAATTCGGCTCTCAACGTGATATTATGGTACGGATGAGGGGCTGGATTTTTAGATTGCATTTATAATTCATTATATATTGACATCACAGAACAAGCATGATTAATGTGGCTTAGGCCCAATCCCATTTCACCCCTTGGCCCTACCACTTACCCCTACCCCTCCGTTTTGCGCGTTCACGTGTAGGGGTAGGGGTGTCCCAATTCCCGTTAGGACAGAGGGGTAGGGGGAAGTGGTAGGGCTACATACCCCTCCAAACGGAGATTTTTCAGAGGCACACTCCAAACGGAGGGGTATGAAAAGTTTCCCAGAATGCATCTTGCGGCAGCCAGCAGCGGTGGCTGTAAAACGAAAAGCTGTTTTATTTCTCACTGTAGCGCGGTTATTACGTCACTTTATTAAGTTTTAATATTTTTTCTTGCGAGAAAGTAACTATTTAGGTCCCAAATGTGCGGTTAGTTTACCCAAATGACGGCGGGTTAGAAGTTTGCTCCGACGATTTTTCGGAGAAGTGAAGCTCCAGGAGGAGCGGCTCCTCACAGAGACAGCAGCCGGTCTACAGCGCTGCTCCACCGGCCAAATTACGTTCTCGTCCCGGTCCCGCCGGGAGAGAAGGCGGTCGTTAATTAACTTATCCACGGGTTTTTAGAGGTTTACCACCAGCATGTTAAATTATTTTTAGCATTTAAATATTGGTCTCATTGATGAAATCTGACAATTGTGGCAGTAGCACTAGTTTATTTGGATGAAAAGTTATGCTTCATGTACCAGTCAGAGGAGCAGGCAGCGCTGCCTCTGGGCTCTGTGTACAGAAATCACCACATTTACATCAGTAAATAAATGTTTTACAATGAACCGATCAGTCTGCATTAAGTTTTATCTTATTTTATTAAGTTATATGGAACACGCTATTTGATTTCTGGCAAAAGCTCGCCGCATCAGCTTACGTAAAAGCCAGTGAGACTACGTGATGACGTATGTGATTGTTGAAGGGGTGTCCCAATTCGGAGGGGTTGACTTTCTACCCCTACCCCTTGTAGCTCCGTTTCAAGGGGCGAGGGGCAAGGGGTAGGGGAAGGGGTAGGGGTAAAAAAGAGAAATGGGATTGGGCCTTAGTGTTTTCATGCTGTAGTTGAACTGTAGTACCCTTCAGATACTGTACAGTGCCAAGTAAATATACGTACGGCTGAGAGCTGTGCACGGTCCCTGTCAGATAAACTAATATCTCAGCCACCACTTGGTTTTGCATCAGAGTTTCACATTATGTTCTAAAATTGTTGTAAAAAATTAAATATGAGTGTTTCCTGGAAACAGAGCAGTAATAAAATGAACAACAAGAAATAAAAACATGTCCCTCTGAATACATTTCAACAATACTTGAATAAGTTGTTTTGAAAATTAAACTGTGTTTTTTGTGTTGCTTGTATTTGTGTAAATGTCTGGAACCTTTACTCTTTTTTTCTTTTGAGCATATTTGACAATGAGGATTTTAGAGGCTGTTTATTACTTTGTCTTTGAGTGGTAATTCATTTTCAACAATGTTAACACTGTGAGATACAAACACTATTTAAGACTGTGCTTGTGAGGCTTCTTTTAAAAGAACCCTTGTTCCTTCAATACCCAGCAGCTATGGACCAACCTCCAATCTCCCATTTCTAGGAACGCTTTTAGAAAAACTAGTGCACATTCAATTTACCATTTTTACTCAAACACTATGTTGGAAATATTTCAGCAAGTAATAGCACTGAGACACCCTGAGTAAAAAATAGATACATACAGATGTATTTAGATGTAAATAAGCCTTCAGAGCTGGTACTACTTGATCTGAGATCAGCTTCCCACACAGTTTTTTTTTTACTGGTTTAGATTAGGATATACTGTAATTTATTCTAATAGATTAGGCTAGTCAAGCCAAGTCAAGTCATCTTTATTTATATAGCACCTTAAACACAACACAAATTGCTCCATAGTGCTTCACAAAACTAGACTATCATAGACTATTTTGTTTGAAATTAATTAATATCCGAGCGGCCCCAACACATATTCAGACTGTTTTTTATTATATTAATACATTTTATTAGTATCACTATCAAAAAATACTTTTTTTATGATCACTTTTATCATGTTTTTTGTTTGCTAATGATTTTCCAATACATTTTTATGTATCTCATGATCATCTTTTTTTCTGATTAACTAACCTGTATGAACAAATAAAGTTTTACTACTTGATTTAACAACCACCATACAGTAGCTTCTGCCATGATGATGAAAAACGTGGTAAAGGCACGAAGCTCATGCTTGTTATCTCTGGCAATAATTTGATATCTCAGAAAGTTAAATCGTGTGTGAATGTCCTTGTGTGCTGCATGGTGAAACTTACCCTTGTTGAAATAATTACAGTAATTACTGGTACGTTAAACCTACAGTTGACTCTGTAGAAGACTGTAGGAGCGTTGTGATATCTTTGTAAGAAGAATAAATACCTCATAAATCTTGGGCAGGGCTGCCAGCACTGGTTTTCCATGCCATACCACTTATATGGAAGTTGTATAATGACTTTTCTTGTTTGTGCTTGAATAGCATTTTAAATATACAATTAGATACAGACTGGGATCATCACTGACAGACCATGAAGATGGAGTAATGAGTGTGAAATTATCTGTGAAGAGGCTCCTCTGATGCGTGCGTCTCTGCTGACGTAAAACAGAGTCTGCTGAAAGAACCTGACCTGGATCAGTCCAGCGTTCCTCGGTAAACACAATAATACCATTTGCCTCTATTCGGTTTAACCCTTCGCCGCACTGCTCAAGATAATGAGGGGGAATATGTAGTGGAACATGGGAATAGCATGCATTATCATAAGACATCGTTATCATGGGATGCCGCCTCACCACTGGCCTCTGTCCTGCCGCTACTTTGGCTGTGATACCCAAAGACTTGGAAATATCCTCCAGAGCTACGTGGTCTCCAGGTGAGTCCTGGATGAAGTGCAGTAGAACCTTTCCTCCACCTATGTGGAAAATAAATATATATTTAAAAACATGGTTAGCAAGTATCCATCGAGAGACAGCTTGTTGACTTAAAAACATACAGTAAAAGATTGTTATGAACAAACTCATGACTAGGTCACATTGCAGCTGTAATAATACACTGCTCGTCCAAAAATAAAAGTCACTATTTGGATTTAACTCTAGCTAATAGGTAAGAGCCTCCCATTGGATAATTACTGCATGGATGATTATGTCTCAGCTGGCAACAACTAATTTAACCCTAACTGATGCAGTCTCATTTCTTAAACAACCATGTCATAAGACACATCCTGTGGTCGTGGAAAAGATGTTCATCTGTTTCAGAAAGGTCAAATTATTGGCATGAATCAAGCAAATTAAACATCTAAGGAGATTGCTGAGACTGAAATTGGGTTAAGAACTGTCCAACACATTATTAAAAACTGGAAGGAGAGTGGAGAAACATCATCTTCAACGAAGAAATGTGGTCCAATGAGATCATAGAGTCCAGACCTTTACCCCATTGAGAATCAATGGGGTTAATTAATGAATGAATGCAACTCTGGACAGAAATGCCGCAGAACACGTGCTGTGATCAAAGCTAAAGGTGAAGGTGGTCCAACGAAATATTAGAGTGTGTGACTTTTTTTTGGACGAGCAGTGTATACCCCAAAGTCTAATTCAGCATAAAACACATTACATATTCAGGTGCTACTGCTGATAACAAAACGTGTACTGAAGGAAAATACACAAATGTCAGGATTCAAAAAAGTTCTAACCGTCTAAAAATATCCTACACAATTTAATAACTGACTATTATGGAACCAAATTGCTTCTTAAGCATTAAAATTTAAGCCTAAATCTCTTTCAAGTGGGCTGAGTGAGAACACTCCCCGGTGAGGACTTTTAGTGGAGCCAAGATTTTTTAAATTGAGCATTCAGACAGGACAGAATGACTTGTAATCTACTTCCTCCTGCTGTTTCCTTTCCAATAGGTCATGCTGCCATTCCACGCCATAAAAGCTAGCCCCTGCACACTCATAGAAAGATGGTAAGCAGGATGTGTCTTTCTCTGATTGCCTTGCGAAATCAGACTCTGGCTTTTTCCTTCTTGAGTGCATTGAGACCATGTATGTAATTTGCAACATCGCCAAAAAAGATTTATTGCTGTGGTAATTTTCATTACTAACTGTCTTAAATCAGTTAAATATATTGATTTATTTATATTTTGGCTGAGAATCCTCTCCAACATGCTGATAAATTACCTGGATGTTGTAACCCTGTCCAGTAGTGTCATTTGCTAAATTTTAATTGTTTAATTGGTTCATAAAACGTCTTTTCTTCTAAAGTGAAAATGAAAGGTGGCATCCCTGTGGGGCATCAGCATTAAGGGTGAGTGGTTTGGAGAGGTCATAATGAGCCTCTAACCTCATTACACTCATGTGATGCACCACTGCCCTCTAGAGGAAAGACTGTAAAATTGCAGGTTTTTAGATTGCAGTTCAATTTGTTTGCCCTCATTTAAATGACATTTAAATCATATGGTAGCTCACAGACACTTTGGTCACTTTTGTGTCACATGATGGACCCTTATTAATCATCACCCCCCTCTGGTGTAAAATAAACGTACCTTTTGCCACAATGAGCATGCCTCCACTCTGCAGCAGATCCCCTGAGAAGTTTCCTTGTATCCCATCAGCACTGGCCTGAGGACAGCAGAGACAACATGCAGTCACTAAACTTTGGCTTTGCTATTGTGCCGACAGGAAATGCAATATGGAGGATATCTACCTTTGAAGCTACATCTCGTACTTTCTTCCCCAGAGCAGCAGGAACCACACTTAAGGCTGTGTACCTGAGAGGGAGAATGGAGATTAACACAAAGCAGATAATGAGTGTTCAAAGTTAATCAGTCACTTCATAATTAACCACATGAGCATGACAACTGACATTTTATTTTCACCATTAATTAATTATTATTTTCTTGGTACCATCAGAAAATATTTAACATACGTATATTATATTTTATATAACAGTTTTTCTATTGGGTGCTAGGAACATGGATTTACTGTAGGCCTACTCACCTTTTGAAGCCCAATTCCTTGTAGCTTTTCTTTTGTTCATCCACGTAAACGGCTAAAAGAGATGATGATGAATGGTTATTTTCAACTATGCACAAGAATGATTGCAGCCAGTAATTCAGTCTAAACCTGACTAGAAAAAAAAGCCAAAGTGCCATAACTTGCTTGTTTTTATTTTACTTCCAGTGTGTTTCACTTAAAAAGGAAAAAAAAGATTCTTAGCTCTTCATTTCTGAATTAAACTACATAAGTAAAATAAATGCACATTTAGTTTTCCTGTTTTCTTTGGGTATCACAGGATTTTCTGCTATTAGAGGGATGCTTGCATTTTCATCAAAACAAATAGGGCTCAATTTAAATTCAAAGGCATTTAACCATCATTCTAGCTAGAGAATTGAAGTGTTTTCCAGATTCAGATGCATGACGAAATGAATATCTTTTCTTGTGTATTTATGTATTTTCTATACTGACACTGACACTCATACAAAGGCTCCACATGGAAACCAAGGCAAAAATCAATCATTTGTATAAGAAGTGCTGTTCTGCTTACATCCTTTGAAAAACCCTTTTTCCTTGAACTCTTCCAGTCCAAGCTCTTCTGGTCCGATGCCCACCAACGCCACGCCGCTGGCTCTCAGGTCCGGCTCCAGTTTGCTGATCTCTGATGCCATCCAGCGACACACCTGACAGCCAAACCTGCGCAGGAAGAACAAGACCACAGGCTGGTTCTGCCACAGAGACTGGAGCTCCACACTCTGAAACACAACAAGAAGAAACAGAATCATATTATCTATTCTCTTGATCAATGGATCAACTGTTTTAATAATAAAATGTAAAATGTCCACTCCTATTTATTTCCAAAAACCAATGTCTTTAAATGCCTTTTTGTCTGATAAACAAAACCCAATAATGTGTTCTTATGTAGGCTGCATTTGAGAAGCTGAAACTAGAGAAAATTTGATATTTTACCAATAAAACCATATGTTATCATTTATCAATGACATGATGATGAGTCACAGATTCACTCTGCTGGTGATTTCCTTCATATGCTCATTATGTCACAGTGGAGGTGTCATTATATCACTGCTGAGTGGTAATGGCAGGTTTAATAGAGTGGGACTCAGCAGGGAACGGGGCCCTCGGGGAACATGTCAACCTGCCAGCTCGGGTTTTCAGGCTATATTAAAAATAGAGCTCATTTAAACACAGAACATATGGATGTAACACTTTACACTTCAGAGTGAACAGCTTCGGGACTCACCTCTCCAGTTTCGGTGCTCTTCAACAAGTTTTTTCCAACCCTAGCGAGGTCGACGTTTGCCATTTTCTCTGTCTTCTCTCACCTAGAGATAATAACGACGCACCCACCGTGTGTGTGTGTAATTTTATGGTAAATATGTTTAAGTAACAACCGCACAAACAGTTGCAAAACAGCTGCTTCCGCATACTCCCGCTGAACGCTCCCGTCCAATCAGAGCCTGTCTGTGCTGGAAAATTTACCAATTACAAGGCACGGTGGGTATAGCGGAGGCGGGGCTTAGCCGGGGCAATTTAAAACACGTGGATCTCGTCAAACTCCTTTTCCTATTTATTTAGGCCTAAAATTAAATAGGTCTAGCAGCTATTTGCTTAAATGGACAATTTTCATTTACACACGCTGGAACATGTATCTACCAGTTTTAACATTAGCCAAAGTGGCGACAATAGCCCTATAGGCCTACTAGAAAACATTTAGGTTTTCATAATGGCGGTTGCATAAGGTGTGGGTGTGTGCAGGTGAGTTCAAAGTTAACGGGATTTATGGCGTGGGCTTTGTTTGTTCGCTTATGCCCAAGCTGTCTGTCTTCTTCACAGCCATGAGCAAGTCACGTGTCTGCTATAAGCGCACAATCAGTGCATTTACTCAAGTGCAATTCGAGGTTTATTTTTACTTGAATACGAGCATTTTCCGCCACTTTATATTACCCCACTTTATCAGGGCAGGTGGTGTAGCTATTTATTTATCTATCTGAGAGGTATGCTAGACAGTTAGTCTACTGTAATTATCAACCTACATACAAACACATTTACAAAAATCAACAAGAAAAAGTGTGTGTGTGGGGAGAAATTATTTAATGAAAGAAGTCAAATAAAAACAGATTGGTTCAGTGACAATGAATTCATTACATAATGCTTCAGAGACCTCTCCAGTCAGAACAACTGGCAAATTACCTTCCTCCAAGTCAATTAGACACAATGAGCCTGCTATCAGAGGTGGCCCTAAAATCACCACTATTTCTATAGGGACCAGTCCATCCTAATGTAGTTAATGAAATAAAATATGGGGTCTATGACCAGTGATGTAATAAGCTTAAAATTACTGTCAACGTAATATAGCAATATATGCATGCACACAGTTCAAGGCTTATATCAGATGTCAGATCTCGCCTCCTTTCTCATATATTTTTGATGGTGGTGAAAATAGTAGTATATTCAGGAAATACTCAGATCCTTTACTTATAGATGTTAACACATTATTATGCTGCAATATAGATAATATATAGGCTATAATATATAGGCTATAAAACAACAGCTTTCTACTCTTGTTGCTGACAGGATGGAGCCAGTTTTATTAATTGTGTCTATTCATACACACGTGTCTGTTGAATAAGACATCTTTAATATGAAATCTTCATGTGGAGAGTATCTGCTAACTGGATGTGTGTGTGTCAGATGAGTGGAGCTGGGACTCTTCCGCCGGTGCTGATGTTGCAGGGAGGGGCGTGACGTCACGGGAGAGACCGGAGGAAAAGGCGAAAGGGGGGAGGAGGAGGAGGAGGAGGAGAAGAGGGGGGCAAGAGAAGGGACGGAGGAGAGAGAGCGGGGGATGACTGCATCAAAGGGAAAACAAAAAGAAAAACAAAACAACCATGACTCCTGTAATTCATCCTCCGATCTTTACCAATCATAATGGTTGCTCTGTTCACCTACACTGTACGCCGCAATAAATGACAAGTCGCCCCGGTAAGGTAATTATTCTCTTTCACGTTTCACTTTGCACGCCTTCTTCATCCTCTACCACGGCGGAGTCGATTGTGTGCTCGTCACCTTTAGACACACAAATGTCAAACCCAGGAAAATCTCGCGGAGAGGGGGGGTCTTTGTATAAATAGTCGATCGGTTGCAAATAGATTCTATATAGGCTACCTATTGGTCAAATATTTCATTTGCATTTGAGCCGACAAAGTGACACGTTATCCCCGCGTATGCCTTGGAAAAGCCGTCATTATAATAATAACCCTCCCCACCTCCCCCCATTGTGTCCGACCTGAGCTCCCTCCATGAAAAATTAAAATGGAAACAGGATGTATGAGAGCGGTGCCGCATACTACACTGCTGTAGTCAGCCACGCCGAGCACATGGGCTCTGCGCACAGCACTTTACATGCGCATTGGTTTGCAGTGCGTCGTGCCCATCATTGCTGTGCCATCGCTGCTGTCCTGTGTTGCCGATGACTGCAGTGTCCTCTTGGTAGCACAACACCCAAGTTCCCCACATGCTCACCACGCCAAACCGTGGTTGCTCTTGAATGACCTCTGATTGGAATAATTCGATCAGAACAAGTTTTAATCATGTTTTATATTTCTTCTTCTTTTTCTTTTTTCTTTTTTTAATGCTGCAGTGTAAACTGGCTTGAGAGAGATGTCATCTCCAGGCATGGGCACCCCCAGTGACCCCCTTTTGGCCAGTCCAGGAGGGAGGTTGTCCACAGCTCAGGAAGGTTTCTGGAGGGGCTCGCTCACCAAAACTGCCAGCTTCCCCATATCCACCACCCGGCACCTCAGTCACCGAGCCAACAACTTCCAAAGACAGCCGAAGCGACGGAAGCTGATAAGACCGTCCCCGCCCCCGCCGCCCAACACGCCCTGTCCCCTGGACCACCTGGACCTCAGTGAACTTCCCCCGAGACGTTCCTTCCAAGAGCTGCTCTTCAACGGCTGCATCTTGTTCGGTATCGAGTTTAGCTACGCCATGGAAACGGCTTACGTGACTCCCGTGCTTCTCCAGATGGGCCTGCCTGATCAGTTCTACAGCTTGGTGTGGTTTATTAGCCCCATACTGGGTAAGCAGACAACTGATGGCAGTTGACACTGACACACTGCACTCATGAAAGTGCACTGATGTTGTTGTTGCACTCAATCAGCGGCCTCTAACCCTCTCCTCTGTTTTTGGCCTGAAGGATTCCTCGTTCAGCCTCTCCTAGGAGCGTGGAGTGATCGATGTACATCCCGGTTTGGGCGAAGGAGACCTTTCATTTTTGCTTTGGCTATAGGTAACTATAAGACTATGGTGGTTTTTGAAGAATGATTAAAATAACAGCTGTCCATAAAAACACTGCTATGTTGCTTTCCATACTTCACCTTGAAAACAACTGTCAAAGATCAAAACATTTTTCAAACTGTTGTTTAAATCTTATAAAACTCTCTTCTGCTTTTGTTTGCAGGGGCTCTGTTTGGTCTAACGCTGGTGCTGAACGGGCGGGACATCGGAGGTGCTGTGGCTGACACAGCTTCAAATCACAAGTGGGGGATCATCCTGACAGTGTGCGGTGTGGTGCTGATGGACTTCAGCGCTGATTCAGCCGACAACCCGAGCCATGCCTACATGATGGATGTGTGCAGCCCAGAAGACCAGGACAGGGGGTTGAACATCCATGCACTGCTGGCAGGTAAGGAAACACTCACAAATGAACTTTTACAGTAGTAGTAATAAGACAGAATAGAAGTATAGTAACTATAATTAATATTCAGTTAAATTAATAGTTCAACACTTTGGGAAATTTGCCTATTAGCATAATCCCTATAGTTTTAGGAGTAAGTTCATAACCTTTAGTTGTCGGTGCAAGCTGTTTTTAGATTTAGGGCAGAGACGTGAGCTGCTCACAAAACTAATCAAATACACAATCCAACAACGCTAAAATGCTCTCGTGAAGAAGTTATGACCTGCACATTCGCCACGCTATGAAATAATAACGTATAATAGCAAAAACTCGGAACTACTTGCGTTTTTGAAATCACAGCCGTGTCTGGAATGTAGTTTCGGTTACGCATTTGCCTCAAAAACAACTCCGTCTCGTAACGTTCCATTATTATTTCATAGCGTGGTGAATGTGCAGGTCACAACTTGGGAATGAGAGCGTTTTGGAGTTGTTGGATTGTGTATTTAATGAGTTTGATGAGGGAAAGGCAAAGTACCGCCCATGCGCCTCCGTTGCGTTAGCTGAGCAGCTCACGTCTCTGCCCCGCCGATCTAAAAACAGCTTGCGCCGACAATTAAAGGTAATGAACCTACGCCTAAGACTATAGGGATTATGGAAATGGGTGAATTTGCCAAAATGTTGAAATATCACTTTAAGATATTGTGGTGAAAACAGCAACTATTTGAATTTTTTTTTTATAATTTCTATCACCCTGTTATTTTCATGGTAATTTTCTTCTACAGGACTAGGAGGGGGCTTCGGCTATGTAGTGGGAGGTATCAACTGGGACCAGACACAGTTTGGGAGGTCGATGGGAGGCCAGCTACGGGTCATATACCTGTTTACCAGTATCACCTTGGTGATCGCCACAGCCATGACTCTGATGAGTATCCCTGAGCGGCCCTTACCAAAGAGCCAGCCCAACAAGAACTCCGGCAAAAGCCACCTGAAGAGCCCCAGCCTTCCTCTTCCTCCTTCTCCCCCCGTTCCGCCGGGATCAACACTGGGACAGGATGAGGAAGACGAGGACGGTCTTTACAACTACAAATCTCGCCCCTCTGGCCCTCTGACCCATTCTTGCAGCGGCCTCAGCCTCGCCAGCCCCATATCGCCCCTGAGCCCCCTCACCCCCAAATACGGCAGCTTTATAAGTAGGGACAGCTCGCTCACCGGCATCAACGATTTTGCCTCCTCCTTAGGAACCTCCTATATAGACAGTGTGCTCATAGACTGTTACACAGGCCAGCAGATGCCACAGGCCCTGCCGCCCAACTCCACCGCTGCACCTCTGCCGCCGGGGGACTCCCCTCCTCCTGAGCAGTCCACACAGGGGCCAGGGAGTCATCCGGCCGGACAGACCCAGGCCGACGTGGCGCCCTGTCCGGCCGGAGAAGCCCAGGAAGCAGAAACACACCAGCCTGAGGAAGATGCACAATCTAACGGAGCATCTCAGGTCACAGCGGGTACAGGAGCCGGAGCAGGGTCCCAGTCTGCTGCAGGGTCACATCGGGGCTCCTCTGCCGGTATCCTGAAAAGACCCCAGAGTCTCGCGCTGATAGAGGAGCCCTTGTCAACGCAGTTCGTCGGGCTGGAGAACGGACGCAGGAGAACGGTGACCTTCAGCCAGCAGGTCAGACGCATACTGTGAAAAGCTAGTTATAGATAGTTGCCACCGCAGCATTTTTCTTAACACAATCCCTGTCTGTTTTTCTCTGATGAAGGTGGCAAACATTTTGCTGAATGGGGCGCGATATGAGAGTGATCTGAGTGAGAATGTGGAGACAGGAGAATCCCAAATGTCAATGAGGCTGCTGTGTATAGCTATCTACAGGATGCCGCCCTCTCTACGGAGTTTATGCACTAATCATTTTTTGGGTGAGAAAAATAATTTCCATTTAGATTCCGTTTCGTAAAAAAAAGAAAAAGAAAATACCGGAATAATTTAAAACTTAACAACTTCATAATAACTTCACAGCTTCAAAGTGAAGTGAGTTAAAACTCTTTGCTTCTCTCCGTGCTGCAGGCTGGCTGTCCTTTGAAGGCATGCTGCTCTTCTACACTGACTTCATGGGGGAGGTTGTGTTCGAAGGAGACCCCAAAGCACCCCACGACTCTGAGGCTTACCAACGCTACAATGCCGGTGTTAGCATGGGCTGCTGGGGCATGTGCATCTATGCATTCAGTGCTGCTTTCTACTCAGGTAACACTCTTAATTACATCATGGCTTGGGTAGCGCCACCCTGAGGAAGCAGTCATTTCTCACCCTGGTTGAATTTGCTCTTTGTTTCTCTATCTCTTTCTTCCTCTTCAGCCATATTGGAGAAACTGGAGGAGCGTTTCTCTCTTCGCACTCTATATTTTTTTGCCTATTTGGCGTTCGGTTTGGGCACAGGCCTTGCCACACTGTCCACCAACCTCTATGTGGTACTGTCTCTCTGTGTCACCTATGGAGTGCTCTTCTCCTCTCTATGCACGCTGCCTTACTCTCTGCTGTGTGAATACTACCAGAGCCCTCAGGTCAGTCCCCGGCTATGTGCTCGTCTTGCATTCACCACTTTGTAGTTGCCCTGGTGGTATTTGTAGAAGTGAAAGGAAAACCTCTCACAGCGCGAGAAAATCTGCTTATTCACCGTCTTCCCATGAGTTAGATGAGAAGACTGATACCCAGAGATGCTGTGAGCTGTTGTGACTTGGACTTGAGTCGACTTGAGTCGCTGTTTTGATGACTTGTGACTTGACTTGACAAAAAATGAAAGACTTGAGACTCGACTCGGACTCGTTAAAGACTCTGGACTTGACTTGAGACACAATGACTTAAATTACTGTATTTATTTCTTTTTAAAATGACTTTAGTGTTGTTCATTTCATGTTTTCAGTTTGATTATAAAATTTATATCTAATATTACCTGGTATGAGTGCAGGCTTAGAACGGTGTTGTCATGATTGGATCACTACCCTGTCCATCAGTCATGTCCATGTTTGATTCCATGTATTTGACTGAATATCAGTAATTACAATGCAAATCAGATTCATTGTCATACTCTTTAAACTGGTTGGATAAATTGGCAAACTGACAGTTATCTCGTCTTTTCACTTTATTAAGATCAGATTATGCAGATAAAATTGCAATCATAAGGTGACTTGACTTGGCCTATTAAAGGGATAGTTCACCCAAAATTCAAATTTCACTCATTATCTACTCACCCTCATGTCGACTAAGGGCTGGGAGAAGTTGCAGAGTTATCCGTGCCTTCTCTGAGTTACAGGGGGCTCCGTGCAGCACTGCATGTCCATATGAGGGTTGCGAACGGAGCTCACTTTTCTTCGTCCAAAAAGACACACCAAAAAACATCCAAATACCTCCATAGTGCTTGTCTGTAATGTCCCTCTTGTATTGAAGCCCCAACATGAGAAATTGTTCCGAAAAAAAATTAAATAAGTCTATGTTTTAAGCTTGTTTGTAGCGGAAGCTCCCAGCACTGCTCTTCCTGGTCCGTCCAAATCTCGCGCGACTTGCATTGACACCCAGTTCACAGCTCAGCAAATCGCGCGAGATTACGGCAGAGCAACACTGGGAGCTTCAGCTACAAACAAGCTTAAAATATAGACTTATTTAATTTTTTTCTGAACAATTTCTCATGTTGGGGCTTCAATACAAGAGGGACATTACAGACGAGCACTATGGAGGTATTTGGATGTTTTTTGGTGTGTCTTTTTGGACGAAGAAAAGTGAGCTCCGTTCGCAACCGTCATATGGACATGCAGTGCTGCACGGAGCCCCGCTGTAACTCAGAGAAGCCACGGAGGACTCTGAAACTTCTCCCAGCCCTTAGTGACTTAGACTTACTTGAGACTTGCACATGTGTGACTTGGTCCTATCTCTGCTGATACCAATCTCATATCCATCTGTAAGATATAAATCTGCAGCCAGCAGCAAGCTATAGCTTACCTTAGATTGATAGATAGCCTCTGTGAAGGTGAAGACATATACCTACCTACCACCTCTAAAGCTGGAGAATTAACATTGTGAATCTTACTTACAAATAACGACACATTGTGGGTTATGGGGCGTTGTGCAGCAGGACTGTCTCTCTCAGCCTTTGTAAAGCTATTTGCTAATGGTGGTGTGGTATCCGTCTTCTCATCGAAGTCTCAGCTATAAAAAGCATAAAAGCCTATTTCCCATCATAATGAAATAACCGATCCTTTTTCCCATATTTCCCGTAGTTTTGTGGCTCGTCAGAGGAAGGGACCAAACGAGGGATGGGGGTGGACATCTCTCTCCTCAGTTGCCAGTACTTCCTGGCTCAGATCCTGGTCTCGGTGGCGATGGGACCTCTGACCTCGCTGGTGGGCGGGGCTCAGGGAGTGATGTACTTTGCAAGCCTGATGTCATTCGTGGGCTGCCTGTACTCCTCTCTCTGCGTGGTGTACCACCTGCCCCCCGCCGAGGGTGAGCCCCCCGAAAGCGAGACTCAGCCACTGTTGGTGCACATTTAGAGAAGCCTCTTAATCATTTTTACTTTACCTCACACAGTCACACACGCACACTCCCAACGACACACACACTCTCACGCTGTCACTTAGTGTCTGAGTATGTTGACCTTCACAGCACTGACAGGACAAACGCACTGTACATCCTGCCACACACTGTACAGCACAACTCCATATATAGTTTCACACTAATCAGCACTGCTCTTCTCAGAGCCAGACAGACAGACATACATTGGCCACTGCTCTAATATGTGTAAACATGACCAGTGTGTTCATACAGTTGTGTGTGCTCATGCATTTTTTTCCTAACCTTTGCAAATGAATGTGACCTCTTTGAATGCAATGCGGGACAAATGGATCTATGTGTGTGTATGTGTGTGTGTGTGATAGAGAGAGAGACTGAGTGACCTCTTTGAGTATAGATAAGCTCTTCTTGTGTTTGATTCTTTTCTGTAAAAAAAAAAAAAAACTTGCATCATCCTTTCTTGCTTGTTGGTGTCTAGTATAGAAATGTTAATCAGCACATACAGGCTAACCACAGCTTTCCCCTCTTTTTCCTCTCTTTTTTATCAGTTGCCTAACGTCTGCATGAGCAATGTAACCTCTCCGAGCCTTGTGTTGAATGTTTTGTTGTGGTCATACAGCCAAGAGAATGTCTACCTGCCTGTTTCTCTGAGTTAGCAACACGAGCATCACACATGTAGCAGGATCTTTCCGACTAAACGAATGTGCTGCCAGTGACCACTCACACTCACTGTTCCACGCTTAGTCATTAGCTCAAGAGCTCTTTTGGTATAATTTATTTAGCAGACACATACTTAATATTCACATGAAGCTTAGTTACAGAAGGGCTTCACGAGTAAAAAAAAAAAAACACTTTCCACACTGTCCACTCATAATCAGTGTGCTATCCCCCAGATTTCACAGTTTAGCGATGGGTGACTCTCGGTCAAGCCCAGACTGTGAGTGCCATGCCAATTAAACACTTAAATCGGCACACGACTAATAGTATGACACGCATAAACACACTCGTTCACAAAACTTCCAAAAACACAGAGAAATGTGTGCCGGTGGCAAATTCTGTGTGGGCCCTCACTAAGCCATGGACAGCCCTGTGAGCTGTCACCCTGCTCCTGGCCACAGCATTGTAATAATGACAGTGATTCTTGTCATTATCAGGAAGAGGAGAAGTTGAAACTGGGGTGTGAATCAGCATTCAGTCGGAAACCGAACAAAACAGAAGAACAAGCAAACAGAAAGAAGACTCATGGTGGACAACAATGAGACAAAAAGACTGTGGGGGTCCATAGAGCCAGCAGCAAGTTCTTATTGGCATAATTAGGGCGCATGCTTATGGTAGTAGGCTTCTGCTCCACCACGTTCAGCCCATCAACTCAGTGTAGTGATGATCTTACATTTGTGGGCCAAGTTCACCACCAAATATCAAAAGTTATTCATATTCCATACAGAAGAAGCCATCTTCATGGTACACTTGTTTTATTTTTTTTGTTTTCCATCTGTTGTGCCATGGCAAACAGTATGCTATGTCTGTTCAGCCTCAACACAGGCACCGAGTCTGACTTCAGGGCTTTGACATTAAGTAAACTTTGGTATATACCCTGTTTATAGCTTTTCATTGTGATGGTTTCATTGACTGGCTCACACACTGAGCGACCCAACATTATTGCTGCCTCAGCAGTGTCAGTAATTGCCTACTATTAAAGCCTCCTGGACTGACTGGATGCACGCCATGCTAATGTTTCTGAGGAAACTAATTGTATGGATCATGCTGTTGCAGCTTGCTTGAGAAAAAAACAACACATTTGAGCTTTTGTGTTATATGGTACCACCTATTGCTCAATATTAGCAGTGTTACTGTAAAAGCTACTTTTATTCAGGGTTCAGTTATAACTAAAATGATGATTTTGCCATTTTGGACTCCTGTGTGAATTATTGTGATTTTTACCACCAATTATCATTGTAGCCCATACCAGTCATCACCGACCTTGATTTGAAGAAGTGATCTGCAGTCTGTTGTTACACCACATGGGGGAGCCAAGTGACACAAAATCAAAATCCATTGATTCTGCGCACCCTTTTCCATTACCAAGTGAGTGAGATTATTCCTGTTCCTTCCTGCATCTAAGCCAGCCATTTTCCATGTTAAGAAAAAATTGGGTCAAGTGACATCATCTACATATAAAGGCATGGTTTTAAAAAGCCAGTGATGTTCGACAAACAGGTAACATGCACACAGAATAGATAAGCTTAAGTAAAAAGACAATTTATTTGTTTTATCAGAATATACAAAGCAGTGGCTGAAGTAACCGAATGTCATTCTGGTTCTGAAAAAGGCAGTCTTGGACACAAAACTGGGCTACCCAGCCATAACATAAAACTCATTGAAAACGTAAGAAAAACAAAAGTATAAATGGTACAAACTTGCGTGGAATGCATACAGAACAAATGACCAAAGCCTTAAGATTTAAGAGGGGTTAATTAACATTGCAAAATCCTGCCTCCATAGAACAAGGTCAAGCAGTCGTATCATGGAGGCGCAAGACAGAGCCCCTTTATTCATTTGCACCATCTGTTATGTTAACAGGGCAGCCAAGCCAAGGATTAACTAGCAGCTCAACACAAAACATTATGCCTCAACTAATAATGCTAACAACTGTCCATTAGCCCCTGCTTAAAACTTATCTTTGGTCCTTTAAGTGAATCTGAGAGGTCAACATGAGCCTTGGAGGTGAGCAGCTGCCTGTATGTATGAATCATCTGGTCAGCACTGCCATAATAGAGATTGTGCTTCTAACATACTGATATAAAACGTCAAAGAAAATGAAACAACTGATCTCATGGTGTGGCCCAATTTTGTACAAGTAGAAAAAAGCTCATTTTAAAGACCAATAAATAACATTTCATAAAAAAAAAAGGATGCAGGGCCACTATGTTTCAGGACTCCAGTGCAATGTGATAACATGGGAGCAAACAAAAAGAAATCTCTCTCAAAGGAACAGAAAGCACAAGCTCTACAACATGATGTTGACCAGGCTGGTAAGACAGTGCTGCAAACAAGTTGCAGGGCAGAGATCTAAGCCTCCACCTTTGCCTCTTTTGAATCTCCATTTTCCTCTGTCTTCGGCTTTTTTGTCTCCACCTTCTTCTCCTAATGAAAGAAAGAGAACATTTCATGCATTAGCAAAGATTAAGAGATCACCAGATTAGTCAACACATATGAAAACAAGTGATCACACTGTACTCCCACCTCATCCTCCTCTGCTGCACGCTTCACAGGCTGTGCATCAGTTTCCTCAGCAGGGGGCGCCTCCTCTGCCTTCTCTGTAAGGACAGTTTGCCACTTCAGAAAATACATCCTTCACTTCCAATGCAATTAAACCAAAAAGATTAAGCTATATAGCATGGGAAGTTAACATCATTTTGGAGGACAGGCTACACAAGGACACAATATTTATGGGTAAAATTGGGAAGTTGGTTAAACATGGCTGCTGGAATCCTTTACTGCAAAACAAAAATGTAGTTTTCTGTGAACCTACCATCTCCATTCTTGTGTTCCTCCTCTGCGGTTTCCTCCACTTTGTCACTGTGATCAGCACCATTCTGCATGAGAAAGAGAGTTCAGTATCTTGGCTTGTTATGTGAGCAACATTGTAGAATAATTATATTTTCAATAAGGGGAAAAAAATCAAAATATAGAACAGTAGAAATAACCCTCTGAGAGTCTCACATTTACAGACTCCTCTGGGGACACTTTAAAAAAGGCATGTCTATGGAGGTCTTATTACCTCCCTAGGGGATTAGCAACCCCAAGCTCTGGGGAACCTCAGACTGGAGACACCAATGGAGACGTCCAAAGGCTTGCTAAATAACATCTGTGCCATTTCACAACCCAAACAAAGCAGTGTGGAGAGCAGCTGAACAGGAGGGGGAGGCGGGTGCAGCGACACCTGCATGATGAGGGGTGCTAAGACAAAAGGCCATGAGGCTGCCTGGCCTGCCCTCGTCTCCAACTCACTGTGCCATTGGCAGGTGCGTCCCCGTTGTCGGTCTTCTTGTCGGTCTTCTTCTCCGTCTTCTTCTCCTCCTCCTTCTCCTTCTTCTCCTTCTCCACCACTTCTACTTCTTTCTTCTCTTTCAGCTCCTACAAAATAAAAGCACGTCCCTCAATCAATGTGACCTTATGCATAGAGTTTATTCTCAAGAGCCAAACGTTTCCTCACGCGTCTGGTATTCGTTTTTAAAAACATCTGAAGTGTAATTTCATTAGTCAGTGTTAAAAATAGCAATAATCACGTTGAACGTTATCATCCCTCGGCGCGAGTAATGTAACGTTATCGTTACCGGGGCTTCCCGCCCACAGCGGCACAGCTCCGCTTCACCAGCTGTACCGTTTCTGCCGCTTTGTCTGCTCAACAACGCGTTTTAAGCTAACCACATCACAATCTTTCAACTTTCCGGCCACAATATTTCGCCTTCAATTACCCGTAAATCACATTGCCTACGTGCGAGAGTCGACAAATTCCATTTCAATGTAACAGTCATTTAGGTAAAACACCCCCTCAATTACTGTTTTAACTTGAGAGAGGTAACGTTGACGGTAACGTCGAATAATTCAACACTGTCGTTTAACCGGAGCTAGCTTAACACGTCGTTAACAACAATACAACAACTTAGAAAAGTTAACTTAACAAAATCTTTTCTCACACGACGGTTCAACAAAAAGAAAAAAAAACTTGATGAAACGCACCTTGGGGGTAACCTCTGCAGTTGTGGTCGTGTCAACAGCTGTGTCGGCCATGGCTAATTTTTTGAATTAATTAAGGTAATTATATCCCTGTTTAGAAAATGTTTTTTTTTTTATTTGATGGCTCTTTGCCTTCGTGTGTATAGTCCAAAGACGCTGAGATAGGAATGATGTCTGCCTGTCTCCGCTTTTCTCTCGACCTCGTTGAAAGTCCACTCTCGTTGGATGCAGCGGTTCTATCCCGCTCCTCATTGGACAGTTTCCAGCACCGGAGCATTCTATTGAGCGAAAGTTCTGTCAATCTCGTTGACATGTCCCGCCTCCTGGCTGTCTCGTCGTTGATTGGTCAATTGTTTTAAAGCGCTGCACTATGATAGCAGAGTTTTTTTCCCTTCCCCACTACCCACCAGTTTGATTTTTCACCTGCAATTCGAACAATGGATGTAAGTAGTGGCCCGTTGTTTAAATCACAAGAATCTATTAGACTCAGCTGACGGATGATTATTGTGTATATGGATTGTGAAAGTTTCCACTCATGTGCCCACGCACCCCATCTTTTGTCTGAGCGCTCTTTCTCCGCACAGATGGGTATCAAATTACAAGCAAAGAAGACTAATGTGACGATGTGAAAACCATGCGGCCACTCCTCCTTTCTATATTTAAACACTTGTAACGAATGTGTTCCTGCTCAAATGTGCTTACACTTTCACTTTTCGCCAGATCGAATCAATTGAACCCTACCGGTAACAATGCAGCCTGTATAGCCTATTAAATATGAACATGACATCAAAAAAGGATTTTAGTGAAATACAAAACCCGAGAGCTTAACCTACATTTTACAAATTCAAGATTTCTTCCCTCTATAATATTAGTGTGTTACCTATAATTACCCACTGAATAATTATTTATGAATGGATACATCTAATTTAACCATAGATTATTTCATTTTGGTCCTAAATAGATAAGGTAATTAAACTCAATCAGTAGGGGACACTAATTATCTGTTTTATATGTGATACAAAGAAAAAGGGAAATAAATCACGTGTTAGGCATCAGAAAGATAAGCATTGCTGCTTTGTGATTTACAAGTCAAATAGATACATGGTGTAGTGTGGTGTGGAGCAGGCTACAGTTAATCTGTGTGCATACACAACCATGGGAAACCTAAACAGCATGTTTTACAGCTATTCTCTTATTTATTTGCAGAGGAAAGAACAACTTTCCACAGCAGAGGGGGGCTGCACAAGATACATCACTGGGGGTAAGTCTGAATTGTGCATGATAGAAGTACTCTTTGTTTTAGTCAATAATACCTGCACACACCAAAGTAAAATTGATAGCATGGACACTATGAGAGCAAGAACACACACACACACCACTGAAAAGCTATCTCCAGACTTATTGTCTGTGTTTGTTAGAAGCATTTTGTCGTTTGATACCCAAAGCAAGTTGTTTTTCCCCTCCCTCAGAAGTTCAAAGTGAACTTTATTTGCCGTTTCTGCACTTGCTCATCCAACTGTTAAACCAGAGGAAATGGCAACACACAAGTCTGTGGTCCCTGAAACACACATCTGGTCAGCGCCTCACTGTCATCGAAAACAAAGGCAAACTGCACGTATCTTTACATCACAGGTGAAATCAGCCCGGTTCGCGCCAGTGACCTACTACAAGTTTCAACCACATAATTTGACCATAATTAACGTTTTTTTGCCACGCCTGTCTCTGTTACCTCCCACACCCTACATTCATTGTCATACAAGTAGCCTACGATATAGTTGTCAGAGCGGCAGGGTATTTCACATCCTCCCATAGACAAAACATTCTTGCCCTCACTCCTCAGATGACATCACCTTCTGGATTTCAAGCATTTCTAGACAGTCCTAGTAATGTTTCTACCCTGAACTTGTCCCAACACACCCAAAAGGAAGATATCTTGACACAAGTATTTCTTCAGCCTCTAATTTAGGAACTCCTCAAACCTAATCCTATACTGCCTTAGTTATCTTCCCCTGCCATGCCAGCATTCAAGCACGGTTCTGAAGAAGCCTCGGGGTCCTTTTTAGTCATTCACTTCACATTCAGCTGAAATATAATTACGAGGACTGTAATTACATGCGCAGATCAAAGGGTTGTATGTCAGTGTACTAGCTAGTTACTTAGAGATTTATTTGCTGTTTTAAATAAGGATTTCTTCCTCCCTATGTTGACTCTGTGGTTCAATACCTGATAACTGTACAATATGGTAAAATGCTGCGGAAAAAAAGTATGACTAAAATGAGCAATTAGCGAGAAGTCAGGTAATTGCATTTACACAGCAGTTTAACAAAGTGTGGTTGAAAATGAATACACAAGGCAGCAATGAAAGACATTCACTATTCTGCAGCACTTGAAGAAAGGGACTCGTCTTGATATTGCACAAAGTGTTGCCCTTTTTATATTGTAAATGAAGACCATGTGGGGACCACAGAGCACTGAGGCAGACATCCACCATGTAATGGCCTCAGTGTGTGCAGAGTCTGCTGCAAATCCATGAGCACAACTGTAGGGCAGACTTAAAAGCAGCAGAAAGGCATTACTCACTCTTTTTCTGTAACTGGAAAATGGGAGCAATCAGATAGAGGGGGGAGTGTTTGTGAGATCATTTCCTGTCTTTTTCTTTTTTCTTGTTTGCCTACTACCTCAACATGTTTCCATGTGCCACCGATCTGTTACAAAGTTTAAAAAAAAACAAAAAAAAAACATCTTTCTGTGCGCAGCCTGTTCATTCTGCAGGTGAGGGAAGGGAAGCAGCAAGTAGGGCAGTCAAGGGAAAAAGAGATGCAATTTATGTGCTGATTTTTTACAAACTTATTTGCCAACAACTGGAGTGTTTACCACACTTTCCACAAGTAGGAACTGGAAATTTTTTTATGCTTCTCAAAGTTATGGGATCACAGTAAGTAATACTGTGTAAAATAAAAGCTTCTTTGTGCTCACAGTGACACACGTTTCAAAGTAAATTAAACATTTAGCATTGGGGCCCCATTGCCCAGGGAAACTTTTTCTTGAAGTGTTCAACTGCTGTCCACTGATCTAACAGGTCAGTGGATATAGGATAGGAAGTACAGCACCTTAATTTCACCTTGATTTCATGCGGACAAAAGACTGACCTCACTTGTGGAATGCCAGTGCTCGAGGGTAGAGCAAAGTGGGGCCCATCAAAGAGCAGAGGTCAGGATTAGGCGGGGGAAGGGTCCCGATAATTGCTGGAATTGGTGGGGGCAAACTGAACTCTTTTGTTTCGAACAGCAGTGTCCTGCATGGTCTGGCTGTCTTTCTCTAATTCTCAGGCAAGTCCTGCAGAGTACAGGGACAACATAAAGTTGACTTCTGACTGACGCTCCTTACTTGAATGCATAGTCAGAGAGAAAGTGGGCTTATGCTATGGACCCATAATTAACACAATTAGGTAAAGTCATTATTGACGATAATGCAAGTACAGAAGCGCGCCGCAAGACGTCCTTGCATTGTCAAATGAGAACTGCAAAAATATATTTCAGACAGATGCTTCAAGAAAATGAAATAAAAATTAAGACTTTAAAAATAACAACATATAATATATATAAGTACATTTATGTGGTTCAGAGTTCAATCAATCATTTCATTTCATTTCATTTATTAGTTTATTTGAAATGGGACTGCATATTCATGAACATACAATAACAATTATTTGATGTAAATATGCCAGATTTAGCTAGTTAATTTCCATCCGTAGTCCCAAATTTGTGAATGAAGTGAATTAATTGTTATAGCAAAAAATAGTTTTATATATTAAGATAAATTATGTGGAATTTTATTTAAAAATGTAATTTATTTGTAATGGTGTTTATTTCTTGATCACTTGGGGATGAGTCAACAATAGGATTCAACAAATAAAAAATGAAAACTGGAAGAAATTATGTAAAAGTAAAAAATAAAATAAAAACAGTAGTATATTATGTGTGTGTAGTATGTGCAAATAAAAATGGTTACATAAACAGCAAATGTAAAAAGTCAAGTTTAAAAAAAGAAAAAGAAAAGGTATTTGAGTTTACAAGAACACACATAATGTAAACAAGGGCCTCAGTGGCACAGTGCCAGGAGATCCTGAAATCCTGCAGCTCTGGTATTGTTGCTGCTGCTGTGGCCGACATGTCTCTTCAGTGTTGCATGGATTAGTCTGTAGGTGCTTAGAGGATTTGGAAAATGCCAAAGCCAGTGTTTCCCAATGCTGCAAGCCTTTTGGTGTCAGTGCACTTTGATTTAAAGAAGTGTTTGCTGCTAACTCGCTAAAGGGTGTTGGATTTATTAAAGGATGTGCATTGCCTGGTTCCCTGTTTGTGATAACCACTGGCAGGATGTCAAGGTGCAGCCAAGGTCTGGAGGATGTTGTTTTGTTAACACTGGGTTATGAACTGTTTTTTCTAGCTTAATTTCTGATGCACAAGAGCCAAATGATACAGGGTGTGGAGTAAATGGGATGGAGATCATCTTCTCTCCCAGCCTCTCTTGGGAAAACTGACTTCTCCCATCCTGATGGTCAGGAAAATAGTATCTTTGCTATGTAGAGGAGTTCAGATGCTTCAGGACCTTTTAATAATGAATGAAGGTATAGAACTGATTATGACATGAGTAAACCAGCTGATATATAAAATTAGCTTCTTCAATCTGATCTTCAACTTTAAGTAGTAACGGAAAAATTACTATTTGATTTACCAAGCAGCTGAAATCTTGGAAAGCTCCACAGTGGCTGGGGTATCTGGTATCTGCAGGGTGTAAATGACTGCCAAGAGACTCCAGAGCAGACTGAGAACATGCCTCAGGGACTGTACATCTCTCTGGTGGCATGAATGAGAGTGTATAGTGGAGGTGTTGGAGGAAACTGCTGGGGTAATAAGGTTACCTGTGGTACACTATTAGCTTTGTTGCCACAGCGACCCTGACGGACATTAAAAATGAGTAAAAAGGTTGACTTGCAGATGGAAAAAAACGAATGCCAGATGTGACGTGTAAATGTTCTGTGCATTACTGAAGCAAATGCTACATGCATCCTGCAAAATACAAGCAGAATTCTGTACTGTTGATTGTGTTCATTTCCAGTGTCAACAAAGACTGGATTTTGACTTGGTGGATGTTGAAATGTAATCAAATGTGTTGCAACTTAATTGATTTAAACTTCTCTTCATTTAATAACAAAAAAAGACAATCATGTTTCAGTCCTCAGCACAGTGTCTGATTGCAGTGTGAGGTAGAGAAACATTGTCCTTCATTCAACCCATTAAGCATCCAGAGCACTTTGCCCTCCCTAATCGAGAAATAATGAATCAAAACCAACAGCACATGCATAATTTATCTATCTATCTATCTATCTATCTATCTATCTATCTATCTATCTATCTATCTATCTATCTATCTATCTATCTATCTATCTATCTATCTATCTATCTATCTATCTATCTATCTATCTATCTATCTATCTATCTATCTATCTATCTATCTATCATAATGGCTTTACTTTACCCATGTAAACAACCTGCTTATTTCCCTCCCATATAAACACACACAAGCCAGTTTAAACACTAATATCTGTGGTTGTTGTTTGGTGTTCCAATGCTTTATACTTGTAAGTAATTATTACCAGGCTGTGTAACTGGTAGATGCCTGAAACACAAGTGTCAGTGATGAAACGGTGATAACTAAGAGGAAAAAGTAATTGTAATTAATTACTGTAAAGTTTGAAAATGTTTGTGAAAACCTTCCCAGGCTGTGCATGAAGTAACAGCCGGGGATTTTTCTCCTGCACTGCATTTAGTTTTGACTTCAGCTCTACCACCTTATTTATTTCACCTCTATAGCTCCACCCTTGCAACCGTCTTGCCAGAGAAAAGTGGAAATTTCCAGTAATTCCTACTGCTGCTTTGCAAGAAATGCTCCTCCTCCTTCTAGTTTCCCGCCTTTCACTCTACCTGCTCTTTCCTGCTTCATGTTGGCCTGAAGACCTCACGGCCCTCTGCTGCTCAACCATGTGCTGTCCAGCAGCTTTTGCTTTGCACAATGAGGAAACCTACTTCTCTGCTCACAAGACATGTAAGGTTTTTGATTCAATAGCCGGATACACTTCTTTCATTAAAGACGAAGTGTTGAACCTTTGTTTTATTTGGTTAACAAAGAGAAAGGGAAATTAAAACGGCACTTTTTTTTTTTTTTTTTACGTTTACACTGATCCTCCCAAGAGAGTTTCTTTGTTTACTCTTTTAAAAGCAGGCCCACATCATATCATGTTCCCCTCTGAATAAATATTACGGGTTAAGCAATGTGTAACTATCACATTAGCTCTTGAATGATGAACAAGGCTTGGCTTGGGATCACAGAACAGATTGTAGATTTGCATTTTTATTTCACTGGCTGATCTGACATTCTGGTGTCTGGTGTGTTCACATGCTCTGGAGCTCGCCTACAACAGATAACGCTCGCAGTAAGGTTCCACATTCGATACAATGAAGGCATAGGTGTGGCTTAGATATGGAAAAGGAGACGATTGTGTACGTGTTCACGTCTTTACAGCCTGAGAGGTCTGGGCTATCTCTTTGTTACATCTGTGGTTTTACAACTTCCTCATAATATGAGACCATAGAACAAACGTACAAACACGTGCGCAGCAGAGATGATGCTTGACATGGGAATCATCTTAGTTAAATTACAAATACTCCACAAGACAGCTGGAGTGGAAAAGTTTGAGTGTGTGTTGATGGCATGAGGCACACTGACCTTAGGCCCATTGTGAAGCACCAACAAAGAGCCATCTGCACAGCAACCAAAGCTGAGATGAGGGACTCGCACACAGGGGGACCGACGAGGGAGGGGGTGGGGGGGGGTAGGTGGGTGGGTGGTGGGGCGCACAGGGACCTGCTGAGAGTGAAAGAGAAGACACATCAATGATAAAGAAAGATTTTGGATGCAAAAGCTTGATCAGTCAGATAATGTGGGAAACATCAGAGGAAACATCTCAGAGGTTTGCAAACAGAGAAAAACAAGAAGCTGCACAGCAATATCAACCCAGAGAGTGCATGAATCTTTTTTTACTAGCGCTTAAGTGGAAGACAAGAGCTGCCGGCCTAATCACTCAAGAGCACATTTCCTGCCTCCTGTATGAAGAGATGGACTCAACTGAAGCTGTGTTACTCAACCACGGAGCGTTTCTCATTCATTCTGTCAGTAGAAACACACCGGCTTTGTCTCTGCATTGATCTGAATTTCAATTATAGTATCTTTGTTCAGAAGGTTTTACAGTCTGCAATGTGATGGAGGTTTCACTGTGCAAACAGTATTTAGATTTTTTTTTTCTTTTCACATAGGTGCACGTGAAAAATTGTGAAAACAAAGACAAAATGGTGTCAGGGACATCTGTAAAATTCACAACTGTTTCACAGGTAAGACATGACAGCCAGGATTGCTTAGCAACAGCAGTAAAAAAAAAAAAAAAAAAAAAAAAAAGATACTTGCAGCCTGTGTGGCAACAGAAGCACTGATGGTGCTGCCACCCAGTGGTGGGCCACTGACACAGGTTGTGGTGTGAACAGCACTGAGAATCAAACATTCATCTCTCATAATCATGTATGTGCAGCAGCAGAAACAGCTGCTAATTGTCTGCAATGTGTAAAAGCTGATACATGGAAGAAAGGAGGACCTGACAGTAAAGGGATGGTGATTCTCCTCTTTCCATCCTGAACACTATTTGAAAATGTGTTCAGTAATTCGATTGGCTGGAAAAAGCACCGGCTCTCATGGCAGATGGTTGCTTAGCAACATTCATGGCAGGGTGGGAGGGTGTGAGTGTTGGGCTGGGTGGGTGGGTGGGTTGGTGGTGGGGGGGTGGGGCCTTCTTCGAGGGGAGGGACTCGAGCATTGTGGGTGCAGACAGTCTTTCTGGGGAAATACCTGGCAAAGTTCCCAAATAAATAAACAAGAAAGAGAGAGAGAGAACTGGGTACAAGGCATGAGACAGAGGACAGGAGTATTTTCTGTTTTCAGATAACAGTCTTGTTAGAGATAAAGGGAACAAGTCTTTTTATAAGTGTTAACACAGTCTGTTCTCAGGCAGACCCACACCAGGGACAGGAAGTACACAGTATATCACCTAAAACTTTGCCTGCAGTGAGACGAAAGTTGACGAGAACTCAAGCACATGAAGTAAACGGCCTTCAGCCTGAGAACTCCAGCTTATTTGGTCTTTTGGAGAGACTGAGCGGGGACTGAGTCACACTTTGATTGACACAACAGGACATGAGCCGTTGCAGTTGATAAGCGACAGCGGTCTGACATTGTACAGATGAATAGGCCGCATACAAGCATGTGGCTCCCAGATAAGAGTATGGAGACACGCTACCTGTGCTTGCATGTTCCTGTTCTCATTGTTGGGTGTGTAGGTGTTTCCAAGGAACGGGGGTAATTACTAAGTATGAAATGCAACAGTGTCAACGGTCACTGGTGTACATAAAATGTGGCACTAAGGTGGCATGGGCGCTCTAGAAAATATTAAACTGTTAAAGCTACAGGAAGGAGAAAAGGTGGAAAATGTGCTTATATGGAGAGGAGAGGGGGGAAAAAAGGACTGGGTAGAAGGGGGTGGGTGGGAGGGCTATTTGCTGCTGGTAGGTACAGCCTGCAGAAGGAGGTGGGCCTTGGAAATGGCTGCTGCAGGCGGTCTCTACAGGCAATGAGGACTCTTTTGTCAGAAGCAGGAAATGAGGTTTCTGTTGTGATTAAAAGGAAGGTTTCTATGGCAATGCAGAGGGCCGTGTGCACAGAGAATTTGTTGGGAGTAAGAGGGGTGGGGGTGGTAGTGGTGGTGGTGGCGGGGGGAGTAAGTGAGAGTTGAATTTCAAAGCGAGCAGCCTCCTCCATCTCATCTCCCACCACCGCCACCCCTCTGCTTTTCCACGGCGCCCTTTTATCTCAGATAATCTGTTTTCATAGCCACGCAGTTGAGTCTGCAAAGGGGGGATTATCATGAAGTCATTGGTCAATCAGTCATAAATGTTTGCAGAGTAGCAGTTTCACTTCTCCAAACTGCAGCTGTCAAAACCACACTTGAAAAACAAAAAAAACACTTAAACAAATACAACTCATTAAACCGCACAACTCAAGATGGATAATTAACATAATGACCTAAATGTGTCATTCTCCTATGTAGACAGGCACACTCCCATTTCCTTGTGAAGGCCATGAAGAAAAAAAAAAGAAGAAAAAAAAAACTGGTGGCATCTGCGTGACCTTTGAAACCTAAATATAGTTACACGCTTTGTTAATTGTTTGACTGAGCTGAAGGTAAAAATACGTTTCTTAAAATAAGTTCCCCATTCTGATTTTCTCTTCAGTGTAAAGAAAGTGAAGCCATCTCTGCCCCAGCACAGGCTCACTCCAGGATGTTTGGATAAGATGACATTCGAAACTCCTGAGGATCAAAGTGAAGTTTTTTTTTTATCCTTGCACACTAAAAGCCACACACAATGTTATAGAAAAAAAAAAAGATACACAAGGACGGTAGTGGTGATCTGTCCAGTATACCCACACTATAAATGGATAAATGAACATGAACAGAAACAGTGATGTTTAATCCTCAGAGAATCATATGGGACAGCTTTCATTATAGAAACTCAAATAAATGTGTGATTTAGCAATATACATAATAAAATACTCAGCATCAATATTTCACCAACAAAAATATTGTGTTTAAAAATGAATGTGAACAGTGAAGTGTTTGAAAGCTCCTCACCTCCTTTTCAGAAACTCAGACTCAAGGTCCCAGCGCGCCGGTTAAGAGTTACAAAAGGTTCTGCTGCCCCCAACCTTTTCGTTTGAGCATAGCAGCGAGTACCATGCAATGAAACGCTGCCAGTGATGGAGAGCTGTGCTGAGACCAGATTGTATAGTCAAAGCCAGATGGCAAGTCTCACATCAAAAGGACAGCTGGTTACCAGAGTCTGAAAAGACATCTTTATAGCCCTAAACCTAATTAGCTGCAACTAAACAAATCACACCAAGATGTAATGTAGCAGGCAACGTCAATGATTCATCATAAAAGGCGACATACACATAACTTTATTAAGCTTTAAATGTTTATGTGTTCAAGCTACATGATTTCAAGCCGGCTCCATCAGCGGTCACGGCCTCTATTGATCTATATGATAATATAGAATAAAAAACAGGCCCCTTCAACTGCAGATAATGACAGCAGGGAGAGGATCCACAGTAACGACACTGATCATGTCAGTGTGTCAGATCAGTGCGTCTTCCAGGGCTTGTTGTTGGCCTTCAAACTGCTGAGTGATCTTTGGGGCTTTGGTCGCTGCTTGTTGGACCGTACTCTCTTTCTGCAGAACCTATAAATCAGGAGTATAAAATACTTTAAACAACAGATCATGACATAACGCATAGATAATCAAGTGAAAGATCTGGGACTTTTTATCTCACCCCTCTCATTATTCTTTTACGAAGTTCCCCTTGTGACAATGGCCGCTCTTCTTCATCAGTGACAACAGACTCTTCTGCATCATGTTCGACACTGAGGAGTAAAACCAACAGACACACTAATTGATAATTGATGATGTTTCAAGAGTTGAAAATTTAGATTGAATTTAGAAAAATTTGATCTTAAAGGAATAGTTCAGCATTTTGGCAAATTGGCCCATTGCCATAATCCCTATAGTTTTAGGAGTAGGTTCGTTACCTTTAATTGTCGGTGCAAGCTATTTTAGAACGGTGGAGCAGAGCCGTGAGCTGCTCAAAGGCTACGCTACAGAGGCTCATGGGAATTTCTTGGTTTCCCTCATCAAACTCATCAAATAGACAATCCAACAACTCCAAAACGCTCTGGTGGACAAGTTGTGACCTGCACATTCACCACGCTATGAGATAATAACAGAATGTTACCAGACAGAGTTGTTTTAGAGGTAAATTCATGCAAAACCGCTGTTCTCATAGCGTGGTGAATGTGCAGGTCACAACTTGTCCACCAGAGCGTTTTGGAGTTGTTGGATTGTGTATTTGATGAGTTTGATGAGGGAAACCAAGAAATTCCATGAACCTCAGTAGTGTAGTCTTTTAGCAGCTCACGGCTCTGCTCCACTGTTCTAAAAATAGCTTGCACCGACAATTAAAGGTAACGAACCTACTCCTAAAACTATAGGGATTAGAGCAATGGGCCAATTTGCCAACATGTTGAACTATCCCTTTAAAAAAAACACTGACTTGTTGAATGTATGTTGGATGCTGATATTCTGCTGAAGCAGCTCTGGATTTTGACCCAAGAGGAATTTGACCAGATCTTTTGGATTGTAGTCCTTTTCCAGATCCTGCAAGCATTACAAAATGCAGTGAACTATTATATTACAGATTTGAAATGAAAGAAAGGCATGTAGGATTGTATATCATGAAAAGGTAGAACAGAACCAAAGGTTGACAGCTTACTTTAGAATTGAGGTACGCTTGAATGGTGAGCAGCTCATTAGTCTTCTGTTCAATTTGACCCAGATAGGACATAATGTTGTTCTCACTAATCCCCGTCGTGGAGCCCAGCATGTCCTCTATCACTGAGTGGTCACACTCTATTTTAGAGAAGGTGGTGTTCACTCCTGTGGGATGGAAGAAACCAAGAGTCACCAACTGTCTGGCTTCAAATATCCAGAAAATTTCCAACCAAAGGTGCATTGTATTGCATGTAGCTTTTTGAAATCACTTGATGTGTGTGTGTGCAAATTTACAACACAGAGGTTTAGAAGTGACTAAAAACACATCTCCTTAAAATGACAAACTAAATCCATGTAAAACTTCAGTCATTAATGACTGACAACTGGACATTGTTCTTCTTTCATGGTACGTGAAATTGTATCCTTGCATGCTGGTCTGTTGCACAACGGAAACATTCAAGGTTGAACTACCAGTTCATTTTCCAGCTGAACAGTGTTTCTATTGTCTCTACAATTTCTACTTAATTATATTTTTCGGTGGAGTTTCCTAGGAATTATTTACCTAATTTAGCAATGGAGCTTCCTAAGAAGTTCCAGACCTGTAAAAAATGTTGCCAAACCTATTTTAATCTCATCCAGGATTTTGCTCATGATGTTGGCCTGGTTTTCAAAGTCCTCTGCTTGACACTCAGTTTCCTTTTGTTGTCCATCAATGTCTCTCAGCAAAGACTGATGATCGTGCTCCTGCTGCAAACCTTTGACTCCAAACTGTTCCCTCTCCTCTTCAGTCTGCAGATTCACACATTTCAACGCAGGTAAATTAATGGATGTACTGTACATTAATAAACATACTGCTCATAGAACACAACACCTTCCCTTTCTAATCTACAGCCATGGTCTTTGAAGTTCCTCATTACTGGCTGCTTGTGGTCTTTGTGAAATACGACCTCAGCGTATTCCACAGCTGAGCAGCTGAGGAAATTAACTAGTTTGTCCATGAACAAAGTTAATTAGAGAAAACCTACCTGGCTGATTTGATCCCTCAGTGATTCAGCCTCATTGTTTTGCTCATTTACAAATTTGAAGAGTGCAAAGTTCCGGTCTTCAACTGCAAAGCAAAAAGCAAAAAGCGGTGAGGTACATTTAAATCTTTTAAATGTAGTCTTATCATTAGAATTATCAAGGTAGGACATTGCATTTAATTAGCTTTTTGCCAGTGCAAGTGTACATCAGGCCAGAAGTAGAGTAACAGAGAATTGAGTGTGTCTGACAGCAGTCCAGTCAGGGTGTGCTGGTAACACTTACCCTGGATGAACCTGGTGACCAGCATGTCCAGGTTGTCCTCTCCTGTCACTGTCTGGATCCTCTCAAAAACCTCCTCCAGAGCATCCAGGGACTCTTCCCCTGAGTCTGTCCTCCGCTGCTCCTTTAACTCAGACACTGGGACGAACAAGCACCATTACTGTTATGTGGAACTAACTATGTAAGGACTGAAAAGACTTTATCCATGCTACTATCACCATCATCATCTGGTTTAACATTATTAGCATTGCTGACTTGATATCCTAAATAACTGTTTGTTATCCTAGTCAGTTGTAAAGTGTTGATGTTAACGTGCAATAGCTCCAGGGTGCAGATCCAGTCAGGATTGGAGGGTACACAAAAGTGTTTTTTTGTTGTTGCCCGTATGCAACTCATACCATGCCACCATACTTTATGCATGATTAATTGATATGGATGAATATCAAAATATGAAGCCCTAAGATTGAGGGGGTTGTTGCTGCTGATGTCATCAGCATCTGTGTAAGAAACTACCCATTCATTTGCATCGTAGTGGAGGAGACCAGAGACGGAATGTGGAGTCAGAAATGTTTGTCAAACATTATTTGTTCCACCATTTCAATCAGTTATTTTTAGATGTAAAAATAAATCTAAATTGTGAAGAATGTGAAGTCTGAAAATACATTTGTTCAATTTTGAATAATTTAGGGTATTTTTATTGGGGGGAACAATTCATGTTTTTCAGAAACTCAGGGGGACATGTCCCCCCTGTGTCCCCGGGGATCTGCACCAATGAATAGCTCCATAGCTATTTACCGTAGCTTTGTCTGTGTCTATAATAGGTTAAAACAAACAACCATTTACTCATTGATATATCTAATCTATCTACATAATTTCTGTATTTTGCAATTTGCTAATATATAGTTGCTAGGGACCTAGGAATGAGATTCCTCTCTTAGCTTATGCTGATGGGATACACAGTGGTCTGACTTTGCCAGGGCATTTGTAAGGTCATTACTGATGTCATCATTATGAATATTATGTAAAAACAACGATATTCGCTCCAGTAGTGGCTGTGTCTTACATTGTCTGTGTCCACTTTCATGGCCGTTGTCCTGCCCACTCCTCTCGCTGCACTTGGTGCTCATAAACTCTTTCAGGCTACACTCATGTGCAATAACTCTTTCAAGTTCCTTCATCTCAGCATTGTACTGAGCAAGGTCCCTCACCGCCTTCTCCCTCATCATGGTCATTTTGGACTGAGCCTCCACCCTTGTGTAGAAAGATTATAAAAACACTCAAAAACCAAGATCATGAGGTACATACCTTCCTGATTTTTTACATCATTTAACAACTGTCTCAAATCTTACTTAGCGTCGTATGCAGCAGTGGACAGGTTGGTGAGTTCCCCAATCTTTTTGCGGACCTCCTGTAGTTCCTAAAACATAACACACAAGTACAAAGACATGCTTTTTATTTGACATCTTAAACCCAGTGTTAAAGCTTGAATATGTGGCTAAATTACTAGAAAACGAGGCAGAATTATCATTACTGGTGTGACCTCTAACCTTATCCAGCCTGTTGTGCAGCTGCTGGAATCGGACACGCTCAATATGAAGTGTCTGCAGGTCCTCTCTCAGCTGGCTGTTTGTGGTCAGCTGTTCATTGAAGCGCGTCGAAGCCTGTTGCAGACATGGTACAGACATGTGTAAACATTACCGTATAATTTAAAAATGCTTACAAGTAGGTAGACAAAGATGCTCCTCCATAACTCACCCTGTCCAGTTTGTATTCCAGTGTGAGTATGGCCTTCTGAGTCGGCCGTACCTTAGACCTTTGTGTGTCACTGGTACTGATCTGCTCTTTTCTCAGCTCTACCAGCTTCAACTCCATGTCTGAAATCTGCCCGTAATACAGGATAATACATAAACACATGACACAACTTAGGTTTGTGTGTCCAAAGCTATCAGTAAACATGACATGAAACTAACATTAGTAATACATAGAGTGAATCCGACTAAACAAACCTCTCTTTGTAGTTCCTTTTGACACTCATGCTCTTTCCTCAGCTTGCTCTCTAGCATGTCTCTCTGTTCCAGCAAAGCACGTATACTCTTGGTGTCCTCACTGTCCTGCTGTTGCTGAGACAAACTCTTATGGAGACAAAGGTTTTGCTGCAGCTCCTCCTGCTCCTTAAGGAGCTTGTCTATCTCCTGCCTTCATCCAAAAAAACACACAAAAAGCTGATCAGGTAAATAAAAACACACTACACACACAATGTACACTGTGGCATGTAGGTGAACTGTCTTTTTTTTTTTTTTTTTTTTACTGTTGTTTGCGAATCTGCTCCCGAGCCTGAATGTTGTAGGCCTGCCGATCTCCTTCCATGATCCTGAACTGTCTCTGCAGTTTGGTGATCTCCGACTCTGCTAAAAACATCATATCGACATTACAGTAACTGGCAAAACAATAATAGTAGTGACGTATCAACATTTAATAGTTATGATTACGGTAACTACATTACCTGTGCCATCCATATCCATCTCACTGATGTCTGAGCGGGCACTTCTGGCTGACCTCCCCCGAGGCATGGTTACACCAGGTGTTACTGATTGATTCAAGTTGTCATTTTATGATTAAGCTTAATTAACACTTGGTATTTAGTCTCACACTGTAAACTCTGTGGTTGCCTAGAGGCAGTGTCTAACTGATGATGCTTTTGTCTACACAGTTAGATTAAACATAGGAAGGGGAAATTAGATAGATTCTTTTCTTCCTTCCTGGATTAAAGTGATAGTTTATGTAAGCAAATGAACACAGCACACATCTGTGGATACCTTTTACAGTCTATGGTGGATACATATGCTTCACACGTTACGCCAATTAAGCACGTGCATTTCTAAACTAAGAGGGCACTGAGGGCAGGGGCTAAAAACAGTGCACATTAGCCAGCTAAACCGAAAGCAGTAGGCATATTTAAAATATTTAGCTACGTTATAGTTTACCAATAGAGAAGGTATCGATATCGGGAAGCGTCTACTGTTCAGGACGAATACAAATTTACCTCAAGAGCAGAAAGTTTGAAGATCCGAAGCTCAACCAATCTCTCAAGCATCAGCAGCAGGCGCCCAATAACTTGAGTTGTTAGCAACCGTTGCTAAGTGACTGGGAAACTCTCTGTCTTCAGGCAGCAACGAGGTCAACGGTCAGGTTGAGCTTTACCAGAGCCAGTCTACATTCTCCGGCTTTACACTGTTTGAGTCGGGTTGTTACTTGTTATACTGGGAGTCAAGGCTGCCAATAACAGGAAATAGTTTCGATAGGAACAAATATCAATATCCGTTGCCAGAGTATCTGTAATTTATAGCTCTGGATTACTGGTTTGTTGAAGGGACTGTCAAAAATAATCTCTACCTTGCTCTGCCCACATATAATAGGCTACTGGGAAAAAAGAAGTCCTTACTGCTGATGTAGGCTGATAGTATCTTTATTCATTGAAATAAGTCGTTTGCAACAAAAAAGGGAAAACAACATTTTTTTCATCTTTTTTTTTAAACAATTAAATCAACTATGTAACAATCTATTGTAGAGTAGCCTATTATAATGATGATATAAGAAAAATATACAGTTTTAAACCGACAAAATCTGTTTATGATGTGGTAAACTGGAGTTTCATATTAGATTAAAGGAATAGTTCACCAAAAAAGGAAATTTCATTCAGTCATTTGTGACTCACCCTCATGCTGATGAATACTCCGGAGTAGTTTTTTATTCCTCAAAGTGCATCTGGAGACCCGGGAGGCCGGTTTGTAGTCCAACAAAAATTTTATAGGGGCCGACACAAAAACGTCCATAAAACTACACAAAAACCATTTAAAGGGACAACAAGGAGTTTTGGAATGCAAAGTGTTTTCACACTACATTTAGCCTACCATGAGACAGACGTCTTGCCAAGAATGTTTTCATTCATCAAGAATGAAAGTCGGAGGTTCGATCATCTCTGTGTGTGTGTGTGAACGCCAATAACGGAGAAAGAGCGCTATGCGGAGATCACGATATTGCCTTGGTCCAGCCAAAGGCCAAAAAATGTATTTGTGGCAGGCGTAGCCTAATTTATTTGTGGCGGGCCGCCACGAATAAATGAACGTATGAGAAACATGATTGCCCTAATTTTCTAGAGAGAGGTAATTTCACAATTTTCCATTATAACATTTGGGTAGGCTTAGCCTTCCCTAGCCTCCATTACGCGCCGCCCATGGAGACAGTCCAGAGTTTACCCAAAACAACGTCATTGAGGCAAATCCGAAAAATACAGGACTGTTTAGGCTGTAAAAATGTCCTAAATGACGTTGTTTAGAGTAAACTTTGGACTATATCCCTTCAGGACACTTGGATTGCAGTAGACAAGCAGTGTGGAGGAATATTAAATGGTTTTTGCGTAGTTTTATGGACGTTTTTATGTCGGTATAGCCTACCTATTAATCTCATAAAGAGGGTGTGTCACTAATGACTGAATTAAATTTTTTTGGTGAACTTTTCCTTTAAGGAATTATTATTTAACCTAAAGCAAGAGTGATAGCATTTCTCTTAGCTATAGCCAAGGGAAATGCTATAGACATTCTTTTTTAGCAGAATATTACAATATAAAATATTGGACACTGTGGTAAACATACTCTTATGTCCCTCTTTATTGTCCTGACTGTGACTGTGATTGTGACTCTGTCTGAGTCTGTGGCTGTGGCTCCTCCTGAGCTGGTGTTGGTGGGACCCCTTCCAGGAAGGTACAGAAGTGCTCTGGTGTATTGGAGTCAGGTTTCCTCAGCAGCAAGTAGCATTTCGGGAAGTAGTAGGCTGCCACCAGCCCAAAGTTGCTCACCAGGATGAAACAAACCTGGACAATTGACCTATTCTTGGTATTCAAGCCTATGTAGATTGGAATAAAGGTCACCCAAATCACACAATAAATCAGGGAGGAAAATGTGATGTCCCTGGCAAGGTTATACTGATGGAGAGGCTTCACTGCCATGAAGGTACAAATAAATGATATGAGCGCCATCACAACATTCAAACCTTGCATTATGCCAAAACCAATCAAAGGTAACACTGGACATGCAAGAAAGGACCTCACAAATACTATTTTCATATCCGCCATATATTGAGACAGTGAGGGCCCTTCTTGAACAAACCAGCCACAGAGACCAGCCTGCACAGCACAGCAGACCAGCACAGACAACCAGCTCCCAGGGCCTCTTATTATATGCAGATGTGAAGCAGCTGTGTCTGGGAACTCTGTCACAAAGAATATCTGTTTTTAAAAAAAAACAAAAAAAATGGTTTCAGCGGCTTTACAAAGTACTCATTACATTGTTCTACATTTCAGTGGTGTCATAACTCACCTGAAGTGAGAGCGATGTGATGATGGCGAGAGCGACTGTTTGGAAAATGGAGGTGAGGGTCAGCTGAAGGCGACACACCAGGTCCCCCGGCTGCCCCAGGAAGAGCAGCAGACTGAGGCACGCCCCCATCAGGCTGAGCAGAGCCACGAAGGTCAGAGCCCCACCCGAGGCCCTGACCATTGGGGTGCTGCGGTGCTTTAGGAACACGACACCTATTGAGCCTTGACACAGCAGCAACACTACCCCGGCCAGTGTCAAGTACAGCGCTTCAGGTGTATCCCAGGACAACACATAGAAAGTGGGTGTGGTGCAATTAGTGCTGCGGATCAGGGACCACTGACCTTCAGGACACTTTGTACACTGGATGTCATCTATGAGAGGGAGAGAGAAATTGGTTTGATGAAGAAGCAGACATCAAATATCACATTGTGAGAGCTGGATCAACATTCATTGAGGAATTGAGGAAAGGTTATTTTGGGAAATACATATATAAAATCTCAGGCAGTTAGATAAGACGATCTTTGTCATTATTCTGTCTGCTGATTGAATCTGAAGTAACAGTCAACAGCAACATGTTATATCTTGTTTGTGTAAAAGCTGTAGGTGATAATATATCAGGTTGGGGTTTCAAGAAGGCAACCTGATGATGACAACACATTTCTCTATGCTCCTAGCTGACAAAGAAATAGTGTTGCACATCAGGCTAAACTTACATAAATTATCTTAGACGCGCTACAGTTTGTCTGACAGATGATCAAGGGTTTGGCCCAGCTGTTGCCCCCTGTGTCCAGTCTATAAGCTCAGCTAAGCTAACCGACTACTTCCAATTTACATCTGTACTCTTTATATAAAATAGATGACAACCACTTTACCCTCATTTGCCTGATATGTGCCTGGCAAACAGTCGATACAATCAAAGCAGCAAGAATGGAAGCCTTTGACTCTGCGGACCTGGCCACTATCACATGATGCTGAACATGTTGAGTCAGGAACCTGCAAAAGCGGTGGCATTACAGTCAGGAATGTCAAAATAAATAAATAAATCAACATTTAGCAGTAATTTAATTGGAAAGTTACACATTTTCTGATGAATTGCTGAAATTACCTCTGAGTTTCCAGTGTGCCATGTGATTTTGGACTTGTCGATGGTCAGTTGCTCCAAAAAAGTTCCAACATTCTCGAAATTGAGATCTGATCCATTCCAGATCCACTCAAGCAAACTGTACCCAATGTTTGGGTTGCCATTGCTGTCAAACACTATATGTGTGCCACTGACATTCACAGACGTTTTCTTTAAAGCCCCTAATAGCTGCAACAGAAGATTTAATTCTTAAGTTCATTTCAGTGCTGTTAAAATGTTTAGATTATCTGCATTCTCCTATTCAAAGGACAAAAAAAAGATCACCTTCCAGGGATAGACTTTAGTTTCAGATCCCCACATGCAGGCAGTTGAATTGCACTCCAGCAGGTTGTGCAGTGCCTGTGCCACACTGTAGATGGCAGCATACACACTGAAAGCCGTGCGCTGCACTGCAGTGTCTGTCACCAAGCTAATATTAGCAGGTGATAAGTTTTCACATTGTGAGCAGGGATTGTCGGGATTGACTGACTTTTCTGGGGGATGGAACGTGCTCTCCCTCTCCTCGCTCAGTTTGTTGAAGAGAGCGTCGGCGTAGGCAGCGAGCTGATCCAAGCCCCGTACCTGATCAATAAATCCAAGGACAGTGCCAATGTTTTTGATATTGGGGATAGAAGTGATTCGATGATGTACAGTCCAACTCGTGCTGGCAATCCACACGGCTGTTAGATTCCTCCTTATAACCTGGAAGAGATTTGACTGCATGAACTTAATATAATGTGTCCATCAGTAACATGAAGTTGTGTGAGTAACAGGCTATGCCACACTGATTTTCCTCTGTATTACTAACCTCTTTGAAGAAGACTACAGCTGGATCTACAATAGAAAAGACCACCACCACGCCAACCTTGGTTGCAATGATATTGTTAATGATAGTTTTGACAGCTGGTTCAGGGTCAGAGTATACTGGGATCAGCCCCTCATAGGCGACACATATAGACATGTTTTCTGCTAATTTGGAGAACTGCTTCACGCCTTGTTGCCCATACTCTTCTTCACTGCCCACCACTGCCACCCAGTTCCAACCAAACTCTTTCAGCAGAAGTGCCATGACATCTACTTGCCATTTGTCACTGGGCACTGTCCGAAAGAACGATGGGTACTTAGCTTTGTCACTGAATTTGTCACTGGTTGCACCGTAGCTAATCTGGAGGGAGAAGAGTCATAATTAATTGTTTCTACTACATTGATGGACCTTTACACACAATAATGATCAGACAAATCTTTATTTTTCACTGGTAGGCTACAGGTAAAAACTTGTTTACTCTCAAGGCTTATGGGACACTGGAGCACACATTCAGACTTACTCTAAAAGAGAATACAGTATATGGACATATAGGACCAAATGTGTTTGAAACCCTACCTGTGGCATCAGAAAGAATCCTAGGAGTTTTCCTATGACAGACACCATTTCTGAGCTGGACGGACCAATCACAGCAGAGATGCTGGTCTCATAGTTGGTGTAATTACACTCGACAGAAAGCACTTGGTTAGATTTCTCAGTGAGAAAGGAGATAGTAGGCTTCACGAGAATGGCAGATTGTTTGCAAGAGTCATAGATTCTATAACCCAGCTTGACGCCAGGGAGCAAAATTTGCTGTCCATTGATCTCATCCACTGCATATTTCATCACTAGAGCCCACCCCAGTCCACGTTCATTTAATCTGTGGGACACCGAGCAGAAGGAACACGTTGTAAAGGAGAAACTTTATACTGTAAGTATGGTTGAACACACCGATGCAGTACCTCAGATAATGGTCATTATGCATGCCACATTACCTTTCACAGCTGATGTTGTTCGGCTCTGTCCTCTGGCTGAGGTCACTGGTGAGGTCGTTAATGGGAAAGAGTCCTCCCAGTACAATGTCCCCAGGCGACTGGAAAAGATTGGTGGAAATGTTTTGGTACCACTCAGGTGAGCTGTTCACACTGCAGCTCAGTCTTAACACGCAACATAGAACCAGCAGGATGGAAGCTGCAGCCATGATGCAGATGAAGCTGGAGACTGAAGCTAGAGTCACAGGGACAAATTGCATACATGTCAGTACATCATGAAATCTTGCGGTATGCAAACTCAACAATAAGCACCAAAGTCACCTGCTGGAAGTGGCTCCTCCCCTTCCCGGCCACCTGAAGGTGTAACATGCAAGTGTAAGTGAAAATTATGTGAAATGGACCTTATAATACTGGCCTACATTTACATGTTTGGTATATGTACATGAGAGAGCGATCAACACTCCTTATGCTCAAGAGAAAGATATTTTATTATCATTAGAAAAAAAAAAAACATTTGTGGTATAATTGCACTGCTATTGTGAATTTGTCCACATCTATAATACAATAGTTCTGAATGAGCTGTGGTTGATGGCCTTTTGTGAGATGCCTTCATTTGTTGTCATATTTAATTGTTTGTATTTTGCACCTTGTGAGCATTTGAGTGTTTGTTGTGCATGTGGCGTTCATCTTTCCGGAGCATTTGCTTGTGGTTTGCATTTTGATCCTCTTCGGTGTAACTATCTGTCAGGAGATGAGCACATACAGTAAATGTTTGGCTGCTCAGCCTGTTGTTGTAATCACAGCATCTAAATTGCTTTGCATATTTTATTCATATCACTCGGGCCACGGTACAGTTCTGAAAGTCACTAACATGTGCCTGCCCTAGAAGTGGTACTGTAATGTTACTAATAACGTGAATATTAAGCTGTGTTTCATTGCATGTTTTCATTTTTGCATTGTCATGTTTTGCGTTCACCTCAGCGTTGATTTTTGCATCATCATTTACATCAGTGCTGTTCATCCCTGCAAGCAAATTGACATTTCCTCCCACAATATTTGCATAAACCCACTAGTTGTACATAAGTAGTTTTGAATGGCTCTTTTGATACAGTTTTGAACAAGTAATTCTTCTCTTCCAGCTACTCCGGCTTCAGGCCATTTGTTATTGGAAATCGATCAAAACAAGCTGAACCTCTGCTGTTGTTAATATGCAAATGAGTTTCCTGTTGCCTCCTGGTGACATATGAATAAATAAGGAAGCAGCAAAATGTTTGTCTAAGTTCTAGTTTGAAATATCTCTCCAAAATATTCAGATTACTGTAATCTATAGGTCAAATCCTCACATTTGAGAAGTTGGGACATTATTTGTCCTATTTGCTTAAAGGACAGAATAGCCTACTGTTCATGTTTCTGGACATGTAGCTCTCTTTGGCTTGCTTTTGCTAGAAAACTCCAGAAGTCCTATTTTCTCACAGTGTCTATTTCACCTTGTTTGTGACGGAAATCCGCTTGTACGAGTTTTCAAAGGTCAGGAATCTGCACTGTGAACAACACAGACCTCTCTCAAACAAGTCTTGAAAGCATATGAGACTTTGAAGTTAAAACATGTTTTTTTCAGTGATTGCCTGGAGTCAGTTTGGTTGACACAAATCCTGCCACACACTGTTGCCCATAAAGTCAGAATAATTTTGTTTTCAGACACATTTCCCTTTTTATATTAGATAAAGGTTAATTGTGGTTTAATTTTCACAGTGATATGTTTGGTAGAGATTGATCAATAAAGTTTTGAGAAGATACACTTTGTCACATTAATTTCATGAGAAGAGATTAAAATATATAGGCTATATATTATTTTTTTCCAACTGTATGGGCAACAATGTATTACACAGAGCCCGACTTACAATAGGATAGGAAGGGAAAATTAGGGAAACAATAAATGTTGATTATTGATTGATTCCGATTGAGCATGTGAACACTGGTATTGTTAGACTTGAAAATATAGGTTTGAAATGTCACATCACGGTAAATCAATCACTCATTAGCAGCACAGATTAACCGGTAGAACAGGAGGCAAAAAGTAAAACCAGAAGCGAAAGGGAAACTCATTCACAGTAAGGAAGAGATTGGTTTTGTTCATCCAGTCTCTAAGCATTTCTCTTTGATGTCTGCACACAAGCTTCCACGTAAAGTCCCAACAGAGTCAATGGAGGGAGTGGCCAACATGACCATGCGTACTCTTATTCTTCCGATTGTCATTTGATATACAGGTTACATTAATTAGTGGGTGAGCTGAGAGAAAGTCACAGAGCAAACTGCAATTAGCACGTACATCTCACAACTTCCCATGAATTTACAGCGTATAAACACACGTCACTGCTGGCTTTGCTCAGTACAAACAATTCAGCACAACTTTATTAGTCTTAATCTGTTTTCTCATCAGACTGGTTTTAAAATGGTAGTCGTTGTAGTTTTAATCCTGATGGACTTTTTTTTCTTCTTCTCTTTCTTCTCTCTTGCAGTGCATGTATGTTGCCAAATTCCTGATGTTTCCTAAATTTGCAAAAATATTTGTCTGTTTTCACGTGTTTTCTTACGCTGCAGTGCAGTGAGCTCCCAAGGCCATCGTACTTGTGTCTTAATTATTCATTAAAGTAGAATGCATTTGAAAAAAATATGTTACATTACGGTTGCATTTAGCACAACAACATCTCATTATACAGAACGTTATGGAATGTCAGCTTTTCTTCCAATGGATGACAGTTTTCTTTTTCTGTTCTTCTCCATTACAACCGCAAACCTCTTAAGTGCACTGTTGCAGAATCTTGTGGTTGTACAGTATGTGAAATCAACTTTTAGTCATTTGTGTCATGGCACACTTATCTTTTGATGTGAACCAGTCTGATTTGAAGACGTATCAGTTACAGGAAGGGTTTGTTCAGGGACATAAAGGAGGTATTCTGTTGCCTATCTCGTGAGTCATCTTGACGTAAGAGCTGTGATGAAAGTCAGTGTTTTTCTTTAGTCAAGCTTGCGTATTCGCTGCACATACAAGTTCATTCTTTTATCACGAGATGCCATTCAAGGCTGAATCCTCCCCGTGAATAGTCAGGATCACTTTATTTGCCGAAACGTTTAAATCTGCTTAGATGTCTCTGACTGGATTTTGTGTGTGATTAGTGCGGGCTCAGTGTTGCTGCCCTGATGTTGTGTGCAGACGGTGGATTCAGATTAACATCTTGTTTATGTTTGAGCAGCTTTCTTTCTCAAGCATGAATTCACCTTTTGCCTTGTTGTAGTCGTAGCTACAGAAATTGTTCATTAATGATCACACGCAAGCAAACACATTGTCTCTCTTGTTTCCAGGTATTAAATCATTTGGCACATACCCAGAAAATCATTAACATAATTACAAACGGAAACTTCCTGAAAGTCACTGGGTTGTGCAGACTAGTGAATGAATGACAACATAGTTTGTTCAGAGGTACATCCAATGAGGTGTCTTCACATATCATCCTCAGAATGGTTTTCAAAAATGTGTTTTCAAAAAATATACAATAATAATAGACTTTTGTTTTATTCATCCTGTTTTTGATATGTTGGTGTCTTTCTGAGATTACAAAGGAGCCTTTTAAATTTAGTTTTCTCCAAAGAAAGAGCGTTAAAAAGTCTTTTCTAATGCTACCCCTGTAATGTTTTGGTAGTGCACTGTCAGCAGACTAAAGTGTGATTGTTACAGGTACAGGTACAGGAATCTTGCAGGTGGACAAGTGTTGGTTTTAAGCAAGAAATAAATTAAAATGATTTTTTACTTACTATTTTTGTTGTTGTTCAATGCATCAATAAGTTTTCTGCCACTTTCTTGGATCCAGGTTGGATCGTTGTAAAATTGATTATATCAGATTTTGAGGTACTGAGAAGGCTTAACTAGTTTTCCATTGCACTTTCACACAGTTTCCTTGTGAAAATGCTTTGTTAGATTCGCTGTCAGTCAACAAAAATGAAATAAGCTGATGAGCCCTGCAGATCAAAGTCAAACATCTGTTAGTGAATAATACTCCCAACCATACAGTATTCATTGTATGTATGCATTTGTTTTAAGGGTATTCCCCCTGCTGTATGAGCACCAGTCCCCATACGAATGTAGCCATTTACATAGCTCAACCACTAGATGTCAGAAGTGTGTATTTAATCTGCTTCACCTATAGGACTCCAGTCTGCCATGTCTGTAGGGCTGAAATCTGGCACTTCACTTAGACATACATAAATGCAAATATATATGTGTTTTGCTGAGCTGGAAATGCTCTGAACAAGGTGTATTACTCTGCAGGTGATGGAGTGAAGGTGGAGCTTCCTGCAGCTGTGTGGGCAGCAGGTACATTGTGTAGCAAAGGGCTGTTTGAACAACTGATAACAGAGGGGAGTCAACCTGCGTAAGTGCTGAAATGGTTTTCTTGGTCATAATGTTTTGGTTCTCTCAGAATCTGAGAAAACATGTTTTGTCCCGCAAGTCGCAAAACCATTTGTGTCTGTAGATTTCCAGGTTAGCCTTACGACCTGCAGAGGAGGGAACACTCTTGCACAACACCTCTCAGATTTAGAAAACATAAGACGCTGTTTGCATCAAGGGAAAAACCTTGCGCGTCCTGATGTGAAGAAATAGATATTCTCGCAAGATAGGGCGCCTTAGAGCCAGCGCTGCCGCCTAAAAACACGATATGCTACTGCTGCCCTTTTTTCCAGTCCCTAATGGTTGTGATTGTTGCAAAACACAGTCTGAGCAGCACGCAGTCCCTCCCTGAGAGAGACCCAGGAATACCACCCGCTCTCCCTTGCTTCCTCTTGCCCCCCCCCCCCTCCCTCTTGTCTGCAGAGTGGCCAGATCAGCCTCGCTTTCTAATCTCCATCGCTGGCCTGTGAAACACTAGGCCCGTTGTTGACATGCTGGCCTCATACCCCACAGGGGCTGACAAATTATTAGCCAGCCTCTCTCTGCAGAGTGCGGACAGCCAGCCAGCCAGCCAGGCAGCAGAATACTAAACTGTGCTGCTGGACATGAGACCATCTGTCCTGATCAGCTCCGTGGCCGTGATGCTGGAGAAAATGTGGGAAACGATGAGATCCTGTTGTACGACCGCGGGGCTGAACCAGCTGTGGTGGTGTAACATGATTCAGTTCACAGCATTGTGCAGTAAAGCTTGTGTATGTTATCACAGCCTGAGCACATGCATATTATGGAAGCTTTTTTTTTGTTTTGCCTCACCTTGAAGGGTTAAATAAAGGATTCTTCCTCCCCCCCTTTCAGCAGTAAAACTTGTTCTTCTTCGTGTCTTCAACCTGTGTGTGCGTGCATGTGTTTGTGTGTGTGTGTGTGTGTGTGTAGCTCACAAGTGTGTTGCAACTCTTCCCTGCACATACATCCACATGTGCAGAGATATATAAACAATGGAACACAGTATTGTGCATTGTTTTATTGTACGTCCGGGCCGTGCTTATTGTCACTCGCCTATTCAGGCCTTTGCTTTCTTTCACCGATGCTTACATTTTTGCCACACATTTCTATGGTGCTGGCTGCAAAATTCACTTTGATAAAAATGAAACAAACTTACAAACTCAGCAGATTCTTAGAGCTTAGAGTTACACTGTCCGAGGAACAGTGATGTTTGCACTCTTGATTTGCTAACCTGCAAGTTTGGCAGTGTTCAGCGCTGAAAACCATTTACAGTTCAAATCAGGGACATGAGTCTTTGGCTTTGTTTCTGCCAGTCTGCTGTGTTACTTACACAGCAGTGGATGACTGACTGACTCAGCCACAGCTGCCGATGGGGTTGAACCAGTACGAATTTTATGAGCTTGTTGAATAATTTGAGGAAGGGAGTGTTTTACCTTGTGCTGCACGCTTGTACCGTGTTATTAAATGAAACAAATGGGATTGGCAAACAGCTGACTGTGACTGCGGCTGTTTTACGACTTATTCAGACGTGAGGTCAGAAGAATTTGGGGTGGGCAGTGAAAGAATGATGCAAGAGGCCTTGAAATCTGACATCACGGTGCTTTTTTTGTGTTATGTTTTTGCAAATGCACTGTGCTTGGATATCCAGGTTGTCACAGCTGTGTAAACTCTAGTGACATTATAATGAACTGGAGCGAAGGACCAGTGTGACCTGTGTTGCACAACCAGTGCCAGACCTGCACAGAGCTGCAGTTGAATATACCCAGATACTGCACTGAGTGTGTATGATGGACTTGGGAAAAGACAAAGACAAATGGATCATGGGATATGTCACAGAACTTTCTGTACCACCCACCACCCCTGCTTTTTTTTACATTATGTCCAGACAACACACTGGTGAAACTGCATCAGCCAGGATGTGTGTAACTGATCCATTTTATTGATGTTCCACTCTGTGGACTTATGGATTTCAAATGGACACGAGTAATGCAGCAGAAAGCACTTAATATCTGACTTTATATCTGTCATGTTGGACAGTGTGCGTGTGTGCATGTGCACTCGCGCTTGTGTGGTGGTGTTGTGTTACATCCCAAAGCTAACTGATAGGCCTCATCTGTCATCCTCCGCTCTGTGACTCATCAGACGAGTTATATGTGATCTCTGTCTGCCCTGCTGCTGTGGTTTTTACCTGCTGGAACTGGTGATGTGAGACATCTCCTAAAGCAAAATAAAATGTAATGTGTACATGTGTGTGTGAAACAATGCGAAAGGCCTCACACGTAGTGAGGAACCTACAGGGAAAGTATCACCTGGAACTGCAGCTCCTGTCGGGTGTACAGAGTTTTATTGTGGTGGTCCCCTCCACAACCTCAATGCATTCGTTCACATGAACAGCAGAGAGGCACAGCGAGCAATGAACTGGTGATAACAATGTAATGTTCAACAGCTGAGGAGTCAGATATTTCCCTCAGGAGTTGGTAGAGCTCCAAAAACAGAGTCCGAGAGTGAACATTCATCAGGTGGAAAGAGACATGTCTGAAAATTAAAGCAGAAGTAAGTGGAATGTTTCCTTGTATCCTACAACCTTTATCCAATGAGGAGAGAGAACGGCATAAAGGGGCGGTCCTCTGTGTGTGTGCAGCCAAGGGATGCGCGTGAATGTGGTGACGTAGGGACGAGGGCGGGGACTAACTCCATCGGCTAACAGGACGTTAGCCAAAACCACCGGATCGCTAACTTCTGCTTTAATGTTAATTTTTGTTCCTGTGTAAACAAGCAAGAGTTTGCTAACAAGTTCATAAACTTTGAAAGTGTTACAACCCAAAAAGCATGAGTTGCACTAAAAAATGATATACACACAACTAATATTTGTACAACAACCTAAAAAAAAAAACATGTTTGCAAGTGGATAAATCAGAATTTATAAAAGTAGATATGCATGTTATATCAAATACAGCCTCTGATGTGCACTAGGTGCCCATACAACCAAGGGTAATTTAAAATTCCTTAAAAACAAAACTGTTGTTTCATGTCCTTCACATCAGTGGCAACCGAAGCTTCCGCAGTTCACACGAGTATCTTCAGGAGACGCTCCAGAACGGGAGGCAAGACCACTGACAACAATGACGCACAGTGTTTGCAGATGATGGACTCTCTGAAAGGTAAAGCCTGTCTTTCAATTCAAGCCTCATTTGAAGTGAGGTAGCCTGTTTGTGAGCAGCTGGGAAAACATCCTATGAGTGGGCGGCTGGATTCGAACAGTAAGAAATTGTTGTTGAAACGCTTGGAAGTTAGAGGAGCAGGGAGCAAGAGAGCACTGTGGAATTTTACCAGGTCAACCTTATGTAAGAGGCTGAGCTGACACACAGGACAGAGGGTAGGAGTCATACAGTCAGGCAGACAGACAGACAGACAGACAGACAGACAGAGAGGGAGAGAAAGGAGAGCAGTAATAGGAGGCACTCACTGTGGCAAGGTTGCCCCGCTCCAGTGGAGAGAAATGAGGGGGATAAAAGTATGGGATGCCTGGTGCTCAGATCTCAGCACCGAGACCTCCCGCTCAGTTTTTTTCCCTGTTATTGTTGAACCTTTACACTCTCCGTTTCCGTCCAACGTGAGTCACGCTCCGAGGCCGTCAGTCATCAGATGATTTGATGTGGGTTTATTAAAAGGAGGTGCGTCTGTCTCTCTGATTCAGTAATTGCTTCCTTCTGAAGACAGACAGAGATCAGCATCTGCTGTGAAGAACAGAGAAGGAGGAGGAAGGGGTGGGTGGATGGTGGGGGCGGGTGTGGAGGGGTGCCTGTTTTTAGAAACATACCAGCTGCCACACTCGAACCCTCGGGGTGTCTGTCCTCCACAGCACAGGTTAGGAGCTGCCCCCATGCTGCCACATGCCCAGTCATTTCAGGGAACCTGACTCTGCCTCTAGTCACGGTCCTTTCTCTGCTTCACTCTCCGACATTGAGACATCAAGTGAGTGGGACGGAGTTGTGCTTTCAGTTGCATTTTCTTGGTAAATGAATCTTTTCTCATTGGTTTAAGCCAGTTTAGTCATTTCTCTGAACACACACAACATACCTGATAATATAAGAAAAAAAAATTATTGAATTTTTGTGGCAAGATGGAAAACATTCTTCCAGATATGAAGTATAGGCTATATTCATGCTTATAGGTATTTGTTATCCTCTTCTTCAGATTGAGTGTAAACATGACATCTTTTTTTGTAACAGGCGTGGTAACAGTTGCCGCTAGTTACCTCCTCATTAGTGAGCAAAGCAGCTAAGCCTGAACATCATTTAACCAGAGCAGTCGTCACATTACTGTTATCGCTCCGTCACTGGCCCAAATTCTCCAGTGATCACTGATGAGTTGCAGATGAACGCAGGACTTCTGCAGTTTCCAGCTGCTCATTAAGACTGCTTGACAGTGTATCACTATTTCAATTATTTTTAGTGCCGGCAGCCCAAGGGCCGTCATTTTGGTGAGGGGTAGGAGGGTGATAGATGAAAAAGGAAGGAAGGAATAGGAAGATTTATTGTTTTTCGTGGAGTATTTTATTCTTAATCTCTTTGTTGCTGCGACTGTAAATGCACCAGGGGATGTTTAAACCAGGAGTTGTACATCCAACACATTGAGAACAACACAAAGAGTTGTGTTAACAATAGACACTTTCCTTTTACCTCCATTTTGGCCTCCACCACCTCTTAAGATAAATAGTAATGCTCCACCAACTTCTCCAGTTCATCACAAACTTTATGATGTGAACATTCATTGCTGAGTAAGAGGCGAAAGGTACGTTAAGGCTTATAACCAGTTGCATTTTGTGGCTGCAAACAAGATGAAAAATATTTAATATCATGTTCTGTAGATGCACCTGCTGTAAAGCTATTCCTCATGGCCAGTGGTTCTTAAAGCAATACTCACTGCTTGATGATATGTACATAAAAAGTTAGTGTATGCTGTTTTTACTGGCAGTGATGAAATAGACCAACCTAAGCAGAGGGATATTAGCACAAGCTGGAACTTCTATCCAATATGGACAAACCATTAACTCTTTAACACACTTTCATACACACAGACATGTTAATACCATTCTGAAAGATGTCGTCTCCAATTATGTTCATGTTGACATATTGTCAAGATGTCATACAGATCACCATTAGCCAGGGCCATTGCTAGGAAATTCTGGGCCCCCTTAAAGAATACTAAAGTGGGCCCCTACCCCTTAACTTTTCCTTTTTTTTTCTTAGACTACATATATTTCATAATTTTTTATTTTGCCTACTTTGTTTTGATGCTAATGCAGCATTACTATGAGTATTAGTCAGGGTCTTATGCAGAATAAATCACAAAGATTAGTCTACTGGGTTTTTTTGGGGGGCCCTATGGCGCTGGGCCCCTAGAATTATCATCACCTTTCTCCCCTATACAACGGCCCTGCCATTAGCTCATTTGAGTAATACCGGACAAGATGGTGCAAACTTGCTGTAGGTTACAGTAGTACAGACAGAACAGAAAAATGTATGTAAAACAGGTCTCTCATGTCCACCAATAATTAGATCTGGCACAGGTCTGTGTCCAACCCAAGGTAACAGGCTTCTGCAGGCGCTGCAGTGCACTCACACCAGGTATATTGTATTTTATTTGGATAGATGACTCAGTTTGTACTCTTGAGACACGGGTTTTGCGTCACTCTGGTGACCTTACAGGAAAATCCACATTGCATTACTCTAGGCGAGTGACAATACCAGTCATCACCATTATCACGCATTGGTAATAGTCCTCATTATGACAACCTAGCTCTGTGATAGAGGGCAGGGCTCTGGATTTGACCTGAGACCCCAGACTCTGATCTAAATTATAGAGACAACATCCAGGAAGTTCCTAAAGGTCTGTGAACCTTATCTGATGACCCATTTATCGCTATTTTGAGATTCCTACAACCTTTATCTACATGTAAATTTACTTGTGTCAACCATCAACTTTGCCCCAATGAGAGAGATCAGTCATATCCGAGCCTGGTCTGAACCTGTCATCATGCAAACACAGACGCCCCAGCTGCAGACCCCGACTGTCTCCGACGTGATGAATAGTAACCTGCGTTTCTGACCGACGGCGGGCTTGCGTGTGAAGATGCAGGCTGTCTCACAGCTATAAACTTAAAAAACCTGGGGAAGGGGGTGGTGTTACAGGCCTCCCTTAAATTGCAAAACACCTGTATCTGACTCACACACAGAGTTAATCACACACCTTTACAGAGCAGAACAGCCCTGCACTGTTCCACACCGAGGAAAGAGAAAGAAAAGCAAGAGCGAACATTGAGACAGACACCGACTCATCCGCTTCAAACATATCACACCTTACTTTTTTTTTGAATAATATTTATTCAATCATTCATTTTCATGAAAGAATCAGTGATGAACAACCTTGAGTTTGAGACTATACACAAATAAATTGACCTTGCCTTGTCTGACACACCATACAAAATATGATTTATGTTTTTTAAATGTCTGTTGCAGTTTCATGAAAAACATCTCTACAAGACAATGTTGTACTGTGAATTTGTGTGGATGTATATACATTTGTTTTGGACTGTGGTTTGACCTACTAATGGAGTGAACTTATTGACCTGTTAAACTCAATTTCACATTGAGTGAGAAAGAGATTGGACTACAGCCATGTGTCCAAAGGTATGCAGACAGGGTTGTCCACTTATTTTTTATTATTATTATTATTATTTATTTTTTTTTTTTTTTACAATATTTGTCTATGGTGACAATTTGTGAAAGAATCTACCACTAAATGTTCACATTGCTATCACCATTGAAATTGGTTTATGAAGGAATTCTTATGGACAGGCAGGACACTTAAAGTGACCAACAGTGCTTTCAATGTATGGGCTTGTGAGTGCTGGTTGAACATAGACTCAAAAATTGTGAACCTATCCTTTAAAGCAAAGTACATAAAGACATTGATTTTTTTTTTCATGTTGCTGAGTGGCCTGTACAGAGATGTGACCAAACAGCCAGTGTTGCCATACTTTTGGCCTGTACAGACACACTGAGTTTCTGCAGCATGGGAAACTCAGCTACATGCTAATTCCTGTGAAGTAGGACTGACTGGTTTGATATGGCAGAGGAACAGAACTATTGAAAAGCCAACCATCACACAGGAGGCAAGACACGCGATATGATTGAAATTACAGGGGGAATAATGCAGCACATTTTCAGCACAGTCTCTCCCTGGAAGGCATTCATAGTGTTGATCACATGAAAAGTGACAGAAATGGTTGTGTGTCGAATGCAAAACGAGAGCCGGAGAGAGAAAAGTTCAAACCGTGGCTCCAGCTCTCTCACCTCCGCACAGCTGGTCAATCTCAGCATGGAGTGGGTGTCGGATTGTCGGTCATGGACACGGCCCTCCTCTAATTCAATGTCGGAAAGGTGTGGGGGGTTGGGGGGTAGGGGTTTGACCATCGGAGCAGCTGCATGGGATCTACTGTGCTGACTGCCATATCCACCCAGAGATGCATGTACTGTATGCCTGCTCTCTTGTCAGAGGTGAACAATCAGCCTCTCCTGTCCACTGGTGTTGGCCAACATGTGTGTGTGCGAGAGAGAGAGAGAGAGCGAGAGAGATAGCATAGTGTGAACTACCCAGCTATTTACCACTGACTTTGTCATGTGGCAGCTCTCTCTTGTACTTGCCATTGGCTCGAGCAGAGAAACCAGGAGGCTAAACAGTATTGAAAACAAGAAGGGAGGAGCTCCTCTTCATATCCACCAGATCTAAAGCTTCACATGTTTACATATGGATAATAGCCCTAAGACTGAATAGAGATTGAGAAAAGAAAACTATGTCTATGTGCAGATGAGTAAGACACACTGAGTGACATGTGGATTATTGTAAAGTGGAATTATTTCGTCAGCAGCACATGGGACAGTATAAACCTGGCAGTGGCACACCTGTAAAGTGTAGCATATGCAAGAAGAAAAGAGTGTAAAGAGGTGATGCATGTGTGTGGTGTTTGTGTGTGTGTATGTGTGTGTGTGCGTGCGTGTGTGTGTAAGGGTGCGTGTGCTGAGGGTAAAGTGGATGGTTGACTCCACTGGAATGTGGCGCTGACTCAGTCCGTCTGTCGGCCACGGCCGTGTTCGCTGTGTGGACTTATTCACACTCTGCGACCCTTTCAGGGGGTTGGCCTGTTGCCTCATGTTGGATTTCCGGCAGGACTCTTGGAATTTCGGGGAACAGAACTCCAGGAAGTTCTGGAAAATGGCCTTGTTTTGGTTCTGTTGTCACTGTCCTGTTGTAATAAAACACCTCTGAAGTGGTCACTTTACATATCCAATAACTCCATTTGGCCTGTGAAGTTTAACTTGACATAAACAAGTTGGTGCTGATGAATATTGGTGAATAATTTATAATTTTAGGACAAATTGCAATTGCAATTGCAATTCATGCTAACAGATTTACACTGAGTTTGAAGCCTAACGGTACAATATATATGATGGGTATTAGTCATAATAATAAAAAAGAAACCTATTTGAATTACAGAGTGATTTGCGGACATTGACATTTTTATACACAAATAAGCAAAAAAAAGCCACAAAAAAAGATCTATCTAGACAAAGAAACAATCCAATATCCATTTAAACATCAATTTATTATATTTTCAGCACTTTATCTTCTAAACAAAATGAAGTTTAGTTCTAGTTTGTTGCCATTCCTGATAAATTAACATCGAGAAACCACATGAGGTCTGTTACTTATCTTTTTTTTTTTTTTTTAGCTCAATAGTATGCATGAGTGCTGTAAATGAAATGTGACGTGCAGTAGGCTATGTGCATATTCCCAAGAGGTTACAGTCTAGCCCTGAGATGAGTCGGTTATTCATAAACCAGAAGAGCAGACAATCAGCATTTGTTTTTTTGTTTTTTTAGTAACCCAGTGGTTTTGAAATCAGAGGTGAATAAATAAAAAAACAAAATCAAAGCTCATGACTTGCACAAATTGAAACCACACATTGTTCCGCTCAAGCCACTGAGCCACTCACCATGAACCCCGACACTGTTGTTTGTATTTAGTCTGTTGAGCGACAAACATCAGACATGTCTCATGTTAGTTATTGACTGGTTTTGTCTTGTAATCATAGTTGTTGCAGTAGAAAAAGCTTTGTCTTGGCCTCAGCAGTCTGTGTGTGTGTGTGTGTGTGTGTGTGTGTATGTCTGTTGTTTTCTGTGGGGTCACAGTGGCTCCTCCCTTTCCAGATGCTGCCCATGGGAAAAGGAGGACGTGGTGTCTTTCATCTTATGATTACCCTGTTGTCCTCACCCTCAGTGGGCAATCAAAACAACACAATCAGCTCAGAGGAAATACTTTTTTCTTCTTCTTTTTCCCCCTCAATTTTCAGCTTTTCTTTTGATTCAGTAGATAAATCCTGCATTTTTGCTCCATATGTGACAGAAATGATTACTTATTTACCTACACTAGTACCTCCACTTGTTACCAGCAGAAAAAAAACCTTACTTATATCAAACTAATTTGTATTCTTATCTTCTATATTTAATGATGCAAGAGAAAGATATCTACTTTTGCTGCATAATGAGTGCTTTGGCTTTTGAGTTTGTTACTATTCTGTTTGTACTTGTATTTATATTGCAGGATCTTACGTTCCAAGTTTTTTTTTTCCGTGTGGTTGGTAATATTTGTGTTTACATTAGATTTTCTCTCTGTAGATTTTCTATTTGAAACTGGTTTACTGCGCAGTATTTTTACACTCCATAAAAACATAACCTGCTTATTTAGTCTCTACTTGTGGTGGATCCCCACAACTGGATGTTTCAGCTGCCAAACTGTGTTGAATTTCTCACACTAAAGTGCTGCACTGACTCTCTTCACTTCCGCTCATGTGCTCAAGTGTCAAGTACACAGAGTCTAAATCAACCAGAAAGACATAAAATATGTCTATCTGCAATTGATCCTGAAGGATCAGTGTCTACCCCTGAGCAAACAGCAGTTTCTCATAGCACTCACCTCCCAGCCAACCAAGGACTGCTGAAAGTATGTGTGGAGACAGCCACATTAATCACACTGCTGTATAACATGTCCTTTTAAAGCTCTTTATTTCAAATACGTGCTGTGTGTCTCTCTCTGTGTGAGTGTGTGTGCACCTCTAACTGTCACCAGTGCAGAACTCTCCTGCAGTGCCTCTCCTTTAACAGAATGCAGTTTGTGGCATGAAAGACAAACAACTCCTGCACACACCACACAAACACACATATACAGACACACACACACACACACACACACGCTTCCACACTACTTGAACCCTGGGGCAGAATGCCAGAGAGCTGGAGGAATTTGACCTTGTGACCTTGGCTTGCCGACTTCCACATGGAGACCGGACACTCGGATGGTGTGCATCGGAAGAGGAGGCCAGAATAGCTCTGGTGTCCGGTAACGGGAGACAGACTGTGTTTGTAAACCGTGGCCATAAGACACACACAGAGTCTGCCGGGCACATGTATATGCACAGACCCACAGGTGATGGAAACACATGCACTTGTGTCCAGAGGTTAGGAGGCGGTCGATGGTGGGCAACATGAAAGGAGTCTCTCAGTCAGAGTTCTGTATGTACATTTTCCTCTGTACAACACTGGGTTAACCTTGCAGCCACACATTTTTTCTGCTTTCATAAATCCTGACTTTCCTGTTTGACGTTTCAAGTTTTTTTTTTTCTTTCTTTTTCTTTAAATACATGCTCGGTACAGAGAGAGGCCAAGCTTGACTCAACCAGTCATACTCCAGTCTGCAAAATCTATATAAAACAAGCCTTATTCCAGTGTATTCCAGTGAGAGAACCAAAAAAAAAAGAGTCTTGCATGTATCCACACACATGATCATGATCCATATATATATAGACACTCCAATTGCAAAATGAAGTTTTTACATATGTTTCTGTGCACATAAAAGACACACACGCGCACACACACTGATCTTGGTGCCAAATGATTGCTCAATATGCTGACCTGTTTTTTTTCTTCCTTCAGTGAGTGTATGCAGTGGGGATTCAAGTCATGCATCAGAGATGGTGAAGATAAAGTGTACCACAACTGCTACAAATGTATGTGACACTTTTTATAAACTACATACCAACTTGTATATTGTCAGTGCACTTTAGTTACAAACAGTTTTGATAGCCTGTTGGTATGAAAAGTAACAGGGCAGATTATAGTTTTAGTTATACTTGCAGTTGTACAACCTGATCTGCCCCGTTTAACTTCTATCTATTTCTTTTTTCAAATTAGAATAGAAGCTTTATATTTGACCCGTTCACTTGGGGGAAGTGAGGATATGCAAGAGAAAGTGTGTTTATATGAACAGAGACATTCAGAATAAATCTTTCTCTTTTTTTTTTTTTACTCCTCGGCACAGACAGGCCAGGGGTAAACCCCACCCTCTGTGCTCAGAGAGAGGACAGAGATACATGTGACAGATCAGGTCCAACCAGTCACAGATGACAAACCTTGAGTGTTGCCCCACGATTATCTGACAAACATTTGAGCCCTGTGGAAGAGTCATTTTTTGCAGCCCATTGATTATTTGATAGCGCAGCTGAAATGTTCATAGTCTAAACCTCCCCACCTCTTGGAAATTCCCTTCTTTATTATGCAAATATGTTTACGAAGCTCAGACGATCCCTTGTGGCACAGTTCGAGAAATGAATATCACTCTCTGTAACTTCATATGTTGTCACCGAGAGCGTGTATGTTCATATATTCAGAACAGTAGCAAGGACACACAACACCTGTTGTTGTGTGGGAGGTGTGACACTGTTGTCTGGTTCATATGATTTTCTGTACTCTACTTACTCATTAAGTATCTGACTTCTGTGAGTCAGTCAGCGTTTCTGGGCCTGTGTGTGGTTTGTGTTTGTGCTCTATCAGTCTTGTTGAGCACACAGGTGCAGATCTCACCTGAGGCAGACGGTCTGGTGCCAAGGGGTTGTAAAGCAATCAGACGGCAGTAATATACCCCCCTCCTCCCTCCTCCTCCTCCTCTGCCTATCAAATAGCTAACAGAGAAGGAAAGGAACAGCTTGTTGATCCAGAAACAAACAGCGCTCAGGCCCAACCCCTCTTCATCTGACCCAGGATGATCTGTTTTGGTCGCTCTCCATCACTGTCACTCCAGAAACAGCCTCCCGGTGCCACATACAGACACTCAGGCCTTCCTCTATGCTTGAAAAGTCTTGCTGAAGACAAAGCTTTGTGAACAGCAGCATAACAACTGTGTATCTGCAGCTGACCGTAAATCTTAATAAAGGAGACTCTGTATGTTTGATTCTACCAAGAGCAAACAAACCCAGCATAGTTTATTTGCCAGAGCAGCTCAGCTCTCTATTATAATGGATGACAATGTGCCATCATTACTCTCAAAGGTTTAGAAGAAGCAAACCAATGTAAACTGTGCCCAGTGCTACCCCCGCTGCATCTATTCAGGTCAACTATTGAGAGATGCCACTATCACTAGGGCAACAAGTAAAACAAACAATGTGTGGGTTTTGTATGTGTATGAAACACTAGACTCGGATCAGCCGGCCACACAAAATGCAGTTAGTGGGAACAGAAGGAGGTCTGCACCCAGTTCAAGCCGTATTCTAAACCACGTCCTGCCTTTATGAGACAGAGTGGGTGGTGGGAGTTAAAAAGCTGTCAGACTTTTTTCTTTCTTTCTTTCTTTTTTGCAAAATCCATGTTTACCACAATGGGAAGTTCTATAAACACATGAGTTCGCCACAACATAATTCCAACAAGCAATCGCGCCTGGATGCCGGCTCGCTGAGGTCTTTCCGTTGAGGGGTTGATTCGACTCTGGGATGAGCTGGCTCCGAGCTGTTTAACTTTTCCCATGCCGTTGGTAACGCTGTGGCACGGAACAGTGACAGGTCATGATAACTTTGGGACGATAAGAGAGTGATCTGATGAAGTTGACAAGTCTTTGAAACTTTTTGCGTATGTGTTTGGTTTCAGAATATATTCTACCTCCACTGTGTTGTACTCTCCCTGCCCTGTTGTGCATCTGTTATTAGTTCCCTGCATCCGGCCAACATGACTAACTGCTCTTTATTCACTGCAGTGGTGACAAACACAACTTGGCCCTGGGCTGTTGAGTAATTGTGTCATACACTGCCTGACCTCTCGAAAAGTTTTAAATCGCGTGTCACACTGGCTTTTATGGACAGAGAAGATTTTTTTTTTAAACAAAAGAAAAAAACTATCATAATCAATCAGCAAACACCCTTAAAAACAAAACTGGTAAGAAGAGATTTATACGCAGCACATGTGCGTCATGCCCAGGTAAGAGTGCACAGCAGCTATTCCACCTGTCGTAATCACACGCTCTTATCTCAGTGTCCATAGGAGGGAGGGTTTTATCAGCTCCACTATACAAGCCGGAGAGAAACACAGTGTACGCTCGCTGATCTGAACCAGTCAGATGAAAACAGGAAAAGAGAGGCCAGGTGCTAAACCAAACAAAAACATCAGGTGTTGCGTTATAATCATATCCGCTCACGTTGAAATCTAAGCTCAGCTGAATGAACAGGAAGAGTAAATATTCTTAACAGTTAAAATTGCACCACAGCTCACGCTCAAATGTCATACTTGTTGAAGGAAAATATTATTATTCCTTTTCAGGAAGAAAGTTTGCCTCGTTTTTTTTTTCACCATTGCATTAAAAGGAATGACCCTGTTATGTAACATGAATTTAACTGAGAAATGAATATAACTGAAAAACAGTTACAGTTTGGACTTTCAATCATTTGTTATGATGAGTTTTAGTGGAGTATCGGGGCGACATTTTGGTGAAAGTTGCAAAACTGTAGCATGTACCATTGGTTCCGGCCCATAACAATCACACAATGTTACAAAGAGTGGGTTATAAACATTGTTACTGTTCAAATAAAGCACATAACATTTCTTACATGTCAATGGAATAACAGAGTCATGTGCTCTTTTTGACATTAAAGCAAGGCCGTAATTACCATATACATTCATATACAACATTCAGGTATGCTCAAAATGCCCCCCCCCCCCCCCCCCCCCAATATATAGCTAGCTGATTAAAAAATAAAAATAAAAAAGTATCCCATGTGTTAGTGAATTTGCCATACTTTCCGGACTATAGAGCGCACCTGAGTATAAGCCGCACCAGCTAAATTTGAAAAGAAAAAACATATATAGGCCGCAGGTTTTCATGTTGTAACATGAGATATTTACAGACAGTAGGGAACTGTGCAAGTCCGCTCGCTTTTCTGTTGTTTTGGTTACGCTCCTCTTGCCCATGTGTATTTGTTGACAACGAAGCTGGCGAAAAATCAATAAATGGAGCGACCGGATAACGTTATATGACATACGATGTTACAGCGTGTGTGTTTTTGTGTAATCTTAACCGTCATAAACAAAAGATTAGGGGTTACGGAGCGCGTTTGTGTGCGGTGTGCAGAGACGAGAGCTGGGACAAAAGAAAAAAGTAGCGGCTTATAGTCCGGAAAGCACGGTACATACTGTAGTATATAGAAAGAGAGAGATTTGGTCCCCCCCAATGTTGACTCCATGGTTACGGCCTTGCATTAAAGAGTCTTGTGGAGCTCACTTATTCACTACTGAAGCATGCTGCACACTCCCACTGTTACAGGAACGACAGCGTGCGTGACTGTGAGTATGTCGTATGTTGTGATAGTTACATAATTGTGCGCCTTCTCTAATCAGCCACTTTTCAGCGTGGCTCCAGTGGTGAAAGCCCGCTGTCAGTGACTGGGACGCTCCTCTCCTCTCCTCTCCTCTCCTCTCCTCTCCTCTCCTCTCCTCTCCTCTCCTCTCCTCTCCTCTCCTCTCCTCTCCTCTCCGCTCCTCTCCTCTCCTCTCCTCTCCTCTCCTCTCCTCTCCTCTCCTCTCCTCTCCTCTCCTCTCCTCTCCTCTCCTCTCCTCTCCTCTCCTCTTGGCTCTGCTGCTCTGGCCTGGGTCAAGGCAGCGACATCCTGGAGAGGAGACCCCGTGTGTAACGTCCCTGTCCCACAGCTGTGTGCCAACCCCGACCGCATGAGTCAAGGCTTTGTGGTGAGTGTGGGTGGCTTCGCTCCTGTGACTACTCCCTGACCCATCTTGCTCAAACTCCCCCACACACTCCCCCGCTCTAACTCCCTCTTTCCATCTGAATCACTTGAGCCAATATAGTGGATGGATGTTTATCCTGAGAAAAATTCCTCTCCACTTCCTGACCATGATTTGACTGAAGGCCCAAATATCACCAATACTACACTGGCTTTTGGAATAACATGACACAGATCTGTTTGCCCAACTACAGCCATGTCACATGAGAAAACTGCATTACGTCACATGGACATGTGCCTACACTAACACAAAAGGCCAGTAGACAGCAGGGAGTGGTGCTTGTAAGTAAGGTGTTGGTGCAGGCCAGCGTTTCCATCACAGTTTAGTCTTTCCCATTACAAAATCCATTCCTACTGTATGTGTCTGCCGTTGCTCCCAGAAACAGGCGACCGGGGACCAGGAGAACACATCTAGTGTCATATCTGCTTCTTCTCACACAGAGTGCCAACAACATGCTGACATACTCCCACGAAGCGCCGCCTGTGCTGAGAGTCCTGCTCTTCATGCTGTGCTGACGTTATTTATCCCACCATTACGCTCACAGCGAGACGCGAGCGCATGTGGACGTACTGTACCTGCATGTGAACATTCGGAAACACAAGCTGAACAGTTTTCACTTTGCAAGACGCTTTATCTACTTCCTATTACCTCAATTTCCCAGGGCAGGGAGAAGCCAGAGCATGCAGAGCTGTTGTTGTCTCTCCCGGCCGGGTGCTTCCTGTCCTGATAGAGGGCCAAGTAGAGATATCCCTGAAAGGAGCTGCTTGAACAGGGCAGGGGAAGAGCTGGGTGTTTTGGACCCCTTTCAATGACTTACAGTCTTATCTGACCTGAGTGTGGTATGCATCCACTAGTTAGTGCTGGGCAGAGTTTGTGAGAATGTGTCAGAGCCGCCCTGGTTCCCCTCTCCATTACAAATATTACACAATTTGCAGAGCTGTGGAAAACTGTGGCTCACTGAGCTTTCGTGTAAAAACACCTTCAGAAATAGCACTGTATCACGTTTTCTCACCACGCCAAACATGGACACTCACTTAAACCAGCGATTGTTTGACTAATTTTTTATTTTTTTTTAAAGAAAAAGAAAGAAAAAAAAAACTTGGATTGAAGGATTTTGTAGGGATTTGTCTGGTGTTTGCAACATTCCAGACAGAGTTTCAAAGCAGCTACTTTCAGCGTTTTAATGAGCATGAACTTAATTAGTAGGTTCTGGTGGGAACATTTTGAGAGCTCACATAAAAAAAAAGATTATAGCTATGCAGGATAAGTCCAAAGCACACACACAGTGCAGCAGCATTGTTTTATAAATATTGTCTATAATATTTCATCACTCTCATGTACCAAATATGTGTTTAGAAGTTGCTTCAAATTTCACATAAACTAACTTTATGCATTGCAGTAATATCTGTTTATTAGCTGTCTTCACCCTCTACTCCCTCCAATGACTTCTACAGCATTTTCAGCTTGATCTCTAACCCGAGTAAACATTTGAAGACAGGCTGCATCGTCTGTCCTGTCTCGTCCTTCTGTCTCATTTATGGCACAACGATGACCTGAAAGGCTCCATCTGTGGGAAAATAAAGTCATATGTGTGTGTATGTGTGTGTGTTTGTGGTGGGGCTAATGTAAACATGGACTCCTCTTCCTCCAGCCTCCTCATCCTGCCCACAGATAAGACTCAACGGAAATGGATATGATTAAATAATGAGCTGAGGAGCAGATGGGACTAGGCTATCATTGGTAGTCATGGACAGCCGAGCTTATCCCTGTCAAGGAAACACGACTGGTAATTGGATGGCTGGAAATTGTCGCCTACAAATGAAGGACACAGATATTAATGTCTCCGACATCACACGCTCATGGAAAATTACCCACGCTTTAATCTGAAGATCTGTGCTCAAGTGTATTCTGAGTTATTCCAGGGTATTATGGCAGCATTTTAATTAGGCAGGGCTAATTATCAGGCTTTAGTTAGTCAGAGGGAGACATGCTTAAGGGCCATTGTGTGATGACTAATGTTTCATCTCCCTGAAAAACGCAGCACATGTAGAGCCGAGGACGTTATTGCAACGACTTCCTCTGAAGTTCTGACAAAAACTTATTGCTGAACTTCCTTTACGAAGCTGGCAAAAACAAACACCTTTTCTTTTTTTTTCTGGTGTAAACCCAGAGAAGCTGTTCATATCTTTATTCTGCTGACACGTTCGGGGCCTGGTTCGGGTCATGAGAGATTACATTGCAAGGCTCTGTCACACAAGCAGGGTGTCACAGTGTGTCTTAACCACTTTGACATGCGCCCCTATTTAAAGCCAGTCCTTCAACAAAGGCAGTGTGAGGTCAGAGGTACACATGTGTGAGTGCGATATCTCTAAGAGAAGTGCAAAGTGACGCTTCTTTCCTGTGCAGCTGATATCTCCGAACGGTTTTCAGTGCGTTCAGGTATAAGGCCCCAAATGATGGAGTAATTATGTCGGGGGCTTTGCAGTAAATACAGTTTTAGGGGAAAATTTGTGGGTGTAGGGTGTTAATTATATATCATTGCTGTCAAGGCATTGTTTGAAGTGGAAAAAAAATATGAAGATGAAAATGTCTCGTCTATTGCCAATGTGTAAACTCAAGCGCTTGCTGGCGTCAGCGTGCGCACACATTTTTGCATGAGTCAATATGAGTTTATGTGCACGTCTGTGTATACAGCAAAGTCTGTTTTTTAACTTGACGAGGAAGTAACAAGCACATTGTGCCCCGTGAGCTCGGCGCACACCTCCCACACGCCTCCAGGCTCCAGAGGCCCTTTCAGTGTTTGGTCTGGGGCGGATCCCTGGCTGATTTACTTCCTGCCAGGGACCACAGCAGAGCGTGGAGGAGAGTGTCTGCAGGGTTTTGCCCGGAAGGTGGAAAGACGGAGAGGATAAACTAAGATTTTTTTTTGTTTAATTTACAAAACCCGACGACCATAAATTCGAACATTGCATCACTTTGTTTGAACAGAAGCCACTCATCTTTGTGACTCCGCCACATGCGTAATCCCCTGAAATTCACCGTCACGACAGAGCTTTACCTATCGGTGTAGTTACTAAATTAGAATTACACTGTTGTCTCCGAGTGATCAGACGCAGAGAACCTCCACGGCTTCACATGTGACATCCTTTAAAAATAGGTTGTGCAGCAGTGACAACCCATTATTTTTTCTCCAGAGCTGAGAATAATCTGCTGGCTCCAGGATAATTACAGCCCTTATTTAAACTTGACTTTGAATGTTCTTTCCACTCAGAGCTAAATTTAAAAAGCAGCGAAGGTGGCTCCGTTGAAACTCCTGTTTTGTTTTCTGTTTGGTCTCGGTGACTTTCCACCATCTTCCAGTTGTTTTAGGAACATGAAGAATAAATATGAAAATATGAAACTATGTAAATACTGAGATGGGAAACACAGTGAAAGAATTGCCCACTTAAAGTTAGTTTGTTGTTAGGCCGTTGTGACTCTTTGAAATCTCCTCAAGGGATGAACTCTGCAAAAGACATTCCCTTATTTGTTTTTTTTTTATAATGGCGAGGAGCAAAATCCCCCTTGGTGTATAAATATATCAAGTTGACTGTAATTTAACATCATGTCCATTTCCACTCACACTTCCAGTGAGTCCCTCTGGTCGCACCTGGATTAGTTGTTTGTTCTCTCATTTATTATTTAAAAATTTGTATATTTGCATTACATTTTTTATTCAAGCACTGTACTGTACACTGTACAGGCATTATGATACTGTCTGCCCTTGTTTTTTAGTTATTGATTGTTACTTTTGTCCATTGCACAGTCTGAGTGTGCCCTTGCACAAGTTAGCGTGCTCGTGCATTAACTTTTGCATTAACTCTTGAGAAAAGAAACAAATGATGTTACGGTGGAGACGGCAGTTTAGTTATTCATCTGGCTTAGTTTTCACCCTCAAGGCCGCGATAGATCTTGTACAACTGCCGCTGAGCTCAGGATGGGACTCGACTCATGCATTTCAACCCACGCATGCTTTTCTCCCCGGAGCGCCACATTGCCCCAAACATATGCATCCGCACAGCCCACCTGCTTGTAAAGGGGATGGAAAATGGGAGCCGGACCCCATCTGCATTCTCCTGCACCCGTGCACACGCTCATTAAGAGGCTTGTGTGAGCGGTGATCCAAAGCCTTTTCTGTTGTGAGGAATTAATGTGGCAGTGGCTGCGGCCCAGCACCAGATCAGGTAGTCTGGCTGACTTCATCAGAGGCCCTAAATCCGTGTGTGAATGGAACAAAAGGCGCTCTGACAAAGCACATACTCTGCCCTGAATGACTCAGTCCATGTCATCAAGCTCTGCCACACGCACGCATTCATTCATATTCACACACACGCACACACACAAATGGGAAAACAGGACTTGTGCGTCTCACTGGCTGTAGCTCATCTGTGGACTTCATCCTTCATTACACATGTGTTTTTCTGTCCTCTTGCCGCACCAAGAGAGCAATGCTTTCTTAACCCTGTGGCTATTGATTTATACCCGAGTGCCCCCTTTGATGGCAAGCCTGCAGATCTCCTTGGTGGACAACATCTGAAATCTTTATCAGGAAAGCCGGGGGCCTCGTGTCCCACAGCGCGCTGTGTTTTACTTATATCCCCCCCAAGAATGAGGCCGAACCAGGAAATCTGGGGAAGAGCAAACTGCACCATCAATCAGTTGTTACCTAAGATTAATAGTTTGCTACATTACGTGGAGCCTTAACGCTCTCCTCTACAGGCTGACATCAGGAACACCGGAAACCTGGGATACTCATCGGCCAAAAGCCAGAAACTCCTGTTTTGGACGTTTGAAATACAATACAGGCATTACATTGCAGGAAACTCATAATGTATTTCTTCATGAGACCCCTTAGAATTCAATAATGCTTCCAGACCAGAAAATGAAAATGTTAAGAGAGAGAGAGATAACTAACTGTCCTGTACACTCTGTGTTAGTTGCGAGGCACAAAACAAGGCATATTAGGAGCCTGCATGTTTCCATCTGTGTCAGTCAATCCTGTGGAGCTCCAGCGGTGCAGCCTGTGAGCAGAGTTGGCTTCGAACCAGCAGCTGGAACGAGCGTGACGTTCTCCATCACACCACAGCTGTCGTTTTCACAGCTTCTCCCCAAACATCAGACACAAATGAGTGTTTGTGTGGGTGTCTGTATACGGGATTATGTGTGACTGTGAATGTAATCTACAGTACGTTCTCATTCTTTATACTACTTCCCAACATTGCAGTATGTTATTAGCCATACTAATAATTACAAACATGACTTTGATTCAGACTCAGTCATAGGATTAGCTCGCCAGTAACTCCCCCAGTCTATGTCTAAAGTCATCCTCGGGTCCTGGAGACTAAACACACCCTGTCATCATCAAGGAGGTGGACTGGCTCGCTCCACCCATTACTAACAGCAGGCTGTGGCTGCACTCGAACCACTCAACATAACAATGCAGAGGAGTGATGCAATGATGACTCGCTATTGCTGCTTTTGATTATATTACGCTCCAAAATAGAAAATACCTGTGTGTGTGTGATGAAATTTACCCTAAAATCCCTCCATTTCCCAGAAGTCTTTGAACTAGCACAGGATGTGATTAATAACTCAAGCAGCCGGGGAACTCTCAGGAGTTTGGTATGGTGAACAAGAAAAAAGTGTTTTAATATGGTCGTATTTACATTGTAGTGAGAGATGACAGCCCGTTGCCTGGGGATTTGTGTTTTGTTTCCACGGCAGTAGCCAAGTGTGTGTGGGTCTGCCAGACGAAACCACGATCCAGCAGTAATATGCTGCGATGTGTCAGCCTGAGCTTTGGCAGAGGTGCTCACAGCTGCATCGGACTGGACGCGCTGCTCATCCACAGTGTAGGCTGTGAGGGCAGGACACAGTCAGTCATGTTGAAATGAAGAGTCTTTCTGTGGGATACTGTTGATTCCCTCTGAGGACTGTTTGACAACGATCTGCATTCCTCCTTCCCACAATATTACGTTATTTGTTCAGCACCTTTCTAGAACTAAGTCACAAACTGTTGTACAGCAAATATATAAAACCATGTCAGCCACATATTAGTAGTGTGTGGATCATGGTCTTCACGTGTACACGTTCATTACTATGTTCAAACATGTTATAGTCACAACAACACACAGTGTCAACTATGACACTGCCCCCCCTCCACACACACCTCCAGTCTCAATGCTTAGTCAAGCTATAGGCTGCTAACCATCCAGATGTGAGTTCTGGGACTTCTTACTATTGGAAATAGTTAAAGGTCTGATCACAGTTTGTACTTGATTGTTTTTTTCTGGAGCTTTCAACCACATTTCATGGCTTAATAAATCCTGAACTTGGTAATTTAGCAATTATGTTTTCTTTACACGCCAAACAAAGACATAGACCAACTGAAGTGAGACAGGTTTGTATCCCCAGGTCATTGTAAGCCTAGATGCTACTGTTGTTGTACAGCATTCCTGCTTTGGATGATTTGCAGACATGGCTGTAATTCATTGTTTTTATTTGACATTTTTGAATTTGACTGTTTTTATTGTAGTCATATAACCTTCTTGGCAGATGTATCAGTGATTTATTTATTTTAATTTTATGATACTATTACCAATATTATTGCCAAGCTGACTGCTTGCTATTTTCAATGTAATTATTTACAATAAAGTTGTTATCATGTATCATTCCAGTCTGTGGAGTTGATATCAGGGCCTTGCTGTAAAAGAGCTTGATGTTCAATCTTTCTGGAATCATCAATAGTTGATGATTTCAGCAGATGCAGTTTGATGCAGACAACAGAGAGAAATATGGTTATGATTTCTGTTATGACCAATAAAAACAGCTCCGGGACACCTGAGCGAACCCCATCCACTGATGGGATATGGCTAAAATGAAAAAGTGGAACTTGTGATAATAATTTATTACATGAGAGTATAACATATTAATGTTGTGCTTGAGAATCTGCTTGTGGTTATTTGCTGGGGTGGAACATTGCAACATAGCTGCTACTCCGAATAACTTCACTGTGAGCGGTTTTCCTTGGAACTCTATTTTATCATAATGTTCGCGTTAAGGTTTGTGGGTTAGTGGGATGTTATTTCCAGGAAGACACATTACTCACATGCGATGTGCCCAAAATCAAGATTTGATTCGATTCACCCTCACTGTAGCCATTGGAATGTAAAAATCTCAAGATCTCTGCTGATTAAAACTAAAATTATCATGACTATAGATAGCTCTCTTTTTAACAGTAGGTGAACCGAGGCTTTCGGCTCATCAGCAGCAGCAGATCTCATCTCGAAAAGGAGGAAGTTGCAGAAAACACAATGTTTGAATAACCTTTTATTTTTATTTACTTCCATAACATGTTAAACTTTATTTAAACCAGCCCTTTATTGAAGAGAAAACACTGTAAACAGAGCAGATTCAAACACCTGCTCACTGGAGTCTTCAACAGGCCAACAGGCTGTACGTCACCTCACTACAACACTAAACCTGCTGCTGCTGCTGCTGTGAACTTTGGACGCAGGCTGAATATACATGTAATATAATTACCTCAGCAGGCAGAGGCAATCAATGCTGTGACCTCCATGGTGAATAAATCATTTACACTGATGATACAGTGGTTTTTCTTTTTTCTTTTTCTTTTTACACCTTGTTTCCAACTAAACTCCACCCTTCCTGTTGCTGAGGGAGTCAGCGCAATCAGCTGAGAGACTGTCGCGTCACTTCATAACTATATCATTGTGCTGCGAGTGTGAGCCACAAAGGGAAATTCCTTTCTGCTCTATGTGCAGCGGAAGGGAAATACGTGCCAGAGGTGTCACTTTTTCAGAGGGAGAATCCTGGACGAGCTGGACAGATCTCAGCGTGAGTCATGAAGCAGAACTAAAGAAAAGACAAAGTCATTTTTCCTGGGAAGGATATCCTCTATGGCAGAAGTTCTTTCATCTGCCATCTCAGGCTCTCATCGGAGCCTCTGGCTGTGGGTGCTTATCTCCCTCCCTGACTTAGTGTTTTTTTTTTTCTTGACTAACTTTATAAGGAACTTCCTGTGAGTGATGACATCAGAGACAGGGGGAAGGGAGGGGGGCTGAAGTGGGAGGAGAGACGATTTGGACATGCAGTCTACTTATCCTGTGTTTTTGATGAGAGGCTCAGTGCAGCAAAGAAGGGAAATGTACAAATAAATATTTGAACTGGGTTTTTTTTATTTTATTATTCCATTCTCCTTTTACAATTGACTTTTATTGTCTTAGATGATTCTTTGCTGCCAAATCTGTCACTCTCTCTCCATCTGTAAATAATCCCTGTAACTGTAACTTGCAAATCTCACTGTGGAAAACACGCACCCCTTCCTCTGCTGGTCACAACTGGTTGAGAGGAATCCCAAAAATGTGCCTGAAATTATAAAGGGGGATTAGCAAGAGCCTGGACCGTGCAGGGGCCAAATATGTAATGATAAGCCTTTTGGGTATGGGGGCCCCTGTGCCCAAGCTGTAAAGGATTTACAAACTCAAGTCACAAGAACACTCTGTTCTCCCTGCACACACACATAGACACACACACCTCTGTGAGTTGTTTGTAGCTATTGTATTGGGGTATTTGGTTAGTGTGCATGTCAGACCTGGGTTTGTTTAGCCTGGTTAGGTTAGGTGACATAGTTAATGCAACACTACCTAAGGTCGAAGTAGGCTAAGTGACTGTATATGGAGGCCGTTTGAGGGATCGTACGTCCCAGGTGAATCCTGTATTTCTACATGTGTATGAAACCTGTGGCCTTTGTGTGTTTCAGTGAACACAGAGTCAGGAATACACAGAGCAGGTCCAGTGAAAAGAAGAGACGTCCAGACTGATCAGATAAGCAAGAAGCTAAACAATCTGGGCTCCATTCATGTGGCTGTGTTTGCAGATAAGCTGTGTTTCTGGCTGTGAATCTCAGCCTGCTGTCTGTAGTTATCTACCCTGGAGCCACCACCACTCCACCCCCCCACCCCAACCACTGCCCCTGTCTTCCCTGCAGATCATGTGTGCTTTACCTTTGACAACAAGAAACACACAGAAAACACAGGGGTTGAATATAAAACCTGCAGGTGGATACTTGTCTGCTGCAAAACATCTTCCTAGAAAATGGTATGCATATCTCCAGCAGCAGTAATCCACATGCACGCACTTGGGTCCCGCTTGCACGTCCAACTGCTGCTGCAGAGAGACACGGCTGGGGAAAAACGAGGACTGCGCCTTTAAGGGCAAGTGCGCGGGGCGGAGCCCATGGTGAGTCTCTCAGTGTGGCGAAGCTTATAAGACATTGCCCACTACAATACTAGACTTATCTCTAAAGTGTCACATTATAGCCGGAGCGTCACCAAGTCGCTGGCGTCCTGTTCCTGATGCAATAGGAATCCGAAGATTACGGACTCAAATCAAACAACCCCCCCCCCCCTCCTTCCCTCCTCCTCCCCCCTCAAGGAAAACCGTGGAGCTGTATTTTCCCCCAAAGAGCAGTCTGGGGGGGTCCGACGGCCGGAGGACAGTTCAGGAGTTATTTAGGTGAGTTCATAAAGTACTAACTTGACTTGTCCTATACAGGCTGCTGTGTATATATAGCTATATGAAGCCGTGTGTCCAGGTCCAGTGTGTTGTTGTGTATGCTGCTGCCAGCACCACAGCACGATGCCGCTGATTGATGCAACTTCACGTCCTACTGAGATTATAATGTTTTAACATTTAAAGTGTAGCTACATTAGAAAAATACTGAAGAAGCTGCGAATGTAAGTGTCAATATTTACTAAGTTGCTTATGTCTTTGTATAGGCCTATATAACGCATTATAATAATAAAGTAAGAAATAGGAAAATACAGTTGTTTTTAAGACTGCAAACCAGCAACCTGGGTTGGATTGTTGTAGTTGCTCAGCAATATTTATGTAGGCTATATATATAGGGTATTTGAATCTTTTCCGCTTAAACAAAGGGGAAAGAACAATACATTCTGTATCATCACTGGCTGGCCGTGCCAGATAGCTGACTTATGTGTTGTGGTGTGAGTCACCTGCCTGCTAGAGGGCTTTTAACCATTATTATCTCAATCCGGTAAAGTGAGGGGGTGTGCGCGCTGTTTGCTTGCCGCACAGGTAGAGCGGGTATGGTTGCTCGGAAACCGCTGCAGGGGTGTCATGAGCGGGGTGTGAACTCCTTCTTTCAAGGTTTGTGCGTGAGTGTGACTACAGTCCTGTATCAAAGGCAAGCTGTCTGCTGATGTTTTACATCATCACTGCTAACCCAAGCACAATTCCACCTTTCCCAGCACCCATGGGCCCTGTGTTATCTTCACACGCAGGTCTGAGTCTGTCCACCCTCATGTACTGACAGAAGAGGCCAGACATGAATTAAAAAAAAAAAAAAATTGGGTCAGACACACACTCTCTGGTCAAATGATCAGAATTAGTGGCTTAAAGAATTCCCTCTAAAGGGGGTTAACGCTCAGCATGACCACACATCATTTGTTTAATCCTGTTGCCTGTAAATGCTCCTATGGTTAACTGCCAGGATGAACTGTCTTTGCACCTGTTGCAAGAGGAAGCACAAGCCTCTGGGGGTTCATTATCGAGGATCATGTTGCTTCCCGTCCTCGCCGAACCGAATCGACGGCCCTGGGCAGGGGGATGGCATGCCTTGTTGGGCATTTTGGCTCAGGCTGATGCCCCGGGCTTCCTGTTGTTTTAGAGCTTTGTTTCTCACCAGCTGTCAGGGCAGCACACAAATATGGCTCACAGGAGACCAGGAGCAAGAGAAAAAAAAAAGGGGGTGGGGGTGGGGGTGGGGGGGTTAGTGGCGTTGTTCTTCTCAGTCATCACTCCCACATTATAAGGAGGACAGCGTGTCTCCGGATGTGCACAAACCTCATTTGTGGTCTTCAGCAGAGATAACCACCAGGGTTATGGATGCACCTGTTTCCCTGCATTCTGAAAAGTAGGATTAATGGAGTTTGAGCTCGCTCCTGGTGCTCCTCATCAAGTCATGAGGAGATTTGCTTCAACAATGCACGGCCGGTGTCACGGTGAACTCAGACATGGCGTATAACAAAGACAACCATAGTTACCTATGCCTGTGTGTACTTAAACATTACATCGCCTGACTTTCTAAACAAATTTCTCCAGAGACTGCACACTGAACAGGTTAATCCACTGTGAGGCCCAAAAAAAAAAAGAAAAAAGAAAAGAAAATCAGATCAGAGTTTGCTCTTCCAGTGTATTGCTGACCCCACACATATCAGTGTGCTGCCCAGTTTCCTCCTCTCTGAATGTTGTACACATTGTTTACTCAGCCCCGACGCATACTTGACATGACACGAACATTCAGGTCATTTGACATGGGGAGTTCTTGCAACATCAGGTATATCTGTGGTAAGAGGAGGAGCCCCTTCCTCTGCTGTTCAGGACAAGTGAGATTGCAGCAGCAGCAGGAGAGCACAGCACAGTCAAGTTTTAAAATAAACTGTAAACCTACTAGGACTAGAGGCACAGTGTGCAGGGACGGACGTTGGAAAATTCACAACCTGCAACGTTGGATTTGAGTATAAACAAAAATAACTTATTTTTTTCCCAGTTGAAATATTGCACAATTATTTAAAATTATTTTTAAAATTAGAGGACAGTGTCTACGTTTACACTTGAGTAATGTCCCATTCACTTCAGGTCTCTATAAAAACAGAGTAGAAGAATAAACAAGAAGGCAATCTGCAGCATTGCAACCTTTTACGGCAAGGGACACTGTTTTTTTAGTCATTGTGAAAGAGTTTTTATGCTTACTTTATGAAATACTCTGACCAGAACATTGTAAGTGACAGAGTGTTCTGTCTCCAGGGCGTGTTGGGACATAAGTGTCTTAAAGTCCTGTCAAACTGAGCTTCTGTCATTCCTCTGTTATAGGAGATTGTTGTCTCGTCTTCTTGTCACAGAAAACAGACAAGGCCGTAACTAAATATTTGGCCTGATGTGCGGCACAGGGGGGAGATTTTTGTAACTTTCTTCATATTCTAATATCAGTGTTTTCTTTCTTCTTGGCTTCATGAGACGATGTCAGTTCTTGAGTACTTTTCAGCGTGCTCCTCGTCTGCTTTTGCTCCCGACCTCCTTTCACCGTCCTTCTTGGCTTTTGTTTCAGGTACACCAGAGGCAGGAGCGGCCGGCCGGGCGATCTGAGTGTTTCCTGGCTTTGATGCGACCCGAGTGTGCCTGGAGCATGTCCACAGTGGGCCTGACTGCCCAGGAGATCTCTTTTCCCGTAGAAAACCCCTTCCTGCGGGGCAGCTACTGTCACAGCATGGCTGGATCCAAACCCTCCTGGGGATATCGCCATGAGCTGGACAAGTGAGTGTTGAGGTGCCAGGACCTGCTGGCCTTGAAGAGATGTTCAAAATCTGCATGACACGCTGACGTTTTATGGTTCAGGTTCATGGTTCAGACTTTTGAAATGTAGTTTGAAGCTATGTTAATCTAATATGAAATATTTTCTCCTTTAACAGCCCATACTTCAGTATGGACACCGCACACACGAATTACAGCTCTCGAGCCCAACTAAAGGGGCCACCTCCACCATCTCTAAGTTATGAGAGTAAGTCCTCCTTTACTGGAGCCATTGAAGTTGTAGAAGCAAAATGCAATTCATGTTTCCCAATCTCAGTTATTTAATACCGTTACTAATCATGTGGATTTTTCCTCTCTAACAGGACACAAACACAGTCCCAGCACACAGAAGTTACCTCCAAAGAAATCCCGGCCCTCCCATCTGTCCCTGTCCTGCAGTGCTGAACGCTCCACCCCAAGTCCTGCTGATGATGACCAGGTGGTCCCCTCATTCCAGAGGCTCTCGGTGTACGAGTGCAGCAGTCCACCACAGACACCGGGCCGATGCTCCAAGCCTTTACCCCCCATCCCTTTACAAACTGACATCTCCCACGAGCAAGCTATTGACAGTGAGGTAGAGTTTTTCACGAGTTCGGACGACAGCTGCTGTCTGGTGTCTGATCCGTGTCCGAAATTGTATAATTTCCGATACGGAGTCCTCGGTCGGAGGAGCTTCAGGGACTGTGGGCAGATTAACTATGCTTACTATGATGGTTCATTAGCACCACAAAGCCAGAGGAAGCCACAGCAGCAACAGCAGCAGCAGAATCATCATCATCATCATCATCATCAGAAACATCCTCCACAGGAAGTGCGGGAACAGCATGAGCAACAGCGACACGAACCTCCCGAGCCGGTGGTCTGTCAGAGGCAGCTGGACAAGTCTCAGAGAAGGCTACGGCGCTCTCACTCCGGTCCCGCCGGATCTTTTAACAAACCCTCGCTGCTGCGCCTCACTTACCACAAACGCCACACCAACACTACGGATAAGCCTGAAGTGCCGCCCCCTATCCCTCCACGAACAATCAAGACAGGAGACTATCGCCGCTGGTCAGCAGAGGTCTCGTCCGGGGCGTACAGTGATGAGGACAAACCACCCAAGGTGCCCCCGAGGGACCCATTGTCTCAAGGCAGCTCTCGCACACCCAGCCCCAAGAGCCTCCCCACATACATCAATGGAGTGATGCCCCCCACCCAAAGCTTTGCACCAGATCCAAACTACGTTAGCTGCCGAGGTTTACAGAGACAGAACAGTGAGGGCTCACCCTGCATCCTACCTGTAATGGAGAATGGAGAGAAAGCCAGCAACACACATTACTATCTCATGCCTCCCACTGCAGATGTATCAGACTCAGACTGGGACTGCCACACCAGGCGGAAAACTCACGTGGATCTACTTTGAAAGGTTTTAGTGGAAGTAGCAGAGGACTCTACTGTACATGAGCAGAAACCACTCGACAAAACGGTGAAACTGGACACTTACAACCCTCAAACTGCTGCTTTTACTGTTTTTTTTTTTTAAAACCCCTTATGTATTCTGATCACACAGGGTATGTGCGCACTGTATTCAGTTACTGGTAAATGTTGAAATAGCTATCACAGCCGAGGTACGAGAAAAGACTATCTAGGTAGGCTATCTCAGACTATAGAGTGTGGGCAAAAATTCAACATTGTAGAGCTTATTTTTGATATGATTTTTATTTCATGACATTCAATATTGTGCTGTTTTTGCTGATGACGTGGTACAGTCAGAAGGTACAAGCCGGGCTTGAACCTCATGTGCTCAGTATTCTGTGTCCGGGGGAGGGGAGGGGGGCCGGGGGGGGGGGGGGGGGGGGTTGAAGCTGTTTTGTGAGATGCACCGGGGCTTTTTAATGCGGCTTTTGTGTCTCACAGGGGACAGAAGGTCAGTAGCGTAACGATTTATCGCTTAATATATGAAGTCTAAACCCAAGGCCGATTAACTTTTAACAAAATGAAGGATGCTAGCACACAAATATCCATTCTGTTTGCTATTAGATATCAACACTGATACGGTTTCTCTGCCCTGATGAAGTTTCAGTCTTACTCAGGCAGGCCGCTTGTATTGGTGTAAATTTATGTTTCCCACATGGCATGTCTAGTCATGGTACATATTGTACTAAGAGGTGGGTTACATTACTGGTAGCTATGCATGTTTCCAGTCTAGTGCAGCTTATATTGTGTAGTTGTCTGTTGATGAGTGTGTTTGTGTGTATGTACGTGTGTGGACGTGTTGGTGCATACGTGCATGTGAACAGCAATCGGGGAAAAAAGTGTTGTGTTGATACTTTCTAGTACTGGTAGGAAGTTGTCAACCATACATGTTACCGTGCTCTGCTCGTGGGCTCAGCACACATTTGATCCGCTTTCTCTCAGTGTCCAGGTCTGTTGTGTTGCACAGAAAATAGCCTGTTGAATGTTAAGTGAATGTATGCTATTCTTACTGATATTCCGTCAAACAGTTGGAGGAGCTTATTTTGGTCAAGCTGTGAGTCTTTGCTTGAAACGCGTTTGCATCAAGCACTACCTCCCTTTCATGTTAAATCCTGTATTTCATATATACTTCCCATTTAAATTATATCCAAAGGCAAAATCTGACATTATAACCCACTAAACATGAGGTAACCGGCTCCATATGTGACCTGAGACAAAGCTTTAATTCCCTTCAGTTAAGCGTAACACAAAGTCAGTATCCCTAAATAGAGATTTCAGATCAGGCAGATCTGAGATCGCAGAGATGTGAGGCTAACCTGTTAATACAGACTCATTACAAAGACAGTGCAGGGTTTACCTACCTGACACAGACTTTCCTGTTCTGCTCATGCATTCCTGCCTTACATGATTGCAGTGGGTGTGGTCTGAGAGACTTTGGCTGCTGGCAGCCTAGAAAATATATGAATTTTATTGTTGTAGATTATTCAAGAAGCGTCAGGATGATATAGTAAATGTAGCATATGTATTGAAGTAACCCTTTGTATCAAACACGGTGTTCAGTTTGGGAAGCAGATAACTGCTAAGGTCAAACGGTCATTGAAGTATACTTTTTCTCTCCCTCCTGCTCACACATCCTTGCCAACACAATGTTGCTTTTGACTTAAATGTTTGAAAAATGTTTACATCATACACTGATACTATTTAATCTTAAGGTATTCATATGTCTTATTAGAAATAATAAAACTGAATGAAGACTAGTTTATCGAGACATAACTTCTCTGCTGTGGTGAAGACATGCACTGGGAGAGTACAGTATGCTGTGTACAGTATTTAACAGTTCCATTTGTTGTTATGAATAGTTTATAAGCATATAGTCTTTAAAAAAGAAAGCAAAATAAAATGACTTATTTATGAGCCTGCTTCGTACTGTTTCTTCAATTTGACAGGAGTGAACTCTCAACTCAGCTGTCTGGCCTGTTTTATTACCCACACACCCTCATGCTGTGTCTTATTGTGACTGGCCTCTATCCAGAGAAAGAAGAGTGAATTACAATGGTCCGACTGACAGGTGTACAGTATATTGCCTTCCTCTTCCTGGTTGTAGAGCAGTCTCCTCCTGCATGACTGCTTAGATGCTCGCTGACAGCCAGCTCTGTGCCCACAGGTTTTTAAGCACTTAACAATGTTGCAAGTGTTCTGCTCTTGACTTGAGTCCATGTGGTTAGGCAGGGAGCCGAGTGAACCACACACGGCGTTAGAGGTCAAACAATTACTAAATAAGCAGCAGTTACGACATCCACCGTAACCCCTCATAGCAAGGCAGTGACCATTTCTGTAGGTTTGCTGCACCAATAGTGCAGACAGCTGCCTTTTGTTCCATTGAGTGAATAATGTAAGATCAGTTGCTATCTAGGCCACCTGCAAACCCTTTCACCTGGTTCATTCTTAAGTGAGCTGCTAGGCGACAGCATAGGTGGTGACTATAGCAACTAAAGGAAGACAAGTTGCTCATTTTAAATATAGTCTGCTGGAGGCGAGAAAGAATAAATGCCAGATGAATTAACACGACGTGTGGTTGTAAATTAGTTTATAACAACTGAAAAAAGCAAAGCACATTTTTTGCACTGATGTGGCACTTAAATGCCCTTATGTGTTTCATGAACTTGCTGGCTCCACTTTTTTTTCACGACTTTTGACTTGACTTAAGAAATGTTTTCTCAGACTTGAAGTTGCACAAGGAATCGTTATGATTCAGTGTGAAATCAGCTTGTGTTGCAAACTGTTTTTTGTGGTTGTTTCTTTTCCCTCTTAACAACAAATAGGCTACACTTTGAATCTTAACTCTACCACTCAGGGTTTTTGCTCTGACTTACAGTATGTTCATTCCAGGTATCAAGAGTGGGATTTTAACATCCAGGTTTACCACGTGCTTAACCACATCCAATGTGGTTTTGGTCTCAGTTCATTAGAAGTCCTCAGGTGAGTGGGACGGAAAAACTAATTTTATTGATAAGAATTATCACAGAATTATGGCTGTATTAATTACTATATGGCCTCTGCTGAGAAATCTGCAGTTGTCTGAGAGGAAGAGGTCTGTTCTGTTTTCTGAAATGTAACTGCTGCACTGATCTGCAGTGCATAACAATTAAGTGGTTTATAAGCATTAAATAACAGTAAATATGTAAATACTTCTCAGCAGTTGAAACTGGGGGGGGGGGGGACAAAAAAAACTCCTGGTTAATTTTTTAAATGTTATTTCTAGTACATGTCATAAACATGTGTGAATGTGTTTGTTATTTACAGTTGAACTATTTATTACAGCATGAATCTGCATATCTGCAAAGATGTAAGATAATTAGAGTTTGTATGTTCTATTGCATCAGCATGAGGTTTTATTGTTTCCCTACCCACTTTCCAACATGCGGTTAAACTGAGAAATCTATTGAGTGTTTGCATCAGCCTTTTGTTTTTGTATAACTTTTTCTTATCATTTGCTGTGAGGGGCGGACATAGTTGTGAATATTTAACTCAGGCTGAAGAGTTGCTAGTTAAATTTTACTCAGGTCAGAGTACCTGTGCAGAAAGTATAGTAGGCATCAAGTAAAGGTAAACAAAGTTGTCAAAAGTGTGTCCTCTGTCTTCAGCCACTAGTCGGAGACAAATAGCTACCTATAAGACATAATAAGACATAAGACATCAGTGAACCAGCAGAGATATACACCAACATGTTGAGATGCAGTTGTGCAGCTTCCAAACCATTCTCACTGATTCCTATGTGACAGTCAGTCAGATAGGAACAAACACTGTTATCATAGCTGTTATTTTTGCTATACTCAAACCATAATGTATCTTAATATCTCTCTCATTAATTTGAAAGATTATATTATATTTTATGGAACTAGTGTAGTGTGGCCCCTCTGCTGTCCACTCGCTCCCCCCCCTTCACATAGTATTTAGAAAAGACAAAGCAACATTAAAACGAGTGCATTGATGCCATCTGGTGTTGGGATATTGTAATGATTCTGTGACGTGACCATTATGATTTGAATCAGGCAGATTTGCTGGCGTTCGCTTAAAGAAACAGCTCTCTAGCACACTACAAATATTGCACGGCTACTGCTGTGGTTTACAAAAATTGTTCCACAGATCCACAGTGCAGTGCAGTGCAGGTTAGGTCACTCTTCCAATGGGTACGTTGGTGTTCTCTGGTACCAGAGATTAAATGCAAATAATACAAATTGGTCCCATAGTTTCCCAAGGTAAAATTAACCCCCATATTTTCTTCTCTACTGTCTAATCTTGGTCAGACAGTCAACCTTGAAGTGCACTGTCCAGTTTTTAACACACACTTTAATGTTTGGATTTAACCTCTGAATAACTTATTAACAACAATGACCCTAACACTAACTCTGCTTACCCTAACCCCAACTCTAACCCTTTTGCTAACTCCAGCTACCAATACCACACATAGTTTTTTTTAATTTGTTTTAATTTGTTAGGATCCTGCTAGTCTTCCTGGGTCCACATTTAGTGTGTGTGTGTGTGTGTGTGTGTGTGTGTGTGTGTGTGTGTGTGTGTGTGTGTGTGTGTGTGTGTGTGTGTGTGTGTGTGTGTGTGTGTGTGTGTGTGTGTGTGTGTGTGATGACATGATAGCAAATGCACAAGATCTGAGATTTTTTTTTATCTATTTAGTGTGTGTGTTATAGATTATTGTGAATTGTGTGAGATTTTCTGTTGAATTGCTTTGCAAGATGCATATGGAATCAAACATGATATTCAACAACAATCAACAACATATTTGATATTTACACATACTGTATATATAATTCAGCTGCACCCAAACTAACCAATAACCAAAAAATATTTCAATCTCATTTATTCTTCTATTGTTTTACTCTTGACTTCTATTGCACATGTAAGCTTGTTATTTAGATTATTCCGTGCACTTTTACTAAAACTAGAAGTGTAAAGTGTTTAAAATGATTGCAGGCTGTTGAGGCAGAAAGTATTTTGCCTTGTCTTTCCCTCTCCTGTCTACCCTACAGCTCCACCCAGGCCCTGATTGCTCCATGAGATCCACCTGGGCTGGGAGTGAGGGGTTAACGGTGGCAGCATTAGAAGACAGAGGTGATTAACATGGTAACTTCGGCTTGCTTGTCTCTCAGCCTGAGTTTAGTTTGTTCTGTTATTTTAGTTCAGTTTCCTGACTGTTTTACTATTTTGCTGGGACCAACGAAAGCTGGGGCATAACATTGGCCATCTAATGAAGGTAAAACTTTTTTTCTCTCTTCACTGAAGGGAACCAGTGCAGCAGTGCTCATTGATAACATTTTGAATTTAAAAAAATGTATTAATGATGGGAAATATTATGCAGCTGTGAATTCGGTAAAAAAAAAAAAAAAAAAAACTTGAGTCTGAATTGACATGCTCATTTTTATATGAGGACACAAGAGGTTACAGTGGATTACAATTAATATAAATAAAAAATGATAAACATTTTCACAACAAATTAGCAGTATATTATTTCAGATGATCTGTAATATTCTTAATTGATAGCATGAAAAATATTCCTCTAATTTAAAGACAATTCTTGTAGCCTTCACCTGGAATTGATGTTCAAAACCTCTGGACGTCTAGTTGTGGCCTGAGGAAACACAAGAAGGTTCAAATATTATTATTACCACTTAAACTCTGATATTGCAATAACCTGTTCTATTCTCGAGCACAACAGTTGTTTCAAATTAATCTAATAATAAGTAATTTCATAAGAATAAAAGAATACCTGCAATGTGGTGTCAACATTCTCCAGATGCGGTCTATAACCCTCGGGTGTGTATGCGCCTGCCAATCCTAGGTTCTGACCCCCTGGGCAAGAGAAATTGTTGAAACTCAAAATGTTAAAAAGTTTCCACTGAAACATTATTTACAGAATTATTAAAATAGATCAGTGTATACAAAACAAAGATGAGGACACACCTATACCAGAGAAATCAAAAAAGTCTTCCTCAAAAGCAGACAGTCTTCGCTCATAGGAGTTCCTTTTCCTAAAACAGAGATGTGATTAGTTTTACACGACACTGTTTATAACCAATCACTACAACTAGTGTTGGGGAGGTTACTTTTGATATGTAATAAGTTACAGATTTTTTATTACCCTATCAACGTAAGTCTTTCTCAGTAATGAACAGTACAAAATAACATTCATGTTGTAATTTTACTATACAAACCAATTATATGTAACAAGTTACTTCTTAGTAGCAACAGGAAACAAGATATTTGGGTAACCCTTTAATTTACAGGCCGTTAATTACGTGATAATGTCAATAAATAGCGAAGAAATAACAATTAATTGCATCATATGTCTATAAATAGCCAAGAAATAACCATTGATTGCGTAGAAATAGCGCAGAAATAACGGTCAATTGCTTGGTGGAGAAAAATTCTGGCCTTTCTCAAAAAATTCAAAGCATGAAAAGCATGTGTTATCTTTTGCCTTTATGAAAAACATGACTGTACAATAAAAATGACTGTTATTTCTAGGCTATATCTTGACATTACTACGTAATTTGTTATTTCTACTTCTAGACATTATCGCTTAATTAATGGCCTGTAAATGAAAGGGTTACTGATATTTGCATAACTCTATATTTGAAGATGCATTTAAAACAAAACTCACCAAACTCTGTTATATTTCTTTTTGATAATGACAGCTATGACAATGATAATCACGATCAGAAGTGCTCCCGCCAGTGATCCAAAGAGTGCTCCATAGAAACCTGGACCCCAGTGGAAGAATTCACACTGCGGGCCATAATAGTGCTTCAGGCTAGACTCAAAGCACCTGGATTGAAGAGCCGCAAGTGTTAATCATATTGATAACATTTATATTACATGTGAACATATTGAACATATCTAAGATTCTTGCTAGATTCTTTGTCTTACCTGCAGACAGCACCTTTGTGAATGTCATTAAGACATTGTCCATGCTGATGACAATAATCAGGGTTTGTTTTACATGGTCCAACACACTGCCATTGACCATTACTAATCTCAGCAGTGTAATCAGCAAAATGAGAGCAATTAACAAAAGGCATCAGGTCTGTGATATCTGATGGATTAAAAAAAGTACATAACTTTGTGATTGCAATACAAATAGAGAAAATCTGGAAAAATATTAAGGAGAACAAAAGACTACACTTACTGGTTATTGAAGGGGGTTGGAAGTTTAGTCCATTCAATGTTACACCACTACTATTAAAGGCCTGAGAAATATTCTCGAGGTTATATGTGTCATTCAAGATATCAATCAACACCGCATGAAGTTCGGTGTTGACAAACAGGATTTGTGTTTCATTGTTTGAATAGCTGTACTCTGCCACACTTTCTGCGATGACACTTCCCTTTCTAAAGTAGAAAAACAGATATCAAGAAAATAAATTAGGCAGTCCTACATCAGTAAGTATACAATCCATGACAATTGATTAAAAAATAACCTACGATAATTTGATGATTTCTACTTTTCTAAAGCTCAGCGGGTCTGCCTGTCTGCAAAGGGGTTCAAGCTGAAACACAAAACAAATGTTATTAAATCTCAGCAATAGAAAATGCTAGTTGGATAACATAGAAAAAGTGGAGGGCAAAGAACTGAAAAGGGTAGATAATTTAGATTAGGTAGATAAGGAGAGCAATTAATTACAATAAATGATAGGAAATACATTTTAAGATATGAACAGATTCAATGAAACTAGATTAATTTATCATATTCAACAATTTAAAAAAAAGAAAAGAAAAAAGATGTAGGCCTACCTGCAGTTTTAATGTGTGGATAAATGTTTGTGATAAAGGTGAGCTTAAATCATTATAATCTTGCTCAAAAGGCACCTGAAGTTCCAAGGTTAAATTTGCATTTCGAGTTGGTATTGCTCCAATATCTACACAAAAGACACCAACAAAATTGACAAAGATCATTGTAAAAACACAATCCTAAAATGTGATGATCAAAACAGCAAATGGGTGTAAAATTTACCTAATGATAAAGATCTCAAAATTATTTCTGCATGGAAAATTTCTTTTTGTAAAAGGTTTGTTTTTATTGATTACGAGACTCACCAATATTAGCAGAGGTGTCATTCTGTCCAAAAGAGCAAATGTCACCATATATAAATTCTTGACAATGACAGCTACATTTTTCAAGCGTTGTGTTGAATTCACAGGTACCCCCAGCACAATGACAATCTACTTCACTACACTGAGGAGTTGTAGATAGTGTTGTCATGGTGAAGGGAGGGATTGAAGGGGAAGACATAGATGTTATAGCAGTTGGAGAAGAACTTTGTGGAGGGCTACTTGACATCTCAGAAATTTGGGTTGGGCGAACAGCAGACGTAGATGAAAAGGAGGTTTCAGTATTTTGGATGCTTGTACTTTGAATAGGACTGGAAGTTAGGGACGAAGGTGGAGAAGTTGTGGATTCGGTTGTGGATTCGGTTGTAGGTGTGATTGCCCCTGTCTGTGTTGAGGACGTGGATCCTTCTGTTGATATCTGTGTGACAGTAGGTGACATTGTTTCTTTGACTGTTGTAGATGCACTTGGTGTCGATTCAGTTGCCACCATTGGTGATGTTGAAGGACCAGTTGAAACTTTGGTAGTGGAACCAGTCTGCATAGATGTTGCTAGAGGTTCAGTAGTCTGTATGCTTGTAGTATGAACAGGACTGGAAGTTGGGGACGAAGGTGGAGAAGTTGTGGATTCTGCTGTGGATTCGGTTGTAGGTGTGATTTCCCCTGTCTGTGTTGAGGACGTGGATCCTTCTGTTGATATCTGTGTGACAGTAGGTGACATTGTTTCTTTGACTGTTGTAGATGCACTTGGTGTCGATTCAGTTGCCACCATTGGTGATGTTGAAGGACCAGTTGAAACTTTGGTAGTGGAAGCAGTTTGCATAGATGTTGCTAGAGGTTCAGTAGTCTGAATGCTTGTAGTATGAACAGAACTGGAAGTTGGGAACAAAGGTGGAGAAGTTGTGGATTCTGCTGTGGATTCGGTTGTAGGTGTGATTGCCCCTGTCTGTGTTGAGGACGTGGATCCTTCTGTTGATATCTGTGTGAAAGTAGGTGACATTGTTTCTTTGACTGTTGTAGATGCACTTGGTGTCGATTCAGTTGTAATCATTGGTGATGTTGAAGGACCAGTTGAAACTTTGGTAGTGGAACCAGTCTGCATAGATGTTGCTAGAGGTTCTGTAGTCTGTATGCTTGTAGTATGAACAGGACTGGAAGTTGGGGACGAAGGTGGAGAAGTTGTGGATTCTGCTGTGGATTCGGTTGTAGGTGTGATTTCCCCTGTCTGTGTTGAGGACGTGGATCCTTCTGTTGATATCTGTGTGACAGTAGGTGACATTGTTTCTATGACTGTTGTAGATGCACTTGGTGTCGATTCAGTTGTAACCATTGGTGATGTTGAAGGACCAGTTGAAACTTTGGTAGTGGAAGCAGTTTGCACAGATGTTGCTAGGGGTTCAGTAGTCTGTATGCTTGTAGTATGAACAGAACTGGAAGTTAGGGACGAAGATGGAGAAGTTGTGGGTTCGGTTGTAGGTGTGATTGCCCCTGTCTGTGTTGAGGATGTGGATCCTTCTGTTGATATCTGTGTGACAGTAGTTGACATTGTTTCTTTGACTGTTGTAGATGCACTTGGTGTCGATTCAGTTGTAATCATTGGTGATGTTGAAGGACCAGTTGAAACTTTGGTAGTGGAAGCAGTTTGCATAGATGTTGCTAGAGGTTCAGTAGTCTGAATGCTTGTAGTATGAACAGAACTGGAAGTTGGGGACAAAGGTGGAGAAGTTGTGGATTCGGCTGTGGATTCGGTTGTAGGTGTGATTTCCCCTGTCTGTGTTGAGGACGTGGATCCTTCTGTTGATATCTGTGTGACAGTAGGTGACATTGTTTCTTTGACTGTTGTAGATGCACTTGGTGTCGATTCAGTTGTAACCATTGGTGATGTTGAAGGACCAGTTGAAACTTTGGTAGTGGAAGCAGTCTGCATAGATGTTGCTAGAGGTTCAGTAGTCTGAATGCTTGTAGTATGAACAGAACTGGAAGTTGGGGACGAAGGTGGAGAAGTTGTGGATTCGGCTGTGGATTCGGTTGTGGATTTGGTTGTAGGTGTGATTTCCCCTGTCTGTGTTGAGGACGTGGATCCTTCTGTTGATATCTGTGTGACAGTAGGTGACATTGTTTCTATGACTGTTGTAGATGCACTTGGTGTCGATTCAGTTGTAACCATTGGTGATGTTGAAGGACCAGTTGAAACTTTGGTAGTGGAAGCAGTTTGCATAGATGTTGCTAGAGGTTCAGTAGTCTGTATGCTTGTAGTATGAACAGGACTGGAAGTTGGGGACGAAGGTGGAGAAGTTGTGGATTCTGCTGTGGATTCGGTTGTAGGTGTGATTTCCCCTGTCTGTGTTGAGGACGTGGATCCTTCTGTTGATATCTGTGTGACAGTAGGTGACATTGTTTCTATGACTGTTGTAGATGCACTTGGTGTCGATTCAGTTGTAACCATTGGTGATGTTGAAGGACCAGTTGAAACTTTGGTAGTGGAAGCAGTTTGCACAGATGTTGCTAGGGGTTCAGTAGTCTGTATGCTTGTAGTATGAACAGAACTGGAAGTTAGGGACGAAGATGGAGAAGTTGTGGGTTCGGTTGTAGGTGTGATTGCCCCTGTCTGTGTTGAGGATGTGGATCCTTCTGTTGATATCTGTGTGACAGTAGTTGACATTGTTTCTTTGACTGTTGTAGATGCACTTGGTGTCGATTCAGTTGTAATCATTGGTGATGTTGAAGGACCAGTTGAAACTTTGGTAGTGGAAGCAGTTTGCATAGATGTTGCTAGAGGTTCAGTAGTCTGAATGCTTGTAGTATGAACAGAACTGGAAGTTGGGGACAAAGGTGGAGAAGTTGTGGATTCGGCTGTGGATTCGGTTGTAGGTGTGATTTCCCCTGTCTGTGTTGAGGACGTGGATCCTTCTGTTGATATCTGTGTGACAGTAGGTGACATTGTTTCTTTGACTGTTGTAGATGCACTTGGTGTCGATTCAGTTGTAACCATTGGTGATGTTGAAGGACCAGTTGAAACTTTGGTAGTGGAAGCAGTCTGCATAGATGTTGCTAGAGGTTCAGTAGTCTGAATGCTTGTAGTATGAACAGAACTGGAAGTTGGGGACGAAGGTGGAGAAGTTGTGGATTCGGCTGTGGATTCGGTTGTGGATTTGGTTGTAGGTGTGATTTCCCCTGTCTGTGTTGAGGACGTGGATCCTTCTGTTGATATCTGTGTGACAGTAGGTGACATTGTTTCTATGACTGTTGTAGATGCACTTGGTGTCGATTCAGTTGTAACCATTGGTGATGTTGAAGGACCAGTTGAAACTTTGGTAGTGGAAGCAGTTTGCATAGATGTTGCTAGTGGTTCAGTAGTCTGGATGCTTGTAGTATGAACAGAACTGGAAGTTGGGAACAAAGGTGGAGAAGTTGTGGATTCTGCTGTGGATTCGGTTGTAGGTGTGATTGCCCCTGTCTGTGTTGAGGACGTGGATCCTTCTGTTGATATCTGTGTGAAAGTAGGTGACATTGTTTCTTTGACTGTTGTAGATGCACTTGGTGTCGATTCAGATGTAATCATTGGTGATGTTGAAGGACCAGTTGAAACTTTGGTAGTGGAAGCAGTCTGCATAGATGTTGCTAGAGGTTCAGTAGTCTGTATGCTTGTAGTATGAACAGGACTGGAAGTTGGGGACGAAGGTGGAGAAGTTGTGGATTCTGCTGTGGATTCGGTTGTAGGTGTGATTTCCCCTGTCTGTGTTGAGGATGTGGATCCTTCTGTTGATATCTGTGTGACAGTAGGTGACATTGTTTCTATGACTGTTGTAGATGCACTTGGTGTCGATTCAGTTGTAACCATTGGTGATGTTGAAGGACCAGTTGAAACTTTGGTAGTGGAAGCAGTTTGCACAGATGTTGCTAGGGGTTCAGTAGTCTGTATGCTTGTAGTATGAACAGAACTGGAAGTTAGGGACGAAGATGGAGAAGTTGTGGGTTCGGTTGTAGGTGTGATTGCCCCTGTCTGTGTTGAGGATGTGGATCCTTCTGTTGATATCTGTGTGACAGTAGTTGACATTGTTTCTTTGACTGTTGTAGATGCACTTGGTGTCGATTCAGTTGTAATCATTGGTGATGTTGAAGGACCAGTTGAAACTTTGGTAGTGGAAGCAGTTTGCATAGATGTTGCTAGAGGTTCAGTAGTCTGAATGCTTGTAGTATGAACAGAACTGGAAGTTGGGGACAAAGGTGGAGAAGTTGTGGATTCGGCTGTGGATTCGGTTGTAGGTGTGATTTCCCCTGTCTGTGTTGAGGACGTGGATCCTTCTGTTGATATCTGTGTGACAGTAGGTGACATTGTTTCTTTGACTGTTGTAGATGCACTTGGTGTCGATTCAGTTGTAACCATTGGTGATGTTGAAGGACCAGTTGAAACTTTGGTAGTGGAAGCAGTCTGCATAGATGTTGCTAGAGGTTCAGTAGTCTGAATGCTTGTAGTATGAACAGAACTGGAAGTTGGGGACGAAGGTGGAGAAGTTGTGGATTCGGCTGTGGATTCGGTTGTGGATTTGGTTGTAGGTGTGATTTCCCCTGTCTGTGTTGAGGACGTGGATCCTTCTGTTGATATCTGTGTGACAGTAGGTGACATTGTTTCTATGACTGTTGTAGATGCACTTGGTGTCGATTCAGTTGTAACCATTGGTGATGTTGAAGGACCAGTTGAAACTTTGGTAGTGGAAGCAGTTTGCATAGATGTTGCTAGTGGTTCAGTAGTCTGGATGCTTGTAGTATGAACAGAACTGGAAGTTGGGAACAAAGGTGGAGAAGTTGTGGATTCTGCTGTGGATTCGGTTGTAGGTGTGATTGCCCCTGTCTGTGTTGAGGACGTGGATCCTTCTGTTGATATCTGTGTGAAAGTAGGTGACATTGTTTCTTTGACTGTTGTAGATGCACTTGGTGTCGATTCAGATGTAATCATTGGTGATGTTGAAGGACCAGTTGAAACTTTGGTAGTGGAAGCAGTCTGCATAGATGTTGCTAGAGGTTCAGTAGTCTGTATGCTTGTAGTATGAACAGGACTGGAAGTTGGGGACGAAGGTGGAGAAGTTGTGGATTCTGCTGTGGATTCGGTTGTAGGTGTGATTTCCCCTGTCTGTGTTGAGGACGTGGATCCTTCTGTTGATATCTGTGTGACAGTAGGTGACATTGTTTCTATGACTGTTGTAGATGCACTTGGTGTCGATTCAGTTGTAACCATTGGTGATGTTGAAGGACCAGTTGAAACTTTGGTAGTGGAAGCAGTTTGCACAGATGTTGCTAGGGGTTCAGTAGTCTGTATGCTTGTAGTATGAACAGAACTGGAAGTTAGGGACGAAGATGGAGAAGTTGTGGGTTCGGTTGTAGGTGTGATTGCCCCTGTCTGTGTTGAGGATGTGGATCCTTCTGTTGATATCTGTGTGACAGTAGTTGACATTGTTTCTTTGACTGTTGTAGATGCACTTGGTGTCGATTCAGTTGTAATCATTGGTGATGTTGAAGGACCAGTTGAAACTTTGGTAGTGGAAGCAGTTTGCATAGATGTTGCTAGAGGTTCAGTAGTCTGAATGCTTGTAGTATGAACAGAACTGGAAGTTGGGAACAAAGGTGGAGAAGTTGTGGATTCTGCTGTGGATTCGGTTGTAGGTGTGATTGCCCCTGTCTGTGTTGAGGACGTGGATCCTTCTGTTGATATCTGTGTGACAGTAGGTGACATTGTTTCTTTGACTGTTGTAGATGCACTTGGTGTCGATTCAGTAGTACTCATTAGTGATGTTGAAGGACCAGTTGAAACTTTGGTAGTGGAAGCAGTTTGCATAGATGTTGCTAGAGGTTCAGTAGTCTGAATGCTTGTAGTATGAACAGAACTGGAAGTTGGGAACAAAGGTGGAGAAGTTGTGGATTCTGCTGTGGATTCGGTTGTAGGTGTGATTGCCCCTGTCTGTGTTGAGGACGTGGATCCTTCTGTTGATATCTGTGTGAAAGTAGGTGACATTGTTTCTTTGACTGTTGTAGATGCACTTGGTGTCGATTCAGTTGTAATCATTGGTGATGTTGAAGGACCAGTTGAAACTTTGGTAGTGGAACCAGTCTGCATAGATGTTGCTAGAGGTTCTGTAGTCTGTATGCTTGTAGTATGAACAGGACTGGAAGTTGGGGACGAAGGTGGAGAAGTTGTGGATTCTGCTGTGGATTCGGTTGTAGGTGTGATTTCCCCTGTCTGTGTTGAGGACGTGGATCCTTCTGTTGATATCTGTGTGACAGTAGGTGACATTGTTTCTATGACTGTTGTAGATGCACTTGGTGTCGATTCAGTTGTAACCATTGGTGATGTTGAAGGACCAGTTGAAACTTTGGTAGTGGAAGCAGTTTGCACAGATGTTGCTAGGGGTTCAGTAGTCTGTATGCTTGTAGTATGAACAGAACTGGAAGTTAGGGACGAAGATGGAGAAGTTGTGGGTTCGGTTGTAGGTGTGATTGCCCCTGTCTGTGTTGAGGATATGGATCCTTCTGTTGATATCTGTGTGACAGTAGTTGACATTGTTTCTTTGACTGTTGTAGATGCACTTGGTGTCGATTCAGTTGTAATCATTGGTGATGTTGAAGGACCAGTTGAAACTTTGGTAGTGGAAGCAGTTTGCATAGATGTTGCTAGAGGTACAGTAGTCTGAATGCTTGTAGTATGAACAGAACTGGAAGTTGGGGACGAAGGTGGAGAAGTTGTGGATTCGGCTGTGGATTCGGTTGTAGGTGTGATTTCCCCTGTCTGTGTTGAGGACGTGGATCCTTCTGTTGATATCTGTGTGACAGTAGGTGACATTGTTTCTTTGACTGTTGTAGTTGCACTTGGTGTCGATTCAGTTGTAACCATTGGTGATGTTGAAGGACCAGTTGAAACTTTGGTAGTGGAAGCAGTCTGCATAGATGTTGCTAGAGGTTCAGTAGTCTGAATACTTGTAGTATGAACAGAACTGGAAGTTGGGGACAAAGGTGGAGAAGTTGTGGATTCGGCTGTGGATGCGGTTGTGGATTCGGTTGTAGGTGTGATTTCCCCTGTCTGTGTTGAGGACGTGGATCCTTCTGTTGATATCTGCGTGACAGTAGGTGACATTGTTTCTTTGACTGTTGTAGATGCACTTGGTGTCGATTCAGTTGTAGCCATTGGTGATGTTGAAGGACCAGTTGAAACTTTGGTAGTGGAAGCAGTTTGCATAGATGTTGCTAGAGGTTCAGTAGTCTGGATGCTTGTAGTATGAACAGAACTGGAAGTTGGGAACAAAGGTGGAGAAGTTGTGGATTCTGCTGTGGATTCGGTTGTAGGTGTGATTGCCCCTGTCTGTGTTGAGGACGTGGATCCTTCTGTTGATATCTGTGTGAAAGTAGGTGACATTGTTTCTTTGACTGTTGTAGATGCACTTGGTGTCGATTCAGTTGTAATCATTGGTGATGTTGAAGGACCAGTTGAAACTTTGGTAGTGGAAGCAGTCTGCATAGATGTTGCTAGAGGTTCAGTAGTCTGAATACTTGTAGTATGAACAGAACTGGAAGTTGGGGACAAAGGTGGAGAAGTTGTGGATTCGGCTGTGGATTCGGTTGTGGATTCGGTTGTAGGTGTGATTTCCCCTGTCTGTGTTGAGGACGTGGATCCTTCTGTTGATATCTGCGTGACAGTAGGTGACATTGTTTCTTTGACTGTTGTAGATGCACTTGGTGTCGATTCAGTTGTAACCATTGGTGATGTTGAAGGACCAGTTGAAACTTTGGTAGTGGAAGCAGTTTGCATAGATGTTGCTAGAGGTTCAGTAGTCTGGATGCTTGTAGTATGAACAGAACTGGAAGTTGGGAACAAAGGTGGAGAAGTTGTGGATTCTGCTGTGGATTCGGTTGTAGGTGTGATTGCCCCTGTCTGTGTTGAGGACGTGGATCCTTCTGTTGATATCTGTGTGAAAGTAGGTGACATTGTTTCTTTGACTGTTGTAGATGCACTTGGTGTCGATTCAGATGTAATCATTGGTGATGTTGAAGGACCAGTTGAAACTTTGGTAGTGGAAGCAGTTTGCATAGATGTTGCTAGAGGTTCAGTAGTCTGTATGCTTATAGTATGAACAGGACTGTAAGTTGGGGACGAAGGTGGAGAAGTTGTGGATTCGGCTGTGGATTCGGTTGTAGGTGTGATTGCCCCTGTCTGTGTTGAGGACGTGGATCCTTCTGTTGATATCTGTGTGAAAGTAGGTGACATTGTTTCTTTGACTGTTGTAGATGCACTTGGTGTCGATTCAGTTGTAATCATTGGTGATGTTGAAGGACCAGTTGAAACTTTGGTAGTGGAAGCAGTCTGCATAGATGTTGCTAGAGGTTCAGTAGTCTGAATACTTGTAGTATGAACAGAACTGGAAGTTGGGGACAAAGGTGGAGAAGTTGTGGATTCGGCTGTGGATTCGGTTGTGGATTCGGTTGTAGGTGTGATTTCCCCTGTCTGTGTTGAGGACGTGGATCCTTCTGTTGATATCTGCGTGACAGTAGGTGACATTGTTTCTTTGACTGTTGTAGATGCACTTGGTGTCGATTCAGTTGTAACCATTGGTGATGTTGAAGGACCAGTTGAAACTTTGGTAGTGGAAGCAGTTTGCATAGATGTTGCTAGAGGTTCAGTAGTCTGGATGCTTGTAGTATGAACAGAACTGGAAGTTGGGAACAAAGGTGGAGAAGTTGTGGATTCTGCTGTGGATTCGGTTGTAGGTGTGATTGCCCCTGTCTGTGTTGAGGACGTGGATCCTTCTGTTGATATCTGTGTGACAGTAGGTGACATTGTTTCTTTGACTGTTGTAGATGCACTTGGGGTCGATTCAGATGTAATCATTGGTGATGTTGAAGGACCAGTTGAAACTTTGGTAGTGAAAGCAGTTTGCATAGATGTTGCTAGAGGTTCAGTAGTCTGTATGCTTATAGTATGAACAGGACTGTAAGTTGGGGACGAAGGTGGAGAAGTTGTGGATTCGGCTGTGGATTCGGTTGTAGGTGTGATTGCCCCTGTCTGTGTTGAGGACGTGGATCCTTCTGTTGATATCTGTGTGAAAGTAGGTGACATTGTTTCTTTGACTGTTGTAGATGCACTTGGTGTCGATTCAGTTGTAATCATTGGTGATGTTGAAGGACCAGTTGAAACTTTTGTAGTGGAACCAGTCTGCATAGATGTTGCTAGGGGTTCAGTAGTCTGTATGCTTGTAGTATGAACAGAACTGGAAGTTAGGGACGAAGATGGAGAAGTTGTGGGTTCGGTTGTAGGTGTGATTTCCCCTGTTTGTGTTGAGGACGTGGATCCTTCTGTTGATATCTGTGTGACAGTAGGTGACATTGTTTCTTTGACTGTTGTAGATGCACTTGGTGTCGATTCAGTTGCCACCATTGGTGATGTTGAAGGACCAGTTGAAACTTTGGTAGTGGAAGCAGTTTGCATAGATGTTGCTAGAGGTGCAGTAGTCTGAATGCTTGTAGTATGAACAGAACTGGAAGTTGGGAACAAAGGTGGAGAAGTTGTGGATTCTGCTGTGGATTCGGTTGTAGGTGTGATTTCCCCTGTCTGTGTTGAGGACGTGGATCCTTCTGTTGATATCTGTGTGACAGTAGGTGACATTGTTTCTATGACTGTTGTAGATGCACTTGGTGTCGATTCAGTTGTAACCATTGGTGATGTTGAAGGACCAGTTGAAACTTTGGTAGTGGAAGCAGTTTGCACAGATGTTGCTAGGGGTTCAGTAGTCTGTATGCTTGTAGTATGAACAGAACTGGAAGTTAGGGACGAAGATGGAGAAGTTGTGGGTTCGGTTGTAGGTGTATTTGCCCCTGTCTGTGTTGAGAATATGGATCCTTCTGTTGATATCTGTGTGACAGTAGGTGACATTGTTTCTTTGACTGTTGTAGATGCACTTGGTGTCGATTCAGTTGTAATCATTGGTGATGTTGAAGGACCAGTTGAAACTTTGGTAGTGGAAGCAGTTTGCATAGATGTTGCTAGAGGTACAGTAGTCTGAATGCTTGTAGTATGAACAGAACTGGAAGTTGGGGACGAAGGTGGAGAAGTTGTGGATTCGGCTGTGGATTCGGTTGTAGGTGTGATTTCCCCTGTCTGTGTTGAGGACGTGGATCCTTCTGTTGATATCTGTGTGACAGTAGGTGACATTGTTTCTTTGACTGTTGTAGTTGCACTTGGTGTCGATTCAGTTGTAACCATTGGTGATGTTGAAGGACCAGTTGAAACTTTGGTAGTGGAAGCAGTCTGCATAGATGTTGCTAGAGGTTCAGTAGTCTGAATACTTGTAGTATGAACAGAATTGGAAGTTGGGGACAAAGGTGGAGAAGTTGTGGATTCGGCTGTGGATTCGGTTGTGGATTCGGTTGTAGGTGTGATTGCCCCTGTCTGTGTTGAGGACGTGGATCCTTCTGTTGATATCTGTGTGAAAGTAGGTGACATTGTTTCTTTGACTGTTGTAGATGCACTTGGTGTCGATTCAGTTGTAATCATTGGTGATGTTGAAGGACCAGTTGAAACTTTGGTAGTGGAAGCAGTCTGCATAGATGTTGCTAGGGGTTCAGTAGTCTGTATGCTTGTAGTATGAACAGAACTGGAAGTTAGGGACGAAGATGGAGAAGTTGTGGGTTCGGTTGTAGGTGTGATTTCCCCTGTTTGTGTTGAGGACGTGGATCCTTCTGTTGATATCTGTGTGACAGTAGGTGACATTGTTTCTTTGACTGTTGTAGATGCACTTGGTGTCGATTCAGTTGCCACCATTGGTGATGTTGAAGGACCAGTTGAAACTTTGGTAGTGGAAGCAGTTTGCATAGATGTTGCTAGAGGTGCAGTAGTCTGAATGCTTGTAGTATGAACAGAACTGGAAGTTGGGAACAAAGGTGGAGAAGTTGTGGATTCTGCTGTGGATTCGGTTGTAGGTGTGATTGCCCCTGTCTGTGTTGAGGACGTGGATCCTTCTGTTGATATCTGTGTGAAAGTAGGTGACATTGTTTCTTTGACTGTTGTAGATGCACTTGGTGTCGATTCAGTTGTAACCATTGGTGATGTTGAAGGACCAGTTGAAACTTTGGTAGTGGAAGCAGTTTGCACAGATGTTGCTAGGGGTTCAGTAGACTGTATGCTTATAGTATGAACAGAACTGGAAGTTAGGGACGAAGATGGAGAAGTTGTGGGTTCGGTTGTAGGTGTGATTGCCCCTGTCTGTGTTGAGGACGTGGATCTTTCTGTTGATATCTGTGTGACAGTAGGTGACATTGTTTCTTTGACTGTTGTAGATGCACTTGATGTCGATTCAGTTGTAACCATTGGTGATGTTGAAGGACCAGTTGAAACTTTGGTAGTGGAAGTAGTTTGCATAGATGTTGGTAGAGGTTCAGTAGTCTGAATGCTTGTAGTATGAACAGAACTGGAAGTTGGGAACAAAGGTGGAGAAGTTGTGGATTCTGCTGTGGATTCGGTTGTAGGTGTGATTGCCCCTGTCTGTGTTGAGGACGTGGATCCTTCTGTTGATATCTGTGTGAAAGTAGGTGACATTGTTTCTTTGACTGTTGTAGATGCACTTGGTGTCGATTCAGTTGTAATCATTGGTGATGTTGAAGGACCAGTTGAAACTTTGGTAGTGGAAGCAGTCTGCATAGATGTTGCTAGAGGTTCAGTAGTCTGAATACTTGTAGTATGAACAGAACTGGAAGTTGGGGACAAAGGTGGAGAAGTTGTGGATTCGGCTGTGGATTCGGTTGTGGATTCGGTTGTAGGTGTGATTTCCCCTGTCTGTGTTGAGGACGTGGATCCTTCTGTTGATATCTGCGTGACAGTAGGTGACATTGTTTCTTTGACTGTTGTAGATGCACTTGGTGTCGATTCAGTTGTAACCATTGGTGATGTTGAAGGACCAGTTGAAACTTTGGTAGTGGAAGCAGTTTGCATAGATGTTGCTAGAGGTTCAGTAGTCTGGATGCTTGTAGTATGAACAGAACTGGAAGTTGGGAACAAAGGTGGAGAAGTTGTGGATTCTGCTGTGGATTCGGTTGTAGGTGTGATTGCCCCTGTCTGTGTTGAGGACGTGGATCCTTCTGTTGATATCTGTGTGACAGTAGGTGACATTGTTTCTTTGACTGTTGTAGATGCACTTGGGGTCGATTCAGATGTAATCATTGGTGATGTTGAAGGACCAGTTGAAACTTTGGTAGTGAAAGCAGTTTGCATAGATGTTGCTAGAGGTTCAGTAGTCTGTATGCTTATAGTATGAACAGGACTGTAAGTTGGGGACGAAGGTGGAGAAGTTGTGGATTCGGCTGTGGATTCGGTTGTAGGTGTGATTGCCCCTGTCTGTGTTGAGGACGTGGATCCTTCTGTTGATATCTGTGTGAAAGTAGGTGACATTGTTTCTTTGACTGTTGTAGATGCACTTGGTGTCGATTCAGTTGTAATCATTGGTGATGTTGAAGGACCAGTTGAAACTTTTGTAGTGGAACCAGTCTGCATAGATGTTGCTAGGGGTTCAGTAGTCTGTATGCTTGTAGTATGAACAGAACTGGAAGTTAGGGACGAAGATGGAGAAGTTGTGGGTTCGGTTGTAGGTGTGATTTCCCCTGTTTGTGTTGAGGACGTGGATCCTTCTGTTGATATCTGTGTGACAGTAGGTGACATTGTTTCTTTGACTGTTGTAGATGCACTTGGTGTCGATTCAGTTGCCACCATTGGTGATGTTGAAGGACCAGTTGAAACTTTGGTAGTGGAAGCAGTTTGCATAGATGTTGCTAGAGGTGCAGTAGTCTGAATGCTTGTAGTATGAACAGAACTGGAAGTTGGGAACAAAGGTGGAGAAGTTGTGGATTCTGCTGTGGATTCGGTTGTAGGTGTGATTTCCCCTGTCTGTGTTGAGGACGTGGATCCTTCTGTTGATATCTGTGTGACAGTAGGTGACATTGTTTCTATGACTGTTGTAGATGCACTTGGTGTCGATTCAGTTGTAACCATTGGTGATGTTGAAGGACCAGTTGAAACTTTGGTAGTGGAAGCAGTTTGCACAGATGTTGCTAGGGGTTCAGTAGTCTGTATGCTTGTAGTATGAACAGAACTGGAAGTTAGGGACGAAGATGGAGAAGTTGTGGGTTCGGTTGTAGGTGTATTTGCCCCTGTCTGTGTTGAGAATATGGATCCTTCTGTTGATATCTGTGTGACAGTAGGTGACATTGTTTCTTTGACTGTTGTAGATGCACTTGGTGTCGATTCAGTTGTAATCATTGGTGATGTTGAAGGACCAGTTGAAACTTTGGTAGTGGAAGCAGTTTGCATAGATGTTGCTAGAGGTACAGTAGTCTGAATGCTTGTAGTATGAACAGAACTGGAAGTTGGGGACGAAGGTGGAGAAGTTGTGGATTCGGCTGTGGATTCGGTTGTAGGTGTGATTTCCCCTGTCTGTGTTGAGGACGTGGATCCTTCTGTTGATATCTGTGTGACAGTAGGTGACATTGTTTCTTTGACTGTTGTAGTTGCACTTGGTGTCGATTCAGTTGTAACCATTGGTGATGTTGAAGGACCAGTTGAAACTTTGGTAGTGGAAGCAGTCTGCATAGATGTTGCTAGAGGTTCAGTAGTCTGAATACTTGTAGTATGAACAGAACTGGAAGTTGGGGACAAAGGTGGAGAAGTTGTGGATTCGGCTGTGGATTCGGTTGTGGATTCGGTTGTAGGTGTGATTTCCCCTGTCTGTGTTGAGGACGTGGATCCTTCTGTTGATATCTGTGTGAAAGTAGGTGACATTGTTTCTTTGACTGTTGTAGATGCACTTGGTGTCGATTCAGATGTAATCATTGGTGATGTTGAAGGACCAGTTGAAACTTTGGTAGTGGAAGCAGTCTGCATAGATGTTGCTAGGGGTTCAGTAGTCTGTATGCTTGTAGTATGAACAGAACTGGAAGTTAGGGACGAAGATGGAGAAGTTGTGGGTTCGGTTGTAGGTGTGATTTCCCCTGTTTGTGTTGAGGACGTGGATCCTTCTGTTGATATCTGTGTGACAGTAGGTGACATTGTTTCTTTGACTGTTGTAGATGCACTTGGTGTCGATTCAGTTGCCACCATTGGTGATGTTGAAGGACCAGTTGAAACTTTGGTAGTGGAAGCAGTTTGCATAGATGTTGCTAGAGGTGCAGTAGTCTGAATGCTTGTAGTATGAACAGAACTGGAAGTTGGGAACAAAGGTGGAGAAGTTGTGGATTCTGCTGTGGATTCGGTTGTAGGTGTGATTGCCCCTGTCTGTGTTGAGGACGTGGATCCTTCTGTTGATATCTGTGTGAAAGTAGGTGACATTGTTTCTTTGACTGTTGTAGATGCACTTGGTGTCGATTCAGTTGTAACCATTGGTGATGTTGAAGGACCAGTTGAAACTTTGGTAGTGGAAGCAGTTTGCACAGATGTTGCTAGGGGTTCAGTAGACTGTATGCTTATAGTATGAACAGAACTGGAAGTTAGGGACGAAGATGGAGAAGTTGTGGGTTCGGTTGTAGGTGTGATTGCCCCTGTCTGTGTTGAGGACGTGGATCTTTCTGTTGATATCTGTGTGACAGTAGGTGACATTGTTTCTTTGACTGTTGTAGATGCACTTGATGTCGATTCAGTTGTAAACATTGGTGATGTTGAAGGACCAGTTGAAACTTTGGTAGTGGAAGTAGTTTGCATAGATGTTGGTAGAGGTTCAGTAGTCTGAATGCTTGTAGTATGAACAGAACTGGAAGTTGGGAACAAAGGTGGAGAAGTTGTGGATTCTGCTGTGGATTCGGTTGTAGGTGTGATTGCCCCTGTCTGTGTTGAGGACGTGGATCCTTCTGTTGATATCTGTGTGAAAGTAGGTGACATTGTTTCTTTGACTGTTGTAGATGCACTTGATGTCGATTCAGATGTAATCATTGGTGATGTTGAAGGACCAGTTGAAACTTTGGTAGTGGAACCAGTCTGCATAGATGTTGCTAGAGGTTCAGTAGTCTGTATGCTTGTAGTATGAACAGAACTGGAAGTTAGGGACGAAGATGGAGAAGTTGTGGGTTCGGTTGTAGGTGTGATTGCCCCTGTCTGTGTTGAGGATGTGGATCCTTCTGTTGATATCTGTGTGACAGTAGGTGACATTGTTTCTTTGACTGTTGTAGATGCACTTGGTGTCGATTCAGTTGTAACCATTGGTGATGTTGAAGGACCAGTTGAAACTTTGGTAGTGGAAGCAGTCTGCATAAATGTTGCTAGAGGTTCAGTAGTCTGAATGCTTGTAGTATGAACAGAACTGGAAGTTGGGGACGAAGGTGGAGAAGTTGTGGATTCGGCTGTGGATTCGGTTGTGGATTCGGTTGTAGGTGTGATTTCCCCTGTCTGTGTTGAGGACGTGGATCCTTCTGTTGATATCTGTGTGAAAGTAGGAAACATTGTTTCTTTGACTGTTGTAGATGCACTTGGTGTCGATTCAGATGTAATCATTGGTGATGTTGAAGGACCAGTTGAAACTTTGGTAGTGGAAGCAGTTTGCATAGATGTTGCTAGGGGTTCAGTAGTCTGTATGCTTGTAGTATGAACAGAACTGGAAGTTAGGGACGAAGATGGAGAAGTTGTGGGTTCGGTTGTAGGTGTGATTTCCCCTGTTTGTGTTGAGGACGTGGATCCTTCTGTTGATATCTGTGTGACAGTAGGTGACATTGTTTCTTTGACTGTTGTAGATGCACTTGGTGTCGATTCAGTTGCCACCATTGGTGATGTTGAAGGACCAGTTGAAACTTTGGTAGTGGAAGCAGTTTGCATAGATGTTGCTAGAGGTTCAGTAGTCTGAATGCTTGTAGTATGAACAGAACTGGAAGTTGGGAACAAATGTGGAGAAGTTGTGGATTCTGCTGTGGTTTCGGTTGTAGGTTTGATTGCCCCTGTCTGTGTTGAGGACGTGGATCCTTCTGTTGATATCTGTGTGACAGTAGGTGACATTGTTTCTTTGACTGTTGTAGATGCACTTGGTGTCGATTCAGTTGTAACCATTGGTGATGTTGAAGGACCAGTTGAAACTTTGGTAGTGGAAGCAGTCTGCATAGATGTTGCTAGAGGTTCAGTAGTCTGAATGCTTGTAGTATGAACAGAACTGGAAGTTGGGGACGAAGGTGGAGAAGTTGTAGATTCGGCTGTGGATTCGGTTGTAGGTGTGATTTCCCCTGTCTGTGTTGAGGACGTGGATCCTTCTGTTGATATCTGTGTGACAGTAGGTGACATTGTTTCTTTGACTGTTGTAGATGCACTTGATGTCGATTCAGTTGTAACCATTAGTGATGTTGAAGGACCAGTTGAAACTTTGGTAGTGGAAGCAGTTTGCATAGATGTTGCTAGAGGTTCAGTAGTCTGAATGCTTGTAGTATGAACAGAACTGGAAGTTGGGAACAAAGGTGGAGAAGTTGTGGATTCTGCTGTGGATTCGGTTGTAGGTGTGAATGCCCCTGTCTGTGTTGAGGACGTGGATCCTTCTGTTGATATCTGTGTGAAAGTAGGTGACATTGTTTCTTTGACTGTTGTAGATGCACTTGGTGTCGATTCAGTTGTAATCATTGGTGATGTTGAAGGACCAGTTGAAACTTTGGTAGTGGAACCAGTCTGCATAAATGTTGCTAGAGGTTCAGTAGTCTGAATACTTGTAGTATGAACAGAACTGGAAGTTGGGGACGAAGGTGGAGAAGTTGTGGATTCGGCTGTGGATTCGGTTGTGGATTCGGTTGTAGGTGTGATTTCCCCTGTCTGTGTTGAGGACGTGGATCCTTCTGTTGATATCTGTGTGAAAGTAGGAAACATTGTTTCTTTGACTGTTGTAGATGCACTTGGTGTCGATTCAGATGTAATCATTGGTGATGTTGAAGGACCAGTTGAAACTTTGGTAGTGGAAGCAGTTTGCATAGATGTTGCTAGGGGTTCAGTAGTCTGTATGCTTGTAGTATGAACAGAACTGGAAGTTAGGGACGAAGATGGAGAAGTTGTGGGTTCGGTTGTAGGTGTGATTTCCCCTGTTTGTGTTGAGGACGTGGATCCTTCTGTTGATATCTGTGTGACAGTAGGTGACATTGTTTCTTTGACTGTTGTAGATGCACTTGGTGTCGATTCAGTTGCCACCATTGGTGATGTTGAAGGACCAGTTGAAACTTTGGTAGTGGAAGCAGTTTGCATAGATGTTGCTAGAGGTTCAGTAGTCTGAATGCTTGTAGTATGAACAGAACTGGAAGTTGGGAACAAAGGTGGAGAAGTTGTGGATTCTGCTGTGGTTTCGGTTGTAGGTTTGATTGCCCCTGTCTGTGTTGAGGACGTGGATCCTTCTGTTGATATCTGTGTGACAGTAGGTGACATTGTTTCTTTGACTGTTGTAGATGCACTTGGTGTCGATTCAGTTGTAACCATTGGTGATGTTGAAGGACCAGTTGAAACTTTGGTAGTGGAAGCAGTCTGCATAGATGTTGCTAGAGGTTCAGTAGTCTGAATGCTTGTAGTATGAACAGAACTGGAAGTTGGGGACGAAGGTGGAGAAGTTGTGGATTCGGCTGTGGATTCGGTTGTAGGTGTGATTTCCCCTGTCTGTGTTGAGGACGTGGATCCTTCTGTTGATATCTGTGTGACAGTAGGTGACACTGTTTCTTTGACTGTTGTAGATGCACTTGATGTCGATTCAGTTGTAACCATTAGTGATGTTGAAGGACCAGTTGAAACTTTGGTAGTGGAAGCAGTTTGCATAGATGTTGCTAGAGGTTCAGTAGTCTGAATGCTTGTAGTATGAACAGAACTGGAAGTTGGGAACAAAGGTGGAGAAGTTGTGGATTCTGCTGTGGATTCGGTTGTAGGTGTGAATGCCCCTGTCTGTGTTGAGGACGTGGATCCTTCTGTTGATATCTGTGTGAAAGTAGGTGACATTGTTTCTTTGACTGTTGTAGATGCACTTGGTGTCGATTCAGTTGTAATCATTGGTGATGTTGAAGGACCAGTTGAAACTTTGGTAGTGGAACCAGTCTGCATAGATGTTGCTAGAGGTTCAGTAGTCTGTATGCTTGTAGTATGAACAAGACTGGAAGTTGGGGACGAAGGTGGAGAAGTTGTGGATTCTGCTGTGGATTCGGTTGTAGGTGTGATTTCCACTGTCTGTGTTGAGGACGTGGATCCTTCTGTTGATATCTGTGTGACAGTAGGTGACATTGTTTCTATGACTGTTGTAGATGCACTTGGTGTCGATTCAGTTGTAACCATTGGTGATGTTGAAGGACCAGTTGAAACTCTGGTAGTGGAAGCAGTTTGCACAGATGTTGCTAGGGGTTCAGTAGTCTGTATGCTTGTAGTATGAACAGAACTGGAAGTTAGGGACGAAGATGGAGAAGTTGTGGGTTCGGTTGTAGGTGTGATTTCCCCTGTTTGTGTTGAGGACGTGGATCCTTCTGTTGATATCTGTGTGACAGTAGGTGACATTGTTTCTTTGACTGTTGTAGATGCACTTGGTGTCGATTCAGTTGCCACCATTGGTGATGTTGAAGGACCAGTTGAAACTTTGGTAGTGGAAGCAGTTTGCATAGATGTTGCTAGAGGTTCAGTAGTCTGAATGCTTGTAGTATGAACAGAACTGGAAGTTGGGAACAAAGGTGGAGAAGTTGTGGATTCTGCTGTGGTTTCGGTTGTAGGTTTGATTGCCCCTGTCTGTGTTGAGGACGTGGATCCTTCTGTTGATATCTGTGTGACAGTAGGTGACATTGTTTCTTTGACTGTTGTAGATGCACTTGGTGTCGATTCAGTTGTAACCATTGGTGATGTTGAAGGACCAGTTGAAACTTTGGTAGTGGAAGCAGTCTGCATAGATGTTGCTAGAGGTTCAGTAGTCTGAATGCTTGTAGTATGAACAGAACTGGAAGTTGGGGACGAAGGTGGAGAAGTTGTGGATTCGGCTGTGGATTCGGTTGTAGGTGTGATTTCCCCTGTCTGTGTTGAGGACGTGGATCCTTCTGTTGATATCTGTGTGACAGTAGGTGACATTGTTTCTTTGACTGTTGTAGATGCACTTGATGTCGATTCAGTTGTAACCATTAGTGATGTTGAAGGACCAGTTGAAACTTTGGTAGTGGAAGCAGTTTGCATAGATGTTGCTAGAGGTTCAGTAGTCTGAATGCTTGTAGTATGAACAGAACTGGAAGTTGGGAACAAAGGTGGAGAAGTTGTGGATTCTGCTGTGGATTCGGTTGTAGGTGTGAATGCCCCTGTCTGTGTTGAGGACGTGGATCCTTCTGTTGATATCTGTGTGAAAGTAGGTGACATTGTTTCTTTGACTGTTGTAGATGCACTTGGTGTCGATTCAGTTGTAATCATTGGTGATGTTGAAGGACCAGTTGAAACTTTGGTAGTGGAACCAGTCTGCATAAATGTTGCTAGAGGTTCAGTAGTCTGAATACTTGTAGTATGAACAGAACTGGAAGTTGGGGACGAAGGTGGAGAAGTTGTGGATTCGGCTGTGGATTCGGTTGTGGATTCGGTTGTAGGTGTGATTTCCCCTGTCTGTGTTGAGGACGTGGATCCTTCTGTTGATATCTGTGTGAAAGTAGGAAACATTGTTTCTTTGACTGTTGTAGATGCACTTGGTGTCGATTCAGATGTAATCATTGGTGATGTTGAAGGACCAGTTGAAACTTTGGTAGTGGAAGCAGTTTGCATAGATGTTGCTAGGGGTTCAGTAGTCTGTATGCTTGTAGTATGAACAGAACTGGAAGTTAGGGACGAAGATGGAGAAGTTGTGGGTTCGGTTGTAGGTGTGATTTCCCCTGTTTGTGTTGAGGACGTGGATCCTTCTGTTGATATCTGTGTGACAGTAGGTGACATTGTTTCTTTGACTGTTGTAGATGCACTTGGTGTCGATTCAGTTGCCACCATTGGTGATGTTGAAGGACCAGTTGAAACTTTGGTAGTGGAAGCAGTTTGCATAGATGTTGCTAGAGGTTCAGTAGTCTGAATGCTTGTAGTATGAACAGAACTGGAAGTTGGGAACAAAGGTGGAGAAGTTGTGGATTCTGCTGTGGTTTCGGTTGTAGGTTTGATTGCCCCTGTCTGTGTTGAGGACGTGGATCCTTCTGTTGATATCTGTGTGACAGTAGGTGACATTGTTTCTTTGACTGTTGTAGATGCACTTGGTGTCGATTCAGTTGTAACCATTGGTGATGTTGAAGGACCAGTTGAAACTTTGGTAGTGGAAGCAGTCTGCATAGATGTTGCTAGAGGTTCAGTAGTCTGAATGCTTGTAGTATGAACAGAACTGGAAGTTGGGGACGAAGGTGGAGAAGTTGTGGATTCGGCTGTGGATTCGGTTGTAGGTGTGATTTCCCCTGTCTGTGTTGAGGACGTGGATCCTTCTGTTGATATCTGTGTGACAGTAGGTGACATTGTTTCTTTGACTGTTGTAGATGCACTTGATGTCGATTCAGTTGTAACCATTAGTGATGTTGAAGGACCAGTTGAAACTTTGGTAGTGGAAGCAGTTTGCATAGATGTTGCTAGAGGTTCAGTAGTCTGAATGCTTGTAGTATGAACAGAACTGGAAGTTGGGAACAAAGGTGGAGAAGTTGTGGATTCTGCTGTGGATTCGGTTGTAGGTGTGAATGCCCCTGTCTGTGTTGAGGACGTGGATCCTTCTGTTGATATCTGTGTGAAAGTAGGTGACATTGTTTCTTTGACTGTTGTAGATGCACTTGGTGTCGATTCAGTTGTAATCATTGGTGATGTTGAAGGACCAGTTGAAACTTTGGTAGTGGAACCAGTCTGCATAAATGTTGCTAGAGGTTCAGTAGTCTGAATACTTGTAGTATGAACAGAACTGGAAGTTGGGGACGAAGGTGGAGAAGTTGTGGATTCGGCTGTGGATTCGGTTGTGGATTCGGTTGTAGGTGTGATTTCCCCTGTCTGTGTTGAGGACGTGGATCCTTCTGTTGATATCTGTGTGAAAGTAGGAAACATTGTTTCTTTGACTGTTGTAGATGCACTTGGTGTCGATTCAGATGTAATCATTGGTGATGTTGAAGGACCAGTTGAAACTTTGGTAGTGGAAGCAGTTTGCATAGATGTTGCTAGGGGTTCAGTAGTCTGTATGCTTGTAGTATGAACAGAACTGGAAGTTAGGGACGAAGATGAAGAAGTTGTGGGTTCGGTTGTAGGTGTGATTTCCCCTGTTTGTGTTGAGGACGTGGATCCTTCTGTTGATATCTGTGTGACAGTAGGTGACATTGTTTCTTTGACTGTTGTAGATGCACTTGGTGTCGATTCAGTTGCCACCATTGGTGATGTTGAAGGACCAGTTGAAACTTTGGTAGTGGAAGCAGTTTGCATAGATGTTGCTAGAGGTTCAGTAGTCTGAATGCTTGTAGTATGAACAGAACTGGAAGTTGGGAACAAAGGTGGAGAAGTTGTGGATTCTGCTGTGGTTTCGGTTGTAGGTTTGATTGCCCCTGTCTGTGTTGAGGACGTGGATCCTTCTGTTGATATCTGTGTGACAGTAGGTGACATTGTTTCTTTGACTGTTGTAGATGCACTTGGTGTCGATTCAGTTGTAACCATTGGTGATGTTGAAGGACCAGTTGAAACTTTGGTAGTGGAAGCAGTCTGCATAGATGTTGCTAGAGGTTCAGTAGTCTGAATGCTTGTAGTATGAACAGAACTGGAAGTTGGGGACGAAGGTGGAGAAGTTGTGGATTCGGCTGTGGATTCGGTTGTAGGTGTGATTTCCCCTGTCTGTGTTGAGGACGTGGATCCTTCTGTTGATATCTGTGTGACAGTAGGTGACATTGTTTCTTTGACTGTTGTAGATGCACTTGATGTCGATTCAGTTGTAACCATTGGTGATGTTGAAGGACCAGTTGAAACTTTGGTAGTGGAAGCAGTTTGCATAGATGTTGCTAGAGGTTCAGTAGTCTGAATGCTTGTAGTATGAACAGAACTGGAAGTTGGGAACAAAGGTGGAGAAGTTGTGGATTCTGCTGTGGATTCGGTTGTAGGTGTGAATGCCCCTGTCTGTGTTGAGGACGTGGATCCTTCTGTTGATATCTGTGTGAAAGTAGGTGACATTGTTTCTTTGACTGTTGTAGATGCACTTGGTGTCGATTCAGTTGTAATCATTGGTGATGTTGAAGGACCAGTTGAAACTTTGGTAGTGGAACCAGTCTGCATAGATGTTGCTAGAGGTTCAGTAGTCTGTATGCTTGTAGTATGAACAAGACTGGAAGTTGGGGACGAAGGTGGAGAAGTTGTGGATTCTGCTGTGGATTCGGTTGTAGGTGTGATTTCCACTGTCTGTGTTGAGGACGTGGATCCTTCTGTTGATATCTGTGTGACAGTAGGTGACATTGTTTCTATGACTGTTGTAGATGCACTTGGTGTCGATTCAGTTGTAACCATTGGTGATGTTGAAGGACCAGTTGAAACTCTGGTAGTGGAAGCAGTTTGCACAGATGTTGCTAGGGGTTCAGTAGTCTGTATGCTTGTAGTATGAACAGAACTGGAAGTTAGGGACGAAGATGGAGAAGTTGTGGGTTCGGTTGTAGGTGTGATTGCCCCTGTCTGTGTTGAGGATGTGGATCCTTCTGTTGATATCTGTGTGACAGTAGTTGACATTGTTTCTTTGAATGTTGTAGATGCACTTGGTGTCGATTCAGTTGTAATCATTGGTGATGTTGAAGGACCAGTTGAAACTTTGGTAGTGGAAGCAGTCTGCATAGATGTTGCTAGAGGTTCAGTAGTCTGAATGCTTGTAGTATGAACAGGACTGGAAGTTGGGGACGAAGGTGGAGAAGTTGTGGATTCTGCTGTGGATTCGGTTGTAGGTGTGATTTCCCCTGTCTGTGTTGAGGACGTGGATCCTTCTGTTGATATCTGTGTGACAGTAGGTGACATTGTTTCTTTGACTGTTGTAGATGCACTTGGTGTCGATTCAGTTGTAACCATTGGTGATGTTGAAGGACCAGTTGAAACTTTGGTAGTGGAAGCAGTCTGCATAGATGTTGCTAGAGGTTCAGTAGTCTGAATGCTTGTAGTATGAACAGAACTGGAAGTTGGGGACGAAGGTGGAGAAGTTGTGGATTCGGCTGTGGATTCGGTTGTAGGTGTGATTTCCCCTGTCTGTGTTGAGGACGTGGATCCTTCTGTTGATATCTGTGTGACAGTAGGTGACATTGTTTCTTTGACTGTTGTAGATGCACTTGATGTCGATTCAGTTGTAACCATTAGTGATGTTGAAGGACCAGTTGAAACTTTGGTAGTGGAAGCAGTTTGCATAGATGTTGCTAGAGGTTCAGTAGTCTGAATGCTTGTAGTATGAACAGAACTGGAAGTTGGGAACAAAGGTGGAGAAGTTGTGGATTCTGCTGTGGATTCGGTTGTAGGTGTGAATGCCCCTGTCTGTGTTGAGGACGTGGATCCTTCTGTTGATATCTGTGTGAAAGTAGGTGACATTGTTTCTTTGACTGTTGTAGATGCACTTGGTGTCGATTCAGTTGTAATCATTGGTGATGTTGAAGGACCAGTTGAAACTTTGGTAGTGGAACCAGTCTGCATAGATGTTGCTAGAGGTTCAGTAGTCTGTATGCTTGTAGTATGAACAAGACTGGAAGTTGGGGACGAAGGTGGAGAAGTTGTGGGTTCGGTTGTAGGTGTGATTGCCCCTGTCTGTGTTGAGGATGTGGATCCTTCTGTTGATATCTGTGTGACAGTAGTTGACATTGTTTCTTTGAATGTTGTAGATGCACTTGGTGTCGATTCAGTTGTAATCATTGGTGATGTTGAAGGACCAGTTGAAACTTTGGTAGTGGAAGCAGTCTGCATAGATGTTGCTAGAGGTTCAGTAGTCTGAATGCTTGTAGTATGAACAGGACTGGAAGTTGGGGACGAAGGTGGAGAAGTTGTGGATTCTGCTGTGGATTCGGTTGTAGGTGTGATTTCCCCTGTCTGTGTTGAGGACGTGGATCCTTCTGTTGATATCTGTGTGACAGTAGGTGACATTGTTTCTTTGACTGTTGTAGATGCACTTGGTGTCGATTCAGTTGTAACCATTGGTGATGTTGAAGGACCAGTTGAAACTTTGGTAGTGGAAGCAGTTTGCATAGATGTTGCTAGAGGTTCAGTAGTCTGAATGCTTGTAGCATGAACAGAACTGGAAGTTGGGGACGAAGGTGGAGAAGTTGTGGGTTCGGTTGTAGGTGTGATTGCCCCTGTCTGTGTTGAGGACGTGGATCCTTCTGTTGATATCTGTGTGACAGTAGGTGACATTGTTTCTTTGACTGTTGTAGATGCACTTGGTGTCGATTCAGTTGCCACCATTGGTGATGTTGAAGGACCAGTTGAAACTTTGGTAGTGGAAGCAGTTTGCACAGATGTTGCTAGAGGTTCAGTAGTCTGTATGCTTGTTGTATGAACAGAACTGGAAGTTAGGGATGAAGATGGAGAAGTTGTGGGTTCGGTTGTAGGTGTGATTGCCCCTGTCTGTGTTGAGGATGTGGATCCTTCTCTTGATATCTGTGTGACAGTAGGTGACATTGTTTCTTTGACTGTTGTAGATGCACTTGGTGTCGATTCAGTTGTAACCATTGGTGATGTTGAAGGACCAGTTGAGTTGTTCGTATTGTTGGACATTTTGGAATTCAGAGTCAAAATCCCAGGCATTTTTTTCATTGCCATGTTTTGTCTTTTTACATCGTTCTCTTTAGAGTTTTCCACTATTTGAGGTCTCCTCAATGTTTCCTCAGATTGGTCTTGTTCTGCATTGTCATTTTCTATGAAGACAACAGTTTTGCATTATGCACACATTTGTCAGAAAAATCATCGAACAATTTGTATCGATTTAAATTTTGAATAAAAAATAACCCTCCCAATAATTTACCAAACTTTGTCTCTATTTTTATATTCTTTATGTCTTCTTAAAACTATCCCTGCAGATTAATTAAATTAAATTAATAGGATCAATGCAATCTGAATCAGGCAACATTTTTGTGAATACAATTCTTTCTAGTTTTGTAGTGGAGGGGCTATCTTCCAAAGTCATAGGCAAACACCTGTATAATGTTGATGTTTTTACACAAGCCAATTAAAGCAGAAGTTAGCGGAATGTTTGTGTTAATATAAGTCTTAAATGGTTATATCTTCCAACAGCAATCACTGATAGGAGTGTTTGGTCCGAAACACGGGCCTGTCAGTCTGCTCTGCTGTAAGCCAAGGAGAAAACCTTCCTTGTATCCTACAACCTTTATCCAATGAGGAGAGAGAACGGCATAAAGAGGCTTTGTGTGCAGCCAAGGGATGCGCGTGAATGTGGTGACGTAGGGACGACGGCGGGGACTGCTAACTCCATCCGCTGACAGGAAGTTAGCCAAAACGACTGGATCGCTTACTTCTGCTTTAATAGGCTAACTAAAAGTCAATCTACAGCTCATATCAGTTATTCACCTGCTATGTGAACTGTAGCCTATTGCTTTAATGGAATTAAGGTTGCATCCAACTAAAATATACTTTTAGTCCATGAGCCAAGAAATCAAATGGGTGAGCAACTTTTCACCTCATGTTCACAGTTTGGCATGATGACCATTGCAGACTGATAGCTTAGTGGTCGTCGAATATGCATACGCATTGAATATGTGGACCCCTAGAATGGAAACCTGAAGACTGTGTATAGTGCCTGTTCGGTATTATGCTGATTGTTGACCACTCAGGGTGCGTAAATCAATTCAAGATTTTTTTCTCCCTTTATGAAGATCCTACCGTAATAATAATAGGCCTAATTGATACACCTTGGGACTGTATTTCTGAATGTGATGAAAATAACATTGTGTCTCAGTCTCATGACTAAGTCTTTACAGTGTTTTACTTTTTGAGGAATAACAAGGACAAAAAACAAAATATGCTGTAGACAATTAAAATGTACTAAAGAGCTTGCTCCTTATGTCACAAATAAAGTGAAGCATGTAGGGGAGGAAATATTTGGAGACATGTGTCAATAACTCCCCATTACAAATACTGTAGCCTACTTCTGATGTTTGGTTTTGGTGATCCCTGTGGACAGAACATTTTGCTGGAATGAAGACTGCATTTCCCATGAACTCTAGCGCATATTGTCGTAAAGATGCTGGCTTGTGGGGCGGCGTTTAGCTCACTTGGTAGAGCTGCCGCCCCACGTTGATGATATAGTCCTCACTGCAGGTGGCCCTGGTTCGAATCCTGCGTGTCGTTACCTCTCTCTGCCTCCCCATTTCCGGTCTCTGTCTCGACTGTGCTATCAATTAAAGGCATCAAAAGCCCCAAAAAATACTTTTAAAAAAAGAAAGGAAAAAAAAGATGCTGGCTTGTGCGTGCCTTCTCTGGTCTGACTGCCATCAATCAAAAGTAGCTAACCCTCCTATCATTTGTTGGGAGGGTTACTTTTAAAATGTTGATTCCCCCTACTGATTACTATACATGCCCTAAAATGTAATCTGTAATGTATTTGGATTACTAAAGTCAAGTAATGTAGGCTATTCTGAATACTTTCTGGATTACTTTTAGATTAGGCTACTTCAAAATCGCCAGCCTGAGCGCCTTTAACTGGGACACTGAATTTGCTTGAGTACATCCATCCTCTGTAGCCTACATCCAGATCTACAGTAGGCTACCGTGGCTCCTTTTTAAAATAGCCAATCACATTAAATTAGTAGACTTAGGCTATCAAAACTGAGCTGCTCTACAGTACAGTCCAGACTACAGCCTCCGAACCTCATATGCAGAATAACCTCGAAAGAATACAATTTTAAAAATTAAAAATTAAAAATTTGTTGGTTTTGTTTGTGAGTGTAGGGCAAGCAACATGATGTCTTGAAAATGAAGTAATGACAGGAGCAACTGCTAGGCCTAAATCTGTAGGCTAACTCTAAGATACCTCCTTAAACTCACTTCTCTGCTTAAGTTGATGTCATTTTGGAAACAGCGTGACGTTGCTGTTAAACCATGCTCATTACACATCAATACAGTCCAAGAGGATCCTTTTAAAAACGTGATCCTGTCGCAGTTCATTCGTGTTTTTTTTTTTTTTTTTTTTTGCCAGAAGAGGAATGCTGGATATTCCGATACATAACCAAAATGAAGCCAACTTCAGCAGAGACAGCCGACGTATTTACCACTTATTTCTTTCCCCGCATGAGAGCAAATTAGTGTCGCCGCTGTTTTGTCCGTCCCTCAGTCTCCCACCTTGATGGTTATAACTTCGCACAGTGCAACAGTGCAACCTGCGTGTAGTGCGGTAGGCGTAATCCATTTTTAAATAAAGTAGCCTATCTTCAGAATACAACTGTAACTACAGTTATATTAGGTCTACTCATATTTTGTATTTTCCTGAGACCCTGCGTCCTCATACGAGGACATTACATTTTTGCCTCTTAGCACCATGATACTCCATTTTTAAAAACTTTGACCTATTAGCCACATTTAGGGACACTGCCTGCACCAACTTGTGGTGATATCACAAATTTCACCAATTTCTTTGGGGGAAAAAAATGGCGGGAATTTCAGCCGGAGCCTTCTATGGCAGTTCCCAGAAGATAAAAGACCAAGATAAGAATTAAATCCAAATTTTATGAATGAAACCAGTGTATTTATGTACAACAATGTCTCTGTCTTCATATGGCATTAAAATTTGACATATTTTAGTAATAGTAGCAGACTAGGACATCAATAAATGTCACGTCCTCGTTTGAGGACGTTGGGACTATGTTATGTTATTAAAGTACCATGTTGTTGTCTTTTTTTTTGTGATATCACCACAAGATGGCACAGGCAGTGTCCCTAAATGTGGCTAATAAGTCAATAGGTAAGATAAGTTTTTAAAAATGGAGTATCATGGTGCAAAGAGGCAAAAATAATGTCCTCGTATGAGGACGCAGGGTCTCAGGAGGATTCACATTTCTTAAAAACTACTCGTTATTACTTGACCGTTCCACTTCAGACTGATAGTACTTGACCTCAGGATGACACTCAGAAAAAATCAGGCCAAACTGATGTGGCATTTCAGAATAAAACCCCTTTGAACTTCCATATGTCACTGTATTCTATATACAGTAGGAGTCATTGTTTTTCGACCCGATGTCCTCGTATGAGGACACTGATTTTTGAGAGAACTACTTATTGTAGAAAGCTGAAATTTTGAATTTACACAAATTGGGCCCTTCTGGTCCCAAACAGCAAATACAGTTTTTTTATGTTGAGATAGTCCCAGTGTCCTCATATGAGGACATCATTTTTTGCAAAAACTACTTCCTGTACAAAGACAAACTTTAGGTATTGTACTTATTAGGTCCTACTTATCCCAAATAGCAAGGAGAAATCAAAAATGCACACCAGAACAAAGCTCAGGTCTCAGGAGGTTAAATAGGCCTAGGCTACGTAACGCTGTGTAATCCGTTACTTTAACCCTGACACGCGTATGGAATTTTTATGATCAAAATAGTAAATGCATGTTACAAATTTTTAAACTTATCCTCATTATCATACAAAAAAATAATGTGGACCTATAGGAAGAAGAAGTAGGTTTAGCAAGAAGAATTTGCACCCTTTCTACTGTGAGCGGTGGCCTGGCTCATGGACTAATTCCTACTGAGAAGAGAAAACTATGATTGTTGTGGAGATTTATTTAGAAAATCAAGCAATTGTTAATTTATTTAGGCCTAAATATTAGCAAATGAATGTTTCTGGCCAAATTTAACCTACTTTGAAGATGCATGGAGAAAGACAAACGTCTAAAGAGGTGGACTCCTATAATTAATGTGTATAATGCATATGAACAGCAAGCAGCGGATTCATTTTTCAGCATTGACTGTAGTTGACTGTCAGGACAAAAAGTAGCCTAAGTGTAACCCAGGTCTTTAGTGATAAATAAAACATGAAAATTATAAAACAATGATGATCCTAATTATAATTGGTTGCAATGTATCAAAATTGAATGGATACAAATACACTAGCTAATTAATTAAAAAGTAAAAATTGCAGAAAATGACAGACTTACCCCTTTTGTGCGCAAAGACCACACACAATGCAATGACCACTATGGCAACAAAAGTGAGGATTATGAGAATGGTGGAAAGCCTCTTCCAGTTAGTAGATTCAGAGCATATCCACTTTTTCATTTTCTTGCAGTCAGGTAATCCTCCAAGAGATTTAAGACTGGGGTATTTCAACTATTGCAATGTCGTTCACCGTATGCATATATGCATTATACGGAAGCAAAATAATTTAGATGTTAAATGTCCGGTGATCGTCTGTGAATTGGCAGTTAAGTTTGATCCTTCTGGCAATCGTGGCTCACATAAACACTTGTCTAACAGTATCAAATCATCAGTGATCAACTGGTACACTGAGGGTTGTTGCTGATGTAGTGCCCTCCCTTGACAAACCTTTTGTACTATGACATGGCATGGCAGGGATTTTTCAGGGATAAGTTCCTTATAAGTAAACTCACACCCTGTACATGTTTGTTTACAAAGGTCCAGACCACAGTGTGACTGAAGTGGACAATGACTAAGTAATGGGTGGGTGAGGTGGGTGGGTGGGTTGTGATTCTTGTGAAAAAGTAATTACCCAATGTTGCGTCATTACCCATTATTTATTGTCAGGGTGATACATGATATATTCTTACCCTTAGCCACTAAGAGCTAGATGACATTATGTAGTATAGGAACAGGTATAGGAAATGCTCTCTAATAGCATTTTTTTTGTACATATCAATTATACGTAATTATGTACATACGTTGGATGTAATGAATGTCCTAAAGTTCAGGAATAGCCTAATAGTTTAAGTTTATATGAAGTTTATACTGGGTCTTTGTTTTTTTCTTTTTTTATACATATATCTGCCAGCAGTGTGGATTTGTGTTACTTTGTCTCAGAGTTTATGTGAAATTCATAGCTTCGCATTATACATTCATCATTTGTTTCTAAGCTGTGATATTCGAGGAAATATGGTGAACAAGGTTTTACTTGCTCTGTTATTGACATTAATTTAAGTTTAATATTTATTTTATTGCAGGTAAAAGACCTCAAAACTCTTTCACAAGGGTAACCTGGCCAAGAAAGGCAGCAGCACACATTTACATGCTGTGAAATGATTCTTAAGAAAGATGCAATGTTGACAATGCAGTCACCTGAAGTGAATATTAATGTTATAAATAGTCTGTTAAACATGACCCCAGTCCCAATAAATAAATGGACTCAATAGCACCAAGAATAAATGAGCCGTGACGAGGCTGAATAGAAATATTTCTCTTGATCTTGTGGTCACAAGTGGTTTGGGTGAAGCGCTCCACACCTCTGTTTGCTTGTTTGAAAACCATTTCTGAATTGCCCCGCAACACATAAAGCAAAAGATTTCCTCCACTCTACATCATGTCTGATAGCAACAATTTCATAATGCAGTAGAAGTTTTCCTCATTCTTTGTTTTCTTTTTTATATACATTTTTCTATTTAGGTTCTATATATCAGATTATGTTGGCTATGTGGGTAGCTCTCATGAGATGTTGCTTTCAATCCATCACCATGTGAAAGAAACTGACTTTCTCAACAAGGAAATTGAGCTCTATCAATAGCATGAGTATTCAAGTTTCGTATTTGTTCTTGCTGGACTTTCATCTGGACACCTATGCTGTCAGGTGTGTCTTGGCTCAAATTTGTCTTTTTATCACCTGCTGACTGAAACACACTGTACTTGTGGTTTTGAGCATGAACTTGTTCCAAGATATACAAGTGCTTGGGCATAAGCACAGACAGAACAGACAGCAGTTTATATACTGAGTGCTGATGAATACCTATCATCTTTATATCAAATTTCTATCAGTTCAATTACAGTGTTATTGTTAATTCATTTAATGATTTAATACATACGGTTTCTTTGGCTGAGCTTTTTGTGAACAGAAAGCAACAATTAAACAATTAACAGTGTAAAAAGAATTGAGTGCATATTCATGCTGCATGTGTATCTCCGTCAGATTTAATAATGCACATACAGAGAGCTTTTTTTTCTAATCAAATGACCTGCTGATGAAGACACTGTGACTCAACTGTTGCTTTTCCCCCTATCCTTATCGAGTCAAATCTATTTTAAAAACTCATTATCATCCATTATTTAATGCGCATTTTTGTGTTTTGACAGAACTTTGACAGAGATGATTGACTGTTTCATGTTTCCAAAATATTCCTCCAACTGTACTTGACATGAGTGGTAAGTTATCAGTTTGAAAAGGTTTCCATAACAGGCACTACAGTACAGTATAGTGTGAGGGTGGAGAATTTGTTATTGAGCCAAAAAGGAACCAAGTGCTGTAAAGGTTGCCAGTAATAATATTAACAAACCCACCCACTTCAGATTTCTTTCTTTCTTTGTGTTCAACATTGCTGACGTTCTGTATTGATATAAGTGTGCTCATGCAAACACATGTAGACCTGAGATAGATGGCAGACAGATTGATGAGAAAATAATTATCACAAAGTTCACAAGTCATTAAAAAAACGAATAACAAATTAATTCCTTGGCATTTCTCTGGAGATCATTCAGAAAGGTCCGGAAATAAGATAAGAGAAAAAAAAAAAGATTACAAGAGTTTCGATACACTTTAATTAGGTCACACAAAATTGTAAATACAAACAAGTAGGCTACCTGTTATGGCACTCCACACTCATAAACATGAAGCCACAAAAGTTTAAGTATCAGTGGTAACATAGATTGCTTATAGAGCCCTCTGAATTAATTAGGACTACAATATGCCATTTCTGAAGTTGAAGTTTCTGAAGTTGCTGCGAGCAGTCCACCCAACAAGTGAGGAAATAAATTGGTCAGTTCACCGCACCAATAACTGTGACATCTTCTTGGACTCAACAGTTGAAAACAGGCCCCTGGATTTAATACTCATAATTCAGTCTGTTTCTGTCCATCCTCCAGACCCTCCTCTGTTGCTATTGCTGTTTCTGCCGTCTCCATTTGAGCCCTATGACGCTCTGCCTCTGTTATCGTCATGGGATGCAGAGGAAAGAATCCTGCTAACCCTGCAAAGAGAGAGGGAAACATCTTTTACTGTGAGCTCTTTCAGGTCAGTAGCAGAACAATTGCCTACAAAGCTAATGCAACATTGTTTTAGGGCAGTTCGGGATCTCTGTAGCAATCCTGAATACATTTAATGATTAGAATGTTAGTATTTTTGGAGAACCAACCATGCGATGTATATTGCATGCTTGATACAACAGGAATGGCACATTAAGCCTGTATCTGTTCAACCCTTAAACCAGAGAGCATCATAAAGTGTGCAAAAGTTCAATGAACACGTAATGGCAGTAGATGGGAGTCATCATTTATTGAAACAGATAACATAAAAAACATTCAGAAAAGTCAATAAAGAGAAGCATATCTCAAGATGAGGGGAAAGCCTTAAAGGTGGAGGTGCCTATAAAAGCCATGGATAGACCTCCTTCATTAAACAAATCACTTACAGCAATGCAATTCTCCATATAAACCAAATAAAAAAAATTATGCAATGTTGATCCACCTTAAAAGAACAAGTTCATGTAAACCATACACACCTAGAAGTTTGGCCACAGGCTTTGTAGGGTGTGCACCACTGCCGATCCAGTACTTGATTCGGTCATAGTTGAAGCTGACAAGTTTCTCATTGTGGATGTTAGGGAGGGGGTCGTAGGAACCCAGCTGCTCGATGTATTTACCATCTCTCGCTCTTTTGTTGTAAGCTGCCACAATGCGATAAAAGGGTCTGTTGGCCTGTTTGTGGCCTGCAAGAGCGAGTCGAAGGACAACGTAACCCCCGTGGTACTTCTTTAGGAGCAGTGACGCTGCAGGAGGAAATGAGCACAGTAAACTTTGTCAGAGAGGAAAATTGAATATTTTGTAAATGTTTAATACTTGCATAATCCATTTTCTACAGTAAAGGTTTTACTGTTGACAACCAAAAATCTACATCGTGAAATCTTTTATACATCACAGATCGAAATCTTACTAAACATCAGTCTCATGTTTGTGTAACCATTGTGATATTAATATCAATATCACAACTGTGGTTTTCTTGCCTCCCTCTTTTGTTTTCCTCAATGTGTCCTTTTTTGTTTTTGTTTGTTGTTGCTTTATTGTTGTATTTTTTCATGCTTTTTGCCTTTATTAACAGGACAGTTTAGAGAGACAGAAAATTATAGCCTGCCCCCTGTATATGGGGTGCTGGCCTAATCCAGTGGGCTATAAAGACCTTTGTGCCCAAAGAACTTATTGAGTGAAAAGTTGAATTTAAATAAAGCTGAGCTAAGTTGAGCTGAGTTAAGTTAGCAAGTAGTTTGTAGTTTTCCATATCTGTTTCCACACTGCTTGAATTAGAGAGAAAGGTACAGAGATGGAGTGAGGAGCAGCATGTGGTCCCGAGGTGGAGTGTTTCTAACATTTACTTTACTATTACTGCCATATATGAACAAAAAATAAAGCATTTAGGGTATCAACTTTGCGAAGGCAGAATTTCATATGGAGACTTTGTATGAGCCTGCATTTGTTTTAGTTTGTTGTACATTTGACAGTTATGATGGCTATGGGGAGTAAATGATTAACATTTGGCTTTTAAGAAAAAGGAGAAACACATAATCGTTTGTTCATGCAGAGGGGTTATAAAGCCTACGTTTAGGGAAATGCTGTGCAACTGTGTCATAGATTAGAAAGGAAAGCACAGCCACACATTATATTTTTAGGCAATAATTGCACGTTAGAGAAGGAACATTGTCAACATTAGTTTCTGTTCAAACATCCCCTTTTTGATTCTGTGGAGTGAAATGATGACTCTATGCAGCAACTACACGTAAAATCTTAGTTTCATCTATTTATTCTTTGCCTTTAAATGCCCAATAGTAACTCTGTTGTTCCCTTTGGTGTTGTTTTCTTCCATATTTATTGGTAGGAACCAGAGAGCATTTTATGTATCATTTTGTGTTCAAACAAACACTGTAAATCTAAGGCTGAATTTAATTGTCTTCCTTAAAACTACACTCCAGTCTCTGAAAGCAGAGTCAACACAGACAATAACATGAAAGCTGTCACAATGCGCCTGCTTAGTGAATACTCACATAAATGGACCATGGTGTTCACTGGGTTGTCCTGCAACAGACAAAAAATACATTCAAATCGCTGAATATTTAACTATGTGACTTCTTACGAACGACACCACCAGTAACAATGCTGAGCTGCATTCATAGTGCACATGTTGAGCTAACTAATAAGACCATAGGGCTGCTACTACACTACACCACAATGTCAGTATGTCTCCAATGCAGCGCTGAGGCTGCTAGCGGCTAAACCGTAGCATCTCATGTTCGCAGGCTACGTGCCGTCAATAAATGAGTAAAACTTGGCCAAATACCTCTGAGGATGTTGAACCGCTTAATTAAAACCTCCCCCAAACGTCTCCTCTTTTTATCCGCTGGGCAGGTTACAACACAGATGCTTGTTATCACTACGAGAAGTAATGTGACATTTGTCAGTGCGCGGCCATGTTTGTTTTGTAAAGGAAGTGACGCAGTTGCTTCTCGGTCATTGCGCCGTCGTGACGCTAGATGGCGACGTTGTGCCGCTGTTTCCTCTGAGGACAAGCACCGACTGAGCATCCGTATGTGAACGTTTGTGTTTCAGTTAGGATAAAATGTTGAAGGAATGATTACAGCCACGGGAATGCCACGAAATAAGGTGAGACATTAAACAGAAACGTTAGATTTAAGTTGTTATGAAGTAGGCTAGTTTTAGGGTTACGGTATGTAGCTGTTTGGGCAGAGTTGTTTGGTACCATGGCAAACAAAACAAGCTAAACCAACAAGTGTACTAGGCCTACATGCAACAGATGTATGAGCTTCAAAATGTGCCAGTCTCAATCAAGTAACATTATTTTGATGTTGGTTGTTACAGATGTATATGATACAGTGTGGCTCCAAAATTGTATTACTTTTACTAGCCTATTAGCCTACTGATGTGCATACAACATGCAACATCTAAAGAGCAATTTTAACTTCAGAAAGTGTTCACGGTTAAAAATGAAAAGAGAACAAAATAATTTTTAAACAGACTGTGTTTCATTTGTCAAATCTTAAACTAACAACTGCTAATACTACTGACTGCATGTAAGACAGTTAATATAAAGTAGCCTATTCTAACTATTATAGGCTATAGTTTAGCCCTGGAGTAGCCTAGTTGAGTAGAACCATACAGTAGCATACAATGGACATACTTCAGTAATGTTAAATCACTTAACTTCAATACTGTTCCTGAGTACTTGCACACATAGGCTACACTTTGTACAACTACTGTTGGTGATCAATAACATTGATTCCAGATCCCTCAGTTTATTCTTCTAATGCACTCATTGAATGCCTCTGTGGTAGTATAGGAAAGTAAGTAGCCTAGGATATAAGCTATGAATGCATCTAACATTTATGCAAACATGTAAACGTCAGATCTACCTACAGTATATGTGATGGGATAACAGAAATGTTAACTAGGCTACTACTCAAAGTAAGGCTTGGTTGTTAGTTGTATAGTTCTTCACATTATTCTGTGCGTAATATCTATTCCACCCGTGTCGTGTCTCTTACATCAGCAAGGCCGAGTTCCAAATCAGTTTCCACTCTTGACCCCAGCGGAGATGAGGCACTGATTTCCTGCGAACGTTCATGACTTCAGGGGTCACTGCTTTGCCTGATGTCGTCCGAATGCACCGAGGTTTCTGCCCACTGGGAGCCCAGCTACCCCTGCCCCCCACATCCCTCCCGCCCACAGTCTTGGAACATGGTGATTTCACACTCCTGTTGTGTAAAGCTTGTTTTTCTGTGTGTGTGAGTGTGTGTGTGTGACAAACACATGGTTTTCTGTGAGGAGAGGTCACTGGAGACACACAAAAGAGATGGGCCCTCGTTTCTAATTCTGAAAATATCCTACTGTCCCTGCGTGACTCTTCATACATAAAGCCGACAATGACTTAACTGATTGCAAACACATAAAAGAGACATTACCTAAGTCTTTGTGTAAAATACTCTCTGTTTCACTGGATTGATTATACTCACATTCAATCTAATTTATTTGAAATGCTTTCAGTAAAGCTTATAGAAAAAGTTGCCACTTCATACATTCCAGTTCCCTCAGTGACGTAGTCTAGATTAACCATTAATACGCTAAACTGTAGTTGTGATATTGCAGCTTAATTTACCGTTTTCAAGGGAAACATGACGAATACAAGAGACTAACTGCTTTAATTATCAGAATGAATGGTATACTGATTTTAAAACAAATCTAATTCACTCAACATATCACACTATGCAAACACTCACACACATCTGTCATTGAAAAGAATAACAAGATTACAAGCATATTAGTTTAAAAAGATTTGAAAATTTTGTCAGTTTGGTTTGTCACAGAAATAACCTCAGCAATCACACGAACAAGGCAACACAAAACGCTTCCTTCTCAGCAAGCAGGGCTGAAATTTTAAAAGGAAAGCCTCATTATTGAGTTGACCACGTTTTTTTCTGCGTATAAATCTGAAAATGAATAGAGGCTTTACACAGTTAGGCAGCAAACAAAATGCATCTTACATGGTGAATCGGCAATGCGTGATTATCTGAACGGTGACATTGATTCTAGTTGTGGATCACTCTCTCGTGAGGACCCCATGCTCTTTGGGATACCAAGACGAGTTGTTCCTCCTCTAATCATCTGTGACAGTTCAGTTAGAGACGCTCAGATGACCAGATATTTTACTTGGAAAAAAAAAAAAAGCAAGAGGAGTCTGCTTTAAACGAACAAGCCCGCTCCAGACATTGTAGTCAAAGATGTCTGAATTTAATTTGATTATGTGGAAGATGTTACTAATATTGTCTGAACACTGAGCTTTCTCTGACGTACAAACCCCTCTGACTACCTCTGTAAGGTGAATCAGGATATTTTGTGTCATTTTTAGGTCATGGGTGTATTATATAGCACCTCACATCTCTCTGTATTTCTAGGGTTAAGTTTACGTTTCCAGGTGAATTGATAGTCTATTTATTTTCTTTGCATGTATTTCATATTAACATGTCTGAGTGCACAATAACTAAATTGCGGTTTCGACTGTCTTGACTGGTTGGGCCGCTCTTTGCAAACTCCTATTCAACAGTGAATTCTATAAGACTAAGATATTGTTACTACTGGACAGAGCCAGCTACCTGTTTCCAGTCTGTATGCCACAAGAAAGTGAATATGTGCCCACCCAGTCAACTTGTTTCAATCTCACACTTATTAGGGAATTTTACTAATATTAGTGCATATTTGAAATATGCTCACAAAAAAATATTCAGAAATAGGTTTATGTGTGGCTTGAAAGTGTGTAGCAATAAAAGTCAGCTACAGCTAGATGATTTTCTCTCTCTCTGACAACTATCAATCAGAAACTGTTATGACTGATTACTTTTGGTAATTGGTTTGGTTCTTGGTGTAAACGTGTAGTAATCTTTGTCACATCTTTGAAACCTATTTGTTGCATCTCTTAGCATGTATTGAGGCCCATGTATGTGGGATGGTATTGGATGGCCCTGTAACAGTGTCTGCTTATATGTTTGGTGATTTTTTTTTTAATTTAGAGTTTGAAAATGAGAAGAAATGCAATTGCATTTACCTCTCCCTTTTCCCCACTTGGTTATTAAGCTTCGAGTCGCAATCGAAGCACATACATGAGGCATGTCTGACAGGAACACATACATATAGACATTTACTAATACAGTGTGAGTAACAAAGACTTCTCCAGTTCACTTGGATGTCTTTTGAATTGTGGGATGAAGCCATATGAGTACACATGAGAAACCCACGTGAACTCTGGGAGAGCATGCAAACACCGTGTGCTGTTCGGAGTGGTGCAGGCCAGGGAAATATCCAAGACCATCATGCTCCAGAAAAGTCCTCTTTCCTGAACATGAAGTAAAAAACACAGCAGAGGTGAATTTGATGTTGTTTTGTCTGTGGAACATTGAAATACCACACTGTGTGTTTGTGTTAACCACAGAATCACTGTGTCACCCCAACCTCTAAAACGGCTTAAACTATTTTATGCTACTTATTTCTAACCACCATTTCTGTACCAAATAATACATTTTCTAAGCTCGATTATCAGGAAAACAACCAGTCAAAGTGCTTGTTTAGAGTGAATGACAAGTAGAATCTGTCCTGATTGGCCTTGCTTTATCTAAATTATCTTTATATCACTATATTGATATGAAACTATTAATAGATTTATATAATACTGTCATTTTTGTCATTCATGATTTGTTTATATACCATACACAATTACATCAGCAGAGACTTAAGAAGGATATCTGATATCTGCTTGCATCCACATTAATGTGCTATAAACCATCAATTCACATACTATATTAGTCACAAATACTAAAAAGAGGTGGCCAAAATAAAATGTGACTATTTTATAAGTTGTTTTTTTGGCTTAGGAATAGGAGAATTTCTCTATCCATAAAAAGAAACGGAATGCTTTAGTTTATCTGAACATTTCAAGCAACTTAAACAGAATGGGAATTTTGCTTTAAGTAAACGCAAGTTAAATAGAAGTATTTCATGCCGAATTGCAGGTGTTAATCTAAACTTGTGCGAGCGTACGCTGCTCCGTGCTTGCGTGTAAATTTACATCAAGGATGGTATTTCAGACTCGTGAATTTTTTCAGCCACATGGCAGTTTTATGTTGTTTTAAGTTTGTGTTTTGAAAGAAGCAGCATATGCATACGATTCCTCAGTTGGGTTAGTCAGAATAATGGACCTTTTCAACCACAGGCACCGTGTGACTTCTAGTCTGTGAGCTCTTTGTGATGCCCTCTGCTTTTTTAAGCATCTGTGTCCAGCTTGAGCAGAGATAGACGTTATGGTTGCGAAGAGCACCTAATGGAAAGACAGGATTCAGTCACAGATGGGGGTCAAGTGATCTCCCTTCTCTGGAAAGATCTTTGAGATGGCTGTGGTGAGACTAATTGTGATAGCATGCAAAATGGAGGCATTACTTTTATCTTCATTAACAAAGAGACTTTTTCTTTTTCTGTTCCTTTTTTTTTTTTTTTTTACGATATGTCTACTTCTGCAGCCACTGATTAAAGCTAAAATGTGCTTTCGTCTTTGGACATGTGGTTCCTTGCCACAAAGTAGATACAAAACAACTTTCTAAGTCCTCATTCTCTGATTTAAGGTTCACTAATATTGGTATTTTATTCCTAATTGTACGATCATAGAAATATTTTAGAAAAGCAAATTATTGGTTACCAAATTCCTTGTTGGGCTTTTCACACATCTGCAAAAAATAGTATGTTCTGACATCTTGCACAGCACAGCCTCTTCAACAGCTATAGCAACACAGGCTAATGTAACATCATTCAGGTCTCCAAGCGTCAGGATTAAGCTACATGTCATCAACAGAAAGTTTACAACATACATAAATGTCTTATGACACGTCTTCAAGGTTTACTGTATTTCTCCATCAGCACCAGTAGGAAGCAGTGCACAAATTAAATCAATTAAACTACCTAGAAAGCAAATACATGATGTGCATATACATTTTTTAACATGCAGAACAAACATGTCCATTTAATTCTTTGCGTCTGCACTAAAATAAACATAAGGGAAACTGTGGTATTCAGGATTTTGGAAAATATAAAACAACATTTTTAATGCTTTCTTATTTTAATAGGAATGTTGATTTCAAGCAAAAACTAAAGGAGAGAAAAGAGAGGTGACCAAAGCCAAGCTCCAGTGGTGGAATAAAACTGAATGTACATATACTGAATTTATTCTATTTTGTACCGCTTTATACTTCACCTTCACTGTATTTCTGAGAGAGATATTGCACATTTCACACCTCTACATTTATTTGACAGCTTCAGCTTCTCTGAAGTTTAAGAGCCCCCCCCCCCCCCCTTTTTTTTTTTTTTTTTTTTTTTTTTTTTACAGTGCATTAGAAATGAAGAATTGTCAAGGAAGTATTTAAAATGTAAAATAAACTCAGTCTCCACCATTTAACCCTACACGACAATCATCCTCTAATAAAGCATAATTCTAATAAAGACCATTTGTCTGCTAAACGAATAGTTGTACTTTTCATACGAGGCTGAAAATACCAGTGCACTCATGCAGGACTCGCCTTTACTTGAGGTTTCTTATATTTTCCCAAGTAAAAGATCTGAACACTTCCTCCAGAATTGTCAATGTTCAGAAAACTGAAGCAGTTCAAGCACTGAGAAGAGGTGCTTTTAATTCAGTTTTCTTATTCAAAATTCTTTTAGTGCAGAAAAAATGTGGCTTTATGCTTTCTTCAGTGTTCAGTAGTAATTTGGACATACCACAGTAGCTATGTAAAAGGATTGGGGTTGACACTGTAAATATATCCTTTAATTCTGAATACAGATGCCTAAATTTTACATTACACGCATGTCAAATTATAAAATAATTAACAGTCATTGAAAGCAGACATGGTAACTAAAGCTGGCTGAAGGTAATATTTGGTCAGATTCAGCCGGCACATCGCAGTGTGATTTGTACTATAAGAGGTCGTGACCTGCTTCCCGTGCTGCTGCTCTCCCCAGACCTCTGCTGGCGGAGCTGAAGAGGCAGAGCCACACTGGTAGGTTGTGTGAGAGGACAAGTGGATTTGGCATGCACATCAGAGCGTGATACCCAAGCATTTTGGTCCTATCACATGCCACACACACTCACGCTCACACACGAGTGCAACACACACACAGAGCATTCTTGGTCGTGTAAAATGGATTGTAACACTGGCCACTGTAATGAAATGATGCCAGCAACCCACAGTATTCCTTTAGAGCACAAACCCACTAAAGGTTTCAGTGCACTCACAGTGTCCAGTGTTGCTGTTGGAGCCAAAAAAGGAATTGTAACAGCATTGTTTTATTTAAAGACATTGTAAATAACCCGCCTGTCTCTTCCTCTAACTGTAGATTAGGGAATACTAAGGCTGCCATACTTGATTCTCCGTATGCACAAGTCGGTGGACAGAACACGAGCGAGTTTCAGTTTGACACATGTTTAAGTTTTTTTTTTAAGTCTGTTTACTTTCATCAATAAACGTCATTTGGATTAATAGAAAAACTTCTCTGGTTGCTTTAGTGAAACCTTTGAAGGGATTTTTAGGCGAGCAACAAATATCAAGTACAAATTCTTCCAATTTGCTGGTTTACTTATTTAGTCTCAGGCGTGTTCACGCACACTTCAGGGAAATCTGTTCATCTGTGATCTTTCACATTTGGGTGTTAGTGTAACCTGTTTATTGAACACCCAGTAGCAACATCAAGATTACTGCCCCCATCCCCCCTGCTTCCCCTTTTTTTTTTTTTTTTTTTTTTTTTTATAGACGAAACTGACACTAAACCAAGAGCAGCCTTATCTTGGGGACATTGTAGGCGGCCATGACAGGTTATACACCATTTAAAATTTTTTGCATTATCTTGTTGCGTCTGTGCCGGTCTGAGGCGAATCATCAAAGACACGAGATCAGCGGTTGGCTATGACATGGTACCCTGTTTATGCAGAACTCGGAGTAGCAGGCATCGTGTTAAACTCTCACGACCGTCCAACGGCATTCCTTACATAAACAAACGTTGAACAAACTGGTGTTGCACTCGAAGTGGAAGTGTGATTTCACGTGACAGTAACACAGTAAGAGACGCTTTATTGGTTTTCTTTTGCGTTAAACAGAAGGGGACAGGTGAGCTCTGCTGTGGGGTGATAAGCGCCTCGGGAAATACAGACAACAAGTCTCCTAACATTGTTTAAGGGGGATAAAAGAGCAGTGTTGAAACAACCCGAGACACTGAGGAGACAACAGTCGTCAGCAGTGCTTTGTCATGTGCCTTGTTTTTTCTACTTATTTGTTCCCAGTTACTTCCTGGCTTTCAAAGCGTGAGATCACTCTCATTTGCAGACTTGAGATTGTCTGTCTTTGTGCGGCACGTTGTCCACCATCTCCGTTATCTCCCACCTGTTCCTTGGGGATCAAACTGGATTTGCGCTCTCTCTTCTTCTTCTTCCCCACAACACTAGTTTGTGCCGGCATGAGCCAACGGAAGGTGTTATTGAGGATACACAAAATTCACACTATAATGAGCGGTGACAGGATGTCACCCACTCTGCCATAGATCAACCGCCACCCCTGCACCCACCTGCACCCATCCAGCTGAGTCTGCCTGTTGGTGTGATGTCACCCGTGCGCCGCGTTCGTTCCTGCAGAACCGATCGGCCTGTTGATGGTGTTGCAACAAGGAGGCAACATTCGCACTGCGCTCCAAGGCTTGGCTGAACGTGTTCTGACGGTGTTGTGTTCTCATTTAATAGCTTTACTTTTACCATCCTCCGCTCCTCATATGGCCTTGTCCAGTTTGTCCTCCCTCCGATACCTCTGATCTCTTTGGAAAAATCCAGAGAGCTGCCCCTCACTCTCTGTGGCCTTTGGCTGTGTTTGATCATTGGTTGAGTTATAGACGTCTCTGTGACTCATAACTCAGACACCAGACTCAGATGTCAACATAACATATGTTGTTTTCCTGCTCGCCTGCCACACAGTGTGTGTGAATAGATGATGTAGGGAAGAGTATGGGAAGTCTTGTGCTCTGAAGCAGCCGTGTCCAGCCTTGTTACCTTTGGATATCTCAAAATAAAACAACAGCATCGCATCAGCTTGGGACTTTGGATGTGAGTTGGGAACAGTTCAAAGAAAGAATAGTTTTATATCCTCTGATTGTTTCAGTCGACATATTTTAGAAGTCTGAAGAGACATGAGTGTCCAATGTTCAGCAATATAAAAAACAAGTGATTTTGGGTAGCAGATTTCTTTTCCTCTCACTTTTGACCCCTCGGATTCATTGGGTCCCAACTCAGGTTGGAAACCAACTACTTGGCCATTTTCGAGAAGTGTCTGCACCACTGAAATGGTTCCACACACTGCAGAATCTTTATGGTTATATGAAATGACCTTCTTGGATGCTCTTTTTACAATTTCTTAAAATTTCCAAACCTTTCAAGTCTTGCCTTGGCTCGACTTTGTTTTATTATACCTCTGTGTTTCCTATATGTACTGAAAAGAGCCAACTAGGTGGAGACTGAACAGTGGGAGTTCAGGCAAGGTTCACACGTAGGCTAACTTGTTCCAAATGAGTGTGAGGAATTCCTGCGTCCTCGCTCACCTTATTAACCAAACATCACCTTGTCAGGCCCTACATGCCTGTTCAGATCCCCTCACCCCCCCTACCCCCCTCCCGTGTGCCACACATAATGAGATGAGTATCTCAAATCTGCTTTCTTTAATTAAAGATACATGACAAAGTCAACTCTTCACCAGTATCCTCTTGGCTTTTAATACGCTCTCTCTATTGTGATAAAATAATTCCCATAAGGAAGTGATTACATATTTGGATAATTCTCAGCAGATGTGCAAAAATGTCAAACAAGTTAACAAGGCTATGATGGAAGTGTAGACTGTGTCCCTGTTGAAGCGGTTTGCCGCAGCGTTGTGGAAACAGTCTCCTGAGGTTATAGCCCAGCGATGGTGGTAAAGTGATTGTTCAGTAATTTTTTTTGGCTTTATGCACTCAGCAACTTCAGCCATTGTAAAAAAAAAAAAAAAAAATCTTTTGGGGGCAGTCCATCATGGCGACCTCTCAAATCTTCGCATGCAGTTCTTTCAACTTCAACAGACGTGAGGCCGGCCATCAGGAGAGAGGAGCTGCTTATGGCTCACGTATGGAGCACTTGTGCAGATAAAAGATTGCTTCCACAAACATCTGCCCCTCTTGTCAACAAAGACAGAGCTCGCCTTCAGCATTAATATGCTCCATGAAATGGAAAGGGAAAAAGCTTCAGGAAACAACCAAATAAGATTTGTGAATATCTTTTATTTTTACAATACAGGCCAGGAGGGCTTGAAAAACTGCAGGGGACAGGGTATTTGTCTGAATGTTTATTGTGTTTTGGGCTTAAATATGGTACCCACACGAAAAAAGAAAAACAAGGTTATTCTTTTTTAATTTTATGGAGTTTATTCATTTTACACAGACAGTGCAGAACGGAGGGTTATCAGCTAACTGGCATCTTTCAGAGTAAACCGGCTGTTGTAACATCTGCAGGAATAAAAAAAATTGTATATATCATCTAAATATATTCTGCACACCATTTACTGAAGACAAAGAGTGTTGTTTGTTTGGATCCAACACTCCACCCTCACCTACCGGAAGATAAAAGAACTGTTTCGATTTAAATAAAAAATAGTGTTTATATGCACTTAATGCCTGTACTTCTCGCCTTTGTTCAGCTCAGGAGAAAAAGATAAAGGCTAAATTGGCGATGCCTCTCAACAAAGGTGTTTTCTCCTTTGTGCTCCTCCATGTGAACAGTGAGACAATGTGTATAGAGAAAATACATGTAGATAGGAGAGGAGGGGGGGGCAGGGTGGGGAAGAGGAAAAAAAAAAGTGTTCACCTACAAGCAAAAAAGAAACTTTGGTAATTGCCATAACACAAATAATGAGAGGCTATGTAGGAAAGTGTTTGAAGAGCGGCCCTGATCAAGATAAGATTGGAGACTGTATCACGAGAGAGAGAGAGAGAGAGGGAGGAAGTGTTTTTCTGTCTGCTGCAGCTGAGAGGAAACTTAAGTGACAGAGTTACTTACACGAGCCAGACGCTGAGCCGAACCCTGCAGATACAACCAGGATAAATGCAGTTAAGGGTGTGACGAGGACGAGTGTGATTCGGATGCCGGTCGTGGTCGGGTGTAGTGCAGAAACGTGACACATTCGCACATACATTAGGTGTAAAAAGGTGTCTGCTTTTGGAGCTGCACAAAGCTTCACAATGAGGTGCACAATGTGGGTTTTGTGCCCTTTGAAACATATATCAAGTGTTGGTGAAGCAGTCGTCGCCCACTAGTGGACATGGTGCCACCATCTTGATGGCAACTTCTCAACGCCTCAACCAAAAAACAACCAAAAAAACCCCAAAACTGGCTCACCCTAACCCTGTCCTGTTACCATGGGTATTATTTTAGTTGGTAACACTTTATAATAAATACACACTATTAAGCATTAGTTAAGCATGAATAAATACTGAATTCTTCATTTATAACGCATGGATACTCATTAGTATGTAGTTTATAAATGCAGTTAGTGCTTATGAATGATGAATAAAACATTTTTAACTGTATACTAATAAGTATTCATGTGTTATAAATGATGAATTCAGTATTTAATGCTTAACTAATGCTTAATAGTGTGTAGTTATTATAAAGTGTTAGTTTAGAGTCTGGCCATTACACTATGCCATTTTTTTTATAAGACAGCTAATAACCCGTTTCTCCTGACAGCACCTCTAATCCCTGGATTACTGTAAACGTAACCAGGCATTATGGGTTAAAGCCAATCAAAACATTTTTGAATACATCATTAGATCAGGAAAAATGTCAACACAACATACTGCAATATAATGCAATTCCAGTTGTGCTATAAAAGCTGCCTTTGTTGAAGCCTCTTCTGTGTGTGGTTGTAGCATTGTTGTGTGCTGCATTATGCTGTCCACCTCCAGCATGTGTTGTCTGCTGTAAGGAGCTGTGGGGGGAATCACATACAGGATAGGCTGCTTAACTTTTTATTTGGATAAAAGTTGAACAGAGCTTGTAATAACACGAACAAATCAGATGCACATGATTCACTGCAGCAGGAGTTCCACCGCTTCGACCTATAGGTGGGAAAACACCTGTTTGCAAAAAAAAAATAATAATCATTTAGCACAAATTAAACAATAACACACTTCACATTCATAATGATGTCAATGATGCAAATTGCCCTGCACACTCTGAACCATTTTCTTTTGGGTGTAATTATCAACAGCTGCATAACAAATGAATATCAGGGTAATAATGATTAGGATAACATGAGGCAAGACCTGGTGGTGAACCAATGATATTTTGCAAGGATACGGCTTTATTAGCTTTATGTGCATGTCTGTGTTAATAAAATAAATAAATAAGAGCACATATGCCTACCTGTTGTTGCATCAGACAGAGAAACAGAGAAGTGGAGTGTTTGGAGAAGATCATACTTTCCATAAGAGATATGCGCTATTGTTTGGGTTTCACATGATTGATGCTTGACTTAATCCAGTGCTCTTTGCGCCTTCCCGGGAGGGTGAGGCGGTCTCTTTGTGCTTTTCTGTCCCATGTGAAGCAAACCAAAGCGGGAGAGTGAGGGTCATAGCTATTCGGCAGGGTACCAGATCCTTCCCACCGGCACATCTGCATGTGAAATCGCCATTTCACCCCTCCACACTCCCTAATTGTTGCTAAAATTATTTGTGAAATTGCCTTCCACCAGGAGTGTTTTCCACGGCAATTGTCACACAATTTTATATGCACGGTGGGCCTACAGAGTTGACACATGCACCTCTTCTTTTCTGCCATATGTGCTCTTTTTATTCGAGTTTAATAGTGACGCTTTTTTTTTCTTTCTTTCTTTCTTTTTTTTTTTTAACAATTACCTTTAAGCAATTACTCTTGTGTGTTCTGCAGGGCAAGTCAACCTGTTGTCATCAATAGCGGGTCGATCCAAATGTTGTAATTACCACAAGAAGCTATAGGAGCGATTTAGATGTTCATGCTGCGCACATTGACTTAATTGAAAGGTTAACAAGCCAAATGCATCGTATAGCCAGACAGAGGCTCAGCGCAGCTCTGTCCATCCACACGCAGCAGCAGGAAAACCTGACTCAATCATTTTAGGGCCGTGATTTTGTGTTTGTGATTTTTTTTTCTTTCCCCCCTACATGAAGCATGCGCGCGCTGGGTATGGTCGAGTAACTTTGGACACGAGACATTTTATAGAGAGATCATTTTTTGATCAGTGAATTCAGATATATCTAGCCTATTTTTTTTCTTCCATATATGATATTTCAATGGTAAATGTAATTATTTTCCAGCAGAAGATGTGAATAATAAACTATATTTATACAACTTTGAATCATGATTTTTGTTTGTTTGTTTTCTTTTATTCATCTTTTTTTTTTTTTTTCTGGCGTTGCTATAATTTTTTTTTAATACAATGTTTTTCCTCCTATTTGTTTTTTTAGGAAGAAAGAAAGAAAGAAAGAAAGAAAGAAAGAAAGAAAGAAAGAAAGAAAAAAGACGGGGGAAAGGAACGGAAGATACGATCATTTTAAAAGCATTAATATTCCACAGGTTTGATCAGCTGAGTATCATGGAGGCAGACACATTTTTGAAAAGAGCGGATTTTGAATAACATTTAGACATAATAACATTTTGAACCGGGGTTTGGTGGATGGGGTCTTATGAGGGAGGCAGCAGTGAATTAAAAGTGGAATGTGCGGCTCTGATTGGTCGACCGGCTCCTGACTAAACCCACTCTCTTTCATCCATAAAAGAAAGGCCAGGCAGCCTATGGGAGCGCTCGGCTGTCTCCTCCTACGACATGCACGAAAGTTGGCCACTTAAACTACTTCCAACCAGCCAGCAGACATTATACTGAACCCAAACTACACCAAGGGAAAAGAATAACACTGCATTTCCCCTCACAATTCAAACACACAACTTTCGGTGCAGCTTCCTCCATTTTTGCAGACTTCCCTGTCCAAAGGGTTGTTTTTTTTTATTTCATATGTTGCTGTCTTTATTTTATTTTTTAAAATACATTGGCACGTTCATCGCTTCAGAGGAGAGCATCTCTTTTATTTTTTCCCCGGTGGAAGAAGGGCTTGTCCAGTTTCTCCGCCTGGGATTGGGATTTGACAGCAAAGGGAGCATCTTTTTTTGAACATTGTGAAGACGTCACTGGTTTTTGACGTGGACTTTGAGAGAGTGGCAGACTCCGGTTTTGTTTGTCTCGGTAGCTGCAGGATGGCTACTTTACCAGGAACAGTGCCTCGGATGATGCGCCCTGCGCCAGGCCAGAACTACCCCCGAACCGGCTTCCCTCTGGAAGGTAAGGAGAAAGAGAGAAAAAGCGAGCAAAAAACAAAACAAAACAGTGACAGCGTGTGTTTGACGTGTGTGTGGACTGGTGCTGTGACAGAGCTCATCAGGACTGCGCTCTGTCAGCTCGTAGCGAGGCTCACACAGACACAGTTTGTTACCGGCGACATGCTGCGAAATAAAAACGGAGGGCGAACAAACGCGACCTCCAGTCACTGATGATTAAAGTTCACAACCTGAATGAATGTAAAGTGAAGGTGTGTTCTCAGACCAGCGGCGGCCGCAGCGTTGGCGATCAGCTCACAGCTTTTCAAAATAATGCTCCGTTTCATCTCAGTGATTTGATTGTTGCACTTAGGACTTAATTTGTAATTATTTTAATTCGATTCCAGACTCAGTAATTCCTGCTCCTTATGACAACATGAAATATTTATAGTGACACCGATTTTATTTTCTAATTTATGTATTTATTTTTAGATTTTTAATGATTTGGCTTTCAAATTACACTTGATTTGCATTTCTAATAATAATCATAATCATAATCAAAATAATAATAATAATAATTGGGCTAAAAAATACTCTATTTGAAATGATCCGTTCTACAAAAAAATTAATCCAATCCACTACTTATTTTATAATTATCCAGATGATAGAACAACATTTTTTTTATGCAGGATTTTTTATTTTTATGCAGTCCAACCTCTACTGATACAGATACAGACAACAACAACAACAAAAACTAATTTAATTGGTAATTTTTTTTTACTCATATGCCCATCACACTCGAGTATATGGGAACATATGGGCGGAAAAAAGATCACTTTGTATTTGCATGCATTTATGGAAACAGTTTTCCCATTACACCCAGTTCGTGCTCAAGTGTCCTGGACTGAAATGTACAAAAACCACGTAGCTCGCAAGTTACTCGAGCTCCGGGATTTGTTCAAGTGGCCTGCTGCTGGAAATGGCAATAATACACACAGCAAAGAGATGGCTCAAAGGATCACATCAATATTTGTACAGCATGACTAGGAATAATCAAGGTGGGAAGTGTCACCCTGTTTAGTGTCTCTTGAATGTGGAATTGGATCCTGAAGTGGCCTCGGATACATCCTGTCAGCCAGACTCATGCTGGATGAATTTGGCACAGCGCTCTTTCTCAAATTGTAGAATATGATAATGTGCGTAAACTGCGTCCCATAAATAGTCAGCAACATGTCAACACATGCCACTGATTGACTCCAACGCCGCCTAAATTTTGTAGCGTCGTCCACTTGGGAGTGAACATCTGCAAGCTTTAGAGAAACATGACGTGTGGTTGTTTTTGGTTGTTTTTGAGACTGTTGTTGTTTATTGTGGCGCAGTGTCCACCCCTCTGGGCCAGGGTAGGGTGAACCAGCTTGGCGGAGTGTTCATCAACGGGAGGCCCCTGCCAAATCACATCCGACACAAGATAGTGGAGATGGCCCACCACGGAATCCGACCCTGCGTAATCTCGCGACAACTGCGAGTTTCTCACGGTTGTGTCTCCAAGATCCTGTGCCGGTACCAAGAGACCGGATCGATCCGTCCGGGGGCCATAGGAGGCAGCAAACCCAGGGTGAGTGGAGGTCCGTGACCGGGTCTGTGGGTCACGGCAGCGCGAGGATGGGCGGCATGGTGGGTGGTGCGGAGGGGCATGAGGAGACTGACACCTGAGTGAACCCAGGTCTGATGCTGCGTTACCACAGCATCATGATGGAGAGCAAAGATAAAGCTAATAAAATATATTTAACCTCCTCTCTTTGGATGTCTTTGTGATGTCTAAATAATAATAATTACAACATTATAATAATGTACTTGATAAGCGAGCACTTTTATCCCCTAAAATTTTAGTTACAGGTAACCTGGAACATATTTTCTGCACCAACTTTTATGGCTTCCGTTTAATTTTTCCCCTAATATTAGCATCAATATCCAATATTTTAAATAATGATGAAAAATAATAATAAAGCAGTAGCCTAACTGGAGTTAGAAATAAAAAATACTGAGAGGTTTGTTGATAGGAAATTAGTTTTCACATGGTGTTTATAGAAGTTGGTTGAACTGTATTTAGAGCGTTTAATACAAAATAGTGCTCATGTCTCATCATTTTCCATTATGTTTATTATCATGCACGAGGGAACGTAGATCTTCACTGGTGTTTAATAATTATTTTATAGTGCCGTTGAAACCTGTTAATAGTTGGTCTATTTCTTTGCCTCCTCTAGTCACTGGCATATGATGTTGCCATTAAAATTATAGGCTGCATCATTTAACCATTATTATTTCTAGATCCTGTTTGTTTTATTTTTTTATATTTCTGGCTAGTGCAAATATTGATTTTGTTTTATAATTTCTCTCAATTAAAACGGTCTAAAATTGTCTCTTTTTTACCTCCCCTTCGTCTTTTTTCCTCCTTCACATTCACACCATTTCAAACCTAAAGCAGGTGGCAACTCCTGACGTGGAGAAGCGGATCGAGGAGTACAAGAGAGAAAACCCGGGTATGTTCAGCTGGGAGATCCGGGATAAGCTGCTGAAGGACGGGGTGTGCGACAGAAGCACAGTTCCTTCAGGTGAGGCTTCATCTGGTAAGCTGCACTTTTTTTTCCCCTTATTACAGCGAGCACTGCAGCATCACCTCTGAATGAGCATCACTTTGAATCCAACCTGTTTTAAGCCCCAGTTACTGATAATAATAATAAAAAGAAAAATGTTTGAGTGTAGCAGGAAGCACACCTACAGCTGACTGACCCAGAAAAAAACAGTCATTCTGTTGGAAAAATGTGCCTTTGGTTCCTTCAGTAGTGAATTTATATTATTGTATTAATAGTGTAATGTTGCCCCTTTTATGATAGAATTTTCTTTTATTTGAAACATTTTCTCAACGCAGCTGCTTCCTGTAAAACTTTTTACCTGTGCTATTTTTTTTGTATGGTTTCCTTTAAAAAAAGAAAAGAAAAGAAAGAAAAAATGTATGATAGGATTATTATGGTTCTTTTATGGGTTTTAGGGCTAATCACCCATTTACCTTTTTGTTGCCATTAGTGAGCTCCATCAGCCGCGTTTTGAGGGCCCGATTTGGCAAAAAAGATGACGAGGATGACTGTGATAAGAAGGATGAAGATGGAGAAAAGAAAACAAAGCATAGCATCGATGGCATCCTCGGTGATAAATGTAAGTTAACAGCAGAAAGTATATGGCCCTTTTTGTATATGTCTGAAATAATAAATCATTCCTATGATTATTCTAATAATTATTATTATTACTAGTCAGAGTAAATTGCAGCCTTGTAAGCAGGAAGCAAAGTGTTTTAAACACACTTCCCACTCCACGTCCTCTTGGGAAATTGTCCCACATCCGAGCTGCAGCTAAACAGAATTTATTCCTGCTTTTAACTCCGCAGCCAGCAGTTGTTCATTTACTCAATTATTTATGAGAGCTTGGCAGAAGGTATTTAACTGCAGAAAATTAATTTGTGTGGCGAATTCCTCCTCATTCATTCAACTCATTTAACGACCTCCAAACGACAGCTGACAGTTGACCCATTTCACAATCGATGTCAGTTCACTGACATTTCACCACTTGTCAGTTAAAGAGGAAATCAATGTTCATATTATTATTTGCTCTATTAGTAATGCTGCGAGGAGGGAGGAATAAAGCTTTTGACGCAGGTATTCGCTGTCAGTATTTGTCAATAGCATTTGCAAGCTTTTAATAGCCTTAAATACAGAGACGTGTCATGTGGGTTTCATATTTATGTGGCATATTGTAAAGATTTAAATATAACTATATAACACCATCACATGCAATTAGACTCTAAATTAGAAAATGTGAGGTTTTGACTTGGAGGTCTTTGACAGCAGCAGCAGCTGTTTGACAGTTTACAAGACAAACTCTTGATTTTATTGTCATGTATTTATCAGGTTTTACTGGTTTTCTCAGTCATGGGGAGTGAAAGTTGCGCATCCTCCCAACGATAGCTATAAAGCTTGGCTCTTTGGATGATCAAACATGTGTGAATGAGGTTTAGATAAGAGTCTAGAAACACTCCCCTCCTGTTCCCCTTCTTTTTTTCTTAAAAAAAGAAGAAAAAAAGACACTGCCAAAGATTTTTCAAACTTGAAGATGGACTTCACGAGCAAAAACCTCCCCTCTATTGACGCTTTTCTAAAGTGAGGAGTCCGAGGTACAAAAGCAAATCCTGGAAAGCATGGGCAGCGAGAAAAGGAGAGTATGGGCCCGTCCATTCTCATTCAAACACTCGGGTAAAAGAGAGAGAAAAGTTTGGACAAAGGGCAAGGAGAGACATAAAAGGAGATGAATTATTCAGTGCGCCCCGCTGGTAGATAGTTTTGTAATTTTATATAATGGCGTTGGAAAAGAATCAGTTGATAGCGTGAAAACGGTCTCTTTTTTCTGTCACACCATGCATTAATGTTACGTGAAAAAAATGTCACCATTTTGTTGCAAATATCTCAGATGGTTTGTGAATTCTTCTGCCTGCAAATGACCTGCATTTTTTTTTTTTTTTTTGTGGGTAGTCTGTCCATTACGCACAGCTCGCGCTGCACGAGGACATGTTGCTGGATAATGTGATAGTCTGACTTTTAGAGTATTAACTACATTACCACTGCATTATTATTGCCTTTCTACTGTTAGTACAAAATATCCACATAATGTTCCTGCATGTGTGTGTGTGTGTATTTTTTTTTTCTTAGCGCTGCTTATGTTTTAAATTGGGGACTGAATTACGATGCTATAAAAAGAGACGCACCCTGTGCGTAATGCAGTTTAGACTACCGGCATCCGGATGGCACTTAATAATGTTAATACTTATTAGAGTAAGCACTGGAAACGATGGTTGCTGAATAGGTGGCTGTGTTCGTGCCGGGTGTAATAGCTCGCAGGCATGGTAAGAAATGTATTTATCCCCAATCAGCCCCTCACTCTCCGAGTTTGAAGCACAGCCCTTATGTGGAGAGGGGTTTTAAAGCAGATTAAATAGAGCCTTTTATTTCTTTTCACTTTCATCTCAGAGCGGAGCTCACAGTGGCTCGCCCTGGGCACAAAATTCATGAGATTTTTTTTTTCGTTTACTTATCCAGATTTTAAGACTTTATTTATTTATCTATTTGTTTATTAGGTCTGTGTATTTGATTTATCCCAGCACTAATCTAGCTTTATTGAACGTGTATATAAACTGTTAAACATATTACAGTATTTTTGAATTTTATTTTTTGCTGCATGGAGATGACTGTTATTTCTCAGACGGGTGTAGGGGGGAAGGTAAACCAACCAAAAACTCAGGTTTAATGCGCTGAAAATAGTTCCTCCTTATAACCCCCCCTTTTATTTAATTCGGATCACTGTTTAACCGTCTGGTGATCAGCAAGCGCAGACCCTGGTCCTCCCACCTCTCTGTTTATGTAAAAACAAGTTCCCTCTCCCTGCTGCCAGAGTTAAATTACGCGCAAGGCGCAGGGGAAAGGTCGCACTAAATCTGCACAAACTTGGGCATCATCCTCGTTCTGTGCGCCACACCGGTAGGAGAGAGGAGGTGAATCATTTGTCCGGCGTCCATCTGCCACACTGATGCATCCAACCTGACCGTCAGATGAGGTGGAGACAGGCGATTGACACTTCAGCAAATCGCAGGATTACCTGGGGTCGTCAATCTAATTAAACAGATGCCACGTGGGATTATATCCGAGCATGAGGGAGGGAAAGTGACAGACGGGCGGAGAGGTGTGTGGAAGTCAGACAACCTAAAGATCCAGGTTAGGAGGGAAGCAGGAGGAGGAAGCTGGCTGTGAGATGCTTCATTGTAACCAGAACTTTGTTCCTAACATGTTTGGAAAGCGTTATGGTCTCCGGGTTATCATTTCCCACATTTCTGTTTCTGTGTGAGCAGAAAAATACCTGCAAGGTTTGTACATTTAGGCTACGTCATGCGTCAAATATGCAAAAACGACATTTTATCCTCCACTCACAGGTTCACTCGTGTTTTTCTGCAGAAACAAAAAACACACACAAAACGAATAATTTGTGCTGTTATTAAGGATAAATCGGCCTCCAGAGATGGAAAGTGTGAAAAGCTGCCCCCTCCGTGCCTTTCCACGTCACAAACACACATGCCGGGCATTGCGCGCACGCACGCACGGACGCACACACTGACACGCGCACACTTTCGTGCACACACAACCCAGTCTCTAAGTGTATGGTAATATAATGTAGCTATATTTCGGGTCTAAAGCCGTGCTGAATGAGAAGGACAGGGGAATGAAGCGAGAGACCACTTCAAACAAATCCATCTGGAACAGTGTGTGAGAGAGATTCAGTGAAAGTATGGGGAAGTTATTTAGCTATTAATAACGTTTTTTCCTCAGGCATTGAGAGTGACTCCATCTGCACTTTCTCGCAGCTATTTGGCTGGGTGGAAATTGAGGGAGACCCAAATGTTGGGCAGAGATAACATACCCATCATAGCCCAGACCCTGCGCTGTGCTTCACTGCATTAAACTCGGATTAACCTCCCCTGTCCCCGCAGCCACTCAAGCCACATTTCACTGGAATTTACATCGGTAGGCCTACATTTTTTTTTATATAAAGGGGGCAGGAGCTAAAAGACAGGACATAATCGATAGTAAAAAATAAATAAATAATAAAAAATAAAATTAAAATAATAATAATAAAATATATAAAAACATTTTTTATATAAGCTATAGGCTATTTTAACATTTGCAGTAGCTAAACGAATTAAATGAATAAAACGTGCAAACAATAATGGACTAAAACTAATTTTAATAGATTTCTATTTTCACCTGCTCCTGGTGCTCCATTTGCTAGAAGTCAACTACTGTAGCCTAGCCGTCTAATGTTAGCCTACCCTCAGCTGCGTCAATCTGATGAGCTAATTTGGGGTATTTCTTCGCGTCAGAAAATACATCCACGGAGTCGAGCAAGTTCGGTAGGCTTTATCACACTACTTTTCTGAAGTCTTTTAATTTTTTAGGATATATTTAGTTGCACTGCCATGTTTGAATTTAAATGTCATTTCCTGTGTTTCTTGTAGCCTACAGTGCTGCTTTGATGATAAAGCCTAGCTTGTGAATTTGCTACAGGTGAAAGCTAACTACCTGCCGTCGTCCTGTTACGGTTGTCATAAACAGGAGCAGGTTGACATGTCTCTGGTTGGTGGTTATTTATCATATCATAACCTTTAACAGCCACTCGGTAATTGAAAGACTTGAAAATAACATGTAGAAATAGTTAGCACATTAACTCCATGGCTAGCTTAAATAACGGCTAACTTAGCCTTCTTTGGTTGTCAAGGAAAGTGTTGCTTAGTGACGGTGTTTCATAGGTTCCTCGGTGTTACCTGAGATGGTGTGACAAATGTCTATTTTGGCCCAAATAATAGACTAAAATTGTTGGTATTATTGACTATTTTACCTGTCAATTGAAGAAAAATTATACATTCTAAATTTTCTCAGGCCTACAGGCTTCTACAGCACTGAGCAGGCTGTGATGAGAGAGCATCAATCATGTTGTTTAGGCTACTTTGTTGTAACATTTATTATTCTGTTTTGGTGACTTTTTTATTTATTGATGTCGGCTATTTTCAAAACTAGACAGCACATTAACTCTAGGTAGCTAGCTCAGAATCATATGGTGTTGCTTAGGCTAAAGACTGACTCTCCTGTTTAAACAATCAACCAATAGGGTGTAAATGGTGTGACAAATGTATGTAATTCAAGTAGTAATGTGCTACCCCTGAACAGAAAGAATTAAAGTATATGTTTATTAATTTTGCTAGGGATACTAGGATACTGAAGTGGCTTAATATGAGCACTACATGTAAGCATTTTAGGTCACATTTAACAAAAAATTGAATTTGGATTCAAACATAATGTTTTATTAGCTGTTATTTGCTATTAATGACATATCGCGATATTTGATGGTAGAGCCACTACCAGTGTAGCAAATTAGCCTATTGGTTCCAGCAAGGTAACACGAGCAAACCATGCAACATAATAACATGAAACCCATTGCTTATGAGTAATGAGTAATGCATCAATTTTTAAGGAGTGCAGTTTAAGCTTGTAGGCCTACCAAACCGGAGAGACATTTCAGTGTCAGGAGCTTTAAGTGTCGACAGCATTAGGCTAAGTAAAAAAAAAAATGGAGTAGGCTTAAATTCATTCTGTGCTGGCATTTGACTTTGATCACATCAGAAATATTCATGGAAGCACAAACACTGGCTCTGCCACCATTATCCAGGCTGACAGTGATACCTCTCAAGGCTGTCTATTAATTAAAGTGGCGCTTACCATGTGGGACGACTCCCTATCTGGGCACAAAAATGGTTTTTCCATCTCTTGTGGGGCTCTTGAAAAGGGGCAATCTTTCCTCTCCAGCTTCTTGTGGGAAATTTAACAGTGTACAGAGGAAGACATGGGGATTTCTAGCTCATTTATAAAGACGAGTTTATAATCCTTTCCTGCTTAATAACTTAAAAGGATTCAATTTCTCCCCTCATTTATGGGGTTATGATCACACATTGTTAGAAGCAGATAGTAGCATTTCAAGGTTAACATTTCCTGCTCGAAAATATCAGAATATAAGATGTAAGCCCATAGGTGCCATTTGTTTAGCCTGCAATTCTCCTCACAAATGCTGATAGGCCTATTTTAGATGTTGTTACTGTTAATGTGATAACAACGAAGAAGCTGAGAAAGACCAAGTTGATAAGATGTCTCTATGCCACCGAGCATTTTAAAATGATATGATATTTAATTATAGCATATAATTTAACCATCGAGAATTAAATTCAGTAGGCTTATGTAGACTCTGAGGATTGAATGTCTGGTTGGGGGTCTCAAACCATACGAGACAAATTAAAGAGGAAGTGTTGCCCTCCAGGTATCCTGTCACAACAGTAGGGTGCTTCAGCGCGTCTCCCATTTCTGTCTGTGTTTTATTCCGCCAATTTTCACTATGGGGCTCCAGGATCATGTGCTGTGCCTGCAGGGCTGTGGTCCAAAATAAATAGAGAATCTCAATTTTTCATCTTCTGTTTTTGCTCAAGTTGGACTTCCCTTTCTCTCTCCCTCTTTCTATGTCTAAGACACACACTCACAAAAACACACATACACTCTCAGCCTTAACATCAGCATCACAAATTCATGTCAACAGGTGTGGGTATTAGTAACAAAAGGCGCTAATAGGCAGGCTGAATTATGTGTAACTTCATTGTTCTAATTGCTGATTAGTTTTATTTGCTACACTATTTGATGTAGGTGATGTTTTGATTTGTTTTTTCCAAAAGGCTGGGAGTTATTTTAAGTAGCTAATGTATCTTTAAGGTGTTAATTTAATTTTCTAGCTTTATTTTGTAGCAGTAATTTTGTGCCATTGATGTAGGCTGATTTGTAAAGGCTATTGTTGTTTTTCTAATTTACCTTTTTTGACAAATTTTGTGTCATTTTCAATTTTGACAGTTTTTGAAATATTTCACCTTTAAATTTAATTTATTTATGATCTTACTCTTTCTTTGGCAAATGTCATTAACAACTCTAAGTTTTATACTGCAGACTAAGTCTGTTACAATATAGCCTTTAATATGTATAATACATTGTCCATTTTGTTTGCAGTATTATATTTATGCTGCTGTACATTTTTTTAAAATTATTATTACTATTTTTATTATGATTATTATTATTATTATGTCAGTACACTCTCAGCCCACCAACATACACTTAAACATTTACATTTCCACTTTGAGCGTTAATGCAGGCCTATTGCCCAAATTACCAGCGCTTTGTTTGCGGTAATGTTTAATTGGCTGGAAGAAGATGAATGAGTCTGACAGGAATCAGCTGTCCAGAGATTCCCCTGTGAGTTTGACTCGGAAATCATAACCTGACCAGCTTTTCCTGCTCTGAAACCAGCTCGTTGAACTTGTCACATCTAATTAGGGTGTTAAAACGCACCGAGTGCATCGGTGGGAAACAGTAGGTGGTTAGTCCGGGGCAGCCAATGAGGCCTTTTTGGGTCAGATGGTGCATGGGTAGGGTGTGTGTGGTGCGGGAGGGGTGGATGAGCAGCGTGGTTGGGTGGTGTTGTTGTTGAATTGGACTGCTGCGGGCTTTTATTTCTAAGCAGGCTGCTTTTTTTCCGCTATTACTTCAATTATGGCCATCCAGCAGGCTAAACAGGCCAGTCTGCATGGGCTGTAGCCTTGTTTTAATTAGGTATGAAATTAATTAGAGCAGACATCTATTAAAGACTTTTAAGTTTGGCTAATTTTTTTCCACAGAGTTTAAAGGTATAACAGTGGATTAATGGCTTACAGCCAAAATTACATTTTATTGCATCCGGTCATTTCTGTCCTGCCTCACTAACAGGTGTCAGGCAATCTCTGACTGAATGGAAAAGTAATATTTAATATACGTTTTCTCTTCCTCTTACAATATTATGTCATTATTCAGAAATTCAAACTTTGAAATTTGAATCCAGACATTTTCATTACTTCCATCACGTGTCCACAAAACAGCTTTTTGTCATTTTACAGTGACTAAGGTCCAATTTCCGCTGCCTTACCTCCATTCTACACTTATATATTCCTATATCTAAGTTTGTAAACATTTTTTTATACTTATTGTGCTGCTTAAGTCGGCTTTAGCTTCTGTGCAAATGTGAAAATACAATTGTCTTCGATAGCCATTTTAAGAGGTCGCTTTCTCTTTTTATTGAATCCTTTTTTTTCTTGTATTAGTACAAAAAAGCCCTGTGATGTCTGACAGCCTACTCTCACCATTGTTAACATGAACAGCCACTAGAAAAGGACGAGAGAAAGAAGAGGGAGGAGAAAAGGCCCTTCTGTTATTTTCTGTCTTGAGACTTGCTGCATAGGCTATTCAGGCAAGTTGATGAACTCCTCCAAAAAGTTTATTAAGGGGCTGCAAAACAATAAGAACTAAAGCCTTTGGGTGCCTGGGCAGACAGTTTATAAACTAGCTGCTATTGTGCCTCAAAGGCAGATGCATGAATACTTTTCAATGGGGCCTTCAAACTGACACGATCAGGCTGGACAGCAGCAGTTTTAAAGGGAGAGAGGGTGCTTCTGCAGCAGCTCAGAATTAATGTACATCTGCAAAGGCAGGGGGAGGGGGAGGAGGAGGAGGAGGAGCTGGGCACTGTCTGCTCCGGCCATGCTTTCCCTTGGGCTTTACACTGTGTGTTTAAATAAACACAAACTAAAAGGAGAAATATAAATATGTGTTTGGGTCAAAAACCACTTCCCTACGCCTGCAAGTCCTCTGAAGAATTAGAAACGTGGCCGTGCAGCACAGGATCTGCATTAGTGAGTTATGTTTTCATGTTTATTTTTTCTCAAAGAGCACAGGTTATTTTCAAGAGAACTCCAGAAAGTCTGTCCCGTGAATCATCATGAAAGCAAATGGCTTAATGCGCTGCATCATAATTTTTTTCCCACTACAACTAATGCTATATTTTGAGTGTGGAAATTGCACAAGCTGTTACGTGCAGAGTGTGACAATTGGCGCTTCCTGTTAGTGCTGAATTTTAAACAAAAAAGATTCCAAATGCCCCTGATCATTTCTGCACCTAAAGCAAAGACAGAAATCTGTTGTATCCTTGTGGCTCCACTGTTGATATATTTCTTTCGATGGGACACACTGGTTACGCACACTCAAGAAGATACATTATTCCCCTCCTTTTCAGCAGACAATAGACTGTCACTCTTCATCCCTCTTCCCTCCTCTGTTCCTCCCTCTCCAGCTTTCTCTTTTAGTCCTCTCAGTCTCTGGCTCTGTGCCTCACAACATCAGAGGGAGTCCAGTGATTTGTGACCCCAGCAACCCACACTTAATCTCGCTAAAGAGGGGGAGCATCCAGTTTGCAGCTTGGCGGGCCCCAAATAGACCAAGCCTGCTCTGGCAGGTGTCAACATTAGCAAACAATTGGTCCCCAGTCCCATGCCCCATACCCCAGTGCGACACTGAACCTAAACTATTTGAGGCGCACTGAAAGAAACCACATAATAGGGAATGTGGAGGGGAGGAGAGGAGGGGGAGGACAAGGGAGAGATTACACTCTCAGACAGCTATTAGCAGGGATGAGGCTTTTCTAAACAAACACAAAAAAAGAAGACGATCAATACTGTGTTAGTTTACCAAGTGGAGTCATCATTGTGGCTTTGGAGTATTTATTTTCTGCTCCATTGTTTTTCTCGACTTCTCAAACGTCTGTGGGCAGCATTGGCAATCCAATTTAGTTTTGGAGGGGGGGGGGTCCCTGGGAGGGCTATTTCTTCTGGCGGGTAGTTGTGTGTTTGCGCTTGCAGTGGGCAGTTCATTCATAGATTTGGGCTTGTAATGAATCCTGATTGGTGAGTATTACCTTCAGCATAGTGGACAACGACTGGGCTGTCCAGGGGGAAAACAACACTCAGGGATGACAGAGCTCTGCAGCCCTGTGGGATTTCAAGTCCCTCTACTTCATTAGACAGGAGTGTCTTAGCAAAGAGAGCAAAGGAAATGGGAAGAGAATGGGTTGACATGTGGACTGTTGCTGCTCTCGAGTCAGTATGTGTCTTGACAAGAGGGCCAATGTTTTTTAAAGGCCATTTATTTATCTCTCACTGCTGATTCCTCGCCATGCTACGAGGAGAGACAAGTGTTCTCAGTGGGGGAGATTAGTTTCAAAGGTTTTAATGGAAAAACCTATAGTATTTGTTATCAGACAGAAATCTCATTTAATTGCTTTGAGATTTCCTCTTGGCATCTTTCGGCTTTGCGTCTGGAAAAAGAAAAAAAAACAAGGTAACATCGACTGAAACAAGCGTCCCGCTGCAGTTGTTGTGCACAAACCATTAAAGAAGCTGCCATCATTTTTCTGCAATAAACAAGCGTAATTAACTGACCTCACGACCTTTACAGACAATGGTGGCTGTTGTCAGCAAGCACCAATAACAATGTTAACAAGCAATAAACTGATTGTGAGCATTCATGGCATCGCAGCATCACACGCCATCGAAAATAAGCCCCAGACACAGACTCATCAGATTGTATACTTCTCCCTCTATTGTCCCTGTAAAAGACTGTAGGTTCTGGGCTTTGTCTCCACTAGGTGAATTGCCCAAGGGGACAGACAGTTTACAGAGTGATTTCAGCTGTAAGCAGTGTTTAATTAAGCATGTAATTTCATAAATTGTCGTCATTTTGCCTCATAAGTTTTCCACCAAACAATCCATTGCTGGCTCACAGGGAATAATGACAAAAACCTTTAAAACAAAATGTGTAAATGGTCCACCAGTAATTCAGCAGTGTATTTAGGCGAGATATATCATGCATAGTCACCTCTCATTTAAGTCAAGTAAAATTTTAAAGCAGAGAAGTCTTCTAATAATAGGTCAAACTAGTTCATTGCTGTCTGTTTTTATTCTGTTGAATTTGACAGTTTGCTTTTCAACCTTATGAAAGAAAGTCTTTATTCTAGTGTTTATTGGTTGCTTTTTCAACATCTCACATTTTAATAGGGTTTGTTTTATTTCCATTATCTATTTCAGGAACATTAAGCCAATTGGTGATTATTTAATCAGTTGAGAAGTGGTCAACTGCAATTATTATTATTTCTCTAAACCATTGTCTGCATAGCATTTACATTTTCCTATTGTTAAAGTTTTCTCTGTGTTTTGAGGAGTGTAAAATAGATGGTATAGTCCAATTGAATTCCCTGCCTGCCTGAGGTAATCTTGGGAAATTTTGAAGATGGACAGTCTAATAATGAGCAGGACTTTTGGCAGAAATAGATCTTTGTCTCGGTGATTAAGCCATTGTTATTCTGCCAAACAATGAAGCTGAAGGATCACAAAAATTAGTATAGAGTACATCAGGACATCTCAGGCTTTATTATGTCCATGTTAAATTGTGCAATGGATGAACAGGTCAGAGCCACACAATTTATTGAAAGAAATGTAGTTTCCTCCAATTCGCTTTGCCAGCTAGGGTTGTCAAACTCTGACAGCTGGCACTGATCGGGACAGTGTGTTGCATTATGACCATCCACATGGTTACCATGGAGCTGCATTAGAAAAGACAAAAAGCATTTCTGCCTAATTTTATTACAATATAGAAATAGCCCACATAATGTGCAACAGTAATTACGTTTAGCACAGTGTGCCCGTGCTCCCCCTCAGTGATGAATGAGAGACACTGACCATGGTCTGCTAGTTTAAGAATCGCCATTAGCCTATGCTACTTAACGCCAGAACATTTCACATTTTATGCTCTTGATCTGCTTCGCCGCTGAAATATTCATTTGTTTTAATTGTGCATGTTTTTTTTCCCCCGTACCCACAAAGACAATAAACATGTTCCCTAAGTGTTGCGAATCAGAAATGTGTTTTTTCCCACCAAGTTAAAATGTGAAAGCAGTTGTCCAAACAGTGGGGTGGAGCTCCTGTCCTAGCCGACAAAATAACAACTTCAAATGTTGTCCCCTATTTTCAACTAATGGGCTTATTTCTGCATCGTCAGTCATTCTCTCCTTGGGGAATATGTAGTCTCAGTATAAAAAGCTTTGCTACTGTGCCACATTACAACCCCTCAATATGGAGGGATCTCAGAAATTAATGCCAGCACTGTAATGCTTCTCTGTGCCCAGAAAAAAAGCTCTCTACAGGAAATATTCATTTAATTTCCAAACATAAAAGGACTCTTTGGTAACAGTTTGTTTACTTACAGTCTACTCAAAGCGAACCATATAATACAGTAGTATAATAGTTATTTTAATAATACATTAAACGATTTCATAGTGAACACGGAGATTGTTTTCTGAACTATACAAACCTTACATTTACCTATTAATTAAACATCAGACATCAAACACCAGACGTTTTTTTTTTTTTTTTTTTAAGCTTTGTTCGCATGAATCTTGAGTTTTTATTAAAGTTTTGATCATTCTCCACAACTCTTCCTTTTTTCTTTTTTTTTCTTAGTGTCCTCTATATCACTCAAACTTTTCCACAATATTTGCTGCCCAGCCTTGTCCAGAAAATTAGGAAACTTCCCTTGGGCACATAAAAATGTCCGCTGTGCATTCCTATACTGTGCCCAGTAATCTCTCTTTGGCTTTGTTGAGAAAATGATTTGTTCCTCCAGGAGACCTCGGCTCATAGCCCTGAGACATTACTGTTTGATTTCCTGCGTAGGTTTTTAGAGCTTTTTGCTGGGGGACCGGGACTCTGGCTCCAGTGCCATTTGGCAGAGACCCCCATGGGCTTCTTTTTACTTTCTTGTGCTCTGTTAATTTCATTACTTTCGCTGTGACCTCAATTAGCAAAGACTGGAGCTCAGGCAGTGACATTCTGCTCCGCACAAGAGGAAGAAACCTGGTGTAAAGCTCGGTCTTAGCGGGGAAGTGAGAGGTGGCAACAGTCTTCCTAACAAGGTTCACATTCAGTATCCTCTGAAGTCTTTATGGGTGCATGTGGCTCTGTTAGATCCTCTGTAATCTGTCTTTGTTCTAAAAACTGCCACAGTGGAAGACAATAGGGCGATTTAGCAAGTAAATTCATATATGCTTATATGTAAACGTAGGATTTTGCTGTGTTAGAAGAGTAGCTACAACAGATCCAAAGAAGTCTTTCAGAACTATTATTTATATTTCAAAAATAAATGAACAGCGCTCTTGAGAACATTTGCCTCGGCCAGAAAAAAGTATGTGTGAAAGCCAAAAGCAACCCATCATATTGTCACTAAATTACAAGTTTTAGTTAGCAGTATATTAAAGAAAAAGAATCCCACCCTTCAAGCCCTTCACGCTTTCACACTCAGGCAGTGCAGAGGCATGGGGAGTCAATATGTCAGCGTTTATGGATGCCCTGCGGAGCTGCACAGGGCTGTCAGGCCCCTATTCATGCTCTAATGGCCCCCTGAGGAGCTCGTCTCTCCCGGCTGAAAAGGCCGGGAGGCCCAGTGGACGCCCTGTTGTTGAAGGTGAGCGTGCGCTCTCATGGACGCGCCGCGCCTTCATCCATATGACAAGAGCCATAAAAGAGCATCGCTCTCGCTGCTGCTCCCTCTCTGTCTCCTCTGCTTTCTCTTGCGCCCTCCCCCTTCCTCTCGCTCTCTCCCACTTTCTCCCCACCTCAAACAGAGAAAAGGGGGCTAATTGTTTGTTGTGAGAGCCAAAGATTATAGAGCCTCCCATCTTTCTTTCCTTCCTTGCAGTTTTTTTTCTTCCTCTTTTTCAAGCCCCCTACTCCTTTTCTAAAGAATGTGATTCTGTCCGAGAGACAAGGGAAGAAAAGTATTGGAATTTTCCTGAGGAATGTTGATGTAAAAGAGTTCTTAAACTCTGACACCGGCAGTGAGAGGTTGTGTGTTTGGTAGCAAAAGCGAAGCGGCCTTTTCTAGCGTTTTCATCAGGTAGTTGTTGAGTGGTTTTGAGAGGTGAAGTCTTGGAGAAGTTTGGATAAGCTACTACTTTTTTTTTTTTTTTTTTTGCAGAACAGGATGTGTGCAGAAATTTTAGCGCTCTTGTTCGCTTCCCCTTCTCCTTCTCACTTGTCCCATCTCAGCGGATAAATTCTGGGATGAGTGCCCTTGGCCCTCAACCACCTGCTGTAAACTGGTAATGACATGATAGGCATGAGACAAAGCTGAATCCCATGACATCTGTCCATAAAGGTGAGCTGAGAATGATTTTATTTTAGATAGGGGGGGATTTTTAATGTCCTTATGTATAGTTACACATCTCATCCAGATTCAATTTCAGCTAAATGTCAAATTACTGCCCAGAGAAGGTCACTGACAACCAGGAGAAATTGATTATGCATTTTGGCATGTTACCAAACGGAGTAAACAGTTAACTTGATTTCGCCACGTATGCAGTCTTTGTGCAGATTGTTTGGTACTGTGTGTTGATCTAAGTGTATAATATATACAAACAGATCTGAAGCTTGCTGAGAGTCTGCTCACTTTGAGAGTTTTATTTTTGTTTGTCGCTAGCAGGGAGATAACTACAGGAAAAGATTATTCATAGAGAATTTGTCTTTAAACCATTCTGGTTATCGCTCTCGTCTATCTTGTATTCACATAAGGTTCCTATCTCAGATACATCCTTCGGTAAATGCCTTGAATCACATGCCTCCTTTAACTTGGCAACCCCTTTGGGATGAACAGGCAAGTGCACGAAGCAGAGATGCCGCACCATTCTCAGAAAAATGCAAATTGGGAAGTTGTTAGTTATTTGATGTTGCTGCACGATCCCCCCGCCCCCGAAACATCCCTCCACTCCAGTGTTGGTGGTTGAATTGCATGCAGTCCTGGGGACAGGCAGGGCTGTTTATATGCAGGCCTGGAGCAGCAAAGACAGCACAGAGACAGATGCATGTCAGAGATAGCAGATCCCATCTCAGGCAGATGCCTCTTATCACAGGCCTGTTTGCATAATTAGGCCTTTTGATATTCACCCCCTCTGACTGACAAAAAGTATAATTGCAGTATCAACTACGACAAAAGGTAGGCACAAAATAAACAAGTCAACATAAATAGGGAGAAAAGATGCGGTGTTATTTTTGTCCTGTGGGAAAAAAGAGGGAGGAAAAAACACCATTTTTAACTAAATCTGCTGTCAGTCACAGTCAACTGGTGTGACTCGGTGCTCAGAGGCTGGTCCTGTGAATGCCTGCAAAACACAGAGCGTGAGGCCTGATTGTAATTATGCTGGAACTAATATGCTTTTCAAAATGAGCCATTATGAGCTAATGCTGCACTGCCAAAGCTCTGTCTGTTTTTGTCCCTCTGTCTTGGATAGTTTGTAAAGGTATGGCTGATATTGAGGCCATGGGTTATGATATCAGAGGCAGTCTGTCTAGGATGAGTACCACTTTGCTTAAAGCTAATGCCGCTCACAGGTGAGACGAGGGATTAAAACACCTGACACCTGCACCACTGCAAAAGTGGGATTTGCAGGATTTTTTTTTTTTAATTAGACATTCTCATTAAAATGATAATATTCCTCTTTACTTCATCTTTTGCAAAATAAAGCTGCAGGTTTTTTTTAATGCATTCTGTTTATTGCATGTATATTGCTTCTTTTCTTTTTCTACAGCTTTTTCAGAATAGAGCTTTTTTCATTCCTGTTATAATTCTTTTTTTATATTAAGATATGGACATGAAATTGACATTTTTCAGATTTTTTTTCGGGAATACAGTTTTCTTCATGCCGATGACAGTAATGTCTCATGATCGCTTACTTCAGGGACCTCGATGTTGTTTTTCATCCAGAACTACCACACGGTATTAGGTGTCCGGATGCAGTGTTTTCAACAACCTGGTGGACATGAAGTTTATTGCTGTTGTTATGCATCATAAATCTGCAACCCTACAGATCACTTGGTTAATTGCCGGTATTGAATGGACAGCTGCCTGTTAAATCAGCATTACCTCAGCGTCTCGGGGGCAAACGTGGAGGACCGGAGAAGTCCGAGGGGGTGGGGGTGGAGGAGGGGGAGGGCTGGAGGAGTAGGTGGGGAGGAGGAGGGGGTCGATACGAGGAGGGGTTTGAGGAAACAGGGTGATGATGAGGATCCCATCTGCCTGCAGTCTGAGGAGTCTGTCTGTGAGGTCAGCAATGGAGCATCAGGGGAGAGAGCAGGCTTTAAACCTCAGAGTAACCTTAAAACTATTAACTAGCAGCACAAGTCCTTCAAAAGTAGGAACACTGTTTTATCTAAACGGTCTGGTCAGACCTGGTCAGAATTATTAGAGCATCATTAAAGCAAAGTCACTCCAGGGTGAAGGGACGTCATGTTGATCTCCACATCTGTGGTGTTCATCTTCGGTGCAGAATCGCTACGTAATTGGTTAACCACTTGCAAAACACATTGTATTTTATTTAAAGTAAAGAAGTGAAGAGGTAGTTAAACCAGTCCCTAGTGCGCTGTTGATGTTTGTTCCCCCATAATGCAATGCACAATTTTTGCTTTGTCTGCGTGAAGCTTGATTAGAAGGTGTATTGTAAATGAACTGTAATTTGATTGACATCTGACTGTGTAAGTTAGTTTTACGTGGCATACAGTTCTATAAACTATTGTCTCTGTTGATAAAGACTAGCCTCAGCCCTGGAAGGCGATCACTCTTCATAACAGTGGCATTAAAGGTCAGCGATTGATCCTCCTCAGCTCCTGTACTGAAGCCAACTCTTTGTAAGTCATTACAATTCAGGTTAAGGTAGCCAGAGTTATCTTCAGTCTCAATCACTTACCAAGACAAAGCGACGTGTAAACCTGCTTAAGTCTTATTTATCCTGGGCACAATTCGAAATCAATATCAGGGAAAAAGCTGGGAGGGCCCCTGGAGGAGAGTACACAGCAGTAATCATGCCCACTGGATGGCCCATAATTAGATTCTAATTGGATGATAACTAATGAGACAAGGCGTGAGTGGGTTTATCAATATCCCATGAACCTTTAAATGGAAATTACAGCTGTCATATTATGCAATGGGCTAATCAGAGTGTACCTTTTTTTTTTTGCCTAGCGGGCCATTAAAGAACTGACCTGTGAGGGGACACAACTACACAGCAGCATGAAATTTACAGGTTTTTTTTTTTTCTTATCCAGAAAAAGTAATGAAAATGCCTTTTTTGCTGCTTGTGCATAATGGCATGAATTTAAAACTGTTTTAAATGATGACAATAATGGAGGGACTAGTCCTTTATTATAACTCCTCTATGCATTTACCAGAAATCTGTAGCAGATACCGTCTTACATCAACATGGATAGCAGCCATGTGTTTTTATATGTTTTCTATCATCCACTCACCAAATGTAGTCAGCATATAGATGAGTTTTACATCCAAGCCCAATCCCAGTTGGCCCCATGCAGCGTGTGCCATTTTCCATTTTCCCTCACTCATTACAGGCAGGGGCTGTTGACCTTGTGCTTCTGGTTCATGTACAAGAGCAGATGTGTTGGCTCTGCGCGGCGTAATTGAGAGCAGCAGTACATGCCATTGTCTGTGGAGGTTTATCAGTCATTAGCCTGATAGCATGCTAAATGTGACACTGATTGGCACGGCGGTTTACTCGCAAAATAAAGTCCGTCAAAGCGGCGCAAACAAAGGGGAGGAAACGAAAATGATTTGAGGAGGAGAAGACTTCGATATCTTCCTCAGGGCCCCTCGAGTATATGAGTGTGACTCCGGCTGCCACGTCTCCCCCCCGTAGGACACAGAGGTGACTTTGGAAAGTGATCTGTACACTGCTGGGCTGGTCTCAAGTGTCGTCATGGCAAGTTACCGGGCAAATGGATATACGCATCCTCATGAAAACCAACAAAGGGATATGTGGCGTATGTACATATTCAACTTTGTATGTTCAAGGGTGTTCTGCAGCGGAGTGAGCCCGTGCTTCAAGAATCAATCTTTATTAAAAAGGATAAGACTGAAGAATTGATTTAATGAATGCGGCCTCATGTCCTGCGGCCACATGTAATCCACAGAGAATCATTGAGCATGAGCTCAGGGGGACAAAAAATGTTCGTAGAAGACTCATGGAGTGGCCTGTAATGATAGTCTCCATATAATCCCATAATTCCTTGTTTAATTAAACTCTGGAGCTGGCCTTGAGACTCCGCCAGCTCTGTTGCTCTTTTGTTCTCACAGTTGTTATTTGGAGGCTAGGTTTGAGTATTCTTTTGTCCACTTATGTTGAAAGATTTGACTGGAGTGAGCTTTAAACAGACATCAGAGCGGTAAAACAACGAATTAGACGGCAGGAACTCACTCAGGCGAGACATTCAGGTAAGCATTATAGTTTTCATTTGAGCTGAATAGCAAAGGGCCACTGTCAGAAGCAGAAATCTCTTCATACACCCTCTTCTTCAATATCTCCCTTTATTTTCCCTCTCCCACACTTTCTGGACTGTGCATGATGCAATCCAACTAGGCCTGGAGCAACACTGGCACATCACGCCGCCTTGTCAATGTCTCAATGAGGAAATTATGAAAATGTGAATTTTATGACATGAAATGAAAAGGGCCATGTAGTTTGAATAGACATGCAGAGGAGGTGAAAATGATGCAATTTTCTAAATTCAGTTATAACGGTAATGTGCAATGGTAATGCGTATTTGCTGTCAAAAATTTCCCTGTCGGCCTGGATTGTACAGCTTTGTGCTGTATCTATATTCCTCGAGCAAAAATTCAGCTTAGTTGAATGCCTAAAAAGTAATGTAAAATATGTTCTAATTCATTTAATGACAGCAGATGGAAACACATGGGACTGAATGGTTTCGGTGTGATATTGTGTTCTATTTTATACACTTTGGCTGCGCTATGTATGAGCAGTGTGCCCTGGGCCAATGAGAGAGAAAAGCAGGGTGAGGAGCAGCAAGGTGGCCTGTGCAGATTAACCCCTCTACCCACGAACACCCCCACTCCCCCTCAGCCCTCTGCCTTCACAGCCTCTGGGGCCCCTTTCAGAGGCAGGATTGTGTATCAGGGCCTCTTCTATATTAAATAAATATCCTCAGATTAAGATAATATTCTCCCAGTTGTATAGCGAGAGAGGAGAAGCTGTCATTTGAATCCTCTATGTCGACAGTCCCTCGCCTCTCGACAACAAAAGAGACTCCAAAATGCAGATAATGCTGTTAGAGCTAGTTTATGATCAGTTTCAGTTCACGTCTGATGCTATTTTTTACACCACTTCAGTTAATTCACACAAAAAAAACTCCTTAACTTGTTTTCATTCCATGATCACACACAGATGGCCCTCTGTCCCTTTTCTCTTCACCTCAGGTAACCGCACAGATGACGGTTCAGATGTAGATTCGGAGCCTGACTTGCCCCTGAAGAGGAAGCAGAGGCGCAGTCGCACCACCTTCACAGCTGAGCAGCTGGAGGAGCTGGAGAAGGCTTTTGAAAGGACACATTACCCAGACATCTACACCAGAGAGGAGCTGGCTCAGAGGACAAAACTCACAGAGGCGAGAGTGCAGGTCAGAAACAGTATAGTATACTAGGAAACACAGATGGACAAGAACACACATTGTTCTGTAACAGGCCGGCATGGAAACACATCTCTCGTGGGACCGTGCCAGGCCGAAGGTTTCTCCGTAGCTTGTCCATGTTTATAGGTGAAATTTAATATGATTTTTTTTTTTTTCATTTAAAAACGCAAACAACCACAACACGGTTTTCGGGGCGGTGCGTGGCGCAGTGGTTAAAGCAGCCGCCCCATGTAGAGGCTACAGTCCTCAACGCAGGCGGCCCCGGTTCGAATCCCGCGTCGGGCAGACCTTTCCTGCATGTCATTCCCCCTCTCTCTGCCTCCCCCTTTCCTGTCTATCTCACTATGTACTATCAAATAAAGGCAAAAAAGCCAAAAAAAAAAAAAAAACAACAACACAGTTTTCCAGAAGCACTGAACCTACTCATCTGGATCATCAGAAAATTCAGATTTCATTGGAGCTGCTTGGTTATCAGAAAGTTGCTCCAATCAAAACTGTTAGTGAGAATATCCAGAGTAACTGGGTCTAGTGAACTTAAAATACAAGTTTCCACTACATTTTTTGCATTGCTTTAAAAACCAGTGAAGAGTAAATAACTTTTACCTCCATAGTATTAAGGTAGAAGCATAAATCTCAAAACATATACGATCACAGGTAAGTGAGGAGACATGCCGCAACACTTTGAGAGTATCCATCCTTTAAACGCATGTAATTAAACATGAGCTTAACTTTTTAAGACTCCACCTGTCAACATATATAGTAGCTCGGTCCTGAGAATCACAGAGCCACATATCTGGTTCTTTCTCATGCAGCCAGTTGTTACAGGCTCACACTTGATGACACTTTGTTCAGGCCTCACGGGGCAAATAATGTAATTCCCCTAAACCCTCCTCTAAAAAAGTATGACACCTGGCTGAACTCACACTCACTCGGTGTTCCTTGTGAAAATAACAGCATTGCTCCTCTTTACCTACAGAGAGATGATGTATTCATCTGTCAGGAGGACGCTACCCTTCTTTCCGTACTGCTCGGCGTATGTAAGGGAGTTTCGCTGCCTACCATTAGCCTTCATGTTTGAGTGTTTTGACAGTGATACTCCCCATCTTCACACCTCAGACCCAGGAATCTGTCTGACAGCCTGGATGCCCTGCAGTCGTATGTAAGATTGAAGGAAGATATGTACAGTAGAGTTACAGCAACAGCTGTTCCTCCAAAGACTGAGAGAGGGGGGAAAAAAGAGAAGAGGAGAGAAAGGGAATGCATTCCTGATGGATTTCTCATTTCGGCCTTTGGCCAGGATCTCATCCCATCACTTTCAAGCTCGCCGCTGCTTGTAAAACCCTCCACATATCACACAGGGTTCCTCATCCTCTCTAGGGAACCTATGCCCCGACAACAACATTAATCAATCAACTGCTTGTAAAAAAAAAAAAAGAAAAAAAGAGAGAGAAGAAAAAAAGGTCTGGGGCACCGCTCTCCTCTTACCGCAGTCGTTCACACTCCCTCTGAACCCCCACAAACTCTTCACCGCATGCTAACTGTTCATCACACCACAAACATGCAGTTGGGGTAACTGATTCCACACATGTCTTTGTCCATCTTGAAGCCCCCCAACACGCACGGATGTCCTATATGTCTGAGTGTTTAATGCCTCACTCAAGGGAGGAGAAATTCATCTCTTGTCTGTTATAAGGCAATTTATTCTTTTTTTGTAAGTGTGTGTGCATGTGCGTGCGTGTGCGTGAGTATGTGTGTGTTTGTATAAGAGGTTAATGTGGACAACAGAATGGAGAACTGAAAGCTACATCAATAATCTCTATGGAAAATCTGCTCTAACACATTCTGATAATATTAATTTAGAAGTAAATTCAATTTTGCATTTTACAGATTCGGTTCCAACTTTCTCTAATGTTGTTTGATTTAGCTGCACAATTGCATAAACCTGATTTTTTTATGGTAAATGCCATATACAAATGCATCAGTCTACTGCAATTCACAGTCATCACAGAGGACAGTAACACTTGAGCTTTGAAAGAATAATCCATGGCTGTATTAACACCCATGTAGGGCCTATTTATGGAGACTGACAAAAATATCTAAACATGAAAGCAAGAGAAGAAAGAAAACACGGAGTGACTGCTGTCTCTTTGCTGTTAGATAATAGACTTAAATGATGTCATGTGAAAACCTGAGGAATTTGAGTCATGGCTATAATTTGTTAATGCTGTTTTCCTCATAATCTAATTCTTAAAGGCTTTGAACGTCTCAAAAGGTCAAGTCAAACTTAATTTTCAGAGAAGGTTACGGAGAAATAGGCGATGGTAGCCAAAATAAATAATGCCCAGAGCTGCGCTGCAGTTTGGTGAGCATGTTTGCAAGAAGATGTGTGTCTGGAGCTTTAGTGTATGAGTCATTTTCCCAAATACATCTCAAAGAATTATTGAATTTCGAGTTCTTCAACCACTGAAATATCAACATTTTACCCCTTCTTCATGAACATTTAGATAGGAAAGATAAACTAAATGTGGAAATGTAATGGTTTAAAATGTGTGTTTTCTTCTGGTGTGTGCTCGTATGTGTTGTTTGCATCGCAGCGTTTCTGAAAATGTCCACCAGCTGGACTTTCACATAGGTGCCCAAATGGCCCATCACAGGGCAGGAGAGAGGAGACCCTTTGGCCTGAGAGCAAAGCTTCTCCAGCACAGCTGCAATGACGCATCTTCCAGATGTCGCTCAGAGACTAATCGGTGTTTGGGGCTGAGAAAGAAACTATGGGCAGGGGGTGTTGGAGGGGTCTCACACCCACACACTCATATTTTAACTTGAATTTGTGTTCACGGTCATGGTTCACCGCTGCCCATTTGTCATTAAACGTGGCGATAATGTGGAAAGTCTTTTCTTTTTTCAGGTCTGGTGCAGAAGGTAAAGTGCACTGGTGGGGTGCAAAGCATGGCTGCAGCGGTGCTCAACCATCGCCGACCCAGAGCTGTGTTGTAAATTAAACGGCTAGATTCTTGTGGAAGTGATGAGTGTTTGGCTTAGCGCTGACTCACAACCTAAACTCATAAACAGAGCTAACTCCCTTGTGTGTGCCCTCGCCTGCCATTTTAAGACCCCTTCACCATCCATCTTTATCAGCCCCGCTGCCCCTTTCAGCAGAGCTACCAGCGCTGCTTCACCACCACCAGCCTCGCAATGGTTTTATCACCCCAACTGACAAATTGCGGGATATGATCCATATCTCTCAGCAATTAGTTCCAGGCTGTCTCAGTGGGAGGGGATACTGCCAAGTCTACCTTCAGCATAGGCTCCGCTGATGCAGAGTGCGCTGCCACTTTCCATCTGATAGCCCCTCAGTTTTAACAGGAGCAGGCGGCAAAGCCATCCATGAGCTATTAGAGAAGAGAGCAGCGTTTGTGTGTCTGCTCCCTGTGAGGAGTGGACCAGGTGGGGGTAGCACTGAGGAGAAAGTGAGAGGAGGGAGGGAGGGAGTGTGGGGGGGGTATGTGCGGGCAATAGGCAGCAGACTGCTGTAAATCAACGATCACAGAAGAAGCAAATTACATTCTCCTCTATTTAGACTGAAGTTTTTAAAGAGACTGACTCCAGAGTCTGGGCTGAGGCTCATCACGCCGCCGCCGGCTCGCTTTACCACATCTGTCACATAGATCCTCTTTCATTACCAATAAACATTCTGCATGTAGCTATTATAGTTAGTGGAATCTAATAAGTTATAAGTATTGCTTTTTACAAAGCGTGCAAATCAATTTAGGTGAAAGTTTCTCTCTTTATCTGTGGCTTGTGCTGGCCTGTTGATGTATGGAACCGAGCGCAGGGAAAACACCTATGTGGAGCCTGAACCGGCGCAGCCAAATTCACACTCAACGCTCATGCTCTTAAAACCGGTTTTCAACTCAGCTAGTCAGAATATAATCCCATAGGGAGGTTTCAAGAGGTAATACACAGTTTCCTGATTGTTACAATATCAGTCAAGTACCAGCGGCAAGAGAGAAAATCACAATGGAGCTGAGTGGTGACAACCAAACCCAACAGGCAACTGTATTCCCGCCAGTATGGGTTTATGTTTCATAAAGGAATAAATAGGATTTGTGTAGATTGTACGGGAGAAATTGTTGCAATGCATCAGTGTGAATGTTCTAACAGTTTCTTATTATTAGAATTTAAATGACTTTGGTACAGTGCTTCTGTACTCCTGATACTTATCAAGCTAATCCCACTCTCCTCTCAAATTCACACTCCTAGCTACTTTAATTAGCATAGTGCCAGTCTGGAAGGCAAGCAGGGAGGGAATCAGAGAGAGAGAGAGAGAGGGGAAAGAAGAGGGGAAGGAGAGAGGAGAAGGAGGAGGTGTGAGGGAGGCAGGGAAGAGAAGGGGAGGGGAGGGGGGGGGGGGGGTATTGCGTGGTATGAGACAGAGGAGGATTTGTATGTTGAGGCTGGTTGCATCACCCCTCTGTGTTTTTGTGGATATGAAGTCAGCAGCACATTTTGTTTTGTCATTATCTCGGCTCTCGGTATTCATCTACCGAATGTTGCAAATTGGCTCCTGAAAGGCGTCACACATTCAGTACTTGTCTTTGACAAAATAATTCATGGAGGATTGTCTGAACGGGGGGAATTCTGAAATATGAGTGATCCTATTTAAGAGAAACAACATAGAGAGGTTTTTTTTTTTTACTGCAGTGCAGTGTCACGCGTTTACAATGTTTGGAGCGTGTATTATCACTGATCAGCGATAAGAAAAAAAGGCAAAAATGCCTCTAGATCGCTAAGGAATCGATTCTTTTGGCTGACAGTGAATGGAAGATTAGCGACAATGAACCCGTGCAGGCAGCCAAACTTGAACCGGAGACTAAAACGTGTCACCGTACTGAATCGTACTGAATGTTGTGGTTGCAGGTTTGTTATCCGATTGCAGGTTTGAGGTTTGCATCTAAACCCTCTTCTGGTTGCGCTGTGGAACAACCTTCACCCTTTGTCCTCCTCCAGCTGCGTCTTCCTTCAAGTCTTCCTCTTTTGTTTCACAAGCCTGGGCTAAGCTTGACTTCTAAGATGGGTTACTGCTCTTCTACCACCACCCCGCCCCCATCCCTCCTTCCCTCTCAAAACTTTCTCCACAATGATTCAGAGATGCAGCGCAGACGTGTCCAAGTGCACTGGATGCGGGGAAGCCTTTTAGTCCGTGACAACGAGACAGAAGTGAGCCACATGAATTCGGCTGTACATTTCTAGGTAGAGAGGGAGACATGGAGGAGCGCAGCAGCTCTCTGTGCTGCAGAGAATTAAACCGGATTGGGGGAAAAGCAGAGGAGAATCTGTGGTCCAAGGTGACTTTGTGATCAGGTTCCAGAGCGGAGCCTCAAATCCTCAGCTTCAGGCTGTGTGTTAGTTTGTGTGAGGTGCACGTGTGTTTATGCGCAAGCGCGTGCTCGCGACGTATGCATGTTTGTGATGGCGTATGGGCACACGTGCGCATGTGCATCACCACTTGTGCACATGTTTATCCCAGTCTGTGCTGACAGCCTGATGACCGCTGGAGAAAGCATTCAGTCGGTGACACGCGCTCCTCTCTTGTCCCATTATACAGTGTTAAAGTGGACACAGCGCACCTGCATCTGTGGACAATGACAGTACAGCTGCAGCCAGTTCCTGTACATTTGAATGAATTTTGCAAGACACAAAACAAAAAATGATGATACCAAACAACTGGAACTGGTAATGCGTTTGTCTTCCCTCCAGCGTTCTGCTAGTAGCAGCTAGAGCATGATCTTTGTTATTTATGGTTATGTTGAGCCACTGGCAGCATTTGGTCTCTATTGCTTTAATACTGGAACAATCAATGGTGACTTCTTGAAGCTATTAGACTTAAACAAAACCATGGTCTTTTTGGTTACCACAGATGGGATTCAGGATTTGGTCCCATGGCTCACGCGCCCTGTGGTCGTAACCCTCTGAACAACTTCTTTGGTGTAGAAAAACATGCACTTCCTTCCCTGGAACAAAGGTTGCCACTGGACATAACACAACCACTAATTACATTTCCCACAAAGAAAAAAATAAAATAAAATGTCATAAAACCTTTCAAGGAGGCTGGGTCAGATCAGAAGGGAAACACCTTTCCAGTAGTTGTATGACTACTGGTTTTAAGAAGTGATGTACTAACAGCTAATGAGTGAGACGTTTTTGAAAATCCCTGGCTGCCCTAATTTCAATTGGAAACATAAAACTAGCAAAGTGATTACGATTAATTTAAACAGTCTAAATTTACATTAAATCTACAGTAAAAAGCACTGTTACTTTAGCAGGGAAATGTCTGGTATATAAATACATGTGCACTGAGAGCAAAGAGAGAGAGAAAAAAAACGACTTCAACATTTAAGTGTTTTTTGTCTGCCATGATGGAACACCTCCTTCCTAAGCTTGGATGACAAAAGGGGGAAGGAAGTGAAAGTGAACATAAAAGAGGGGTGGGGTGAGTGGATGAGGTCGGAGGTGAAGTGGCACTGTGGGGTGGGGTGAGGGGGAGTGTGTGGAAGGAAGGGGTGTGCCCCCCCACTCCTCCCTCCCCTGGGCCAGGCAGCTGTTTGTCTGGCCCAGTAGGAGCTTAGTTCAGACCTTGGACCACGCTCCACTACATCCCAATGGCAGAAATTTCACTGGAGCCACACACCACATTTGTTTTGGAATATCTGACGGAGGGATTGAGATGGGGTCTTTGGAGGCGATTGGGCTTGAGATAAAGATTTCCTGTTGGTTTTCCAGTTGCGTAATTGAGGTTTCGCCCGGCACAGTCGTCGCCTGTTGCATCCCATTTTCTGTCTCATAAGCTCTCCCAACTAAACTCCATATGAGCTAGAAAAAAAAGGGGGAAAAAAAAAGTCACTTCGCAGAGGCAGTTTCTGTGTGGGGAAAAGAAACCACATTCAAATGAAGATCTCTGTTGGGCTGAGATCCCTTGTAGGCCTATACGAGTTTATATGTATGTTTGTGTGTACAAAAAAAAAAGAGGCAGTCCCCGAAAGGCAGCGAGTATGTCGCTGTGTAAGTCCCCTTGAAAGTGTCCCTCTTTAAGACCTGTTTAAAAGGGACGCCCCCTCTTTGTGCCCAGTGTTCTCAGTGGCGTATGGAGGGGCTTTTGTCCCCCTCTTTCATGTGTTCTCACAATAGCCCGGGCCGTTTGAAACACAACAGTAGATGAACTGCGCTGACAGTGTATTAAACTCTGATGAATTGCCTGTGCGAGGCATAGATCAATGTCCTTCAACCCTTAGCACACAGTGAAGCCCGGGCCTTGTCTTGGTTAAATGGAACAGGTTGCTGGCTCTTTTCAAAAGCCCCTGATTATATTCGTGTTTTGTTGAAGCAGAAGCCTTTTTAAAATGTGTAAATCTTTGCAGTTCAAAAGAGTCCTATTTTTCCCCCTTTTCATTCAGGCAATTGACATTGTGTGTCTGCGCTTTAGTGCTGCTCACTTTGCGAGCGTTTTGCTGTTTGCGGCCTCACGATTCTGCGTCTCCACTCCAAAGTGAAAACACTTTTCTTCAAACTGACTTTTAAAGCTTTAAAACAACCAAATTAAAGCTGCACAGTCGCACCAGAGCAGCTGATGTTTCCCTGCCATCTCTACTGTGAAGAAGCGATGGCCCCCTCTCAGAGCCTCTAACTGTTTCCCAAACATAGCTGAGATGCGTGATGTGGAGACTGGTGGCCTACCTCTGACCTTTAAATGACTTCTCCTCTCTGAAGGAGGCTTAGGGCAGCCTGTTTACACAGATCACAGCTTCAGCCACTTAAGAACAACAGGGACAGACCACTGAGCCTCTATGGCAGCTCCCACAGGGACTACTGACTCTCAGCTACCACCAGCACCACCACTCACATTAACCGGCAGATTAATCACAGGTGGCAGGAGCCTGCCAACTCTGCAGAGGGTCCTCTGCAGTCAAATGCTCACCGCACAGGCATAAATTGAGTTTTAGCGAACGTAAGATAAAACAAAACCAATTTGAAACCTGCAGGATTTCAGCGTTCAAAGGTGAAAATGAAAAAGAAAAGAAAAAAAAAGGAAGAATTTCAACTGTGAAATTGTGTGTTTTATGAGACTCTCATTTCCTCCGTAGGTGTGGTTCAGCAACAGACGAGCTCGGTGGCGTAAACAGGCCGGGGCCAATCAGCTAGCGGCCTTCAACCACCTGCTTCCTGGAGGATTCCCACCCACGGGCATGCCAACCTTACCCACATACCAGCTACCAGAGTCCAGCTACCCCAGCACCACGCTATCACAGGGTAAGGCCGCACAAAGCCGTTCCATCTGAAACATACAGCATGCTCCCAGTTAAATCTAATTTTGTTAGATTGCATTAGTGTTGTTTATTTGGGGGTATGTCATCCATATGTTCATGTTAACAGCATTATAATTATATATGAAGTATTTGCTGCATATAAGAGCCATGCAGCAAGTAATTATCTTTACAATCACAGCTTTGTCACAGTGGGACAGAAACAGGCCTTTGCTTCATATTTGTCCTTTGCAACATTTTAATGTAAAGAGTAGAAATTGGTAAAGAATTTGAGGGAAGAACATTTGACGGTTGACCTCTGAACTCCCAGGCTTACACTTTGAGGTTTCCTGTTGAGCTTTTGATATTATTTTTCCTGGATTTGTTCTTACCTGGGCACTTTCTGTGTGTGTGTGTTTTTTTTTTATGTCAGAGGGCAGTACATTGCACAGACCCCAGCCCCTGCCTCCATCCTCCATGCATCAGGGAGGTCTGGGTGCTGACAGCAGCTCTGCTTACGGCCTGTCGTCCAATCGCCACAGCTTCTCCAGCTACTCTGATACCTTCATGAGCCCCTCAGCATCCAGCAACCACATGAACTCTGTCGGCAACGGGCTCTCCCCACAGGTCAGTCCAGATATGCCACATCTATACGTTCCCTCTATAGGTGCTGTTAACACTCTTCCTCTTCCTCCTCTCCTCCTCCCCCTCCTCCTCCTCCTCTCTCTCCTCAGAATATGTAATTGTATTTGACTGAAATTAAAATTCAGAAACAGCATGTTCAGCAAAATAACTGCCAGTGTGGGCTTTTATGTTCGCCTTCCAAAGCCCTGGATTTATTCTAGCTATTCTAAATTGCTACATTTGTAAAACAATTGGATTAACATCAACAAATTAAAATTCATCTTGATAGTACCGCAAGTACTCAAGCTGCTCCAAACAGAGGTTTTTCGACTTTCCTGGGACATCTAAATCCTTGCGCTGTGCAGTGAGAACACATGCAGATGAAATAATTAGCTAAAGCTTATAAATGTAGACCCATAATCTTCTTCACGTAATTGTCTGCAGCTGGAAGACTCCAGTGCTATGTGCGATTTTCTTCTTGTCTCCACTATATGATTTCCAGTGTGCAGAGTGACGGAGGTGTCGTCCTCTCCACATGTGTGTTTTCCTTTCCTTCTGGTCACTTCACCTGCTCTCATACCCCCACTTTCCTGCTGCAGTTTAAATCTGTGCAAATACCCAAAAATATCTGTGACTTCTGAGCCGTCTTAATGTGTAATACTGTGTGCGCAGGTTATGTTTGCTCCCTTCCCTGCTAAACGCTGGATTTCACATGTTAACCTCTTTGGACACCTCCCCTAATGAGCATTTAAATGCGACTCTATGGTGAGGGTTGAGCCTTAAGTAGCACAGAATGAAAAATGATTTGTATTGATGCACATCGTGTGTACGGAGTGAATTATACACAATTACCCATCAATACTGGCCAGTCTTGCCCACCCTCACCAACAAGATGTGGTTAACAGGCAGAAAATAAGATTGAAATGGTGTGTAAAGAGTTGAAAATGAATTTCAATGCTGCATTTGTCCACAATTACCCCGTCGTTCACACGTGTTTTATTGGGAGTTTTTTTTTTTTTTCTTCTTCAAATATTTCTCAAAGCAGATTGGAAACATTCTTGGTATTACCCTCTTTCTTCAGAGAAGAAAGAATTAAGGATTTTGTGACAAAAAAGAGATTTTCTCTCCTGCTGGAGCGACGGAGGATAACATGGAGGCTCACAGCGTGTTTGATTGTTAATCGTGGCACAGGGGCTTTAACTGCTAATGCTCTCACTGCAAACCTGCACAAAAACACCAGGAACATGGAGTCGTTTTTTTTTCTTTTTTTTCATTAATGGCTCTCTCTAATACTGGCATGGGGTGCACTGTCGCTTTCTCTGCCTCTCTGTGCAGGCATTCAAGAATGTGTTGGGATATTAAACATTTCCTGTCATAGTGAGGATTAGAACAGGAGCCTTTGGGCAACTGTACAGCATGGATTTTCAGTATTCAATTACTCTATCGAGTGGTTTTTGACGAAAGTCTTTATCGAAACCCACCTGAAATGCAATTTAATTTTTTTTTTTTAAGTATTTTATTTTTTTCATTTTTTTTATTTTATTTTTTTCATTTTTTTTATTTATTTGTTGCAGGGCATATGCATGTGGTGTGGAGTGGTTTTGATGTGTCACACCATGTTTGTCCTGCACAGAATTGAAATGTATTGAATGCATGCAGAATGCTATGTGGCATTCCTATCAGTCTCTCAGCATGGAGATGAATGTTCCCACTGACAGCAGAATCAGAGTTCACTCTATGGTGCAGGGTCCTGTAGGGCTGGGTAGCCTCTCTCTCTCTCTCTCTGTCACTTCACAAACATGCAGCCATCCACAACACAGAAAAACTCAACACAATAAACATTCAGTTCACCTTGTCCAGGCCAGACCTCGCTTTGTCTTTGCTTGTATTTAAACAATTCTTTAAAAAAAAAAACACAAACAGCAAATCAGTGTCAGCTTCGGAAAATTATCAACACACATTCGACACCTTGCAGTTTATTTTTCATGATTTACAGCATGTTTTCCCTCTCCTGTTTTCCCTCCCCTGTAATGGAAAAAAAAGGGAACACAAACAGACACTCTATCGAGATGGAAATGAGAATTTGATATTGTAAGTTACAGACAGCATCTGTTTGCAGGAGATATGCTTGTGCATTGGTATGTGTGAGCGATTTCTTCAAGTGTCTGGCATTGATGGCCTAGTGGTTGCTGTAAAGATTGACAAAAATTCTCTGATTCCCAGTAAATGGGCTGTGGTGGCGAGGTGCCAAGTCTGTAATGGAATCCTGCAGCGTTCAGCAGTCCCGACAGGAGCTCGCGTCCATCCCAATCCCATAACCTATCCCGACAGCACACATTTTCCCATTACAGGCGGTGGAAAAGCTATCCACTCTCAAAACTGGTTGCTGTCATTGTGGGATATACAGCGTGTTTGGCTGGTTTGAGGGAGGCAGTGTATTAGAGGTGGTGAGACTGAAGCTGTGCATGGCTGGGCAAAAGGTATGAAACCAGAAGTGTGTTTTGTTGTTGGTCTTGTTTCATTTAGCGGCACAGCAGGTGTTAGAGAGAAGGAAAGGCAAGGGCACGGAGGACAGGCATTCCTGTATTCTGCAGCCATCTTTACCTGAGGATTTAAGCTGATGCCTTCCTTTTCATTATGGTATTTTTCCTTTTTTTTTTAATATATATTTCACCTCATCATGATGCTCCAAATTTGAATTTTGCATACGCTGACGAGAAAACAAATAAATAATATTTGCTTTGGACTGACAGCAGTGCTTTCACTGAAGAGGTCACGCTTGGAGAGGTGCCTGCTGCCAACACGCAGGCATCTCTTAAGAAACGTTGTATATTTTTCAACAGAGCCTGATAACACCGGGCTGAAAAGAGCCTTTTAGATACTTTTCAAATGATTCTTTGAAGCGCTGTTCATGGGCATGGCATTTTTTGGTGGGAGACATTTGGGCTGAATTCCTCATTACTGCATGACAGGGACACCTGCTGGGAGAGGAAAGAAAACAACTGAACTGCACTTGGAGAGCTGAGGCCATACGGCAAGAGGAGAGAGCTCAGTGGCAGAGCTTGGGTTTCACTCCTCAGAGAAATTTCCAGAAATGACAACAGGGAATAAAACAGAAATAACAAAAAGCGTTTCTCTTGCGCACTGTTGAATGCATGCAGCGGTGTGTCCACAGATGATTGGACATGATAGAAACAGCTGGAAGTCAGTGAACTCTATAGGTACGGTGGATGGAGATTTTTATTGCCGTTTTGATGAAGGAAGTTCACAAAGTTTTGTGAGGAACTTTTTTTTTTTTTCCTGTTTTGCAGTTTTATGAAAGTGTTGTGTGTTTTGGAATGACAAGGATGTGTGCGTGTGTGTGTGTATCTGAGGAGGGCCTTTGGGCTGTGTGAGTGGGCCGGGCCTCCACGCATACACACACACATACACACATACACACGTACACGGGATCAGAGGCAGAGCGGCTCTCACCCCTGCCTCCCTTTGATCTGTGTCCCCAGGCCTGCCTGCCCGCGCCGCGCTGCACCGTACCACGCACGCTGACACCATGCTCACCAGCGACTCCCCACAACTGTCTGAGAGAGATAAGCCAGGGGAGACTCCAAACTGTGCTGCTGCTCTTCCATTAGCTAGCGCAGACGCTTCTTTTAAAAACGGGATGAATTATTTTTAAGAAGCAAGCTCTGCTGTTGCCAAAAAAAAAAAAAAAAAAATGGAGAGGGGAAAATGTACGGAACAATCTGGAGCTCTGGCTTCATTCCGCCTCCCTCCCTGACTTCTAACAAGACATTCTGCACCTGAATACCAATGAGAGGGGGAGATTCATGTAGTCCCCCACATTATTAAAACTTGGGCATTAAGCCTCTCACCGGGCACTGTGTCAGCTGGCAGGCTCCACTGACAACAAATCAAAGGGGATGAGCACATAGCCTGCATTCATAGCTCAGCCACTCGCAGTGCAAGAGGGGGAATACATACTGGTTAATTAGAACTCCCATTAAAACAAATACTGTTTCAATTTGGCAAGTATAAAAAAAGATGTAAGAGGCTTTCAGAAAAAAGAGACCTGCTGTTGGCAGCTGCCAAGAAAATCCAGGGACTGTAAATCATATCCACTGGCTATACTGTTTCTGAACAGATTATTAGTGTTTGCTGTTGTTTTGCGACACATTTGAACTCTGAGGAAAGATTCTCCATCCGTGACACCAGAATTGAACCTCCGCACCCGCCGCGGCTGTCGCCTCGCGTCGCGCCGTCCTCCATATGATCCCGTGTCGTGGTTTGTTCCTGCAGTTTTTGCAGACAGTCGTGAGGTTCACGCGCAGCTTTTACAAGTATGATGTCATTTAACAGCACTTTTTTTTTTTTTTTTTTTTTTGCAGTCTAAACTCGGAGCCGCTTGCACCACTTGTAGAGCGCATCACGGTGACAGCTGCTGCTTCACAGGCAGACCTCATTTGCAAGTAGCTGAGACAGTGCTACAGTTTCCCTATCTGTCTGTACACCTGAGCCATTTGTTGCTATAGCTGCAGCTCTTAAGGTCTCTTGAGCACCCGGCTGAAGCCATTTTCCTTTTCATTCCAAAATATTTTTGGTCGGAGCTTTGTGTATTCATCATCTATTTTTCACCTACCAACCTTCCTTCCCTCCATTTGGCTTTTTATCATCCCATGATGCCTTGCCAATAGTGCTTTGCTCTCTCTCCCTCCCTCCCTCTCTCTCTCTCTCTCTCTCTCTCTCTCTCCCTCTCCCCACCTTCCTCTCTTGCTCCAACTCTCTCCCCTGGAGAGGCAGCTCTTCTCCCTACGCCCAGATGAAAGGCTACGGCGGACAATAAAAATGCTATTTAAATGCAAGGGTGTTTGTGTGCGGGTGAGAGATATTTCCTGCTGAAAGTGAGCTGCTGCATCCTGATAAATAGTAAATATAAGGGAATGTGATTTACATTTATCTTGCAGAGGCAGCCAATATGAATTTCAGTAAATCCTAGAAGATGGGGATTTAAGGAGGAAAATGACTGAGACCGATTCACATGCTGTGTGTCCCACGCAGCTGAAATGCCTATAAGGTGGAGAGTGGTACTGCCTTTATTAAAGTATAGGCACAGACATCGATCCTATCTAAACTACCTATTACACACAGGCATACAGTGTGTCACATGCTCATCTATGGAGATTTACTGCCTCATACACACACAATTTGAAGGTGACTTGCCTTGAAATAACAATATATAATACATACATAATACATAATAATGATAATAATAATAATAATAATAATAATAATAATAATAATAATAATAATAATAATGATAATAATAATTATTATAATAACAATAATAAAAATGATAATAATAAAGCTACTTGTAGTAGTAATAGTAGGCTGCTGGGCAGGTGAAGTGTCGGTGGGACATACGCTGGGTGACCTATCTCTACGGGGCCAAGGGTCAGGGTGCAGAGGGTTATGGGATGGCTGGGGAACAGAGGGCTGGTCTGCTGTGAACCTGCCCTGCTAGCCGGAGGTTTGGGATGTTGTCGAGCTGCATGTGGTTCCCGTTAGTTCCAGATGCCACTCTGACAGGTGCATAGCTGTGATTAATACTCTCTCTGACTTTTTTTTCTCTTCTCACCCACGTTTTCTCATCCTGACCCCCCCCCCCCAACCCCCCCTCTGTCTCTCCCTGCATGTCCCTCACTGGCTCCTGACTTTACTCCACTTACCCTCTCGTTCGCTGCCGCCTCACATTCGTGACCCGTGTACAAAGTTGATCCAACTGACAGTTTTCTTAGCCCCTGTGAAAAAAAACTAAACTAAACTAAAAAAGCCCAACAACAAAAAAGGAAAAAGAAAATATGAGTATCTGCTGCCAGCACGCATCATTTCATGTGTATCTTTCCCTCTCTCCTTTTCTTCCTCCTGACAATAAGATGAGAATATGGGAGGTGGTTGGGTCCTCAGCTGGTTGTCTCATGCAGCAGCTCTCCCTACTCAGTCTCCAGCTGAGAGCTATTTCACTATTTATTTACATGTAATTATGGCTATGAGGTGCAGATATTAACACTGTCAAGAACAATTTGACCTGACATTTTTCACTAGACCTGGCCCCTGCTGTTTTTAGCAAACAACCCCCTCCCCTCTCCTCCTCCTCCTCCTCCTCCTCCTCCACCCCGTCCTCCCCCTTTTTTCCTCCTCCTCTCCCTCGATCCGCCTCGCTTTCCTCCTGGAGCTGCTCCCTCAGACACACACAGGCCCTGCCTCCGCTGAAACCACTCTCCTGGAATCAGAAAATCTGCCGTTTAATTTAGAAGAGGCGTTGGTGCAAGGTGCAGAGAGTTGAAGTCTGTGTGTGTGTGTGTGTGTGTGTGCGTGCGCGTGCGTGCATGTGCGTCTGTGTGTGCGCTTTGAAGGGGGCCTCTCTTGTTCCCAGTGGCTGAATCCATCCCATAGTTACTCAAGCATATCACTAGCAGAGAATAGAGGATTGCTCCCCACACGTTCTCCAATTGCAGTCCAATAGACGGCATATTAACCTCTGGTTAGTGCAGGGCCAAGTTTATGGCTTATACTGTGGGGTGTTTAGGAGGGAGGGGGAGATCTTCTCCCAGCTTGTGCAGCTGTGCTTTCTTCAACACCGAGGCTAGCACCGACTAGAGGGGGCTAGTGTGGATTTAGCTTAATGAAAACTTGCACAGAGAAGATGTGGATAAGGCTGAAAATAGATTTGATATTTGTTTTATTCTTCCCTTTGAATGGCTGAGCAGGGAGAGAGGAGACACAGGGGAGAGGGGACACAGGCGCAGGACAGCTAACATGTTGTGAGGAGTGACAGCTTGTTCCAGTGCCCGCTAATCGTCCTCATCTGTGCCTGACTTGTCAATGCCCAGATTCTGTCAGTGCCAATCAGCCTCTTAATTGAACACAATTAGCACCCCACCCCACCACCACCATACACGCCACATTCTTCAAAGGCCCATCTCTCTCTCCCTCCAGCATCAACCGCCCCTCCCCACCCCTCTTCTTCTTCTACCTCTCATTCTGCTTCTGTCTCTTCATCCTCGTGGTTGGAAGACACTTTTCAGTTTTTATTAATGTGCCGCAGCCAATTAACGCAGTGGCATGCAGGCCAGAGCCCGTCATCTGCTGCCTGCCACCGTCCCCGGCTGTCTGCCGCGGCCCCACGCCACCCCTCGCGCCACCTCCCTCCGTGACCAAAACGCTTTAATTCAATTTATGCAATCACTGTTATTTTTAAATAGTCATTTTGTCTGCTCAGATGAGGGGCCTTACTGCCTGCTGGGCCGGCCCTCTCATGTGAGGGATGGGGGGAAGGGTGGGACGTTGTGGGAGCAGGAGTCGACTGACTTGGAGAGGGGCGGGGAGGGGGGGGGGGCCCTGATATTTTCATTTGTTATTTACCGCTTTCATCCGTGTTTTAGACCAGGTTATTAGGTGTAAACAAGGATTTGTGCTTTTGAAAAACACATTTTTACGTAACAAGCATCGATGGATTTGCGCTTCATATATATTTTTAAGAGGGTGTACCTTTAATTTTTCTCTTAATTTTTTTTTTTTCTGGTTTCTCTCAAAGTCAGACTCTTTCCAGTCCCTGGATCTGTGTGACTCCTGGGTCACAGAATTAAACAGCATTCTCTTCCTGTAATCACCCCCTCAGGACTGGCCTTCAAATATTGATCTGAAATTCAGTGCCATCACTGTGGATCTTTAATCACTCTCTGCTGAGGCGGGTATCAGCCAGGCAGATCTGCTAAGGTGCAAGATGCCATTCTGCACCACTCAGATAACTTACAGACATTTGGAGTGCTCATTTTTTTCCCCGTCTGCCCCGGTGACCTCTGCCTAACTTAAAGGTACATCTTGGGGGCATTTTGATTTGGGCAGAACGGGGAGCTATCGGTGACAGAGGAACTAATCCAGTCTTGCGCAGATTAAGAGTATTTGTGGAGTGGGGTGTGTTGGCGCTGGCGCCGGGAATGGAACAGAAGGGGCTCCTATCAGCTCTCCAGGCAGGCTAGCCCTCAGGCCAGTGCAGTCCTACAGGAGTCTTTGTACTTCCCAAAGCCTCCACTTCTCCTCTCACTCAGTCTATATCACTTTCTCCTGCTGCCTGCTGCCCCCCCCCCCCCCCCCCCCCATCTTTAACCTCTTTCTATAGGCTCTCATATTTTCACTGCTGTGTTTTCTCTCTTCCCTTTTGTCAGTTTGTGTTGTTTCAGTCCAACACAGTTCCATAAGTCCATGAACCCGGTTGTTATCGTCACTTGCTTGAATGAGGGACAAACAGTTGCAGTGTCGGTTCACACATCTGAGACACATCAGGTCCATACTGCTAAGACATAAAAAGACACGAGTGCTGCACGTTTCAGAATTACGCAAAATATTAGAATAAAATAATTCAAGCCTATAATTTCAACAATAAAAAAAGAAAACGCTGTTCTTGTGGCACATCTGCATCCTTTTTCTTTACTGACTTTGTTCCCCTTCTTTTTGTTTTTGTTTGTTTTGGGGGGGTTTTATTTCTTGTCTCAGTCTTGCAGTGTTTCTCTCAGCTCTGTGTCTGTCTCATTGTTTTATTCTGGAAGGAAAACCAACAAAGAACAACTCGTCAAACATTGGTGCAGACAAAAAAAAATGTAATTTGACTGTTGAAGAAATTAGGGAGGTATGAAAGGGCCCCTTTTTGTGTCTCAAGTGCACTATTTATTTATCTGAAAGGATGCACATTGTATCAATTTACACTTCCCCATTCACTTCGCCACAGGCTGGAGGGCTCAGAAGTTGAGAGAATTAATTACTTTTTTATTATTATTTATAAAGTAATCTATCTGTAGAGAAGGAGCGGAAAAAAGGAGAGGGAGAGGGTGAGGGGAGGGGTGTGTGAGAGAGGCAGGGAACGCCCTGGAGCATTGTCCTTTAAACTGGGTCCTGGCTCACATTATCTCCCAAACCAGCACTCACACAACGTCAAACAACAAACGAACTCTGGGCTGCTGAGGACGCCGTATGCAGGGAGAGAAAGGGAGGTGGTGAGGGGCAGGGGGGGAGGAGAGAGAGAGAGAGAGAGAGATGGAGAGACACAGGGAAGAAGTGCTTCCTTTCCTATATTAGGAAACATTGTGGTTAAGTTTTCTCTCTCTCTCTCTTTATGCTCTAAAATTTTACACCAAATTAAACTCCACAAGTGTTGGTTAATGTGTGTGTGTGTGTGTGTGTGTGTGTGTGTGTGTGTGTGTGTGTGTGTGTGTGTGTGTGTGTGTGTGTGTGTGTGTGTGTGTGTGTGTGTGTGTGTGTGTGTGTGTGTACTGAGATGTGTAATTTAAAGAGACCGAGCCACATCCTGGTGCACAAGATCTCATCCACTGAAACAGGATCAAATCATGTCTCAGCAATAACCCAGTGGATCCAAAATCACATCATCAGAATCGACATGTTTAGCTCTGTGGATTTTAAATGTTTAGAAAAGTAAGAAAAAGCTCTTTATTTCTGAATACATTGACTGAGAGTGTATGTGTGTGTATGTGTGTGTGTGTGTGTTGGGGGGGGGGAGTTGAACCCACACCACCAGCAGGAATAATACACTTCATGCCAGAATTTAATATCTATAAAGTTTTGTTTTACATAGTGCGCATTAAGCGGCGGTATCCAGCAGCAAATGTTTTTTACGAGCAAATGTGACTAAAGTAATGTGACTAAGCTAAAGTAACACTTGAATGTGAGCTGAAGGGACTTTTACGGCGACATCAAAGTAGCAATTAAAACTGACCCAAGGAAAACATAAGAGACGTGCTCTGAAGAAGCAGAGGGACGGATCTGAGTCGTGTTCAGAGGCTGAAGTGACTCACGCTCAGGTCCGACCTGACGTCTGATGGATGAGTTCACGTCTCTCTCTGCATTCATCAGACCGGGGAGCGATGGGAGTCAGATATTTATTTAACAGCGTGAGCAAAAAGCTAAAAGCAAACAAAAACCTGAGGACTCCTGAAGAGCTTATCCCTCTTCCCTGTGGGAAACCTTCAATCATTAAGCTGGATGCTCTTCTTCTCCCTTCTCCCCCTCCTCCTCTTCTTCTTTTTAATGATAGCCCCATCCCCACAGATGACAACACTTGTCAGACTCACAAGTGGCCCATCCGTTCTCTAATTCACTAAAATAGCAACTACGTCCACGATAAGAAGTCATTTTCTTTTGAAGAACTTTCACGAGCATGAAGAATAATCGAGCCGATTGTCGGCCATTCTGTTTCATGAGGAAGCGATGTAATCGAGCTTCAATTAACCAATGACTAAAATGGACTGTTGCCCTCCAGCTGTCTCTCTCAGGACACTTAACAAGCTCCCACCCTCCCCCCACCCACTACTCACTCACTCACTCACTCACTCACTCACTCACTCTCTGCCAATGCAAAACCACCAGGACTCGCTCTCCTGGTCTTCAGAGTGAGCAGCTCGGCTCCATATGGGAGGGAGCATCACATGTGTCCGGCATGAAGAGGGCCATGAATCTCCCTCTTATGGATATATGTCACATGCTCCGTCTGCAGATGTGGAGGGGACGATGGGGGTTTCCATACTGATAGAATTAACATGTGGAAATGACTAACCAGCCTTTATGTTTCTGATGTGATTCGAGTGCTTCGAATTTCCTGGGAGGCCGTTTTTCTAAAGATATGATTAATTTGCAGAATATGGTTGATTTTCCCTCTGCGAGATATTCCTGGCGCAGTGCATCATTTGTGCACTGTTTGGCTCGCCCCTGCATATATGGTTGTGTCATGTGTGTGTGTGTGTGTGTGTGTATGGGTGTGTGTGTGCATGCATGCAAACATATGTCTGCATGTGCATCACCCCTGTGTAACCACCTCCATGATGGGCTAATTGGTTTAGCAGCCAAGGGGCCAAAGGCCAGTGCAGCATAGCGAAACTCAACATGAACCTGATGTTGAAAGGAAGGTTTCCCCGCAATAGGAGGGAAGCATGTGTGGGACAATTCTCTTTTTACCACCCCCTCCCACACACACACACACACACACACACACACACACACACGCCACTTTCCCTTTTTCACTTAAAGAAACTTGCAGCATAAGAAAACAAAATTGCTGCCAGTGTTGCGGCCGCTGCGCTGCAGACTGAGGTAGCACTGGAGGTAATCTCTTCCATTTTACCATATTTTGAGACCTTCTTCTGACGAGTGTCACATGCTATTACATTAATCTAGAATATTGAATTGGAAGCTTTTATGCACTATGAATAATATACACACTGTAATATGGAGGCGAGCCCCAACCTGCAGTATCAGCGGGCCCCTCAGTGAGGTTTGTGGAGCCTACTTTGTGTGGGGATCTGAGGGGATCATTTACCAGTTCCAACTCCATTACTATTCATGAGATGGGTAGGCTAGGGGCGAGGGATTAGGGACTCCCTTGGTGCTTGTTGTGCTGTAGGCTCAGGCTCAGGCCTCAGGCTCCGGGACAGGGGCTGTCTGGCATGGATGGTGGGTCTATTATCACCCTGGGACCCTTCTGTCCCACAGCAGAACACTTACTGGCAGCGCCAGCTAATGGAAACAGTCTCTCTTGTTCCCTTTCTCCATTTTTTTTTTAACCTCATCGCCCTCCTTGTATCCTTTACCCTGCTCTTTAAAAAAAATAAAAAATGGGGGCAAGTTTTTCCCCTTTTCCCTATTTCAAAGTTGAAATGGTGTATTTCTATCCTGCATCTTTACCGTGAAGTGCCAGGATAGCTCTATATTTGCAGGGGAAAAAGTACTTTCCCTCTACTCTGTCAATGCTTTGATCCTCAATTTTCCAAATTTCTAACATCCTCCGTCCCCCCCGTTCCCCCTCTTTCCCCTTCTCTCCCCCCCCAGGTGATGAGCATCCTGAGTAACCCCAGCGCCGTACCCTCCCAGCCCCAGCACGACTTTTCCATTTCCCCCCTGCACGGCAGCCTGGAGAGCTCCAACCCCATCTCGGCCAGCTGCAGCCAGCGCTCCGACACCATCAAGGGCGTGGACAGCCTGGCTTCCTCCCAGTCCTACTGCCCCCCCACCTACAGCGCCACCAGCTACAGCGTTGACCCCGTCACCGCGGGCTACCAGTACAGCCAGTACGGCCAGAGTGAGTAAAAACACCGTGCCATTAACACAACTTAACACAAAACTGAGCGCTTTTGTCTTCTTTTTTTTTCCAGTGAGAGTGACAGTCGTTTGTCTCCATCCTCCTTTTAAGTTTACTGACTTTTATAAAAAAAAAAAAAAAGCCTGTGAAGTGATGCCTCGCTCCCGGGCAAGAGAGCCTCCTGACCTTTGCACCCTGGTTAGTGGAGGCAGACACGTGCTCTTGATAAAGACCCCCCCCCCCCCCTCCCGAACACACCACCCACTCACCCCACCACCAACACCACCAGCGTCCTCCTAGAGAGCTGCCTCCTCGGTCACACCCCACTCCACTTGGATGGGTAAGAGGAGAGGGCCACTTCAAAGACCGGCACACCCTCAGGGGCCACAGTGTCCTCTTGCCCACCTCTCTTTTTCCCCTTCTTTCTCTCGTCTCCATCACACACACACACACACACACAAACGCTCACACCCTCAGGGCAGGAAAGAGTTTGCTTTATTAGATTAGCATAATTGACTGATGCTGTCACAGCCATTCATGAGGTAAAATGAAGCACACTTCCCCAACGAGCCGGCCAGCCAGCGCCGAGCTGCAGCCACATTTGTGAGCGTTTAAACACAGGTTCTAGTGGTGAGCTGGTGTGTTGCGCATCTGCTGCTTCCCTCTCTCTCTCTTTGTTTTTTTTTTATGTGTTTGTGTCGTGGTGCATGGATGCACGTGAGCGCGTGCCGATCCGTCACGTTTTTTTTTTTTTTTTTCCCGCGTGTGCACACCAGCGTTTTTTGTCAGCAGCACCAAACTGACGGCAGCGCGGATGTGAGCTGATGTGAGGTTAATTAAGACGGTGATTGAGCACAGTGGATGGGTAATGAATGGAGGAGAGAGGAGAGAGCTGCTGTCTGAGGAGGAAAATGATCGGCCATGTGGAGTGTGGAGGGCATGAAATCAGAGATGCCAAGTGTAATGAAGACTGGCACACAGAACACACACGGGGACCCAGTCTGAGTGACAGCACGGAGACTTTACCAGGACGCACATGCTCGGTGCCAGCAGCGTGCCAACCTCAGACAAGGGGACAGGGGAGGGGTTTGTTTTTATCTTTCACTCTCTTCTCTGTGAATTGTTTTTCATTTGACTCACCGGCTTCTGCCACAACTTATTTCAACCTTAATCAGAGGAGTGAAACGAGAGTGAATAGGACATATGTCTGAGGAATCTACCACCTGTCTGACTTGTCTTTGTTTTTTTTCTTCCTCCTCCTCCTCCTTCTTCTTCCTCTTCTTCTTGTTCTGTCTTTTTGTTCCGCACAGCTGCCGTAGACTACCTAGCTAAGAACGTGAGCTTGTCCACCCAGAGGAGGATGAAGCTCGGGGACCACTCGGCCGTGCTGGGGCTCCTGCAGGTGGAGACGGGACAGGCCTACTGAAGCCCCCCCCGCCCGCGCGCTCCCCCAGCGGGACGACACACCTCTCCTCCTCCGCTCCTCTGCCACCCACTTCCTCCATGCTCCATCAAAGTCTGGACTCCAAAACTCCAGCTTCAGCCTCTCTCTCTCTCCGCCGCTGCCGGATCCGCAGCCCAGCCGTGACATCAGCGCACAGACGCGCGGCCTCGCCGTGCTCCCGGAGGAAAAAGTGACGCTTGCCGGTGTGACAAGGCTCTACTGGGAACGGAACTAAACTTTCCACACCATCGTCAACCACCAGGCGGCTCTGCACCCTCTCTCTTCTCAAACTCTGGGCACCCCCCTCTGCCTGCTCCTTGTACTCGTACCCCCCTTTGCCCCCCAAACCCCTGTTTTGTTTTTTGCTCAGAGGGCCAGACGGGACCCCAGACTACCCAAGAACAGTTGGCTGCCTTGGGCCAGGTTCCTGTTTGTCATGGCTGCAGTCCAGCACACATCTAGAGCCATCAACAACATGTACTTTGACCTTGCTGTTCATAGTAGTTAACAAAAGCCAATATCATTTGAGCGACTCTTATTCTTGTTCCTTTTTGATATTGTTAAGATTATTGTTGCTGTTATATGATTATGGTTAATGTGATTTATGTTGTTCTTTGATTCCCTTCGTATCTCTTTTTCTCTGTTAGATGTTGGTGTGTAAAACACAGTGGATGACTGGGACGGTTTTTTCGGGAGTGAGTGTCTGTTGCGTGTGCATGTTTGCGTGTCGGCACAGTCTCACAAGAGAGGATGATTGTTTTCCAAGCTGCTGTTCCTCTGCCTGTTCCCCGAGCTCTAATGTTCGTGAGCGATTTGACCTTCCCACTTTCATATTCATCTTGACATTCCTAAAGAACTTGGCCACTCTGTGGGAAGTCTGGCTGGATGGATTCTGCAGGGAATTAAAGCAGCGTTTTGGCGGCCAATAGCTTTCCCCTTCTAACCTCCATCCCATCCTTAGCCGCGGTCCATGGGGAGGGGGGCATTGTTTGCAAAAACAGGATTGGGGAAATTAATGTATTTTGTTTAGAAATATGGACCTTGCCAAGGAGGGCTAACTCAATCCCCCCACACACACCCCCCGCCTCCTTACTCCTCCCAAATCCCCATTTGCCAGGGAATCCTGTGTGACTTAAACAGTGTAAAGCAGATTAAATCACACAAATATAATGTCAAAGCTAATTCACAGTGACCCTTCCCATTACCAGCCAGTATTTCTGTTTTTATAGACTAATTAGCACATTCTGTAAATGCACCTTCAGTCAGTTTCCACTTTCCAACTAAATAAGCATTCCTGCGAAACATTCCACAGGCTCCGTTTACGAATATAAGCATTCCAGCGCTTTCTGTTATGAGATTAAAAAGCACACAAGCTGTGCCATTCACATGCACTCTGGAAAAATCATATAATCCAGTCAGTTGTGAAAGGGCACAGGTAATACCACTGATTGGCCCCCCTCTCTGGTTTGGACCGGAGCCCCCCCTCCCATACAACCCCCCACTAATCCTCCACCTTGACGTACTCACTGAAATGTACAAAAAAAAAAAGAAGAAAAAGATGAAAAAAATTTGTGTAGCACTCATAGTTGACTTGACACGATCCTGGACCAGCTGTTTCCCCCTTGAGATGCGTGTGTTTTTTTTTTGTTTTTTTTTTCCATTGGCATCAGTGTGATATTGATGATGTACACAGAATCGTTAACTTAATCTCGAGACAGAATTTGGTCCTTTAGTCGCCTTTTAAAAACTGAAAACTGTAAAGTAGCTGGAGCAGATGTGTGTATTGTTTGTTTATAAAAGAGTATGTTTTATACTAAAACAGAACTATGTTGAGTGGTAGTAAGCAAGGGATCTGTGGAAGTAAATGTTTGATTTGAGTTTCCTTAACTGGCTTGTTTCTTCTGTTTGATTTTTTTTTTTTTTATTGTATTTAATTGGTTTAACCTGTTTTGACCAAAAGGTTGGTTCGTCTTGGGCCCGGGTTAGAATGAATTTGTATAAATTAGTTTAAAAAAATATATAAATTCCATTAAAAATGTTGAAATTAATATTGTATAAAAGAGGATCAAACTGAGCTGAATGGAAAAGTGGAAGCTTGGTGACACAGACAGGCTCCCTGGACCACGGGACCACTGTAACATTTGAACAGCTGGCTGGAGGTTGGAGCATCTGGAGGGTGTGTTTGACCACCTGATCGATCTCAGATCACAGACTGATCATTAGTGCTGACCGGACTGGACTGGACCATGGACCTCACACACCTGAACTCCTGAGCCTTCAAGTGTGGGACTTGGGCTCAGTGTGACAATGATGATGATGATGATGATGATGATGATGAAGCTGGTGAAGACAGCCTCTCTGCTCTGGGAAAACTGAACCGAGTCTCGTTTGATTTGTGGACCAATAGGACTCCAGGAGGAAAAAGTCAAAGCAACGTTGACTCCGCACTGAATCGCAGCAGCAGCAGCAGCTCCAACTGCTCCGCTTAGACGCCTCACTCGTGTATATTTTAAAAAGGAAGAATTTTAGAATCGTCTTTAGTGTATCAAACCCATTTCTAACACTTGCGTCAATAAACATTTGGATATTTAAAGCATACAACTCCTTACCCCCCCCTCCCGTCTGTTTGACCCCTTAACCTGTTTAGTTGCTTTCTGACACCTGTGCTTTGCTTTAGTCCTTTTTCTGTTCCGCATGTGTGTATATTATCATGGTATAATTTATTCTGCTGTATGAAGTATTAGAATAGTGGGAAACTTGTATTGGTATTTACTACCTTCAGCCTGTTGGTGTGTTTACTGTAACACTGGCGTAACTGTTATCAATTAAAGATCCAAAACTGATTTCTGACATTAGTCTCTTTTATTTATTTTGTTGCATGTTTGTCTGTTTGTCTGTTTTGCATGTTTTTAACACTTGTCTGTGTGAACTCGTCTCTGTTACTACGTGTGTGTGTTTGTGTGTGAAGTGTTGAATTAATCAGTGGCTATTTCAATCACTGAGGAACTGTTCAGGTTATTCATCTGGTTCCAGCTTCTCAGATCTAAGATTTGTTTCCTTTCCACTGTTTTATGTCGTTTTGAATTGAATATACGTGAGTCTGTCAGTCATTACCCTGGTCTGTGGGAAACTATTAAAGGTATTTTCTGACATGTAATAGAGTAAAGTTGTAATAATTAATACAAAAAAAAAACAGCCATGTATCACATATTGAAATTAATTGTTAGTGTGACGTTTATGAGCTCACCTGTGCACATGTGCATAAGCGTATGTGCATTGTCTCCTCCCTGCGTGTTGTTGAAGTACATTAGAGGAGGCAGCGGGCCACCAGCGCCTGTTCCAGAGCTGTTGATGTGATTAGGGAGTGATGAGAGCTCAGACGTCCCAGACTCAGAGACACAGACTGAGAGTGTGTCTGTGCGTCTGTTTGCAGCTGTAGGAAGTCATTCATTCTGCCCGCTGACCAGCAGCGCTCCCCTCTCTCCTTCTCCGGCTGCTGGCCGGGGAATGTTGTCTGCAAATCTCTGTGGTATGGTGTGAATGCAGGGGAACGAACCAGTGTGGTACGGAAGCATCCGTTGTGCTTTATGTTACCCCGTCAGAACACTGGAGCTCATTCAGTTTTTTTTTGTTTTTTTTTAACCCTGAGCACCGTTGGAGGTATGTCAAACACGTCTTAGGTATGTTCATTCAGTCCTCACTGCCTCTAAACACATTTTAAACATGTCTGCACTCACTGCAGCTATAAAATGTGTATATATAATCTGGTGTAAATGAGCAAATGATGCCAAGCTGAGCTGTGAGGGATGTATTTATATTTTATATACTAGCAAATAATAACCAATACTTTACTGTTCATTTGCAATTAAATGAAACTAATTAAAGGCATCACTAATCACAATTATTAACATCATTAACATCGAATTGTATTAGGAGATAAATTTGATGCTAAATAAAGTAAGTACTGATCTGAATAAACTTCTATTCAGGCTGCGTTATCATGAGGTAACTATCATTCATATCTCATACTTTGTTCAAAATTGGAGAGATTTAAACAGCTCAGTATAAATAGACGCGGGATATTTAGTATTCCCTTTAGATTTACAGATTCAGATCAACTACAAACTGTGGTGTTATCATGTTATATCATCATCAAGGCTCGGTTTAATTTGATGCAAATGGAAAAAATACTCTTCAGTGTCTAATTACAACACACACACACGTGTGTTTTAATGGGGTGGGTGGTGGAGGTGCATGTCAATGAGGCAGGAATATGGTCAATTATCTGACAGCTATATGAGGTGAGCCTGAGGAGACTGAGGGATTTCAGTGCATCCTCTCCACATATTTAATATTGCATTGTTAGGTGTCTTTCTGCCTGCCATGTGTCATCCCTCATATACTCCTCTAAAAGTTTGTGTTCTGGTTGTCCATATTAGACCTTGGCATGTGCCATGGTTGTCCCCTTTGCTCCGGCTTGTCTCCTGAGGTGCCGGCCCAGGAGTTTTGTCTCCCTGCGGTCTGCTGTCACTCAGACTGGACAAGGTGGCAGCTCAGGCAGCGCTGTGTGGGAGAGCTTTGTGACACTTCCCTCATCTCCTCCTTTGATCCCCTAATTGATTGACTACAGGAACAGAGGATAAACAGAGCCCACAAGAGCCGATTCCACTCGCCTCTCTGGAGTGGTTTAGATAAAGTGCAGAGGCCCGAGCTCTCCGGTTCCCTCTGCCTGCTCTCTATATGGACACGCGGCCATTGAAGGTGGCTCTCTGCGCCACGGTAGCTTAGCTGTGGGCTGTGTCCTCAGGCCCGGGGCTTGCGTACTGCCCCTGTGCATAAATGGCTGGCGGTAATGGGTTTGTTTAGATCACAGGGATGGAAATGAAACTCCTGAGCCTCGCTGTAGAGACCAGGAGGCCCTATCGCTCAGGAGGCAGCGATAGAGAAGTCACAACCTCAGCCTGGTCATACTCACTTTCCCGAATGAGCCATGGAATAGAGGCTGTGATTCAGATCTAATTTGGGACCAGGCTCCTCTCAACCTGACCATGCTGTGATAAATAACTGACTGCTGAAGAGCCAGGAGAGCCATGAAGGAGAGGAAGAGGGTAGAACACAAACAGGCAGCGAGGGGCCTTCGGAGAGGGAAAAATAGGCCAGGAATATTTCCATTTTAGAGAGAAAACGTGTTTGAAAACATGACTTTAGAATGATTTTGACCAGATATGATAATTATATTCTAATTTTACAAATCTGTCTTCAGAAACTGAGTTCAGAGCCGTGTGCAGGTATGCTAAGAAATGATTAAGAGATGCTCTGGGGGTCTTGGTTTTATTCTTCGAGATTATGTGTCACAGGGAGTAAAAAGCTCCCAGCTGTCGCCATGAAAGCACTTACAGTATAATAATCCCCCAAATCCTGTAATTATGCCAGCATACGCCGTGTACCTGAGCCTCAGCTTTGTGCTCGTCACCTCAAGGATCCCACTGACACAGACGCACAGCTTGGTGTGCATATATCTTCTTCCCAAATGTGTGTTTTGCATAGGAAGTAAATCTTATTTTTAGAACATTTGGGGTATTTTGAATTTCATGGTTCCCCCTCTTAGGTATTATAGATAGATAATCTGTCATGTATAAGTAAAAAGCAGGAGCTCAAATAGGGTATTGTAGTAGCTTAAAGTAAACTCGGTCCCAATTGTGGAATCTTTTACCTATATTGCATTTGATCATTTTGTTTCCTTTAGTTCATAAGAAAAGATTTGACATATTTGTCCAATATTGCAAATTACACATCCATGCACATACACACACACATTCACACACCAATGCACACCTCCTTTAAAGCAGTTTTTAAATAACGCAAGGAGAAGAGAAAAAAAAAAGTCAGAGTAAAGTTGTAAATCTAAGAAATCGGAGTGAGATAAAAATCACTGTGAAGCCAAGCTTGATTTACATTTAAAATCTGAGCTGTGCTCTCAAACTAATTAATATTAATAACAAAAATGGAAATGAGTGCAGTGGCGGCCCTAAGTGAAGAACAAGCTGGGTGCATTCAGTCAGGAGATTCATATATAAGCCCTTTCTCAGGAGAAGTGGGCTCTAAACAGGCGTGACGGCAGGGCATAGACCGCCATACACAGAGACAATTTTTCTAGATAATAGCCTATCACGCAGGATACAATTTAAATTAAAAAATGCAATTTTCACCTTGAAATGAACAAATGATTACAATTTCTATACAAATTAAGGCATCCAGGCTGTGCCTCAGTACTGTGCCAAGGCCATGAAACCTGACATAATTACCATGAAATACATTTTCAAATATTTGTATTTTGTCCATCGCTTTAAAACATGCCACTCTGCCTTCTGTGGGTTTGTGATCTCACCTTCTGGGGGAAATACATAAAAAAGAGAGAAAATCATCAGAGATGAAAAGCTCTTCAACAGGAGAGATAAAATGTGGAAAAAAACAACCTCCCATACACACAGTAAATCAGCGCAGCTCAGCACAGCGGCCCCCGGAGCTATCTCTAAAAGCCAAATTACTGCTCCTTATCTAAGGAATCATATCTACTAGTTATCTGCTCCTGAGATAGGCTCCTCTCTCTCTCTCTCTTGTGCCTTGTGCTCATCGCCAGAAATGCTATTTATTTGTGATTACAGACACCCTTTGAATAAAAGATGTTTGTGTTTGAGATCCAAAGTTTCGGTAGATTCTGAACTCCTCAGATTCTTCAGAGAGGAGAGTACTGAAGGCAGAACACCTTATTTGGGCAGGGTTGCTAGGGGTGGTCTGCAGCAGAGAGAGGGATGAAAGTGTAGCCGATGGGAAATATGAGACAAGACCTCAAACTTCTCTGACGCTTCATATCACATATGCTTTCGGAGGGGGATTCATACTGAGATGAGGTGTCGAATTGACTTTAAATGCAGAACCTAATGTTTGAAACACATGGAGACAGGAAGTTCTGGCATGTATTCTGCAAGAGAGCTGCCAAAAGCTGCAAAGTTTGGAGTGGGTTTTTTTTTCTGAGTTTCTTTACTCGGAGATATGACTGCACTTCGACTGGGAGGAAAAAATATGAAAGTAAAACCGAAAGGTTTCCAGCAAGATAAATGGACGTGTGAATGTGAATGTAAAACGTGACCCCACTGCAAACTAATTAGGTTTCAACATGAGTAGGTATGTTTTCAAAGTGAAAAACAAGATAAGTCCAAATACTGAACATGACCTTGAATAAATGGACACAGATTTTCATTATGATATTCAAATCCATGATCATCACTTTACTTATTCCCACTTCAGTCAAATAAAAGCTCAAACATCGCCTCCCAACCCCCCCTAAAAAGATGTTCCATTTCAACATCAGCCGCTTTTAAAGGTTTAGATTTTAAGAATAAACAAAGATTTCTCTTCCTAAATTGAAACACACCAGGATAAAGCAGATCACAGAGTCAAGAGTCTGTGTTTCTACCCTTCTCGCTCTCATTCGTTAACTTATCCATTAACAAAGTCTCAGGGCTCTAACACATACCTTGTTAAGACAGTTCTTTTTTTTTCTTCCCCCTTTCCATTTTCTTACCTTCCCTCTCTTTCCCTCCATCTGTTAAAGTCTCTCAGCCAGAGAGGCGCACATCAGATTTCAATAGTTGACCTCTTAATGCTGAGGTCAGTGCTGCACCGGCAGCGATTTCACACTCAAGATGAAAGGGAAATGAACACTGAGGATGCTGGGGGTGACATGGGGGCCCTGACCACACCAGCCATTGCCACTCTAACCGCTTCACTGCACCAGGCTGAGCTGTGAGAGGATCCACGGTGGTGGTGGAGGTGGAGGAGGAGGAAGAGGAGGAGGAGGAGGAGGAGGAGGAGGAGGAGGAGGAGGAGGAAGAGGCACTGAGATTGAAAGTTTGCCACCTGTACAACAGCGGTTGAAGTCGCCCACCTATATGAGACAGACGTGCAGCGACTGGTGACTGAGCTGTGATGCTGCGGCACCAGAGACACAAGTAGTAGTGTGTCCTGCAGCTCTGGATGTGACCGAATCCCCCCCACCCGCCCCCCACACCCCCCACCCTGACAGGTTTCAGCTTCTTCCACCGATGAGCCTGGTTGGTCTTAAAGGTGTCCTGATGCTGGGTGTCACACTGCCACAGCCTGCCTGGCCCCCGCTACAACGCCTCATTACTGGAGCATTTCTCAGAGGCCATTATTGAATGAACACTGAGACAAGGCCAGCTAGTGAATGGACAGTTTGGTTACACCGCCGTGAGGCTTGAGCTCCTCGGAGTAATGTACCGCTTAAGTACCTGTCAGCTTTATAAAGGAGGGAGTAGACTGTGTAAATGTGTGTGTAAATAGAGTGTCAGATCAGGACCCCAGGGAGCGGAGGTGGGGAGTGTGCGTGTGTGCGTGTGTGTGCGCGTGAGTGTTCGTGTGTGTGCGTGTGCTCTTTTGTCCACTGACACATATGTGTGTGCATATGAGTGTCACTATAATGATCATTTAACCCTCCTCAGCATTCCCCAGGGCTCCACACGTTCCCCTTTCGACTTCATATTGCTTCAGGCCCCCAGTCCCACCCCCCCACCCCCCCATTACCTCCAACCCCCCCTACCCCTTCTCTCTTTCTCTCTCTCTCTCTGCCTCCTCTGTCTGCTCCTCACGGCTGGGCACAGTTGGGGAGCAGCTCCTTATTCATTCATGAGAGAAGCACCGGATAAATAAAAAGGTTCATTACTGTGCTAAAGTGTTACTAATGACATGTACCTGCCACTGAGCACCTCCGAAAATCTAATGTGACACACTAGAATGGAAAATCTATTCTGCCGCACCGAGGCCTCCAATGGCGCCAGCACATACTCTATGGAAATTTCTCTCCGCTTGCCCTCCAATTGTGTCTCTCTAAAACCCAATATTTACAATCCCATAGCCATTATGTCCTACTACGCCCTCTGCGCCTGCTGTTGCGACCTCCATATTAGCTGAAAATTGGACTTTGCAAACTTAGCAGGGGAGAAGAGACTCTTCTCGTAGATGAGAGGGGGCAGCACCAGGGAGCTCAGCGTGAGGCCCACGGTGCCTCTCAACTCCCTGCTGCCCCAAACTTAAACTGACAACACCCCCCCCCCCTAAATGACAAACAAAAATACAGAAAAAAAGCCCCATCCACTGAAGCCTGCGATGCTGCAATGTAAAATCATATGCTCATATAAAAATAAAATGCAAATAAAACACTAACACACACTAAAAGAAAAAAAAAATACAAAAATGTACTTGCTGTGTCGTTCACTTTTACCATTAAAATGCCACTTGGTCACGTAGCTGCTGCCACCGGATTAGAGGCATTGAAAACAAGCACTTAAGTAATGAAGAATGCTTTTTGGTTTAAAAGAGCCGGACGGGGTTTACTTGAGAGGAAGAGGAGAGGATGAAGGAGTTTCTATAGCTCCCACAGTTACAGCTCTTAATGTGTTTGATGACCCACTCCAGCACCACTGCTGTTCAAAGTCACCTACAACTTCTCTTTTTGTAGGTGACTTTTTTTTGCTCTAATTGTATTTTATACATTTAAGAGTAAAGTCTGCTGAGTGGCTAGGATTGGACAGACACAACCTTCACCGTTCAATGTGTAAAATGTTTAGATTAGATTATACAGAGAAGACAAAAGTCTAATTATGAAATAGGCCTACATAACAATATTAGTTATGTATAACAAACCAGAAGAAGAGACATTGCAAAATATGAGATGTTCATTGCAAATTAGAAAGTGTTAACAATGAAGCTGCTGCTACTGTATATCCATAAAAGTAGGACTGGGACAATAAAAGTCAAACTGCAAACTAAGGAGACTGTGAGAGCATTTCATGTTAATTCAATTATTGTAAATTACTTTGTAACATTTTTTATTACAAAGCATAACCAGTTTGTAATGTGACAAAATATGTTGGTGTAATAAGAATATGGGTAATACATTATTTGACGGCTATCTCTATAACGCATTATAACCATACTTATAATTAGTTATAATGCAGTTATAGCACTGTATAACTTTAGTTATAAATACTCATTAATGATCATAATGCTTTATAACAATAATCATAACATAAAGCATTTTATCATGACTTATAAGGTCAGGTATTATAATACCTTATATAATACGTGTATAATTGATAGCAACTCGCTGACAATTCCCACATCGATAAGACATACATCATAAATATATTTATATGTGTTATAATTGTGTTTATAATGATAGTTATACAGATTTATAAGACAATTATAACACATTATAACTATATTTATCTGTCAGCCAGTTACTAACAATTTTAACATATTATAATACCTGACTTTATATATCATGATAAAATGATTTATAGTGTGTTACTGTATGATTATTGTTATAAAGCATTATGATCATTTATGAGTAACTATAGTTATACAGTGCTATAACTGCATTATAATTCATTATAAGTAGGCTATGGTTATAATGCATTATAGAGATAGGCATCAAATAAAGTGTTACCAAAATATGTAATAAAGTTTAAAAAATAAAAAATAAAAAAGAGAGGGAAAAAAATGCTGACAGCCAATAGTGAGGCTGTGTTTTACACATGTGTGCAGGTGCTCCAGGTGCATTTAAGTTCTCCCAGATTCAGCTCCTTCCATGGTTCCTCTTGTGCAAACCTAAAATTATGTTACAGTTTGACCATAACATTTCTCAAAATAAAGTATCACCTGAATTCACTGCATTTCTCCAACATCACTCAGCTCCTGCAGCTGCTCTGTCTTCTCGTCTATCAAAGAATTTAGCCCGTCCTCAGGAGCTTTACAGAAGCGTGGGTGTCAGTCAGCTGTGGGTTTCTGTTGAAGCCAGCTGTGGTTGTTGTCCTCCCCTCCTGAGAAAAGACTTGTTGCATCTTTAAGAGCTCGCTATCTAATTGAATCATGGCCTCCATCAGTGTCTCTGCAGAGTCTTAAATGACTGTTTGCTCGACATGTCTGCCCATTTCCACTGATTAATTCATATGAAGCCAAACGAAATGTTCTGCCTTGTTTGTCACGTTACATCCAAGCCCTGCAGTCTCTCCCCTATCAGGATGAATGTCTCTAGACTGGAGAGAGAAATAAAACAAAACAATGAAATATAGAAAGTAGAAAATTCACATAAATAATAATGTCATCCAGATTTATATCCAGGATGCAGAGTAATACATTTCCCTGCATTTAGTGAGGGTGTAACCTCTACGTATCTGTGTCAAAATGTTGAATTATCTTTATTTAAAATGAGCTTTACAGTGGGAGCATGTACAAATAAAACAAAGGTATCTTTCGTGCCGTGTTGGGCCAACATTTACATCATCCATGCCATTGAAATTCATCATTTTCACACATTTGCAGCACTGAAATTGTATGACAAATGAATGGATCTTAAGAACTCTTAACTCTGAACACTACCACTAAACGCAAATCACCGCCATTCATGTTGAAAAGGAGTCAGAAAATCTCCGGTGGGGTTTTTTGCATGAGGCCTTGTCTCTTGCAGATATTTACAATTACACTTCCACACATTTGCAGGCCGGTGTCAGATATCCTTTTATTCTGGAGCTAACATGCGTCCCAGGCTGCAGCTCATTGGGTTAAACGGGAACAATGCAGCAGATCAGAGTAGAACAAATTTAACACCACTACACAAAACTGTCTGTGTTAATATCACACCCTAATTGAATGTATCATTCAGATTATTTAACATTAGTGATGCGTGGCTCATTGTCCAGCTGTCAAACGCAGCAACCTGACAGCAGCAGGCAGTGGAAAAGACAAAACAAAATCAAACCAGTCCACTATGATTTAAACTAACCCATTTGGCACAACTCAGATGTGTTGGTGAGTGGGGGGTGGTTTTACATTCAAAAGCATGTGTTATTGTGCATAAGTGTTATTGTGCTCACTAAAAGAACACAAATTCAAAGATCATTAGTCTTGTGATTGATCATTGTGTGGGTTAAGTACTTAGCGGTGTTGTTATAACACAGGCCCTGTGACAGACACTATAATTACGTCCCCTCCCAATGCTTCCCAAGGGTCCCATAAACCACATTAGCCACTCTCGCCAGCCAGATGACTTAGACGTATTTGAGGGGCCTCCTCCTCCTCTGATCGTGGCTCCTCCAATCCACCAGCACATCTACATCTACCACCCAGGATTTGACACTGCTGCAAATATTAAAATCTGATGATTTCATTACGATGCGCCCTCGCCGTGTGAAATCCGGTTGGAGTTAGTATTTACTTTTGCTTTAATTTCCAAACACAAGGCCGGCTTGTCGTTCGCGCCTCCGGGGTTGTAAGAACTCTCAAAAATGAAGGCTTGATTGAGCATACATTTGTTGCACTGTGTCTCTTTGAAAAGCCAGCTCAGTTCCTTATTCAGCAACCTGTTCAGCCCGTGATTGACTTTTTCCCTCAGCACCCCTGCAGCAGATGAGGGAACAGAGCTTAAACCTGTTACTGTCAGCTTCTCACCTGGATCATAAGAACTCCTGCTCAGAGCATGCAAACCAATATCCTCCTATTCTTCGCTCAGCCGCCCAGGATTCACAGCAATAGCTTTTCACAAAGACCGGGGCAGAGCGTGCTCCGTGTTATCTTATTGAGTTACCTGTAGCTAAGCTCTGAGCGAGCACACACAATGGCAGGCAGTTAATGACAGCGCAGGGCCTAACCCCTCGTCCCCGGCCTTTCCCTGAGCCTCATTTCCGCGCGGCGGCTGCCATTTCACAGCTGTTAGCCACAGACTCTCTTTGTCATGATTAAGGACAAATTAATAGATGCCTCCTGGTAATCAGCTTTCATTAGGGCTGTCAAACCAGTCAGTGGCGTTCGCTCGGCGCACTGGACACGGGATGATCACCTCCCAGTTGAGAGACAGTCGCCCCGTGCACGCGGGCTGTGGTGCTCGCCTCTCAGCTGCCGTATTTGTGTGCTTGGTGTGGCTAAAGTGTGGGTAACCAGTGCATTAGCACGCTCCTTCGTGGCACAAGTGCTTGTAGTTGGTGCATTAACAGTGCTCCGTGTGGAGCTGCAAGATGGAGGTCATCGTGGGAATGACATAAAGAGTAGTCTTTCTGCTGGGTGTAATTGGCCCCAGCATGCTGAAAATGGACTGTGAAATGTAAGGGGGGGTCAAATAATTGATTTTCCCCCGAATGCAGAATCCAGGGCAGGGCTGTTTAGTGAGTAATTTACAAGAGCAGTTCAGCCCAGGCTGACTGGCATATCTGTTGAAAGTTCCCAGGGGCACGGGAAGAGATAACACACACCTGAGACCCTGGAGCAGATGGACAGCAGTCACTGTGCTACTCAGAGGGCAGAGAGGATTCACATCAAACTTACTTGCACACACACACACACACACCTCTATATGCAGAGGGGATATAAGTGCACATATACACATGCACACACAGACACACACTCACATATGCACACAGAAGATGATGGACACAGACTATTGTATGTAGAAATAGACTCTCTCCTCTCACTCTGTCCATCTCTCTTTCTCTGTCTGTCTGTCTCTCTCTCCCTCCCTCCCTCCCTCTCTCTCTCTCTCTCTCTCTCTCTCTCTCTCTCTCTCTCTCTCTCTCTCTCTCTCCCTCTGCAGCATTTCTGGAATTGATTAAATAAACTCATCAGACTTCCAGCAAGTTTGGCATTGTGCGTGAGAGCTGAAGTCATTTCAGTATGTAGATTTCAGACTTAAACCCATAACCGTGTTGCGTGGTGCATGACCACCCCCACCTGCTGGAGAGAGAAGGCTGGGGTGTGCATGATGGGATAGGGACGTCTGTAAGACAGGATATAGCCTGGCCCTCTGTATGTTTAGTGATTTCTCTACACCACAGCCTAAGGGAATTAAGACAATAGCCTTATGTCAGATAGCATAATCTAGTGACAAAATGGCATTTTATTTGCTGTGCCAAAATTGGGCTCAAATACATGTGTAAGCTAATTGAGAAGAAGCAGCTGCTTTAGCCATCTGCACGGGTAAAAAAAAAAAAAAAAAAAAAAAATTGGTTTCATCTTTGATTTAGAGAATTTCTCGTTAAGTAAAAAAGATGAGTGACGATTGTCAGGATCCATGATCTCTATAATTTGAATTTATGGAAAACACAATGATCTGCCATTGTTGTGTTGCACCAGAAAGTCATTGCTGTCAGAAATGTAGATGAGTCACCTAGGGCTTGTGTATTGTGCTCATCACAACAAGACATTTGTATGGTGCACAGTCAGTGCTCTTCAATTTTCTTAAGCATCTTGGTAAATTGCACCAAACAATTTTCGAGATCAATTCCAGCATCAAAAACAATGCACACAAATCCCATTTCTTCAACCCATATTGTGTTGGAGAGGGCCCCTGTGTTTGCATGAAGGTAATTACAGTGGGATTTGATGTTGTGGTGTGCCCAGAATTCTCCAGCTTTAGATCAGGCTCAGGGTGCTCCACCCCATTAATACTCCATATGGGGAACCCAGCTGTGATCAGAATTGGAAGAGCGGGAGGGGAAATCGATTTCATTTGCAGGATTATTGATGTAACCGAGATGCCGTTTGTATGAAACATAAAGTCTCATTTCAGAGGTTATGGATAAAACTGGATTGAGGGGCTGTCTGTTTGTTTTATTCAATGAAACATTACAGAAACAGAGAAGTCAATATACACACCGCTGTACAGTCCTCACCCGCATTGCACCACATTAAAGCTTTGAAACTATTTTTTTCCTTCATCTTCTTCTTCTTTTCATATCTACCTGCCTTTACTGACACAAACTACTGCACGCAACTCACAGAGCACGTGATAAAATGTGGAGATATTTATGGCAGAGGAATGATTGGTTAAAAAGAATAGCTATTAAAAGGAGAACATGGAAAAATTAACAAGATAAAAGTGATGTGCTGCATGGCAGGAGGGCTTAAAGAAAGGGTTCAAAGCAACTCATAATGTTGGCAGTGAGAACTGACCTGGCATTCGGCCTTTTTCACCCTTTGCCAAGCTTCCCCCTCCACCTGTTCCCTACATTTTTTAGGAGGCTTTATAAGTCAGCCTGATGGGCTCACCCATATATTAAAAACAATATCAGACTTTCCCAGGGTTCGGATGGTCTAACAGCTGGATCTTTCAACTGAATCCATCCTTCTCTCCCTCTATTCCTCCGTCTCTGTGCCCAGTGGAGACCATTGTAGTTCCCACACGAATAGCAGCAGCAGTTGGAGTGATGGCAAGCCAGATGGGAATGTTTTTTTCTGGGTTCACAGCATTCCTCTGATGACAACAGCAGGGTCAACGCAAGGTAAAATCCTCTATAAAATACCTCTTCATACTTTTGATTGCGTTTTATAGATCGAGAAAGAAATTTTCCTTCTCATAACACAAAGACGGTTAATACATATAAAACTGTGGTAACATTACCACATGTGCTGTGAGCACAGTTACTGTACAGTTCATGTGAATTTTTTTTTTTTTTTTTTTTTTTTTTTCCATCAAAGACATTTTTCACAACCCGGTCCTGGTCATCAAATTAAGGTGTTTGCCGGCGGACTTGCTGTCCTTGTTCGGAGCAGATGTTCGGGTTGTTCTGGTGTCAGTGATGGGCAGTGTAAAAGCAGGCTTACACATGTTCATGTCACCATATCGCTACAACTGCTGGGAGGAAGTTATGTCATCGTGGCCAGCTGGCTCTAATATGAGCTGCAGCATTGTGTGAAAAATATAGTGCAGGGGTGGAGCCACGACTCAAATTTGGCTGAGTTGCTCGCAGCATTTTCTTGCTCTGGGTTCAGGGTTCAGACGCACGATTGGCGCCCACAACAGAGTTTAACAAGTTCTCATAAGTATGTCATTAAATTTTTTACACTGAATACACATCGCAGGGAATCACATGGTCTCCCTGTCAATCCTCCCTGTGCCGTTTTGTTTTCAGTGACAATAATTATGGGTTTAACAGTTTGCAAAATGGCCTTGTTGCAGATGATAAAGGAAATTGCAGAATTCCATCACAGACGGTTTGTATTTTGAGAGGGAGAAAGCTGAGCCAAGTGAAAAAAGAGAACATGCCATTTTTTTTGTGCGGCATGTCTGTGAGGGGCCGGTGTTTTGATATGGGCCTGTGTGGAGTGAGAAGGTAAAGTGGGTCCCCGTCTGGGAGAAAGGGCTGAAGCTCTGTTACGGAGCTTAGGCCTCCATCTATCCTAATAAAAAACACTTAAGCCAAACAGCCCCCTCTTGCTCTCCCTGTGTCTGATCCTGGGAGCTACCTGCAGGCCCCTCCACAGAGCACATTTAATAACGCTCTCCACCCCGAGCGATGGGCAGCAGTCGTATGGACTGCAGGCTGGAGTCTACGCTCGGAGCGGCAGCACGGTATTCTGGGAAAGCTGGCTCGCCGTAATGGCGTGAAGGGTGTGGTGAAGGGAAGGGGTCCCTGCAGTGTCTGTCGCAGAAATCTAACAGGGGGGGCTGCAGTGATTTCAATAATGATATTTCTGGCCTCTTTCCAAACTTTGTTGCATTCAACCACGCTTTAACTGACAAATTTTATGTTTATTTTTCCCCTCTTCGTTCTTTTTCACCCAGGCTTTTTTTTTCCGTCTTCTTTGATGGTGTTTGTGGAAGCAGTTTGAAGTGGTTTTTCCTTTGCCACCGTAATCCCTGTTTCTGTTCCACACAGACCCTGATGTGAATGAGCGGGAACATAATGAAAGACTTGTGCTTTCGACGATGTTAAACCTGAATAAAAAGTGGCATTTTTTATTTGTTTTGCCTCGTGTTTGATTCTTGGTAATGCAGACAATCAACAGGGTAGAGGAGTTAAGTGCATTATAAATTACTGAGAGGGAGCCACCTCGCTCTTGGAGCTCATCCTGATGCTGCTGCTGCCACTTTGGGTTATGTGAGGAGTAAAGTACTTTAGCAGAGACCGTGGAGCTGCTCCACAGCACTCCTTTGCATATCAAATAAACAGCAGGGCATGATGGCGGTGCCAACCCAGACAGCTATGTTATATGTACACGGTGATGCATATATGCCTGTAAAGGTGCCACTGAAGTCTATTGAACGTCTCCTATGATACAGATCATGGTGACATAGTGTCTGAGGTTTGAAGTGGTTTGTATAGGGAGTGTGTTTCAATTGGTGAGCTTTACAACCAATGTGTGACACTCTTGATTTAAAGCAGCACAGGTGAATATGGTAATTAAAAAAAAACCATTCACCGTGAATATAATTAGACATTTTACACATTGTGTATTAACATGAACACTATACCTGTTTATTTATACTGGCTTCTGGTTTTTAAACTACAATGTAGAAATAAACAGATGCATTTGAATAGTGCATGCCTTCCCTTACAGTAATAAAAAAAGGAAAAAGATCAGGATTTTCATGCTGAAATCTCATGTTTATAGTCCCCTTTTCTGTGTCCTCAATCCGTAAGGTGACGATCCATGACTCTTATTTTCATAACAAAACGTTCCAGGGTCCAGCAAACAAACTGTTGTATGGATGTACTATTGATTTCACATTCACACGTCCAGACTTAAAGGGACTATGGGATTGCCCATGAATCCCAAATCTGTGTGCTACTCACAGTCTGTCAAGTTGACATCCACTCTCTTCTGTAAACTGGCAAGATTATTCACTCAACAGGATCTCCCTCCCTTTCATCCTGCGAACTACAGGCCAATCCGGCCGCTGACAGCCAAGTGATAGCATACAGATGGAAATGAAGGCGAGCGGGGGAATGGTGCTGTTTGTCAAACACTGGAGAGAGCTTGTGGGTTCAGGGAGTAGACTGCCGCGCCAAACTGGGTCCTCTGACTCTGACTTCACTTACTGTGAGGTTTCAGCGCCCGAAATCTTATACTTAGCAGTTGTCATACATTTTAGATGCAGGCTGAACTTAAATCTCAATATACGATCAGATTACCACAAGATATACTGTATCTGTTGCCAAGCCATCAGAGGAGACTGCAGAAGAAATCCCACTTTTCAACACAAGCTCGTTGCAAAACAGCAGAATTCCTTAGATTTCCATTTGCTACTATTGGACACACAAAGATGAGAAACACTTCGATAGTGTTACAGTGCCAGTGGTTTTTGGCCTGCAGGGCCTTGCTGGTGTACGCTCCAGTATCTTTATTCTCCCTGGACTGCTCTCCATTCGCTCTGTTTTGAACAACCTATTCTGAGCGAAGAAGGACACAAGTAGAGGAGAAAAAAAAAAGTCTGCTGAGGAGATGTCATTCATGTCAGTTATTTGTGGAAGTAAATTACATACAGCCACTACATTGATAACAATCATATAACAACTAAACTGGTCTCAAAAACTGATAGGAGCAATATGTGCTGTGAAATGTATTTCCTTCTCCTTGGGCAACAGATAATATGCATTCTTCCCTGTAGTCCACCAAGCAATACAAAGAGTGTATTCTGCCTGTTCAATCGTAGTGTTGGCTTCTGCTTGGAGATGGCCATTGTGTTGTCTGGATCACAATTCACAGTCACCGGAATGAAACCAATTTGAGCTTCTTTCAAGATAATGCAAATAAATATCAGCCCTGATTTGCCTGTTTTTTTCCCCCCTCATAACTTCCCTCTCTTCACTCCCTTATCAGCACACAGAGCATTTCTCTCTTTCTTAAGGGTCGAATGAAAGGTCTCTCTTTTCTTGAGAATCAAGGCAAAGGAGAAGCCTGGTCCAGGACTGATTCATGTCGCACACACTGGTGGGATGTTATGCATGGATAATTGATTGTCGAAGCAGCATGGCCACTGTTGGATCTTGATGGTGCTGCCGAAATGTCACCTTACTGATGTTACAGCGGCGCCGATATTAAAAAGGCTGGTCTCAAAGGCTCCCATCCGAGCACACTCCTCTCCCACTGTGTCTGGGAGAGACAGCACTGTTTGTCAGGCTTCTATTTCAGAGAGACAGATCTTGCATTCGCAACCTTATCTGCACAGGACAGTGCACCCTCTTCCAGAAGTGCATTGAACATTTCCAATCATAGGAGTATATCACTCTGCTTTTAAAGTGGAAATCAAAAGTGTGGGAATAGTGAAGCCAAAAAAAAAAAAAAAAACAGACATAATTGAGATTGCATAGGATTTATTTATAGGCAGTTTGTCTCCTCCAAAACCCGGAAAAATTACACTCCAAGCTGCAAATGTCCCCTTCGACAACAATAAAGAAACCATCATTTTCGTGGGAATGTTTTCATACCAATTCGAAGAAGTTTTGAAAGAAAATTGTTTGGAAACGTCTCAGACATTAAGTCAGATAATGCAGTATGCATATAAAAAGTAAGGGATTAAGTGAGTGGAATCCGGTTAATTTCAGAGTTAGGATAGTGAACCAAAAGCTGAGCAGGGACTGGTAAACTGTGTTAATCTATAAAGGCTTATGCAGGTAAAAATAGACTACACCTGCATGCCTTTTTACCTCCATAATACTTTGCAGAGGGGGACTATTGAGCATCCGTTTCCATTACCAAGGAATGCAAAAAGGACATTTTACCATCAGTTTTCAGAGTGGCTTTGGTACATTGTTCAAAGAATGAATCATGTACAGCCGCCATCATTTCAGAGGCCTGAGCGGGAAAAGCCTGAGCAGAATTACAATTTTTTGCCACATTTGTTGCACCGTGAATTTTGCTGAGTTGAAAATGTGTGAAGTTAAAACAAAACATATGATTATTCATAAAACAGGAGTATATATATATAGTATATATAAATTCTCTTAAACTGTGTTGTTCTTTTATACCAGTAACACAAATTCCCAAATGATGAAAGCTTAAATTTTATGAATAACATTACAACATTTTTGTCTGACTCTGGATTGCCCTTATGTATCTGCCGTTTAAAGGGTATCCCTTTCCCCTTTTTCTGCCTCTCTGGCATACTGAAACCATTCCGAACTCAGGGCTTCCCCCATAATCAAGTGTGAATGAACATGTAAACTTAGCCAAGTATTAACAGAACTTGGCCTTTCTTCTAGACACAGCAGTTCATGCTGCTGTGTGAATCCTGGTTGGCGTGACAGAGGTAAAAGGCAAACAGCTTTGAGGAGTGAGGAGGACCCAAAACAGACAGGCGAGGGAACGGACCGTGCTGTCGGGCAGAGGTGCTGCGGCTGAAAAGGGAGAAGGGAGCATTAATAACCACCATATGTCTGCATATTCCGGGGGTCTCCAGCGCAAATTTCATTACCCAACGCACAAAATGGAGCATCTAAAAGATGTGTGTAACGTGGCCTGAGACAGCTACCGTGTGAAAAGCGCGGCCGTTATGTGTGAGAGCCATGGCCTGATCTGTCACGCTGGGTTTTTTAGGGAAAAACGGGGGTAGCAGCTGTTTGGTTCACCTGTCCTGTCCTGTACACGGCTCTCCATCAAACCAGAGGCTAACTGTCCTCACAGGCCCATGCGCCCGCAGACGTGCTCCTCCACAGTAATCTCGGATGTAACACTCCTATCTAACGTGACAACATTTACAAGACCACTGCCCCTCTGTTTATCAGACTTGTACAATTATATGGTGTTCCATTTGTGTAAGCACACCGGCTACAGGGAGAGAGATATCCATAAACATAGTGCATATAGACTTTAGCCTGACTGTTCTCTGTATCAAACCATGTTGTTTATCCACTGGACAGACAGTGGGAGAAATCTACACAGAAAGACACGTTTGTTGTGCACCATCAGGTTGCTGTGTAGGCTAAACTACATGATCATGGGTTTATTGATGGCAATTTCCGAGCGCCTACTTGTGAAGAGTTGGAAATTACGCCTTAAGTTCACTGTGGGAAAGTCTTTAGTGAAAAATATGCACAGCGCCGAGTATGTGACTGAATTAAATTTAACTGTTTGCACATATGTTCCCTTGTTTAAGGGGGGAAAGTTACTACAGCGCTGCTTAAGCCATGGATTATCTGTCTGCGTCCTCTGCCTCTTTAGCATCAACACGAATTCACCCACTCAGAGTCTATCACACATCCACAGAGCTCCCTGAGAGAGAGCAGACCTTAGGGAAGCCCAGGCAGGGGGGGACCTCGACAGAGCCGAGCCGAGCCGAGCTGAGCGAGGGCTGCGGTTGAGCCCATGGGCATGGCCCTCTCACTCTCTGGCAACCACTTTGTTAGGCACACAACACTAATCCTCCTTGTGTCTTTATTGCCCTCTGTGTAGAGGAGCAGGGCCGGGGCTGGGGCTGTATTGGGGTTGAGGGGGGTGGGGGTGGGGGGGGCACCGCTGCAGGGCCAGTATCATCAACATTCCTGTTTGAAGATAGGCCACGCTGTACAGCATTAAGGCATCTAATAGACGCAAGCTGAGAGCAAAACAAACTGATACTCACTGAGACAGAGAGGGAGAAGAAAGGAAAAGGAGAGTCACTTTTGCCCCCTCCCTCTCTCCCTCCCTTCCCTCCCCATAAAATAATATGGATAGGGGCATAATTTGAGGATAGGCAGATTATTGCAACCAGAAATGACTGTGAGGCAATTCTGGTTCATGTTGTTACACATACTCAATAATCTAAACAACACATTAATGTGCTGCCTTAATTTGTAATACTGCCTCTGTGGTTGAAAACAATTTGTCATGCGTTGGATTTGTAGGAATCTCATTTTGGATAAAGCATTTAAAACAAATTGTTTAATGAATGCTGAGACATACATCCAAACATATCTTTGTTCAGTTTTATCTGTCCGGGTATAGCGACACATGCCATACATCTGATTGCTGCAGCCTTACAAAGTCAACTTTTGTGTTATTTTCTTCTTCTTTTTTTTATTATTTGCAGAGAGATTGTTGTTGCAAAAATATCCTCACACACAGTTGGCCTTGCCTCTGAACTACCCTGCACAAAAGTTGAACTCACTCAGCTGGCGCCATCTTGTGTCTGCTGCGCGGCTGCTGGTCGCTCCACTGCCGACACAGGTGCATAAAATCCAATGTCACCTTTTCTCCCCAGACCTCCTCACTGTCCCCCAGCTGTCACCTGAGCGCTTGGCAGCATAAGGTAATAGCATCAAGATGCAATCAAGATTATATGCTTGTCACTCATCTCATGCACTCAGTGGCTTACAATGTGTGAAGCAGACACAAGATAAAGCCTGTGCACAGATGGGAAGATAAAATGCCCCTAAATATTCATCAGTTCTTCTCTGACTGCAGCAATGCTGCCATTAGATGACTGGGAAGAGTAACCGGTGAGCAAAAGGATTGGACAAAATGAGTTGGAATGTAGAAAATGCAAAGAATAAATAGAAAGAAGAAAAAAAAAACATCTGAAAATTTTAATCTCTCCCTGTAGAAGCAAATTTTCTGTAACCACTTTGAATATTGTGGCACTCTTCCTTACTGGGGATCTGAAACAGGGTTTGCAGCTGTATATCTCAACTGAACAGAGCCTCTGCTTGTAAGCTACATCCATATTGGCAGTTTATTTCCATGTTTACACCGTTTCATATTCTTTGCAATAGTAACAGGATTACTTTGTGACAAACGGTAATTTGTGGAATTCCCTCATTTCAGTTTGAGGATTTTCTTTTTCCTCTGTCCCCGTCTTATAAAAAAAAAAAAAATGTTTCTGTATTCTTGTCTCCCCGGAGGTTTGATTCCAGAAACCCTTCAGGTTTTCGAGCAGACCTCTGTGAACGGCCAGATAAAGCAGAGCAAGGCCTGGTGATGCAGGCAAGAGGGAGCACGAGAGAAATAATAATACGCAAAGGAATCCACTGATGAGCACCCTTTTCCTCCACAGGCCGGTCTCACATGCAGCAGGCAGTAGCACATACACACATAATGATCATCTGTTGCCAGTGGATAATATCAGATTGCATTTTCTTTAATCACATTTTCTAAACTCTTTGCATAAAGTTAATGCTTTAGTGTTTTAGACTTTGTTTTTTTTCTTATGTCAGCAGATTCCATAAAAAAATCAAAACCAAATGTGTTTGTTATAGTTTCTCAATACTTTCCAGACAGTAGGCTATACAGCCTCAAGCTCAGTGTTCCCTATAAACATATAAAACTGGTCATAAGTCGTTTTTAAAGTATTTTCTGAAAACAAGCATTTGTAGATTATTACTTGAATAGAGGTAAATGGTGCAATTTGCTGGGACTATTTTCAGCCATGGATTCTGATGCACTAGTGAGCATTTGTGGCAACAGGACAGTGTGTATATGAGAATACCTCAAAATAAACTACCAGTGCCCACGTTTGACATAAGCAAGGAACATTTCGCCCTGTGCAAGTAAGGCTCATAGTGTGTTTTTAAAACAGCGGGGGTCAACAGCAATCGAGAATCAATATCAGATAGGATCAATTTACTGACTGTTCTTAGGGATTGTTGCAAAAAAAAAAAAAAAAAAAAAAGGAATCACCACCATCTTTTTGTGTTTTTATGAAATTGTGTTCATTTTGTAAAGACTTGCCTGAGTAGAGTTGGATAATTTTCATTTCTGTGTTCAGTGTCCCAGACAGTAATTGTCATCCTTACTACTGTGTCACAAGTCACTTTGAAACATTTCCTCAGTGTGATCATGCACTTTATGATTAGCCTACATAGTGAAAGAAATTAGTAAATTAATATAAGTGAATTAATGTATGGAAATTAGCCTGAGTGCCACCGCTGGGTCTGGTTCAGTTGATCCCCAGCTGCATATGTTGGTAATCACCGCTGCCTCTTGGATTCACTCGCAGGCACGCAATAAACAACCTGCTGCCAGCACCCCCTACGCTTTTGTCTAATCTGCCGTTTCACTGGGCTCTAGTTTGACGCACAAATATGAAAGTGAATCTCAGCAGCAGAATACACAGAGGCACATTAACTAGGATAGGTGCCTGCACGCTAAAGCCCCACACGTTAAGTCTGGGATTTACACTGGCATATGATTCCTTAACTGTCTTAAGAGTTTTCTGCTGAAGTTTCCTGCAGAACTCGGCGACCTCGGTGACCTGCTGCCTGGTGTTGTTTTAAAAAAAACTTAATTCATTACATGACTGAATTAAATTATTCTGATCACAAGACTGCTATTAAGCAACAGGGTTTATGGATTTGCTAGAAAAATGTTAATTTACGTATTTTATCCATAAAGTCAAAGTTGCACTTTACCTTTAGATGTGAGCCTTAACATTTGTGTAGACTTTTTTTCCAAGCCTCATTTGACACCTTTTGAATTTTGGGTTAATGCTACCACCTAGTGGAATAAATGGTGTACTGCCTGTTATTGGGTGTCATGCAGTCACGCCTGCTCACAGCTGAACGAGCCCTCACTGGAAAAATAATTTCACATTCATTACTGAGTATACCACACAGTAATGGTGACTTTGTTGCCTATAAGGTTGCATTTAATAGCACCAGAGGCAGTTCCATTTTTTAGACTGCAAACCACTTACTATAGCTGGTACACTACTTGCAGGTACTTATTTTGACATATATTGCTTTGACTGCATGAGATGCAACATTTACTCCTAATGTCCCATGCTTAGAGCCTAAAAGTAAACATAGAAAATAGTGTTTAGTTAAAGAAGTGGATGGACACTCTCATGGAACATTCCTTTAACACAGTTACTGTTTTAGATTTGCAGGCAATGTTTGTCAGTCTGGTTGCAGCATCTGTGACTCTGAGGGGATCGAGATATTTCTAGATATTCTTTTTCTAGATTTTTTTTTTTTCCTAATTTATGTCATCATTTATGTCTCATCACAATTCACAGGCTGTGACTGGGGGCTATAATAGACATAGGCTCTGTCTTAAGAGTTCACAAGCCATAGGTTTAAGGGTCATTGCTGTACGTTTGTTTACAAATGCAATTAAAAGGGATAATTTTTTAATAAAACAAAAGTTTTTAAACTAAACAAACACGTGCAAAATGTAAAGTAAAAACTAAAAATGAATGATTCTAGACAGTGATATTGCTGCCATGGTAAAACAACCAAGCATTGTCATTTGAGCTAGGGGCTAGTTGTTTCTCTGCTGAGGGCAAATATCTCTTCCCTGTGCAGTAGTCAGTCTAGGTGTGATTTCTTTGTGTTTGTTTTGCTCTCTGTTTATTTTAGTCATAACACTTCCTGATTTAAGAGCTCCTATTTGACGTCTGTGCTGATATGGGTTCACTTGGGCAAGATTTCCAAGGATGGTGAAATCTGTTTTGAAAGGGGGATATAGGGACCAAACTGGCAACCCTGCCTCTGTCAAAACCTCGCTGCAGAGCTGCCAGTTGCTGCTGTCAGGGACTTGCACACAGGAGTTAGTTAGCGTCCTCGCACCTGTTAGAGACACAACTACAGGCTAACAATGGCGGGAAAGAAGGCACTGGTGATCCTGTCTAAGGGCGCAGAGGAGATGGAAACTGTTATTCCCGTGGACGTGATGCGTAGAGCCGGGGTTTGTAACGCGAACACGCACTTTACACGGCATGCTGTATGTGTTAGCAGCTAGCTGGCTAATGTTGGCCCAGACCAACACAACTGAGCCTAACTTCTCTGTGGTGGGCTGTACCAAGCCCCTCAGCTGGGTGACAGTACACTCGTGTGCAGTGTTGTATTGACAACTGTGGAGACGGTAACTTACGTGGCATTTGAATAAAAGGTGCTAGCGTTATCACGAATTAGCTTTGTAACTGTTCATCTGTCAGGAGCACTTCACAACTCAACCACCTACGTTATTTTTTTTATGTAAGTTATTGTACTGTATATGTTATAGTTTAAACAACAAGCTGTGACTGTCTGGTAGCTATTGACGCACTCACAACCTTTAAAGCGAGCGCAGACTGGGGCCAAGTTAAATGTCAAAGTCCAGCCACTGTAACTCTCCGCCATTTGATATCTTTCAAAATAAAAGTCTCTAGCAGCCCTTGTGCTGACGGGTAGACTGTTTTGCAATGATGCTTATTCTGTGCTTTTCTTGTCAAATAAAGATTGCAGTGACGGTGGCAGGACTGACAGGCAAAGAGCCAGTCCAGTGCAGCAGAAACGTCGTCATCTGTCCTGACTCCAGCCTGGAGGAGGCCAGCAAACAGGTTAGGCACAGTAGCTACAGTTATATGATCAGGTGAAATGATAGATATTTTAAGAGCCATTCTTCAGGTGTTACTTTATTCCATAGATAGATAGATAGATAGATAGATAGATAGATACATAGATCTGCTTCTAGATCATTGCTATTCATTTAAACAGTAAATAAGTAAAACATCAATAAATAAAAACAACAGATAAAATGGTCAATGGAAAAAAGAGAATAAAAATGATCAATAGAAAAGATATTGGACTTGAGAAAAAAAACGACTACACAGGTTTGGACTCTCTAAGTATTCAGTAAGGCCACCTTTGCCAACTGTTAAATAGAGATGCTCTGTTATGGGGTTGTATGGCACAAGAAACATTCAGACACATTCAGATGGATACCACTAAATATCTGCAAGTTCTTCTGGATGCAAATGTCCTGCAGTGAGTCAATAGCACAGTGATCCAGAGTCGACCTTAAAATCCACCCTGAACTGCTCCAAGAAACAACACAGGCTTATGGAGCGGCCCCCAGAGTCGCCTGACCTGAACATCCCTGAAAACCTGTGGGTAGATCTTAAACATGCTGCATGTGCAAGACAACCTAAAAATATCTGAGCTCTGCAGGAAGCGTGGGTGAAAATTCATAAATCAAGAATAGAAAGACTCTTAGCTGGCTACAAGAAGCATTTGCAAGCTGTGCTATCTGCCAAAGAGGGGGAGTACTAAGTACTGACTGAGCAGGGTGGCCAAACTTGTGCATACGCCATAATTACTATTTATCTTTTTTTGCTGGTTTTTATGTTCATGCAAAAAAAAGTAATAGGTTAAGAAAAAAAATGTTAATGTCTGTTTGTTGCAGGGGCTGTGTTTACTCTTGTTCTTCTGTGCACAACTGTACCTTCGAACACTGTTATTACATGTTAGACATAAGCCATACATTAACATTCAAAGCCAGATGAAGCACACTATTTTTCTTTTTTTACATTGTACATGTGTATAGTTTCATTGTCTCACATCTCTCATCAGCCAAATAGATGATGGCTTCTGTTATGCAATGTTAAACTTTGTCAGTCTTTATTTATTGTGGTCTGTTTCCCAGGGCCCCTATGATGTGGTGCTTCTGCCAGGAGGAATGCCAGGGGCCCAGAATCTGGCTGAGGTGAGAAATCCTCAGACCAACGGCATCTAAATGGATCAGTCTCTCCATGTTATGATCTGTTAGGACACCAGTTTCTTAAGTGTGAGGATTCAGTGCCTTTTTTTGAGTGTACATAGTAAGATATTATGGATTCAAACTGTTGGTCAAGCAAAAAAAGACATCTGAGGATGTCAACTTGAGCTTTTGAAAATCATTGCAATTTATGTTATAATTTCTTATATTTTCATTTCCAGAATTGATTAATCATTAAAGGTGTACAGAAAAGAAAATTGAATTTGAGCCCACTTTGGGTCATAAAATTAATGTGATAACTCATCTTTCAGACGTTGTAGGCCAAACTTTGTGCAAAATTCTATTTTTGAGTAAATCCGGGATGAAAGTGTGTATTTTTTTTTTCGCATTGGATAATGCAGGCGCACGGATTATACGTCAGCCTGTACACGATTCACCAGCCACTGATATTGGATCCGTCATCCGTCATTCAAACGTCTGAGACACGCACACACACACGGAGCTCGGGCTCGCCCCAAGCTTTGAATGTCCCGCCCGCTCGATAACGACCAATCAAATTCGTTTTCCTCACTCGGGTAAACTCGTGTTGCAGCTCGTGACAACTCGGCGCGACAAACAGGACAAACGGCCATTTCTGTACACCTTTAAGGAAGATGATTTGATGATCAGTTTCAGTCTTCAAAATTACTCAAAGTTTATTGTTCTTGTGATTAAACAATAATAAGGACTCCAAAATCATATTTTAAATATTTCTCTATAACATTAGGATACTTGACTGTTAAAGCAGAAGTAAGTGATATATTTGTGTTAATATAAGTCTTAAATAGTTATATCTTCCGACAGCAATCACTTACATAGAGTGTTTGGTCTGAATCACGGGTCTGTCAGTCACTCTGCTCTGCTCTGAGTCGAGGAGAAAACATTTATCGTATCCTACAGTTTTTATCCAATGAGGAGAGAGAACGGCATGCAGGGCTGTGTGTGCAGCCCAGGGACGCCGTGAATGTGGCGACGTAGGGACGAGGACTGTTATGGTGCGTTCAAGGAAACTCGTTTTTTTCCGACCTGTGAAGTCGTACCAGTTCGATCTGGTACATAGACTGTACAAAAAGACGTACTGGTACGATTTCACGGGTCGGAAGTTACGAGTGGCCGTTATAGTGACTTTCACCGGTAAAACAGGTCGGAAAAACACGAGTGGGTTGCCTGGAACGCTACAAAGTCGTAAGTTGTGACTTGAAGCTGTAATTTATGATTTCAAAAGCCTGCCTGGAACGCAGCATTAGCGAAAACGACCGGATCACTCACTTCTGCTTTAAATAAGCAACAATCAAAGTTTAAGAGCTCATACAAAAACACAAATACAGAAATCTTCTCATAACCAGAGAGAACAAGTAAATGAGCTGTCTTAATAGATCTCGCTAAACTAAATGATAGCCTTACTAGCTTGAAAGCATGCATGTTCAATGTTCCATAATTCAAGTTTAGCTGTGTTGTAGAGTTGAAACCATGAGCTCTTTAGCTTTTGTTCAGTCAGTCAATCAAAAAACAATTGTTTGGCTACTATTTTGATGATTTATTAATCATTTCAAACTATTTTAAACCAGAGGATGCGAAGTATAGTTCCAGCATATTAAATATGAGGATTTTGATAATATAATAGTGAATGAAATAGTTTTATTTCTGGACTCTTGGTGGGATAAAAGCTATTTCTCTTGGTTAAATGTTTATTATTAAATAACAGTTTATGGCTCAGTGCAGCTCCTCTGTAACCCTGAGTAAGATAAATGAATGGAGAAGTGGAATAAGAAAACAAAATATGACAACATTCATATTAGGGAGTATCGCTCATATTTTTGTTTTTTTGTGTGTATTTTTCGTAATAGTGGTTGTAGTCACATCCTTTTTTAAAACAGTTAAACTTTTTTTTTTTTTTGAATCGAAATTTAAATGTTTTCTATAACTTTTATATGCATCTGTGCTACTGTACATAAAGAATTTCTTTGGAAAAAAACAAGAGGTTAAATTTTTTTTGAATCAATTTAATCTGAACGATGCTAAGTTCAGATACATTCATTAGTGTTGGTATTTAATAACTCTGTGGTTATAAACAGTGATGGGTGATATCTTATGTATTTCATACATTGCCAGTTTGTTTTCATTATTATAGTGTAGTCACTCAGCACACTGTGCCGTCACATGGCCTGCAGATGGCTCACGGTGCATCTGGTTTTTTGTGCTGTCTTGCAGTCTCCTGCTGTGAAAGAGGTGCTGAAAGATCAAGATGGCAGAAAAGGCCTGATTGCAGCCATCTGTGCAGGTATAGTATGTGAAAACAAACCAGAGACATAATTCTACATGAGCTGTGTTTTTTTTTTTTTTTTTTTACAGTGAAGCCTTTCTATGGGTTACAGTTTAAATATGACATGACCTCAAATTTGACCAACATGTTGTGCTTTTAATCAAGTACTGTACATGTAAATTACAACCTACACAGTGCAGTTCATTCTGGGGCTTTTTGGTGTGAAATTGTAGCATTGTCATCACTTATGATAGGCATTAAATCAACAAATACTGCTCATGTTTTCCATATGAATCAAACCAGTTTGACAAATTAGTGATATAAACTACCGTGTGACCCATTAACATTTTTTTTTGCCTAGAAACAGCGCTAAAGGTATGATATTTTGGTTTGAAACATATCAGGCGACTGTTGTGCCAGTAAATGGGATTTGGATTTGCTCGCAACTGGAATTTAAGATCTTGGACAGAAAAAAAAGGTGCAGTTGTTCAACGCATGTGGCGCTGAATCCGGAGGATTTTCTGGTATTTTAGTAACTGGATGTGCCCTTAAAAGAGTTCACCACACACCTTAACCACATATTGAAAAATACACACATGTGCCTCATTAGTTTATGGCCATGTGTGACCTCCATTTGGTGTTGGAGATAAAAGGGTGAGGGGTTTGATTAATAACTGTCCCTGAGTGAACCTATAAGCACTGACATTTTATTTGACAGTCTCTGTGTGTAGAGAAAGGACATTGGAAGGACATTTTGAATAGGACAGGGGACCAATGCGGCAAAGTGGATTGAAGGGTGTCCTAGAAAATTACTGAAATCCTCACAGGAATATACAGTTAATGAACCTGCCAGCAAGAGGGCCAATGGCAAGACTTATTATTTCTTCCTTTACATGAAAGTTGTTATCGTGACATGAGAAAGGTCTGTTTAAACAAGACCTGATTACAAACCATTAATAACCAGTGTAAAAAAAATCAGGCCAAATTAACAACTGTGTAATCTCCATTGAGGTAATATTTGTTACATGAATGAGGTCATGCTCACAAAATACAAATACATCATTTTTTAGATTGGTCATATAATAAGGTAAGGCAATTTTATTTGTATAGCCCATTTTTACAAACAGTTTGTCTCTTTACATAGCATCATAACAACATTCTCCGCCCTTAAACCCTCACGTCTACTGATGAAAAACTCCCAAGAAAATCCTTTTAACAGGGAAAAGAAGATGGTCATCATCATCATACTTCTCTCCATGTCTGCCTCTGTCTCCCTCCATGTCGGTTCTCCCTCCCTCCATCTCTCTGCCAGTCTGGCGTCCTTTGGGTGGGGACTCGCTGTAACAAGAGTAACTTGGCTTTAACGGGCAGACTGCTCTTCTGCCAGGGGCAAGTGTAATCTTTAGACCGTATGGGAAGAGGGCCAAGGAGCATAATCAATACCTTTCTATTTATTAACAGTTTTTGGAGGAGCTCACTGCAGTGCTAGGATGCTGCCAAAGTTAATGCAGCAGCAGCCGATGCCTTCTGCCCGTCCTTTTCCCCCTCTTTTCAATGCAGTGCAGTGTCTTTGGAGAGAGGCTGAAACTGTATAATACATGTGTATATTCTTAGAAACAATGGTACAGTTGAGGACACCTTTAGGACATGGCATTGGCGTTAAATATTTTATACTGCTATCATTAATTTATAATACTAATTTCAGTCCCTTAAGTCAAACTCACCATTTTTTGTATTTTGATTTTCTTTGGCTGTATGATTTTTACTTCTTTGGTTTGTTTTTTAGCTCTATTTTGAAGATGCATTGTTTCACCCTTGACATGTCTAACCTTTCTTTAAACTGCATGAAAATGAAAACTTGGACTAACACAAGCAACAGACGTGACACTTAATAGGAGGAAGCTGTTAAATGAGCCTTACTCAGCTATGCCCCCTCTGCAGGTCCCACTGCTCTTCTGGCACATGGCATTGGCTACGGCAGCACAGTCACTACACACCCCGCCATGAAGGAGAAGATGATGGCAGGAGGTAAAAAAAAAAAAAAAACTATAAAAAACACTTCTATGCAAAAATGTGGTGGAACATATGTTGAAATGTACAGCTAGTGGCTTGAAGCTCACGTCCAGGCAGAAGGAGTTGTATTTATTTGTAATGGGCAGTAGGTGGTGCTGTACTAGCTTCATCTTGCCTATAGAAAATCATGCCACTATGCAGTAGAGGGGAGCGCCCCACTCAGAGGTGAAAGAGGATGTTGGAATGTGACAGAACATACTAGAACTGGATCAGCTGAGTCGTAATAGATTATCTATGTCCTTATAGTACACTGCAGCCTCTAACGTGTTTAGCTTTCGGCATGTGGCTTGTAGCTGTCATGGTGATTATCCTTATGGTATTACTTTTTGTGTGTGTGTGTGTTTTTCCAGATCACTATAAATATTCAGAGGCTCGAGTACAGAAGGATGGACATTACATCACCAGCCGTGGGCCAGGAACCAGTTTCGAGTTTGCCCTGACAATCGTAGAGGAACTTCTGGGGGCTGAAGTTGCAGCTCAAGTCAAGGCTCCTCTTGTTATGAAAGACTGAATGTAGCTGTGTTGAGTTACATGCTGCAAACAGCACTGCCCGCCATACAAGCCCGGCATTACTGAGACGGCTTCTCCAACCTAGCTGGCACACAGAGTCAAAGTTGCTTGTGACAAATTGCTCTCCCCAGGGGACATTAAGGATGTTTCTGTTCTGACCGGTTATTACTCCTCCCCAACCCCTAGTCTTTCTTAGTTTGTAATGAAAGGCACCATGTGTTACTCAACACAGAAATGCAATCTAGAATCTAGATAGTCACTTTTACTGCACAGGATTTCCAAATGAGATGAAAATATGATGACTTTGTTTTATTGTAGCTCTTCCACGCATTGCTTGATCATGATTCTGACTGCCTTCAGTGTTGCACTTGTCATTAAAACATTAACGTGACGAATCTCTGCTTGGGTTTCTCTACTGTATATTTATACTGGAGGTCACTGTGACTTGTTTTCACATGCCTGCAGTAGTTGTTGACGCCTAAATATAGGCTGCATAATGTAATGTATTGTGAGCGCTGCTCAGAACGCGGGAAGCAGAATCCAAATAGATTGGCAGACGGGCCGTCCAATGAGAAGCCTCGGCCTGGCTGCGGTTGTATTCCGAGCGACCAATAGCGGCGCGGCCGCAGCCGGGAGGGCGGGGCCGTACTGCAGCGCGTGGTAGTTGTGTCAGAGCAACAAAATCCAGTCTAGGGTCTTCTCACAGTCTGAAAGGAAGAGACGGATTTCGACAAAGGTAAGAGACTGGAAGTGTCGTGTTCGCTGTTTACACTTTTAATGAACGACGGTGTTCCTCTGAAATTCATTTCAATGGCGTTTAGGCATTCATAATGTTTGCTGTTTAGGCAAAGCAGTTAACGCAGCGTTAATCACGGTGACTAGCTACTAACGGTGTCGAAACTGACAAGACACCGTAACGTTACCGTCAGTTCATAACACCAAAGCAACGAGGACAAGTGCTGGTTGTAACATTTGAAGAGTGGGTGTGGGAAACAAGCGGCTGTTTTTTTTTGTCCAGCCGTGATTAGCCTGCTAAGTGTAAGTCTCAAGTTCGCTGGCATAATGGGTTGACATGAACGTCTTCAATGGACTGACCGGGCAGAGTTATAACGTCAGCCCGAGGTGACACTCGCGCGCACGCCTAAAACACTGTAAAACCAGGCTAGAGCTTTTACCCCCCCTAATCTTATCACCGGGAGATGGTTCCGCAGATGTGACCCGACGTGGAGACGTCAGTCCCAGAAGCTCTCCATCCTCAGCTCAGCAGCAGCAGCAGCAGCAGCCGCCGCAGTCAGATTGTGCTGCATACACTGACTGTGGCTAATACAGTGCGGCAGAGGCCAGGTTAATTCCTGCATCAGCCAGAGACATCTCCGTGAGAGCGAGAAAAAGCGCCGTCAAACATCTGACAATATCATCATCCTTTTTTTTCTTTCTTTCTTTCTTTCTTTTTTTTTTTTTTTTTTTTTTTTACCAATAATCTCTAACATTAGATATGTATCCAGGTAAAGGTCACATCGATATAACGATTGTAGCTGTTTCTACAATGACTTAGCCTACTGTTTCATAAAGACATGCACAGTATGTTTTATTCATTTACCTGAGCAGAGCCTTTCTGACTGAGGAAGCAGCATTTTGCAACATGAGTCTGCTTCATCATAGAGATATCCTCATTGACAACACGAGGGGCCTGCCAAATATTGTGCACATCATCACCATCTATCATTTGAATGCTTAAAACAGGAAGAAGTAGAGGTGTTATCGTCGCCTCTTTCACTTTGCATCGACAGGAAACACACAAAGCAAGTTCGTTTTTGGCAGGGTGCGCTTTTCAATTGCTGGGAAACCGCCTCTTAGTCATTCTTAGCAAAGTATGCAGAACCACAGCAGCAAAGGCAGGGGTCATCAGGTCCTGTAGGAGGGCAGCTCGAGCTGATTTTCCATTCAGCATTGTACAACCAAACAAAAGTGAACCAAAATGAGCCATAAAAAGACTGCCAGGCTATGTTCCCATTGCAGAGCATCAGCGGGGGCATTGTTTACTGTTAAAATCACATCACATCAAAATCCCAATCATCTAAACCGTGAGTGTGCACCTGTGTGTGGCTATTACTTGTGGGTGCAGTGTGAAAAGGGTTCAGGCTTGTTGTTTGCCCTATGACAGTCTTCGGCATTTTAGATGGGGCTATGTCTGTCATGTTGAGGCAACATCACCCACCACACACACCACACTTGTGTGCCTGGACCTGTGCGCGTTATTTGTGTGTGTGTGTGTGTTAACATTAGGAACTAGTCTTTTCCATTTCCTGGAAGACGGATCTCAGCACCGAGGTAGTGTCTAGCACAGTTGTATAGCATAATCTCATTAATGCTATGTTTTTCAGTTGGATATTTCTGGAACGTTAACATTTTGCGCTGTTGCACATAACATGTTAGAATTATTCTGCTTGAGCAGCTGTACAGTAAAGAGCTTGAGGCTTGACTCCCTATTTCTGGATGGGGCAGAAGAGGGAGGGGTGGGGGGAGGGTGAGGCTGAAGTCACTGTGACTGAGTCATTGGTTTAGCTAATGATGCAATTAGAGTGCTGCACTTTGCATCTCCTGATTAGATCCCCCACTTGCACTGGCCTGTAGACAATGAAGACTGAATTTTCTTGCCTGAGTTGCTTCAGCAAAAAAAAAATTCACAAGGTAGTAGACAGTTTGCAAGCAATTTGGATTACATCAACATTTTCCTTACTTTCATCAGTAATTAATACATTTTTCAGTCTCTGGCACCTTATCAAATGTGTGATTTAAATTGTAGGCCTTATACAATTTGTCATGCAATGATAACACAAGTTGGTGCCATTATAGGCCAGTAACTCCTAATCTTAAAGGTCCAGTGTGTAATATTTGTCAAAGTTTATTGGCAAAATCTTAATATACTACCAATGAATATGGTTTTCATAGCCTTACATGTATAGCCTAATTCTTGCTTGCAGAGTGTCACCATCTTGTGCCGCCATGTTTATACAGAATGGAAAATCCAGCCAACCAGAGAGCTTGTTTCAAGAGTTTCACTTCATAAATAAACAATTTAATAGATAAATAATAGAAACGGAATGCTATTTGTCACTGTTTTCCCCTCATTTTACACACTGGACCTTTAAGTTTTGAATAGTAGACATTTTGCATCAGACACAGCATTGGTGTAATTGTTGAGAATGTTTTTTTTGTTTTACCAGCCATTTTGCCTCAATTAATTCTTTTGGGAGACGTTGTTTGCCAGAAACATGGTTTGGGAAAAATGTTCTGATGGGCATCTACAAATGTATTCAGTACAGACTTAATTTGTGGTAGTTTATTTTTAGAAGAGAACATGGCAATTTAATTGCACACATACTTTTATCTAGAACATTTTCAAATGCAAAGGTTAATGAGAAATGCTGAACTCAGTTGTCCAAAGTTACACTTATCACTCATCATCACGGTATTAGGTCGTCTGCACTGCTCTTGTAATTAGTGTTTCCATAAACAAAATACTGTAGGGCTTCAAGGGTAAACGAGGGCAAGCGTGATAGATATCTGTATATCTCACAGATCTGTATGTTTTGCCTTTACTTGCCTGTAGCCATATGCTGGATCAGTATTTTCACTAACTTATGGAGAACTGTCCAGATGTGACCAGTATATAAAAGAGAAGTTGCGCTGTGTCCTGCTCAGGTCAAGAACAATCAGCAGAACTAAACGGAGGCGACTGACCGAGGTGGTAGTGTACTGTAGTTGAGACTAGCTGAAGGCCTTTCCCCTCCATGTCCTTTGAATATCTGGCTATGCATGAAGGTTGGAGTCCAGACTCCAGACCCATGTCGCATGTCACTGTAGCATCTCCACCCCCTTCTGTGTCAGTCTGAAACATCTGTCAGGACATCTTTGCACTGTCATTGAGCAGGGCACACGCTGCCTGATGGCTCTGTGGTGTTGTGTGTTGTACAATAAGTTACAGAATGATTTGTCAATGGCTGTAATTTAGTTTACTTATTGCCTGTCACTTGCTCTGTTGTCTGTGGTAATCCCACTGAGACCGCACACAGACTGTAGTACTAAAAGCCTAATGGCCTTCTCCTTAGCAATAGTCAAAGGAGTCAACTCAATATGGGGGTGAAAGAATAAACCAACTGCTTTTGGACAGTATGTTAAGTATTGCAGAGTGATAAATCATTTCCAGAGCACTTATTTTTTTCTAAGTGACGATCATTTTACTTTATATGCTAAAACATTGTGCTGTATCTATTTTTTGACCCACAAATTAAGTGTGGTTACGCAAAAATACATTTTGCTCAAGCACACCACCAACCACCAAAACCTGTTTCTCAGATATATCAGTCAACTAATTTGCATCAGTGGTTTAAATGATCCTATCACTCTTGAGTTGTACCCTTTACATTGCAAGATGACTCATTTCTGTATGTGTCTGTGAGTGAGATCCAGTAAAATCCAGCAATAAACCAGAAGAGGCACTGATAAAGTGTTTTTTGAGTGTTTCATCATTCTAAACTAAGCATCAAAGTTCCATTATAGATAGCCTACATGGTGAAATTGAAGTGAATTAAGTGATGAATATCTATCTTTGCACAAGTTCCTGTGTATTGTCAAAATATTTTAATAATAGACCTCTTCCAGGCCCACTTCAATTAAAATGACTGGATTTGGCGTTTCATGTTCCTATAAGCCCTTGCAGATAACTCATGGCCCCCTGCCCTGCCCTGATTCTCCTGTTCATCTTGTACTTATACTACATAATACAGTGGATGCCCAAGCTAACTAATGCGCTCCTGCGTTGAAATGACTGAAGTCTATCCAGTCTAGATGATCTATTTTTGACAGTGGATAGCTTTGGATCAAAATATAATTCTTTATTCTTTTTTTAAATTCTTTTTCTTTATTTCTTAATTCTTGTTTTGTAAATTATTTTATTATACAGTAGGCTATCATAGGCTCCTTTTTATAGGCTCTTATATTTATTATCCATAATCTCCATGTTGTCTGATGTATTATAATGTGCCGTGTAGGCTATATGTACCACGACGACCTGCTGCTCATACTGTAACTAATTGCCTCTTGTGGGATTAATAAAGTTGTTTGAATTGAATTGAATTATAACTTGCCTCACGAACTATTGATAGTGATTGCATACCATAGACTGTAAAGTTGCATACCGAGGCAGGAGTGGCATGGTTTAACTGTTGTGGTAGAAAGATCTTGACAGTTCTTCCATCCCCTGCATCAACAAAATACATTTTAAATGGCTTTCAGAGGCACGATGATCTACATGTAAAGAGGAAAAGATGTTAAGATGTTAACATCCGTCAGGTGATTTGGTCACAACAGCTCTAAGAGTGTAACTGCAGTGCAGTCACAGTCAGAGTGACTGAAACACACATGTTAATTATAGAGCTAGGAAGTGAGATCTGATCGCAAGTGGTCACTCAAAATACACGTGGAAACACCTTCTAATGCCAAGTGCTAACTTAGAGATGTCCACTTGTCACTGAAGAATCATATTAATGTCGGGCATGAAGGACCAGAGGCTAAGGTTCAGTCCAGTCCGCCTGCTGCTTGCAGTCCGTGTGGATATCATTAATTGAACTACTAGCTTCTGTTAGTACAGCTGCCGTACCTGGAATCACCAGTGCATCTGTAATGGATCAGTTTTTTTTTTAGCTGATAGCAGTCCATTAAAAATGCTTTAATCTGCCCAAATAGCTGTCCTGGTGGAGACTGGCTTGGGCCTTTTTAATTAGCATTGATTGTCTTGCTATACTGAGTGACCTTGACCAGGCTAATTGTTGGAAAACGAAGGATGGATGTTGCCACACATTGTTGTCAAATGAGATTTTGGTATGTTTGCTGCCAGTTTTTTGGGGGGCTTCAATGCTTTGTACTAGTGCTGGGCGATATACGGCAAAACTTTATCACGATACATTTTTCCATATTGATCGATTCTCAATATTTCAATTCGATATTTGCTGATGCAGCCAATTCAAGGAGCATCCTGATTGAATCCTGAAGAAACCAGAGTGTTCAGTATGGGAGGATGACATGAGTTCCCCCCCTTCTATCACGAGGCTGTAGTCTTTCTATTTATCTGAACAGATTGTCGATAAATATTTAGCTTTTTACTCTGTTTTATTGCTCTGAGTTCTCGTCAACTCAGGTGGTCTGAAGGTCATTGTTTCACTTCACCGCTCCATGTGTGTGTGCGGCACTGACACACACACACACTGTTACCCTACATCTACAGGAGCCTAGCGCATGTTCTTCACGCCGTACATGAGCAAACATGCGAGACGTGTTGTCGCAGAATAAACATCACGAACAGCTCCGTGTTTTCACAGTCGGACTTTTCTCCTTCACTTTCTGACCGTATCATCAGGTCCGACTCCACACTGCCAGGCTTCTTTTCATGACGAACTGACGCTCCACACGTTCACCGTCTCTTCAGTTGCCATCAGCTCCACTTCCACTCATTTCCTCCCTCTTTTACAACTTTCACTTCATCTTTCCTCCCTTTAGCTGCAGCTGCTGCCGCTCAAACAAACTCTACGGCACATACTGTAGATACCGAATCGAGATCGTTTCATCGCCCAGCCCTAATACCTTGCATTCGCAGCAGGGAGATGTGGGTTAAAATTAATGGACCAATTGTGTCTTCAACTGGCCAACAGCTGGTATTGAGGAGAGTAAACGCTCAAGCACCTGGCATGGCCACAGGAGCAGCACCCTGCCCTCATGCAGTCAGTGTTATATGCAGACCACAGGCTTACCGCACTATAGGCATATAAAGTACTCTCACACCATGCATTATGAATGTGGAGTCGTGGGTAGGACATTTTGGAGGACTATTCTTGTGAGCGTCGATGGGCGGTGCATTTTGTCGCAGAGTTCATGGTTGTTGTTTTTGCAAAAGCGCATAATTTAACCATTTCCCTGAAATTCATCATTGACTGTGCTGATAGCATGGTTTGGGAGGACTGAATGGAGTTCATGTGGGGCGTGCCTGTAACTTTTACAACCTCTGTGCAGGTCGTAGCTGCACTGTTTGGGTGTGGGTGCAGATGTCTCGCTGTGGCCCCATTAGACCGTCTGGCAGACAACTGCACCACGGTTGGTGGTGTCATCGCGATTGGAGAGGGGAAGCGAGCAGCGGAGCCGTAGTCTGGCTGCGAGCAGAAGCTGGAGATGCCGTGACTCGGCTGGAGCTTAGAAGGAAAGAAAGGCTGGGGACAGTGGTGCGCAACAGTGAAGCTGGAGCTGTCCCCTCAGGCCCTGGGAAACATACACACACACACAGAAACACGTACACATGATGCAGCGAGAGGTAAATCCATAAACACATGTGTAAAGGAAACCCATCTTCACACTACACCGACGGTAAACAAACACATTACAGGACACGGCTAAGAATCTTATTTCTTGGAAATGGAAATGCTTTCAAATCAAAACCAGTGTTGCTGCAAAAGTGATTTTAGATAAATTACCATTTACTGGGCTAACAGCCTCCAATTACATAAGTTTGGAGGGGCTGTCCGCTTAATGTCTTAGAAAGCTGTGCTGCACCGTTCAATTCTTCATCTGTCTTTACACTGATTGATACCATCCTGATAAATGTTTGTTGGCTGAGACTAGTCTGAAACACACGAGGAGCGTGGGATATGTTCACTCAAGTAGAGCTGCAACTAACGATTATTTTCATTATCGATTAATCTGTTGAATATTTAAACAATTAATTGATTAGTTGTTGGGTCAATAAAATGTTGAAAAATATCAATCAGTGTTTCCCAAACCACAAGATGACATCCTCAAATGTCTTGTTTTGTCCACAAACTAAAGAGATACTCAGTTCATTGTCATAAAGGAACAAAGAAACCAGAAATAAGATGAAATCAGAGAATTTTGACTTTTTTTTCTTAAACTACTCAATCCGATTATTCGATTATCAAAATAGTTGAAAACTGATTTCATAATCGATTATTGTACGATTAATCGATGAATTTTGCAGGTCTACTCAAAAAGTGTCATATCTGAGTCCAGCTACCTGATTCCTAGGGCATTGTCCTAAAACATCAATATGAACAAATCTGGACATTTCTTGTCATCAATAGTCACTTGTACCAAAGTAGCCGATTGTGTTCCAACTAGTTAACTTTGGCTCCTAGAAACCACAATGAAGTTTCCCCTCTCTGGCCCACTCACTGCCTCAGTCTGTCTCCTGCTTTCATCCTTCATCTAATTTCCATTGAGTAGTCAGGTAGTTGGTTTCATAAATGTTAAAAAACATCAATTGCATTAAGCCAAATTTCCATCCCTGCTGTTTGAGAGCAGTGGGTTCATAGCACACAGATCTGTGCGAGCATTACTTGCAAAAACGTGGGACCGTGGGAGTTTGTCAGCAGGCAGGATGATCGGTATCTTAAATCTTGCACGTTCCCATTCAGAGTATATTCTGGAGAGTAAACTAGGCAGCTTGTGTACACGAGGCTGCGTTGGATTTGATGTACAGTAGTGCGTATTATGTAACAAATTATTGATTGTTGCAGGGAAGTAATCCTCTCACTTGACCGCCCTCTGCATGAAGGTTTAGAGTGCATAGCTGTCAACAGAGCACTGCTGCATGCTAGATGCTCTTCACTGGAAGTTTGTTTATCAAAAATTAATTAATTTATCCGTTTGTTTATAATGGTTTGACAATCTAGCTGTATGTTACATTTGCAGGAGGAGTTCTTCTGTGTTCGCATAAAGCTTTATAAAATGTCTGTGAGCCACAGTCAGCTGTGGGACCTCTGCTTGCCCGCTATGCAGCAAATAACTTTGAGCCACTTTCGGTGGGTAGTAGATACCGTAGATGTTGTTGTATGGAAGGACTGTCATGTCATCGTCATTGATTTTTAAAGGGAACATGCATGCGTCTTGCTCGCTTTCCTCTGGCCCGCCCTTCTTTCTTCTTCTCTTTCACCCTTTACAGCTCACTCTGATTCACTGACTGCATGCTTCCTCGCATGCTGACAGTGCAAAGGGAGCTGCGTGAGTGTGTGTGTGTGTGTGTGTGCGTGTGTGTGTGAGGAAAGAGGGAGGGGCATTTCCTTTTAATGCATCTGCTCTGCTCAGTGGCTCCCCAAGCTCCCACATTTATCCAGTCTCTTCTCTCCGTTTCTTTCTTTCTTACCGCCTGTTCCCATCCCTGTTCTCTCTGTCTTGTGTCACTTTTTTTTTCTCACCCCTCTCTGTGTTTTTGTCTCTCTCATGTCAGATGTTCATGTTCATCTCCTCATCTCACTCAGGCACATAATCTTGGTCACATGGGATCTCACATACACTAGACTTGTATGATTGCACATCTTTCTCCTCCTCTCCTCCTCTCGCTGTTTTCCTGCTCAGTCTCTGGGATTTTTTGGCTGCTGCTGCTGCTCCTCAACCATAGCTTCTGTATTCTGCATTTACTCCCTGGTTCTGCTCACTGCGTCAGGAATCAGCAGCAGACTGAGGTGGGTGTTTTAAGAGCATCATTGCTAGGTCTGATGCTCCATCTCTCTCTCTCTCTCCCCCTCTCTCTCTTCTCACGTTGCTCTGTCAATGAGTCGGGATGATCATGCCTGTGTGTTCCTATGCCCCACTATCTATATGCAGCAGCATTTAACACTGTCACACACTCTGTGCTAGCAAGGTAGCATATCTACCCATCCACATCTCCCTGACTGTCTCAGAGCTGTCAGTACAGTTAATAGTGCTGCTGCTGCTGCTGCTGCATTGAAAACTGTCTTTGCATACCTTATTTCACTGGCATGTATTCTGCTCTTTCTCTCTTCTGTCTCTACTCCATTACCCTCCTCTGTCTGGATGTCTGTCATGTTTTATGCATGCCCTGTCCTTTTGAATTCTTGCCAGAGACTTAGACATGCTGTAGGATTTCTAAAAAAAGAAAGAAAAGAAAAGAAAAAGAAAGCACCCCAAAATAGCCAGGGTAAAAAGACATAGTTGCGGTCTCCTGTCCGCACATATGCGCATTGATTCACGCAGGAGTTTCGATCCCTTTTCACCTTACCTGCCCTGCTGCTGCAGTTCCATCTGTTGCAGTTTTCCACAGCCAGCAACACCCTGAAAAAAACTGAGGCTCAACTGTTCCCCACTGCTGTACTGTGTGTCGCTGAGAGGTTGTGACTGTCATCTGTGCCCGGCCGAATGTGTTACCGTGTCATTTAAACGCGTGTTTGTGTGAGGGTGTTCATGCCAAGGCGGATTGTTGTGGGCCAGTATCTCTGCATGCCTGTGTGTGTGTGTGTGTATGTATATGTGTGTGTGTGTGTGTGTGTGTGTGCGCACACACTCTTGTATACAGTATATGTGCTTGCCTACCCATGGGCTCCGGTCCAAGAGGAAAGCAGGCTGCAGGGGTTCAGTTTGGTGCAGTAAGCTGTTGAATGCTCTCTGTAAGGAGCAGGAAAAGGCAGATTCGTGTGCCGGTGTGTCCTTTCACTGGCCTGATACATCTATATTACAAGGAAGCCCGGCTTGTTCTGAAATGTCTGCATTAAATTTGTCCTTGAATAGCCTTGCTCTAGACAGAGTGAGCTTGCTGTTAACAGGAACTTGTATTGTCAACAAATAGGCTTATGATGACACAGATATTAGTGACACAGTGCTAAAACAGCAGTGAGTTCTGTCCTTATTTCACGTTTGTTATCTTGTACTTATAAAGGCAAAGGCCCAGCAAACAATACCTCTTACTAACAGTTCTTCAAACAAAACCCCCTCAAGGAGAAGCTACGTGACATCTACTGTAGTGACGACAGGAAAGGCTGATTAATCTGGAATTTGCAGAAGTGTTTTGGTGAGATGTCATTCCTTATACTTGTTTTGCTAGAGACAAAAGGAGATACTACTTTTTTTTTTTTTGTCAATGCTGCAATTATGATGGACCTGCTGATTTTAAAGAGTAGACACATTTATTTTTTGAGCAGTTGCAGCGACGGATTAAGAAACCAGTGGGACAGGACAGGACAGGACTGAGACCAATTAATTCTGTCCAAGTTGCAACGTTTATAAAGATAAATCAGCACACAAGAAGACGATCAGTGGGCAAATGTGGGCGGGGTTGTCGCAACACAGTCGGTTACAATAGTTTACGTCCCGTTGCCCTGGGACACGCCCCTTTCATTTGGACTGAATGGCAATTGGCAAAACAAACCTCCCTCAATATTAGGGATGGGTACCGAAATTCGGTACTTTTTTGGTACCGACCGAATTCCCACCAAAGTACCGAGTATCGATTCACATAAAGTCAATCGGTACCACATTTCGGTATCTGAACGCACCTTCGTCGTGCGGCAGCGAGAGAGAGTGCAGTCTGCATGAGCACCGCACACTCGCGCCCGCCCCCTTCTCTCTCTCTCTCACCTGAGTCACTGAATCACTACGTGAAAAACAGCCGTCCGTCATTTAACGTGAAGAACGGACTGTTGCGACAATCCGTACCGAAGCGAACCGTTCCCGAGTCCCGCTTCTCATCACAGCGGCGCCATTCAAGTCCTCGTCATGTAATGAGAGCACATCTAAACGAGGATGAAGTCTCCCACTCTCCTCTAGTCAAAACATGAAGTCCACATGTTGCAGAGTTTACACTGCAGTTTCAGTTGTTTTTTTTATTTGACAAAGTTTCACACAGAGCTTTCTGATGGCTGTAGGAGTCTCTCCATGTTTCTTTTTTTCCCACAGTAAAAATGGACATTTTTTCAGACAAGACTATAGTCTCATAAACTTTTTTTTTTGTTTTTTGTTTTTTCATTGAATAACTATTCCATTATATGAAAATCATTGCCCATCCCTAAAACATAAAATACTCTTAAAGGCTGAGGAGTTGTGATGTTAAGAGGTAAATATTAAAATTTTAGAAATTTTGATTCATTTATTTATTTTAATTACCACAAACACAAAAAGTACAGAAAACAGGTACCGATTGGTACCGATATCGGTTCCCAGGTACCGAGCATCGATACCGTATCGATTCAAATGCGAAAGGTACCCATCCCTACTCAATATGGGGAACCATCATAACTATGACACCTGAAACTGTAAACACAGCTGATCAATCAAAAAAAAACTTACCGCTCGAGTGAATTTACTGTGTTGAATAGTGAATGTAACTCGCTCAAAGACGTATCCTCAAGTAGTTCTGTTAGGTCATGAATGCTGTACATGATGACATAGTTAGACATGTCAGACTTGTATGGGCTCGGAGAAAATCGCTTCATTGCTTTCGTCGATTTTAAATTTTGGTCACTCGTCTTTTTGCCACTCAGTGGACGTTCCACAGCGACACAGTACCGTCCGCGACATCACGTCATGTGCTTACCCTCTATACTGGAATTTTTGATTTTCAATTTCAAATTTGATAAAATGAATATTCTCAGCAAAAAACAGACAACAGGGACGGTACATATTAACTTAATAAGCCAGTATTATATACACAGGCTTAACAGTGATACCTGCTAATGTGGCCAACACGGAATGTAAGCTTTTGTGAATGCTGTTTTTTGTTTTGTTTTTTTGGTTTATTTTGTTTTTCCCGCTAAAACGACCATTCCAATATGTTTGGGTTCAACAATAATTTGGTTAAAGTTTACGGTTAGTTTTATTGATTAATAGTTGAATTAAAGAAAACGATTCCATTCTCAATTCACCATTAGATATTTAAAATGTTAGATAATATTGAAAAATCGGCGTAGCATCTTCACAGGACACAGCTGAGATATTGAAAGTCATGTTTTGTCCATCCAGTGATTCAACATCCTAAGGATTTAGTTTTCTCAGTTATAGGGCTAAAAGGAAAACACATCTGACAAGCTGGGAACAGTCATCATCTCTAATCCATAGTACTCTGCAGAGAGGTGTTTGACAAACCTCACATACTGTATGTTAGAAGGAGAATTGGACCTAAAAGATTCTTAGGATGAATACAACATAGTGAGGTGCAGAAATAGACAGCTAATAAACCGGAGCGACTGGTACTTTTCACTCAGCCCTGACGTTAATGTAAGTCCTGGCTGTTTGTAGTTTTTACAGCTCGGTCTGCTGGTCGCTCCATTGGGGGTGTTTCCTAAACTGAGCTCAGTAATCGTTCTGCAGTTGAGATTTACTGACCTGTCTAGCTTCATTAGCCCTGTTTTTGGAGCTCCCAAGGGGTCAGCAAACTCACACATAGTCACATGGACCTTGTGGACCCCCCCCCCGACATAGAAGCAGAGTAGAGGAAAGGCAGCCTGACAACTCATTTCATTAAGTGCTATAAAAGCTTTGTCATTTCCCTCTAAAACCAAAAATGGACAGATGCCGACCTAAATGTTTGAAAGCGTGCCCAAAGTCAGTGCAGGGAGAGCTGGATTGGATCATATAGCAACTGTTTCTTTCCATCCATTTGAAGTATAAGGTGACAAATAATCGATTATTGGAGAATAATTATGTGACTTGCAAATATAGGAATTGTTTCAGACGACTAATTCCTTTCCTTCCTTTTTTTTCTAAGCAGTTGAAATCATAATATTCAATGGATTAAAAAAAAGGTTGATTGACTAATTTCGACAAACAACAGACAACCTATACAGTGTAGTGTAATTGCTATCATGCCATTTGCATTTCGTGATCAATTTAGCATAAAAGGAGATTGCATAGGTCTCTACTTCTTTTCTCTGAAGCTTTCATCTCATCGTGTTGTGGTGTTGTCAGAACGTGGAGGTCGTCTTCCTCTTCTTCTAGCAGCTGTCCTGTAGCTGCACATGAAAATCTTTCACACGCAAAGTGACGAAGACCGGGCCCCCCGTCTGCATGTCACCTCCCTGACCACAAACATAACAGGCCGAGTGACACAGCACATATTCTCACACATAGGAGCTACTTTATAACCACTGTATGTTGCAGAGTTATCGCTGAGATGCATCTGTGTTTCCCACTAGATTTTTCTCTTGATATTCTCTGATCGTCAGAGATTTATGTTGCCATGTTGTTGTTTTTTTCAGGGCTTCTTCTGTTAAACGAACGTCGGACATGATTTGTGAGTCTAGATGCGATTGACAAAGCCCAGGCCACATTAATCATGATACACTGCGAGGCCTTTGTGGACAGTCTACGTGAATTACAGCAACAATATCGCATGTGTGAATAACGATTTAGCACGGACTGTAGTGGCTGACATGCGTATGTGACTTATGAGACGTGGTGCTGTTCCTGATGGCTGAGTTATTGGGGTCATGTCTGTATTTTCTGCACATACTTGAGATTGATTAGAAATCCTTGGCACTGCATGTACTACGTTGTCCTCATTCTTGACTGCTGGATTGGAAAAACCTCAATACTGAATTGCCTGCTTAGCAATAATCACTGACTTGCACTCGTGATTTACAGGCTGTTTATCTCATGCTAACACGATGCACCTTAGCCTGCTTTGCTTTGTGTAAGTGTAATGTGGAGTGTGTGTGTGTGCATGTGCGTGTGTGCTCTGTCTTTGGGACATTCAAGGGAAGTGGTAAGAGAGCAGATGCTTTGGATGGTGTCACTGCCTGCTCATTTTTCTGTAATGTGCACCCTTCACCCCGGTCCGGGCTATGTCTGTTCTGCTCTGGGGGTCCTATACTTGTCCACAGCTCATGTGTGCTGCACCAGCTACTGACTTAAAAAAAAAAAAAAGGTTATGGTCCATCTCTAAACCAAAAGAGTTTATAGCTCAGGGAAAATAGGTTGAGAGAAATCTAATTCTCACATATGACGAAGATGAAATGAGTAGGCGCAAACCTAATTAATACAATCAAGCACACATTAGCAAAGTTGTCTTGGAATAAATAAATCTCGAACACAAAGAAATTAAATCACATCCCTCCGTTTGAGTTTTGTCAGTCCTAATGTTTGTCTGTGCTGCAGTGAGAGCAGAGGGCACACAGCACTCAGACGGAGAAGTGGGAGAGGATGAATATAGATTGATGGAAAGAGAAAGAAAGCACTTTGAGAGACAAACCTGCAATACAAATATTTACTTATGTAGATAAAAAATCTGATGTAATATTTGTTAGTTGAATGTCCCCTCGATAGGCTATATGTTTGATTTTCATTTTAGTATCTTTCCACTGCAGATAACAGATGGAGTGGTGTTAATGTACTGTTACTACTTAGCTTTCTCCTGATACAGGCATACCGTGACAGTATCCTCCTCTTATTAACTGTCGTCAAAGGTCTCGTGAACTTTAACCGCTACATTGCAAATGTATGTCTGAGTTTCTTGCTGAGTGAACTGTGAACAAAGTGTCAGTATTTCATATTGGGCTTGGATATAAAGTAGCTGACCACAAAGGGTCTTTCCTGCCTCTCTAAAACAACGGCTGGTGAGGACAGTGGGTCTGACTCGAGTTGCCCCTGTGGCTTTAAGTTTTTAGATCACTGGCTGGCCTCAATTTGCGGACCAAGATGCTTGTGCTTCTAAAAATTCTTCAGACTGTTTCAGAGCTTTGGTTACAACCATATTTACAATCTGATTGTCTGTGTGCATATGGAGACTCAGCTGACTAATGCAACACTTTTTACAGGCAGCACATCAACACACATTTTTCACTAGTTCATATCCTCTATAGAAACACTAAATGGATGGATGGATGGTGGACTTGCATTTATAAACTGTTTCTAGTTTCAATGACCACTTAAAGTGCTTTACACTGCCAGTCACCCATTCACACACATACAGCGCTTCTAAATACATCTTTGCACATTCCTATCTATTGCTCATCTGTCATACACAAATTCACACACCAAGGACACCACATTTTTATGGGGTGGATTTGTCAGCATTTCGATAAAAGGAAAATGCGACTTTTTGTTATGGAAACAGGTTTTGCGAATTGAGCCAGAGTTTGTGGGTGGATGACGACTTCCCAAAAGTCCTTCACCCGGCGACGTTCCAAAACAAATGAAGAACGGGCATAAATTTGCATTTGCTTTTTGCGCATTTTCACAAAATACGCTCTTAAATTCGATACATTTGGATGGAAACCCAGTTAATCTTTCATCCAGAGACACTTTGATTGGTGGTTTTTGTTTAAAATTTGAATGTACCTCCAGTGTCATGTAGGTCACCTTTGTGATCAATAAGTTAGCAGGGATATCAGAAGCTATACTTTAGGGTTAGCACTGTAGCATTGTCACTTTTCCAAAGTGAAAGGCACCAAAAACTTTGATGGTTCGCTCTTCGTAGAGAGTCGAGAGTTTGTCTGCTGCGTAGTGGTTTCACAATGACACAACTGAGGATTTGAATCGGCGATTTTCACTTTCACTTCTTTTCAGTTTAGATATGATCACTGTACTATGTTTTTTTTCTTTTCTTGGCTGGCCCTCAGAACAGTTTAATGGCTTCTTCTCTATGTTTCCGATCTGTTTCCACAGCCTTTGTGAAGGCACCCTGACAAACAGACATATAATACAGTAGAACATCATCCCAGAGCTGCCGTGTTCATAATATAGTAAGATCTGGTGTAAAGTGAAGGAAGTAACTGACTGTCATGTTTAGGAAACGTTGCCCCGGAGAAAGTTGCTAAGCAGGGATGCACTCGTTGAGCAATAATGTCTATGTAAACTGTGGCGTTCAGACAATGCTCATTTGATACTAAGGGGGCTAATGCTGGCCAAGAAAATGTTCACTACCAGTACCAGCTTAGGCCATTGAAACCAGTCAGAACAGTTAAATGAAACGCTGCGTTCCTCATCAACATATCACACTACAACTTTTGTCAGTTCTTCCACTCTGTGGTCATCCTGCTTGCCGCCGATGCGTTCCCTGTCGTCCTCTTGTTAAGTGAAATGAGTGGGAGCTTCTTAAGCTGAAGCCCAGTGTTTGATGGGATGTATCTGTTGTATTGTTTGCACACTTTTGAATCATCTTTAAGCTTTTCGGTCGTCTCTTACTTAACATCAACACCCACTGAACATCAGCACCCACTGAACAGTCATTTTTGTTTTCAAGCATTAAATTATACAGACTGTTGTGCAAACAATAATGTTGTAGTGCTTCTCACATATGTGGGCTGTAAAAAGAATTTGTAAACATTGTCAGGGATTTTTTTGGATATAACTTCAAAGCGGAAGGAAATAAGAATTGCTCATTGAGATGAATAGTTTATCCAGTGTGAACTGTAAAGCAAGTCAATTGTTCCGTTGCAATTAGCCCCTGTAATTAGAGTAATTCAACAAACACTGTATAAAATAAGCTGCATTGTTCTGAAGAGACACTGGTGTGACAGAGAGACAGAGATACATACAGGGACGGGCGACTTAAACAGGTTGAACGACAGATGGACGGCACTGTAGGAGTCAGAGAGACTGTCTGCTGGTGACACAGCAACCCAATATTGATATTGAGATAAAGATGGAAAGCGCTGACATGAGACAGGACTTCTGTCTCCTGCCCGCCCTTTCAGGATTATTTTCATACTGAAAGAAATAAATATTTGAGGCCTGATGGAGCTGTTTATTATGAGTGTGGCAATGTGTAACAGACAACAGTGACACACTTAGGAAATAAACTAGAGCTCCAGTCCAGCCTCACATAGAGTGATAGAGAAACTCTTAAGTTTGAGGAACTGGGCCGATGAACATTTTCAGATTTCTTTGAAAAGGGACTTTAATGATTAATAGACAAACCGGTCTTCATTTTCTGGTGACTGACTAATTGAGTTTGAGACACGGCGATCTGTCAAAAAGCCAGTAATTTTTAAAATCCTACTAGGATGACTGATTTTTCTTTTATATTAAATGAAGGTTTGGTAGGTTTTTTTTAATAATGACCTCATTGTGTGTATGGAAGAAACATTAATCTGATGTAGTGCTGTGTGCGATATTACGATATATAGCCCTCTATCTATATCGTAATTTTAGCGTGTGGGTTACTGGGTTAGCTCTGTTGCTATCCAACGGGTCTACTACTACTATTACTACGGGTCATGTAAAACTGGTGATACAAGTCAGCAGCATAAAAGTCAAGGATGTGGGACACTGAATCATCCCTGGACGCTGTGAGTGACAGACAAACAGCCAAACTCCACACGTGCGTTTGTTTACAACAGAACAGCTAGTGAGGACGTGACGCTGCAGGAGAGGAGACTGTAAACTAAAAGGACACATTAGCCCGTGGTGTGGTTACGCCGTACTGTACGTTAACATGTGACTGTTTCACATGAGTTGTGAAGGGAAAACAACCACGCTGTAGTCTGTGATCGAGCTGCAGAAGAGTGTAGGGCTGTCCCAAACCATTATTTTTCTCCCGATTTATCTATCGACTATTTTTTCGATTAGTCTAACGATTAATTTTTTGACTAATGTAACGATTATTTTTTGGTTGACACTTCTGAACACTTCTCTTATTTAAATTCTTCAGATGCTCTTTCTGGTGTGCATTTCTCTTCATAATCTTTTTTTTTGGGAGGGGAAAAACTGTGCCACATCAGTTTGCTTTAACCTGGAAAACAGACACAGATAAAGCACAATGATTTTGAATAGGCACATTTATTTAGTATAGTCATGGAGCAGACCAGTATTACCTCGAAAACAACTCAACGGTATGTTGCACGTGTTGGATGTATTTACGTCATCTAGGAGAGTGTGTTTGGAGCTGACCATTATGCGTCTGTCCCAGCTCTGAAGCAGCGCTCTCTCTTCCTTCTTCCTGTCTTGCTATTAAAGAGTCTTACATATGTAACAACCGGTTCAAAGCAAACGCACACCAATGTCACGGTTTCACATCTTCACATTCCTACAAGTCGCCTGCTGTTAGCCTCACAGATTACCAAGGTTAATGTAACAGTACAGATGGCACATTGATTCTCCGTAACACCTGGACACATTGCACCGACGCACGGGATCAAAAACCAGCGCTGTTACCGTAACACACACACACACAGAAGCCCTGCTCTTCTTAGTGTAGCTGCTGTTACCTCTGGGCCACAGAAACCAGTAGGTAAACAAACGCTTAAACCTCTACAGTGATTGCCTGTGACACAGACTATGGGCAAGCCAGCAGCATATATATATATGTAGACATGAATAAACAGCGCGACGTTAACCCTTTATGCCTCAGGAAGCCTGGTGCTGCTCTCATGTTCGACCATGCACGTACTAAGGGCTTGTGTAGGTAGGTTGATGTAATGCGAGTGCGTATTTGTGTTGGTACAGAAAGAGAAAGAGGCCGATGGACAGTCGGTGTCAATCTTTCTTGTGCCTTCCTATAGAACCTCAAATGGCTCTTATGTTAAAGCATGCTTAGATGAATCCATACACTACCGCACGGTCATTGTGTGGACACTTGACTGTAGCCATTAAGTTTGTCCTACTTTCAATGGAGGGTTATGTATTATTTTTACATGCTTACAGCACTGCAGCTCTCATGTTGGTACACAGATGAAAAGCGAGAACAGACCAGCTGTTTGAGATGCACGTTTTTTGTGTTTACAATAGGCCTATTCATTCTTCCTACAGTACATGTAGAGTAACCTTATCAAGCAGTCGGTTGCAGTGCCCTCTGAGTCACAACGATAAGTGAATGATGTTTCCACTCCGGAGCCACTATAAGAAGGAATGTTTTGTTATCAACAAGCAGCCATACTTGTGTCCTGAGGTGCTGTCAGTGTGTATGTGTGTGTGGATGCTTGGTCCGTATTTGTGAGGACCAGTTTGAGCTGCAGACCTTATGGAGCGAGGACGTGTTGTTGGCTAGTCGTTACATTGGGGGTTAAAGACGTTGTTGTAGGATTCAGACCAAAGGGAATGCATCAATAAATATCCTCACTAGTGATGTCACGATTATAGATTTTCTTGGTACGATTATTGTCAGGTTATCACAATTATTATGCATCAATACATTTCACAACATTATGAATGTGTAAAATCAAATATAGACAAAATACGTGTTTGAAATATTTAAGTCATTAATTGTCATCTATATCAAATGTTAAGTTTATTTTAATCATTTTTTTTCACAATACAAATGACACGCTAACATTTAAATTCCTACTAATTCAGTGTTACTTTAGATAAATGGACCAGTATCTGTGCATTTACCTTTACTTTGGTGCACATCTGCAGATATGGTTCCAAGTCCAACATCATCTTTTTCAGAAAGTGACGGTATTTAGGAATCTTTACGATCTTAATTGTGGCGTTTAATACCACAATTAATTGTGAAAACAAGTAATCGTGACATCCCTAGTCCTCACATAGACAGAAGTATATATTTATGTTTGTGTGTGTGTGTGTATGTATGTATGTGTCTGTGTTTGTGGATGTGGAAAGTGACCCTGCCAAGTCATCCATGAGTGAGTCAGATTTGCACACATGTATGTGATCAGGAGGATGGAAGCCTGCGCGCCTGATGCTCACATGCAGGAAGATTGGATCAGATCTTGGGGTCACGGTCACGGCTTAAGGAGGCCATAACGCTGCAGCCGTCAAACAGCTGATAACCACAGTAAAGGCCACAACCTCCTTCAGCTGGCATTTAAAGGCCCCATGGCATGAAAAATGTGATTTTGGTTATTTTTTCGTGCTTGGGGAGGTCTCTGGGCCACGTATATACTGCCCCATGCATCAAATTGGTCATAAACGGAGAGACACACACCGCCCATTTGTAGGAACATTCTCTTTGAGACGAGCAGATATCACTTCCTCCTTTCTGTGATGTCACACACAAGGGAACTCCGCCCACCGTGACCAGTTGTTTTTTTTCAATTTGTATGAATGCAGCTTAGGTTTCAGTTACTTGCCTGTGATTGGCCCGACCACATGCCACTCTAAAACAGTCAGCCAATCAGAGGAGAGGTTCTCATTCTCTCTTCTGATTGGCCAAATGACCTGTGCCTGTTAGAACTCCAGAAAGAGGCAACAGAAAGGGGCAGTAGAAACGATATGAAGCAGATCACAGGTACTCAAAACCAATGATACATTTTGTTAGGGATATCAGCAGGTAAATAAACCCAGAGAAAAGTGCACAGCATGGGGCCTTTAAAGTCTGTGTGAATACTGTGTCAGACCGGCAGATTGTCTGTGCGCCGTGAATCTTCGGGGTCTCACTGCCATTTCCAAGATGCAGTGTGGAGCCCAGCTGGACTGGAATAGTTTTAATTGTCTGTGTCTGCCAACAGAAGTTAGACCATTGGGTGGTTCACTTGTCATGAGGGAGGTCCCTATGATATGATAACTGTATCAGACTATATAGATTTGTACACAGAATAATTGTATTGATTCCAATACTAGTGTTTGAAATGCCTCTTGTTATTACCTAGAACTGAAAATCAGCTGGTACCAAGTCTATGCACCAATATGGAAACCTGTACAACAAATTTGATATTAAGGAATTTAATACCACAAAGTTGCTATATTAATCGGAATACAAGCCAAGTGTTGTCTTGGCATTTGCAAAGGCATGAGCAATTCGCCATCATGTTAATGATCATTGATCTCTGAATGATTGTCCATTGGCACAACCCCATTACACAGGAAGCTACGTATGCCTTGTAGCCACTGGCAACTATAGAACGTTGACTGTGATTTCAGGTTACGGCATAATGGTAGCTGTCAGCCAAGGTCACTAGACTTGGGTCTATCATCTAGAAAATTGTTGCATTTTGACAGCTCTTCTTTTTTGTTTTTGAAGGTGCAGCTTTTCTAGCCTTTAGTGTCTTGAAAAAGTATAACACACTAGTTAATTAGTTTTTCATGTTAATTCTCTCGCCGTGTTTCAGCTTTGAACTTTTCAGACTTCAGTATAATTTTTTTTTAAATACACATGGTTCCAATAGACTGATTGTCAGAATTAGTATCTGTTATTGGTTGGTTATGGTATGTTATGTTAAAGTCATGAAATCAGCTTGATTTGCAGCTAAATAATTTAGCAACATTGTCAGAACTGAGAAAATGAAATGATTAGTGTACTGTTAGAGAACTGTCTTACTGTTTCACAAATACATTCAAAATGAAGTTGATAAAAGTAAAACCCAGCATGGCTCACATAACCGCTCCCAGGCTTATTTAGGTTTCAAAAAAGGAGGAAAGCTGGAGCATGTATTTTTGATATTCTGTTACTTTAATTTCGTGTTACTTAACTGATTTATCTGCAATCACTTTAAATTGGTCAGTGAAAGTGATGCCTGTACAGTATGTATCAGTCAGGCTCAGTTTGACAATGATGGAGGGGACTATGATGCCCCAACTATATCTGTTTATATCCATCTTTGTAATGTCAGGTAGCTTAACATGCTAATTGGTTCTTTCATTTGTGATATCAACAATAACAGGATGTGCTGGAATAATGGACCAGTTTACCTCATGCCATAACCCAAGACTATTCTTACCTGCACACAAAGCCAATCATTATAATAGATCTGAAACTACAGTACTGAATGCACTTTGTCACTGGAACAGTAAGTTCTTATATGACTGAGTCTGAGTGTATTGGTCATTCCTGTCAACATAACCACACTGAGTGGGCAACGTAGCATGGCCTGAAGAGTGTGGGTGAGTGGGTGGTTGTACTGTGTATGTGTAATCTGCCAGTTTGTCACAAAGCTTCACTTTAATTGTGTGAAACATAGGTACAGACACTGTAGTGCAGCGGACATAGGAAGGAGTGAGGGATCCTTTTGGTGGGAACGTATTTAACCTCAGATGGGAGCTGTTTTTTTTTCTTTTCAGTGTGTCTTATACTTATAAATACTTTTAAAATGTGCCCATTTTATTTATGTCACTTGCTCTGCTTTCTTCCCTCTATGATGTCAATCATAAGGTTGTTGCATTGACAATTTCATGATATTTCTGCCAGTTTCCACCAGTGGCCCATCTTCCTTGTCGGCTGAGATAGGCTGTAAATGTGACAGAACAGGGAACGTCCTTTCCCTTTCAAGATGCTTACAGAGACAAAATTAGCAGCACATACAGTATTATATATAGTCTACAGTATACTGAAAGTTTGACATTTTCTAAAATGTTTCACCACTGTAATGAAATAAGTTAAGCATATTTTGTGTAATATACCTGTATTGTTGATTTTTACATATATTTTATCATCAGGGGGCAACGTTGTGTTTTATCTTAGTTTGAATATCATACTGTGAATTTGTGATCTAATGAATCCAAGTCTAATTGTCTGAATGTATTTAGTTTTTAACTATGTAGATGGGTTTTGACCTTTGGACCTTAGTGAACACACAGTAGGTAGAACAGAAGTTGCAGAGGGAGGATGACAATAAAAAAGGTGATCATAATAACATCAGCTTCTTAAGGCCCTGGGCTCAAGGCCATCCCAAAGCAAATTAAGTTGAATGTAATGTGAAACCTAATGCTCAAAGATGGTGTTGATGCTCTGATGACACTGAACAGAAGCTGGTCTGCATCACAGCTGACAGCGGTGGCACTTTCCTTCCTGTGCAATCCTCGGCCGCGCCTGAAATGAAAGTGTGAGAGCACATTTGCAGCAGTATGAAATGTAGAAAAAAGTCATAACATCACCTCCCTCTTTAGTTCCTCAGTGACCTTGCACTAGTTAGGATGACACAGAGAGAAAGAGGAAAAGCATGTCTGGTTCCAGTGAAGTGGCAGCAGGAAGCTGTAACCATCAGACCATCATCTTACTTAAAGGTCACAGGTTTGATCTTTGCTAGAATATCCTACACAGACCAAACCCTTCGGTGTATTTATAGAACTTAGATGACCAACAGTGTTGGGCGCATTACTACTATACACATTAGTACTATAGTTAGTTACTTTCCCCCAAAAGTGAGTGACTACATTATAAAGGTATCTACTGTAAAGTCCCCACCTAACCATACCCTGACCTCCTGTTTATTGTGCGGAGGAATACTGAGTGAGTTGGTTAGTTCCTGATAAACAGCTTTTTAGTTTTTAGTTTCTAGTTGATGGACTGTATACTGTGTATACAACATACACTTTGACAGGTGGATTATTTTGTGATGGAACTTCTTGATACAAGTAACGGCGTATTTTATTGCCATAACGGGGGTAACAGTAACTTTTTTGATTACTTGTCGTGTTACTGAAAAAAAAGTAGCACCATTATTCCCATCACTGATGATCGACAGTACTGTCTGGTCAGTTTACAGTAAACTTACAAAACGCAAAGGCCCAGTATTGGTTTTAAATGTTCAGTACACAAGTAGCTTGTGACAGACTTGTGAAATGTGAGGGTGCTTGCCACCAAGTGTGGAGCTGAGCCTTACCACAGACCATGAGAGGTGAGAAGCAAAGCTCTGAGATGGAGAGAAGTGATGCATAGCGCTGCTGTTTTGCACCACAGTGCCTCCTTGGACCGGCCTGCTCTCTCCTGCCAACTCAGCTTTTTCTCCACTACGTCTGCTGCAGTTTTCTCTCCTCCTCCTCCTCCTCCTCCTCCTCCTTTACCCATTCCTTATTTTCAGGCAATGTTTTTTTCCCTCCCCAATTCTAGTAGCTAGCTGCCGCAGGCTGCTTCTCCCGGGGGCCACTCAGACTCTGCTCAAAGAGCCGCCGGCCACTCGCTTGCATTTGTGCCAGATTTCATTAGGAACTCTGGACTATACTCTCAATGTTTTCCCTGTCAGTTAGAAACAGCATCTGTCAACAGTAGCATGGTAACACCCTGAGAGAGAAAATTGAATCCTGTGTGGCTGGAAACATAAAAAAAAACACTAGTAGTGTTATCAAGGGCTTCTGCGTGGAGACATCAGGACGACGCATAAAAAAAAAAAAAAAAACCTTGTGAATTATTGAGCAATCTATTTAAATGTTGGGTGTAATTGTATAAATAGAAAAGCAGCAGCAGAAGCATGAGTATTGAATGTCTCATCTTATGCTGCGTGGCCCTCTGCCATCTGCACAGAGTCCAGGAAGGAATCCTTTAGCTGACGACGCAAACGCTAAATCCAGATGATAACTTAAAACACCACCAGCGGCTATAGCGCCTGTGTTTATGGTTATTGTTACGTCAACCGAGTAACCTCCTTTGAGGAAAGTAGTCCCCTCCCTTCGGATGTGGAGCTGGGCACTTCTCTCACTGGTTTACTGATGATTCACTGAGAAGGGCTGTTACAGTCAGGCAGTATCATGATATCAGAGACCTTGTTTTTTAGCCAGGCCCAGCCAGCACTCGGTCCTAGCCAACATTAAAGGGATAGTTCAACATTTTGGCAAATTGGCCTATTGCCATTATCCCTATAGTTTTAGGAGTAGGTTCATTACCTTTAATTGTCGGTGCAAGTTATTTTTAGAAGCAGAGCCGTGAGCTGCTCAGAGCTATGCTACGAAGGCTAATGGGATTTCTTAGTTTCCCTCATCAAACTCATCAAATACACAATCCAACAACTCCAAAACGCTCCAAAACGGAATGTTACGAGACAGAGTTGTTTTGCATAATTTACCTCTAAAACAACTCTGTCTCGTAACGTTATGTTATTCTCTCATAGCGTGGTGAATGTGCAGGTCACAACTTGTCCACCAGAGCGTTTTGGAGTTGTTGGATTGTGTATTTGATGAGTTTGATGAGGGAAACCAAAAAATTCCATTAGCCTCCGTAGCGTAGCTCTGAGCAGCTCGGGGCTCTGCTCCACTGTTCTAAAAATAGCTTGCACCGACAATTAAAGGTAACAAACCTACTCCTAAAACTATAGGGATAATGGCAATGGGCCAATTTGCCAAAATGTTGAACTATCTCTTTAAAGTCCCTCCACTGTGGGGACAAAAAACTTTAGACATGTTATAGATGCTTACCGTGACCACAGAGGCAAAACACCAGGCATTTGTTTGTCTTCTTAGTCTTCTTATACTAGTGGTATTATTGTAGCTCTTACTGATCTGCTGCTGTCGTCTTGATCCTCCCAAACGACTACCTGGATTTAGACGTATTGATCGCCTCCGCCCAGTTCTGTTTTTGTCAACTTAATGCTTTCTGCTCACTCACCTATGCAGAACTAGAAATTGAACTCCTCAGTGCAGCCTGTCCCGTGCCCATGTGTCGTTACATGTGCAGCGATGCGGACGGCAGTGATACAGTACGTGGTACTTCAACAGGATGTGTAGTGAGGGATTTGGCAGCCGTGCTAAAAGTGAGATGAATTACTAATCTTACTTTTCTCTCTCTGGCTGCTTACAGCGGGGACTTACATAGGCATATGAACCTGTAGACAAGGACACACAGCTCATTCCAACATCACCACCTAAATAGGCTAACAGGATTTTTAGCATATGGTAAAAAAAAAGGTCAGTCTGACACTATGATCCGTCCTGAAGCTCCTCAAGTCTCTGCTTCGTATTGATGGACAAATATCGTGTGCCATGTTCAGGAATAATGGAAACAACTTCTGAGAAACACTCGTCTCTCCTGGCCTCATTTTGGTTGTCTGTGGTCTGTAGAAGGAGAGCTGGGATGGAATCAGAAGAAAAGATGGATTGGTTTCATATTTCCACTGCAGCACGCTGCTCGATGCTCCTGCTCCACTGCAGCATGTTCTCTCCCTGCAGTGCCTGCACACACTCTGTTTCAGCTTCACAGGCCCAAGTCAGCTGAACAGCCCCTTGCTGACTAGCTTGCAATAGTCAAGTCATTCTATTTCTATTTCCAGGTGCTGTCAGTACCTGCCTTTTTTTTCTGTAGCAGTTTCTATCCATAGCAGCCCGTTTTTAATGTTAGGGATTCTCTATTAGTCAGCAGCACACGAAATGTTGAGTAAGGACACGCAGAGTGCTGATTCATCTTCATCCTGTCAGTGATACAGCCAACCTGGGACCATATATCTCATACTGGTATACTTACCAGGTAGTCTGAGATATGTACTAGACTTAATGTGGGTACTTCATGTATTATTTATACACAAAAGCAAAAGCTTGTTCATGTTATGAGCCTCAGTCCTCCTTGGGATCGGAATGGAAATTTTTTTTTTTGACAGTTTGGAAATCTGTTGTGAAATTAGCGTTTGGCAAAAACTTCCAAACCCATTTCTACTGTAAACATATTGAGAATTATTTTAAAGAGAAACATCTGGCCTTAACTGCAATATGCTGCGATGACTTGTATTTGCATGATAGACTGGGCAAATTCAAGAGTTTAATGTAATCAAAATGTAAGGCAAGATAGAAGCGTGTTTGTTGTTCAGTGTATAAGAGACCTCTCTAATCTATGGAGACCCTTGGCGTGGCGGTTGATGACGGCCATGGCTTACAGTTTGATTATAATATGTGGTAAACCTCTCTGTGTAAAACATCTGCAGCTGTCTTAGAATGTAATGGTTTCTGACAGCGGCCCTCTCAGTTGCGCTTTTAACTTCTTTTAACAGGGGGGGAGGAGGATTTGTATCAGAAGTTTGCTGTATAAATAGGCTATTTATGCAAATTGCTGATAGCTTCCCCCCCCCACTCTTCTGGCAGCCAGTGACCTGCACTGTTTCTGTAATCAAGGGCCCTCCACAGCTTAACAGAGAGGAGACCATTTATATATCTGAGGATGATGAGCGGGAAGGCGGCACACTGACATGGATTCACATCTTTACATGGTTTGACTTTGATCCTTTGATGAATGTCGCAGAGTATAAAAAAAAAAAAAAAAAGAGGAAGAGGAGATTCCGTCTGAATCCTCTTTGTAGCCGGATGGAGAACACAGTTAGCTTTTCTCTCCCTCTGCCTGACAGAGCCCTCATGTAGGATATCCCCGGCAGTTCTCGTCTGTTAGCCTGTCTCCCTCTTCCGCAGCCATCTGCTCCAGTCCATGTGTGTTTTCTGCAGCTGCCAACATACTACACAACACCGTGCTGTGCTTTCCAGGCCAGCGCTGCCTGCCTGCCTGCCTGCTTTGCCTGCCTGCTTCGCCTCGCTCACGTAAGCCCTGTCTCAAGAGGGAATTCACTCGGGCTGGGTGTAGGTGGATTTATGGATAGAGAGCATGAAGAACAGCCGTTTGTGACTCAATTTTGCATTTTGTTTAGCACAGATTGAGGTGTATGAGTTGAGCTTAAAAGGGAACATGGATATGCACATTTTTACCATGACTTCTGCTTGTTGGATAGAGGAGGGCACCATCTCTCCCAGTCTACCTCATCTTTTCCTCTGACCAGTGCTTCTGTCCTGGTGTAGTGCAATGAGTCTATAATTTACAATGTCAAGTGAGCAATAGTCCAAATTGTACGTTATCATTTTGGTATATGTTTTCATGGCTGTGTGATTCAGATGTAGTGGTGGCATCATGGACTTCTGATACTGATGTGTTAGTGGATGAATTAAGAAATCATCTGCTAAAGGTTGGGTAGAAAGTACTAAAATATGTCGGAAGTGCAGTAAATTACAACAGATCAATGATGATGTAATGATCCCGATCAGCGCTATCTGATCAATTATCCTGATAGATTTAGCTGATTAAAATAGAGGATGTTTCTTCTGTGTTAATGTGAGATATTTATCTAAGGCAGAAAGCAGAAAGCAGGAGACATATAGACATGATATTGATCTTTATTGTTTTTTAGGCAGATAAAATAAACAATCGATGTGTTCCCATGCACATTACTGTAAAACAATTTGACATGACATGAAAGCATACTTTGAAAACACAGGCTGTGTTCACATCAACAGAAACACTGCATCAGAAATGCCAGTGGCTGCATCAGTGTGGGCGTGTTGCTGCCTGCTACAGGACAACATACAAACCAGGAGGTCCATTCTGAAGGCACCTAGACACTGATTCATATCATATCTCTTTCTGACAAAAACATTGGAACACATACAGTAGGCACAAAGAAGAAGAAATACATTTCAGCCTCTATGAATACACCGAACTGTAACCCTGTCTGAAGTTTTTCATCATCCAAATAGTTGGACACAGGATGGCCACACTGAAACACTGTGTTTCTTTGTACTCTTTATCTCTCTCCGTTTGCAGTTTTAATCTACAAAGTGCACCTTGGCCCATTAGTGCAGTAAATCTGAGCCCTCTAACTTGAGTCAGGATGAGTCTGGACTGTACCGCATTGCTGCAGTCGTCAGCAGCAGCAGCAGCAGCAGCATCCTCTCAAACTGCAGCTCACTACAGGCATCCCAGAGACTGGTGCATTGCTCTACAATCTGCCACAGCCACTGATCAGGTGTAAACACATATTTTATTTATTTTTTTATATCTGACTAGTTTAAAACAGATGATAAGTTACTATATTTGACTGCAGAAAGAGCTAAACTGGAGCCTGAAGGCCCCATGTGGATTTTTTTTCTTTTTGTGTTAATTGGACAGGTCAGATTTGACTCCACTTTTCACTTTAAATATGCTTCACTGTAGGATTTGAATGGTGTCTGCCTTGTGTTTAAATTCAGAAAGAAATTCAGAGACTCAGATGCAGTAACAGTAACTTGAACACAAGTTTGTATGAGTTCTGTGGTGTTGTTGTGCTGGTGAAGTCATTAGTGTCATCATGTCCTCGTTGTGTAGAACTTGACGGCTTGTATACATTTCCATGTATTGCTTTCTTTTTATATGTTATTTAGTGTTACTGGCTACAATGGTGATGAAGCAATGGCTGCTAGTTGAGCTGCACAGCTGTATTGTAACGGTCTCCTTGGCTTCTCAGAGCCCTGCCCTCGCTGATAATACATTTACAGAAACGCATAACATATAGATGATGTTGAATATTCTGCAATTTCTCTCCGTCTAGGATGTTATAAGCCTATAAGTGTCCTAAATCCTACTCGGAACAAATAAGCATAAGAAGCTTTTTTTCTGTGACAAAAGTCTGCTTTAGCAGCACCCCGGCCGGCCCACCACCACGTCCTCTAATCCACATCAGTGACAAATGATCCAGGAGGACTTTGCTGCGCTGTGTAGTAGATCTACTGCCGTGCCTTTTTATCCATCAGGGTCACGCCATCATCATCACCTGATCGCCGGGGTGACCTGTGTCCCGTCCCGGCGTGATTGAAATGGAAGGGCAGGGAGCGTTAAATGAGTCCTTGGGAACATGGGACTCCCTCATTGGCCTGTCTGGGAAATGGATGGGAGGAGAAAGTCACCTTCATGTTATCGCTGTGATGTCGGTTACGACTCGAGTGAAGTCGCCGGTGAAACATGGCAGCAGCTCAGCTCGCAGCTTGGTCGGGTGGGTGAGGGGAGGGGGGGTGACATAGATGCCGCTCTCTTGCTGTGACTGTTCTTGTCGTCTTTATCTTCTGCGCTACAGTAAACTGGGCTAAAACATCAGCAGTGTGGCTCCCCTCCCTCCGAGGCCGTGGTGTCGACTTGAAACGTTCTGATGAGGTGTGTAAGTTAATGGCATCTGCGTTATACGTAACCACCCACCCACCCCTCTCTGATGCCCAGCTCTCTCTCTCTCTCTCTACAGCAGTGGCCTGTTTCTTGGGCAGACACTTTGAATTATTCATAGAATCCAGTCGCTCTAAGCGCTGGATCAACCACGGTTTGTTGTCATCCACACGCACAAGTACAGTATTCACCGGTGACGGGCTGATGAAGCTCTATCAAAAAGCTGAAGTGCCTGTGCAGCTTGTTGTCTCTGACTCTGTCTGGCTTCTTTTTTCTTTTTTTCTTTTTTTTTTTACCACAGTCCAGGTAATTCACAGTATTCCTGTCCGGTGTCAGGAGCCTTTACTGTGAAGATGTTGCAATTCTCCAACTCACAGCTGTGGGAAACTACAGAGGTTACATGGGTTTGATGGTTTATTCATTCAGCTCATGTCTGCAGAATGAGGCCATCACTCCATCTAGTGGTGGAAGTGTGTAGCAGTCCTGTAAAAAAGGAGAACACGTCAAACCTGCCTCCCTCTCCTTACACGACTGCTGTTTTCAAGCTTTTGCATCATTTAAAATGCCCTAAGTTTAAGTGGAGGAATATTACTGAAGTAACAATTTCTTAGAATTGGTGCATTTATTGAAATGTTGGCAGTCGGGAACTGCCACAACTTTACAGATTGTAGTTTAGGCCAATGGTTCTCAAAGTGGGGTCCCAAGGGTCCTTGGGAGGATTGAAACGGGCCCCCAACTTTTTCTTGAAATGCCACTTTTTTCTAGAATTTTTAAACCTTTTTTTTTTTGGGGGGGGGGGGGGGGGAGAGAAATTTGACCACTTGTTATATTTTTTACAATATTTCCACAAACTCATGGCATTGGCCCTAATTTTAACATATAGCTACATTGACTAAAAAAGCAATGTTCTTCAATCTCAGAACAAATATTTGTGTATTTCTGGTGTTTGCTTCAAAATTTTGTCCAATGGGGGTCTGTGGTCTAATTTGTGTCAATTTAGGGGTCCTTGATGTAAAAAAAAAGAACTACTGGTTTAGGCTACCACCCCTCCTCACTGTAGCTTACTTAACTTTCACCAGTTGGTCACTGATCAACAACTTCAGGTTCGGTGGTTCAGGCAGAGTCTCTATATGGAGCCCTGTCTCCACGGTGCAGTGGGAGGGACGGCGTGCTGTTGTTTAATTACCCCCTCATGCTCCTGACCTTGTCGGGGACGTACTGATCATTATCACCACTTGATCTCTTCATGGGCGCTGGTCAAACAAGCTCAGATGGTTTATGTTGCCGGCATTAAGATGGATTTGTATTCAGTCCTCTGGCAGCGCGATGGTGTTTGTGTGTCATATCCAGTTTATGCAATCTATCCCTGTGAAGTTTGACATTAAATCTCTGATGACTGACGGTTCTTGTCGGTGACTGTTCCTGTGATGTGAACCAGTGTCAGACTGACTCACTATTTCAGCTTTAGCAATATGCTCAATATTTATTTTGTCCCTAACAAGCAGCCAGCAGAGTCATGTCATGACTAAGTGATCCTTTAGCCTGTTTTCATCTGAGAATGATATTAAATTGGATGCGTGGTAATTTAACAGTTAATTCTGCTGATCTGGAGTCACAGTGTTTCCAAATTCCCACTGGTGTGAAGGGTTAGAAAAAGAAAAAAAGGGAGAGACAGTGCTTGGGCGGGCAAGTGTTACGGACAGAGGGCAACCCAACCCAAAACACTGAGGTTATATTGCTGCAGAAATAAAAACACCACAACCAGCGCTTAATTTTTGCGGGATCCTGCCAGAACAAGATCCGGCACCTAGTAGGTTGAGACCGGTATCTGTTTGATTGGAACCTGAACCTCTATCATCTGTCAATCAAATCAAAATCCGTACATAAACGGTGTGTAATTGGTCTCTCTCATCATTCATTACCTGTGCTCTTTCTGTATTTTATTTCTCTATGAAGTTACTTATAGATCGTCCGTTTGTCATCATCACGCAGTGACAAGCGAATTTTGGCACAAAAAAGAAAACAAAAAGACGGACATAGAAACACTCCTAGCCATATAGTAAAGTAAGAATATAGTAATTGTCTCTATGGATGGTTTGTTGGCAGTTTTCAACAAATAAACTGAAAGGTTTATGTGGTGTTCTGGGACCTCCTCATGGACGATTTGACCACTGACCACAACATCACTGATTAACACGTGTGTGTGTCTCTCTCTCTGTCCTCTCCAGCGGCTCTGACCAGTGACAGACTACTGTTCCCTGTGGCTCTGTTGAGAGAACACCTTCCCCGGCAGGCTGGCCACGCCCCCTCCCTCCTGCCTCCATGTATCCTGAATCTACCACAGACTCCCCCGCTCGCCTCTCCCTCCGACAGACTGGCTCACCGGGCATGATCTACAGGTGGGTTGATGGACATGTAATGTGTGCCCAGACATTTGCACATAACACATTTGCACCCAACTGCCAGTTAGAAGAATATGTCAAATAGACTATTTTTGATCAACATTTTCAAAGTATCTACAATAAATAATCTGCAGGGCCCAGTTGTAATCTGGATCAAAATTATTCCGATTTTGAAATCCCTTTTTTGCTATCCAGGATCACGCAATCCGTCTTACTTTTATCCCAGTTGTTCGACGCAAAGTTGGATTGGATCAGTCTGATCCAGATCCAAACTTTTCAAGATTACCAAATCTGGATAATGAGTGCTGTGACTGTGTATCACACTGAAGGCTTCTAGGTAGATAAAAAATAACAGGTAGAACAGCAGCATGGGCTCACTAATAGTATGTTTATTTGGTGTATCGTTTGCTGTGCTCTTTGTTGTTTCTTCAATGTCAGACCCCATCTGGTCTGGCTGTTTAAATAAATAGAAAAAAGCAAATATACAGTACATTAGTAAAACACATTATGAATAGTTTCCCATGTGTTTCAAATTCAAAGTTCAAAATTCAAACTTAAAATGTCATTAAATTTGGGGAAAAGTAGTTGGGGAAAAGGAAAACAGCCCGTTTTCAAGATTTGATCCAATCCATTAACCAAAATCCGTTTTGATTATATTTTGAACAACTGGGCCCAGGGGTTCACATAAATTTCCAGGTATCACTCTGTCGTGCTGATGCTGCATAAGTTGGAGAAAAAATAAACCTGAGTAAGCTGTTTGCATTCTGTCCTTAAATAGACTCACAGCAGAAACTTAGGTGCATTCACTGTGTTGTGAGTAGCAATTAAAGTTGAGATGTTTGATTAACTACTATTAGGCCACTGACATATTTTGTCATACATACCGGTATGCACACTTTTTAGTATCGAGGACTGATGTTTATTAACCATTTCCTGCCCCACTGTAACCATTACCTAACTATAATGCAGACATAAGTGGTAAAGTCTTATAATTATACCCTAAACTGTGACAGGGGTCAGCTCTGTGTTGAGATATCAGTCTCAGACACTGTTTTAAGGCTGTGCCCTTAAATGTATGAACTGATGCACTCAAATGACTCAGTTTGTATGTGATAAGTGAAGTACAAACAAGGCCACACAATGATAGCACACCCTGCTGTAAACCGTCAGGGGGCCACACAGCCCTGATAGTCAAGTTTCACATTGTCATCATTTCAAGTGACATGTAGAAAAGCTGTTCCAGCCGACGGCCAGACAGACAGACACATTCATTCATCTTCAGTTAGATTGCCTTGCACTGTAATGTTTCACCAGCATGTGGCACCAGAGCCTCATCAGCTAGCATCATTACAAAGCATCTGCTCCACTCCTCTTCACCAGCAGCTTTAGAGCCGTGTTACACATTGCCAGTGTAACCAGATACAGTGCTGTGACTGTCAGCCACAGGTTTTGTTCTCCTTAACTAAAGCTGTTGATTGATAAGTCGTCTTCTACAGACTTGAGTAATCTAACTATGAAAGTGGGTTTAGATTTTCTCTGACCGGGGAATGTGAGACACCGAGACATAATGTAGCTGCCTGCTCTTAGCACATCAATGCAGTTCAGAACTTCCCTCTTCCTACAGGAGCTCACTGCTGCTACTGTTTCACAGTATTACAAGTCATTGCATTTACCTGGACTAATCATTGACTAAAGGATACATTTTACAGTGCACATTGATCACTTGTTATTCTTATGCTACTGCACAAAGAACAGAAGCTCCATGTTTCTTTTTCACATTCCTGTGATAAGTGTCATGAAGTATTTTTTGTTGTTGTATGCACAAGTCTTACATGCCTGTCTTTTGATATTTCTTTTTAAATCGTTGAATAGAAGACAAATCAAGCAACATTTTTCGTTATTGAAAGAAAAAAGGAACTCTATTTTATGTTTGGAATGAGATAAAACAGCACTGATCTGACAAGGAGTCTGTCCTCTGCTTAATGAGCTCAGTGATCAGAACTTGTCTCATACACTTTATTTCCAAATTTGATGTGAGTGCTGTCTGACTTAAAAAGCAGGCATTTGGAGAAATTAAAGGCTCTTGTAATGCATGTATGTAAATTCTTACAATATGTAAAAAAATATTCGGAACTTTTTAATCCAAATTTAGTTTGATCTGACAGTCTTCTCATGCGTATGAATAAGATAACACGTGGAATGCAGATCAATCTAGATTCAGGTTTGGAAGTTTGAGCTATTTTCACATCTTGAAAATATTATAATATTATTTATTGTATCATCAAATAGATGTATGAGCTCAAATAGCTGCACTCTTCAATTCTAGCTCCACTGTATTTCCTCCTTTCGGTAACACTTTATAATTAGTACACACTAACTATTAAGCATTAGTTAAAGGGATAGTTCAACATTTTGGCAAATTGGCCCGTTGCTATAACCCCTTTAGTTTTAGGAGTAGGTTTGAGGCTAATGGAATTTCTTGGTTTCCCTCACAATCCAACAACTCCAAAACGCTCTGGTGGACAAGTTGTGACCTGCACATTCACCACGCTATGAGATAATAACGGAACGTTACAAGACGGAGTTGTTTTGGAGGCAAATGCACTTACCTCGAAAACAACTCTGTCTCGTAATGTTCTGTAATAGTGTGTACTTTATTAAAAAGTGTTGCCCTCCTTTCTTCTACATTTTGCCATGCCTCTGCATCTACATTGACGCCACTGCTAACGTCTTCCTTTCCCTGCTTCTATTAATTAAGGCTTTCCTTTCTCCTCTTTTTCCCTCAACGTCTTCAGCGCTCGTTATGGGAGCCCCAAACGACAGCTGCAGTTCTACAGGTATCTGTCTGTCTCTGTCTCCACCAATTTGTTGTCGCTGTCGCAGAGCAGGCTTTATTAAAGTTGAACCGTCTTTCATGTGCGTTGTGTGTTTGTTTGTAATTCTTACGTTTGTGAATTATACATTTTGTAATCATTTGTACTTAATAGTAATAACCTTGCTGTAGATATTTACTGTTCTGTCATTTAAAACCATGCAGCCATCAGTTAAACCTCTGCAGCACAGATAACACTTATCATCTACTGTTTAGCTGGCCATGCACTATCCAGCCTAAACATGATAGGGGTGATGAGGGATTTTGTTGCAAGGTTGCTCAGAAAAACCTTCGACTCAACAATAACTGTCGGGTTCAAATTACGTTTTTTTCTTTTTTTCTTTTCACTTTTCATTTTTTTAGCCATGACACCTGAGACTCCCACTGTCATTCTTGTCAAACTTATGCTGAGCCGATTTCCAGACACATTTTTTATACTGTCATGAATAAGCAGATAGTCATTTCCTTTATTCATCATTTCTCCTCGCTGCATCTTTCTTTGACCTCATGGGAGTTCACCGTGATCTGTTGCGTCCTTAAAGCCGGGAGATCATTTTAATCGGTGTGAGGGATGAGATGATGTTCTCTCTGTGGTACCTGGTGCTCACTCCTCCAGTAGTGTGCTTTTAGATGGTCAGTCCTTCTTGCTGCTTTAGACTAGGATCATGTTTTATGGCCTTATATCAGGTCTTATTCTGCTGATCCAGTTATAAAAACCCCTGACTGTGTGGATGTGCTTGTAATGAGCTCACTATTGGATTTTTATCTTGGCGCCTAGCGCATTTCTGTCCTTTTAAAGTGCAAACTGTTCCGCTAGCTGTTCCCCCTGGCCTACGTATGGAAGGATCAATTAGGTCCCTTATCTCTGGCTGTCTATCACTCCTGACAGCTGGACAGACGGATGCTGGGAACAGACGTTTCCGTCTTTTCAGTCATTTCAACATTAAGACTCACACAAACATCACTACTGGTTGACGCACTACTGATTTGTCTCAACTCTGTCTTCACTTTACTGTTTGTTGTGTACACATCATATTGCTATTTCCCACATTTAGTGCTGCAGTATTTTCCTTTTCCATACTATTTGTACACATGACGCGGCCGGTCCAGAGCCGTAACTTTCATAATTTTATACGCAGGTTGCTTTTAGTCGAGTATTTCCGGCTTTACTAAAAGCAGCTTTAGTATGTTCATCATTAAAGCGTTTTATAGTTTTTGAGCTGAGTGCTTTCCTGACAGTGAGTGCTATTGACTTTTGACCTCTATATGTCTCATCTGCCATACTGTATACAGTACGTAGGTTAGGAACAAATAACTAAAAATAAATAAAGTTTTGCTAATGCTACATAGTCACCGTTAGCATCAACGGCTGTTTACTTACCAGTCCAGAAGGAATATTTTGAGTTCACCATCAAACTTTTTACTTCCCTCTACTCACCAGTGGTTCACAACCCTCATGTTTGATTCTATTTCTATCACTTCTTTTCTTTGAATATAGTTACTTAGCATAGTAACCAGCTAGACCTGGCCTGGTCAGCCAAGACAAGACAGGTAAGTAAACAGCTCAAAATGCTAATATTGATTATTAAAGAACAGCAAAAGTCATTAATGAATAAATAACCAGCCCTTTAAAAAGATTAGAGTGGACACAGTGAATGGAGTCGGGGCAGTAACGTCTTGGTAAATTACTATGTTTATTCATGGAGTCCATTTTCAGTCATTTGAATCCATTGATCAAGCTCACAGAGTTAAGATCTCTCTGAAGGCAGCAATCAAAATAACCAACTGAAAGCTGATTGGTCACGTGCAAACGAGCTATATCCAAATTCCCCCCCCTGTGTTCAATAAACTGTGTGCAAGACGGTTGTGTGGAGTGGAGTGATGCATGTCCAGTGCAGGACAGTGTGATTTCAGTTTTGGTTTATATTATTGAGATATTGATATGGATTACTTGATACTGTTTGAATCAGTGACTGTAATTGCATATATTTCGTTTATAGATTTTGTCTATCATGATTCTGACCTTGAACTGAACACAGGGCTGTTAAGATGCTGTAAACAGGCTTAACCAGTGCGGTTTCCATAATTCCTTGGTTTGAGAATACTTGAACATGCCTGGCGGTTTGTCTTTTTCTATTTGCGCGCGTGTACTGTAGACGTACTGTATATGTTCGCTCGACACCCCTGCGTTTGCGCGCACACACACACACGGCTCATTATTGTCCAGCTCTTAGTATTCTTTCCTGTGGAACAACAATCAGAGGCTTTTAGTGCAAAAGCTTTGGTGAATAATTCAGGGCTGATGTTATTTGCTGCGGTTAGCAGAAACAAGACGGGTCCACTAAATGACATAAATGGATTTCTTCCATGAGATCTCCCAGCGAGGGGAGGAGGCGAGGTGTTGGTTGTGGTGATAGAGTATGGTCCAAGTGGTGAGGGGAGGGAATGGGATGCACTCTCTTATTCACTAATTGGTTTAGATGTTTCCTAGTAAGACACTCCCAGTTTGGGTGGGCCAGCTTCATCACTGTCTGCAGTGTGTTTATAAGAGGAGACTGGCACCCCACAACCTCGCTCATGAGCCGACCCCCAAGAAACCGGGTGAGTTCGAGGAAAGATTTTCACTCGGGAGCGTGTTTGTATGTTTGTATGAATGTACGGGGTTGTCTAAGTGATGTTGAATGTGTGCGTTGTGTGTGTGTGTGTGTGGGTGCATGCTGCCTATCTTGGAGACTCCTCCTTTATTCATGTCCTCTGTCTCTCTGTGAGCAAACCAGCTACTTGGAAAGACCTTTAATGACATTTGAAATTAATAATAAGCAACTTGTTGGAGAGACCCGAGTCACGCCACAGTGGCATCAACGGGTTGGACTGTTTTTTCTTTCCATATTAGAATATTTGAAAGCAGTAATTCATATCCACACTAAAATTATTGCGATAGATTAGATGTTTTGTTACTAGCACTTTAAAATAGCACTTTTGTGGGGTGATGTCAGTGTTATGATGGCTCTGCGAGCTGTTTTGTACATCGACTAAGAAAGTGCTGCTATAGTGTTTGTCAATTGATTTGAAAGATCAATATAGAGACCTGACGTTATATTTAAACCCAACATTGAGACATATATTCCTTATTCTCAGGTGGTGACTTAGAAGAGATTGTGAAAAGTAATTGTTATGGATGAAATTGTCCTCATTAATATTGTAGTATAAAACCTAACTGTAAGTAATTCAGATTGATTCGCCTTATCTGGCCAGAAACTTAGTCGTGTCTGGTGTTGATATTTGATGAATTTTGTAATAAACGTATATATTTTTTAAATCACAAACACTTTGGGTACAGACTGTACTACAATGAGATGTAACTTGGAGGGGAATTTATCCTGGAATGGAACATTTAAGTCTCTATCTTTTTGGGTGTCGTTGTTTACAGCTTCATTCAACCCTTCAGAGGTTGATTCAAAGATTGATTCAGCTTTTCCATTTATATTATTAGTTTAATTAATGTAATCTAATTTTCATTTTTCACATAGAAGTCATTTATTAACATATGAAATGTAAGTGTGTCTGAGAATTCTAATTCTATTCTAATTAGTAATGCATTAATATTAAATCACAGTCTACACTACCCTTACAAAGAAAGAGGCTTCGTGGTCAGTGCTGACTAGTGCATTTGACATCAAGATGTATAAAGCTGCATTCTTGTAGTGATGCTGGGACCGACAAAGTGCTGCCCTCTGTTGATCAAATTGAGAACAACACATTATGAAGAGCTGAATTCTTAGAGGACTGAAATCATATAAACAAAAAAAAGTTGTGCATTTAGCAGAGGAAGGAGGGCTTAGATGTTCAATCAAAAACTTTTATTTAAAGAAAAAAACAGTTGGGCTGAGCTCTCTAGACCAATATACTGTAAAAACATAAATAATACTTAAATATATATTACATTAATGGTCTATGGCGAGTTCATATTATTCAGTTGTTTCAGGATTCTTACAGAGCTTTTCGTGCCTGTTTGTGGGACACCCTTAAAGTGTGTTGTGTATTGTGGACTGCTCTCGGAAAGTTTATCACTTGGCTCTCCTTTTTATTCCAGTCAGAATCAGAGGAGAGACTATAGGAACGATGCCCCTTCCTGTAGCTTGGTGCATGTTTGAATGCCCCCCCCATCCCTCTGCAGACAGCATGTGCTCTCTTTGGTCCTGCTCCTTAATCACCAGTAACTCACCTGAATGCTCCCTATCAGTGTAACCCAGCCATTGTGTACCTGTCAGGGGAGGGTGGTGCTGGGCTCTGTTGTGCGACTCTGATTACAGGATGCATGGACGTGTGCTGCCCCAAGCAGGAGAGCTGTTTTTTTATGGGAGCAGGTGCTATTTAAGTAGGTGGCTGTGCCCTGTCGGCTCCTCGCTCCGACCGCGTCCCTACTTTACTTCTCGCTGCACGGGTCGCCTCAGCATCTTAAGGAGGAGGAGGAGGAGGAGGAGGAGGAGGGGGGGAGCATGTTTGCGGGAGGGTACGCCAGTGGTCCCCGGGGGGCTCCCGGCAGGCGCAAGTCCAGTTACTGTCCTCCTGACAACCTGCAGATCCCAAAACCTCCAGCGCCAAGCAGCGGTGTTCGGAAGAGCAGCAGCAGCGGCAGCGGCAAGATGCTGTCTATGTCATACAGCGACAGCATCCGGAGCGGGATCAACCGCTACCACTCGGACCAGGGGCTGAATCAGCCGCCGGCCAGGCCCACCGACCATGCCGAGCTACAGAGGCTCCGGGAGCAGAGGGTCGCCGCTCAGATTAAGAACATGGAAGACTTCCTGAAGATGAACGGCCTGGCGATGGAGGAGTGTGTGTCCTATCAGACAGGCATGAAGTACAGGTAAGAGAGGGGCAAAACTGGACAGGGACTCAGATGCTGTGGAGGTCCGGACAGGGCAGGGCAGGCAGGGTGCTGAAAATCAGCTTTGTGGTCGTAGGTGGTCAGACACGTGAGGTTGAACCGAACAGGTGTGCATTTGTGTAGTTAAAAAAAAAAAAAAAAAAGCCACTTTGTTCCATTCTGTTGCTTTTTTATTTTGGATATATCCGGTCATCAGAGACAGATGTGCTGTGGGGAACATTTGTATCTACCTCTTCTCTGTTAATATCCTTTACTACAGTCTGGCGAATATCCTTTACTACAGTCTGGCTCTGTCCTCTGGTCAGACCGTACTCATGCAAAGGTACTGGGGCTCAGGTTTTATTTTAATCATCTAGGTCGCTGACATATTTGCCCGGCTACATGGGAAGGACAGACTGTTCCCGTAAGGAGTTACCTGGCCCCTTAAAATCTCACTCAGACTTTTCTTTCCTTTTCCCCTTGATCATGTAGACCCTCTCTGTGCTGCTCCGTCCATGTGTCCCTGCGCCCCATACAGGGAATTCTGCCCCATAAAGACAAACAGAAATAATTACGTCTAATCAAAACAGGACTAGAAGACTCCACTAATGTTAATGTAACAATAATATTATTTATGGTGAATGCGTTGCAACTGTAATACAGGTTTAAATATAGCCGTGCATGCTCAGAGTCGGGTTTATGATCCTATTATAATCCTCTAACTGAAGGGATCAATGCTGTTTAAACAGTGAAAATGTGTTTCAGAATATCTCAGATGCCTCAATGGATTAAGGGTTCCTTTATGGCTTATGCTATTCTTCTACTTTGAACATGTTTCTGTCAGTACAATGAGATTTGAAATTCTTTATTTTAATGTACAATCTCAAACCCAGTTTGTTTTGTCTCCTTGAAAGTTTTTTTCCCCCCAGATATTCAGGTTATTTCAGTCACAGTCATATGTAGAATATTGTCGATACTACATCAAGGTACAATACCAGTAATGCAATTTACATTATGCAAAAAAGGGCCATAATAATGATAGCAAATCATGCAGGATACAACCACCACATAATCTGTTTATCAAATGGAGAGTATCAAAGTTTGCTGACTTAGTACAAATTAAAACTGCACAGATAATATACAAAGCCAAGAATAATTAACTCCCTAACAATATTTAAAAAAAAGTTCAAGGAAAGAGAGGGGAGATATGAGCTAAGAAGGAAACCTAACTTAAAATAACCAAGAATAAATACTACATTAAAAAGCATGTGTATCTCTGTGGCTGGAGTAAAACTGTGGAATAGCTTGCCAGAGGATCTCAAACAAAGCAAAAACCTAACACAATTTAAAAAGAAATTAAAACAGTATGATAGAAAGCTATAAACAGGATTGATCAATAGGGTTTTCACTGCAACTGTAGTACTAAATTATTATTATTATCTTTATTTTGTCTTCATTTGTTAATTATAAGATATCTGCTTCTTTCTCCTACACCATTTTGATCTTTGTAATATTTATGAACTAAATTTGAACTAAGGAATGTATTGTTGAAAGTCGATTGATTGTGATCTATGCTTGACTGTAAATAATTTGTGCAAAATATCGAATAAAACTAAACTAATAATAATAATAATAAAAAGAAATACACAGTACCAGGTATTGAATGTGTAGTAACACCAAGATGTAGTTAAAAAAGCCAAGAATTAGGCTAATCATATAATTTACATCTTGGATGTCACACTAGTAAATATGAGTCACACCACTGAGCAGGAACAAGAGATAACATTTGGAACGTGTGTTTATTTTGTCTGTGCCACCACCAGCCCAGTGAAAGGAAAACAAACAGCTATTTAATGGCTTGTTACTGTTGACCCTGTGCAGCGGGCTTAGCGGCTGTTGTGTTGACTCTTGAGGCCTGTTAAGCTGATGTTGTCATTGTTATGGACATGGATAGCTTTCATCAAACACAGGCATGGCTGCTGTTGTTTTTGACCGAGCCCACTGACCAGAACGCACATACAGTATAGCTGGCTGCTGTTACCACGTCTTGGTGACCGTCGTCTGCAGCCAGTGTTGTATGTCACCGCTGCTGGCATGTAACCATGCCCCAAGCTGCCTACATGGTGTGTAAAGCTTAGCCACTGGCCCATGACAGGCTTGGGTGCAGCTTTGCGAGTGTGCATGCAGAGAAGGAGTTAATATTGCAAAGAGCGTGTGCGGTTTTTTACTCCATTTACAAACCTCAGACGACCTCCTACAGTAACCTGCTTACACACCCTCAACACACACAAACTGCAGTTGAACAGAATAATTCAGTCGCCTCTGCTTCAGTCCAGCAGATTGACAAATCTAAGTTGTGATTTATCATATTTAGTGTGAATGCTGAAAGCAGAAACTAAATATGTAGGATTTCAATGTTTTCTTTTCTACTGCTTTTTACCTTTAAAAGGCATTTTATCTCATACTACAAGTTATATGTTTCAGCTTTAGCATTAGCCTTTTTCAACTTTGCTTTAGCAGTTTCTTCATCTAATTTAGCATTGATTCAACAATTTCTTCATCTCATTCAGCATTGCTTCAGCAATAGTGTTCAGCTTCTTTCAGCATTCACACACATTTTCTGCAGGAGTACTATCTTTTTCTAGTTCTTTTCGGTGTTGTGTGTTTAAGCCTCCGTATTGGTTTACCACAGTAGCCGTGTTAGTTCATCCAGCAGAGGAAATCCTGCCAGGACCTGCAGTTCCTTCCTATCGTGATCAACTGCAATTCGGTAATTAGTACTGCAATTGGGTCTGCAAGTACACGCAACCTCTGACTGAAACTCATCATTATTTCAGGCGTGTGGTCAGGAAGGCAGTGCCGTCACCTTTTCTCACAAACTTTGCCAACAAGTCCTTGTCTTTTTTTTCTCTCTCCTGCTTGTTCACTCCTACACGCAGAAACTTAGAACCTCTGATTCAGAAAATATCTGCAGACCCTCTGAAATACTCAATGCTATTCAAGAATGCTATAGCTTTACACCATTGGGAAACTTAACTGTGTAAAAACACATTTTTCCAAAGTTTTTCTTTGTACTAATGCTCAAACACTAATAAGTGAATGAATACTAGCAGGTACTAAGCTTCTCCTCATTTTTAAATTATTCATATTCTTGATTATCAAGATTTTAAAGGTTCCAATTCAGGGTAAAGGGTTACTCATTTCTATTATGTTGCCCTTGAAACAGAATACTACCACTCAGCAGGTCCATTGGGACACCGGAAAAACTTTCCCTAGTGTCCATGACCTCTGCCTGAACAAGCCAGGCTGCAGGTAAAGGAGCCAGCTAGAGTTCAGTCAGGCGGGACAGGAAGACTCGCATCTCATGTTAGAGATATATGGAGGATGACTGGAGGAGTATAGATTTCTGGAGTGACTTAACACTAATGGACATGGTAATGACCTCCACTTAGGCGTTTATACATGCAAAGCTACTGTATGTTTGACCATAACTCTGCCTTAATGTATCTTTGCTTTACGTTAACCGTTCAGTGCAGAAAGCTCTGATGGTCATATGGATGCATTATATAGGACCCTTTTGAACTAGTGTGCCAAACGTGCGGCCTGTGGGCCAAAACCTGCCCACCGGAAGGACCAATCCAGCCTGCGGCATGTGAAAATTACATAGAAGACAGAAGAGACATAATATTGTTGAAATTGTCTACTTCTTTGCACTTAAACAAAGGGAAACATGTATATTTACTTGGGATCAAATTGTGCTGCATGTGGCCCCAGAACTAAAATGAGTTTGACACCCCTGCCTTAGAATATATCTATACTTTTAATAACTTTTCATAGCTCCTTTAGTGAATCAATGTTATGTATTCAGCTCATTTTGAGTGATAGAAAACAAAGAAACAGCACATCCTCATAATTGAGCACTTGACAAAATGCTGGAGATGAAACAATGGCTTCTCAAAATTGTTGCATCAGTAAATTGATTCATCCTTTTGTTTTTTCAAATATAGGCATAAAATAAAATGAAAAAAAAAACAACCCTCCACAACATTGCAGTCATTCCTCACAAAACAAAATCGGCAACAGAGAATGAACAGCATCCCACCATTCAGATCTGAACATCTTAACAAGCTGTGGGATGTCTTCAGGTCTTGAATGTGCAGTAGTAGCAGCTGATCTCCACCAGATGGCGCTGGTGTTCCACCTCAGCCTCTAAGTTGATAAAGTACCCCCGACTCCACACTCCTCCCACTGCACACACTGCCATCATGTATTCTCTGAAGAACACAGAAAGTGCATCATTGTTGGCGCTCTTACACTGTTGAACATCTTCTCCAGCTAGTTCCAATATTCATCCGTTTCTATTGAGCGTGACTTAGTATTAAAACATGAGCAAGATGAGACTAAATCCAGTTTATAACAGCAGCCTGTCACAAGGTGGCAGCATAGAGGTGTGTCTTATTTTTAAGAAGCCTCTTGAACGCCTAATTCAAACATGCATTGTTAATGTCCTCATGTGTCTTTCTTTTCTTACTCGTATACTTCACCAATGTCTTCCACTATTCCCTCTCTCTCTATACACACACACACACACACACACACACACACACACGCACACAGAGCTTAGGGTGATAGAATACATCTGCATTAAATAAACTGTATGTTATATATCTCATATCTACATCTCAGCAGCGCTGCAGCCAGGGTAACTGGGATGTTTGTCTTGAGGCAATCCCTTACTCAAGGTCTAAATTTAGCAACAGACTCGTATCCACAGCTGTAGCTGGATCCAGCTGAATGGACCGCAGCCTAACCTGTTCATCTGCTGTTTTATCTCGAGTCCACTGCCTCGCAAACTGACTCATTTGACGAGAGCTGCAGAAATAGCCATTCATACATATTGTTTGTCACCAGAGTTGGGGGATGATGTTTACATCCATGGTATTGATTTGGTCTCCAGCGCTGCTGACCTCTCCTGCTCCTCCTTCAGCCATATCTGCCTGGCATAGTCTGACAGCTTGTCATAATTCTCTAGTCAGAAAATGGAGCGTGGGCGCAAGAGGTGGGAAAGCCAGAGATTACACAATTCTTTTTCATTTTAGTCACTGTTGTTGTTCATTTTAAAAATCTCTTGCTTTTGGCAGCTCATCAGAACATCAACATGGTCCCAACATATGACTTTTTGCATTATTTTTGACATATCTGAACTTCCTACAGTATGACTTTTGAATTTCCACTTTTGGTCATGCCCCATTGCCATAATACTGAGATGTAGAAAAGTCACATTGACAGGGGTCATAGTGACTTACAATGGGGCAACTTTGAGCATTATAATTTTTACTTATTAACATAGTCTGGTTTGTGTCAAGAAGCACAGCCTGTCTCACATGTCCAGGATGATCAGGTTTTTGCAGTGAATCTTTTTCAATCTGCATCACTGTTGTGATTAATTCAACACATTTGATACTAACAGTGCCTTTTTACTGGTTTCCCCCTCTGTCATCATGCTGTTAGATGCTTCTGTAGCTCGAAGCGCTGTGTAGGAATCTGTCCCATTTAATTAGGCATGACTAATCGTGCATCACACCTCTGTTAAAACTCTTATGCCTTTCTGCAATAGGCGTGTGTTAGTGTTTGTCTTTGTCTCAAAGCTTGTGTTTCTGGGTTTATGTTGGTGTGTGTCAGTGGTGACTACAGGAGTTTTGCTCTGAGTCTGCACTGGGCATGAATACCCTGTAGTGACAGGATGTAGGAGGGCCTCTCCACTCTCCTCAGCCCTTTAGATACTCAGGCTTTAGAATTGTGTGGTTGTCACTTTGCATCCCATGAAAGTTGTTACTTAACAACAGTCAGCACATATTTCCTACACTGTCAAGTTCCATCTCTGAATAACATGTGAAGTTTTGTTTGTTTTAAAAGTTCTCCTAGGGCCGTGGCTATTGCTTTCCCTCCCTGCTGAACTTCTCATTACACCTCAGAATGTGCTGCATCAGTGTTCAACCTGGCAGAAATCCTCAGCTGAGTTTTATTTCTTTGTCTCTTATAGTGTTTTCATAAGAAATTACAGAAGGTCTTGAGGCAAAAAAAAAGAAAAAAAGGAATATGATGCATAAGACTTAACGTGCAATAACCTGTCACACTTGTTTTGTTTCTTGTAGGATGTGGTAAGGGAGTATTTAAACCGTTTCTAACACATAGGTCTAAGATTATCTCGGTGAAGTTCACCAAAGCTTTTAGTACATTTCTGTGGTTTTTGTGGCCCACTCTTGCAAATTTAATGAAGAGGGAAATTTTCTGTTTCACGTTTGACTGATCTTTTCGAAATGCAGCAAAGCCAAGCTGTTCTAACTTTGCTTGATGCAGGCAATGTTGTTAAACACACAAAATGTTTAAAAACGTAGTTTTCATTTAGCTCTCCTTCTCTATAATCAGAGATATTGGAAATTCTCATTGCATTGTAATGCATTTGGTCGAAACTCATTCCTGCCTTTTCACATCTCTTGTGAAACCCAATCAGCTGATGGTACATTGGACTTTATTATTATGACTTTGTCATTTTATCTAGATTATCTAGATCTAGAGCAAAACTACAACTTTGACCCAATTTCTTTTTTCTTTTCTTGTATTCTTCTTCTGTGTTTTAGTGCTTTTCTGTCATTCTACTTCCCCTCTTGGCTTCTGCTGGTAAAATGCAGCATTTGTTTACACTGTGATCTACAGAATTCAGTCTACTATTTTCAATTGGATTGTTCAGTTATTTCGAGGTGTCGGGTATAAACTGACCTTATGCGGGTCAACGGGGCGAAAGGTTGGAGCTGATTTAATCTTCCAGAATGGCGGGGTCATGGATTTATTAACACCAGTCTGACCACATTATTGAGCTCGCTAGTTTCTATACGTTCTACAGGCCGAGGCCATTCAGGGTCACAGAATCAACAGCCGGCAACAAAATGGGAGCGATCTGTTTCATAAGCTTGGTTTAACCCCTTTAATGTAGTACTTGTGTAACAGGACCGTCAAAAGCTTAGACTCAAGTGACCTTTGATGGATCAGTCACTGTAAACAGTCATTGTTGAACACGCTGTAGATGTTTATAAGCAGTAGAGCTTCTTTTTTAATTATGATTACATTTCTATCTATCTGTTAACTGCATCTTAGTAAATTCTTAGTATAATTTGACTGCAAATGTTACTCACTTTTTAACATACCGTCATTATACCAGGACAGGTGCAACCAGTGATTTTGTGAGCATGTTTTATGAAGTTATAGGATAAGATAACAGAATGAAATTATATAGTAATAAGAAATATAGATGAAATTCATTTGAATCCTCTTACATTTGCACTTACTTATTAATTTTGTAGACATGAAAGTGCCAAACGTGTGTAGTAAATCCTAGTTCGGCAGGTTAGGGTGTTAAAGGTGTTAGAGAGGATGTGCACTTGGAAGAGGAGGAGATAAGACTCTTGAAGCTCCTACTCCAAAGGCAGCATTAGTCACTTTTGGATTTCATTCGAGCGGTATGTACTGTAGCCAGTGGAGGTCGATGAGTACAAAGTGACATGTGGGCTGATGGAATATCAGACAGACTGCCACACTCTGGACCATCTGCAAGGGATGAAGGGAAGAAGTAGTACGGCCGGTGATGACCACGGCCTGGACCACTGAGTCAGCCAGGGAAGGTCAGATCCTTCTGATGTCGTGTAGGGCAAAGCAGCACAAGGAGCATGGTCAGTTGGTCAGTGCTGCTCATCAACCATGGTACCAAGGCTTCTGGCAGGACTATTGTACAAATGATGCCTCTTCTACTAAAGCTTTGTTTACCTCCATGATTACATTGGAAACCCATAAAAGACAGTTGTCTATTGTGCATATAAGTAAAATTTAAAGGCGACATATTATTGAAATATCACTGTTTTTGAAGGCTCTTTAACATATATTTAGGTGTTTGTCTTGCCTTCCGGCCCCCAAAATGTGAGAATTGACAAAAATATCTGTAATGTGCAGACTCCCTAGGTTGAAATGCATGTGTTTTTACAAGCTGTTCCCTCGATTGTCTGGCAATGATGTAACTAGTATTCAAATTTTCATAATACCACCCCTACCTGGTACCGGTAGAAGGGGTGGGGCAGTGGTTCATTTGCATTTAAAGGGACAGACACTGAAACCAGCCGTTCTGAACAGGGCTGTTTAAGGATGAAAAAGAGCTGTGATGTTTGATCCTTGGGGTATTTTGACCACAGCATGTCACAGACATGTCTTTAAGACACATGGGAACTATTTTAATTTGTGAAAAAGGAGCATAATATGCCTCCTTTAAAATATTCTCTCATTGTTTCATTACGGGCTGCTGAGCTGTATTTGTTGGCAGAGGTATTTATGTCCAATAATCACAAGTTCTGTTATTTTGAAATGTTAAAATTAAAATCCCCTAATGACCCTCTATGCTCGCAAGAAATGTTCCACTGTACAAACTGGAGGAGAAACAACAGAAAGACTGTCCACTTCAGCATTCTGTTAAAAAAAAGACCTCATCGATTCTGTCAAAGACAGTAAACAAAACAGAAACATATTATAAATGTAGTTAATTGGTATAGTAGGCTGACCGCAGGATCATTTCCAGTGCTGTTTGGCCTGGCAAATCAGGCTCTTGAGCATCTAGAGTTGTGAAATAATGAGCGGGGTAGACATATATTTTTTTAATTTAAGGGTCTAGACCAGGTCTCTTCACCCGTATTTGAACTCTACTGTAGTTTCTTAAAACTGTCTGGACGGAGCATGTCAGGGCACCAAGAGCAAGCATCCGCATCTTTCCACTGAAATGCGTGCAGTAGAGAGCATTTCTGCCTAGCAATGCTTCTGTGTGTGAGCATTCCCTTAGGTATGACAAATGCACACAGGCAGGCGGGAGAATCCTCCGTTGAGCAGGACAGATTATTCCGCTCCCTCCGCTCATTCTCTCTTACTTCAGATTATTGAGCGTGCTCATCGGGGCTGTGTAATCCAGCCCTGTTTGGTTTAAGATCACTTTTGTTTAACAAACTGCAGTGCTTAAATCTCTACATGGCTGTTACGTCACTGCTCTTTTAGTAAGGTCAACGTATTCACAGAAACTCACATACATTCACTCACTACTTACGTCAGAAACATCATCTTTTCCATAGCTGTTTATCTGGCTAAACATTGCAGACCATTGCTCACCATTTCCTCTTCATTTATAACAACAGGATTTTAATCATAAGGCATCCTTAGTTCAAGCCCAAATACATCATTATGACATGATATTACATAAGAGCAGGGGTTCCCTATCCTCTGTTTTTTGATTGTCTCAGCTCTCCTCCTCTGTTAGACGTGTCAGCCGGGACAACTGAAACGACAACTCCTCCTGAGCCCTGCTGTCTGCAGGGAATCTGTCATGTTCACTGGAGAATTAAGAATTGCAGCACTCGCTGCTCACAGATGTGACCTGTGTCTCTCCTCACTCTTCTTGTTTCCTCATGAATACCCACAACTACTGAAATAGTATTTAGCCTGATCCTGACATTATTTTCTCTTTTCATTTTGATTTTTTTTTTTACAGCAGCTGTTTAAAACGTGCTATTCCTCAGTCGATCATTTAAATCAGGAATTACTTCCTCTTTCATTTTTCAATCTTTAAAGTAGGTAATTCTTGCTGCTAAGATAAAAAACAAACAAACAATACAATTATTTTTTTGCCCCAGTTAATTACATTCTCATTACAGTGATGAAACGGTTGAGTCAGCCATTACAAATGTTTGACAGCCTTAGGATGCATTAAGCTGCTAGGAAAGCATCGCTACATCTGTCGATCAACACTTCAATCTGTCTGACCTCACATCGCTTTCCATTAACTCTTTTAAAGCCTGGTCACCCACTCATTTACACAAACACACATATGTGCACACTCCTCTGCCTTCACAACCCCCACCTCGCCGATGTTATCCTTTTCACTTGGTTACTCAAATCCTCACAAATGCTGTTCAATTAAACTGTCAGTAAGTGGAACTCGAACCTCCATTGGAAAGCTGCTCGGCAATTACACGCGATGCAACTGTGCTCATTCTGTCTGTGCAGTTACACAGGACTCTTAACGATCACCGCCTGCTGCAAATGACCTTCTCCTGGCCCGTCGCCCCGGGAGAAGTTTCCTCAAGTTAACACACAGAGAGAGATGTACAGAGTCGAAGCCTGAGTCAGAGTGAGAATAAGGAGCTGCACTGTCTCTGCCCTCGTGTTCATATATATATATATATACTGTGTATACATAGGTTATTCTGTTTACTCAGCTCAAAGGGCTCTTTGCTTTTAGATGTGATACCCCTGTTTACTCAGAGTATTCAAAGGAACTCTTTCAAGAGGACGTCTGCATTGGTCCCTGCAGAGGGCTGCAGAATGATAAACTAGCAGAGACAGATCAGGCCTACCACCCTGCAGCCACTCCGGATGCTAGCTCATGTGCCAATCCAGGCTCAATGGAGGTCCCCAAAGCGCCCCCGAGAACAAATTAGTGAGAGACCGGATGAGACGCTTTTCTGTGGTGACAAATGTCAAATTTGGGGAGTCTCTTTTCTCCTCTTAGTTGCTAAAGCCTCACTGTGTAGAATTGATTGGAAAAAGCCTGTGACTATTTTTAGAGGCACTGCGGCGTGGTGGCGAGGGATCCGTGCTCATGACAGAAGCCTCCGCCACATCTCTGTGGTCAGAGTTTCTAAAACACTGACCATCAGAGCCACTGCTGCCCCCCCCCACCGTCACTGCATCCCCCAGCTGCAGCGTGTGGGCTGTAGTCCAGCAGAGCAGAGGTCACTTTTTCTGAGCTGAAACTCCTGTACACAACAAGGACGGACTCCAGAGGCTTCATTATGGTATGGCATCATTGACTGCCAAAGCCTTGACCCGATCAGGTCTTGGAGGATGACTGGAACAAAACCTATCATTTTAATTGTGTGTGTGTGTGTTGTATTCTAGGGTTGTCGATAGGTTGCTACTAGTCTTGCTACGGCTTCCTCCTCCCCCTCGTCTTGTTCACTCCTGGAATAAAGACTACAGCTGTTGTCGGTATGAATTTTACTCCGCTGTAGTCATGATCATCGCAACACACATGTTCGCCTGCGTATATATACACAGTACAGCTTTCCTCTCCTCCTCCTCCTCCTCCTCCTCCTCCTCCTCCTCCTCCTCCTCCCCCGCATGTTGAATGAAGTGCAGGGGCCCTATCAGCGCTCTGCATCCGCTCACCGTGATTGAGTGTCTGAGAGGGATTTTAGCAGCTCTGCAGATTTTTTTTGGGATAACCACAAATCAGGCACTTAATCAAAGCAAAGGAAGGAGATGGCCATGACACCTAGGGAGGACATAGTGATAATATGTGGAGTGGGAGGAGATGGATTTCTTTTCTTTTCACTGAGGTCTGCTCAGCACTCCTTCTGAGTCCTGCACTAACAATGGGAGCTGATAGGATTTTCTTTTTTTTTTCAGGTATTGTTCAATCGTTTCCCGCCGCATTGATATACAAAAAAAAATGATGTGCACACTGGGAATCACCCTGCTGTGTGCACTCTATAAACACAATGTCACTAATTAGTGATTTCATAGCAGCACATTAAGGCATTATGTAAAGATCAGAGTTTCTGGTTTCAGTTCCTTTATAACTGATTTATCCTCATTCCTAATTCGCTCCAGCTGATTGAACACAGAAGCGGCTCACAGTTGAAACCAGAATTCATTTGATAATAATAAAAGACCCTAATCGTAGTGTGTGTGTGTGTAAGCATTTGTTCATTTGTGACTTTGAATCCAGGTTCAGCGGCGGGTCAGGAAGCAGCGTGTCCTCTGCCGTGCAACAGCGCTCCAAAAGTTCACTAACGACATAAACGCGAGAGCTGCCGTAGTTTATGGGACACGAGTGGCACGCAGACGGAACGCCTCCCCCCCTCAGCCATGTCATGACTGCGCCCCCGCAGCGTGACATGTTGATAAGTGGGCACGTGGATAGAACAAGGTCACAGGTTTCCAACAAAAGAAATGGAAGAGGTTTGACTAATCATCTTCTCTGGTGACAGCAGTAGGTGTCGACTCTTAATGTGTCTGTCAGACTCGCTCACACTCATGTCTGCTGCTAACACTGGGTTTTTTTTTTCTTTTTTCCCCTCAACAGAACCATACATGTCACCATGCAGCGTTAAGGTGTCTGTCATCTTTAGTGATTGTCTCTTCTGTTTATCTGCTCTTTTGGTCCTCTTTTTTCATTTTCTAGATATAGTCAAAGTGGATGAAAAGCATGCTGTCAATCTCCAGAAAGTTGGCAAACATGCCCGCTGCAAATTATTAAATCATAGTAAGCGTGACAGGCATGGGTTATAGGATTGCGCATATTTGTCGCTCACTCCATTGCAATGTTTTTGTGGCTGTTTATAGCTCCTAGTGTAGTTATTAATTCCAAGGTGTTGACGTGTATTTCTAATTTTGCTCATTTTGCTGAGTGAACGAGGCTCATAAGAAGACAATGCAGGAGTGGTTTTTCATCGGGTGGGTGCAGTACGTAAAAGAAGATGGTCATCTCATTGATTCATTCTGGTGATGGATCGCCGTACTGTCTGATGATGCATGCTGGTATTGATTACTGTACCTTACGCTGCACATCAGTCGATAAATGTGTAGATTTTCAGATGGAGATAAATCAAGGGTCAACAAAGGAGTTTATGTGATGTGGTAATGACTAGACATCAGTCCTCACATGGTCTCAGGAGCCATGAGAAGCTATAGCTATAGCAGGGTAGTAAAACCCCCAAAGATATGGCAGATGTGTTGTAAAAATGCCAATACGTGAATATTATTAGGCGTGACTCTGACAGGATGCTCCCATATCTGGCTGTGGCTGTTGGATTTTTGTCCGGCATGTTATGTGCGGGCTTAGTATGGATCACAAGACTGACACTGTATCTGTGCAGCCTGAGCGCCTGCCTCTGGCCTCTTCCACTCAGTACCTTCCCCATATCACGACTCATGGGGGGCGGTGGGGGTGGTGGGTGGGGTGTTGTTGGAGCAGAGGGGAGTTGAATTGTGGCATCAGGTTTCCTACGGCAGGGCTGGCAGGTGCATGGACTGTACACTGTTGTAATAAAGACTCTGTCAGGACAAGCAGATATGAGATTCAGCTTGTGCAATTTTATTCATATAGCACATTTCACAAGCGCGCAAACTCAATGTGCTCAAAGCACGTTACATAAGCAATACACGTAAAATACATATAAAAGCACAAAAGCTGAGCTGATCTTGAATGTATTCTTGGGATAGTGAGTAGACCTTTACTTGATGATCTCAGGGATCTGCCTGGTGTGTACTCAGTGAGCATGTCAGAGATGTAGGAAGGAGCTGCACCATTGTTCAGAGCTTTAAAAAACCATTAGTAAAATTTTAAAATCAATTCTTTCAGTGAAGAGATGCTAAAATCGGAGTGATGTGTTCACACCTTTTGGTACTTGTTAAAACTCTGGCTGCAGCATTCTGAGTGAGCTGCAGTTTATAAGTGCTTATTGTTTTGTTACTCTTGGGAAAAGTGTGTTGCAGTAATCTAACCCAGTGGTTCTGAAAGTGGGGTTCGGGGACCCCCAGGGGTCCTTGAGAGGGTTCAAGGGGTCCCCCAACTTTTTCCCAAAATCCATGCCATTGGCAGTAATTTCAATGTACACTAACTAAAAAAGTAATTAGTCTCAAATATTTGTGTATTTCTACAGTAGTGTTTGTTTCAAAATTTTGTCCAATGGGGGGTCCGGGTCCGTGGTCTAATTTGTGTTGGTTTAAGAGTTGATGTAAAAAAAGTTTGAGAACTGGTCTAACCTACTTGAAATACAAGCATGAACCAACTTTTCAGAATCTGGATAAAATGAATCTAACTCTAGATATGTTTCAAAGACAGAGATGATGGAGGGAATGGCATTGCATCGTTCTCCAACACCCGTGACCCAAAGTGTTGCTCCTGGCGAGAGTGGTGCCATCATACAGTACGTCTGAGTGTGGTCGGCGTAACGTTGTTACCAGGCCATCCCTTCTAAACTCCTCACTCTGGTCTTTGGTTTTAAATAAGGAACCCTTTGAAAGGCTCTCTTAAGCCTGGCTTGTCTGCTCTCTGCACACATTGTGAAATTTAAATCAGATTTCAGCTGAATTAAAAGCACCTTTCCCCCCTCGGGGTTCTATTTAAGTCCAGGGACCAAAAGGTCAGCGCTCCAAGAATAGGGCTGTCAGTTAGCGGCGGGGCCCAGTTTGCCGGATTCCTTTGATGGAGCTGGCGTCTAGGACTGCTTCACTATACATGACCGATCCTGATGGCATCTCTTTTAATTATCTCCTTGGCACATGAGCTGGTCCACTCAGATAAGCTTCAGTATTATATTACTGTGAGCGGGTGTCTCGTCTACTGTCTCTTCCATCTGTAGCCACCGTTGCGTTGAGTCCAATTACGGCGGTGTTTACTTTCAGCCTCCAACCATTATCATATTTTTAGCGTTCACTCATACCTGTATCTACTCTGTTCACCTAAGAATACCTCTGTTGTTCATCAGGCTGCTATCTAAAGCCAGGAACAACAAATTGTACTGTAGCTGGCAAGTCGAGCGTCGTCGTGCCAGCCTCGATCAAAGGCTTTGCTCGGTTGGCGATATGCAAGATTTAATTATTTCTCTACATCACTTTTAATAATTTTGGTTGTAGAAAAAAAAGCATATAATGAAAAGGATATCATCTCAGATCATGTCTGTGTCTGCCTTTGATATATATTGTCACAGATAAAGTTACATAATGAATATTTCATGGGCAGTTGGACAGACCCACGTGAGAGTCCCCTTCTCCGGGGCCATAGGCTATCGCACAGTCCTGACCAGTGAGCACTCAGCCCCCCCCCCCCCCCCCTCCTCTTTTCTTCTTCTCCTGACAGAATCTACTATAATAAACCACACTGCAGGGTAGCAGACGGACAAAGAGGAGCACAAAAAATACACAACTTTTTTTTTCCTCTCTCTCTCTCTCGCTGCTGTAAACACAACAGATTTCAATGGCTCGCTCTCTCACGCTGCTGTAGCGCTCTGAATATTCCTCCTGATAGCTTCTCTTCATATCCCTCCCACCACATTCCCTCCCCCTCCCTCTCTCTCACTCACTCCCTCTCTCTCACACACTCTCTCTCTCCTCCCATCTCTTGCCTGTGCGCTCCGTGCCGCTTTATGCTCAGCACAAGGCATACAGATGTAAGTTTAATCCCGGCAACGGTCAGAGCAGGAAAGTGAATATGAGGTTGCCCTTTTGCTAACACGCAGTAGCGTTCAGCAGAACGTTCAGCGGCCGGGGCGCAACCTGTCAAGGTGAGCTGAGGGAGGGAGATGAAAAGCTCCTGGAACTGTCCGCAGTCTTTCATTCTCTCCATCTCTTTGTGTGGATCTTCTGCATTTCCACTCCTAAAGCTTGGAAGCAAGAGGTGTTATCTCTGGCACCGAGCTCAGCTTTAAAAGGAAATTGCAAGACTCTAAATCTGCCTGTCAGCCTCTGATGAGCCTGTGATTAATAGATAAAGCGCGAGGAGAACACCCGGATGAATCAAAGGGAAAACTTGCCGAGGAAGATCCGTACAAACCTTTTGCTTTTTTTTTTGGACTCTGGTTTGTAGAAGATTTTGAATTTCTTCTTCTGTTTTCTGCATCGTACTGGAACTGTGTCTCATGTGTCTGAAGTCTGCAGTGATTGCAGATCTGTTTGTCACACTAGCTGAGGCAGAAATGCAGTAATGTTGTGCTTGGATTTGGACTTCCTGAGAGAGGATTTTGTTTTCACCTGATCAGCGATCCTCCTGAGTTTTCACACATTCTGATCCACCCCCCACCCCCTCTACCTTCCAGTGTTGTTTTTGTTTTTGTTAACTGAGCCGGTCAGTCACTTCAGCAACTGTGCAGTGATTTCCAGGTCAGTTGTTGAGCGTAGATCCGGAGCAGTTGCATCCCACGGACTGAACAGGGGATCCTCTGCGTTTCCACCTATTGGACTATCTGCTGCTGGGACGCACGGTCAAAATCCAGGATGCAGGTGTCATTAGTGTGCACGGACCACCGCGGGGGAGTGAGCCGCACGACGGAGGACCGGCTAAACCGGCAGAACGCCAATAGCCCCAACACAGGCACCCGCAGCAAGTTCAGAGCTGTGGCAATGGTGGCTCGCAGTCTTGGACAGCTCTCTGTCCAGAGCGTGCCCACCTCCAGCGAGCAAAGCATGAAGACTGGCATGAAGTATAGGTAGGGAATGTGAAAACTGTCAACCAGTGCGTTTATATTTGCCCCCCCCCCCCCCCCCCCCAAACTTTCATACGAATATTAAATATTTAAAGGAATCCTAAAGTGAGTGATTTGCCACCTTACAATTACAACATATTTTAACAGATGAGCATCAAATACTCCTCATGGTGCAATAAATCACAGAGAGGACAGGACGGCCTGTTTTTCTGCTTTTGCGTAGACTAAATATTCTTTGCCAGTTTATTTTCCTTACGCCTCTCTGTCAGAAGTGCCAAACCTCACCCGTTCAGGATTGATGACAGCTCACAGAAGTGCTTCATCATGACAGCAGCTGATTAATACACCTTCCCCGAGCTTTAAATTGTCTATCGAGTGCGATCAAAAAAGGCGACAAGCTCTCACGAGTAAAGCTGTGCAGTTTGTAATTTCATCTGATCTTTGTGTTGAAGTAGACGCCGTGTAATTTGAATTTAGTTAGTGATTAGTGAGGTCTAATCTGTGTTGTGCAGGGGTGACAATAAACAAGCCCGACAACGTACAGTGAGCCGTGTTTGTTCAGATTTAAAGGGGGAACTAATGTTTTTTCTCTGGTTGGTTTTGAAGAAGTGAAAGAGATTTGGTCTCATAAAACCCCATTTCTGTGTTTGTTTACCTTCCACTTAAATGATCTTTAGTGTGGCTTTATGTTCATGATAATAATCAATGCAGTTCTTTTTGAATATTAAGCAGAAATATTCAAATTAGCTGTATTTCCACTGTCACAGAATGAAAAGATACATAAGTTAGTTGTCACTGTTAATCTTTGTGTCATATTAAATAGTCTCTCTAAATGAAAAGAGAGCAAGCACTGACACTTTGCATGATAACAGCTTTTACCCTCAACATTGTATGTTAATGTGATGCTGCACTGGATTTTCATCCCACCTCTTCAATCAGATATTTACTGATACTGCACGATTGTCCTGTCTACTTTGCTTTACTCGTTTTCATCCTGCCAGGCTAGATAAGAGGTTTTTATTTTAGTTGAGGGAAAATTATGTTGCTTGTTTGTGTGTAGAAGCCCCAAGGGACATGAAAACCAATGACCATGTTTTATCTACCCTACGCCATATTTAACATTTAAGCAGAGGTCCACGTGCAGGAAAGCATTTCTGACAAAATGCAAATGTCTCCTAATCGTGTGGTGAATTATTCAAATTATTCAGGCTTTTATACAAGGGCTGGAAAAAGGAGCAGAAGAAGATTATGAAGTGCAATGTCTTTAATACGTATCGAGGTGGTGAGGGGAGAGGAGTGGACGGCAAATTGAACAGGACTGAAGAACAACTGTGTAGGCAGGCAGTGTCAGTGAGCAAATGAATACATATTATTTTCCAGCGTGGTAATGTAGTGACATGATGATCTGCAGCAGGCTGGCCATTAATGCAATGTATCTGCTCTGCATTGTTGACTTTATTCAACCTGTCAGTTTCCAGTTATTTTGCAGTAATAACCTATAGTGTGCGTGTGTGCGTGTGTATTTCCCACCTGTCAACTCAACTTCCAACCAAAGATACAGTAATTGTCTGTCATGGATTTGTTTTAATTGAAGGACAAGAGTCCATATAGTTCAGTCTTGCACAGCTGCAGCCAGTCTTCATTCATTCAGACCAAGGAGTACTTCTTTTTGCTAAAGGTCTCGCCACTCATGCAAATATTTATTTCTGCAGAGGCATCAAACCCGCAGCAGAAATATCACAGCAAAGAGACTTAATCAAAAGCTTATATAAGCTGTTTTCTTATATAAGGACAAAATGTTTCATTGGGTATTTTGTTCTGTGGGATTATGGGATTTTTGTGCAAGAGGTAAATGATGTGATTTTTGAGGAAACTGTTAATTTTGTCTCTTTTCTGAAGGTGCTTCAGAAACCATCATTAGGTTTGGTGCAAACTTTCAAGAAGAAACAACGAAAGGCGGCATTGTGGCCTTAAGAAGAATTCTTAAAAAAAAAGAAAAGAAAATCATGGCATGTTGATTGTTGAGTGAGAAATTAACACTGGGGTCAATCTGAGGGAACACATTACCCATCCTCAGCGCTCTTGTCTGGAAGCACATAACTATCCTCTGCATCTGATTCGCTAGCGGCGGCCTCACCATGTTGGCACACTGTCATTATTGAGGCTAATGATATTGAATGAGTGAAATCATGTTCAGCTCTGGGGGCCAGCGGCTGTTTGTGCTCTCTGCTGGTGCTGTGTGGTCCAAAGTACATAACAGGCTCTGTGTTTGTGAAGCAGACTTGCCTCTGATGTGGACTGAAGGTATTCCAGCTCTTAATGCAGCGTGAGCCTCGGAGAGTTGTCGTGTCTGAGGGGACAACAGTGTTTGTTGGGTTTTAAGAAAAGATTCAAAGAATGAAAGGAAACGGAGAGGGTGAAAGGCAGAAAGGGAGAGTGCTGAGGTTAATGTGGCTGCACGCACGGTGCCTAAGAGAAAGTACAGTTAAGTAGTGATGTGTTCATGTCACTGTGTTTCAAATGCGCCTTTTTAGAGTTGAATCCTAGCAAGCCTTTTAACATGGCCGAACATTTCTCTTCACAAAGCACAAGGTTTTTTTTTTCTCTGTTACATTCAGTTTGAAATGTTCGTTCTGCCCCTTTTGACAGCTGACGAGGTTAATGGTTTTATAACTGTGCTCCCAAAAGAATACGGTCAAAGCTCAACAAAACTTTCCACAGTCATCCACACAGCAGAGTGGCAGCGTGATATTCAGACGAGCCTCATTTGCATCCATTCCTCTCTTGTTTTCCTTGAACGGCCAGCCTCTTGATATTGAATCGGGGACCGTCAGTCCGCATCTGTGGGCAAGGATGCACAACCTCGTCCACAAGGCCAAGGAAAACCATCAAACTAGCCAATGTCTTTTCAAGGTGCAGCGGCGGGGCTGCCTCGCCGCAAGACTGAGTCCTTCTGTAATGTGACACCGGGTCTGCGTGGCGTGACTGGTTAAAATCACCCAGCTCGGCTGCCAGAGTCCGCGCCTCCTCCAAGGAATGATTAAATGGCTTCAGTCAGGTCTGAATTAATGATGCACACAAAATGGCTTATGATTATGTAAAGCAGTCTTGCTGGGGGAACGGAAGAGTATCGGAGATTGGGGAGGCAGCGCAGGTAGAGAGTCAATCCCATAAGAGCTCTTCCTTTTCACAGTCCGGTATCAGCGCCGCTCTCAATCAGCCAACCCCAGGAGAGGTCTTTAGGGAATTATTCACATTTACTTTGCTTCAGCATAGCAAATAACTGCTGCAAACTAATGCTGAGGTGAATTAGTTTCAATACATGTTACTTTTCAGTGGCACTTCAATTTTTATGCCATTTGCAAGATGAAATTTAAGAAGTCACCATAAACTACTGTGGGTAACAGTTGTGTTTTAAAGGGATAGTTCAACATTTTGGCAAATTGGCCGATTGCCATAATCCCTATAGTGTTAGGAGTAGGTTCATTACATTTAATTGTCGATGCAAGCTATTTTTAGAACGGCGGAGCTGAGCCAACAAGACAAGTTGTGACCTGCACATTCACCACACTATGAGATAACAACGGAGCGTTATGAGGAACTCGCATCAGTGGCTTTGCATCTTGTAACGTTCCGTTATTATCTCATAGTGTGGGGAAGTTGTTGGATTGTGCATTTGATGAGTTTGATGAGGGAAACCAAGAAATCCCATTAATCTCTGTAGCGTAGCTCTGAGCAGCTCGCGGCTCTGCTCCGCCGTTCTAAAAAACAGCTTGCACCGACAATTAAAGGTAACAAACCTACTCCTAAAACTATCGCGATTATGGCAATGGGCCACTTTACCAAATTGTTGAACTATCCCTTTAAGACATTATTTTATGTATTATAATAGTTTTTGGTCAAAAGAAGCCATTTTTCCAAACCACACTTCATTATCAGCCACAAAAAAAACAAAAACAACAACAAGCGAGTGCTGTGTTGCACTCAGTATCATTTACTGCAGTGACCGTGTAAATCAGAGCTGACTCACCTCCTCCCCCAGTGTAAATCTACAAGTAACTCGCCTTAGCCCAGACTGTCAGTAGGATTCTTCACATCTCTGGAGGTCCACTTTTGGTTGTAAAGTTGACAGTGAGTCACAGCCCCAAGTATATTGCTACTGGCAGTGTTGTGTAAGAGGATGGCATTTAAATCCCACAACAGTGTTGTGTGAAGTTGCGATGTATCATTATCAGTGACTGAGAGAAGACGCCCATCCCCCTGAGTTATCTTAGTTTAGTGCACCTTGAAGTTAGTTGATGTAACAGATGGTAGAGATAACAAAGTGAAAAATGTGAGTAGAGTGTCAAAGATGTAGAAATGAAACGTGCAACCATCTACTCATTAGTTATCACATGTTTAATGTATTGGCTGTAATTGCAGGATGAAGAGGCAGTTTTTATGATGTTTAATTACGATAACATTTGTTTTCTCATTAGGGAATGTTAAAGAAAGATGAAACCGAGCATTGGTTTATTTTTTTCCCACTACTAACACAAATGCAGAAGAATGCATCGCCCAGGCTTGGGTGACAAAAAGCTGTGGGTGTGAGATTTGGGGCGTCGTGAGTGTGGGTGCGTGCTGGGACGTTCTCTTGCATTCTCAGGGCTCTCTTCATCAGGGAGCCAGCTTTCCACAGCCTGCACTCCCCCATTTGAAATATGAATCATAAATAGACCAATGGCAGTCGAACAGAGCACACACACATACAGCAGTCGCTCCACTTTGGCCACTCTGATGTAAATGCTTAAGACTCATCGGCAGCACAGATTTCAGGCCACAGTAGCCACTTTAGGTAGCATCTTAAATGTGCACACAACACTCGCCATCTGTTTGCTCTGGGCATGTGTGGAGATAAATTGCCAAACGGTGGGATGGTTCATTTAGTGATGTGGGCTTGTGTTTCACTAAGGTTTGGTCTGTGTTGGTGTATAAGAGAGCGAATCAGATGGGTGGGGGGAGGATGGGTTGTGTATTATTATTTTGCCTATGTGTCGGTAAGCGTGTCTGCATGTGAGAGACACTTGTGTTATGTTGAAGGAGAAAATGAAGACAGCTGTTCTTTCTTTGCCTCACTGATAGAGTTTAATTAGAGCTTGTGTGTGTGTGTGTGTGTGTGTATGTATGTGTGTGTGTTAACACCACTCACTTCTCTCTGCATGCTATTTTCTTAAATGCTCTTGAAATAGCCCAGATTTATTAATTCTGTCATACACTGCCAAGCGGAGCGTGTCCTGTGTTGTAGTCAGTCGGCTTCATACTGTATGTGTGCAGGAATTTCATCTGACTGTCTGCATGCATTGCCTTTTATTTTTTTCCCTAAGGGTTACACATGATTGCTGGGCTTAGTGTAGCATTGCTAAAATACAGATTTAGTCCACTGTTAGTGTGTTCGCAAACGCTCTACAAGATGATTAAAAAGAGAGGGTTTGGATTCCTACACGAGTGCTGAATCAACAGACTTGTTTCGACAATGAAATTTGTATTTAGCTTAGCTATTTCTGCATGAGAAGCGTTTGGACTGAATGTTACGTAATGTCCAAGTCAGTGATGTAAAACAAATAGAAGTGAGGCTTTCGCTTACTTCAGAAAGTACTAGAGCACAGGCCAGCAGGCAAAAATCCATCCAGCCCACAGCATCATGCTCAGTCATGTGGACTGTGAATATTTAACCTCTCCAATTTTGTAAATTGGGCAGAAGTGATACAGTGACCGACGCAAACTTTTGTTTAGCACCAAGATGTCCCCAAAAGGATTAGTAGGACATTTTTGGCCTTGATTTATTATCTGTGATTGGGGCTGCAATATATATTGTTGTCATGATTGATTATTGATCAATTGGTTGATTACTTACTCAATTAACAGTGACAAATAATTCCTCAAAGCCCAAGGTAACGTCTACCATGTATTTTTACAGTCTCAGTTGACAGTAATAGAAGTAGAATATGAAGTGGAATGTGAGAAATTGAGCAGTAATTATGTAAAGAAAATGTTACAGATTCATTTTCTTTAGTTATGATTAATTGAGAGAGAATGAGTTCTATTTGTAATTTTGCTTTCAACCTCTGTCCAGTGCTAATTCAGATAATTTGTTACCCTTCAAGACATCCAGACATCAGATTTAGGATTACTAAACACATGGAGTTTGTTGACCTTATCAGTATATGTATATGCTCCTCCAGTGTCCTTGAGTTTAAAAAGATGTCAGGATATTTGAGCTTAAAGATACAGAATTAAAAGCGAATTCTTGGAATCTCTGATAGTATGGTGGTGATTGTAAGTTGGAGAGGAGTAAGCCCCCCCCCCCCTCCCATCCCCCTTGTTTCCTCCTCTCCAGCATACAGCAGAAGATCTTCCATGTGCTGTGGGCACTGGCAGACTTATCCTCAGAAAACGCCCAAGTTCCAAGAAAAACAAACACAGCCTGAGAAAACCCTCTAAGCCAACAATCTGTTAATATGTTCAACAAAAAAAAAAAAAAAAACTTCCATTGACGACTGCCGTTCAAATGCTTCAGTGCCACTGGCTCTATGCTTCTGGATGCTGTATATATGTGAAGTTGTTTCCATGCATGAAATGAAATCACATGACATCAAGCAACTGTCGCATTCAATGCTGAAAGCAAACACCAGTATAGAGTCAGTAGCTGAGCATGTGCTCATCTAATGACCTCCATGAGAGAAAAATGATTTTGGCCAGAAAAACCAGAATGCCAGAAAAAAAAAGAGCATCCTCATAATGAGAAGTAAAATTAGTATCACTGTGGGAATTTGATGAAATATCTTTCTAAATGAATCACATGATATTTTTGACCACTATATTTAGCTTATCTTGCATGTCAGTTTGAACTGATTGTAACAACAACTGTGTTGAGGAGTGAGCAGTTCATCATTATGGGAAATACAGTATGTTTGTTTACCTTCTTGGTGAGAGCTACATGAGAAGGCTGATGCAACTCTCATATACTGTCTGGGTGTCAAATGTAGAGTTGGCTCCAGTAGCTGGTTAGCAAAGCTTTGCAGGAAACCAATGGAGACTCCAGGGACTTAAAGGGATAGTTCAACATTTTGGCAAATTGGCCCATTGCCATAATCTCTATAGTTTTAGGAGTAGGTTTGTTACCTTTAATTGTTGGTGCAAGCTATTTTTAGAACGGCGGAGCAGAGCCGTGAGCTGCTCAGAGCTACGCTATGGAGGCTAATGGTATTTCTTGTTCCATTATTACCTCATAGCGTGGTGAATGTGCAGGTCACAACTTGTCCACGAGAGCGTTGTGGAGTTGTTGGATTGTGTATTTGATGAGTTTGATGAGGGAAACCAAGAAATCCCATTAACCTCCGTAGCGTAGCTCTGAGCAGCTCGCGGCTCTGCTCCGCCGTTCTAAAAATAGCTTGCACCGGCAATTAAAGGTAACGAACCTAGGGATTATGGCAATGGGCCAATTTTCCAAAATGTTGAACTATCCCTTTAACTTTTTAAAAATTTGTGTGTGTACAGTGTGTGTGTGTGTGTGTGTGTGTGTATGGATTAGAACAGGATCAATTCTATTACATAGTGCACTGGTAAACTTATTTCTTGTGGAGTTTGGTCATTATGCTGAGCTACTAAGATGATCACTTCATACCTCTTCATCTTTTTAAATAACACACAGTATTTCCTAAAATGGGAAACTATTCCTTAGAGGCTCATGGTGGAGTGAGTCACGTTTGAACCAGTGAGGTGAATACTGAGGTAAATAGATTGAGATCTGTAAAGTTTCTGATGTCACAAGAAAGTAGATGAAATGAAATTTAAATTTTGGGTGAAATGTTCCTTAACCGCTGTGAACATGTCTATGCAGCTTTTCGGGGTAAAATGGTTCACCCTGTTCCTTTCTTTTCTTATTGCCTAGTCAGGACAATTTTAATCCAATATCTGAAGTTCTCGTCTGTCGCTCCATCCCTCCCTCCGCTCCTTAAATGAATGTTACATAAAGTTGAATGGAGGAGGAAACCACCTGCAGCCAGCACGAGTTAGAGGAATTCGGTGTGTGCATTTTTCCCAAGTTGAAGCCACGGGTGAGGCAGTATTAATAGTTCAGCTCGGTGAACATATCTCTCAACACGTTTCTCTTTACAGCTCTGTGACCTTGTTTGCTCATTCATCACCCTGTCCTGTCCACTGACTTCACCGTGACTTCAAGCCCTTTCTCCCACTCAGTCCTCCTACTCCGTGCCTCTGGCCCTTCACTGTATGTGTTACAGTACACCAGCATATGTTGAAATGATAATTGGTGCGCTGAAGAACCACGAGAGACCATCTCATCTAAATCTGTAAAAACCATAGTTTTAAAAGACACAGCCACAGCTGATTTGTCTTGATCAGCTTGTATAGAACTGGTGTCCTGTTTAAATGATGACTGAAGGGATGCAGCAGCAGACTGAATCACTAACTCACATCCTCCGAGACAGACAGAGGGTGTGACCTAGACAACAGAGCAACACCATTAATCAGATTTAGAGGACACAAGACATAATCATAGATTCAAATCCCTTAATAACAGGACATACTGTAGATACACCAGTTGTCCCTGCAGCATCTGAGGACATCACAGGAATTTGGCATGAATGCTCATTGCTCACCCACAGTAAACTCAAGGGTGGGCTGGTCAGGTTAAAGTCACTGTGACCCCACAGAACACATTTCCCCCCATAACTCAAGTATTTCAATGGCAGTAATGACAAAGACATGCTTGAAATGTTTCACTGTGGTCCATGGATGTAAAGTGTAGCTGGTGGGCATGCAGAGGCATATGACTGTGAGGTGCTAATTCTAGTTAAAATAGTATTGATCGGTTTAAAGGGGTCATCACAGTGTTTGTTTAGAGGCAATTAGTGGGTTATTGATTGACCAACAGAAGGAGGGCTGTCATGTCATTCATAAGAAGTTTCACATTGAAGACTGTTATGTTCATTATGTTATGTTCGCTACCCATAGTTAGGGTTAGGGTTATTCTTCTTTAATTGCTATTGGAAGTTTGGGTATTGTGCTTTTTAACAGCTCTGACCTCATCTCAAAGTTCAGTTCATGCATCATTATTTACAGGAAAACAATACATAGTATATTTATATTATATTTTTGTGCCATTTGTCTACTACAGCTGGTTTTATGTTTCCTATTCCACCGTTGTCTTCTAGTGCCACATACAGTATCAAAGCTGATTTCTCTCTACTCTACTCTTGTGTCCATGCAGTGTGATGGGTAAATTGCAGTTAGTAACGCTTGAGTAATATTAACAAAGGCTCGGCAACCACCAGGCAACTGTTTATTTTCTATTTCATAGAATGTCTTTTGATGGACAGTAATTCAATAACGAGTAACCCATTGATCAATAATAAACGACCGGAACAAAGTCATAGGTGACCTCTGGTGTTCCCTTTGTTACGCCGACCTTGGTAGAAAGAAAACACTGCAGCCTCCACTGTTCTCCAGACTCAGCAGCCGAGCTGAGCGATGGACTTGGACATTGAGAATTCATTATGTCTAGATGTGATGTGTAATGTAATCTGTGTGTAAGCAAACCCCAAATAAATAGCTAAGGCCACCTGTAATCAAATGAACCAACACACCAAAATGAGATCCTTGGCCTCGTCCCCTCAGGCTCTGTGCTGATTGGATCAGAAGGGGGGTGACGTCGTGGACAGAAACCTCAGTGAAAGGTTAGCCGGTATTTCAAAAGGAGACAGGCATGCTGTACATGTGCTATGGTCACTATGTGTCCTGTTCACCGGACCCACCTGGCTTTGTCCCCGCTGCTGCAGCGGTGTTGCTGTCCTGTACTGTACCTGTCTCCTTTATTATTGAGGAGGGTGTGTGTGTGTGTGTGTGTGTGTGTGAGTGTGTGTGTGTGTGTGAGTGATAGAGAGAGAGAGATGACTTTACTGTTGTGGTTCATGTCCGCTGAGGCTCAGCGGGAACCTGACCCCTGTGTACTTACAGGTCCTGCCACAGGGTCACTGCAGCAACGCACAATGCAGTATTCAAGGCCGCTCTAGTAAAATATTGAACACAACAATGTGCTGACAAAGAGTCATCCTTACAATGAGAACAATGGCAAGGGCAGAGCGGTGTATCCTGATACCCTTGTTACTTATTTTTAGGTTTGGGGAAGTGCTTAAATACACTGGTACTAGATGTGCAGCCTTCATGGTTAAAACATGCTTATGCAACACCTCCAGAGGAAGCTCTGCTTTGCTATAACGCACACTGATGGAAATGCTTTTTTTTTTCTTTTTTCTTTTTTTTTTTGAAGTTGCTCCTACTGTAGTTTATCTAATCAGACAGGTTAAGTATGCATGTCATTGGTGCACAACATGCCCGTGCATCATGTATTAACACATTAAGCAAAATGATTTAGTTAAATCACATTAGGTGTTTAAATGTGGAACAGTGAAATGCTGCAAACAGACTGTGCTGAATGTGCAGCAGCTCAGCTGTGTGTGTTTCAGAGCTGAATCTACAGTGCAGTGCTTACAGCCTATTTAAAGGATGATGCAGTCAAGCAGAATTTGGAGTGAGGAAAATATTTGGCCTTCCCATTTGACAAGAGTCCACCATTAAACAAATCTCTCAACTCAAAACATGCTTTGTGTCTGTAATCTGCTTTTGGTCTCAGTTATCTGTGTTTATGATGCTGAGCAGCATTGCCCCCCCGGGGGGTATTTTACTCATGCAATTAAAGGGGCTGTTAATTGTAGATGGGCTCCAGTGGTTTGCCAGAGGGGACTTGTTGTCCCTGCAGTGCAACACAAGGGCACGCCGTCCCATTGCATTCTCTTATCACTGCGTCTTCTCCTTGGCGACACTGAGGGGACACTGTGTTTGCTTCCTATACGTGACATCATCATCAGACTCTTGGATTCAAACCTTAACGCGATTATAGCCCTCACTGACCATATCAGATCTTTTTAATGAGGCTCCTTTGTAGAGAAGAAGTTGGACGCAAACACTTTTAATTGAAGAACAAGTGAGTACGACTTCCTGATTTTTCAATATCACACCGAAAACTTCAGATGAGCTGATCGATTTTCCCTGTGAGTCACCGTCAAAGGATATAAATGAAGAGACACTCGGAGCATCCACGGTGGTTCGGTGGAAAAGGGAGCGTAACTAATGAGGTTTGATGATGATGAAGTGAACATTTAACTGGATTACCTCTTTTAAAATAGAAAGTATATGGAGATACATCAAAAAGGAAACTTAAAGCTTTTGAGGAGCTTTTTTATTTTCCTTTTCACTCCAGCACAAACGCGTCCTGCCTAAGCCTACTCAGAGGGGATACGATTCTGTTGAGATTTCCATATTTATTTTAAACAGTTTAGTCAGTGTGTTTTTGGACTTGGTGTTCGATTCACTCTGAAAGAAGTGTTTTGTTAGTCATCCCAGCAATTCAGCAGTCCTATCGCTGCCTCACAAAACACCCACACACACACACACATTTACAGGAGCACCACTTACACATGCCATCACAAGCACAGTCATGTAACATACATCTGCGCACACACACACACACACACACACAACTCACCTATGTCCTGTCTCTCCCTCTTTACTCTTTTTCATTTCAACTGTATTTCTATACAGGCAGTCTTATAAAAAAAATATATGAGATATCCTCCCACACGCTCACTTTGACTCCTGCTCATGTTACATCATCTCTGATGCTACATTTCTTTTATCTTTTTACACTGGCAGCATTTCTCTTGAAGGAGCGGTGACCGGGCGTAGAACACTTCATTCTCTACGTCTAATCATTTCTCAGATCTGAAGAAGTAGAACGATTAAGGTCTAGGAGGTTTGCACTGTTCCCAAGATGCACTGAAAACTAAAAAAAAAAAGAAAAGAAAAAGATGAGTTATGTCAGTGATTATAACAAATATGTTCTGATGTTGCGGAGGACCGATAGGCGTGTCAGGAAACTTTAAAAAGCTTGTACAAAGGAATCCGACCGAAGCGGTGATTGTCAGCAGCAGAGAGGTCTGTCTGGACGGCGATAGGCTCAGAGATGCCAGCTTTAGGAGCAACTTGTTATGAGTCGTCAAGCTTCCATGTAGCTGTAGGGGATTTTACTCAGATGGCGGCTGAGGGATCCTGGTGTGCTGTGAGGAGTTTCAGTGGATGTCATGGTTAAGACCCTTTTTTTTTCTCTCTCTTTTTCTCTGACGTTTCTCTGCACATGCATACAGCACATACAGTACAGTACACACACGCGCTCTCATTGTCAGCACGCGTGTTACTGTCCCTGCTTCCGCATCCACTCGACGTGTGTCAGTGCTGCAGCAGAAGCAGGCTGGCCTTGAATCCACACAAAGCACTGCTGCTCTCATCTTGACTGTAAGCTCCCCCCTCAGTAAGAACCTTAGGAACAGACTTTTCTTCAATCATAAAAGTTCAATAGGGTTGTTTATTATATAGACTTATGAATCGATCGATGTGGGGCTCAAAGTCCTTCACTAATGGCCAGAGCCTCCACCAGAGTGCCAAATATCACAAATCACTGCCACCTCAGTGCTGCATTAATGTAAATGTGATTCTTCTCTGTTTTGACAGAAACCTTGGGAAGTCGGGCCTGCGGGTGTCCTGCCTCGGATTAGGTAAGAGTCTCTCACATTATCGGGCTCACTCAGAAGTTTTCTGCTCCCCAAAGACCTCACAGATTTGTAAAACCAATAACCCCATGGTCCTTTTTTATCCTTTTATCTTCAGATAAAGTGAAATGTGTGTGGAGAAAGATGTTTTGTAACAGGCTCTAGTGCCTGTGCAGAAGTTATAAAACAGCTAGATCCTGTTTCCTGTACAGTATGTTCTGTATAACCTGCACCATATCACTGTTCACTTTCTCGGCTCTCTGCAAGAATATTTGTCTTCTAAACTGACATGCGCCTCCTTGTCATCCTCTTTAGGAACATGGGTGACATTCGGTGGACAGATAACAGATGAGGTGAGAGCAGATGGATTTTGACATCTTCCTTCAGTCAGAGGCTGGGAATGGAAACCCTCCATATGATCTGCCCAAGAAGACTATTTTTACTTTTAGAAACAACATATTGCAAAAGAGAGTCACCAGAGAATAAACATGTTAAAGGGGGGCAAAGCTATATTAACTAAGCATGAAGGAAATTTTAATTATTGAAAAGCCCCAACACCTCACAGCAGAGATGGCTCACCCCATAGTCCCCCCCCTCCCTCTTTCCTCTCCCCTGTTCTCTCAACAGATGGCAGAGCAGCTGATGACTCTGGCTTATGAAAATGGCATCAATCTGTTTGACACAGCAGAGGTCTACGCTGCTGGGAAGTGAGTATATCCTGTGCCACAGGTCTCTCATCAGTCAGCAGTAACGCCAAACACTCTGAGGTTGTTTAGAAGATAGATTATAAAGTCACCAGGTAGAGATTATAGACCGCTCACCGTGCTCCAGTGTTTTTGTCAAGCGCACACTTTGACAATATCTCAAAAATCGTACCAGTTTATTTATTTTTGTTGGCATGTAGCCATGCAGAAAGGTCAAAACAAAAACAGACTTCTATTCAAACTACTTGAACTATTGGAAAGATAACTTTTTAGAAGCCACTACAGAAACAACCTTAAAACTTTCACCAACTTGCTTGGTGACTCTATAATCACTACAATTACAATTACACTATAATTAGAGATTAATTTTCAATGAATGTGGTGTTTTGTGACTTGTGTCCGTCATGTAGTGCATTCAGAGCAGCTGCCCAGGCCCACGCAAAGAACTGGCACGGCAGCCAGCCGTGGTAGTGCTTATTAGTGGATGCTAATTTTCACATTTAGATGCCTGTTTTCCAGAGATGCTGTCATACTATTTATTCCTTGATGATTTCAAGACCTGAACCTTGTGTGTTCAGAGTTTGATAAAACAAAAGAAAACAAAAGAAACTGCCGTGCTCCACTAACAGTCTGAAAATACACCGGGTGCCAGCCCAAAAATCACAAAATGAAAAAAATCGAAATGCCTGCACTCACAAATCACTATTAATACAGTCTTTTATTGGCGCACAACAGTGTCAAAACAGATGCGTTTCAGATCTTGGCTTTCTTCAGCGTTAATGAGCAAAGTGGGTGTAACCCACATAAGTAACAGCCTGAGTTTCATCCTAAAATCGTCTATAAAAGCGCTGCTGTTTCACAATTTACCTCATTTAGAGCTGGCGTCACCTTTACTTTGAAAGTCCAGTGGAGCTGGATCAGAACACAGCGCTCACAGCAGGACAGATAATCAGATAGATAATCAGATGGATAATCGGTAAAGTTAATAATTTCACTTTGATGTGGCCAAGAATAAACTATTTTTAATGTTTCGCCTGTTATATGGCAGTGTTGCCCAAATGCAAATCTTGAATAGGTTACCGCTGTTTTCACAGTTAAAAGGGTCTTTGTAGTCTTTGTACAGAGACAATATGAGATTGTACAGCACCTAAAAAACCCATTGTAGCCTATTTTCATACGCACACCCAGCCTCGCTTTCAATAAAACACATTTTATAATCAAAAGTTTTAATATATGAAAACAATATAAAACACAATTTTAAAATGACAGTCAGCTAGCTAGTTTTTTGTTTAAATGAATAAAGCTTCATATTTAAAGCAGAAGTAAGCGATCCGGTCGTTTGGGCTAATGCTGCTTTTTGGCTAATGCTGCGTTCCAGGCAGGCTTTTGAAACCGTAAGTTGCAGCTTCAAGTCACGACTTACGACTTTGTAGCGTTCCAGGCAACCCGTAACTCGTGTTTTTCCGACCTGTTGCCTGTGAAAGTCACTATAACGGCCACTCGTAACTTCCGACCCGTGAACTCGTACCAGATCGAACTGGTACGACTTCACAGGTCGGAAAAACAAGAGTTACGGGTTGCCTTGAACGCACCATAACTTCTTGTCAGCCAATGGAGTTAGCAGCCCCCGCCCTCGTCACCACATTCACGCGCATCCCTTGGCTGCACACACAGCCCTTCATGTTGTTCTCTCTCCTCATTGGATAAAACTTGTAGGATACGAGGAAAGTTTTCTCCTCAGCTTACAGCAGAACAGAGTGACTGAGAGACCCGTGTTTCGGACCAAACACTCTATGTAAGTGATTGCCATCGGAAGATAGAACTATTTAAGACTTATATTAACACAAAAATATCGCTTACTTCTGCTTTAAAAGTAGCGCAATAGAAATGAAAAGCAGCCTCCTCTCTCATCATATTTGCAGCAACACTGTTGCTTTTGGCTGTGATCAGGCTTTTTTGTATGGCTCATACTCTCTCCATTAAAACAACCTGCTCCTCTTGGCTGAAATCAGCCCGTTGTCGCTCCATTTTCATGTGACGCCAAACGCCTCCTTTGATGTGAACGTGCACAGAGCATAGAGCTGCGAGCCACAAACCAAGTTGATAACCACCATTGTAGTACCGTGTTAACTCTGACCGGGGCTTGAGGTTTTGTTGAGCTGCATCATGAACACAAAGCCTGGCCATGTTGAGCCCCAGTGCCCTAAAGACTAGAGAAACTTCAGTGGGTAAAACTGAAACATTTGTTGTGATAATGTTTAATAATTTCTAGGATACAGGTCTGGGTCCAGGTACAGTAGGACGGATTCTCTTTCACTATTCTGTACTAGTAGTCGGAGAGGCTACACAGCACAGTTTCCTACACAGGGCCAAAACTGGGAAAACTGCAGTTTGGTGTAAATGAAACTCTGTGTATTAATACATTAAATTATGTCAGATTGGTACTGTATTCTATGTATTGGAGGCATGTCCAATAATAGGACTGGAATTGTAGCATTTTTTTAAATAATTGGATTATACAGACAAACTTTCACAGACAGCCATAATGAAAACACACTTTAATTCCAATTTTTTTCTTTTCTGGAAATGAGTTTAAGATTAATTTACTCTTACTTAATTAATTCATTTAAAATTGCTATTATTGGATACAAAAAATGAATGTATTTCTGGTTGAAGGTAGACTTTAGATTAGGGCTGTCCTTTTTTATCAACACCATGTCACCGGTGCCGTCACATTTATGAGGGTTAAGATATTCATAGTCTTGGTCTACATTTACAGGCCAGCCAGTGATGATATTTTTAACCTCAGAAAGCAGCTCTGTGATTCCTTATTGCTGTATGTAATGATGGCTTCAATTCCAACGTGGATTAATCTGGCTTTGTAGTAACTTGGGTGCTTTGAAATAATCTAAGGGATTATCCTTTGCAAACAGTATCTCTGATTAACAGCACCAAGTCCTTTTTTAATCCTCCCAAGAATATTCTAGTTTTGCCATTATGTTTGGGGGAGATGTGTCAGAGTGCTCGTGCCTCGCAAAAGAAAATTAAAAGAAAACAAAAAGACAAGAAAGGTGGAGTAGCTCTCTGTTGTTTTTCTCATTCCTCATCTCATGCCTCAGCAGCTGTCGTCTGCCGAACATCACCAGCACATGTTGTGTTGTTGTGAGCAGCTTTCAACAATCAGTTTGACCCTGATGAAGGATGGGGCGAAAACAAAAAAAAACACACAACAAAGTTGATCTTTGACACAGAAATGTGACCGAGTCCAACTTGAATCATCGTGCTTAAAACAAACGACAATTCAAGAGAAAGCACAAATCTGTTTGGCACGTGCAAATGTTTGTGACAGCATGTCACACAGCTCAGTATGTGCTGCACAGGTGTTAATCCTGACAGCTTCCAGCACAAAGCAGCGCCGAGGAGCTTATATTACACACACACACACAAGGAGTAGAACAAATCTCACACTTTGCGCATTAGAATGGTGAGAGCTTTCATCTGAAGTCCTTGGCTCCGGCTTTACTCAGTCAGTCTTGGAGAGAATAAGAAGTGGTGGCTGATGTCTGTACAGTCGGCCGCTGTATTGTTGATTCTGTGTTGTGATAGCGGACAGATAAACGAGGCGTGTAAGCTGTTAGCAGCTCGCTCTCCCTGCTCGTGCACAGCACAGCACTTTGTGGCTGTTTGTTTGGCGTGTTTTAAAGACAAACATCTTTTAAAGATATTTAAATATTGATTTTGACATAAAACTAGCATATCCATCCCGATATACAGCCTACTGTCTCTTTACATATAAATTAAAATGTGTAACTGCACAAATAAACATATTCTGCTCATCCCCTGTCGCTGCTGTTATCAGCAAACACATATGGCTTCAAAGCATTTAAAAGTGTGTGAGTAATTGGCAGAATAGAAATACCATCTTCATTTTCCATCAGGCTGAGACATTGTGCTCTAGATGCATAGTAATTACAGGATATTGTGTGAGACAAATCGGTAGCATAATTACATAAAAATCTGAAAGTAATAAAATATCTTAAATCCATGAATAATGCAGCATTATGCCATTGCCTCTGCCTTGAGTCATAACATCGACTCGGGGCTGGGATAAAGAGCTAATTAATGGATGAAGAAAGTTAACCTGCTCAGGGCACACTCTACCTTATGTTTGGGCTCTAAAATTACTCACATTTCCAGCGGGCAACACACAGATCATCGTGTGGGTATTTGCCAGAGACACACACACACGCACGCACACAGAGATACTATTATGCTCTCAAACACAGAGATTATTGCTCTCCTGGGAGTGCTTCAGTGCTTGTTGTTTAAAAAGGCTTGGGTCCAGCTGGACAGGTCTGGACCAGCTAGTAGCTGTAGCACAACACCCACTGTACTTGTGCTGCTTGTATGTACAGTACAGTAACAAACACACAGGAATAAAATGATAAAAAAAAAAACATATCGAGGGCTTAATATTAAAGCAGGACCCTTAAAGAAAACACAAAGAAAGATAATCAAAATCAACAATGTCATAAATGCCCTCAATGTCTTAATGTAACTGAATTCATATTTGTTAGAATTTTTCACTCGTTCCTCATTCCTCCTTACTTATCCTTTACAGACATCCACAATCAATGAATGTACCAATGACGTATACTGTAAGCCGTTGTGTAGATCAAGGCTTGTGTAAGCCTTGACCTACTGTACACAACACTTACTGCTCAACAGTGAAAGCATTTTGGAAATAACACTTTTTTTTGTGCACTGATGTTACTGTATTTTCCACTGGTTATATAGCTCAGCCGATACTGGGGTTCTGAGGTTTTGATATTCATATTGATATTTGGAAGTGAATTCAAAATTCAATTTCTATTTTCTATTTATTAGGTGGCTATACATCAGTCTTACAAAAAAAAGGGCTTTAAAATGAATACATCTCTTAGTTTGATCAAAAGGGAAACACAGAATTTAACTCCAAGAGTTCCCCACTGTATCTAACTGCACTGGGACGGATTAACTGAAGTGGCCGCAGTGATGAGTCAAACTCAGGTTATGAAATACTGTGAATTTTCATCAGCGTTTGTCAGTGGTAAGAGTTGTTGGCCTTCCTAGTTAAGCTCATTGTTTCAGCTTCCATCTGATTACGGCAGCCAGCCACAGACCACCGGTCGGCGTGTCGACAGCCTCCCTGTGACTGTCAGGAGCTCTAATGTGCTGTGTCACTGATGAGATAAATGATGGTGCTTGCGGTTGAGCACGCCGGTGCCAACGACACATCATTTATTTAAAAACTGCCTCAGTTAGAGCAGGTAGCTTTATTCATCGTTACACCCAACATGAATTCAAAACAAATCTTAGCAGTAGTTGCTACTAGAAGTTTTTTTTTATCTTTCAGAATTACACAGATCCATTATAAGGTAAACAGTGGTGGTGTCTGGGAACAGGAGGACAGTACAGTACTGACAGGTCCTAATAAGCCCAGTGTTAAAGGTACAGTAATGCCAGTCATTAGCCCCCCTGTGGCTGCTAATAACTGGCTCCACAGCACAGCTGGGTCCCTACCTGGCAGCCAGTTCACACTCACCAGTCATAAACAGGTGCACTCGCCAAGAAGACCCCCCTTATTTGTGCTTATAATTATAATGTATGCAGATTTGGGCTGTTTGTTTGATTTTTCTTTTTTAATTTAGGGCGTGAAATCGTCCCGCAGACAGTTGGGTGTAAACATTCTTATCATTTTAATACGGTCTTTATTCAATCGTGCCTTCTCTCCATCTGTTTTGTAGGGCAGAGGTGGTGCTGGGCAACATCATAAAGAAGAAAGGATGGAGGTATGATGCACACTTAAATTGGGTTTGGTGTTTTTTAATTTCCGTCCCAGCGTGCCCTCCCTAATCTTGTATCATCTCCTTCCTCGCACATATTGGGAGGCTGTGTGTTGTGAACTGGAACGGTAAGGTAGGCAGATGAAAGATTAATGCGGGACGCCGCGCCATGCCCACACTCCTGTGTCCCTCCTCAAAGATGCTGAATAATGGATGAAGCGCTAGTGCCTTGTCTCCTACTTTATCTGTCCTGGATTGGCATTTGTGTAGCTTTGTCAGGTTATACGCCTACAACACTCATTCACTGGCGCTGGCCGAGCTCTGGCACAGTCACACTTACTGTGGGATGTGGGTGAGTGTGACATTGGGGGAGTGAGGTAGAAAAGCATGATTACGAAGAGGATGCGTCTGAGCTTTTCATCCTGTTAATACATGTGATAGAAGGTTTATGTATAACTCTGATATCGCCGACCCCGACACATCGGGTTTTTTCGGGCCGTAGCTCTCGATGTTGTGGCAGGTGCTGTAACTGATGTGTTTTAATTTCCTACTTTCAGACGTTCGAGTCTGGTGATAACAACAAAGATCTTCTGGGGCGGAAAGTAAGTTTCATGCGGTCGCTTCCAAATGAGAAATGTATAATTTTCCCTGACTTGCTTGCTTGCTCCCCGTTAATGGGATCATGCGTCATCCAAACTGATCTGTTGTCAAGTGCTTTCAGTTAAAGCTGAAACATTTATTACTGTGCGTCATATTTCACAAACGATATATGATATAATATCATCCAGGAGGCGCGTTGTATTTCAAATAAACATTCATAAACCGAGGTCTATTATTTTGTGTTTATTTTTCCTCAGAGCGGAGACTGAAAGAGGTTTATCTCGAAAACACATTATAGAAGGTAAGTAGCAGCGATGCAGATTATTGTATTAAATGCTGAAGCGGCAGCAACAAAATACTTCCTAATTAGTGGCTTTGGCTCAAGGGAAACCAGGCAGCGTTTTGATAATTGACGTACTCTTGGGTTTATCGGAGTTGCAGAGAAAACTTTTTGGGACAATAACTCTGCGAAAATGAATTGTTTGAGATTCCGCTGCATTAATTATTTGTCAGTTTGTGTTGTAGTCTGGGGTGTTTGTGAAGAATTTAATTATGTTGCATAGCAGAGATTTACTGTGGTGTTTATTTTCCAGGTTTAAAGGCCTCTCTAGAAAGACTGCAGTTAGACTATGTGGACGTGGTTTTCGCCAACAGACCGGATCCTAATACACCTATGGAAGGTAAGGCTTCGACTTCATCCTTTTATTTCTTTTAATTCACCACCTCTTCCTCTCTTTTCCCCTCTCACACACTTTAACCATGTTTTCCCTATGTATTGTCATATTGCTCATAACAATTGCACCTCTTCTCTGTCTCTATGACAACTGCAAAGTGAAGACTTGGGTGTATAAATCTCTTGTTACTGAAATATCTTCTCTTTTTTTTTTTGCTCCTAGTCTTTTTATTTATATTTGTACATAGAGAGATAGTGTAGAAAGTACATAAATTCAAAGGCATTGATGATCAGAAATAATACTAATATAAACATAAACACCCCGCTCATCCCTGCAACAATATTACTGTACCACTCTACAACCTAGTATTGATTGAGTCTGTATGCAACCACTTGTATTACATGCATCACGTACATATCGTACATATTTTATATAAATAAATACAAGTGATACAGTTACAGAATAATAATAAGAAAAATAATAATCAAAACAAAACAGCATGATAAGTATGTAAATAAAAGAAAATCAGAAAGTGACTGAGAGTGGTCCTTATGGGTTTCAAATTATGCATAATACAGGATCAGTCATATACGTATAACACCAATATTAGTGACATCTTATTTCTCTATATAACTTAAAAAAGGTTTCCATGTAGGATGACATTTTTGAATACATCCTCTTGTAGAGTAACGAATCTTCTCTAGTTCTTCCTCTAGTTCTCTAAAAGTTGGGAGAAGTTTCTCCTTCCACTTAAAAAGTATTAATCGCCTAGCTATAAGAGATGCAAAAGCTATCATATTCTTTGCCTGGCGGTTAAGGTGAGTGTCTTGTGGAGTTATTCCAAATGGCGGTAATGGCAGAAAGTTCAATAGGTACTTGTAAAACTGAAATATCTATTTTTAAACGCTGCGTGTTGTCCTGGTGCTCCCGCCTCCACAGTCAAAATGAGGCGAGATACACACTGATGGTGGAGACCTTTAAATGGCAGTGGGCTAACTGTGTGTGGGTTCAGCTGGTCACACTGTATCCATCTGCTCCCGGGTCAGAGTTCCTCTTTGGGTTACAGTTCGGCCACAGGTCACCCTCTTGCCCACAATTGATGCCGCACTGACTCCAGCTCTTTCTTTCACAATACTTTGCCTCGTTAGTCAGAAGCAGCAGGTGCTGTTTGACGTCAAAGTCCGGCCGATTCTTTCGCCCCTGTGCCCTTTTTAAAGAGACTGCACACAGTCTGCATGGACGGCTCCGAGTCTGTGCCTTCCAGATCTGCAGTGGTAAAAAACCATCTGGTAGGTTTTATTCTGGATGTAGCTAAAGGGCAGTACGCAGGGTGAAAAGGAGGTGAACTGCTGTTCTTTCAGTTTACAGAGAAACCCTCTTAAGCCAGGCACCCACTAGATGATAGGAGGGCCGATTTGTAAAGCCAAGAGAGTTTTCAGAAAAAAGCACATCCGCACGAGGAGCGGATGGACAGATGGAGCATTACCCAGAGCTGACGACACACACCCCTGGTTAACTGCTCCTGATCTGACCGTGTTGGGGGGTCACACCCATCGTTATCCAGCATATCTGATACAGTGTTTTGCTGTCGGTCACTCCGGTTGACGAAAAGACGGAAATTACAGTTGGATAATGTGAGATTTCATTTGTCCTCACACAGGGTCAGATATGGCTGTAAAATGAAAATCTCTATCTGATGGCTTTAAATGAAATATAGTGCTGTTGACAGAAGAACACGAGATTAATCTCTGCGTAGATCGGCCAGCACATAAATGGAAAGAGAAATTCTCTTCACGATGTTTTTCATTTTATAGAACGAAACATACATTTTTTAACCTACGGTGCATAAAATACAGAAGCTGAGGGCCCGTTTGGTCTGTAAGCAGAGATCTGAACTGGTGCGAGCCAGCCTGTCATCTTCCATTTACTTCACTGGCGCCTTTTTGTGTCACGTTGCAGATCAGAAAAGACAGATTCTTGTGGATTTCTAAATTGCTGTCATTCATGTGTGTCTCGTGGATAGACGTCGTCCTCATCAGAATAAATCTCTCACCCATTCCTTCTCACATAATCAGCTTTTCCACTTCTCTGCTCAATGGTCCGGTCCATTTTGGATTGCAAAAGATAACATACACACACACACACACACACACACACACGTCTTTGAGAGAAAGAACTCAGATACACTGAGGGCAGACTCTCTGGACATTATCTGCTCTATAGAGATGAAAAATTGTCTACTCTGTAAACACAGCACATCCACACCATCATTAAAGCTGCAGTTTAACATCGTTGTGTATTTTTTATTCACAGAAACGGTTCGAGCGATGACCCATGTGATAAACCAAGGCATGGCTATGTACTGGGGAACATCCCGCTGGAGCCCGATGGAGATAATGGTGAGAGTTAGTTTATCTGTGTAGAAGACTGTTCAAAGAAAATCAGCGATACACAAGAGGTAGTTTTTCAGAAGTATGATTTCCAATGTAGCTTTAAGATTTTCATATTTTATTAGAAGGAAGAAAAGTGTAATCTCTCCCGTTGCCTTCAGGAGTCTAATCTTGTTTCCTCCGTGCCTTCTTGTAGGAAGCGTACTCGGTGGCGCGGCAGTTCAACCAGATTCCCCCCATCTGTGAGCAGGCTGAGTACCACATGTTCCAGAGAGAGAAGGTGGAGGTGCAGCTACCTGAGCTCTTCCATAAGATAGGTGAGTAGTCACGGATTTGTGGCTTTGCATGGATTATTAGATGAAGTCTTCTCTCTTGTACAGAAGGGACAGAACGAATATCCTGCAAAATACTGGACACAGAATGAAATCATTTCCTCAAAACTGACCGACACTAGAAGATCAGGGTTCATCATCATCATAGTGGTAAAAAGACAGGAGGGGTTTTCAACCAACATGAATATATAAAACCCCATCAGTTCTCATTTTAGGCAGTTAATTCTCAGTGGTTGTGACATTGTGTCACTGTCCATCTAAAACTACAGCACAGGAACCAAATTTGAGGTTGTCAAGTTGTCATATCAACAATTGGCAGTCAGAAGCTTTACTGGCAGCTGAGAGAAGATGAGTCTTCTCTGACATTGCAGATTGTCTTAAATCAGCTACTGTTTTTTTTTTTTTTCTTTTTTCATTTTGCACGAACATATCATTTAAAATAGTATGAACAATCATTATGATTGGGATGTGCGAAGGGGAGGTACAGTATGAATCCCAAAAGGGCTTATATGAAAACCAAATTTGTTACAAGTAAAGACGAGAAAATAAGGAATAATTAAATGATAATGAGTAAATAAGTAGAGAAAAGTCAGTGAATATAGTTTCAGTTTCAGTTTAGTTTATTTGAAAAGGGACAATGCACATTAATAAACATTGTATAAAAAACACATGTAAATGCACCCGAATTAGCTTAAGAAGCTAGTTTTCATCGACTGTCCCTCTGCCAGATTGTACAAGGCAACCCTTAAAAGAACAACATGGAATAGAATATTGTACCACATAGGGTAGAACACATACACATCCTAACTGTCCGTAAATACATACATAATAAATACACATTTGGACAACAACAAGGTGATGCGTGTCCACGTTAATAAATACACATTTGGTCAACAATAACAACATTAGTGCTCACATCTTTGGCTGTCTACAAGTTCTTAACATTTGCTTGGAATGAGAGATTCTCTCATTGATTGTGGCACTGTGATCCATTGATGTGAGGCTTTGAATGAGAATACAGCCTGGCTGAATGTGGTGTTCCTTAACGGGATAGGAAAGAAAGGAAAAATACATACATGAATGAATAATGCAAATCAATAATGACACATGTAACATGACAATAAATAAACAACATAATTATAGATGTCTTATTATGAGAGGAAGAATCAGATCACACGGATTAAAACTCACACAGAGATGTAGCTCACCTTTTTCTTCCAAAGACCAAATTTTATGTCATCATACTGTAATCCATGGTGTTTGAGCGGTAATGATGAGTGTACATGTTTTTTCTCAGGTGTGGGGGCCATGACATGGTCGCCTCTGGCCTGTGGGATCATCTCAGGGAAATACGACGGCAGGGTGCCTCCCTACTCGCGGGCCTCTCTGAAGGTAGACCACACTCTCCCTCTCTCTTTATCCCACTCTGATCATTGGTGCTGGTGTTTTGCCGTTGTGCCCCCCCCCCCACTACTCCTCCCTTTACTGGTTGCTGGTTGTTTGTTTGCTCATTGTGTGTTTGTGTCTTTCAGGTTGTGTAACTCTGTGCAACATCGCATATATCTGTGTGTTTTCAGTGCCATGTTGACGCCATGCACTGTGTGCCTCTTCATAAGCAGTGTCGTCCAACACTGTTTGCCAGCTGGTGTCATCTTAACGCACATGAGCCACACGATACATGTGCACAGCTATGCATTCACACAGAGACCATGACAGTACCAGCATGCGTGCACATTAGCATATCGTTTAGCCATGATGTGTATGTAACAAGACTTTTTTTTATTTTTTTTTATAAACTGAAACTAAATAATCATATTAGTAGGTGAATCCCGGAGCAGCGCAGCTCAGTCAGTTATTCCAGACGACTCGTATGTGACCTAGAATCAATCAAAGACTTGTTTTGCTCGCAGCAGGGAACAAAACGGTCACATTTAACCAAACATTAATGAGGAGGATGATTTAGTTCAGTGAGCACTCAGAAACCCAGAGGAACATTTCTCTTTAAAGTGACAGATGAACTCAGGGAGTGTGCGGAAACGTAGATGGATCAGACATGACACACTTCCCACTCAGCCAAATTACTTTCATTTTATCATAAACAAGATTTTGGCATTTCTCATCATGACCTTTAAACATAAAAATAAACCCACTGCAACGACCTGTCCCTGTGCTGGAGTGGCATGTTGTGGTGTATCTGTGGACTGTGTGTCAGTGACTGTGGAGTACAGTAGACCTCTCCTGGTTCATGAAACTAGCTCTCCATCTTGGTGTTGTGCAGTAACTTTGGCAACGTGTGTGGAATGTGCTGCTTCGTGTTTGGTTCAGTGTTGCCTGTGGATGTTTGTGGTCTTTGGCTCTTAAACCTAGTGATACAGTAATTCCTTCTGGTGCTAATAATGTGCTAGTTATAGCATGGTGGTACAGTGTAATTCCTGACCTTTGATTATCCTTATTTCTCACATCACGATGTAAAAATAAGACATAATTTAATCAACTACAGTGATAGATTTCTTTTTCTATTGTGTCTTTGAAATGCTGCTATAATGAAGTGATTACTGAGTTATTTCCCAGTGTAGCTGGAGATGTGTTCCTGGCTGAGGTGTAGACGGTCAGGAGACAGTCACGTGTTTAAAAACAGGCCCTGGTGACACGGGAGCTGCTGCAGCGGCGCCGTGTGAGCAGGGCTGTGTTTTTGAGCAGGTGTGCTGTGTTTTTGACAACAGGGTTACCAGTGGTTGAAGGACAAGATCCTGAGTGAGGAGGGCCGGCGTCAGCAGGCGAAGTTGAAAGAGCTGCAGGCAATCGCGGAGCGGCTGGGCTGCACTCTGCCCCAACTCGCCATCGGTACGCAGATACACTCTGCCGCTCTCTCTCTTTCTGTCTGTCTGTCCGTCCCTCTCCCTCGGACGGGCCGAGGCCAGCGCCTTCGCTGCTCTCTCGGTTGATTGTTGTTGTGCTGTGTTGTGCTGTGTGTGTGTGTGTGTGTGTGTGTGTCTGTGCTGTACCGGTAAGTGCTAGAGTATTTAATTAGAAAATAATAAGACCAAACTGAAGCAAGAAAAGAGACATTTAAAAACAGTGTAAGATAAAAGAACATAAACTCATATACAACCTCTCTCCCCTCCCTCAGGAGCCAATAGGAGGAGCAGTAACATTAGCTCTAAGATTCGGCATAGTGACGATAGTGATCCTTTAACATTTGGAAAGCAGATGTGTTTACAGTACTGTATGTGCGTATATGCAGGCGTGTGGTGTTAACATGTATTTAACAGTTTCCGGTGTCAGCATTAAAATAGCATCCCAGACATAAATCCAGTGAACGACCCGTATCGATTCACTGTCGGGCAGGAAAGTGAGAATGTGCAAACCCCAAAGACGCACGCTCCTGCGAGAGCAGTTAAAGCGTCAGTCTTGAGGGACGCGGCGAGTAAATCTGGGACTCTGGTCTCATATCTCAGTTCAGATCACAGCAGATTTTTCACCCACGCAGTAATGCAGTGTCATAGATTAGGTTTCACGGCCCATTAGTGGACTCCCTCATCCCTCCCAATTACCATAAATCCTTCCAGCGCTCCTGAAGGGAACACAAGAGATTTATATCTCTGGAGCTGCAGTCCTCCACTCTGCATTGTGCCACTACAGTATTGAATAAAGTATATAGCAGTGATGGACTCCCTCCTGCCTCCGGCTGGCTGCTGAGCCCGGAGCAGCCGGAGCAAGTGGTTAACTCTGGGATCAGACAGCAGCGAGTGGGAGAAGAGAGTTCATAAATGTTGTATCTCAGTTTCCTGAGGGAAGGTCGACTTCTCCCTCCGTCTGCTGGACGACCTTCAGCTCTTGTCTTTTTTGGCCTTATGCTCATGTTGGTGGGAGATTTGTGTAGAGTCATAAATCCCACTGTGTTTACAGCAAAGTCTCCATCCCCTTATACCATAATCTGTTTATCATGTACATTCTGCTCAATTGCTAAAGCATGCAGTTGTATTGCATAATACAACTCACAATATACGTTATAATAACACCACATCAAATAGAAACGGCTTTTGTGTTGGAGTCTTTAGAGAGATCAGCAACGAAAGCACATTCATGATATTCAGAGTGCAGCACTCTGTAGATAATATGTCTATTTGAGGTATTTAGTTTTTATTTGACTAAATATTTTAATTTTTATTCCACATCGTAAGATTTAACACACAAACCTTTGACCATGTAATGGTTTAAAAATGCTCACTACACGTTCTCACTACACATTTTCACTACACATTCATTAGTAATGGTGGTAGCGTCAAAGAGATTTATTAATTGAAAGGACATTAATCTGTAACCACTCTAGGTATTGATTACTAGTCTTTTAGGTGATTTTTTTTTTTTTGAAACCAAAAATGATTTTGGTCAAATCTGCCTCTGTGAAACTGGGATAGACATTTTCCACTATTATACTCTACTATAATACTGTAAGTCATCAAAAAATAATTTCCAGAATAACCAATAGTCTTAATAATTGTTGGTTTCAGCCCTTGGAAAACAACATTCTGATGCACAATGAGTGCTTTTATCATTTTCCCTCTGAACCTCTACTTGTTCAGTATTTCTATGATGTGGTCTTAGCGCTTGAGTGCAGCATCTGAATGTTTGCTCTGCACCGGGAGGCTTTGAGTGTGAAGGTTTTTAACAGGAAGTTTTGCAGTAGCTTTGATGTTTTATCAGGTTTTTGTAAAAGCATAAAATGTCATTTACTGTGTTGAAAGAACATCAGAGTGGTGTGAGTCTGTGCTTTGTGTGTGTGTGTGTGTGTGTGTGTGGCTCCAGAGATGTTGTACTGCATGTCTGGATGGGATGTTGTGTGTATGTGTGTGTGTGTCCATATAGCCATGCTGGGAGTGTCATTGCTGTTTACTGGTTTCCTGCAGCGTGGTGCCTACGGAACGAGGGGGTGAGCTCCGTCCTTTTAGGGGCGTCCAACACCGACCAGCTGATGGAAAACATAGGAGCGATACAGGTGAGGCTACAGAATGAAATGTGTGTGTGTGCGTGTGTGTGTTGTCCTGCAGAGCAAATCAGCGGTTTAATTTGTGAAAATGTGACCTGACCTGTTTCATCAGGCCCGTATCCGTGGCTCACAGTCCGTAACAGCAGCCTCGTCTCCTGGGCACGGCTCGGCCTCATGGGCAGTTTGTTGCTGCACGCTTGGGTGCTTTACTGTACCGAGTTAATAAGGTCAGCGGCGTATCAGTTGCCAGGGGGATTGGAGGCAAGCTTATGGCCACTTCTCTCCCTCCTGATAAGATGCACTCTTCTAATGGGGTTTTCAGAGCGGTGGGGGTCTGCGCTCTCTTCTCACATTATGTCTGGCCCGCAGTAAAGAGCATTGCTACACTTCCTCCGTCCTGGTGCTTTGTGTACACCGGGTGTGCGTGCGGAGTGCGGACACATTAGTGTGCTGGGTGTGTGTGTGTGCGCGCCATACGTTTCCTCTCCCCTAGCACATTTGATATTTCGGTTTTGAAATGCTATGCTCACATTTCCCCAGGGCGATGCAGTTTTCCTTTTTACTGGGAATTTTACAGCACAGACCTGAAATAGAAACACTCCCTGAGCTGAATAGAACGTCCAAATAATACTTTATTTTTCTTTTCAGTGCAGCATTCGTTTCATGGCTGCTCTGTGGAAGAGACTGAATTACACAACAAATTATCTTCTATTTTACATTTTCCACATGGGAATAGTTTGCATTTATTTACATCATTTAAAAAAATGTAAACCATTTTTCTGGACTGTGTAATTATACAACACACATGCATTTATATGTCTTCTGATTTTGATCTTTCTTTTGGGTCAATGAAAAAGATTCAAAATCGATTTAAATTTACCTGTGAAATGAGCTCATGAGCTAAAAAGTTAATGGGGAGATGATGTGCTCTCTTTTTGTTTGGATACAAAACCTGAAGCTAAAGACTAAAACAGTCTGAATCACCAGATAGAATGAACAATGTCAAGTTAACCTCAAGTAACCCAACATTAAAATCTCTTAAGTGATGTAATGCATCAGTGATTCACAGTATGACAGATCAGGGACATTTAGCTGTATAAAGAATACTTATACTGTATACCTCAGTTTAAATGTAGTACTGCGTCTGAAGACGTCTTCCTCTGCTTGAGAGAAGTGATTTAGACTCACATGATCTGTTTAACATGACTCATATTCACTGTTTCTATACAGACTGAACCTGTAGATCATGAATAGTACTATTCTGTGTTTGCCAGATTTTAGTTGCTTGTTGTATTGGAGGCGTTGGAAACAGCACCGTCTTTGGTTAGAGGCCAAAATGGTGGTGACAGCTCCAAAAAATACATTTCAAGTCGCTCCTGAGCGCTATCTAGAGGTTGAGATGTGAAATGTGAGGATTTAAACGAGCACTGAGAGGAAATAATATAATAACAATAGCTTTATTTACATAGCACCTTTAAAAACACAGGTTCACAAAGTGCTTGAGAAAACAACATAAGTATATGAGACGAGTCACAAAAGTGCATGACAAGACACATAAGAGACCAGCATGTGATTCATCTTCAAGTGCCATAAAACCATAAGAGATGGGCCGCCCAGGCAATAAAGCAACACAGGCAATACAAGAACCCAACAACAAATTGAGACCAGGAGGACTCCAATTCAAATGCAGGATGCAGTTAATTAGATCAAATAATAATAAAAGGAGATAAGATGAGATATGATAAGATAAGAAAAGATTGGATAAAACAGTTGAAACAGAAGAAGGCATTAAAATAAAGCTAAGAGCGTCTGAGTAAATCTCTGAGATAAATTAGGGCAATGGTTAAGGGCATGACAGTGAATCTGAAAGATGTAAAAGAGAAAATGTTCATTGGTCTGTTTCGCTCTCCCATCACAGGTTCTTCCGAAGCTGTCGTCCTCCATCACACACGAGGTGGACAGCATCCTGGGGAACAAGCCGTACAGTAAAAAGGACTACCGCTCCTAACGCGCAGCACGGCCCCGCCCGGCAGGGCTGCACCGGCCTGCAGCCGCAGCGCCCCACCTTTGCCTGATCCTCTGTTTGCTTGAGCTTTTACTGAGTGAGACCCTGGCGCATGAGTCTGGCCACACCAAGGCCACCCAGGGCACCTCACTTAGAGTTACAGGGATAAGATAAGAAGAGGGGGAAAAAATACAGTCACCTCCACAGGAAAGGAAGGGATTGACAAAGAAAGACAAAAAGTGGAAGAGGGATATGCGCTCATACTTAAATCAGTTATACTTTCAATTCAGCTGAACGTATTTTAAAACCATAGAGAAAAATACCTTTTTAAAAAAAAAAAAAAAAATAATAATAATAATAATAAGCACACGCTTGCTTGGCAGCCAGAATCCTTTTTCTTTTCTGCTTTTTTCTAAAACTGAATGCAACTAAAAGGAAGATGAAGTTCATAGTGGATGAATAGACGAGAACTACCCTGTTGCACATGTACCATAGCCATGCATTTGTCCCTCAGACGTTCTGTTTCAGTGTACTGTACGAGTCCGTCACGGCTTCTCTGAGAGAATTTGTTTGTGTTGTCGACATTATCGGTGTACGAGCCTCCTCGCGGGCTCCAACAAGCAGCACTTTAGTCTGAGGAGGGAGAGGATGGGTATTACAGTAGTCTTATCTCACAGCCATTGCACTAGAATCACGCAGCCTCCTGATGACTCCCCTCTCCCCGTCCTCCCACTGTGTCTTCAATGGCAGTGTATTTGTCCAGCCCCCCCATGCTCTGACACTACTGCTGTCCAAGCGTGGCGGTCGAGTCCCGCGTCCCACGGTGGGGCCGGGAGGACGAGGGTCCCCCCCCCCCCCCCCCGCCTCTGTCCTCTCTGCAGGCCTGAGCGCTCATTGGACAGGAAGTGGTCATATCAGCGCCGGCTCCACTTCCCCTCACGGAAACTTCTCCTTGATCCAATTCTGTTCAAGTATTTTGCCTTATTTACAGTTGCATCAGAGCTGCGGCGTAGACAAACATCTTGCAGCTGCCCCCACCCTTTACCCCCCCTCCCTTTTTTTTTGCCCCACCGGTCCCGTGTATCCATGACGCGTGGGAACACCCACCGGTGGACGTGTGGCGTTGGTGGTGGAGGAAGAGGAGGCGTTTCCAGTTAATCAGCGAGTGGCAGCAGCTCAGGGAACGGAGCAGGTGGTTGTAGTCGTGTGTTGGCGTGCACGTGGTCAGGAGGTTGTATTTACTCTTTGTCTGTCTTTCTTTCATGTCGTGGACCGCCGGCGAGGACCAGCGGCGTTTTAGCGTGGCTCGAGCCAAAGATCTTCTTCTTCTTCTTCTCTCTTTGACGACACATCTCGAGTGTTTCACTCTCACTTCCTGCAAGATTATAGGACTCATCTTGACGCATGTGCTGTCCAGCTTGTTATCTATGGTACAGACTTTTACTCCACATATATCTTTATCGACCATGCTGTTATACTAGTTAACAAATGTCCTTCATATACAGAATGCATAGTAACAAATAAATACTTTAGGATCATAAGGTTCGTTTCAAGCACCGTACGACTTGAGGCGTGTCAGAAGTATTATTGCAGAATTTGACGCCACCCTGTATCATCGTTTCTCCTTCGGGTGCTCTCTTACTGTGATTTAAAGCACAAGTGGATAGCATGTGATTCATCTTCAAAGCATGGACTCTTCACCCACCCAGCCTACGGGTCCTACGGGGACGGGCGGCGTGACGCTGCTCCCCTTACTAACACGTGTAGATAACGATCTTTACTAACCGCTCAAACTTACAGATTCTTAGCAGAAAAAAAAAAACTGAAATAAGAAAAACTGTCACACTAGTGCGAGTGATGATACGAATGAGACGTAGGTGCTTCTCACTTTAAGTGGAGGGAGGGAGGGAGGAAGGGAGGGAGGGAGGGGGGCAATCAAAGCAAGTGTCACTGTGTGTGGATGAGCTTCACAGTCTGCTCCTCTGTGATTTTCAACAACAGTGAAGTGATTTTCATGTCTCTGCTGTTGGGTCTTGTGTGTGGGGAGGGGAGGGAGGGGAGGGGGGGCAACTGAACTAACTCCTCGCTTTAGTCCGTTACGTTAGTTGATCCCTGTACACGTTTGGTTTGCTGTGTCTTGTATGTCTGAGTGAGTTCAACTGGCGCAAGCTGATGCTGTTTTCTGAGAAGAAGAAAAAAACTAAACTAAACAAGAAAAGAACAATTAGTTGATTTAGTCTGTGGAGTTCTGTGTCTTAATATTTTCATCTGCCGACAGTGGAGGGGAATTTTTTGAGACTTGAAAGACAAAACAAGTTCGACAGTTTGGGAAATGCATTTATTTGCCTTCTCGCCGTGAGTCAGATGAGACACTCACTCTCATGTCTGTCAGCCAGCAGCTAACTTAGCTTAGCATCAAGACCTGACACAGGGAAAGCCCAAAGGCTCCAGAATTCACCAGATCAGAAATTTATTTTCAACTCAGTCTCATAATGATCCAAGTTGGACCACTCGCACTTTTTGTTAGGAGCAGATAATGTGCTCCACCAACAACTTTGCCAAAAAATAAATAAAAACCATGCATTTCTACTGTTCTCTGTAGGGAAGAGTGAGAAATGTTCATTAGAGGAACCAAAGGTGTTCACTGTGCCCAGGGTGTTAATACATCCTGGATCTACTCGTTGTTCTGTTTATTCTATTGATGCTGGAAACCGCCTGTAGATGGTGTTAGTCATCTCATCCACTCTGGCTGTGAGTTTGACTGGGTATCGTTATTTACCATCGTGCAGTGGACACATTACAGAGGAAAATGACATTAGGAGGATTGTGTTCTGTTCACGTTGCCCACAGACTCACTGAGCAGAACTTTTTATGCAAAAATTACACAACCATTACAGAAGGGATCTCCTGTGGTTTCAAAACGAGGTTCATTTTTAGTTCCATCTGCATGAATATTCATGGTTAGAGCACTGCATCTTGGACGGAGGAGGACTCTGTTTCCCCTCATCTGTGCGGTTTTTTTTTTTTTTGCACAGAAGAGATAGGATGTGTTAACCGAGCTGTTTCCCTCTGTCCGGTCTCTCTGCTCAGTTTGCTGCTGGATGAGCTTCACGGGGAGCAGACAGGAGATCGATCCCGCTCTAACCGGCTTTCAGCCAGAAAGTAAATACGCACATTTCCCAAAATGTGGAACTTCTGCTTTAAATGATATCGCTGTGCATTTAGCTGGACCATCAGTGTTGTTCCACACTGTGCTGTTTACAGGTGAACGCATAATGTAGAAATAACCGGTGATGTTTGGAGGTTAGAGAAACGAGTGCTTTAAGTGAAGTGGTCCTAGTTTCATTAGATGTGCTGTTCTAACATAGTAATGACCATGAAACCAGACCCACAGGTGGACAGAGCTTATTTTGCAGAAGGTTCTAGGTTATACAGAGAATATATTTTTATGTTTTAGCCTTTGATGCAGTAGAGAGAATTAAAAGAACTGTTTTTATTTTTGTCATCATGCTGCATTTTCCTATCTGTATTGTATCAGTTTTAAGACTGACAAAAAAGAAGCAATTTCTTTGTGTTGTGTATGCATTATGAGGAACGCTCTGAAGTGAATGGGACAGTGGACTGAATTCACTCTGAAGACGACATGTAGTGTGCGCCTGGTATCTCCTGTACATAGTTTGACCTTTGTATATATTTCTGGTTGTGATCACCTCTGCCTTTTCTCTTCTCTTTTTTTTTTATTTCTTTTTTGCAGGCGTTGCTATCTGCACTGTGCTTGAATCTGAAATTTAGACAGGATGTACAGCTTCGATCTTCAATGAAAATGAAATAATGATAAAATAAGAATGGTAAACAAACCTTTGTGTCTGTCTTTATTCGTATTCATGTGTAAAAAAACAAAACAAAACAAAAAACATTCTGGCTTGTAGATTTGGCAGAGCAGCAATGTCTCTTTAATCCAGTGGAAAACAAAAGATGCATTTTTTTTTTAATTTGCAGTATATTCAACTGTGTTAAATATAAATATGAAGCAATTTATACACAAATCAATTCCAAAGCTAGCTGTGTAATCTTAACAGATAGCTGGAATTACAATATATATCACTTAAGGCTTAAGTCAACAGGAATGTGCTTTACTGTGATATGATACTATTAAACATCTTAAGTTCAGTAAAGCACCGTAGCACCATTGGACTGAGGGTAGTACTTCATTTTGTATAGACTGAAAAACAACTCCGGCAGTACTGGCAAGTAATGTGATATTGTTTCGTCACATCCAGCACTATCACCTACTTCCTTACAAAAAGATTATGTTATATACAGTACCCGCAAAAGGCATTTTGAGGACAACACAAATACCAAAAGTGCAGTAAATGCAATGGTAATCTCCTGACACTGCACTCTCAGGATGTGGGTTTTGAGGCGTATGTCTTATCCTGAAGAGTAAAGGTGGTGTTTGATTTTTTCTTTTTCCTTTTACAGCGGTGTTTCACTCTGAGCACAAAGACACGTTGCGCTGGTGACAGGTCCGACTGACGCCACAGGCTCAGACAGTTCAAAGGACACTTTGGCACACGGAAAAAGAAATAAAAAAATAAATCCAGCTCGGGTTCAAACATGGAGCTGCAGTTCTCCTCGGAGAGTCTTTTTTTGTCTCCATGAAGATCCTCCAGCTGCTACAACATCCTGTTACAAACTTTCACTCACTTGAGTCACTTCAGTAAAGAATTTGCTCGTCTGTCCCAGTTTCAGTTGGAGTCTTCCAGCTAGACGGAGCTGCTATAATGAGTTGTTGTGCTCCGAGTCTCCTCTGCTGCTCCCATAGGTGAGGCGAGGAGGTCCACCTGAGGGAAACACACACAGAGCTCAGAGTCCAGCTCGGAAAATGCACGACATTCATACACCGAGGAGGGGGGAAAAAATGCAGCCTCGGCACTTCTGCCCCCAAAACAAAGACACCAACTGAACGCTGTCAGCACTTTAACTAGTTATTTACTCTATTCCACAGTCAGCGAAAATGTCACTTCCGCTCAGACGGCAGGTGACAAGCTCCGCTGCCTCTCAAGTCAATGTGGAGGCGATCGAGTGTGACGATTGTTCAGACAGCAGGGATGAACGGTGTGTTAGTCATTAATGTACCTTCCTGACAGGACAGTCCGATCCAGCTGTGCAGGCAGCTGCAGCGGCCGTTGCGTCGGTCGCACTGGGCCCCGTTCTGGCACTCGCAGGTCTCGGTGCAGTCGGGCCCGAAGCGATTAGCTCTGCAGACTGAGACAACACACAGAGAAGGAGATGAATTAAACTACACAGTGGTGGATGTGCTGTCGAGAGACATTCAGGCACTTTATTCATATTTAGTTATTGCATTTTTGTCCTGGCACTTATTTAACTACCCTTCACTGATGTGTTTCTGCACGACTCACCAAGTCAGAGGGACTTCTTAGACTCAATCAAATGTTAAATATAAAATGAATGGGTCAGAGCAGATTATGACAAATAATCTTAAAGATTAAAATTCTACTAAATAAACATCAGTGTCTTTTGATTATTGTCATTTGATGCATTTTTGTAGATGAAGCTCTATAACAGTAAAGATGAACACCACCTCAACCAGTTCCACCAGTATAATTAGGCCTGTCACAATTATAAAATAATCACTTGATCACAATCATTTTGCATAATCGTTCAAATCGTTTCCATTCATCTGTATAATAACAGCTGGATGGAATTTAATGACATCATCATGTTGCACCGCCTTCTTCTTCTATGGTTTATTGACACGAGTGGAGTTCCACTAACTATTTATATCTCCAGGTGCTTCATTTCTCATTTTCAACAACCGCATGATGAGCATCTATTGATATTAGTATCATATAGTTGCAAAGCCAATAAATGTCTCTTCGTCTTTATAAGGTGCCTGTGTGTATTATTAAACTATGTTTAGGCTTGTACTATAAGTTATATAAAATGGTCAGAAAAAGTAAATTAAATCGTTAAAGGGATAGTTCAACATTTTTGGCAGATTGGTCCATTGCCATAATCTCTATAGTCATATCAGTAGGTTCATTACCTTTAATTAAAAACAGCGGAGCAGAGCCGTGAGTTGTTCAGAGCTACGCTACGAAGGCTAATGGGATTTCTTGGTTTCCCTCATCAAACTCATCAAATACACAATCCAACAACTCCAAACGCTCTGGTGGACAAGTTGTGTCCTGCACATTCACCACGCTATGAGATAATAACAGAACGTTACGAGACGGAGTTGTTTTCGAGGTAAATTCATGCAAAACCACTGATGCGCATTGCCTTCAGGGACTCTGTCTCATAACAGCTCTGCTCCACTGTTCTAAAAATAGCTTGCACTGATAATTAAAGGCAACAAACCTACTCCTCAAACTATAGGGATTATGGCAATAGGCCAATTTGCCAAAATGTTGAACTATCCCTTTAATCGCAATTATTTGTTTAGCAATTAATCGTCAACTAAAGTTTCATTATTGTGACAGACCTAATATAAGTGTAATACTTTCTGCAGAGACTTGAAGTGGCTCGGTGCCTCTCTAATGATTCTAGTTCGACAGAAATCTAAAATACTGGAGAACAGTGTGATTCATCTAAACTGTATAAACTTGGATCACACTGGTCTGCACTTTGCTGTGTGTGTTGTCAATGTTAGAGAAACACTGAGGATCACCGATGTCACATCTGGACCCAGTCTTCCCCGAGGAGCAGAGGCATCTTCCGGTCACATGATCACACGGGGCGCCGTCCTCACAGTCACAGACCTTGGCACAGCCCTGACCGAAGGTTCCCTGTTCGCACACTGAGGGACATGAGGCCGATTTTTAGTATAAGGGTAAATTAGACACAAACTGTCAGTAATCCAATTATTCTACTGGGGGTTATCAGCAGTAATTAGACTGACCTCTGCCGCAGCGGCCTCCATAATATCCTGGAGGACAGATACAGAGGCCCGACGCGGGGTGACAGGAGGCTCCGTTCATACAGTCGCACTGCAGCTGGCACAGTGGGCCGTGGAGACCAGGAGGACAGGCTGAGGACCAGACAGTCAGGGATCCAGAGTTAAAGTCGACCTTTATGCTTTGAAATGTTCTCAGTGGATTAAAGTATAAAAAGTATAAACCTCAGAGTTTAACTTTAACGTCTCAAAAGTAGAGCTTTAACTTCAAAGACTCCATTATAGTCACAGTCAGATCCTTGTGTATTTATGTATCATAATGATTCTGAGCCACTCACTCTGTCAGTGCTGCTCATTTATTACTACTGAATTCTTAAATCCTTAGATTTCAGAGTTTTCCAAAACTGGGGGATGTAGTTTTTTTTTTTTTTTAGCAAATTTAGCTTAAACTGGAGTAAACAGTGCATGTGTTGGAGACTATTTTCCACTCTGGATACCAGTGGGTACTTAACAGCATTATTTGTTGTTCACCCTGCACCTGCAAAGAATCAGATTTCCTTTGAAGGAGAATGATTAAAGAAGATTAAGATTAAAGAAGTCCAGATCAACCCTCTCTCTTCAGTTCTTAGAGGATCCCTCCCCAAAGTCTCTGTTTGGCTTCTTCTTCACTATGTGGGTTCATCAGGCTCTTTAATAATCTTCAATAAAATATCCGTTGTGCTGTGTCACAAGTAGAGCAAGCAGCAGCAGGAGGGTGTGTGTGTGTGTGGGATCAACTCAAAATAAACTGCAGATCCTGCTCATCACATTGAAGGAACATGTCGTCTAGAGCAATAGTTTTAATACCAATAGTGGAGGGACAGGCTATAACACACAATACCTGGTCAATTAACCAATAATATAATCAATATGGATCAATTCAGTGTTTCAGGTCTCACCATGTTCACATAGATGTCCGTAGTAGCCTGGACCACACTGACACGTCCCCGTCACTCTGTCACAGGTACCATTATTCTGACAGTTACATTTCAGCTGGCAGTTGGCACCAAATCTTCCCGCAGGGCATTCTGGGAAACAGGGAACAAAAAAATGATATTCCTGACTTGAGAATTACCCTGTGTTTAGATTCAGCCTGCCACAGCAGACGGGATAATCTGATGCAACACAGAAGTGGTTGCAGAGTGGACAGTGGATGTGGTCAGTGGTCACCTGTGTGGCAGTGCTCTCCGGTCCAGCCCAGACCGCAGGTACAGTTCCCGCTCGCAGGGTCACACACTCCTCCGTTACTGCAGTTACAACGCTGGACACAGTCGGCTCCAAACCAGCCTGGGGGACAGCCTGGGCCCAGACACACACACAAACACACACACACCATAATAAAGGTAAACTTGTCTCGTCAAGAAACTTGTCTTGGGCACCACATCCATCACAATTAAAATACATCATAATACATACCGGTAGAACATATCAGTAAGAACACATGGCAATCTCAGTATACCAACTCATGATTCTAATGTAGTTGCGATAAAAAATAAAAGTAAAAAATAATCAGAATATACAACAATATAATCTCAAAGTGCTGCTCGAGGTTTAAGGAGGGGAGTCATAAAGTGCTGTTGCTTTTGTTTCCATTCAGTAACTTAATGGAGACGGGAATAAACGAGTTTTTGTACAGATTCAGTTTGCAACTAGCAATTCTGAGCCGTCGTCTCGTCTGAGGGCAGCCTCTCAAACTCAGGGAGAATATTTTGAATGATCCTACATACATTCTGAACCCAGAGTACAGATTTTTCATACAGACACTGAAGGTAGTTTGAATTACTAGCTCCTTGGATCTTTAATGCTGCTTTGATGACATGCATCAATTTAAGCTTCAGCTGGGCTGACAGATTACTGTACCACATCTGAATGCCATATCTTACTACACTCTCAAAAATACATTTTGACTTTTTACTCCTTAGAATCTTAGCCTTCTTAGAAAACACATCCTCCGTTGTAGTTTGGCACACAGATTTTCCACATGCACGTGCCATGAGAGGGAGCTGTCCTCATTGACATTTGTAGGAGGTGACCTGATTAATACGAACATTTTCAATGAAAACAGGACTGTGGTCACCGATGGACTTTGGATCAAATATGGTTATGATAAATGAAACTGAGGAAAACATCCTGCTTTACTCCAAACCAGCTCAAGATCTGAGGTTCCAGATGTTGCAGATGAAACACATGCAGATTTCAATACAACAGAAAAAACATGCATCGACGTCTCTGCCGACTCACCGTGTCCACAGTCCTCTCCTCTTCGTCCGGGGCTGCACATGCACCGGCCTGTGACGGGGTCGTTCTGGGCTCCGTCTCCACACATCGCCAACAGGCCGCAGTTGACGCCGTAGCGTCCGGCGGGACACGCTGTCAACACACAGACACACACCAGACACCTGTCACCCTGCGCTCTATCACTCATTTTACATATTCAGTGTCACCGTGGCGGCTTCAGACGGACTCACAGATGTTGCAGCGTGCTCCTATAAACCCTGCTGGACAGTCACAGGCTCCAGTGGAGGGGACGCACCTCCCTCCGTTCTTACACTTGCACTCGCGCTCACAGTTGGGACCATAACGCTGCTCCTCACATGCTGGAAATTAACAACAAGCAAGAGTTAGGGGATTTAAAGAGATTTTAATCAACCATTTACTGTAATACTTGTTTATAAATATGGTTTTCTACGTACTTTGGTCACACTTGGGGCCTTGGAAACCCGGGGCGCAGTAACATGATCCAGACACCGGGTGGCAGAGCTGGTTTGTCTCTGAGCACTGACAGACCCCGTTACAGTTCTGTCCAAATGTTCCTGGAAGACAAGCTGAGAGAGACATGTGTCCATCAGCGTCTGTTATCATTTCATTAACGAGTTTATAACGCCATGGGTTTCACAGTGGACGTCGGCAGAGCTGGACAGACATCCGTCCTGCAGGACTCACTCTGCTCGCAGCCGTTCCCAGTGAATCCAGGAGGACATCCACACTCCCCAGAGACGTGGTGGCAGGACGTGCCCTGGGCGCAGCTGCACCGCTGCATGCAGCTCCTCCCATACGCACCCGGCAGGCACGCTGACACAAAACAACAACATCACAGTTCACATGTTAGAGCTCACTGGTCGATGGGTAGAGGAGGTGATGCTACACCTTAAATTACAGCATTAGGTCAAGTCTGGCAGCCTTTTATTTCTTATTTTGAACATGAGTTTCCATTTGCCATCAGCTTGTGACCCCAGCTTGTAGTTCAGACTTGTATATGTGGTATTTTTTGAGTCTTACTGTCTTCTTCTGAATGTTGTGTTGTGTAAATATGAAAAGTCAATAAAAACATTTGTATTATTTATTATACCTCACTGGTGCAACGCACTGACCAGAAACACAACTAAAGGCCTTAAAGGGATAGTTCAACATTTTGGCAAATTGGCCCATTGCCATAATCCCTATAGTCATAGCAGTAGGTTCATTACCTTTATTTGTCAGTGCAAGCTATTTTTAGAACGGCGGAGCAGAGCTGCAAGCTGCTCAGAGCTACGCTACGGAGGCTAATAGGATTTCTTGGTTCCCCTCATCAAACTCATCAAATACACAATCAAACAACTCCAAAACGCTCTTGTGAAAAAGTTGTGACCTGCACATTTACCACGCTATGAGATAATAACGGAGCGTTACGAGACAGAGTTGTTTTCAAGCCAAATTCATGCAAAACCGCTGATGCGCGTTGCCTTCAGGGACAGTTTTTCAGCAAGCAGTCTCTGTATTTGCCTCAAAAACAACTCTGTCTGGTAACGTTCCATTATTATCTCATAGCGTGGTGAATGTGCAGGTCACAACTTGTCCACCAGAGCGTTTTGGAGTTGTTGGATTGTGTATTTGATGAGTTTGATGAGGGAAACCAAGAAATCCCATGAGCCTCCGTAGCATAGCTCTGAGCAGCTCGTGGCTGTGCCAAAATGTTGAACTATCCCTTTAAAGAGGATGAAAACATAATAAGAGTAGAGAAAAGAGACGGCAGTAGCAGGAGCAAAATTAGAACAGGGAAAAGCTGAACGACAATAAAAAATAAATATATAATCGATCATATTTAGTAAATATCTAATGATGTTCTCTGTGAAAGCCTCATTATTAAAAGAAGCAGACACACTGTGTCCACCAGGGGCTGCATCAGTGTGTGTTGCTGCAGGTTTTACCTTTGTCACAGAGTTTCCCTCTCCACCCTGGAGGACACTGACACTCTCCAGTGATGTGGTGACACGACACGCCGTGCGCACACTGACACCTCTCCTCGCAGCCGGCGCCGAACAGGCCCGAGTCACACGCTGAGCGGAGGAAGGCACAAGTCAGAGGCTCTGATTAACAAAAATACACAGTTCCCACAGTTTCCACACTGCAGCAGCTCCCATGCATGTCAACGTTTCTGCAGGTTCATTAGTTTCGCTTCAGCTGCACAGCAGAGACTCGCTGGCTCACCTTTCTCGCAGCGCTCTCCGATCCAGCCGGCGCCGCAGCTGCACCGTCCGGTCTGTCTGTCACACTGACCGCCGCTCTCGCATTGGCACTGCTGCTGGCAGTCCGCTCCGAACCGACCCACCACGCACTCTGTGTAAACATACGGCAGCATGCATGAGCACAAACACATCGTGTGTGAGAAAGAAAACAGAAACAACATGATGTGAGAAAACAAACATGTGACAGGGGAAACCTGCTCTGTCATTTCTGGAGAAGAGGCAACATGTTTTCTTTTTTCCTCCAATAATTTATAGCCGGACTGCGTCACTTGTAGTCCAACTATAAATAAGGAGTTGGCAGTCAGAGGTAATAGAGAGGGTAAAGACATTCCAACAGGCGGATTAGAGGTTTCCTGAGAAAGGGGGGGGGGGCGGCTGGGCCTGGCATGGAGAGACAAGGAAAGGTTGTAACAGCCTCAGAGGGAGGATAGTGTGTGATGTCGAGCTCAGAGGGAGAACGAGCTGGAATGTCACCGTCGGGTCGGAGGAGACTTTAACAGAGCCTAAACTCTGACTTTAATGTGCTGCCTTAGCTCATTGGTTTCTGCCTCAAGTCTGGTTACGCGCTGGCAGGCTGATGAATTTCCTGGGCACAGTAAAAACAACCACAAGGCCACTGTTGTAAGTGTTTACTTCAGGGTTCAGGTGATGTTATTCTTTTGCATTTGTGTCCAGACTGACCGACATGAGCAGGGCTTTCCAATATCAAGAGGTCCTAGTGGTTTAAGCAGATGGATTAGAAGACGACTGAACCAGAGTTCACGTTAGGGATATTAGCTCCAGTCTATTTTACCATAACATCAAAGTAACTATGGTAACAACAACAATTTTTTGCATATTTTTTTTTCTCGTCACATCCTGTTTAATTACAGCGTGATGAGCTGTGGCTTTTCTCCGTTTGTTCAAATGACCTGACTGGTTTGTTATACGAGTGGATTCAGGAGGGAGAGTGATTTGATAGATCCATGATGAGCTCATCATGGTGAAACCTTAGAGCGCAGTAAATGCACAAACACTGATCCATTCTGTGTTTCTCAGTTGTTTGAGCAATTACACAACACACGCACAACATGACAAGGCGCTCGATTTGGATATAAAAAAATAAAGAGGGGAAGAAAAAAAAAACCCATCAGGGGAATCAAGCACGAGATGCTGCATGTAAGCTGGTTTGCTAAGCAGCAGGTTCTTATTTCTGTTCACTTTGATAATAATAAAAAACACTGCACTCGTCAGATACTGTAAACAGCTGAAATCTGAACAACAAGGTCAAACTGCTGAACACACGACAAATATGAAACATCAGCAGTCAGAAGATAATATTTTTTTTGTTTTTTTTGTTTTTGAGCTTTAAACAAACAGGTTGGATCAATGTGGAGGTAAAGGGTATCAGTTTACAGACTGATCTTGACTTACAAGCGACAAGCATTCAATGTACAGCCAGGAGACTTGAGCTCTCAGATAACTTTGACCAAGGTATCAGACAAGATATTTACTATTTACACAGTGATCATTTATTACTCCATTGGCTTAACTGTTCACATGAATAGAAATTTTGACCAGGGGTGCCCAAACTTTTGTATGCAACTGTATACAGCTGAAGAAAAGTAAGTTGTACAAACTCTTGATGAATCTTCTCAAATGTACATAAAGTAAAAGTGTCAAATTAAAGGGAATGAAAATCTTAAAAGATTCAAGATGTGGAAATAAAAAGGTGCTGATCACATGAAAAAAGGTTCAACTGTAGCTGTCTGGCCGGTGTCTGCTGTTTCCTTGCACCTTCGGCCTTCACCATGTTGGTGTTCCCTGCTCTGAGTGCAGTGTTGTTAGGAATGGCGGCCAAGCGTACAAAAAATACGACCCAAGTTGTAACAAATGAGAATTTTCCTCTGCAGGATCCATCTGAAGGTGGTTTTGTGGTCACACATGTGGAGCCTCAGAGTCTTACCCAGTTCACAGGCCGTGCCCGTCCAGCCACTGGCACACGTGCACTTTCCACTGGTCCTGTCGCAGGTGGCTCCGTTCTGACATAGGCAGCGCTGCCGGCAGTCTGCTCCGTGAAACCCTGCAGGGCATTCTGGGAGAAAAAAACACACACACAGATACACAGGTAGAATTATCTTGTGATCTCTTGTTTACCTGAGGTGTAGGAGATCACTTTGCTCTGTTGTGTAAACTCACCTTCTGTGCAGTTGGGTCCGGTCCAGCCCGGTGTGCACACACACTGCCCACTGGCCGGGTGGCAGATGCCGTTGTTACGGCAGCTACAGGTTTGGTTACATCCTTCGCCATAGAAACCGGTCGGGCAAGCTGCCAGCGGGGGGACAAACAATATGATTACCTCCTCATGAACTCTGCTGATCAAAAGTGGAAATTCCAGGGTGTGGTAAGTGATACAGGCCACGGCATGGGGAACATCAAGTCCCGACTTTCTCATGTGTGACTGGGCCGGGTTTTCCCAAATAGCTCTGAAACCGAGCGTGTTCTTGTCCCAGTGTGAGTCAGCATTAAAAAGACGTTCTCAGCGCTTCATGCTGATCCAGATTTTTTTTTCTTTCTTTCATAAAACTAGAGTGATGCCAACATCTGTCATCTCTCCGAGGACGCGACACTCACTCAGGTTGCAGAACGGACCGATCCAGCCAGAGGGACAGGAACAAACACCACTGACATGGTCACAGCTCCCGCCGTTCAGACACAAACACTTCTCCTGGCAGTCCAGCCCATAGAAACCCTGAGGACACGCTGAGAGACACACAGACACACACACACATACGTAAGGACAAACACTCAAGATAGAAATATCCAGTAGGTGAATCTGTCTTTTCTTTCTTCTCTTACGCTTTTCACAGAAGGTTCCCGTCCATCCCACCTGACAGGTACAGGCTCCGCTCACATGGTCGCACAAAGCCAGGTTGTCACACTGACACCGGTGGCGACAACCGAGACCAAACATACCTGCTGGGCACTCTGAGGAAGTACACACACACACACACACACACACAGAGTTTAGACTGACATGCGAGTCATTTGTCGTTTCAAGAAAGGGTGAGGATGTCAGGTCAAGTTTGGTTAGAAAATGACAAAGCAAAGTCACGGTTAAGACGGAAAGTTCAGGAACAGAAGCTGACAACTTAACCTCAGCACAGGGTTCAGCTGGTACATGTTGTGCTCTCAACTTGACAAGTTTCTAAGGGTCAAGAGTAAACTTTTATTCTCAACTTTTCAGCCAATGAGGATGAGAAATCCTTAAAGGGATAGTTCAACATTTTGGCAAATTGGCCAATTGCCATAATCCCTATAGTTTTAGGAGTAGGTTCGTTACCTTTAATTGTCGGTGCAAGCTATTTTTAGAACGGCGGAGCAGAGCCGCAAGCTGCTCAGAGCTACGCATCGGAGGCTCATGGGATTTCTTGGTTTCCCTCATCAAACTCATCAAATACACAATCCAACAACTCCAAAACGCTCTGGTGGACAAGTTGTGACCTGCACATTCACCACGCTATGAGATAATAACAGAACATTAGCATGTTGCAGTTGTTTTCGAGGCAAATGCAGAGACTGTTTACCCAAAACCGCTGACAGGAACGCGCATCAGTGGTTTTGCCTGAATTTACCTCTAAAACAACTCTGTCTCGTAACGTTCCGTTATTATCTCATAGCGTGGTGAATGTGCAGGTCACAACTTGTCCACCAGAGCGTTTGAGTTGTTGGATTGCGTATTTGATGAGTTTGATGAGGGAAACCAAGAAATCCCATGAGCCTCCGTAGCGTAGCTCTGAGCAGCTCACGGCTCTGCTCCGCCGTTCTAAAAATAGCTTGCACCGACAATTAAAGGTAACAAACCTACTCCTAAAACTATAGGGATTATGGCAATGGGCTAATTTGCCAAAAATGTTGAACTATCCCTTTAAAGTGTTCAAAAATAACAATAGAAAGTTGATCATCTGAATTTCTAAATCAAGAAAAACATAAAAAGTTAATGTGATACAACTGAGAAACTTGTTTTTACGAAGACAACTGAACAAACCAGATCAACTGACGACTATAGTTATGAAAGGAACAAATGAGCATAAAATGCAGCAAAGAACCTGAAGGGAATCAGAAACAAAACTGTATTATTTAGGAGAATATTAAAGCCATCATATGTAAGATTTGAAAGCTTCGCTTTGGCGCCCCCTGGTGGGAGAATTAACCTGGAGAATCACAGCAATACAAACTCAGTAGCTGCACTGATATTTAACAGTTTTTTTCTCTTTACTTAAAAACAAATTCTACATCTTGTGACTTTAAATCATGTCAGAATTAACTTTGATGCAACAGAAAAACTACCGTACTGTCATGGCAGCGCGCTCCGGTGTAGCCGGCCTCACAGTTGCACTGGCCCGTCACAGCATCACAGCTGCCGTCTCCGTTCCTACAGTCGCAGGTTTCTGCACAGTCGGCTCCCCAGTGTCCTGCATCACACGCTGCAGCGCCAACATCACACATGAGAGTCAAACATCATCACATCAATATCAAACCTCCATCAGCAGTTTAGCTCTGGTTTGCAGTAGTAACAGATGTTCACCTTTCCTGCAGTTGTGTCCGGTCCAGCCGGGAGCGCAGGTGCACCGCCCATTCACCGGGTCGCAGCGAGCGTTGTTTTCACACACGCACTTCATCTGGCAGCCTTGACCGAATCGCCCGCTCGGGCACGCTGCACAAGGAAAAAATTATTGAAAGCGTCAGGACTAATCTACCGTGAGAAACTCCACCAGATCGGGCCGAGGAGCACAGCAAGTTCCCATGACAGTTCCTGTTGTGTGCTTCAGCCGTCAAGTCGAGCTCAGAGAGCCAGCGGTTGGTTTAAATGGAATTATATTTGTTCTTCACGGTGAAAACATGTCCGAGGTGGTTTTCTGGCTGCTGGAGGGTTTCAGCTGACGACCACTGAGAAAAAGCGTTCCTCTGTCTTCGAGCATGTTGCTGCCATTTCTTGTCCAAACTGCACCACTGCACGGTCTCCAATATTCCACTGAGCTGTCATCTTCCCAACTGTTTAATGTGTATTGCTATGGAGACTTACCATACTCTACCATTGAAAAAAAGAGCGACCACACAGCAGATACTCACAGTGTTGGCAGAGTTTTCCCATGAATCCTGGAGGGCAGATACAAGTTCCATTATGTTTATCGCACGAGCCGCCGTTCTCGCACGTAGGGCAGGTTTCTGTGCAGCCCGGACCCCAGAATCCCTCCACACACACTGTGAAAGATAAATATTCACATTATTCATCTGCAGCGTGGGTGGTTATTTTTATGGAGCTGTCAGTAACGTGCTGCCACTCACGGTTTTGACAGTGCTTTCCTGACGTTCCTGCAGGACACCTGCATTGTCCTGTCACTTTGTCACACGGCGCTCCGGTGCAGTTGCATGGATGAACGCAGCCTGTCCCAAAGCGTCCCTCTGGACAGTCTGATGTCACACAGACAGGCAGGGGTTGGTGTCAAAACGGTGACAAAAGCAGTGAGAGAAACGTGTCCTCAGATGGATTGACCTACCTTGATCACAGTTCTCGCCGTGACGACCAGGAGGACACTTCCGTTGGCATTTTCCGGTCACGTGATCGCAGGACACTCCCGGTGGACAGGAGCACTGCTTCTCACATCCGGCTCCATACGTACCTGGGCTGCATTCTGCAGACAGAGGACAGAGCGTTTATTCACCTTGTTAAGACAAACTCATGCAGTTAAACACCTTACACACACAAGAAGCTATGATAATATGTGACAACACATGTAACTGAACTTGTGTGAATCCAGCTTTAAACTTCTGTTTAAAGTGTTCAATCAGGGAGGAGGTGAAGACGACAGAATTTCTAAACCAGGTCATCGGACTGGAAAAACCAAATGAGGAACGTCATTATTATTTTTAAATTAAATTTCCTTCTCTTTTTAAATGTAATAAAATATTTGAACAGTTGTTTAAGTGTTTTCTCATTTTCTCTCTCATTCTTTCTCGCCATCGCCATATTTGACGAGCAGCAGGTTCAGTGAGCTCACCTTCCTTGCAGGTGTCGCCTCTGTAACCAGATTTACAGACACAGGTGCCATGGCGACGGTGACACTCCAGAGTGTTCTGCTGGACGCAGCGACACTCCTCGGAGCAGCCCGGTCCAAAGGTCCACTTAGGACAAGCTGGAGGAGAAAATGAGAGAAACATGACATTTTATTACATTTCCTCAGTTGACAAAACGACTTCCAGTGCAGTAAAACGTGTTTTCAGATGAGTCGTGCACTGCAGACAGCGCCTGGAAGGCATGTTAGGCTGTTGGAGGTTTTTGAAGACAGAGACCGAGGCCTCTGCTCAGCAGCTTGTTCCACCATCATGGAGCTACAGACGAGGACGCTGCAGAGGGACGGTGATGCCGGATGACACAGGAGCATGAGTCCGTGTTCAAACCCACAGTCACTCACGCTGACTTTGATTCAGGCCGCCATAGGAAGCCAGTGTAGGTGGATGAGAAGCAGAGTGACATGTGGCCTTTCTGACGCAGACTGAGCAGCAGACGGGCTGCAGCGGTCTGAGCCTTCTGTCGCCTCCAGACGGCAGCCGCTGATTTGACAGTCATTTCTCTTCATGCTTCCATGTGACAGTTTGCTGCTTTTCCTTTTGATTATTGTGTGATGTGTAAAAGTTCTTGGTGACAGGTGAAATGAGAGCTGACAGGCAGTGTTTGGCATGTTACTTTTAAAAAGTAATTAGTTATAGTTACTAGTTACTTACAAAAAGTAACTGAGTTAATAACAGAATTAATACATTATAGAAGTAACTAAATACCAGGAAAAGCAACTATTGCATTACTTACTTATAAAATGGTCAAATATGTCAAATTACTTGGACTTGCCCCCATAACCTCCCCCGTTTATCTGGAACTAACCAACTCACTCAGTATCCCTCCACACAGGCAGGCTCCCCAACACTGTTAGCCTGCCTGTGTGGAGGGATACTGAGTGAGTTGCATAGTTCCTAGTCTGGGGCCGTTTAGTGACTGTTTTGGTAAGCAACCGGATCCAGAATTCAATGGATGCGCCTTTCCGTCAAAAAAAAAAAAAAAAAAAAATGCGGTGAAACTTTTGAATTTAAAGAATATAATTTACAAGAATGTTTAAAAGAATGAAATGTTTCAAAACCTGAGACAGAAATAAATGGTGTGACAGAATTTTAAGTTTTATTTTGATGAACAATTTTACTTTGGTGAATTCCGGATCTGTTCTCTAGACCAGTGAACGGAAACCAGGCTTTCTCCCCTCTGTATGAAGAGCCTGGCGACGCGAGGCTAGTTAGTTCCACATAAACTGCTTTTTTCCTATTAGTTGGATTGAAAAAAATGTGTATATAACGTACACTTCAACAGTGTATTATTTTGTGACAGGACATCCTGAGTTAAATAACGGCACATTTTATTGTCAGTAACAGTAACGGGGGAACGGGGGAAACAGTAACTTATTTAATTACTTGTTACTTATAAAATAATGGCATTACTAACGGCGCTACTTTTTTAACGCTGTTATTCCCATCACTGGTGAGAGGTGAGAGGTGAGAGGTCAGAGGTGAGGTGAGAGGTGACAGGACGGTGAGACTTACGCAGGTGGCAGAAGCGTCCGTACAGTCCAGGGTCACACAGACAGGCTCCGTAGGTTCGATGGCAGCGCCCGTTATTTGCACAGTTACACTTCTTGTTGCATAGCTTTCCGTAGAGGCCCTTTGGGCAGCCTGCACACAGGAACAAACACCACAATATACTTCAGATGTTTGAACTAAAAAAAGAACCCAGAGAAAGGGGAAAATTCTTTTTTGCCTCACTCACCATCCTGGCACAGGTCTCCACTGACTCCGGGCGGGCAGCGGCAACTCCCAGTGACAGGATCACAGCTGGCTCCGTTTTTACACTTACAGTGGAAGGAGCAGTTTTTACCGAAGTAGCCCTCGGAGCACGCTGTGAGGTGGAGAGGTGAAGAAGGTCTATCACTGCTAAACTCTCACTACTGACTCTACAAACTGCTTCAGTGGCGACAACGTGGACATGAGTGTGAATGTGAGGTGTGTGTGGAGCGGGTCCTCACTCTGGTTGCAGACGACCCCGGTCCATCCATCAGGACAGTCGCAGCCACTCTTCCACACATTACACTTCCCTCCGTTGGAGCAGTCGTCACATGTCAAACTGCAGTCGTCCCCAAACGTGTCGTCCAAACACACTGCAGACAACAGAATGTAACACCAACCACTTCTTTAGCTTATAGTCTACAGACAATATGTGTGATTGATTAATTCATCATATCTGATTTCTAATCAAGATGTTTGACCCTCACAAACTAACATTTAGAAACTGTTGCATGAGATGTCTCATCAGATGTCAGATCATTTTGACTGTGTCAAAGATTACAAAAACTATTAAATCATCAGAAAAATGTATTGTTTTTGTCATTTTTCTTATACTTATCAAAATATCAAGGTTCATTTCTTTGTCAAATGTGACGGGTTTTAACATTATGTTCACATGGAAACTGTATTTTTACTATTTTATTTTCAATGTATATTGTGTGCAGCTCTGGACATTACAAATTTCCCTCAGGGGTGGTGAAGGTTACCTACATCAAAACATTGTCCATCTCAATAAACTGTATATTGTTGTATAGAGTCAGTGAGACTCCAGTTTCAGTGAAGTAACTTGAAATGTTCAACTACTTCTACTTTCACATGAGTCCGTCAAGTTTGGGAACCGAGCACAGAGTGTCTGGCGTCCTGCTCCGGTTCTCCGACAGCTGCCGCTACATGTAAACCTCAGCATTCCTGCCAGAGAGGCTGTGGTGTTAAACTATGTACAATCAGTCTGGGAGCATGAAGCGCAGTAATTATCCCCAACGTGAGCTCTGTTCCTGCCTGCTCTAAATGAGTCTGTCAGACAGCTTCGCCTCCCGGAGTGGCGCTCAGGTAATCAGATACAGGTTGAGGTTTCCTGTTAATGATTATGGTTGGTTAATGGTTTGGGAAGAAACTCACCAAACTTCTCTGCCAGGTTACTCTCGGCCCTCAGCTCGCCCTCGTCGTCCTCATAGTCGTCGTAGCGCTCCAGGGGTTGGCTGTAGTCCTGCAGCAAGGTGAGCTGGGGGCGGAGGAGAGGCAGCTCGATGGCGCTGCCACCGGAGAGAGCCTCAACGGCGTCTTCAAGAGCTGAGCCATGAACGTAAAAAACATACATTACACTGCATGTCATGTTTTCTCTATTTCAAAACAACCTTTGTTTTTTTAATTCATGATTTAGATGAGCCCACTAGAACAGATAATGGCATTAAAATACATGGAATACAAAAAAGAAACAAAAAATATTGACATACCGTAATCTTATTTTGATGGAGAAAAAATGGGACTTTTAAGTGGTAACAACTGAAACTATTGCACCACTGGCTGTTTTTTTGTAAGAACAGAGGGTGCCTTTCCCTAATTGTGTGACAAATTGTATCCAGACTGTGTCCATTAGACATTTTTATATGAAAGCTTGTTCAGCTTCAGCTCTGATGACACAAGCCATTAGTTATACATTTATTTTCCACTGAAGAAAAAAAGGTGTAAATTAAATAAATGATGATGAGTTCAAGTTTGCCATTTTAGGGTCCTGGTGTGGTTCATGCTGTTTCTCTGCCACATGAATGTGACATGTTATGAGTAACCACCTTTAATGCTACGACAGGTATAAACTCTAAAAAAGCCTATTATTCAATATCAATCTGATTGGCCGCTCACATTGTGATACCTGCAGCCTTCTTACATTGTTTCCTGTTGTGTCATCTAATCATCAGCCTCTTCAGTACAATTTGTGTTACATAGAAGCTTCACATTTCAACACTGGACATCTCAAACTGTAATATCCACCTAAAGTCTCTACACAATTCACCTCAACACTCACAACTTATAAGGGCTCAGTACACAGGATGTTGTTTTGCATTTCGACAGAAACAGTTTTCCAGCTTTTCTGATGGCATGTGTCTGGTACAATTCCCCCCTCCCCTCTCCTTCCCCCTGATTGCAGATACTCACGAATGCAGGATTGCCGGTCCTCTTCCAGACGGAAACCCCGGCGGCAGAAACACTGGAAGGAACCTGCGCTGTTCTGGCATGTGTGATCGCAGCCGCCGTTTGCAGCCAGACACTCGTCTACATCTAAACAACACAGACACAGCACAGACTGAGCTGCTTTCCCTTCATCAAGAGGAGACACAGCTCTTTAGCTGAACGGAGCTCGCTTTACACGTGAGAGCTAAACAAAGACAACATTGTGGATGTTTGTGTTGACGTATTACGAGTCAAACTGGAGTTCGCTCCACTTCAGCTGAAATAAATATTCCCTCTCATGAAGCAGTAGGTGCCATCCACTGTTGGAGGGAGAAGCTGAACTCACCATCGCAGCTACATCCGTCCGAGTTGAGCCTGTAGCCAGCGGAGCAGTAGCATTCATAACCCCCGGGGTAGTTGGTGCAGTCCTGCTCGCAGCAGGAGGTCTGCTCTCCGCACTCGTCGATGTCTGCCAAACACAACAAGCAGGAAGACAAAAATTATGGTCCGACTGTGGTGATAAGTCCCCATGAAACCCTTTTATGAGATAATGTAAATTGTACAGGTTTAACAACCAGGAAAGTTACAACTTCTTTCATTTATAAACTGACTTCAGTCGATGTTCAGCCAGAACCTAGAGAGTGTGTGTGTTATCCCCAACCATGACCACATCAGTACACACCTCTATTGGTGATCACACACTGACTGAGCTGTCCTGCTGTTGTAGTGTATTGTATGGAGAGTCATAGGGAGATACACTACACAACATTAGTCTACTCTCAATGTGAGATCCTGCCATGTGGTTCAGTGATTATAAATTGATTATACGTTAATCAGATATCAATTCAACATCAAATTTTCCGATTGCATCCAACATCAAATTTTCCAATTGAATCCAAATCAGTCTGAAACCCTTATGGGATGTATTTCTCATAGCTCTGGATAATCTCAATGAGAATTCAAGAGCTAAAACTCTTTCCTGCCAAAAAAGTCAAATGAGGTATTGAATTATCCAAAACATGTGTTATATGTTTTATTTAGGTAGGTACTGTATCAGCACAGACAGCTTGTTAAAGTTCAATTAGAGGCAATCACATGGAAATGGTGCAGAGGACCCCCTACTTGAGGATAGTGGCTGGACATGGTTGAGAAGATGGAAAGCCCTTAATATGTTCATGAATTCAAAAAACCAATAACAAAGACACTGCTGACACCTCTGCACCAAGACTGATATATCAAGCTGCATCAATGTGTTGCATAACTCACATAAAACAACAAAAAGCATTTAAATTGTAGTGAAAAAAGAACTAGATGCTAAATGAAACCAGCTGTTTAACCAGCTATAAACACTTAAACATAAAACAACAACTATATTATATTTCAATATGGCCTCTCCCTGAGCGCTGGAGCCATGCATCAGAATGGGTTATATCTGGTTTATTAGTCCCTGTGACTGCATTGCTTTTTCTTACCAACACAGGTTTTAAGATCATCATCCAGTCTGTAACCATGGTTACAGGAGCAGGAGGGCCCACCGGTTGAATGCTGGCAGTGGTGCGAACAGCCGCCATTGTTGTTCTCGCAGCTGTTGACGATCTCCATCTCGATTCCTGTCACAAGTCGATGATGGGAAAAAGTATGAGAACCGATCAAAGGTCAAAAACAGGAAGTACATACCCAACGTGAGCATGTGGTGATACTGGGATAAGAGGTTTTCAAACTGACTGTAACACTGTTTTCCATCAGACCCCAGCTCATAGGCCGTGTTACACACACAGGCGTAGGAGCCCGGAGTGTTGTGGCAGCCATGAGCGCAGTTGGCTTCTTCTGTCTCACACTCATCAATATCTGCGATGAAAGTATGTTCAGAAAAAAAAAAAAAACACTGAATTATAAGGAGAAATGCATCTGGTCAGCACAGCTCCATTTGCACTCACTCACTCACTAATGAAAACCATCTTTCACACACTTAGGGCTCAGTATTAGTTGATTCTGACAATGGAAACATTGGCTTGCAAATTCAGTGGCATGATACTTTATGGTATTTTTCATATTAAAAGCCATTCTTGTTTTGATGATTTATTACATATTTTTATGATCTGTTTTTCCACTTTGGACCAAAAATCTCTCAAATTCATTTTCACTTATGAATTTGGAAACAGTGTTGAAGCAGCATCTAAATACAGTGTGATTGTTTGTGAAACATTTTCTAGATTGCTCTTACAGTATCTTTCTTCTCCAGTATAAACTATTACAAAGTCATTGCTGTACAGTAGTTACTGGTGATATTACCTTCGCAGGTTTTCCCATCCTCAGCCAGGATGTAACCAGCTTTACAGTCACAGTGAGGTCTTCCGCCGTCGACCCGACACTCGTGCATGCAGCCTCCGTTCTGATCTGCGCAGGGGTTCTGCACTGCAACACCAAACAGCACGCACTCAAACAGAAAGCCCACACGGTGTCAGTCAAGCAGGGAATGCTTCTGGCACAGCGGAGGAGAAAACTGTAAGAGCTGACTTAATGCAGAGCATGTGGAGCGCTCCGAATGCAGCTCCCTGCCACCCTTCACCTCCACCTCCTCTCTTTACTGCTCTCTCCGCATAGTTCTGTGTGTGCGTGTGTGCGTGTGTATGTGTGGCGTTTGACTTGTGTAAGCCTGTCCAGCATCTGGGATGAGAAACCTCAGCTGTGCAGGAATTAGAGGAAGCTGTTCACAGGCAAAAATTACAAAGTAAAAGCATCTGAAAAACAGTGATTCAAAATACATGTATGTGTAATTTTTTTTTCTTCCTCTTAGAAACGAACACACAGGTCCTCAAAGATTGGAGGGAGTAAAAGAGAAGAGAACATCAAAATACTAATCTGAGAACAAAAACAATGAAGAAGAGTGCTGTGAGTCACTTTAATTTAACGTCTTGTCCCCATGAGTGACAGTTAATCCTGCTCCAGCTCAGAAAGCCAGTCAGATAATTACAGCTGGCAGCAGATGCAGCAGATGCAGCCTGTGGTTTTTATGTTATCATCACATCTTGAGAATCACACCTCCATGATCTTCCAAAGCAGATTTACTGGCGCTCTTTCCTCACTCACCCAACCCCTTAGCATTCCTCCTTTGTTTGTTGATGCAAGTGTGTGTTCAAGTGTTGTCTTACAGAGTTTGGAAAACACGTCGGGCACTTACGTATACAGTGCTTGCCATCCTCTGCCAGGGCGTAATTTGGCTTGCAGCGGCAGCGGAAATGAGCGGGAGACTGCTGCACGCAGTAGTGTTCACATCCTCCGTTGCTGATGGCGCAGGAATGGACGGCTGAAAGGGCAACGCAGGGAAAAAACTAAGTGACATTAGAAAAATCGGGCAACAATGAGATGCAGGGATAATAAACGGAGGAAGTCGAATCAGGCATCTTGGCAGAAACGGATCACTTTCCAAATGTCTAGACTGCAGCTTCATGTTAGTCTGCCTGCACTTTGATTTGACTGCATCGTCACATCGACGGGAATCTTCCTCAGACGGGTCGTGACCACGGTTACTGACATTCCTACTTTGTGATTATTGGCCCTAGTTGTGATGATGGAGCTCTCATGGCTCAGAGAGGTTTGAATGGCAGGGCCTTGGTGGTGGACAGTTCTTGAGGGGCAGAGCCAGTTTATCATTATCATCATCATCATCATCATCTTTCCACATCTGTGTTTCCCTCCCTGGTAGCAGCAGATGAACCGGACGGGCTGGACTCCATCTCTTCAGAGTAAAAACAACAGGTAAAGGCCAGAGGCCGGACGTTCTCAAAGATGGTGTTTTTCATACTTGAAGGCTGGAGTCAAGATCCATCATCACAGGTCCATGTCAAACCACAGACTGGTTTCCAGCTCAAATATTATGCAGCCACACGCTAAGTGTGTGGGATACAGCTGACCTCTGCCGGCAGATCATGAGCTGGATAAGACTGAATTGATACGAAGACATCTGCTCTTCCTTGTCTCTCCATGACTATGTGCTGATCGGTATGTGCCGATCAACAATCCCCCCCCCACCCCCTTCATCCTAGTGCATACTTGTTGTGAGGAAAGCCAGATTTTTGCTGAATTCATCTGTGAACACGGACACAGTTCGGACACAGTTCGCAGCCCTCCTCTGCGCAGTCTGAACACGACTGGCAGCAGACAGATATGCAGCGGCCTCACAGATAGAAAGCTTCGGTCCACATCTGCACTGACATTATTGGTGCAATCAGTCATGTCTTCATGCAGCCGCTGTCACACAAGAGCCTCTCTCTCGGGGACAGTTGAGTCACAGCTACTACGCTATCTGCTCTATAAGAAAATGAAGATACTTTGCATACATGGTACATGAAGCCAAGAAACACACAATGAGTTCCAGTCTGCATGTCAGACAGGGCACTGCAGACCACAGTGCCAGGATTATGTGCTTTCTCTGCTTTTACTGACTCTGAGTTAACTCTGATTTAATGTGTCAGGCACAGCAGACACAATGTACAGGTACTGAGTAAACACTGCAGAGGTGATGGCATAAGGCACAGTTTTACAGAACAAGTGCTTATATTAATAACACACAGGCAGAATTTACTGTATGGAAAGGCTGAACTCGCAGAGACTATGGATTTCCACCCTCTCTCATAAAAACAGTGTCACTTTGTTTTACTGGAAATATTTAAGTAATGTAAACACGGAAAAGTTCTATTTATTTACCATCTTTCCCGATTTTATCTTTGTCGTAATTAAAACAATCTCATGAAATCTCAGATCTAGCATCTTTCATCAGCTCATACGACTCTAATGTGTTTGTTGGCCTGAGATACAAAGTTAATTCTTTATCTTGGAAACAGTAGTTGACAGAAAAGTCGAACCAAAAGTTCCAGATCTTAAATCGTCCGCACAGCAGGATCATGCAGTCAGGTGGAGACCAGCGAAGAGACGAAAGATTTAAACAGGACATTTGATCTGGACTGGTTTAAAATGAATGTTCATTTATCTGCAAATGGAAGAACGAACAATGTTTTGTATCGGCTTCATCAGACTCTGGAAGAATCAAATGTCATCCAATTGGATCCAATCTGTTGAAGTGCAGATTTAAATTTCACCCTTTTTCCGACTTGTTTCAGCATTTTTCTTTAGTGTTAAAATTTTTGTCTTCAGTCAGTTGTTCTCATTTAGATATCCTAATCTGTATCTCACGCACTGACCATTTCAGTGTGGAAGCGATAGGGAGGTTTCTGTCTTCACTTAGATCAAAGGTGCATGAAGAAAAAGTCTAAAGAAGTAAAAACTCAAGCAACACTTGCAATATACAGGAGAAATTACTAGATCAGCATCTGGCCTTCATCAGGGTCATCAGGGTGATTGGCCATAACAGGATGGAGGCCACAAGGTGAAATTAGTCTAATAATAAAGCTCCGCTATGCAGGTGTTACTTGAGTTTTGACCTCAGAGTCAGAGTCACAGTCAGAATACATTTCAGTACAATATCTATTTATAGACATTCTTGTTCTTCAGTTTAAATGGTTATATAATGTACGGACTGGTGCCTCTGCGGGGCAAATTAAAGAAAGCTAATGAGGATGTCAGTCTAAATCCAGTAAATGTGTCCAAAGAAAAGCAGTTGCTTCTCTTAACAGTTTTAACAGCGAAGCCGTGGAGCTGTATTCCAGGTGCAGACGCTGCCAAACTACAAAGTGCGATCTACAAATGAGAGCTGAGTCAGCTCGTCGGTTAGCACGGCCAAGATTTTCTGCGGTGTTTTTCTGCTTTTATTAAGATAAAATTGTGACATTTTTCAGCCAAACGCACCAAAGTAAAAAAAAAAAACCTAAAATTATCTCGTGTGAAGATTTTCCTGCTTTGCTCTGTCAAACCTTGGTCGTAAACCGAATGTCCTTTCAATATATAGTGACGGGAATTAAAAGCTGCAGTCAGTGTGGCTTTAACAGGAAATGTTGTTTCAACCATCTCACAATAGGGCTTTTTACCCACAATCAAAGGGGTCATTGACTGCAACATCATGACTGTGGTTTACATGATTAGGTGCCCATGTCAAAAAGCATATGTGGCTCAACTTCAGTGAAATAATGATCAAAAAATTACAGTCATAAAAAAACCTTTTGGCTTTTCCCCGAAAACAGTGGCTTATTGTTTGTGTAAGTATTGAACAAATTAAATCACTTTACAGCGTCTTCAGGCTCTGGTCCTTATTGGTTCAACTGAAGGATGAGACCTCAAATTACCCTCATCAACATGTTGTAGTTGTTACATGATCGTATGCTTCTCCTGCAGCCCATCTGACAGATATAAGGCTGTGATTGTTGCTGTAATCACATAATCATCTTGACAAATGATCTCAAGATACCAGTTAGCGGTGTTATTTCAAAGCTGGACAGTGAACTCACCGAGGCAGGTGCGGCCGTCCACATGCAGGCGGGAGCCCGGGTGGCATTCGCAGTAGTAGGAGCCTCTGGTGTTAACGCATCTGTGCTGGCAGCCTCCATTGTGGACCAGGCATTCATCAATATCTGCGGGGAGAAGGACAGAGGCAGACAGAAGGAGAGACAGGGGAGAGAAATGAGTGTAATTTACCTAAATCCTCTCATTATGAGGAAAACTGGTCGCCCAGATGAGCTGCCAAGCTGAGAGAGGCATTTAATGCAGGCTTTAGGATAAAGATGTACTCCAAGAAAAAAGAAGATGATGGATGAGAAGGGAAAGTATTCTACAAGTCCACTGCAGCTCAAACAAACAAATCCCCCATGTGGTAACAACTACTGAACATTTAAAACCAAATTTAAATTCCTCTGCTTCATGTCCACGTCCCCTGGGTCCAGCAAACATATGGAAACTCAAATCAGAGGACGCAAAACATACGCATTCCTCTCAGCCGAGCGGCGAGATTATAAACAAATAGAAAGCAGGGGGCTCTTCATTTGGGAAAGTGGTGGTGAGCGAAACATGAGCGCCTCTCTGTGTGAAACAGGCCGTGTTCCTAAACACTTCTTATTTTCGGGGTCAGAGACTAATAAATTGTGTTCTGGGTTCCTCTGCAGACCCCCCTGTGAGCCCTCAGCTGATCGTCTGGTCTTCTGCTAACAACCCGTCTGCTGCCATCATCGTCAGCAGCAGCAGAATTAGGACACAAAATCAAATCCCACCGCTCCCCTCCCTCCCCCTCCGAGCCGGTGGCAGGTCACCTGTCTGCGTCGGCACAACTCAAATGATCTGGAGAGGGTTACTGGAAACGCTGTCGACAGAAAAGAGTGATGTGACACGTTAAATAGGTGAGTGTGAATGGCTTCTGGCTGCCGGTGGCGGTCTGTAAAAACAACACACCATAAAATACGATCAGGCGGCGCCAAATTAAACGTTTGGTTAACAAATGTGTTGCTCGGTATCGTCGTGACTCTCGGCAGCTATTTTCAGTAACACCTCCACTCCACTCCACTCCACTCAGAGGGTTTCCTGTGAAAAAGAGCTGGCTTTGTGAGGAACGTGGTGAATATAAAGTTTATTTATTTGTCTTGAGAGACTGACCATCTAACCGCAGACCACACATTTTGTCTTTAGGCACTGTGTTGGAAAGGATTCATTAAACGGCTCAGTATAAACAAACTCTTGTGAATAATTTCTCAACATTCATCACAGTGCAAACCCGCTCTGTCCAAAGAATAAATAGACAGTGGTTCAGCCAGCACTTAGAATAATTTGCACATAAATATATACATACAGTCGCCTTTGTATCTCCCCTCACAGTCCAGTTTCCTCCCACACACCAAAAAACACGTTGTTCGGGGAAAATGGAAAGTTTATATTGACTACAAATTTGAATAATGCAAAATTATTGGCTGCCTGTTGCAGTTTAACTTATTTTCTCATGTTCATATCTGGCTTTGCCATTTCTTGCTTTAGATTTTTTGGTAACACTTTGTAATAGGTACACACTATTAAGCATTAGTTAAGCATTAAATACTAAATTCATCATTTATAACACATGAATACTCATTAATATGTAGTTAATAAACACAGTTAAACATGTTTTACTCATCATTGATAAGCACTATCTGTATTTATAAACTACATACTAATGAGAATGAGTATTTATGCGTTATAAATGAAGAATTGAGTATTATTCATGTTTAACTAATGCTCAATAGTGTGTACTTATAAAGTGTTACCAATTTTTTTATTACTATTATTTTATTGCTCTTGTTTTTGTGTGAACCCCTGCAGGACGATAGTAACCTTATATTCTCCTCCTGATGAGTGAGAAATTTCTCCTTTTTAGCTCTGGTTTTGGTCTCCACCATCTCCTGAATTAAACTCTTGGCTGCTCAGTCTTGCACAATGTTCATAAGCTTGTCTCAGTTGCTTGGTGCTGGCAGGCAGCCTACAGTGCACTTATCAGAGAGGGTTGTTGAGCTGATTGCAAAGCTGATGAGAGAGTTGAGTCAACAAAAACATTTCATGTTATGTTCCAAAAAAACCAAACTTTGAGTTGAGAGATGCTAAAAAAAAAACTTTATGGTTGAAGGAAACTACAGAGTTGGATGAAATACTGTGTGCGTGTGTCACTACATGGAACAGCATTTACATTACATGCAATAACTGACTCAATGTTGATATAAAATTCTTTATTATAGCAGTTTTAAACATAATATTTTTCATGGCCAGAACCTGGACTCTATAGTGCTCACATGGGATGGAGGCAACATGGCAGCAGGACAACCTGCATCTGAGCCCCATCATGCACATTACACTCCACACGCACCACATCACCGGCTCCACGCTCCCACTGCACACACTAGCACACGCACAAACAGTATGTGGCCTGTGATTTATGCATAAATTAGATCCTTACTGGGCCCAAAACCTCATAACTCTGTTGTTATGCTACATGGTGGAGCAAAAGCTGCGTTGTAAATTGTGAAATCTCAGCGGTTAATATGATAAATGGAACATTGATTCTACTGTTCACAGTAAAAACAAGGACAGGATGAGGATGAGGACAAAAATGTAGTTTATGAGCACAAAGGGACTTGAATGTACTTGTTTAATGGATGCAGTGAAACCTGCCCAAGACAGCTGAATTAGAAAAAAATATCCTTTGACTGATCCAGTACATTGTTTGGGGCAAGATATGAATTTCTAAACTTTCCTCTTCTTTGTCTTTCTGCTGCCAAACTTCAGCTTCACTTCATCCAGGAAAGCTGGCAGGAGCACTCCTTTCATTTTTCCATCCTTGCTGCAATGTCGTCCTTTGGTTTGAGTTTTTTTTTTGTCATGAAACCTCTCCAGTGTTGCGGAGCGGCTGCTGTTCCTCCGTCAAACTGCAGTGCACAGTCAGTGGTTTCCACGTCCAGAACATGATCCCTCTGCAGCTCAGAGCCAAAGCCTCAGCAGCCGTTGGCTTTCACTGAAGGCGCATTAATTCTCTACCCGCAGCCACCTACAGCACGGTGTCATCCGCATGGAAAACTGTTTTGGTTGCTTTCCGATAAACCATTTGTTCATTGTTGAGCAGAAAAGAAATGATTCTGATATGTCTTGACTCATCTCCAAGAATGACATCTAAGTAAAGCAGCGTGGGGAGGATTATCAGCAATATGGTAGCAATACATGTAAAACATGTTTCATCATTGCGCATTTATCCCCGAGCGCTGCAGCCATGGCCAACATGAAAAGAAATATTCACTCATAATAATATTGACATAATCTATCAAAGTGTGTCTGGTATCGGGCCATGTTTGTGTTAGCGTGACAAAGCATCTCTCAGGATTCATAGGTAATGTTTTCATGTGCTCTAATCTCTGTTGATAAAAGTGATCCTCCCCTGCTCTGATCAGGGACTAAGTTATCTGGATGGTGCCAGACAGCACATACAGGAGACTCATTATCAGCGGGACCGATTAACCAGTCTGTCTGAGCCACCGCTCGGCACATACTCTGATTACTCCAAGTCCTGTACCACCATGTACGCACATGCACACAAAGATATATTTATAAACCTTGGAGAAAATAACTCTTATTTTTGAAAAGAAATAAAATATATTTGATTAGCTTTTCTTCTCATTTGAAAAAGTGAAATCAGTTTGTAATAAAAAACAAAATCATTTTCCAACTCTATGGCGAGGCTGCATCTGCATTTCGGCTGCAAAATCGTTGCTTACCTGCCGCAAGGTAGGCTGTGTTGTAGCCGTGGTATCCATGGTAACAGTGTGGCCTATAGCAAATCCTTCTGTAGTAACTGTGCGGATAGTTTGCAGCAGATGTCAGACGTGCCATCACCTCAACTGACACCAAGAGGAAGATCCACCACCAGGATGACAGAGCCATGGCTGGAGAAGAAAACTCTCTCCAAAATATTCCAAGAAGGAATTTTAACTTTTTTTTTTTTTTAAAGTGCTGAAAAAACAAACCTCAGTGTCTCATTAAGAGTATTAACTATGACCCATTGAAATTAATGACCAGCTCTCCAGTAAAGACTCCTGCTCTGAAGTAACATGGTAATGGCTCTTATTCTCTCTGCCTCTGGATTTTTCTGTTTCTCTCCCTCCTTCCATCTCTCTCTCCCCCTCTCTCTCTCTCTCTCTCTCTCTTTCACCCTCCCATCTACCAAAGCTAAATGTCCATCACATTAAAGATCCTCCTCTCCCTCCCTCTTTCTCTCCCCCACCCCTTGTCCCCACACTCTCCTCTCACCCTGAGCTCAAACTCTCTCTCACACTGACGGTAACATCTGCGTGCACTACAAATAACTGATTCTGCATTTTTACCAGCCAGCAGTGTTTCAGTGATTCACCACATATTGCTACTGTGCCATTGTATTTCACGGCCTCTTCAAAGAAAATGATGAGATAGAAAGTGGGGATTTATGACAGCACATCATTCAGGTGTTTTCACTACAAAGGACGTGAACAGACTAAAGGATGTGCTGTCTGTATTTTTCTTTTGATATTGACATGTATAAAAAAAGAAGAAGCAGAAAAAAAAAACCTGCCACCGAAAGGAACGCCAAATTTGATAAGTGCCAGAAGTCAAATTCAGTATTTTTAAACCAAACATCTGAGAAAGGAATGAGCCTTGCAGTGAAATGGTCTATTCAAGAGCTAAGCACTGTGCCCTTTCATCTGCTGCCAACACATACATCCAAACACAGCAGCTGAACCACGACAGCTTCGAGGTGCAAAGCATGTTCATGGTCATGATCACTTCCCTCATCTGAACACAAACGGCCCGCAGAGACGTCGGCAACGGGCCGCCAATCCGGGCCGCGCTTCTCACGACTCTGTCTCCTCACAGTGCAACATTAGAGCTTCTCTAACATCCGTGTGCAGTGTCATTACATCAGGCCACAACCATCTGAGGTGTAGCCGAGCTCAGCCAGACCAGCAGAAACTGATATGGATCCTTTCTGTGACGCCACATGCCAAGATATTCACAGCTCCGCGCACATCGCACATAAAAACGCATATTTCTGCAGACATCAGAGTTACGAGGACAATGGTGCCAGCCAGGTGAGGAGAAAACAGCAGCTCTCCTAAAGCATGGAAAACAGACAGGATAGGCTCCGAGCCAGAACTGGAAAACAACTCAGAGTTTAAAAAAAATATATTAAAAATACCAGAAAAAATCCAGGAATGAACCTAGCAACTGTGAAACAAAAAAAAAGGTTTACAGGAAGTGTCCTGCTCTCTTGGCTAACAAGATCATATAATACCTGTTGATTTTGGAAAGAGTGTCTCAGCATTACGACAGGTGGTGAGAACCGGCGGACCGTTACTGCCACCTTCACGGTCCTGTTGATCTGAGCTGTGAAGTTCATTTAGTGTGACGGCTAAAATGTTGTCACTGCTATGAGGCACGCAGCAGGACAGCAGCTGAAGTTGGCCTCCTCTACACCCATCAGTGCCATTTGTATCAATGCAGCTTATTCATACCAGAACATAAAGGCACAAATAAAAATGGAATTTAACCAGATGCTTAAAAACGCAAAAGAACTCACCACAAGGGATTAAATTGTAAATTTGGTTTTGTATTTTGATATTATTCTTTATTTCTTGCACTGAACAAAATATGTATTCAATTGTATTTGTTCCTTGTGGATGCCAGCAGTATCGGCACATTAACGTCCCGCAGCAGATGTCTTTCATTGAATAAAGATATTGCACGTTGCCAAGGACAGGAATCCCCCAAAGTATTAATGTGGTTGTGTGCAGTCCAGCTCCCCTGAATAGTTTATTTGTAACAGCTAACTGAATGGATGCTGCCTCTCATCCGGACTAATATGGGCTTTGAGCTGCGGCTGCAGCTGCGGAAAGCTGATCATTCTCTGTAGACGCTGTGCACTCAGACTTTTTACCTCCGTTAATACTCCTGCCATTTACAGATAATTAGCACACTAATGCTGCGGGTTGCTGTTTTCCCCCAAATATACACCAGTGGCAGGGGGCAGTTGGCTATGAAAGCCAGCTGTGACAACGTTCCCATCGACTCTCCTAATAACCATGAGCTGGATCAGAGCTCTCGCTGGTTCCTCCAGCAGACAGCCGCGCTGCTGCCGAGCGCTCCAGCATCTCTCCTCCTCCCAGGCTTGGCCGCTTCTCAGAGGAATCATTACTCTGATTAAACCAACCACTCGCAAATATTCCCTAATCAGAACCATCATACTATGAAGGAGCAAAAAGGAAGCTCATGGGAAAATGTTTAGGAAGAATCTCCGTTTTGGTTTAGCTGTGGCTAGGAAGGCTGATGGAGATCTTGATAGATCTCTTGGTAGCTGAACTTTCTTCCACAGATAGTCTGAGGCCAAGACGATTATATCATCTTTGGTGTCCAAGTTAAAAAAGTTGTGCTACTGTGGTTCATTTGAGTTTAAATGATCTGGTTTTGATGTTCACCAGGAGCAGGATCTAATGTTTCCACCCACTGAGTCACAAATGAACACAAATCTCCATGATTGCCAACATAAATCTGAACAAATAAAGGCAGGATGGGAGATCAAGAGCATCCTGTCAGCCTTGTGAATGTTAATGATGTGAAGAGCAGTAGATGTAGAGGTCAAATTTAATTCCACCAATTCAGTCGAGCTTGCAAAACAAATTATAACATGGGATATTTTCCAAGTAATATTTCAATAGAGCAGCCATATCTTGGGGATGACAAGATGATTTTTCATGTAACATTATCAATGATGTAGATTTGATGGCAAAACAGAAGCAGAAAAATTACAGTAGGATGAGCAGAATCTTATTTATATAACTGACTTATATCTAATGTTGTATCATAACATCCTTCATTGATTAGATACAGCTTTTCAAATCAGTTTGGAAATACCACCAAACACAGTCTTTGATTCCAAATCAGCTCAATAAAATCTAAAAATACGTTTCAGCACAGCCACTCTCTCTCTCACAGAGTGAGACAAATCTCTCTAATGTGTTTATATCCAGCAGCCGAGACTTTTGTGTTTCTCTCAAATCTGGTCTGCCCGAGAAAACGTATGCCAGTTGCAAGTGTTTGGGATCTCTGAGTGCTGACTAAGAGCAGACGGAGAGAACACATTACACCTATTTGAAAGTCGTCACACTGGCTGCCAGTCAGTTTCCGACTTTTAGAATTCTTCAGGCCGACTATAAAGCACTTCATGGTCTTGCCCCGGCCGACTTATCTAATGGGTTTCTAATCTATGAATCAGGGCCTTTGGCACAGGTCTGTTTGTTCCACAGTGCAGGACTTCAACTTTTCAGCCAGTGGAGCAGTCTGAGGATCTGAGAACAGCTGGATGAGCTGATACCTTTAAACACAAACTTAAAACGTGGGCTTTTGATTTACAACCACTATTTATTTCACTTTCCTGTATTTGTATTTTAACATGTTCTACTTATTCTTGTCAATCATATTTATATTTACTGTACATTATAGTAGCCTTTTATCTATTTGTTCTACTTGTATCCTATATGTTTATTAAGTGATTATTTTACAATCTTTTTATCAGGGCTTTTATAATTACATTTTCACCACTTTTTGCAGACATCACTCTTATTGTTTTGCTGTACATTTGAATCATCTGTAAAGCACTTTGAAGGAAACTAACCTGTACTGCAAATGGTTTGTATAAAAATCAAAAAATCATGCATGTTTTAAAAACCCCAGTTTGTAACATGCAGATAATTGATATAATGCAGATTCTGTGATTCTCCTCCAGAGCCATAGGAGACATGATACATTTATGAAGTGTCCCTTTAAATTCATAAACAGCTCGACAGCCAAACAGCAGTGTGTACTCACCTTGACATGTTTTCCCATCTTCACTCAGTTTGAGTCCAGGCGGACACCTGCAGTAGAAGCTTCCGATGGTGTTGCAGCACAGAGCCTCGCAGCCTCCGTTGGTCTCCTCACACTCGTTCACATCTGATGGGGAGAGACAAGGACGGTGTTAATCTAATGTTGAAATCGGGCGCCGACAAAAACAGAGATTCGGAACAAAGAGCAGTCAAACAGGTTTAAACTGCTCAGGGTGGCCTCAGTTTCTGAGCAACAGTGATGAAAAAAATGCACCTTCACTTTCATGAATAAATGACCTCCACGAACAAATCCGTCTCCAGCTTTTGAAATTGCGGAAAATTATCAAGTGCCTGGAAATTTGCGAGAATTACTGTGGGAAACTGTGTGTGCTGTTTCCATCCCTAAACCCGTCTCCTCAGTACCAACAAGGAAAATACACAATGCGTCCAAGAGAGAATAAAAATACATCGGTTTGATGATGAATTGAGTGGGACAAAAGAAAATATTCATGTTGTCTTCGGCGCCTCCAACTTGTAAATTTTCTGAGACTAACATTCTTCAGCAGGACCTGCAAAACACTTCCACAAGAAGTCACAGTGTCCATTTCATTTCCATCTGCCTCATACGCTGCCAAAGCTGTCATCGGCTGAACCAGATAAAATCTTTCCTCTCAGTTCCCTGACTACACATAATGACTTGGGTCAGATACAGGTGCTGACAGCGTATACCATCAGTGGAGCTGAAGAGATTCTGCGTAATGAGGAGATGTTCAAATTAGGAATGAAAGGAGTAATGTGTCGCTCAGTCTTTACACTGCAGCTCCAGGACGTAGACGCACATTGCCTGTGTTAACGCTGAATTTCACTCATGTGGGGGAGTTTGTCAGGAGGGATTATGTTCACGGTGGTGGTTCGAAACTTGATGACACCGCGCTGTTTTTATTTGCCATGCCAGTAGGAGGACTCCTGGACTGAAAGCTGAAAGCCACAGAGAAAATTAGGAAGGGAGCATTCACTTGGCCCTAATCAGCCTGTTAACTTTCTCCATGTCTATAAAAGAGGAGAGTTACTGTACAGGGGGAAGAGTACGGACGCACAGAAAATTGCTTTTATTGAACATTTTCCCCCTTCTAGCGAAATTGGGTATGCTGCGATGCCAGTGTTTAACCAGCCAATTAAACCATTTCCCTCTCAGTTTACAACATCTGGAAATGTTCACACCAAAAACACTGCACTGTCTCCTCTGCCAAGTGTTAAAAAACTGTCGTAAATCCTGAGCTGCATACAACATGTAATGCAATGTTACTTTAAACATCAAGAATACATTTTATTATTCTATGAAACATCATTCCAATCAATTTATTACACCGGTCCTTCTGAGCGGGACGAGATAGGCTGCAGCTAAAAAATCTAATTTGGGATGCTCGCTGGTTTTTATTTGGGCACTGCGTCACCAGGGCTTAATTTAATGCGTCTGGGTCCCGGGGTGAGAGAGAGTGCTTGCCTGTTAGCTCACTTCATTTAATTTGCTAAATAAGCAGCAGAACAAGAGCATGTTTGAAAATTACACAGAAACATTCAGACTCAAGAAGGCGAGTGATGGTCAGTGAGCAGGGTGCGACCTGAAGTCAAGGGCAGGAGTAAAAAACCCTGAGGGATCCAACAGTGACGTGTGTGTGTGTGTTTGAAGACGTCTGCCTCCCCGCCCTAAGGCCACACACCTGTGTGGCAGCTTGAGGAGGGGTCTGCCCGGGGTCAGTGTCACGCTCATCACTCTCCAAGTCTTTCTGCCCAATAAGCACGCAGGAATGTTGAACTGCTACGGGTCAGGACGAGAATATGAAACGCAGAAGTGGAAACTGAATGTCTACATTGGATCGATAAAGCTGCAATGATTTTTTTCTTTTTTTTTTTAATGATGGACTTGGCATTGTGAAATTTCTTTTTATTTGCCCGTCAGGAATTCAGTTTAGTTAAATCCAAAATCCTGTTTAGAGGGCAGAAGAAAGTCTTGAGTGGAAAGAAGTGAACCTTTGTCGTGTAGTTTTGAGGATGTTTGTACTGTATTCGTGTCTGAAATAGTATTGACTGATAATTTCTGCAATGAAGTCCACATTGGGAATCAACAGCTAGTTCCAAAACTCTGTCAAAAAGAGATAAACGTAATTACTGAGAATATGTGGCTGAACTTTATTCTAATCACTATATCTCTATGCTTCATTTCTGTTTATACTGATGGAAGATTTTTTTTTTTCATAACAGAAACATTCCCTGCCAGAAAACTCATTTAGTTAAACTCAGTGACCTCTGAGGACATGAGTGAGTCTAGGGGGTTGGAGCGGAGGCTACACCCTCACCTGACTGCAGGGGGCACCGCTGAGATTAGTTCACCATACGTCACCCTGCTCGCTCCAGCAATCTGTCACCGGCCCTCAGCCTCCAGCAGAGTGATCAGACACGTCCACAGGTGAGAAACAAGAGCTGAAACAAGGAGTGTTTTGAGATCGGCTTCTTCTTGTGGACATCACTCTCCCTGACCTGTGCCTCTGGGGAGCAGTGGAGAGCGCTGGTGTGCACGTTTTTGTAAAAAAAAAAGAAAAAGAAAAAAAAGAGATCAGATGCCTGAAACAAAGTAGTTTGTCTGCAGCTCAGTTTCTGCCCGAGGTCAGTGTCAGAGGCCGAGGATCAGGGTCAAACTCATGCAGGGAGAACAGCACGGGACCGTTTGACCATGTGGTGGACAGTCAGATATATATCTGCACCAGGACTCCTCTTGGTAAGTGGTAAACAAACCACAGGCCCCCGACCAGCCCTGAAGAGTTCACACTGTGCTGAGTTCAGAGCACTCCCTTTTGAAATGTTATCAGTGACACATTTCACACTGTGTTATCAACAATCCCAGTCTCCAACACAACAGTCCTGCTTCCTATCCAAATTCTACTTTGATAAAGACGCTGAGCATTTAGATAACAGCAATTTTCACTCCAATTAATGTAACCAATCAATTCTCCTTTAGCCTGCCTCTGTCCAAAGGTAAATAAAGCCTCAGAGGTGCTGGGAAGTGAATTTTTTTACTACCCTACTACAAAGCAGAGGTCGTGTTTCCCAAGAAGACAAACTATTCCTTTGATCTTCAGTTAATAAAATCTTACGACACGGCGAAACATGCCGATCAAGAAACCCCAGAACCGAATGTGACATCTTAATTAACTTGGCCAACAAACAGCGCAATAGCAGGAGATATTCCACTGTAATGATGTAAAACGGATGAACACATCACATACTGACATTTGGAAGTCTGGCAAAAAGAGCAAATAATTGTCATTCACCCCTGAAAAATGTCAAAAAAAAACAACCATTTGTTTTTCATTTAAATCACCGAAGATGAACTTTCTGTCCGTCAACTAATCAGCGATCTGACTAATTGTTGTCGACTGCCAGAGGAGAAGTGATTCATCTTTATACCATCTTGGAAGCTGCAGTTCGTGGTTTGCGTTTTACTGCAGTATATGCAGCGTTTCATGCTGTGTTTTATGGCAGAGGTGGGCCACGCCGCTGGAAGCCAAGACCACCTCTGCTTAAAAAAATATGTATTTTCATGAGATGAAACAGTAGCCTCGAGGGGGTGAAAGAGCAGATGCCTAATTTCACACAACAAATACCATATCCCCTAATTGCTGTGAACGCTGCTCAGGCCATCACACTCTCACCAAGTTTCTCATGGACCTCTGGGATCGTTGGGATCTGACTTACATCAGCTCAACTATTTTCTTTGGGTGAGATGCTGGGAATGTTTCTGCTAAATCTTGCAGCCCATGAATGAAGGTGGAGTTTCTGTGCATTGTTCTGTGAAGACAACAAGATCTCAGCTACATTGTTATGAGGGAGAGCAAGATTTCTCAGCGCTGTTATGTCTCCTCCTAAGCTGATTTATAAAACAAAAGCATCTGTAAAATGGGTTTAAAAAAAATGTGCGTCCTATAGTGGACACTGTTCCAAAGCAATCAGGTGAAGAATGAAAAATAGAGGGGAAAAAAAATCACTGAAACTTGTGCGTTTCTGCGAGTTCAGCTGCAGCGAAGCTCTGGGTTTACATTCCTCTGCCGTATTGTGTGACTTCCTGCGATAAGGACGACCGCCACTGCTCCCGAGAGGACGGGGCTAATGTCTCGGCAGACTGCGAGGGGCTAGGACCGGGCCAACGAAAACCACCAGACCTCTGATGTTATCTCAGGGGGGTCATGGGCCGGAAAATTGCGGCATTCATCGAGGACCGAGGAGGAGAGAAGGAGGAGGGGAGGGGAGGGGAGGGTGGTGGTGGTGATGGTGGGGCGGGGGGGTTTCTGAGGATAACACTAACCTGTTTCCTCTTAGTGCCCTGATCTAAAAGCCTCCTGGTGTAATAATGTGCTTTGGTAGTGTTCATTCCTGGTCGCATTCCCCACGGTCCTCACAGCTGCTTTCATTTACCAGGTGCTATGAAGATGGGGATTGGCTGGAGGCGCCATGAGACATGTTTGAGTCAGAGGTTTCATTCAGACAACGACTTAGGAGAGGACTTGTCTTGCACGTTTGGGGGCTGGTGAACGGAGCTCAACATTATCTCGTCTGAAAAAACTAACCAAGCATCTGTGATCTGGAACCAACGGCTCTCGCACATGAAACTCATCCTCAATCCTCAAGTCTCTCTGCCTGAGAGTCTACTGAAACAGATAAGCTGGTGAAATATGTTCACCCATGCTCACAAGAGTTGTTATAAAAAAGTTATTTTATAGACTCCATAACTCCCTGTGGATTTCACATGGATATGTAGCTCCTAGAGTCAGATATCATGTGAATCCCAAAGAGGCATTCAGAGTGTTTTATCCAAGCATAGGTCATTGTGTCCACATGGCGTATACGCACTTCAGATCTCCAGTTTCATAGCAGTGCTGCTTCTTTCTGTGCTGTGCAACATTTACAGGCAAACAAAGACGTCTGCTCGCTCTCATGCCAGGTGAAATCATCACATCAAGTGCACAACATCTCCAGGTATTTTCTTTTTCCTTTTTTTTGCAATAATGTGCACCTTTTCTCCAGGAGGCAAAGGTTTTCTTTTGTTTTCCGGTGATTCAAACTGACAGAATTGATTGTTCAGATTTTCAGATGTTGCTGAATATATTTAAAACTGCTGGAGAAAACTATTTAATAGGTCATATGACACAAAACTGAAACCTGCGTGAGGGGATGTTCTTTTTCTTTCCTTCTCTTCCTGAAGGCATCAACTCAAGTTCAACATCGCCCCCTGCTGCTCGGCTCCTGTTACATCAATAACAGGCCAGATGTGCGGCTGGATATTTATGAAGCTGACACTGTTTGATTCGGCTTTGCTCTCATTCATCATGCAACTAAAACACAGCTGCCGCAATATGACGACTCAAAGGCAAAGAACACCACACTTGACTTGTCAAAGTGCCCTTTCTTGTAAAACATGTTTCACTCTGGTTCACCGCGCTGAGTTACACCAGAAAACTATGCGAGATGGATTAAGCATCCAATAGTTTCCCCCCACTAGTCCAATTTGAGGCCTTCATGGTGCCAGCTCTGGGTACGACTTTCCTCCAGAAGCCCTGTAATTGTGGCCAGTGTGGCAGCTGAGCTGTTGTCAAGTGCTGCTGTCATTTGGACGTGGTGTGGCGTTCCTGGAACCAGAGAAGTTCAGAAATGTCGCCTTTAATGACAAAGGAGAAACCGCACACAGACGTCTGTGATGTGTGCATCCACCGATGTTAAAGACGCTCTGCACCTCAATTCACAAACCTCCAACGTTTTCCATTTAGTCATTAACAATCGGTCTCTTAATTGTGGACTGAAGCCTATTAAAGGCTGCATTTCCTGTTTTCTAAAAGACACTTACAATTAAGCAGCGACCACACATCTGAGTGGTGAAGTTTATAATAAACTCAAACTGTGCTTAAGTTAAAAAAAGAAAAAAACTATTGCAATTATATTCATAATAACGATCATTAATGCCTTCTTTTGATGGTTTCTCAGTTAATGTGTTTTTAGTTTGTGAGATGGATATTTGCGGGTTTGGGGTTGTTTGGATTTATTATTATGGGAATTTAAGTAGAAAGTGATCAAGCAAAACTTAAAGGTCCAGTGTGTAATATGGGGGTAAAACTGTGATATCTAGTGACGGTGGCCTCCGATGACAAAAAAAACTTGTTTATCACAACTGGGACGACTGGGAATATTTCAGGAGCATGGAGCGATGAGGTGAAGATCTAAACCATTTTACGATACGTCAGCTGTTTCCTTCCCCTTCTTCTTTCCTTCTGCCTTCTTCCTTATTTATGCACGCAAAACTAACGAACCATGCTCTCTGGATGGCTGGATTTTCAATCCCCAAGTATTTGGGATATTTATCATCATGTCCTATTTTCAAATCATGGGCAGTATATTCAGATTTTGCCAATAAACCTTGCCAATTATTACACACTGGACCTTTAAAAGAATTATTAGTTGCAACCCCCGTCTTAAAATTTTTAAAAAAGAATCACAGATACAGGTCTAAATGTATTAATACATCTCAGCTTTTTCTGCTGTTGTACACATCTTATATCAAAAGTACAAGTTATCTTCGATCTGCCTTTTTTTAACGTTGTATTTTATTGTTACTCAACTCGGCAAGTGTTGACAACAAACCACAGACGAGCGGCAGACTGCTGTGCTGAGAGAACTGCCGAGGGGCCGTCAGACTCCTGGGTAGAAAAAAAAACTATCAATCAGGCGACACTGTAGTCTCGCCCAGGTTATTACCCTGACCACTGGGCATTAAGTTTTATTATTTGTGCATGTTTGACCACAGGGGAATTACGCACGGCCTCAAAGACACGAAAAAATCCTGTGTGTGAGTTTGTTTAGTGAACATTCTGCTCCACTGAGTCCTAAACGCCTCTAATCCTTGTTTTGATGATCCATTTCACCGCACCGCGAGGTAAGTGTGTGGAGACTGAGCGAGCGAGCTGCGCAGGTACTGGTGTATGTTTATACGTTATGGCGTACCCCCGTCCATAAGAGCCAGCTGCCTCTCATTCCTGTAAGCTTTAATTTTCTCTCTCTTCATCTCCTCAGCTGACTGGCTACCATAACTCCTTCATTCCCAGACGCAGCCAGCTCAAATCACGTCAGGAACGGTCACACGGCTGTGCCAGCAATCACAGACCTCAGACTGGAAACCTGAGTGTTGTATGCCGGGTGAAGACAATCCCAGAGTTCTTTTACAGCGCTGTTTTGACTGTTTTGCCATATGATCATATGATAGAAGGGGTCTGACAGAGCCATAAGTCTTGTCCCCTTCTGAAGCCCGTGGGTAGCCAAAGGTCCCCGTCTACTGCCGCTCATTTTCTCTGTCAGTAAAAGTTACAGGGCGCAGCTCAGAGAAAAAGTAGGCCAGCTGCATGTCATGAACCTGTGCATGTATCCAGAATAACGTTTTATGATCTACACGGACGAACAGGAGGAACGAATGCCTCCAGGAGCTCGGGGGACTGCCCTCTCACCCTTTGCGTGTGCTCTATCTGTGCGCTACCTGTTGGGACGCGTCTTTTCCAACTTTGACCCAGGACTTCTGAGCGCCTGGGACAACACATGGAAGTCAGCAGGAATCCAAAAATTACTTGTTGTGGTTTCCAGCCTGTCTCCCTCTTGGTCACATGGGTGAGATATGCAGCAGTGGTATGCGCGAGGGCCTTAGCGGAGGGAAAGTTGCCCAGAGCCGTTTACCTACGGGGCAAAAGGTGGCAGATACATGACAGACTGTCATGCTCAAGGTGTACAAGGGGAATAAACACTGAGGCTTTTTATTATTGCTTCATGCTCAAATGTGACACTACATGGTTTCACAGTTGTTTAAAGATGAAGGGAACAGCAGTCAAATACATAACCCCCAGGTGTGTGTAGTTCAGGGGCAATGGGCCGTGCCACAGCAGGGGAATATTTTACTATGGTGCAGCAGTGTGACTTTTAATAACTTGACTATAATGTTTAATAATCAAAATCAGCACCGTCCACACAGAGGTAGCATTGAGATCATTAACCAGCATTAGGATCGTTGGTTCCAAACCTTTACAAAGTCAACAGGCAATCTGTCATCAAAAGTTACTTATTTCTACAGAGCTGCAAGTACTTATCAGACTTCATTTGAGTTTCACTGAATATCTTAAAAGGCCAGAAGAAGTCAAATGATTCAATATTTTAAAAGAGAAAAAATATATCTAACAATTTTTTTTCTGAAGTCTAATTTATTATCACCTAACATTTAACACCATTACTTTGCTGATACACTGCTGCATCTTCCTTTCTGTTTTTATGCTAGCATTTTTGTTCTTGTTGATTTAACTAAGATTTAATATTCATATGTTAATAATATGATTGGGTTAATTTCTAAGATTTTAAAAACAGTATTCTCACTGCTCTACTCCCTCAAAGAGCAGAGCAGTCTTCTGTTGAAATACAAGTTTAATGTGGCTGTGCCAGTGAAGCACAGAGATCAAGACCGGATAAAACACAGATTCAAGCCACGGTATGTTTTTTTTTTATTTAAACAACCATGACATGTGAAAGTCGGCTGAACCTGTCTCATTACATTTTGTTTCGATTAGCATCTGCTTTTCACACCTCGCAAGGCATCAGTAAGACGCTGGCTGTGCACCGAAGAAAAAAAAACCCTCCGCTGAACGTTCCCCAAGGCTAAGTGGTTTCCATATGGAGATAATACACAACAGAGCAGATAGAGGGAAAGCAGATTAGAAGTGAAGTGTTTGGCTCAGTGGAATACACGAGGAGCTGATAAGGAGGAACAAAGGCAGACAAGGCAGATCCAGTAGAATTAGAAGGAGATACGGAGGGTGCAGTGAACAGGTAGCAGAGATAAGGAGGATCAGTGTACCACTGGCACACCAGAGGATCAGTCCGTGCTGATTATTCCTCTAATTGTATTTTGCAAACTCTTGTCAGTGCCAATTTGAACAAACTTGATGCCCTCGCCCCCCCAGCGTGACCAGGAGCGACCTTTCATCAGGAATGCCGTAAAGAGCCTAATGAGATGGGGTGGGAGCCCGGAGTCGGCACAATTACAGGAGATTAGGGCGCTGCGCAGGATGCAGTGGCAGGTAGGTGGGCAAGGATGTACCCCACCCCTCTGACTCTAACACACTCCCTCTCATTAGAGATGCCTTTCCTGACTCCACAGACACAGGGCTGCTCTCTGTGCCCCGTGGTGAAGCCTAAAGAGTTCTTAATATTTCAGGATCATTTTCCGAAACAGGGGGGGGGGGGGGGGGGGCAGTGATTCACACTTCAAGGGTTATTAAACAGCTGCTGCATAACAATATAACTATTCGCAACGTCATTGCTTGTTTTTTTTTCCTTCTATTAGTTCAGCCTTCTCTTCATCGTCTGTGTGAGAAATATTTTGACGTCGTTAATCAAGGATGGGTTTTCTTGTCAACAAAGTTCCGTCAGTTCTTCATCTAAACGTATTGTTGTGTATCATTGAAGCCTGACAAAACATGATGAATGTGGTAATTAAATCCATTGTTTGCTTCTGTGTTTTACAAGCACATAGCTGTCTTCTCCTTCCCTGCCTTTGGTTGAATGGTGTGAAAGTGGCTGCAGGGCTGTGCATCACATGTGCATGAAAAACAAAAAAAAAACAATGCCTGGGCTCAATTGTACAAAAATACATCAGCCTTTGAATTAGAAGTCTCACATTTCTTGTGAAGATTTGTGACTTCTCAGCATTGTTGAGTTTGGGACTGTTCTTCCACAGGAATCTAATTTTAGAAATCCAATAAATATTGAAGAGCATTGCAGAGAATTTTCCCCATTATTATTGCTAACTCATGATAAATCAATTATTCAAAAAAACAAAAAAACAAAAAAAAACAATCAACGTGTTAATTAAAGTGGGAATGAATCATTCGTTGCAGCCCTAAAAGAGACAACTTTCCACAGACAGATCCTCACTGTTCAGTTTGAAAGAGGAGAGTGTGGGGCGAAGAGGGGTGAGAGAAATCTACAGATATAAAGAAAGAAGTATTGAAACAAAGAATCAAAAGAAGTCCAAGGACAAAACCTCCGAGTATGTTTGAGAAAATATTTGCCGAGAGCTTCCAGTTTTCCCAGCAGTGCCTACATCTCCATGGCTTCCTTCATTTCAGCTGCTCTGGAAGTCACGCTATGCTGGCTACTAACAATACCCAAAGAATGGGATTAAACCTTCAAATGGCAAGAAACAGAAAACACGTCAGTGACTCCGTGAATGGTCCATTTAAACTCCAATTTATGGCTGATGGGAGAAATTGTGTTGTTAAAAGAAAAAAAGAGGGGTGGGGGGGTAAACACATCAAAAGTTGAATGAATAGCAAGATTATGTCACCACCTGACCTTGTTCGCCGCTCCAAAAAGAGCTCTCGTTACAAATATTTCACTCTCTGTTTGTGTTTTTAAGGTTAGAACCTAAGACGTCGTAATTCTCTCCAAGTAAAAGTAAAAAAACAGACGTCAACCTGTTCACAGCAATTTTTACTGTAGCCTGTTAAAGCCATCAGAGAGGAAAAGGGAATTCTTGAGGATGCTTTAGACAGTTTGTGATCTCTCTCGACATTTACTATGCCATTATCAGCCATTTGACTTTTACAACTTTTTCTCTACCACCCTAATAACCAGATTTTGAGCAGATAAAGCAAATGTGGTAATCGTTATACAAGGCTTATATAACCCCGTGCCCTGATGCCAAACACGTTTTGACCTCTCTCGGTGAAGGATGGACATACCGATCATGAGTGACAAACTGCTGCAGCTGGCCATCTCACAGCTTTTTACAATCTCATGGCTTTACAGCTCTTCATGCTCGCATTTAACTCTGACTAGCTGACCACAGTAAAAAGGTTATCCGGTGAATTATGGCCGAATGCTTAAGTGTTTCGAACCGGCCAACGTTTCCCAGTCGCTAATGTACAGGGGGGAAAATGTAAGGTGTGATGTTCCGGGAAACCTTTATGATGATGACGCTGCCAAAGGTGAAAGTCGACTTGCACTGGTCACAGCTACTCTGTAAATCTAATTCTTTTATCAAAGCGTATCAAATGGTCAAGACCATGGTACTTTACCTGTCAGGCTAAAGGCACGCTGATGTAAATTTCACATTCTCCTTGGGCATGTTTGGATCTATTCCACCTCCTGGAACATGTACTTTGTCACAACACCAAAAAAGTCTGCCTCCTTTCACTGCTCCTGAGCCAAAGAGGGTCCGATAAACCTATCAGCCACACTGGCTAATCATCACAATGGGATCATGTATTACATTAATGCTGAAGCAAAGAAACTGCATGCATGTGTCTTTCATTTTGGGGCACTTCTTCACTTAAGTGCTCAGCAAGCTCAGCATGGAGGTTTCTCAAATGTTTTTCTTGATCCCAAGTAAAAACCATTGAATGGGACTCAGAGTTCAGGGATTTATTTTTACAATGGGGAGAGTCCCGCGGCCGACGCTCTGAAAGCACCTCTCTCATAACATTCCTCAGAGGCGATGGGAGTAGATACACCACATATTTAGCCTAAGAAAAATAAGAAAAAGTGCTTCCTCACTAATCAACTGTCAGTCAAATTTGTACCGTTGCCAGGGAGGGGCGACATTTGCGAAGTGGGAGATGTTCTTTTTTTAAAACATGACCCCATGTGGACCTGCATCCCCTAAACATGACGGACACCATCTGTGTCACTGCTGCTCCCTCCTGTCACCATCAGTCACTGAATGACTGGATGCGCAGCAGTGATGTCATGGCGTTTCCCCTCCCGAGTCCGGCTCTGGATGTCCCAGCCCACAGACTGGGTCCACATGTCGGCTTGACCCTTTAACCTTTCTGCTCCCCTGCAATCTGCAGCGCGTAAGGAGCCGCCACAAGTCACCGCTGTCACATAAATCAGCTTAATTAAGCACACAGCCACACTAATAACACCATAATTACAGGCAATCATCCGCTTTGACAGGTTGAAAAAAAAGAAAGATGAGCCAGCAACACATCTCTGCTTTGTTTCATCCCAATAACACGAACACTAGGCCTCCGCAGCTCCGCCCAACACACCACTAACGTGTTAACTAGGAGTTGAAATGTGGGAGGCAAGAACCGCCCACATTTTTGGGTCACATTTGGCCTTAATGTGTGACAGTGGTGCTTACCATGACTAATCTAGGGTAAACCATGCGTGTGCGACAAACAAAAAAACATGTTTGCAAACAGGAAAGAGATGCACATTTATCAACCCTCGCCTCCTGTCCTCCCTCTGATGATCTGCTTAGAGACAATTTACTCTGTCTACATGTGAGCGAGGTGAGAGGAGAGGTGACAAAAAAGGCAGGTTACAACAGGCCCCGTGACTGAGGAAAGACCACTGTCAAACTTTTAGTAATTGCAGAGTAGGACGTCTAAGGGAGGAGGAGCAGGGAGCCACTTCTGAAATCACCCTCAGTGACTACAGCTATTGACTCAAACTCATCACCGCCTTAAGATAAACTGAAGCACATAGTTTCCAGACACATGAAACTTTCTGGAAAGCTGTTTTACACAATGAAGACGGACAGCGAGAGGGCTGAGGCAACCAGACAGAGAGTATATGATTGAATGAACTGTCCTGTATGATGATGACTGATCATACTGAAAACCTAAATGTGTCTGAATTCCAATGGTTTGCAAAACAAGGAGCTGTGAGGCTTTTAATCTACAGGGTTTCCTTTTCATCACGTGTCTCAGCTGTATGAGACATTTGTCGCATTTTGTCCTTCAACCAGTCAAGTCTGTGTACATCAAAGGTTGTGTACAAGTCAACAAGTGTCCTTTAACAAGACAATGAATTCCTACAATAGCTCCAGGGTTGCTGCCCTGACCTTGCAACCATGCAAACAAGCATTCACCTTCACAATGAGGATCAAAGGCAGAGCTACAACAGAAGTGGAGCTCCACTGAGGAAGCTGCATATAGACCTATACCTGTTTGGTCTCCTACTTTAATTAATCATGTTCACTGTAAAAAAAAAAAAAAAAAAGTAGGGTTAGGGTTAGTATGGCATAGTATAATTTTGGGGCTTTTTGCTTTTAATTGATAGGATAGTTGACAGAGACAGGAAATGGGGAGGCAGAGAGAGGGGGAATGACATGCAACAAAGGGCCACGAGATTCGGGATTCAAACCCGGGCCGGCTGCAGCCTCTGCATATAGGGAGCCTGCTCAACCCACTGAGCTATACAGCGACCCATATTCACTGCAAGATGTAATGCTGGGAAAAGAGTTCAGATCGTTTTACTTAAGTAAAAGATGGATATACCACAGTTGGAAAAACCCAACATTTTAATTAACTAACTTAAAATGAATACCAAAAAAACAACAACTATGTACAAAATTTTCTGTGAAAATTTGGGGTTCCCACCGTGTCCTTTTTCTCAGCTCCTCGGCCACTAGACTGTGGAGGATTTGCGTCATGCTCCGACAGGCTCCATAGACATAACTGACCTCATTATTTAGAGCTTCAGTCAACTGTTTATAAGCCTGACTAAAAACTCTGAAGACTTCCTACGCAAACGCAGGTATTGTTAATCTTCATTGGAAAAAGGGCTCCAACTTCCATTTCTGCCCTTTATAAGAGAGAGGTCAGGACACATTAATGTAATTTCTCAGCTTCACAGGAATTTGTCTTTTCACTTATGAGGTTTCTGATGAGCAAAAAGATATTTTCTCCTATTCCAGTTAAATGCCCCATCTCCATTAAAATATCAAGAGCACCTATTTTACTAGATAACAGCTGCACAAAATGGTAGTAGGAGTCAGACTATAACCTTCAACGGTGATGAATGTGAGTAACTTTAACATTTGCACTGACTTAGAGCTTCAAAACTCAACATAGCTGTGGCTGAGAAAGCAAAGCTGGGAGCCTGCTTTGAAGCAAACATTACAGAATAACGACAATGATGATAGTCATCAGTACGGGGTCTGTCTTGAGTGATGCCTAGAACCAATTGGCCGTCCTGGCACTGCACTGACCCCAGACCCGGCCAAGATAGCAGCTTATGGTTCAGAAATTTAAAAAAGAAAAAAAAGAAAAAACTGAGAGAAAGAGCTCTTTCACTGTTTGAGATGATCAACATACAAACCCCCTATTTACTGTAACATGTTAAACCTGTGGGAAAGGAATACTCAATATGGGTTTTCTAGAATTTATCAAGGATTTAATTTGGGTATTAAACCTCAGTACGACTGTGGTGTGGAGTGGCAGCCGTGGGTTCAAATCTGATCTGTGGCCCTCTCCCATATGTAATTCTCCTCTCTCTCTCGTTACTTTTCGGTTTCTCTCTATTGTCCCATCCAAATATAAATCCGAGGTCCTCCAAAAAATTATTTTTAAAAAAAGGGAAAACTTTGGTATCACTGACTCAGTATTTGCGTCACATAACTCTTTTAGTAAGACGTAAGTTATGACATGATCCATCACTTTTATGTTTTTTAGATATCTCTTTACCTTTAACCCTCAGAGCAGGATAAATGAGGGAGAATTAAGATATTTAAGATTCTTGAACTAAGACGGTGGAGTGTCATGTTACAAATGAGTGTCTGGCTGCCTCTCTGTTCGTCTGTCTGTCTGTTTGTCTGTGGCTGAGCCCAGATGTCAGCTGGTATGAAGACATCTGCCTTGCCAGAGGTCTAAAAGCCTTGGGAGCTGTTGATCTCAGAGGATACCACTTGTCTGCTGATGACAGGCTGGATCCCGACTACATCAGCCACCAAGTGACTAAATCCCACTGGATAAAGACAAGATGGAGGGTTTTAAGGAAAAAGAGCACAAAGCATTGTGTTCAAAAGTTTGCCGTGGCTTCAAAAAAAGGTCACCAGTTCTGTAATAAGTTCAACTTGAAATCTAAAGATAGAATAAGGCATAAGGCTTTAACCCTATAAACATGGTCCCAAATCTAAATAAAAGTATTTCTCCACAACATTAAATATTCCACAACATTAAATATTCAGGAGTGAGAGAACGCCTCATGGTCCTACGCCTGTGAACCAATTAGTTCATCCTTGATTCAGAGAGGATGTTTGTGCCAGATTCCCTCCATGTCTCGCTGATATATCGCTTTCACAAGAATGGTATGGACATGAGTTACCTTGACCTTTGGCCTTTGACAACCAAATTCTAAATCAGTTCATCTGTCAACGAGAATGAAATTCTTTGAGTTCCTCGAGAGTTTGGGTTCCCACACGCACTCAAAACAAGGACAGACAGATGGACAGCGCAAAAACACTGGTCAGTGACCAAACAACCACTGTCACCAAGTTTGACCCACATGTTGCTACGAGACATCAACCTTCTTCCCACCCACTCTAAAATACTGACAAAAGCTCAGGAAAAAAAATCCTTTATTCTGAGTGTGACTAAGACACTTGTTTTCCAAGACTTTAAAATAGTTGAATAATGAATGCCATCAAATGCTACAACAAGTCGCACATCTGCACTAAACCTGGTGCCTTAAGGACAGTAGTGCAACGACCAGTCTCATCCGTCTTGTCAAATTATGCACCCTTTGAATGAGCCACTCTGTAAGTGCAGTTCCGAAAAGTGGGATTTATTGTCTTTGAAAGGACCAGATGAGATTCCGCTTCCGGGTCGCAACGAAGATGGCAGCTTGATTTCTGTGCTCCCCGACGGTTTCACGAATTAACCCTGTTAACCCCTGAGATAACTAAAAAGTGAGTGTTAAAACGCGGCGATGAACAGGGTTAACACAAGAAGTTGGAAAAACATGACCACGACAGAAGATATTGGTGAGTGTATGCCACCAAATGTTGCTAGCCGAAGTAGCTCCCCGACATGCGAGATGAGCGAGGACCATGGCGAGGACGGAGAAGACGATGCTAGCCTGCGTGGCATACTAAACGAACTACGAGACTTCAGGCGAGATAATAAACAGCACCTCACGGAGATTAAACAAGAACTGCACAAGACGAACGATAGACTGGTAGAAGCCGAGACCCGAATCGACGAAGCAGAGACAGCACTACAAGCGGTGTCAACGCTGGTGAAACGGCTCTCACAGCGCCAGGCTGACATGGAGGCTAAACTCATTGACCAAGAAGGACGTGCTCGCAGAGACAATATCCGAATATACGGGATACCCGAAGACGCGGAGGGGAACAACGTCTCGTCTTTCCTGGAAAACTTACTGAAAGAGTCGCTGGGTTTTCCACCGGGCACAGAGTTAAAAATTGAGAGAGCACACAGAGCCACTGTTCCTAAGCCCACCGGCTCCCAGCTAAAGCCCCGGTCTATCATCGCCAAGTTTGCGAGCTACAGAGTAAAAGAAGAGGTGATCCGAAGAGCCTGGCAAAAAAGAGAGGTTTTCTACAACAACACCCGCTTCTACATAGACCACGATTACCCATCAGCGATCCTGAAGAGACGTGTGGAATACGCGGAAGCAAAGAAAATATTAAAAGAAAGAAAGATCAAGTTCCAGACCCCCTACCCAGCGAGACTACGGGTTTTTTACAACGACGGCACCCGCCTGTATCAGAGCGCAACCGAGGCGACGGAGGACATGGCCTCACGCGGATTTCCCGTCACCATCATACCAGCACCAGACCGCCCGGATGAACGAGAGACTGAACTCTTATCTACATGGCAAATGGCAGGGCGCCGCCGGGTTGGAGCCAGGATCACCCCGGATAGAGCACCTCAAAAGAAAAAAGCCTCCCAGATGCAGTTCAAGGAGAAACTCCAGGAGTTCAGACTGAATCCTCCTCCAGAGTGAGGGACAATCAGGACAATCAACCACCTGACCAAGAAAAAGCTGCAGATAAGTCTGACCCGGTTTACACTGTATTTTATTATGTTTATGAACCAACTGATCTAATTTTATTTATTTTTTATTTTATTTTTCATCTGGGATTTAAAGACTCTAAGGATTAGGTTGATCTTAATTGCCTTTGTGACTGAAGCCATATATGGTTCTCTTTTATTTAATTTAAAGTTTGAAAATTCCTATTTAAAAAGAAAAAGAAAAAAAAAACCAAGTGTAAAAAGGTCGGGACACAGAAATCCTTCAGCTATGACTGTAAGTTTTATGCAGTCATCTCAAAGGGCCCTACTCTTAAAAAAGAGCTGGACATCCCTTTATGGGCCCTCTGACATCAGGAGCCCCTCAGAGGCTAATGAAGAAAGAGCCTCAACATTGGAAGCAAAAAACTCTAAGGAATATATGGACGTTTGGTTAAGATCTGTATTATTGTTCTTACTGTGTTATGTTCATCTCTCGAAGTTCACGAGAGTTTTTGGGATGTATGATGGTCCAAGAACTAGTCATGGTGTAGGGAGATTTCAGCCATATGCAACACAAGTAGAAGACCATGGCTAATCATGATATTAAAATCGTTTCATTTAATATAAATGGAGTCTTGAACCCAATTAAGAGAAGCAAGATATTGAGCAAAATGAAAAAGGAGAATGCACATGTAGTGTTCTTACAGGAAACACACCTTAATCCTGTAGAACATGAAAAGCTGAAAAGAATGGGGTTTTCTCAGGTGTATCATTCATCTTGCAAATCAGGCCATAAGAGAGGGGTAGCTATTCTACTCTCTCATAGAGTTAAATTTGAAAAAAATTCAGAGGTAAAGGACAACGAGGGAAGATATTTACTTGTCTCAGGTAAGATAGAAGGGGTCCAAATAACCCTACTTAATGTTTATGCACCCCCCGGTAGTGATTTCATTTTCTACAGAAAAATGTTTGACTTAATGACGGAGGCGACAGGTATACTTATATGTGGAGGAGACTGGAACATACGCCTCAACCCCAGACTAGATGGCTCCAAAGATTCTATTCAAACCTCCATACACAAGAAACTTAAGATTCTTATGTCAGAACTAGGAGTGCTGGATCTTTGGAGAGACTTCTACCCAACAGGCCGAGATTACACACATTATTCACACCCACACGCTGTCTACTCCAGAATCGACTATTTCTTCATCTTTAAAAGAGATCGCCATAGAATACATCATTGTGAGATAGGTAACATCGACTTGTCAGATCATGCACCTCTCTCATTGATGCTGCAAATTAATAATAATCCTGGAAATACACTATGGAGGCTAAATTCAAATGTTCTTAATAATGAACAATTCAAAACAAAAATTAAAGAAGAAATCAAACAATTTATGGAAGTAAACAATAATGGGGAAGTTGGTCCAGAAATTGTATGGGATGCACTAAAAGCCGTTATGAGAGGGAAAGTTATATCCTTCTGTGCTTACCAAAAGAAACAAAGACAATTAAGACTCTTAGAACTAAATAAAGAATTAAAAGAACTTGAGACAAAACACAAGAAGGGATCAAACCCAAATCTCATCTCGAAATTAAAAGAAATTAGGAATGAAATTAATGTTCTATACTCACAGGAAATACAAAAGAAGATGATTTATACAAAACAAAAGTATTACGAGTCTGGCCCGAAATTTTCTAAACTGCTGGCAAGGAAATTGCAAAAACAACAGTCAGATAACACAATCTACAAAATTAGGGACCCACTTTCCAAAGCTTTGCTACATAAGCAACATGAAATTCAAATGGCATTTCAAAATTACTATAAACAACTATACTCCCAACCACAATTATTAGATGAACAACAGATTGAACAGTTCTTATCATCTCTCAATTTACCCACCCTATCAGAAGATAAAAACAGAAAATTAAAAGCTGAAATAACAAAGGAAGAGCTGAACAGTGCAATTTCAAGGTTAAAATCAAATAAATCACCAGGGCCAGACGGGTTTTCTCCTGAATGGTACAAGACCTTTAGGACAGAGTTAACACCAATTCTTCTTAACATATTTAATACAGCTTTAAAGGAAGGGAAAACTCCACCAACTTGGACAGAAGCTACAATCTCGGTTATACCGAAGGAGGGAAAAGACAGACTGGACTGTGGGTCATACAGACCAATCTCTGTCCTGAACACAGATTACAAACTGTATACATCAATCCTCGCCAAGAGAGTTGAGGAGGTCCTCCCTCACCTTATCCACACAGACCAAACAGGTTTTATTTTCCAGAGACAAACACATGATAGTATTAGACGCTCATTACACATTTTAAGCCATATACAAAAACAGAAGTTACAGGCCTTATTGGTGAGCCTAGACGCAGAGAAGGCCTTTGATTCTGTGAGTTGGACGTTTTTGTATAAGACTCTTGAGAGATTTGGGTTTCATAAAGAATTTATTAAGGGAATTGGTACTCTATACAATCATCCAACTGCCCGCATTAAAATAAATGGGTACCTCTCAGACACTATCAAATTAGAACGGGGCACTAGACAAGGTTGTGGTCTATCACCACTCCTTTTCGCAATTTATATAGAACCACTTGCTCAATGGATTAGGCAATCTGACAATATTAAAGGAATTACCATAAATGGGGAACAACACAAAATAGCATTGTATGCAGATGACATATTAATATACCTCAAAGACCCCGCCCACTCACTTCCTGAATTGTTTAAACTTTTAGATAATTTCGGTAAATATGCGGGATACAAACTAAATATTCAGAAAACCCAAATCTTAACACAAAATTATACTCCATCTAAACAACTTCGGGATAGATACCATCTGAACTGGGATCAGGATGCAATGAAATATCTAGGTGTACTATTCCCTAAAGATATTTCTACATTAGCAAAGATTAATTATGACCCCCTTTTTACCAAAATAAAATTGGATATACAAAGATGGAATTCCAACCCCTTTATGAGCTTTACTCAAAGGGTGGAAACCATAAAAATGAATATACTCCCAAGATTTCTTTTTTTGTTTCAGGCCCTTCCTGTGGAGATAACCACAAAACAATTCTCTGAGTGGGACAACATTATTTCTAGGTTCATATGGCAGGGAAAAAAACCCAGAGTAAGGTTTAAAACATTACAATTATCAAAAGACAGAGGAGGCATGGCTGTACCAAATTTAAAGGATTACTTTTTCTCAGCTCAAATTAGACCATTGATAAATCTGTGTAACCAAGATTATCATGCCAGGTGGAAAGACATCGAGCTTTCACTTGTTAAGGACCCTCCACTCTGGGCAGTACTCGGTAATAAGGATCTGGAAAACTTTGTAACCAAATTGCAGAATCCGTGGACAAAATTTCAAATTAAAACCTGGAACTCAATTAAAGACACATATAAATTACACGATAAATTGGGAATAATTAGGTGGTGCGCCTACGACCCTGACTTTAAACCGAATCAACTGGACCATAGATTTAAAAGCTGGATAACTAAGGGAATAACAACATTTCACTCAATAATAGACAAGGGACAACTTAAAAGTTTTCAAACTCTACAAAGAGACCACTCTTTAGAAAAGCAGGATTTTTATAGGTATTTACAACTACGTAATTACTACGACAAGGTAATTAGAAACTATACAGTGGATCCAGAAGACCCAATACTGAAAGAGATATTACGTGCTTATTCATCAGAGCGAGCCAAAGGTACTATATCTAGAATATATAAGGGCTTCATGATTAAAAAAACCTACTCTACAGACTACATTAAAGATAACTGGGAGAAGGAAGGTAATTTTGAAATGCCCAATGAGGAGTGGTACAGTTGTTGTGAGTTTCAATGGAAATGCACCAACTCACATACATGGAGAGAATTTGCATGGAAATGTTTAATCAGATTTTTTGTAACCCCTAAACAGAAAGCTCACTTTGCAGGAGAGGATCCACAGTGCTGGAGGATGTGTGGGAGCCAGGATGCAAACCATTGGCATATATTTTGGGAATGTCCAGTAATTGTAAATTTCTGGTCAGAGATGCATAAAATATTAGAAAACATGTTTCATATGAAAATACCATACCATTTCAAAACCTTTATTCTGGGAGAAATTAATTTTCTCACAGGGCATCTCAACAAATACCTATTTGGGGCTCTGATTTCTGCTGGCAAGAAAGCCATCACACGTCACTGGCTGCATCCTGACCCCCCCACAATAGAGGAATGGACTGTTATTGTTGATGAAATATATCAAATGGAAAAGATTACTTTCTCACTTCGGCTACAAATGGATAAATTCACAAGGTCATGGTCAAAATGGGTCTCTTATGTACAAACATCACAGTCTCACTCTAGAAACTAAATCACTTGTCTCCACCCACTTACTCTCGGTTATCTCCCTGTTGGTTTGAAGGACCGCCAGGTCTTGTGTGTTTCATACTTACATGTGTATGTATTTCAGAACTCTTATCTTTTTGATACCTAGTCTCCCTACAACTAAATGCAGCTGCTGTTATAAACCCATACATCCTGTTTTGATTCTTCATTGTTCCTTTTTCTTGTTTGCCTTTAGTTAGTTTTGTTTGTTTGTTTGTTTGTTTTTTCTTAAAAATATAAAAGTATGCAGGTTTTGTTTCTTTCAACATTACACAACTATATGGCGATAGCTATGTTGATATGATGTTATCTTCTCTTCTTGACAATAATTGTAAATCAAGAATTCAACACCAGCTGTGTAATGTAATGTGTGAGAATAACAATAATAAAGAAAATTAAAAAAAAAAAAAAGAAAGGACCAGATGAGCCTCCAGGCAACGACCCCTTTACCACAGAGCTAAAGCACAAATAATGTAATAATTGTCTTATAATGACGCATGATGATAGTAAAAGAAATAGAAGAAAGAAGACAACAGGGCACTTTGAACAACATAAACATACCAATTGCCGTACAGAAACATGGATGAACCACATCAAACGTGCTTCAAGAGGATGTCGCCACATGTGATCTCAGAGGAATGCCGCTCAGATCTGTCTCGAGTGATTAAACGACGAGTGAATCTTTGAGTGAAGTGCGGCTACACGCATTCGTGCCACATCCTCCGCTGTGGCTTCAGCTTTTGCGTAAACATGACACGAGAGAACAAGCGCTAACTGACAGCTGTGTGAAGCGTGTGGACCACAGCTGGAGGTGAATCATAACAGTAGCCCGGATGAGTGGCGTGCTCTCATCTACAAAACCACTGAAGTTATTTACCCAGCGCTGAAGAACGTGACGGCGCTGCAGCAGGATGATATGTGGCTGACCACCACAGTGTTCCTCATATTGCCTCAGCTATATTTCAGAGCTGTCAGTCAGGCAGCACTCATTCATTGGAGATGATGTTATTGCTCTTTAGCCACCGAGACACTTTGTACTCAGCCCGCAGCTATTCTATTCTCCTCTGCCCTCGAGGCTCTTAAGTCTGACGTGACCTGTGTTTGTCGCAGGCAAGACCCCAAAAGGCGGGACAGCTGTGAGACTCCAACTCCCATCATCCCAAGCATTGCCCCTGGTGAGGCGGAGACCCAACGCAGCCCCACACCCTTCGTCCTGCAGCCCATTCAGTGCCAGTCACAGAGCAATATAACTGCCAAACTGTTTACGGACTGATGACCTCCAATAGAAGGAGGATCAGGGTGTGGAGGTCTTCAGTCTGCAGTCAGGGCCTCTGGGTGCCTATTGATGACAGCTATCATTCAAAGTGAAGAACAATGCTGGCAGATCTCAATGAAAAGGGGAGGGAGGGGGAGGGGAGCTGATGTCTGCACTGATATCAGACAGCGTCGTTCAGAGGCTGCCTGGAAGCTAAACTGAATGGGATGGTGATGTATTGTGATGGGATGCATGAACAGATGAGTGGATATCAAAAACAAAAAATGATGGCCAAGATCTAAACAACAGCAAAGCAATAAGAATGAAAAATAAAATAAAAATATCAACGGACTTCAAACTGACTTTGGGTTTTTCTCATTGGGGGGGAGGGGGAGATCCAGAAATAGGTGTACATATGAAGATAAGGAATATGGCAACTGGAGAGATGTAAGTGTGTTGAGGAAATATTTTTTGGAAGCGTGATCTAAATCAAGGACACAGGCCAAAACACATCAGTCTTGCATTTAGGTTTCTACAAGTCTTGTTGATCTTTGGACACAGCTCCTCCTACCTCTTCATGCACTCTGTGAGAAGGTGAAGCCGTGCCAGAGCCCCTACCGCACTCCTCGTACTGGAAACGCAACAGGTGCCGGACGACGTTTTTATATCCTTTATTTATGTTCTGCTTGATATTTTAAAATGAGACCATAAATACAAGTATTAAAGTATGAAAACAGGATGAGCACGATGGTTTGTGGTTTAGCAAACATGTACATTATCTAAAGCCAGAAACCCCAGAGAAAGAGTTCTGTTTTCGTTTGATAAGATTCTGATATTTATTTTGGAGGTGATAAAAATGTGTTTTCATCCACCAAATCCATTTGGTCTGGTGGGCTCTTCGGGATGATTTTTACACCAAACACTAAACTAATTAATACAATCTGACAACAGCACAGACATTCTTCCATTTCTCCTCTTTTGCTTTGTACTTTCACTTTGGTCTACCCAGACTCATTCTCTCTTTCTTTAGTCACACAAAATTATGGCTGTCAATCGTTTAAAATATACAACTTGCACCTGCCACAGATGGTAAAAGAAGCTTTTGCCAAGTATTAAAAAAAGAGTACTTTGTATCTAGTCAAGAAGAGCTCCAAAAATGCCACAAATGTATTCTTCCTCGAAAAAGGAACAAAGGCTTTGCTGAACATGTCCGTGTGGAACATTCGGTTATGATTTAGGCCTGGTCGAGTCTGGCAGAGGTCAGGATCTCACTGTTGTTTCTCATGGTCGGGAGTGAAGGATGAGGGGCATCGTATCCCGGTGTGGCCTTTTGCTTCACCACTCTGTACCATTATGTATCATTATGTGTCAGGGAAAAATGCAGCACAGCCCTGATCACAGTGACTGATGAGCTGCTACTGTGGAGATCACGGAGGGCAGGTATCCCATCAGAGGCAGCACATGGAAACACTCCAGTGCACTGAGAATATAGAGGATTAAAACCCAATCACCTGGTTCCTCAGTGTGGATACTAGGGCTGTACAGCCAGTGCAGGCTTTTAAGAAAAACTTCAGATTCGGTAAGAAACCGGAAGTGGGCGCACTAGAAACTTCCACCAAGTTAGCCAGCTAACTTCCACTTTACCTCTCAGCTAACTAGAACTTTTTTTAATGTATTTTTTTGGTGCTTTTTAGTCTTTAATGGACAGGACAGTTGAGAGAGAGACAGGACATGGGAGGCAGAGAGGGGGGAATGACACGCAGGATAGGGCCGCTCGACGCGGGATTCAAACCGGGGCCGCCTGCAGTGAGGACTATAGCCTCAACACATGGGGCGGGTGCTGTACCAACTGAGCTAAACACCGCCCCACAATAAAATAATTTACTCATGCGGCTCTTCTAGACTTTCCAAACGTAATCAGACTGAATGGATCAAATTCTGGCAGTGAACCGAGTCGTTTCGCGGGGTTGTGACATTTGATGTGAAATTTATCCACCGTTTAATATCTTTCCCATTAAGGTGCATTTCCGCCACCTACTGTACTATGTTGGAGTGTGAACCAGTCACCTGGTTATGTGCTGTTGCTCCTCTGCGATAACGTAAGGGACTGTCTTCACCAAATCCAAACTGTGGCAGTGTCGGGTGCGGATGGATGTGATTGGCTCAAAACATGCACCAACATGTTTTTTGTTCCATTTTGTTTTAATCTCTTGTAGTTCAAAACACGCATCCAAATGTTTCTTTTTCTTTAGAAAAAAGCTCCCGAATAATGAGGAGAAACATCGGACAGAAGAACTATTCTGGATCAAAACATTATTTGTGTGCTTCCGAATAACGTATTCGGGTTCGGGTACATCCCTAGTGGATACCAACTCTGCTACTTCTAACTTTACCCTTCGACTGAGGTAAACCTATACTGTCCTTGTCTTCTTTACAACACCGATCAGCGCCGATGTTCAACAGATGTTTTCACTTTTCTAAAAGACCTCCGTTGGACCCATCAGGTCCTGCTTGTTTCAGCACCCGGTGGCCTTAAGCTGTGCTCAGCAGCACCTCATTTAGCATGTGTGTACATGGACCCTCCGTCCTTATGATTAAGTCTTTCATTCAAGCATGAAGTAATCAGAAGTAAGCCAGGTCAGCTTAGGAGAGCTCTGATCATATAGAGGCGCTGTCAGTGCTAGATTTCCCAAGGTTTGATCATGAGTCCTGTAAAAGCCACGCAGGGGGGCGAACATATATCGCATGTTAAGAGGCGTCATAAACCGGAGAAACCTGTTCACTGATGGAGCTGTTGGGAAGAGCTGGGCTGAGATATTGGCCCAGCAAGCGTGAAGTCAGGTCTGGTTACAAAATGGGAGCAGAGTTTTCAGTTGCCCCCTTCAGTGCAAACTTGACTCGAGCGGCAAAAGTCTGTGTCATCAGAGAAGGGCCTAAAGCTCGAGGCAGAGATGGATGATTCTGGTAAAAAAAAAAAAAAAGTTGACACTAAGAGGAATTTCCTGTCGTGTGGTGTTATCAGAACAACAACAGCATCCTCCACTGTTTTACTTCAACAGCTCAAATTCAACAATGGAGTTGCTGATTAAATAGTTGAACCGCTGGCAAAGGAGCCAGCTGCTGATGTGAGGAGATTCCCAGTCACTCCGAGAGAAAGGCGATCGCTCAAACAGCGTTCGTCATGGAGGCTTGCGGAGAGCTGACTGAAAATGCAGGCTGCAGCAAAGAGCCAGAAAGGTGGTTTTTAATCATATGGCAGGTTGCCAGTACTTTCAATCAGTCTGCAAAGAGTTTTCACAATTCCCTTTTTTTTTTTTTTTTACTGTGGGCTATTTTTCAAACTCCACACTGCATCCCTAAGTTGACAATGATGGAAGATGAATGCTGAGTGAGAAAAAACCCACTGACACAGTGTAGGAGGATGTTGCTACTCACCATACTGGCAGCTGGGCCCGTTGAACCCCGCAGGACAGTCGCAGAGCTGGGTGGATCCCTCCCGACACTGGCCCCCGTTGAAGCACACGCCGTAGCTACACACAGCTGCACGGACGGACGAGGCGGTGAGAAGAGACAGAGACAAAAAAAAGAGAAAAAAAGTAGGTGAGCGAAGCACAGACACCTGGCTGTTGCCACAAAATGTCAAGATCTGCAGTTTCAAACACTGACCTCTTTCTATCAGAGCCTTATCATCAGCCTGTTAACTCCTGACTAAAGAAGAACCTTGAGACTCCTTCATTCACACCAACCAATGTAAGAGGAATCCGCCACTTGGCCAAAAACCTGTCTCATTTCTCAAAGTGGAAGAGATTTCTAAACTCCGAGCGCTTAACGTGACTGGCAGTAACAGCCTATATGGCTTTTAAAGGAAAAACTGGCCTCTTTCCTGCACAGTTACGTTACCTGAGAGTGACCTGGACTGATTAAGTGAACTTTTGATCGCTGTCACAATCATAGAGATGTGCCCGTGGGCCTGACAGCCACAAGGTGAGTGTGGCTCATCCATCTCTTGGAGCCAGTGGCCTTACATCCATAAATCCCTGCGAGTCAAACAGCTCTCACTCATTAGGAGGGGAAATTCAAAGAATCCAGGACCTATAAACAGCCAGAGCTCGGGACACGTGAATCCACCTCAGAGGTGTATCATCACATTCCATACACTCACATTAATCATGACAGTCCTTCACCTACAACTGTGTGTGTATGTGTGTGAGTGTGTGGACGTACAGTAAACGCGTGCTGTGGTCGGCCTGCCTGTAGGCTTATCTGATGTGTTTTGAGGCCAGTATCCCTGTGAAGTAAGACAGCTGTTTGAGCCAGGCCTGTTGTTTGCACTCTGTTGAGCAGAGTGCAGTGCTCAGTGATGACAGGTCCAGAGGACTGAATGTCTATCATTGCTTCTCCTGACGGGCAACATGTGGACAACCGGAGTGAAAAAAAAAAAGCCCAGTCCAGCTAATCACAAGAGGAATTTAAGTGCCAGCTCTTTCCTCGTATGTTCGTGGAGACGTCCTCTGAAAGCCAGAAATGCATTTTTCAGACCATCTAATCCAACCAGAGCCGGCATGACCAATCACCACACCAGGTGCTGCCAGCTGTGATGCCATTTATTGGCCATATATGGTCATACTAGTGGTATCAGTGCAAGCCGGGGCAGCTCAAACAGTAACAATGTGATTTTAACTTTATCTTGTCAGGCTTTTATTTTGTGAAACTTTTTTTAAAAGTGTGTAGCAACACCAAAACCTTGTCTTATTGCGCTTTCATTTTCAATTAATATTTAGTTTGGTAACACTTTAATTGATGCCTATCTCTATAACGTATTATAACCATACTTACAATGAGTTATAATCCAGTTATAGCACTGTATAACTATAGTTATAAACACTCGTAAATTATCATAATGCTTTATAATCATAACACACTATAAAGCATTTTATCATGACTTATGACGGTATTATAATACGTTATAATTGTTAGTAACTCGCTGACAATGCCCACATCGATAATGCATTATAATTATAATGTGTTATAACTGGCTTATATATATATATATATATATATAAACACTCATAAATTATCATAAGGCTTTATAACAATAAGTATAACACATCATAGAACATTTAATAATGGCTTATTATAAGGTCAAGTATTATAATAGAGTTATAATATTTATAATGCATTATCGATGTGGGCATTGTCAGCAAGTTACTAACAATTATAAGGTATTATAATACCTGACCTTATAAGTCATGATAAAATGCTTTATAGTGTGTTATGATTATTTTCATAAAACATTATGATCATTTATGAGTGTTTATAACTATAGTTATACAGTGCTATAACTGCATTATAACTCATAAGTATGGTTATAATGCGCTATAGAGATAGGCGTTAAATAAAGTGTTACCTTTAATTTTTATGCTGCGTTGTTGCAAAAGTAATTCCTTCCAAGACATCTCAAAAATGTATATTACAACTAGGGCTGAAACATTTAGTTCATTATATGATTCAAGCAACCAAAAATGTCAAGAATAATCATTTTGATAGTTGACGCAATAAAAAAAAACATTTGGTTATTTTAGGAAAACCAGTGTTGTATTAACCTAACAGGTTAAATATATTGAAGAATGATTAAGAAGAAAGAAAACGTAGATAAAAACGTAAATTTGACTATTTTCAGGCTCAGCGCCCGTCATGATGTTCCAGGTCATGAGTAGCCTATTCAGTATTTATTACGACAGCAAAGACTCACCAAGTCAGATCACACCCTCAGCCATCTCCTTGATCTCACATCTGTAAAGTTTTGTGACTTTATCTTGCACAGTTGTCACATTACAGCGGTGATAACATCTGTCCACAGTCAGAATAGAAACCAATAAACATCTGCTAAAGTACTCCAGCCTGCCTGTGGTACCTCTTACAGTGGGTAGGTACTATGATGATACACACACTCAGAAGGTGAAAGGAACACCAGCAAACACACTGTAGCTGATGATAATAATATTTATTCAAGTATAATCTGAATTTTGTAGACAAGAAGATTTGATTCTTAGAATACATAAATAAATTGATTTTAAAATAAATATTTACCGCATGCAGAGGCAAAAAGGCACAATGCTCTGCTGAGGAAATGAGAAAATACTCTGAGGTGTGAAAATGTAAGCTGTCACAAGTGCGTGTAGAGCCTGGCTTCAACTGTATCATGTCAGCCAAGTGGGAATAACATAACAATTCCAAGCAAAGGACCGAAACTTTAACAAGTGATCTCTAATAATCACAGATGAGCCCAGAGCAATTTCATCCTTGTCTCTCAGCAGATTTACAGTGCTCCTCGGAGACCAGCGCTCAGCCTAAACATCCGCCTGTCATCTGGCCCCATCCTCCGACACCTGCTCAACAGTTGGTCTATCCAGGGAGACTTACAACAAATGGCCCACACATACAGTACCAGTCAAAATCTGGACACACTTTCCCATTCAAATGAATGGGAAAGTGTGTCCAAGCTTTGAGTGGTATTGCATATATCCACACCCACACACACACACACACACTCACACAGCGCACTGTACGAAACACACTAATTTGTTTCTCCTGTTGTCTCCCACACATAACATAGAGCACCACTAAACATCGTGATCCCACGTTGGTGCTCAGTAATCCAACATTTTGCTGAATTGGTGAAGCCGCTGGAATCCTGCTCCAACAGGAAGACCGTCTCACCGCCGCTTATCTGCACATGATGACTTCCAGTTCCTCAAGACTGTTTGTCTGCAGCAGCTAAGATACGCTGCACTGCTTCAGCATAACATAACTAACATAACCACCTCTGTCATTATCTAAATGTGAGGGGGTTTTGATGTGGTGAAAGCAACAGATGACAGATGAGCAGAAGAAAAAAAAGATTCTGAGTGGTCAGGTTAAATTGCACAGTTTCAACTAGATCCAAGTTGCTCGGGACAATGATATTACCACCGGCTGTGAGAGATCAAATTAATGAGACATTCCGAACTTGTGGTGAAAAAGCTTTAAATGAACTAAATCGCCGGCAACAAAGTAAAAGGTCAGACGTCTCTCGGAGTCACTTCAGGGTAGCATGGCTGAGAGACAACAAGGGGAATGTACATTCCCCCTTCTGAGATGTGAGACACACAGGATTGTTGGCAGCTCACCAGGGCATTTTTGGGCCGCCCCCATCCTGAGCCCCTGCTTAATCTTCCCTGAAATAATTCCTTAATGTGGCATGCAGTGTGGCATAAAACTCACTCTCATCTGTCGCTGTGAATGCCTCAACTCTATTACAAAGACACCTTCTCTGAGAGGATTAGCAGCTTCCACAAAAAGAAGAGACAGACAGAGCAGGGGTCAGCGACTCGTGCCGAGAAACTGAAAACCGCTGAGCAGGTGTCACCCTTACAGCTTCTGAAGGGGATGACCACATCAACACAGAGGCAGCCCTGTGTTTGTTTAGGCTCCGTCGATCTGTTTAACCCCCAGAGTGTGACCCAGAGGGAGACCACATTTAGGGCAATTCACAGACACAAAGGCCCACGCTCAGGGCCCCGTTTGGGGCCATAATTGGTACGCACCGAGCCGAGCACTGTATTTTAAAGGCAACAAATCATGTTTTGCCTTGCAGAGGAATGTGTCATTTCAAAAGAGTTCCTGTGAAAACCAGAGCTAGCTATGTCAGATGATCTCTGACAGGTTTCTTTGAAAAGATTTAAATACCATTTGAGCAAGACACTAGGTCAGGAGGAACAATAATGCTTAGCAACAGTGTTGAAATGTGCAAAACTCTGCAGTTTTAATAGCTGGGGCTTTTCCTGCATCCTTCATCATACTGTACATCTACATAATACACCTCCCAGAATCCATATTTCCAAACAGAGGGAGGAAATATTGACATGATATGTACATAATGTTCCAGTGATGTTAATTAGACAGGGTAATGGCATGCAAAACACTAAGACTAAACAGGAAATATTTTGTATATGCAAATGAGAAGTTGAATGGCAAATTGAGCACGAGGTGTTTTCTGCAGCCTCATTCATTCCCACTCTAATGTCATTGTGACTCACTGAAATGCAATGCAATGTCATAGCACTGAATGGATGTTTACTAGCTGTACTGTACACCAGCGGTTCCCAACCTTTTTTTGGTTAAGGCCCTATTTTGACATCACACATTTCTGGCGACCCTGCGATCATGTAACTGCACGTCCATCAAGATGCGCCAGTTCCAAGATATTTTTATATGCTGCATTTTATTTGAACTCGATTTATATTCGAGAAAGTTAAAGTATAGAATACAATTGTTTAAGATTGTGTGTTTTTTTAAATAAAATTTTTAAAAGAATAATAATTAGTTATCAATTACTAGACATTTCAGGGGACCCCATTTGAATTCCAGGCGACCCCACGTGGGGTCCCGACCTGAAGGTTGAAAAACACTGTTGTACAGTTTATAACCTTTACACCTAAAGTCTGAGGGATGGTTAGTTTAGGTCCTAAACTAACCATCCCTCGGTGTCTGCAGTCTGTTATATTGCCTCAATCTGGCATGGATTTCTCATATCACATTGACATCCAATAAATAGATGCAGTATTTACTCCTAAGTTCCCTACTGCAGGGAAGCTTTAATGATGAGTCGGCAAAATGAGTGAGTCCATATCTGCGACTGTCCATCAGTCTGTGTCTGCTGCCTGTCGGAGGGCTGTGAGAGGCCTGGTTTTCTCAGCGGTCTCGTACTAGATAAAGTGTTATTCTGTAGTCGGTTCCCACCACAAGTTCTTCCATTTAGCATGAACCAAATCAAACAGACTTCAAGTGTTTGAGTGAACTGGTATTTCCTCACAGCCTGATATCTGACGGCAATTCTACAAACTTTGAAGAATGTGGTAGCTTAGTTGTCGGCTGACCTTACTTCCTCACTTCACATTACTCATTAGATCAAAAGGCCTTGTGCCGGTGTAACCAGGGGGCTGTGTGTTGATGGAACAAACAAGTTCAATTACACCCCTGTTTTAGTATGTAATGCTCCATCCATGTTATGTCTCAGTTGGCTGATTTCTGTCTGGATCTCTGTATACATCTGGCCCTGCGTCTATTTGTGTTCAGCTATGCACGATGTGGTCCCCATGACCGATGACATAGTCGTCGCTGTGTTCTGTGACACACATATACACACATACAGAGGACCACCCATGGACATACAGAGGACCATTTCCTCTTTTCTGGATACTGGGCCTATTTCACATCTAGCTACCTTTGCCAGCCTGGTCGCACCACAAAAGGAGGCCAGTTCCTATTCAGCAGTTAACGAGGACGACAAACTGGAAGAGCCATTGTCCCTGCTCCTCAGCCCCTGTCACAAACCTTATTGTTGCCATCAATCAACATAACTGCTTGTTTCCACTTCCAAGCTAACCCCCGTCCATCCTCGGCCGGCCCGTGGCAGCCGGCTGAGGTAAAAGGTTTGACCCGCTGATTGAGTGGTCCTCCTCACGTTTAAGTGGAGGAAGTCGCCATCACAAAGTCAAGAGTTCTTCACCTTCGGGAGAAGCAGATAGTCACGGAGCCAATTGGAGACTTTACAAAACACACAAAAGTCACCTCGTTGTGCTGAGGGCAGGCTTCAAACAGGCCGCTCTGCCTCCACTCGAGAAACGTCTTATAAAAGCTTTCAACAGATGAAGATCTAACTTCTTAAACAGGACAGAAAATCATTTTATCATCAATTAATCATTTTTGCTCAAGGGTCATTTTTAAGTAAAAAATGACAACCACAGAAATTTTGAGTTTATATCTCCGAAATTCTGACTTTTATCTCAGCGATTTTGTGTTGTTTTTTTATCTCAGAAATCTCTGTGTTTTTATCTCAGAATTTCTGACTTTTATCTCAGATTTGATTTCTGACTTTTAACTCAGAATCTTAAAAAAAACAGTGCCCATTGTTGGCCCTAATGCTCTTCCGTAGGCTCCAGACTCTAATCATCATCATCATCATATTTTTATTGCAGACTCATGGTCCATTAAAAGAAAGGAAAAGTACAAAACAAAGAGACACAGATTATTAAATAAAACTATAAAATGTACAAATAATTTTAAAACAAATGAATAGGCTTTTATGCCAGTGCTCCCTGGGGCTTGATGTGTACCAAATACAGCTTTTCCTAAGATTGGTTAGAGCCATGATGGCGCTGTTGACTCTGACTCATCTCGTCTACACATGAGTTTGGGGACTAGGTTCCTTAGTACAGCCTGGAAGGTATTGACTTTTGCAGCCACGAACATCTCACTTGCACTGCACCACCAACATCTCACTTGCACCATATAAGTGTTTTAAGTAATATCTGTATGGCATCATCATATGCCACTTGAAGTTTCAGTAGGTTTGCTTGTTTTTGCTTTTAAATTAGTTGCAGCACTAGTTTTAATTTCTACATAAGTGACCATTGTAGCAGGGATGCTGGAAAACATCTTCAGTTGGAAAACAAACAAAAAAAAATCAAAACCTGAGATATTTGCCAACCATTCAGGAACTCCAAATCAAAGCTATTGTGTTAATGGAAAAAGCATAAACCTTCATAATTAGATGATAGTACCCTGAGACAGAAATATGGAAAATAGGGAGGGGGTCAAAACAGTGGAATAAAATGTGACAATAACCAGACGTTTGCTGTGCTGTGGTACGTTATTTTTCAAAATATGCAACTAATTATGCAAAGCGAAGGACGCCGGAGAGAGCAACAACCGAGTCTGTAAATTACTAAACTGTGGGAGGACGACAGCATCTGCACAGTGCGTGGATAGACAGCAGGAGGAAAACACACAGCTGCACTGATGGAACGACAAACTTGTCAAATCGCAGCCACTGTGTGTGCGCTCGCATCCACAACATGTCTTGACCCTCAGTTCTACTCAGTTGCCTCACAAAGACCTCGGGTCATTAGTCTAATTTCCCTACACAGACATTTTATTAGGGAACACACACAGAGAAAGAAAGACGAGAGACAACAAGTGCCAGACACTAAATCACTATCCCCACACAAAGCATTCTCATCTTCCCCATTTTGCCCCATTTGGGGGCTTTTCAGGGGGGATTTTTTTCAAGCTGCAGATTTCTCAAAGCAGATTTTTTTCTCCCCCCTTTTGAATGCTGGAGGTGCTGTTGAAAACAGACGCACAGATTGTATTGTGCTGACTGAGGTACAGTACTGATAGCGCATAGCAAAGTGCGCAGGAGTGGGAGAGGGAGGATTGCAGTGTGAGCTTCCTTTTATCCCGGTTCAATGGCTCAGAGAAAAGGGTGATTAGTTTGTCCCATCTCAAAGTGCTGCCACGTCTTTGGTTACAGAGATAAAAGCCCTGTCTCATGTCGAAAGAGAGCAGCCATTGTCACGCGAAAGGAGAAACAAAACCCCACCACCACCATCCATCTACTTAAGTGAGGGGAGACGCTGGGCAGTCCTGAGGGATGTTTCTGTGAGACGTTTCTTCATGAGCGTCTTAAAACAAACCAGACTCCCCGAAGAGGAGACATCCTTGTATAATTTAATACTGTAACCTTCTTTCTGGACACAAAGAGCTCTTTGAAGAGAGCACTGATGCCATAATAAGGCACTGATGAAAGGCGCATCTAGGAGATCTTCTCCTGCTCGCCGGCCCAGCCTCGTCCTGCCAGAGGGCTCCCCCGTGGGGGTATGGCGTGTTTTGTACCGAGGGAGGCGTTAACCGCAGAGTTTGTTTTCAGGCATGGGCACAGAGGATAGAGAAGTGGGAACTCACTTGTCAGTTAACCGGACAGGGGACAAACTGTTTACAGGAAGGCTTTGCCAAGGGTCTTTCGATGGTATGCAGGCTATGCAATCTGGACCACTGGCTGTAAAATCCCATCAAAGGAGGCTTCTCGGTCTCAGCGGTGTGAAGCTAAGCTGATCCACAAGGAGATGAGCTCTTGGCAGCTTCGGTGTGACCAGCAGAACTACTTGTCCGTACATGGTCCGACCTATGAGTCAGAGCTACGGTGGGAAGATCCACTCTTTGTTTCTCCTCATTGTGCTGATGGGCATCGTTCTAATCTGGGGGCTTCAGTGTAACTAGTTGAGCATGTCTCACCTCAGAATGATGTCAAGTGTCATCACGACTGAGTGGATAAGAACCAAGATTTTAACATAAGACTGGAGTTAAAGGGATAGTTCAACATTTCGGCAAACTGGCCCATTGCCATAATCCCTATAGTCATAGCAGCAGTAGGTTCGTTACATGTAATTGTTGGTGCAAGCTATTTTTAGAACGGCGGAGCAGAGCCATGAGCCTCTCAGAGCTACGCTACGGAGACTAATGGGATTTCTTAGTTTCCCTCATCAAATACACAATCCAACAACTCCAAAACACTCTGTTGTGACTTGCATATTCACCACGCTATGAGATAATAACAGAACGTTACGAGACAAGTTGTTTTCGAGGTAAATGCAGAGACTGCTTGCCGGAAAAATTGCCCCAGATGGGAACGTGCATCAGCGGTTTTGAATGAATTTACCTCAAAAACAACTCCATGATTTGATGAGTTTGATAAGGGAAACCAAGAAATCCATTAGCCTCCGTAGTGTAGCTCTGAGCAGCTCGCTGCTCTTCTCCGCCATTCTTAATATCTTACACCAACAATTAAAGGTAACGAACCTACTCCTAAAACTATAGGGATTATGGCAATGGGCCAATTTGCCAAAATGTTGAACTATCCCTTTAAGACAGGAAACATTTTGACCTGAAGTGCACTTTGTGGAATAACCACGCTAACTACCAGACAGAGTGTATCCACTGCAGAGCCACGACCTCACTCAGATTGTAATTGTTTTTTGTTGCGTGCAGAACAAGATACAGTTATGCAAATCCAATTAGAGGGAGAATGTTAAACACTCAAACTCTTTCAGCACGGGAGGATTATTTTCCCCAGCGACCACATCTAAACCTTGTGGGACTGTTGTAACAACACGAGCGCTGCGGACATGGCACTGACTGATAACATCTGTTGAGGAGTCTGGATGGGCAAAGCACCTCTTGACCCTTTTGACCTCTCTCTGAAAACCTTTCATTCAGAAGTTTGCGCCAGTGGTGAGGTGATGTTTGAAACATCCCTTCCCTCCGCTGAGTCAGGAGAGGACACATTTGTCTCTCAGCACACATACCTTCCAGCACATTCTCTCTCTTTCACACAAAAATGTTGCTGATAAACATGAATTTCTTTTAGTTTTTTAAGTGATGGCAAAAAGGAAAATGAAGAAACTCACGATAGAGACAACCAGCTTCTCCGTTGAGCTGAGACCATCCGGGACAACACTTGTACACAGTCTGATAATCCTGTCTGTAGACCTGTCTGTATGCTGTGTAGTACGCCGTCCTGTTAAAATGACAAGCAACAAGTTAGAAACTTTCAATCAAACAAGAGCCTTAATTGTATCCCCCTATAAAATAAGAGACTGTGCATATATACATTGGGATTATCCGACTTAATATTTGGCACATGTCATTCTCAGAGTTTCATGTGGTTAAGATTAAGAAAAAGAAACACATAATCTGTTCAAATGGCTCGCAGTCTTTCAAGTAACACGCGGTTTAATGTTCCGCAAACATTTTCCCAGACTCTAAAGTCACCGTTTTAAAAAAGGGTGAGGCTGGCAGACCCTTCACTTCAGAGGACGCTGCCTATCCCTGTACTTTGGGACCCCTCTCATTGCTCCTCAATCATTACGCATTGTGGGAACACGTTTTGTTTACAGCGAGTAATTGTGGCCTTGACTGCCTTCAAAAGCAGGAGCTTTGGTAACACGGTAAATGACACGGGGTGATAAAGCGAGTGTGAGCAGCCTGGTGATAAACTCCTCGATGTGACTCAGAGAGAGATAGAGAGAGATAGAGAGAGAGGCTAAACTGTTAGCATTAGGACTCTCCTTCAAAGGAATGTTGGCGTCTGAGTGTTAAATAGATGGTAGGCTCGGTGAAGTGGGGCTACACCTTGCACTTAACTGTATAAGAGGTTCAAAGCAGTGATTACAGAACCAGGGAGAGGGAGAGATGTGGAGGGGAGAGGTGGGAGGAGGTCAGGGAGTCAGACCTCCTCTTGTTTGATACTGTTTGGAGACAAAGTTAAATGAAGCATCACAACCCCTCTGATAAAATTCCTTTTGTTGTATGACTCATTGAAAACTATCCAGAAGCATTAATTAATGTTTTGTTCTGCAGCCAGAGCTGAATCATCAAAGCAGCACTTCCCCTGCAGGTGAGGCTGGCAGGGAGATGTTTGCATAAGAAACGCAGGTGTAGACAGACCACAGATGGAGGCGTATTACTCACCGTCTCTCGTATCCCATGCACCACGACTGCCCCACACAGCCCTGCTTCCACACTTTAACCATGCGTGTGAAGGCCTGCACACACGGCTGCCTCTGGGCGACCAGCGTCACCTCCCTCTCCACGCACACATTGGGCCTGGAACGAAAAAGCGGCGGTGAAAATACTTAACATGTCAAAATGTTTTTATTGTTGCACAGATAGCAGCGCGGGGGGAAAATTTATGAGCACTGTAAAGGAATGGCGCGGCAAAGATACATGGACAAAGCTTGGATTAAGGCATTGTCAAGTGAGGGCTTTACCTGTGTGTAGGTGTGAGGCTCTATGTGCTTTCAGGTTTTTGGTATTTTTAAAGGTTTAAAGGGAAATTCCTCGCACTTTGCAGAGCACTGGGCTGCAAACACAGGATGCAGCCTGTAATTTAGGTAAATATTCACCTGAAAAGGGTTATGAGGAACTCCTTTAGGTGGGGTAGCATGGGCATGAGAGCAGAAAATGTAATTATCCAATTTCAATCCTTAAGTAAAAACCAAAATAAAATAAAAATCATAACCAGAAAATATGAAAATATTTGAGATGCAGTCCAGGTCTGCTGGGAAACAAAAACATATGAAATGCAACTTCTGTAATCAGTTACCAGCTTGCTGCACAATATTTTCAAAATAAAATGAACAAAAACAAAACCATGCCACAATTTTCCAGAAAGTTCACATGAAACATTTGTTGTGTTTCCACTGGAAGCTCAGGAGAACATACATGTTTTCACTTGTATGTATACGAGACTGAAAGAGGAGACAGTTAACATTTTCACCCCAGGGGTAAAGTACGGTGAGCCTTTTCTGACTGTGATGTTTTGTCCTTCTTACACAAAATCTGTCTGGGTTAACAGGCTGACGACGTGCCACTGATGTCTTCACACCAGTTGCTGCACCGCACACACTGAGGAGTCAGCACAAAAACAAAAAAAGAAAAGAAAAAGAAACCCCCCCATGCAACACGATCTCTGAAACATTTTCTCCTTTGGTAACTCTGCAAGGACAGACAGGAAGGCTCGGGAATATGGAGATCAGCAGGAATCCTAAGACAACATCCAGCTGCTCATCTCATAAACAACAGTAATCACCATCTCCTCCACCTGTACACATAACTGTATATGAAAGACCTTATTGTTAGTGGCAGGTAACAGCAGAGGAAGCCTCATCGCTCAATTCAAGCCTTCTAGTTATCATTTGTGGGGTTTAAAATACCTGTTATAATTGACCAGCTCTTCACTTTCACAGGCTTAAAACAAACCACTGACAGAGTTAGCAATTGATGTAATTTCTACAGTAAATTTTACAATAATGCATTGTATTTGTGTTTTTACTGTAAATGACAATGCATTGTGGGAAATATATGGACAGTCCTGTATTATTACTGTAATTACACTGGACAAGCGGAGTTTTACAGTCACCGCGTTGCATCATGGGATTGCCGATTTGAATTTTTAGGCGCTAAAACCAAAACAGACGAGACTCCGACTCAGAGAACTTCATTCAACATCACGGACCAGAATTCAGCAGGTATGTAAACCTAACATATATTTTAAAATGGATAATGTTATATTAATGTGCCGTTCTGATGGTGTTGGTGACTGTTTTGTTTACTTTGATTCAGTTACATAGCTATAAGTGAACTGAAATCAGGTTGAGTTAGTTCGTTAGCTAAGTTAGCTAACGTTATCATCTGAGGTTGAAGCTATTATTTTATTTTTTATTTTTAATCTGCCCCGTTTACGGTACACCGGACACGAAGCGATTTTTTTTCACGCGACGGGATTGAAATACACGAATCTCGCGACTCAATTTCAGAATGCAACTTCACTTCAGCATAATATTCACTCGGTAAACCAGTCTCTCCACTGCCCCGTGGAGAGACTGGTTTACCGCGGGAAGAGACGGTCATCTCGTCTCAGATGCTGGACAGTAAATTAACGTTATGGTGTAATTCACCCAGATGTGTGTGAGCCTTGTTCTGATCACTGATCCAGACACGGAGGTGTTTAGTTTTCTCTTAAACGAGTGCCGCTGTGGGTAGTCGATGAGCTGGGCTGTCAGATCGGCTCGGGGCTTGTGTGTGTGTGTGCGCACTACTTGTGTACCTATCTAACAGGGGACCTCGTCGTGTGTGCAACGTAGCATGCTATCGGACGTTAGCGGCTCTCCGCCGGAGCCCCGGCTCTGCGGCGGCTTGGAGGCGCGGTCGCCCGCTGAGCCGGGGCTCCGCTGGCCGCACAGGTGAGGAACGGAGGAAGGGAAGAGCCGTTGCAAGCACCACTTTCACATGTTTATCGTCTCATTTACCGACGGTTGACGCAGCCTACGGAGGAGCCTCCAAAGCCGTTGCCTCCGGAGACCGCGTAGACTGGGTCCTCCGAAGGCTGCAGCCGCTGAATTGAGAGATACACAGCTGTGTCTGTGTCTGGCTTGTGACCAGTTCCTCCGACCACGAGCCGATCTGACAGGCCCCCGCCCCCGCCCGTAAAGCCGAGTTTCCACCGAATCAACGGTCTTTTTTTTCTTTTCTTTTTTTTAACCGCAACATACGGTTCACGTCATGATAATGTGGCCCAGCCAAATGAGGATTCATTACATGTCAGGTGGCTGAATTATCGATCTGTGGTTGAAATTGCAGTAGTAGTTGTTTTGTTTGTGTTTCTCATCACATTGGCCATAGTGATGAGAGTTCAACCCTGTGTATTGGGTGTGTGTTGTTCAGACTTTTAATAATCATCTTTTTAATGTTTTTCAGGAGACACACTGAGCACAGAAACATGGTTCTTTCAATGGAGGGAAGCTGTGTGATGAGGCCACACCACAGTCTTTTGACCAGAGAGGCAGCATGCAGTATCCAGCCGAGGCCTCTTGCCCCCTTGAGTTTATCCAGAGGTATGTTTATAGACTGTATGGTTTATACTAGGGATGCACCGATGCATCGTTTAACTGCCATCGGGAGGAACCTTTCTTTTTTCCTTTTTTGGGGGGGGTATTAGTGGTGCAACGGATCATCATTGATCCGTGATCTGTTCAGATCAATATCTTCGGTTCGGCACACATGTGATCCGCGGATTGATTTTTGAAAGAAAAAGTTGCGCGCATGTTTAATAAACACACTTGTTAAGTGCAGCGTGGTCATGGCGAGCGGAGGAACGGAGGAGCTTGAACGCCCCTCGTCATTTAAATCCCCTGTATGGGCTTAATACACCTGTTAGAGAGGAACTCGTCGCTTTATTTTCTAACCTCCGCCTGGCCACGTGTATGTGTTTACAACGAAGCCAGCGAGAACTCAATAAATGGAGCGGTGGATTACGTAACTGCCATAAACATTACGTTACGCAGCGCATCTGTGTCGCGGTGCCACAGAGACAAGAGCTGGGACACAGACACTGGGGGGGCGGCCAGGTAGCCTGCTACACTGATGTTGCAACGAGAGAGACGCCAGGTGAAGGCAGAGAGCCTCCGTTCTCACTCGTAACCAGTCACAAGTCATGTAGTTAACTATCACAATTACTCTGGGCCTTTTTAATTGAGGTAAAAATGTAGCATAGCCACGGAGAAATCCTGCTTAGTTCCTCTTTCAGTGTACATTATACAGATCACTCAATATGTCACCAGTGATGAAGGAATCCTGTTCATTTGAAATACTGATCTACTGTAAATGACAACAATAACACAACCAGAATATTTGCATTTAAAAATGTTATTTGCGGCAGACAAATCATGTTGATTTGATTTTGTGTTTTAGCCTGTTGCGCCAGCCACCACTCTCTCCCAATCACAGGGTCAGTGGCATTTCAGCAGCCAGGTTGCCAGTACCATGAGCTGCAGCTACGGCTGGGAGACAAAGCAATCTCAACTAAAGTGTTTTTTCTCTTTTCACAGTCTTTTGTGGCATAAATCCTGGCATCGGCAGCAAGGAGCAGAAAAGAAGAGACCAGTTGCACCAGTTTGTACTCTGCTGAGGAAACTTCTGGACTTTGAACTCATGGCAAGTAGGTGTCTGGTGGAGGAGAGAGTGTGTGTGTGTGTGTGTGTGTGTGTGTGTGTGTGTGTGTGTGTGTGTGTGTGTGTGTGTGTGTGTGTGTGTGTGTGTGTGTGTGTGTGTGTGTGTGTGTGCGTGCGTGCACTTGCGTGCGTGTGTGCACTCCTCCCCCCCAACACCGCTTACCTTGTGGGGTATTTCCTCCTCTGTTTTTGTTTGTTGGTTTAAATTATTTTTTGTTTGTTGTTCATATGTTAATAATCAATTTTCTTGTTTACTTGTTAATTTGTTATTACTCACTTGTTACTTTTTGCTGTTTTATTGAATAAAGACAGATAAAGAGAACACTGTTTTGTGTTTTTTTGCAGAAGGCTGAAAAGGGGCATTAAATCCAAGTTACAACATATAATTGTAATATTTACAAGATTCTATTCTGTAAAATTACAGGAAATTCCTGGCAACTGAGTTGCCGCAAATTCAAACTTTTGCTGTAAAATTTACAAGAATATATCCTGTAAAATTACAGGAAATTCCTGGCAACTGAGTTGCCGCAAATTCAAACTTTTGCTGTAAAATTTACAAGATTATATCCTATAAAATTACAGGAAATTCCTGTTTTTTGAGTAAATATACATTATTTTATTGTAATAAATTACAGTAGGATACTGTATTAAGTACAGTACGTTATTGTAATTATTTTTACAGTAAGGGTCCTGTATACTGTTTACAGTAAATTTACGGCAATTATTTGCCAGGAATTTCCTGTAAAAATTACAATAAATGTCTAACAGTGTAGGAATGCAGTGCAGACCATCCACATGGAGCCAACACATAATCATGTAAACCGCAGTGATATTATGCGTGGATGCAAATAAAGACCATGATGAGAGCACACCACATCAAATTGGATCTCCCAGCATTTTACGAAATAGATCTGTCACCCAGATGCTTGTTTGATACATCTGAAACAAAAAAGGAAAATACTTCACAACAAGCCTCTGTTTTCTGCCTCTGCTTCAGTCTTTGGCACAAGTTTGTGCATGTGCAGGTGAAGCAGCAGTTATCTCCAACTTCAAAGGAAATGTGAGGCAGTAAAAACATCTTGGTAAAGATGAAGAGTAAAGAGTAAACTCTCTGAAATCTCTGAAAAATCTGACCACTGGTCAAATAGAAGGAAGATGTAAAAACACAGGGGAAAGGTTACTCACATATAGGGCTGCAGGTTGCTGGCGATGCCATAACGCACTGAGTGGACTTCGTTAATAATAAATATTAGGAAAAAAGAAAAACATAAAAAATCCATTTTCTTCCTCTGGGATGAGACTACAGCTTTAAAATAAAAAATATTTGTGAGTTAAAGGCAAACTCATTCATGAGTAAAACTCAGACGTTCACAAAAGAAAAAGCATCTCGTTAATTTAAAGCCAAATGAAAGACATCCAAACTTAAAAGGCGCGTAAAGAGTCTTCCGCGTGGAAATGAGCAGAAGTGACAAAAACTGCCTCAGCCATCACTTGCCGGTGTTCTCTCTTTCTCTCTCTCTCTTTCTCTGTTTGGCTCTCAGCTGGTGTGTGGCACTGGCTGGAAAAAACCGCAGCTCACCTACGCTTCCTCACTGCAGATGTTGGACTAACGGGAGAAAGATTCGCTCGCAGACGCTGCGCGCTCTCTGCCTCCCTCCATTGACTTGGTAATGATGGCAGGGGTTTGGGGGGTGGAGTGTGGGGAGGGGGTGCACCGGAGTACCATTCATTATTCAGAGCTTCTGCAGCCTCTGAAGTTTACACAGGACACCCAGCAGCCTGGGAGAAGTGCATGCACTGACAAGCTGAGGCAAAAGTTTTTCTTCTGGCATAGATTTTAATTGGCAGCACAAGCGACCACTGATCAGAGATCTGTGCGCTTAAATTTACTGCTATGAAATTCACACGGTACAATCTGGAGCAATTTAATGTGTCATTTTGGTTCAATGGACACGAAATTATTATTTTTTAAAGATCCGCGCGCACTGACCAATATTCCTGCGCACCAGTGATGGAGGAAGCAGCGCGTGGTAGGTGGGAAAAGTCTAGGAAAAGTGGAGTGATATACAATCGCCCATGAAGCAACAGAGGATGTTTGGGGTTGACGCGGGGCAGGGTCTGGAGCAGCTATGGTCACTCTGCGGGGCAAACAGCTGATGGTGCGGTCAAAGGGTCAGCCGCCAGGACCGGCTACTGCTGCTCTCTAAACAAAGCCCCCAATTGCACGCATGTGTGTTCATGACCCCAGAGAGTCCCGGGTCACCGCTGTCCGCGCAACCCTCCAGACAGACGCAGCGATACAGCATGTTGTTTTAATTAGATCCGACATATCAGAGCTCATAAGAGATATGTGCTGCCAAAGTGGGAACAGAGACCAAGAGTCATTCTTCCACTGCAGCCAATGAGTCATATGTTGAGGGAAATGCTTAGTTTGTGTTTATTTCTGTACCATAAAACAATACAACACCTACATAAACCTACATGGGTGGATTAAAGCCTTTAGGAAAACCCAGGCCCAAAAACCAGCTGTTTGAAGCCAACATTGGCTCTGGTCCAATCATCAAACATACAAAATCATCAAACATACAAATCTGGAGCAATACAAGGCCTAAAACTAGACATGGACCTTGAATGCATGTGGCCTGCCTTGTTCTTGCAAAACAATTTAGTAAATCTCACATGCAGTGAAATTTACAGCCTTTGTGTCAGGGGGCAATACCTATAACGGCAATAACAAAATAACAAATTTATAACTTGTTTTTTAACCATTAGCGGCACCCCTTTCCTCCTCTTCTACAAATATTTTAAGTTGCATAAATCTGATTATGCCAGACCCCAGGTCCTTAGGGGCCACTAAGGTTGTCAGTGGCAGCACTGTTGAGCAAGAAAGTTCTGGGTTCAATTTCTAAGTGGAGTTTGCGTGTTCTACCTGTGCTATTCCCTTAAATTTAAAAAGTGCCTGTATGGTGTGAATGTGAGTAGCTATATGAATGTTGTAGGGTCATATGTGATAGTCTGGAAACCCTGGGATGTACCCCTCCCTCATCCTCTGTCAGCTGGGATTGGCTCCAGCCCCCCTGGATAAGCAATATAGCCAATTGATGGATACGATATCGCCTATCAGTCAGTAGTAGGCTACTAATGTTAAACATATGTCTATTATCACAAATAGGACCAAACCTTTTACTGGGGTAAATAGCATTCAAGATTATTTATGCATATTTACACCTGACTGCTATATGATCACAAAAACATAAAGCTACACCCAAGTTGTTCAAGTAGCCTAAATATGATTTAATTTCACTTACCACATAGGCCTAGTATTTGTTTTACCAAAATAAAACTCAGTTTGGCTCAGCATAGTGTAGGCCAATCTATTGTACAACACTCACTGAATAGTGTATTCGGGGCAGTAGCCTAACTTCAGCTCTTTGCTGAAGGCAGGAGAAACCAATGAGCGTGTAGCCTACTGGAAAATACACGGTGATTTGCTGACACCTTGTGGATAAAGATGAGAATTACACACTAGCTCCACTCTGGGTCTGACAAGTAGCTAGTAGCTACCCTGCACATGATGATGCAACGAAAAGGCTTGTAAACATTAACATGCGGGTCCAAACCAACAGGAGGCGGTGACAGAAGACGAACTTTGAACAGTCCCAGCTGTAGCCGAGCAAAGAAGCAAACCAGTCCGGTTGATTTTAATAACACGCGTTACGTTTTTAAACCAGTTGAGTAACTTTACGACGCTCCCTAATCACTCCCTCCGACACGACCTTTGCCCTTCGTTGCGTAGCTCACTGCCTTATTGTAGCATGCTGTGGGTAATAACAGGAGGACTGTGCACACTCCGACAGAGCCACATCATTAGAGACGTGCTAACACATTTACCGAGGTCCGCGACTCGTCGAAACATGTCGTCCCAAGCCAAGCGACCCGTCTCCTTACTGGGGACCATGGCGTTCGGCGGCCGAGCCGACGCCGAGCAGAGCCGGGAGATGGTGCAGGCTTTCCTGGGCAGGGGGCACACGCATCTGGACACAGCCCTCATGTACGTGGACGGGAAGTCAGAGGCCATCATAGGAGACATGAAGCTCCCCAAAACAGGTACTACATTAGAGGCGGACATGGTTAATTAGTGGATGAAAGTCCCCGCTCTGTAGGCTCGTCTCTCTCTCCAGACCTGCTGATTGACACCAGCTTGGAATCATGGGAACTGACCATGACCCAGAGCCCAGAGCCCCCTCCTATCAGTGGACAAGTTGGCTGTTTGAGGCGGTGTTTTAATTAAAGTGTTTTGTTTTATTTTGTTTGTTTTGTATCCTCATTAAGATGCAAAAAAACAAAAACAAAATAACACTTGAAATCTAATCTTTAATGTTTTTTGTTTGTTTGTTTTAGTTTCAGGCAAAAGTGATATCGTAACTTGAACTTCCACATAGAAACACTGAGTCAATCTGAAGGCAGTTATTATCAAAACCTCTTGATATTATTCATTTATTTTATCTAACCCTTATTTATCCAGGCAATTTCTCATTTACAAAGAGGCTCCAGCAAAAATAGCATCAACAACAACGCAATGCTACAAACAAAATGCACACGTCAAGGGGACAAGCATAATGTAGGATGTAAGTGAGAATGTGTATATAAAGTGCAGGTGGGAGTGCATGTCAAACATAATTCTTGGTTGCATTTTTGTATAGCAGGACCCCAGGATTGGAGTCATAGCAACTTTATTTTTTTTTTTTTTTTTTTTTTTTTTACCTAAATCAGGCATGGGCAACCTATTTCACAAAGGGCTCCTGTGACTGCAGGTTTTCTTTCCAACCAAGCAGCAACACACCAGAACTGGCTCATGTGAACAGAGTAAACACACAGGATAAACAGGTCGAGTCCAACCATAAAACCATGTCCTCCTTACTTGTTCATGTGTTCATGGAAGGGCCGGACATGAATGTGATATTAAATATTTTTTCACTCAAAGTTGTAGACGAAGACGTCAACACTCTTTCCAGTTTTACTTGAACTCACCACTGAGGATGCTCCTTCTCTGTGGCAGAACTGACTCAGAGCAGAATGTAATGCCTTGAAAGAAAAGAGGCGCAACAACAGCAGCAGACAGTGCAGATGCAGGGCTATTACAACATGAATAATCATTTTCATTTTACCAACAAAGATCAATGTGATTTAATTTCTGATCCGTTTTAAAGCACGTCAGGTTACTGTACAGCACAATGAGTAACATGAGCATACAAAGATGGATACTAGTCCTAATTAAGTCCATTATACAGGGAACTTCCAACAACCTGCGTTTTAAATGGAGCTGATCAGTTTTCAAAACACTGCCTGCTCTAATCCAACGGTTTCAAAAGAAACCATGAGAATGAGATAAAGTCGAAATTCGTAAGAAGTGAGAGTGAGGTCATGAGGTCAGACTGCACGGCTGGTTTATTTTAAGTTTAAACAATACAGTAAGCATGTGGGCACTGAGTTTATACTGTATAATACATCACCATTATTCACTAGTGTCAGGTTTATGCGTGCAAAAAAAACAAGAGTCCACAGTTTTGTTTGCTGCAATAAACCTTTAAGTCATATTTGTTATTTCATTGTCTCTGGGTGACAGTGAGCATTGCTACCAAGGCCAACCCCTGGGATGGGAAGACGCTGAAGCCAGAGAGCGTGCGCTCCCAGCTGGAAAGCTCCCTTCAGAGGCTGCAGACGGACTGTGTGGACCTCTTCTACCTCCATGCCCCTGACCACCAAAACCCCATCCAAGACACCCTGAGGGCCTGCAATGAACTCCACAAAGAGGTGACGACCAGACCAGAGACATTATATGCTATGAGTTCAAATTCTAAATTGACTTTATTTCATTAAATGAAATTCAATGTTTTAAAAAATCCCCTGCAGGGAAAATTCAAGGAGTTTGGCCTGTCGAACTATGCATCATGGGAAGTGGCTGAAATTGTGTCCATCTGCAGACACAACAACTGGATCGTTCCCACTGTTTACCAGGTACTCTGCCACTTATTCACAGCACTATAGTTTAATATCCAATCAGCTGTGTCATCTCGATGTCATGTTGCATCCATAGCATAATAGCACAGCATTCTGTATAGTTGGACTTTCATTTGATTTAATCACTTTGACTGTTGCATCTCTCACAGGGGATGTACAACGCTACTACAAGACAGGTTGAGACAGAGTTGCTGCCATGTCTGAGATACTACGGAATGAGATTCTACGCATACAATCCTCTAGCAGGTGCTGTTTGTGATACATCCCCCTAATCTGATGAATGAAGGAGATACTCATGATGACTGGTGATAAATGTGTCTAATGTCACATTACGGTACTTCTTTTTGTTTTAAGCCATGGCTGCTGTCAGTCAGTCACTTGGTCAGTCCACCACCTTGATCCGGCCTGAATTAATTCATTATAACACATTCATGCTCCCCAGATGATGAATCCTAATGTTAATAAAAGGACCAACAATATGTGAGGGAAAAACACAGACTGCATAATTTAGCATAAAAAAAAGCACATACATGGTCCCAACAGACTATACTGGTAAATGATTTGGACAGCACTAAGTGCAAATATATAGTGTAAGCCAAATAGGTTTGCATTCTGACATTCCCGCTGCTCTTCCAGGTGGTCTTCTCACCGGGAAGTATCATTATCAAGACAAAGATGGCTCCCAGCCTGCTGGACGCTTCTTTGGTAACAGCTGGGCTGGAGCATATCGGGACAGGTGAATGACTTGCAGTTTGTTTGTCTATGTATTTTATGTTGTTGTTATATAAGGTCTGTCTGTGGTGTCTGCTGAGTGCACATTAATGAAGTTGTGAAGCTGACTGTGCTTGTCCTCCTCTGTGTAAGATACTGGAAGGAAAGTCAGTTCCAGGCCATAGAGGTGGTCCTCAAGTCCATGGAGACAGCCTACGGCTCAGATAAACCCACGCTGACTTCTGCTGCAATGCGCTGGATGTACCACCACTCCAAACTTCAGGTAAATGCTGTATATGGAAAGCTGCTTTACAGACTAAGCTCACAAGATAACCACTTGTAAAATTAAAACTGCTATAACTAACAGATGAACTATTCATAAATGCTGAAATCCTGGATCTTATCATCCAAAAGTATCTGATCAGTTTTTGTATATCAGTGCTCAACAGTTGAAACATTGCATATGATGCTTAGATATAAAATGTGCATGTATCTAATGTGACATTAACCATGCAGTGTTTGATATCATTTTTCACTCACTACCACTTCATCTGCTGTTACAGGGTGATCTTGGAGACGGAGTTATCATTGGCATGTCCAGCATGGAGCAACTGCAGCAGAACATGGCGGCAGCAGAGGAGGGTCCTCTGGATGAGAGAGTGGTCACTGCCTTCCATGAAGCCTGGAACCTCGTAGCTCACGAGTGTCCCAACTACTTCAGATGAGCCTGTGAATATTTGTCCAGGTCATAGTTATCTCAAGGAAATTTAAATCAAATGTTGCATTCGATTTAAATTTCCATGAGATACTTCAGATGAGGATTCTTTTATTATTGGGCCAAAAGCTAGCCTCTACTGAAGTCCAATCAAGTATAATTCAGCTTGTTACAGAAATGATTCTGCCTGAGCCCCGTTCCTTTTTAGGTATTTCATAGTTTCTCTGAAATCACACTGAAATATGACGCTTTCTTTTTGGTTCTTCATCAGTTGGAAACTGTCACGTATTAATATAAAGAGCACTTCATTGTTAATGTATAAATGTAAAAATGACAAGATATTTTTTCATGGAGAAATACCTTTTTCTGGAGCCCACATTAATTAAACTGTTACATTAAAAATAAAACACATTTCCTTACGTTCAACAATATGTTTGTCTTACAAAAATGCATCACATGGGTCACACACATGAAACAGTATGTAGTATTTTGTTTTGGCTGCATGGCAAAGTACTTGCATGCAATACAAATCTTTTTGTCATGCTGATAAATCTAAACAATGCAAGTGGCATCAAGGTGATAACATGTACTATGTACTAGGTTGTTGAGTCTTCAATGACCCCTGAACAACAATTCAGTCCAAACCTAATGTTCAGGGGGAAGGACAGAAGTTCATGTTTTCAGGTGAAAGCAGGAGAGATGAGACCGATTAACTCAGAGTCCAGGAGCAGCACAGGCGGTCAGGATCAACGTCTCTCTGGTGTTGAGGTTGGCAAATAAAGACTTTTTAAAAAAAACAGATGTGGCCAAGCCCATGCAGACGTTTTATTCTGCATCGTCGTCATCTTCTTCATCGTCTTCCTTCTCCTGCATCGACTCTTCTACAGCAGCGAAGCTCTGAAACTCGCCTGTTTCCGAGTTCCACATACATTTGATCTGCACCTTGAACTCGGCCATCTCGATAGCGAAGAGTTTCTGTGGACGAGAGAGAGGAGCCGGTCGGTCAAGTGAGACAACAACACTATGGCTGTCTTTACACTGCACGGTTCAAGTGGCCCAATTCCGATTTTTTCCTCTCAAGTGGCTCAGATCGGATCTGTAACATGAATGTGTAAACGGGACAAATGCGCATTGAATCGGATATTGTCAGATCAGATTCAGGCCCCCGTTATATGTGGAAATAAATCAGATACAAATCGGATCTCTGCCAATGCGTCTGCAGTCTAAACAGACAGATCGGATCTTCCCTGGCAATGCGTGTCATACGTCATCAATGATAATATTAATTCACGTGCTCACGCGTCTAGCTGAACCTCTGTAGCCTGTGAGTGACACGTGGGGCTGACCTGGACTACCGTGGCCAGCTGTGGTCAGCTGTAATCACTGTCACAGGCGTTACAGTGCTTAATTTTTGTGGTGTCCGCACGTCTGTTTGTTTCCCCCCCCTCACTAGTTCTTGTTTTCATATAGCCACTACAGTTACATTAATTTCTATGCGGATCGATACGAGGGCAAGCGAGGGAGCGCGAGATAAACACCAGATTTCACGTTTTCCTACCGGCAAAAACTGAACCGAGCCGATAAGAAATCAAGAGAGGAAAAACAAACATTGTATACAAATGTGTGAGGCTGTCCGTCCTCACTACGTGAGCGACGAAGGATCAAACGGTGGCACAACTGTCACCGTCACCGCTGTCTCATCTCACAGCAGCTCCGCTCCACGCAGCGCCGCAGCCACTTCACTAACGTTATTTTGTAACTTTCACTTTGTAAGTGACGTGTCGGATATAAACTCTGAACACCAGACTCACCTTTGTTTAAAAATATTATTATATTATTACGTGACAATTTCCTGAAATCACTAGTTTATTTGGGTTGTTTCATGCAAGCACAGCAGGTGTAAATGCAGATTATCAGATCTGGGTCACTTCTGATAGAACATGTAAATAGACCATCAATAAAATCGGATATAGGCAACAAATCGGAATTGGGCATCAAGGCCTGCAGTGTAAAGACAGCCTAAGTGTCACTGCGAGCGTCTCCTGGGAGTGAATCAGTCAGGAACTCACCAGAATACGGGCCTGTTCAGGAGTCAGCATGTCCCCCTCCTTACAGACCGCATGGTCCTTCAGCAGTGTTACCACTCCTGGAATAACAGCAGGAACAATGTGACCATTACATCCAACTGATAAGAAACAAGTTCAACCATTTATTTGTTCTCAAATATTTCAATCTTGCCTTTCTTTAGAGCAGTAGGGAGTCCCAACTGCCTCAACTGGGGCTCCATTGAGTGAGGAAACTGATCCAGGGGTCCCTCATCCAGAGTTATGTCCATCTGTGCAGGGTTCCCAGCTCGCGCATAATCCATCTCTTTGAAATGACTGAAATACCTATTGATAGAAAACATTTAATTAGTACAATGATGGTCACCATCATATTATTTATCACTGAAGCCACCATTTGTGAAGTGATACTTACTCTTGTACCTCGTCCTTTGTTTTATTTGTGAATAGTACACCCACTTCTCCTCTGAGATACTTGCAGACCTGTATTTTATCAAAAAGGCATGAAAAAAATCAAATATATGCAATAGATTTAGGTTATTTTGTCATATATTTCAGATTTCACCTACCTTGTGCAAATTATCTTTGTATTCAGCTGTTTCTCCTTTACCCAAGGCGACCATCATGACTTTATTTTTGCCGAAGAAGAATCTGTGAAACAGAGGAGAGTTCAGTGAAACTGTTTCACTCCCAAATCACGAGCAAGAGCTATACAAACACTGGGTTTTGTTTAGTTGTGAAATTTTTGTTTTGAGACTTACAAAAGATGAAGAAAAACTGAATAAAAGCATAACAAGCCATGATCTGATTATTTTTAACATCTAGCAATCTTCAATTCATGTAATGTAACTAGTCGACAGTGATTTAAATGGGATCCCTGACTGGCAAATATTCTCATCTTTCAAACTCCATGTTCCCAGTTTTCCACACAAGCTGTGTGATCCACATCTATAGACAACACATGTAACTTTATCTGGGTTATCTTTACAAAAAAAAAGGAACACAAGACTTTACACAACAGTTTTCACAGACATGTCAAGTAAACTGACCCCCTGTGATGAACCTGATGAGTTCATCCCTGACACATCAGACACACTGGACGGTTGAGGTGCCATTACCTGCTGTGTTTCCATGCTGTCCTGATGTCTTTCAGCTTGTTGTTCCTCATATTGGCCACAGAGAATATGAACAGGTTTCTGTAGGTGTCCACACATTTCCGTAACTAAAGAAGGATAATTGATTGGTTTATTGGGAACATGTCAAAGGCTTCATCAGACTAATGACAACACTTTGACAGAGGAAAACATCTCACCTCCTCGATTAACTTCTGTTTCAGCTCCAGCCCTTTCTTGGCTGTCTTTGTTAACGAAACTGAGGGAAAGAGGGTGCAAAATGCAGTCAGTCAAATATCAATGAGTTTAATATTTCATTTTCTATTTGTGGGATAAAATGGGTGAATATCAATCACAAAAAGGAGCTACTTTACTTCTTTTATCACAATTAAACCACATCAGACTAGGTCTAGGTCAAAAAACAAAAGCACATCACTTCAGAGTAATTACAAACTATTAAAAACACATTTCAGATCAGTGACACCCGCTAGCTTCAGCACAGTGTGTGTAGCTATTCACTATTTGCCCCACCAGGAGAAGCTAACATTAGCTTGCTCACTCACTAATGTTGATTTTCTGTTGTGACAAACAGCTGCTACGCATAAACAACAGGTAAACCTGCTCCTCTGGTAAAAGTTTTAGTAAAGAATTCCAATTTTAAATGCTTTTATCTTACCTTTCTTGTCCCTCTTTGACTTCGGCATGGTTTCCTCTCACGATGGCAGCGCAGCGACGCACACGTGAAGTAAAAGGACCCGTGTTTCTGTCGGACGAAGCTGCCCACGAGGCGCCTGACTCAAAATACAGTGAGGGTAAAGAAGACCAGTGAAAGAGGCGAAATAACCCTTTAACTTAAATATTTGAAACTTGTCGCTGTTGCTGCTCTGATAAAATATAATACTGCTCTTACATACATGTACAACTGAACTGAGAGTCAAACTAATAGTACTTTTATTATTTTTTCCACTATTAATATTATTATTTATTTATCATCTAAAACGTTTTCAATAAATGCTGCAGTAGCCTATGTGTTTATGTGTACAGTGTCCTACTGGATAAAAAATATGCTAATTAATTAACAATATTATATTTCAAGTACCTGCACAATTACATTCCATGTTTTTACATTTCATTTAGCTACAATAAAAAAAACACATGCTTTGTGCATTTCCATAATCTACTAACTTGTTATTGGCCTTGCCTTATGCTTTGTATCAGTATGGCTGCTATTCAGAAGTAGTAGAAGTGACCAGATTCAGCCACTGGGGGTCTCCTGAGCCATAGCAACAATGCAAAGCCACAGGGCACTACAGTCAATAAATAGCCTGCAAATTACTCAAAAATCCATGTTAAGTGGGCTGTAGAGCCTTATGGAAGAAGAGACATCTGTGTCTAGGCGTTTGAGGGCCTTTGTTAACGTTGATTGCAGACATTTTAATAGCATTAAATGTTAGAAAACTGCAGAATTATTTAGAAAATAAAAAAAATGTCTTTAATGGTCATCACAGGTGATTCAACCCTTTAGTCAGTGGCATTATGTGTTAGAGATTAAAAGCATCAGGAGAGTTATATCTTTGCTTCAAAACATTCTCAACATGAATCACACTTACAGTGAAGGATATACCCTGCCAGTGCAGATATCCTCAATGTGGAGTAAGATAAGATAAAATGAGATAAGATAAGACTTTATTGATCATTCAGGGGAAAACCATGGTGCTGCAACATGGGTAACAGACGGAGCAGAGGCGAAGACTAAAATCCCCAAAACTTCAAGAAAAAAGTGAAATAAATATATTTAGAAAGATACACATAAATATACAAATATAACATTATGTATACAGGCACATTGAACTAGGCTATATACAGTTCAAGCCTTGGCCAGCATTAAATGTATCTTTTTGCCCTTAGCCTATACAAATTCTGCAGCCTCCCTATTTCTACATGAAGTGAAACACAATAGATTGGCTATTGGCTGTCTATGAAACAGCCTTTGTAAATAAGTTATTATGGATTATTAATACATGTCAATATCAGAAAAACTTTGTCTATCACAAGAAAAGGGGGAAATTATCTTTTAAGGGGCTATAAAAATTCTACAATAATGAACAGAACATTTTTGTGAGTCCCTGTTAAACTTTTGCAGACATTGAGGGGAAAGCTCATAATAATTTACTTTAATGACCCATTACACTCCAGGTATTAATATAGGCTACCGTAATGTGTAAAAACAAAATGAACTGTGAAGCCATTGTTGACGTTACCGGCCACTTTATCCTATTAATTAGCGCCTGTGTTTATGTCTCTCACTGCTGCTGTGTATGGGAGCGAGAGAGAGACGGAGGGAGGGGGTGAGGTGGGAGGTGCTGATGTGGGTGATAGTGCCTAGTTTAGCACTTTGCAACATGATCCGCGCACGCCACAGAGAGGCCGGGCTCTGCGGTCCTGCATCCTGCCATTTCACCGCACCACATGGAAACTGAATAGACAGCTCTCGGCAGAAACCGGGGGATGATCAAGAAAGAAGGTGGACCGTCTTTCTCTGTCGGCCGGCTTTATGAACTCGCACCGCATCAGCTGCTCCTGACAAAGCAAAGGCACACAGAGAGAGATGAGGGTGACGGAAAGTAACGCTGGAGCTTATTGCGGTCTGCGTCAAACCACTCGCTGCTTCGGGAGATGATGCCCTCTGTGCCTCCTAAAGGACTTTTCTGGGTTTGTTAGTAATCTGTCGTGACCACCCATGCTGCAGGGGTCCACCACGTTAGTATCTCGGGGTAAACATCCAGCAGGGACAGCGATGGCCACCCCATCTCCAGCCGCCCAGTCACTCTCAGCATCTGCATTGTGAGGAGAAAACTCGTCCTGGGGGAAGTGGGATTGTGAAGGAATATGCAGAGATAAGACTGACTGTTCCCTTTTTTTTGTTTTGTTTTGCATCCAAAACCAGTGAGAGCCATAATAGTTGGATTAACCGGGTGTTGTTTGTTTACCAACATGAACTCTATGTTTTTCTCGGACACACCGCCCGGTCCGGTCGGGAACGTGCCCGGCGGACCGACCAGCGCCCTGCGAAATGACCTGGGCTCCAACATCCATGTGCTGAAGACGCTCAACCTGCGGTTCCGCTGCTTCCTCGCCAAAGTCCATGAGCTGGAGAGGAGGAACAAACTGCTGGAGGGGCAGCTGCGGCAAGCTCTGCAGAAATCGCAGTACCGACACCTCTACACCCGAGAAGTTGCGGTGCAGACGGACGGTCCCGAGTCGCGGCTGCCGGGAACCATCTGGAGTTTCACCCACACCCGGAGGCAGGGGGAGCGGCTGGAGACGGTGCACGGGCCCGGGGTTACGTGGACGCATCCGGACGGAGTTGGGGTCCAAATAGACACCATTACCCCAGAGCTGAGGGCGCTGTATAACGTGTTGGCCAAAGTCAAGAGGGAGAGGGACGATTACAAGAGAAGGTGAGTCAAGTCAAATTAACTGATGAGAAACTATTTTGTGTTGATGTGTTTGTACACAGCAGTTTTATGCCAGAATGCATCCCAACTTTACTGTAGGCCTATAGATCATGTGTTAGGGAATAGCAAGCAAGGAATTAAGGGCCCTGAAAAGGTGTAACCAGGGGCCCTGGGTTTCTTGAAGCTCACTGCTTTCACATAAACACAGAATGTCCTTAACATCACAGACATTAGGCTATGGGAACTTCATGGGAAGATTCGAGCAATTTCTTGTCACTCAGTTACAAGAAGTTCAAGGGTGGTTGCCTTATTCAATGTAGATGTCACAGTTTATGAGCCAAGAAGCTGTTCTAATGTGATGCTACATTGGATCCGGACATATAATCAATATTGCTCTGTAAATGGTTCATGGTAGAAACCACACAAGTAGGCTATAGTTGACAGGCAGGAAATTAATCTTTGATTTATTACTACGTCTTGTCTTTTTTAGATGATCATCTTGTGACTTTGAAACAAAATGGGCAGCATTCTCTCTGTTTAATATTTAAGTTGAATGTGATTATTGTTGGTTTTTTTGGACTTTTGGTCGGGCAAAACAAACTGAACATGTCAGCTTAGACAAAACCATGGTGGATATTTCCAAGTCAGGTGAGAGAGACCTGACAGGTGCAATCGTGAGGCTGTTTTCATCCAACCCATCAATTTATCATTTCTTCTCACTCAAGTGTCCTTTTTTCTTCCCTTGTGGTTGTGGCGGGCCACTGTCTCCAGATCCTCATTTGACTGTTAGGCCTATAGTGAGGAGATGACAGACATCACCGTGATAGGGTTGCACTTGAGACAGTGTTTAACATGAAGGATGTCAGAGCTGAGTGGCTGCTCTTCATTCACACAAAGACACTTTCTTCTCGTGGCTCCGAACCGATCCTGTGTCTTCTCACACGCTTGTGAGGAAATTCCTAAGGATGGGTCACTGTCCACCCAATTGTTTTTTCTGCTTTAGTCATATTCAACGCATTTCCTTGAGGACTCAGAGCAAAGTCCCCGACTGACCCACACATCAGTGCCGGCCGGCTTGGCTTGGCTGGCTACCGGAGGGAGACATGCTTCTGTTTGCCGTCATGACTCAAGCCGAGAGGCATTTTAACAGGCCTCTGTCTGCTCGGTGAGGTCTGCTATGACGAACGCCGACTTCCCTCTGAGCTCACTGACTCAGTGACACAGAATGTGTGCGCTCTCCCACTCCTCTGGGAAACTGGATATCCTGGCCAGTCATTCCCAGTAACCAGCATATCCTTTTTTGTGCACTTCTGTCTAAAGGAAATGAACAGCAGTGTCTGGGACAGCAGCCAAATTAAAAACCGCTGCAGCTTAAGTCAAAAATATGGACCCCCCCCTTTAGCAAAAAATAGGAGCTTTTGACCTTTTGAGTGATTGACACACCCACTTCAGATGATTGGTAATTATAGGTTAGCATAACAGAGTGGATCCAGTTTCTCTCCTTTGCATATTTGCTCTTTAAATGTATGGACATGCCCTCAGATTGTTGTATGTACATTGAAAGGTGTTATGGAAATGATGTGTAGACCTAGGCTACATGTTTTTATCAATAAGATGTAGCCTACAGGTTCCAGGGTCAGACATGTTGTTTCTAGCATTTTTATTGGCCAGAGCTGGAGAATAAGACACATTCCTCTCCTCTTTTTATTGGCAAATGATCATGTTAATCAATCTCTCCCTGCCTGTCTGAGGCCTTCTCTGCTCTCAGCTCAGTAATTGCATCACCACCGAGTTCACTGCCCAGTTGTTTTGTCTCTGTCTCCCGGTCTAAATCCTCTTTACTACAGTCACGTTTCAGCGTTCAATCCCCACGCCCCGTCCTGCCATGGCTTTTTCTGTTCCGTGCTCTTTGTGCTCAGCCATTCCTTCGCCCTTTGCTCCACTCACCCCCTACACACACACATACACACACACACACATATAGCCCCTCAGCTCCTCTTCGTGTCATGCAGACTGCTTTGTAAGGCATCCACAATCCCGAAGGAGCCCACCCCTCCCACCCCTCCCTCTCCGTCAGTATGCTCCCACACCGGCCCCGGTGATTTATTGAAGCTTTACGAGAGTGGACACACACACAAGGAGATGGATGACCGGCTTGTCCATTTCTGATTCAGCCGCTCGCCTTCACGGTATGAAGTACACAGTCATTTACTTTCTGCTGTTTCTCAACACGAGTCTCTATGATCAGGGAACAACTTTCTGAGGAGGAACGGCGCGATCGGACAAACACAGCTGTTTGTAATACAGATGTATGATATACAACACCTTCAAATACAAAAGCTCAAGGGCCAGATTCACAAACATGTTCCCCAGAATGAACCTCCTCAGTGTTTCTGAAGAAATTTCAAAAGCTGCTCAACTCCTTTGACCCCTGTTTTTTCTTGCGAAAGAGAAAATAAGTCCTCTCTCATTTTCCTCTCAAGTAACTTTAAATTAAAATGTTAAAATGAGGGTGTGTGTGGAAGAGAAGAGACTTTCAGTGCTAGCCTGCAAACATTCACCCACCTGTCACTCAAAGCAGACACACCCCTTAATTGTGCTGAACTTTAAGCTTCAACAAAGTGTTAAGGTTAATGTTAAGGTTAATGTTAAGGTGCGAAGGGGGAAATTAGCTGTAGAGACCAAACCAGTTTTTGTACCAGGCTGTAAACTTGTTTTCCTCTGCTCTGAAGTTGGCTACTTTAATATGGGGGTCTATAGGGGATTGACTCACTTTTGGAGTCATAGCTCAAATTCCTTCGCCTGGTCCCGCCCCAAACATTGAATATCCCGCCCGCTCGATCAAATTCGTTTTCCTTACTCGTGGAAACGCGTGGAAGGAGGCGGGACAAACGGGGCAAACGGCCATTTCTGAACACCTTTAAAAGCAGATTGATAGAAGTATTGTATATTCTTGCTGACTCTCACTGAAGTCTCTAAGAAACTTTTCAACTGATAATTGACAATGATGTCCATTTAGACACATATTGATCAATTTCTAATAATGTTTAACACTTGATTGGTTTTGTATCTTGTAAATGTGCAGCTCTGTCATACAGATAAAGACATTGATAAAAAATAAAATAAAATAAATTCTATCCATATTATAGATATTTCCTCAATCATATAGTTATTGGACATTTTTGGTACTATTTCCCAATCAGGAGCTCTCCATTATACAATGTGCTTTTGATAGAGATCAACATGGCTCCTTCAAAGTTTCCGGGTGCCGTTCCTGCTCTGGGAAAGCTCTTTAACCGATTTAGTCCAGATTCTCAACTTATTTATCCAATTGTTTTTTGCATTAAGAAACAATGTTTTGTTCTTGCACCATGCCACCGAGTTTCATAAATCACACAACCAGCTTAAATGAACATCCACTTAGTGCCTGAGTGGCTGGACTGAGAGGTTACATACCTTTCACTCTGACAAACGGCCATGCAAAACAAAAGTGGGTAAAGGTCGACACAAGTGCAGCCATAATATTTTCATCTCAATGTCTTGCATCTCTGTGAAATGTATCACTAGGGGGTCAATGAGTTGTCACTAACATGCAACAGTGCTTAGGAGGCCATGAAAACCAAGTCTGACTTTGACGAATATATGACAGTCAGTGACTATGAGCAGAAACTGTGTGGAGCTGCATATCACAGTTACCTCTTCATGTGGCCAAGAGGCCAAAGTGCCCATTTGTTTAACATTTGCATGTTGGTGCAGAGACAGAGCAGACAGCTTTATCCACTATGCAGATTTCTGCACAAACAGACGGATCTGTGTCAGCAGACAGCTGATATACTTGCAGCAATATGCTAATAGATTTTCAGAGAGCAGTATAAATACAGATACAGATAGTTCCTTGTTCACTTAAACATATCAATGTAGTTTACATGAGTTTCTGTGGAACAGAGCTGCTGTATAGGAGGGAGCTCCTATTTAACTGGTTGCACTAGTAATTTACAGTGTTCTGCTGTTTTTTTTAGGGGCGAAGCTTACTGCAGTGTTTTAGTCATAAATGATCATCATCATCATCATCATCCATCACTGAGCAGAGGCCAAACAACTGTCCTGCTGCAACACAATAGGGTGTGTGACTGGGTGATATTAGACTTTTAGGGAACCAGAACAGTCTGTGAACCTCCTGGGCATGTTCCTCCAACATGAATAATTCACGTGATGCTGAATTTAGCAATGTGTGGATCAATGCAATGAAAATTCACTAAAGACTCTTTTCTGAGGCTTTGATCTCGCTTCCTGTGCTTAAAAGAGGTGAAAGGCACAGCTGGGTGTTTCTTTTGAAAATAGGAGCAGGGATTGTCGTGATAAAGAAGTAACTAATTACAGGGTGAAGTGAAGTGCGATTCCGGCGCTGGAGGCCGCAGTGTAGGCTCCAAAATTTCATATTCACCCATAAAGTGCAACCTACTTTGCTGATGAGCCCTTCAGCCTGCCTCTGTCTGTCTTTGCTGCTGACCTGCCCTCTATATAATCCAGGCCGTCTATTCAGGAAAGGGATTTTCTCTAAGCCGTCACCTAGCACCGAGGCTCCAGCCTCCAGCCGGCGCTGCACCACATCCTGGCACACAGCCGCAGCGCTGAACTGGGGCCTCTTGAAGTGGAAGACGTCCTGCTGCATGAGAGAGAGAGGGAGAGAGAGAGAGAGAGAGAGAGAGAGAGAGAGAGAGAGAGGGAGATAAGACCACTGAGCTCCAGATTAGACTGTATATTGTGTCTCTTACTCTCTTCCTGTCTGTGTACTGATCCACTCTTGAGCTCACAATATGTTTTTGTGTTTTCCAAGGCAAATCGGACTCTCTTTTTTTATATACTAAAGGTCCTCTTAACCTTCGTCTTGTGTTAGCTTTCTGCTACAATCTATGGTGTTTGGTTCAGTTTTGACCCATGTTTTAAATCAGCTGTAAAACACACTAAAACTTTTTTTTTTCATCCAATTTGTTTTTCTTCTCTTGGCTACATTGTTAGGCTTCCTTATCCATGGAAATATTGGTTTTAATATTTTTTGATGTGGGTCCCTCAGTAAACCCCTTGGCTTCAATTGAACCTTCTCCTTGTCAGCTTTCTGCTACCATCTCTTGTAGTAGGATCGGTTTTGACCCGAGTCTTACATCAGCTGTTAAACACACTAAAAACAATTATTTATCATCCCATTTGTTTCTCATCTCTTGGTTACATTGTTAGGCTTCCCTATCCATGAAAAGGTTGATTTTGCACTTATGATTTCAGTTTTAAAGCAGAAGTAAGCGATCCGGTCGTTTTGGCTAACTTCTTGTCAGCCGATGGAGTTAGCAGCCCTTGCCCTCGTCATGGATCTATTGGTCCTCGTCCCTACGTCACCACATTCACGCGCATCCCTTGGCTGCACACACAGCCCTTCATGCCTTTCTCTCTCCTCATTGGATAAAGGTTGTAGGATACAAGGAAATAAAATAAAAGTTTTCGGTAACACTTTCTATGAAGGTCTAGTTTATAATGCATTAGGAGCACATGCATAAGACATTATAATGCATTTATAATGCTTCATACATGTCATTATAATGGTGTATAATCATGTATAATAACTTATACCAAGGTTTATAAAGTATTACAAGTATTGACATAATGTATTATAAATTAAGCACTTATAATGTTTTATACCTGCATATAAAGTGACAACAGTGTTTGAATGAAGAATCTGAAGTCCTGGGTCACATAACACATTATAACCATCTATACTCTAGCCAGTGGTAAAGACAAACATAGAACTGCTCAACATAGAACAGATACTAAATGCTCGGTTACGGAAAGGGCGTAATGCCTTATAAATATCAATAATATGTTATAGGATGACTTTAAGAGCTTTTAGTAAAGTGACAACACTGTATGAAGTTATTACCAATTGTATGACATTATAACACAATTATAATCACTTAGGAGCAGTATTTTGGTGGCTGTAAGTAAAGTGTAAGTCAACCATAATGATGTTTAAAGCAACTCTTTATTTTGCAGAAACAAAATGGTTTGTTGACCTATGGAGAGAATATAGGTCAATAAAAAAACAAGTCTCTTACCAAACCAAAATCAGACAAAATGCATATTACTTTGTTCATCTTTAAAAAATACTTTTACAGCTCTACAAGTTTTAAATACAAAATAAAACAGGTAGGCAGAGGCACAACATTTTGGTACTCTTATCAGCTGATGTACCTCATTTTTCAACAGTTACGAATTGCATATTTACGAATGTCATGCAGGAGCCGGCCAATGATATGAAATCTATGATTCCTGCCCAACCAGTATTCCCACTCAATCACTTTTAAATGTTCTTGCAAAAGTTTTGTGGTACGGTTTCCACGGTGCCTCCACACTTCAACCTTGAACGTCTGCCACGCACGTTCCAAATGCTGAGTGTGGGCTCCAGTGTTTGGGTCAACAAAATGCCTTTTATGGCATACTGTGTGATGGTCAAATCCCATATCTCCAAGTGCCCGCTGGTAAGCTCGCCATTCATCAGAGACAATCTGTGAGCCTCCTCTCACATGGTGTATTATGGTTGGCAGGAGATCTTCTCTCGAACGGCCTCTCACCACCTTCAGTATGGGTCTTCTTGATGTTTGCCCAACTTCAAGTAAGCCCAAAACCCACTTTTTTGTGCGGCGCCAGGCAGGTCCAAAGCGTCCTCTGTTATACTGCAAAACCAAATATTTTCAGATGGAGTAAAACAGCTTTCTTGGAAGCCACTTTTCAAAACAGCTCATTACTTTTTTTAAATTCACACTGCAAAAAACAAACAACAAATGGATAATTTACAAAAGAAATAACTTGTACACACTACTTACTTTCCTCTTGTGAGAGAATTTGCTTACATCACAAAGCAATGACGTCCACCAATCTTCAATTTCCCCTGGTGTCTCAGTTTGTCAATGGCTGTAATGCAGACCTTGAGAGATGGAAGTTCAATATTAGAGCTTGTTCAACAAAATATATTCTACTGCTTTAAAATAAATAAACATTTTACTCTGTCACACGTACATGTCAAATGTAAGTTGTGATCTCCAATTATGCACTATTCCTGATTTAAGAAATAATGTTGGGTAGCAAACAAGAGGAGACTCAAACAGGGGCAATGGTTGGCAACTTGTTTTTCTGACACCACTTGAATGCAGCACACATATTATATATAGAGGCAAAGTTATGACCTCAAAAACTTATGCACTATAGCTTAAAATCCCTTTCATATCACTGATACAACACCTTTCTCAAAGTGGAAGCCATCTTCGTCAAAGTGCGACTGCTGCTGGCAATGCCATCCTCCATCATATCCATCTGTCTCAGCCTCAATCCCTGAGAATACCTTTGACAGAAATGGTTGATCTTAGTAAAATTATACATTAAAACATAGATCATGTTCAGGCAATCAGAAGTCTATGAATAATTTGGACCTCAGCATTTATGGTATTAAAATGGGTAATGTTAGCAAAAAACACCAACCGATAGATGAACTCCAAATGGCTTCGGAGAGGCCTGCGAGAGTTGAAGAAGATCGATCCACTTCTGACAGATCTCCTCTTCTGGCGATGGCCTTTTCTGCCACAAGACCTAATGGTTGAGTAAGAAAAATAATGTTAATAATTATTAATTGTAACTGATAATTACAAAATATTACATCTGTGCCTACAGCAGGGTGGGGATATACCTATACCAGATGTCATTCATGCGTTATAGATAAGGGTATGTGCTACATGAATAAACAATTAATAATATCCTTGGAAGAAACAGCAGAGCGCTCCTCAAGTTGTCACCTGAGTGGGCTGCAGGTGAGCCGGCACGACAGTGCCTCCTTCATTCTTTTTTTTTTTTTTTTTTTTTTACTAGCCCCCCATCCCGGTCAGACATGTCTCTAAATTGCACACTGGCCTGCAGTCAAAACTCAAACTACATGGTGCACACTATGGGGTGGCCCCACTCGGACAGTTTTTAATGAGAGGCAATGCTGCCCAGACATTTGCGCCCACACAACAATGTACAGTAATGTACAGTAGTAAGTTTTGCAAAACACCATCATCAGCGGTCCCGTAAAAAAACAATGAAAACCGGACATATTTATATGAATTCATATGTATCTCCACCTCCCTCCTCCGAAGCCGTTGACAGGATGTGAAAAGTGGACATGTCTGAGCATAAAATTAACGTAGCAATGGCGTTTCTTACCATACATATCCATCAGCTTTGGAGACAACGTTTAGGTGCATGGGCCTTTTGCAGGTGGAGCAGATCATGCAACGCTGTAGGATTCCTCTTCTTTGCATCCATACAACTGTTTTTCTCCGGCTGCGTATCGTGTCCTCTTGTCGTATTAATCGACGAATTTCACCACTCAATAAATTTGCCATGTTGGCATCCTTCACCTGACCTGACCTGACGAGCGGGCAACGACGATCTCCCATGGATCCATGCGATCTCCCGCTTGCGTCCAAAATTGCCTTCTGGGAATGGTGCATTCACGCAAGCCAGAACGTTGGGAAAAGGGAATTACGAGTTGTTAAAAATAAATTGAATGGTTCCCCTTGTTTAGTTTAAAGTCTTAAATTCTGCTGTCTTTTCAGAAACACTTTTTGTTGACATTTCAACGTACATTTCATTTGTAATTATACATTATAATGGTTGCTTAGTTTATCTTACACTATGATTACAGCAATATGTGGAAGTTAATTGCTATTGTATTGACTAAATTAGTTAGCCTGTGTTGGCAGCCGGGTGACATTAGCTGAGAGGTTTTGCAAGTGAACTGAAATCATCAAGCAATTGAATTTATTTACAGCATGAACGGAATTTATTGATTGTTAGAAGCCAGAATTTCCAAGTTCTGATTACTCCTGAACGTCGCACAGGGGATCACGAAGACGACAGGAAAGACGCACTTGACTGCAGGTTTGAAAAGAAAGGCGGTGGACGGTTACGGTCTGCAAAAGGCAACGAAACCAAACTCTAAGGTAATATTTTTCAACACAGACTGTAAAACATGAACAAAATGCATATAGTTATTTTGAGGTGTTTTGGCCTAAGTTTTGTCGGCCAAGCTTAAACGTTAGCATCCAGGCCACATGGGTAAGCTAACGTTAATCCAGCCAACATGTTGAAAAAGCAAATGTTAGTGCATAGTGTTTATGTGGGAGCGTTTTGCTGTAAAGTTTGAATCAATTTCAAACTAACAATAGCCAAAGAATAATACTTAAAACTCTAACCCTCGGTTGATTATGTTTTACGAATAGCCATGCACACGAGAAGGGGAGCTGTGAATCCTCCGCCACCAAAAGACAACAGGGCTTCCACTCCTGCTGTGGAGGAAGAGAAAATGGGTATGTTTTGCCATTTTAGGTTGTTTCTTTTTCTGTATTGTATTGTATTGTCCAAAAATCATCTTTAAACATGGGCTTTGTTCATAATATTAATATTAGCGTGTAAGTTAGAGCTGAAACTTTCATATTCAAACCATTTAACACATTCGAAAATTTAAAGTTAAGGTTAGGCTAGATGATGCCTTGTTGAGTCATATCCAGCATAGGCCTAAAAAGGTTATAGATTGTGTTTCAAACTTGGCATAGCATCCCTGTCACAGCTATTAGCTAAAATAATTTCATTTAATATTTACAAAAATAATTTATTGTTTTCTTTTTTTTTGTGATCCTTGCTAATGTGTTGTGTGCAGCTCCTACAATCAAGCATGAGCTGGCTATGATCAAACTTCAGCTGGAGGCAGAGAGAGAGCGCGGGAGACTCCGAGAAGAAACCATCGAAATGCTGAAGTCAGATAAAGACTACCTTCAGCGTGAACTGACCAGCAAGGCTGACTTAATGAGGGAACTAGTCAAATCTGGGAACAGATCGGTGGAGCCATCATCTAGTTCAGGTGATCAGTTATTTTTCACACATTTGAATTTTGACATCCACCATCTTGGATTGTTCTACAATGTTTGTTACAACTAGAAACACAATAAGAAGAAAAAAATATGAATTAATGTTTTAGAACTGTGTCTTTGTGTGTGTTTGATTTATTGCAGCAGAGTCTTCCAAGAGTCAGGTGAAAAGAGTTTTCATCTCTGATGAAGAATCTGAAGTTGCTTCGACCTTAGCCATCGACTCGGCATTGTCTGATTCGTCCTTGGAAGATGACTCCAAGAAGAAGAAAAAGCTGAAGAAGAGATCCCCAAAGTTGAGTGGAACCCCCAAACCAGAAACCAGTCGTGTTCGAGGTAAGATTGTTTTATACATCAGTAATGAGTGAAATTGACTGTTTTAACTGTGTTTTTTTTAACTGCTTGCATAAAAAACCATTAAATATAAACCATGAACTAAGAATAATGAATAAAAAGGTAGAACAGACTGTATTTTACCAAAAAGTGAATTATTTTTGACAGTATGTCATCAACTCTAAGACTTTTTGTGGTCCTCAAGAGATAGCCAGTTCACAAACAAAATTAAAATACTTTACTGATTCCAGAGGGGAAATTGTATAATGTTACTGTGCTCTCATAAAATGATAGAGCAGGCAAAAATAGAACAAAAGATGTTATGTATATATACAACATTATGTACTCTCCTTTCATATACTGCACATACCAGTTAACGCATTCTCTTTACAATGACAGATGAACTTTTTTTTTCTTTCAGTGAAAAACTGCAGAGACATCCTTAAAAGGTACAAGGCATGCTGAAGAGCTACAGTGAGGGGGGGTCCATGAAATCTGCCTTTGAAGAAGTCGGTGTTGACCGCAACACAATCGCCAGAACAGCGGTCATCGCAGAGCTCAGCCTTGCAGCCCCTGAAGCTTTCAGAGCTCTAGGCCAGTGGAATGAGAAGTTTGAAAAGCTCTCCACCTTTGTGGATAGATGTCGCGCGGCTATTACAGCTGAGATTAAAGAGTGCATAAGCGAAATGAAAGAGAATGGTACTTTGCTACCCATTGCACATTAAATGTGCAAAAAAGCTACTCTGTTCCAAGTTTTAATTTGTTATGTTATAAATTGCATTCTTTAGTCTCTCAGGTGCAAGAATTGAAATTTGTGAGCTATGCTTTTTTTTCTTTTTCTTTTTTACAGATTTCAATTGTATTGATATGTACAGAATATGCACATGCACCTTTTCTTTATATTTTGTTTTGAAATCTGCCTTTGAAGAAGTTGGTGTTGACCGCAACACAATCGCCAGAACGGCGGTCATCGCAGAGCTCAGCCTTTGTATTGATATGTACAGAATAACATGCACCTTTTCTTTATATTTTGTTTTCGCAAAATAAAGTTGTTTTAAAAATCATTATGGTGTATAATTTTTAACTTACACTTTACTTACAGCCACCAAAATACTGCTCCTAAGTGATTATAATTGTGTTATAATGTCATACAATTGGTAATAACTTTATACAGTGTTGTCACTTTACTAAAAGCTCTTAAAGTCATCCTATAACATATTATTGATATTTATAAGGCATTATGCCCTTTCCGTAACCGAGCATTTAGTATCTGTTCTATGTTGAGCAGTTCTATGTTTGTCTTTACCACTGGCTAGAGTATAGATGGTTATAATGTGTTATGTGACCCAGGACTTCAGATTCTTCATTCAAACACTGTTGTCACTTTATATGCAGGTATAAAACATTATAAGTGCTTAATTTATAATACATTATGTCGATACTTGTAATACTTTATAAACCTTGGTATAAGTTATTATACATGATTATACACCATTATAATGACATGTATAAAGCATTATAAATGCATTATAATGTCTTATGCATGTGCTCCTAATGCATTATAAACTAGACCTTCATAGAAAGTGTTACCAAGTTTTCTCCTCGGCTTACAGCGGAGCAGAGTGACTGACAGACCCGTGTTTCAGACCAAACACTCTATGTAGTGATTGCTGTCGGAAGATATAACTACTTAAGACTTATATTAACACAAATATTCCGCTTACTTCTGCTTTAACTCTAATTATTGTTTTTATCGTTATAACTGGGTCAAAATTGACACTAACACCACAAATGTCATAATTTTAACCAGAGCATTTAAGAATTTTGTGGGGAAAAAAAGTTTTTGTTTTATTTTGTTTAAAGGGACAACGAGGCGTTTTGGAAAGCAAAGTGTTTTCACACTACATTTCCCATGAGCCTCCGTGCGCACTGTGAAATTCTTGGACCGACACAAGACAGATGTCTTGCCAAGAATGTTTTCATTCATCAAGAATGAAAGTTGGAGGTTCGAAGATGATCAGATACGATTACTTCCAGCCAATTCAGTGGCGTTATTCTCATGACCCGCCGGGCAGCATCCGCGAAACCGAAAGTAGGAAATGCTGGGCGGCTCACCCAGTATTTCCACCACTAATAATAATAACGAAATAACGATAAAGACAAAACAATATATTTATCGAAAATGGATCCATTAACAAGTTCACATGAAATCCTCGTTGTCCCTTTAAATAGAGGTTCCTGACAAAGTCAAAAAGCCTTGATGCTATAAACAAATGTATGTGTACTTTTATGCATTTAATACCTGAAAATGGGTTAGTGGTGACCCAAACACAAGAGGAAGGTTAACTAGTCACCATTACAAACTTTGGTTGTCCCTAGAACCTATTCCTGACATACACTACACAACACTAAATCATAATTTCACTTCTTCAGATCGTTGCTTCGTTTCGTGGCAGCATTTCAGCTTTTTGGGGAAACGGTACAATCTGGTTGAAGTGCTCACAGCTGACAGGCATGTGTTTCCTGTGATGGTGTGTATAGTGCCAAGGCATAGTTTGGCTATAAAGGGGCCACAAACCAAAACCGCTGGAAAACACTGATGAGAATTGTGCCAAACACTAAAACCTACAGAGACCAACTGTTCTGGGATATTACTTAGCTTGCTTTGAATCTGAAACAATGTATTTGAGGCTTGTTTTTTAAAGATTAACATCTTCAGAAGGAACGAATGGCGTTGGGACCGGTGCATTGTTGGTGCGGGATTTCTTGACAATAACAAAAACACAAAACAATGCTCACTCTGAAATGTGCACAGCTGTTCACAGACCCAGGACATTATCAAGATATAAAAAAAAAAACGTATGCTTATGACCCATGTGCTTTCTGTTTCTCAGTATTGATCGCACTGGAAGGAAAAACTGCATGATACCATGATGGGACCGTGCGCCCCCTCTGTTTTTCTGCCTTTGTTCTCACTTGTGCCCGGAGCTGCTGCTGTGCTGTGCAGCTGTAGTTGATTATTCATGGGTATCGATACAGCTGAGACCAGTGGCAGGTTGCCATATTCAAAAGTGCAGGAATGCACCTGTCTCTCGTAAGCAGCGACTGCATAGGGAGGGCGGACTAACTGTATGGGAGGTTCGGTTGGTGGTGGGCTGTTTTGGAAAAGCTCTGCTACTCTTTGCAGCAGTTGTGGCCTGATGCAAAGCCTCAGCTGCACAGTTTGTTCAGGTAAATGTTACAGCTAAGTCTATAATCATCCGCTCTAATCCTTATTTACACCTAATAAATTTAACAATGTCTTTTGCCTTTCTGTTGAGACTTGCTCCGACTGAAAAGCTATTCCACCGTTTTTAAAGGTTTAGATGTGCTGACACAGCATACAGACATAATAACCCCTGGATTTCAAAAGCTGATTATTTCAGTGGAAACGCTGGTTGTTTTCCAGACACCCTCAAAAAACAAACACTCGAACATTCATGTGCCAGTTAGGTGTGTGAGTTTTCACAAGACCATTAAATCTGTCTCTGTTTGTTTAACTTTAACCCCTTATTTTGCTTCTAATGCATGCTGGGCCCACCCCAGTGGGTTTTACGGGGTTAAACTAGACCAGATGCAGCTCTCCTCTGAGCTCTCTGGAAATCTTCAGAGATAAAGTGCATTAATCTCCTGCGGTCATTTTCATTATGGCTCTTACAGTAGAAACAATGAGTTATCATGTTAAAGGAGCAATCCATGATCTAAATGTAAACCCAAACGTACTGACTCAGGCTCTGAACTCTCTCTTATTAACTACTACTTAATACTACTACTACTATTTAATAATAGCCACTAACGTTTGCATTTTTTTCCCACAATCTGATACGTACATACACGTATACATACGTATGCATCAAACAATTAATACATTACAAGCAATTAATACAATAAATTAATTGTGACATGCGCTGTGAAGTTTTGCCTGGTCAAATTTGTTGAAAACAGTAGAAGAAGAAGCTTTTCCTTCCGTAAACAACCATCTCTCTCGAAATTAAAAACTGAAACAAAAGTAAGCTGCAGCTACAGCAGTTTATACAGTATTTCCTGCAATTTATACAAGGGGGTCGGCTACAACAGGACCCTCACATAACAGCAACAGTTAATTTTGTGCCTCTTCCACCTCCAAAAACCAGGAGCCAGTGGATGAAGGTCAGAAGCAGAGACTTTGATCTTGATCCGAAAATCTTCCGGCATAAACCACCCATCTTGATCGGAAAGAAATGTCTTTCTGAATGAGTTTGGATTAAAATTTTCCACTCAACGTGTTTACATGACACAGTTTTATTCAGATTGACATTATTCCTATTTTATTCTGATTATTTGTGTCCAAGTAAACATGGCTAATGACAACTTGAAGGCTTTTTATATTGATATATGATATTACATATATTAGGTGGTTAAAGATGTACAAACTGGGTGTTTAAAAATGTTGTGAGGTTTTCACTGTTGTGAGAAAAAAAAAGAACATCCAGGGTCTCAAACACAAAGAGCAGGACTGAACCGTGACTGTTAGATCAGTGCTTTGGATGACAGTGAGCTGCCGTCTGTATTGCGACTGTGTTGTGTTTAATGGATAAGGATGAAAGACATATGTAAAGCTCCTGGGATAAAAGCTTTTTCATATAAATGCATCCCATCCTATCCTAGATTCTAAACATGTAAGGGACATTATGAAACTGAACCATGGAGCGGATTTGGCCCTCAAGCCGGGAGTTTCACTTTGTTGTACGTGAGTAATTGAAACATCCTTGTGGTCAAGAAACCAGACTTCTTCTGAATAGAGCTCTTTCACTTTTGTGTTCCCCCTAAGGGTTCATCCTACAGGTGTGTGTACTCGGAGGTACAAAACACATTTATCTAGTGATAATGGCTTATGACTCGAGCGTGTACACCTCTGCATGTGGGGATTTGTGCCAGAAGTGAACGTCTTCATCTAATGGGTTTGGCGCACCCAGTGCAGCTACACCCTGACATGGGCCCGGACACGCAGGCTTTTTGCTTGTTCCTTTACACCTATGAGATGCGAATCCATGTCATTTGTCAAGAAAAACATACAATTGAAAGTCATTAGAGGACTGTGAAGGAGCCCCCCCGAGCTCTCTGCACATTGAAGTGTTTTTACAAGTTATATCTTTGCTCTTTTTGTTCCTAATCTGTGTCTCATACTCAGACTGTATGTTAGACAAACAGCCAGGAGCATTATAATGACAGACAGTATTGTGGACCGTAAATAAAATCAGTTGCAATAATAACACAACTGCACGGCAGTGTGTTCTGTAAGATGGGTGTGGTCAGTTTAACTGTGAATGAAGACTGCAGGGAAAACTGATTTTCTGTCACATCGCTCTGTCGGCCCCCCTTCCCCTCCCCCTCCCCTCCCCTCCCCTCGCCTCGCCTCATCGCTGCAGACTGCACAAATAAGCAATAAATGACTCCGTGTTCCTCGGTGTGAAGTTCAAGACTTTATACAATAGTCAATGTGATAATAAAATCTCACTTTCCAAATACCTGTGACTCAGAAACCACAGAAACGTTTTCTTCCAGCAAAAGACATTCAGCCGCCAATCATTACCAGCACAAACAAACTATTAAAGTTGGGGTGTTCCCTCTATTGCATGTCTCCACAAAGTCGAAGACCTGATGTCAATCAATTGTTACATAAATAAAAAAGCAAGTACGGTAGGTATCCATCTTTTAACAGGGTGCCCTTGGTTACACCAATTTGTTGGCAACTAAATGAGTAATTAATTACAAATACCTGGGTGTTTGTCAACTCATAACCAAACTGTCTGCAGCTAAGTGTAGCATCCCTCAGGCGAGAAAAAGGACCGGCTTTGGGTGTTCAGCAATCAGATAAAGCATGTGCCCAGTGCAAACACACCCATATTGTCAGGAAAAGTCAGTGTGGCAACGTGGTGGGGCCAGGTCAGGAGGGAGGATTAGACATGTTACAACAGCGGCTCCCAATTATGTGTCCATGAAGGGAGGATCCACCCCTGCTGTACCAGTCCCTCTATTCAGACGGATGCTTTGATCAGTGTTAATTAATTTGTTATGATCTAAACGTGTTCCAAAGAACACCACAAACAAAAGTTCAAGCAATATTTTTCTTTTCATTGTTTCCCTGTTGTGTTGCAGCCAGCCAAATGTCAGTCCGCCTCAACTTGCTTCTCCGAATGTTGAAATCTCGAAAAAGTTGTTTTGTAGTGTGAGTGAGGACTAAGAGTAGATCACGTGCAGAGTGAAGTTTTGTCTGCTGATGATGCGTCCAGATCCCTTGAGAGAAACAAGTCTTATAGAAGCTTTATCCCTGTTTGAGTGCACAGATATAGTATACTGCTGCTGCATGGACTTTAATTAAGCAATAGGTGGGGAACATTCATCAAACTCACAGATTACATTTCCCAGAGCACACAACCTCGAAAGTTTAATCTCATTTCATCCAAATCAATTTCAAACATGGTTTGTACTCCATACGTAAGTGTCGACTTAATGATATTATTCTGCTGGAAATATGGAGAAGCTTGTCTAGATGTATTAAAATGTTGCATATACTATTGGCTGAGCGATGTCATTGAACTGATGCAAGATGCTGAGATGAATCACCCTTTCAGATTAATCTGATGCAAAATAACATGACATTTGTCCAAAATCTGCCAACTCATCATTACATCAGATTCAAATATGATAGTCATTGTGCAGTAACACTTTTTTTTTAAAGTATATTTTTTGGGCTTTTGTTGCCTCTAATTGATAGCACAGTGGAGAGAGAGACAGGAAATGGGGAGGCAAGGAGGGGGAACGACATGCAGGAAAGGACCGCCCGATACGGGATCCGAACCGGGGCCGCCTGCAGCGAGGAAATGAAAAAAAAAATCATTGTGCAGTAACACTTTAATGTAATAATGTACATTAATGTAAATAATAAGAACAACAATAGTAACAATGAAGATTTCTTATATACATATAACTATATGTATGTTTATATGTACACACACCCACATAAAAACAAACATATATATAGTATATATAGTCATAATATGACTGTGCCATTTTGAATATTTCAAATAATATTTGAAATATTCAAAATGGCACAAACAATTTAAATATTCCATAAGGTACTGTAATGAGCCAGCAAATAACATTACATGATGAATGAGTTGAATAACCCGGAGGAATGTTCTCCTCTTGAACCTCCTTGATTTTGATCGAAACTGTCTGAACGTCCTCCCTGAAGGAACAATTTCATAACTGTAAAACTCTCAGTTGAAGATATCCCTAACAATTTCCAAAGCTCTTTAGATAAAGGCATAAAGGAGCTTTGCAGCCAGATAAAAAGATGGGAGGAAGCAGTCATGGTATTTTCAAGGGAAGCTGACCTTTCCTGGTCACGGTCGTCATATTTCACAACCGGAGGGTTTGAAGTCCAGCTTAAATCAGCCTTGTTCATTGGAACAGACATTTCAGACAGGAGGTTCTCGGGGTATTGTGAAAAATATTGCTTTTATAAGCCATTTTAGAAATATTTCACAACAACATTAGACAAACACATATAATAATACACATAAGAAACGACCAAACAAGAGTGTCACGTAGATTGTAAGACAAGGGCTAGACTATGGTGTATTCAAACAAATACAAATGCACATACATGAGATTTAAATATGTATACATTATTTGTATTAATACCCATCAAACTGTTCATATAAGGAAAACTAGTTAATGAACTGAGAGTTTTCACTTTTTGTGCTGCTTTAGACCAAAGACAGACATTTCTGCCTCTGCCACATGATTTCCAGCTCCATTTTGTCCTGAGCAGATAATATCTAACCATAAAAGGAACCAGTATGTGCTAAACTGAAATCCATGACATAGTGAGTAGAGTCATAATTTAGAGGAAGGACGGTAGGGATACAACCAGCCTCAGTTTATGCAGCTCACGTATTAGCATTCATTCAGGTCATAGAGAAGCTGCAACTTGGCAAATGGGCTCAGGATGTTTTTATTAATCTGCCAGGATGGAATATTTTTCCTCTTGATGGTTAGAGAGGCCTCTGGGAAATCTGGAAATACGTCTAGAGCAGTACTAAGTGTTTTCAGACAACCTTTTGGGTTTTTCAAACGTTGACCAGTTAATTATCTTAAACAGAAACCCTGGCTTACCTCAGTGATCTAAATGCTAATGCTACAGTATGCTAAAGCACAGGCTGCAGCAAAAATACAGCTAAACCTACAAAGATTAGTTGAGTAATTGATGATCTGATAGAAAATGTATCTGCATCCTGATGCAGTTGATTTTAATGTAAACAAACAGGTTAAATAAGTGTCAAACATTCTTTGGTTCTAGTTTCTCGAATGTGAGGATTCACAATTTTTCTCTGTTGTCATCGCTGCAAACTAAACTGACTGTTTTGGAAGAAGTCATCAGAAGAATTCACTTTAGACTTTTTTTTTGTTGTTGCTAATTTTTGACATTTTCCCCTGAATATTGATTGATCAAGAAAAAAATTGACAGATTATTTTAACATAAATGGTTAAAGGGATAGTTCAACATTTTGGCAATTTGGCCCATTGCCATAATCCCTATATTTCTTAGGAGTAAAGCCTGCCACACACATAAAGATAATCGGGCTGATTTTGCCCCGATTTTCCCCCTTCCGACCACGGACAGACACCGCCCGATTATCTTAAGGTCTTAAGATTATCTTATAAGATTCTCTTGTAGTGTGTGGTGTGTTAAGAGTCAACATTCCCCCGACAATCGGCTCGGAAAACGTTCGGCGCCGATAATCGTAAGTATTAAACATGTTCAATATTTACGATTATCGGGGCCGACTTCGGTGGCCGTTTCAATCAAAAGTCATCTTGTGTGTGGAGAGCCGGTGTTGTGCGGAGAAGCGCCTGCTTGCCGAGCTCTGCTGGCCGAGCTCTGCTGGCCGAGCTCTGCATGCTGCTCGCGGCAACAAGCCACTTCTCCACACAGCACCGGCTCTCCACAGAGAGCCACGGTGCAGCGCTGGCATTACATGAGGTTCACACAGACATTCACGCATACACAGGAGATTTCCTGATAGCTGATAGCAAAGACAGTAGCGCTCGTAGCCGGCAACAGCCAGCAATACAGCAACCATGTTTAAACGATCATGTGACCGCCGCTCACAGCCCGTCATGTGACAGCGCACGGCTCCCTATTGGACAGCTGCTTGACTGCTCGGCGTCCGGAGCCACAGACACACAGACACACACAGATGGGATCGTTGTAAAGGCTGAAGTGTCCCGCTTTCATTAAAAAAAAAATTACGTCGCTCTCATTGTCCATCCCGGAAATAGACCCGAAAGAGTAGCTACAACGACACCCCTGGTATCGCTGCTGATGCCGGATTGTTTTCTGACCAGAGGGTCAAGATTCTGAAAAATCTTAATGTGTGTGGTGAGCTGTGTTTGGAATATCGCAGCACACCACACACAATACGATCAAAACTGTTCAATCACAGATTTTTTATCTTCATGTGTGGGGTCTCTCACAGATAATAAATCGGTTGAGATTTATAAAATCTTTATGTGTGTGGCAGGCATAAGCTATTTTTAGAATGGCGGAGCCAAGCCACAAGCTGCTCAGAGCTACGCTACGGAGGCTAATGGGATTTCTTGATTTCCCTCATCAGACTCATCAAATACACAATCCAATAACTCCAAAACGCTCTTGTGGACAAGTTGTGACCTGTACATTCACCACGCTATGAGATAATAACAGAATGTTACGAGTTGTTTTCGAGACCAATACAGAGAATGCTTGCTGAAAAACTGCCCCCGACGTTAAAGGGCTGGGAAATGCATGAATGTTCCTCCCTCTACAGTCAGGCTACGGTAACCCAGATAACCGCTCTACTAATGTTTCGATCACTCAAACTTCTCAGAATGAGCTTCATAGCTAAAGGACTTCAACAGCAGGAGACCACATCAGTTTCTCCTCAGTCAGCCAACAGAAACCTGAGTCTGCAGTGGGAACAGCCACCAGTCCAGACTAGTGGTGAAGGTGGAGGTGTAGTGGTGCAGGGGAGTGTTTTCTTGGCTCACTTAGGGTCCTTTAATCCCCATCAATCATTTGTTTGAACATCGCATCCTATCTGACTATTGTTGCTGACCATGTTTATCCACATCTCCGGATGGCAACCTCCTGCACGATGACCAGCCTTCACAGTCTGAATTCACAAACACTAAAACACCTTTGAGGTGTGACATGTCAGGAGATTCGGGTGATGAAATTGTGTCAACATAGACGAGAAGCCTAAAGGAATATTTATACGCTCTTGTGGAATCTGCGTCACAAAGAACTGAGGCTGCTTTGAGAATAAAGCGAAGCCCTACCCACCCAGGATTAGTGTGATCGTCTACTGTCAATCAACTGACATGGTATGACATCCAAGGAGTTGAACATGCCATTAATTTACAATGCTTTTATAATCCTGGATTTAAAAGGTGGAGAGAAGGAAAATATGTCAACATGCAAAACAAAATTTAGCGCAGCTGGTAATAGTGTCTTTCACACTCTCTACTGTATTAGCTACTAACACTATTTGGCCGCTCCCTGCGGACCAGTGATAATGGCGGCTCAGGAAGATGTCTGTGGTCACTTAGCAACACAGACGGTCCCTGTGCTCGGCCCGGTGGTAGCGTCTGTGTCGTGTCTGGGTTAGGGAGTCTATATTTAAGACTGACCGTGCCTGTGGAACGTCAAGCAGAGATTCACTGTGTCCAGACCACGTGACTTACTAATCAAATCAGCAGGCAAATCGGTCGCAGGTTGATGCCACTGTTTTTCACAGATATGAGACGACTTGAGAGGATGCAGCGACGGAGGACAAACGTGTGTGTGTGTGTGTGGTTGTGTTATGGATATGGATTGAGGTCAGGGAGGGAGGCAGTGGTAGTTAGAGCAGAGAAATGAAATGCGCTTTGACTTTGGCGTGTTGTCTCGTCATCAGAGAAGCAGCCAGACTGTGGGCTCCTGGGCTGCTTTACCCTCCGCCCCGATCCATTTCACATGGCTGCATCATTAGCACGCAACACATGTCTCTGTGTGGAGTCTGGGGAGGCCATATATCACAGATCATCATGACATTCAATCGATGACCTACTATAGTCACACCCCCTCCCCTCTTGCTCCTCCCAGGAAAGCCTCACATTAGTCACTATTTCACATCTTTGTGCCACAGATGCTGCTTCCCATCACGCTCCTCCTATACAGCCGAGATTATTGGAGGAACCTGTGCTTGAAATGAATTACGGCGCCTGCTTGTGCGCTGTTTAATTGCATGTGGAGGGTGGGGAATGCTGCTGTCATGGAGGAAACATTTTATAGACGCCTATGGAGCTCCAAGGAGAAGCATCACGTGCGCCCTGGACTCAGGAGATATGATTTATGAGAGTTGTCAGTGGCTTCATTTTCATGCGGGCAGCTGAGCTGAATGGGAGTGTTTGTCCTGTATGTAGCCAGATGTATTGATCTCTCAATCGGTTATCATGTAACACTTCCTGCTTTACTATCGCCTGCCCTCATGAGAATTAGTTATAATGGGGCGATTAAGATCTCTTTATACAGTTTAGACTCAGGTCTATTTTGCAGTCGTTTTTTAATAAGATGCAACAATTCATAATGAAAATTAAAGGTCCAGTGTGTAATATTTGTCAAGGTTTATTGGTAAAATCTGAATATACTACCAATGAATATATTTGTATAAGTGTATAATTGCTATAAAATAAAATCAGTTTGGTTTTCATAGCCTTATAATTCTTCTTTTAGGTCCATAGATATATAAACAACGCTGCTGTCCATTGGAACGATACGCCAACGTGGCCACCATCTTGGGTCGGGGGAAGCCGTGTCTACTTACTGCATTACTGTGCGTTCACACCAAAAGCGTCGGGAGCGTTGCGGCAGCCGGAAGTCATTCATTTTCAATGGAGACTGGCGTCGACGGCGTGTCAGAGCGTCAAATTAGAAGTTGAGAGAAGTTCAAGTATCCCCACGGCGGCAGCCAGTTGCAGGCCAGGAGTCTCACAGCGGGACAAATTGAGAGCGCCTGAATGGACACATCTTCCGCACTACTTTAAAGTCCCGCCCCTTTGACCGCGGGCGCTGGAGCTGGCAGGCGGTGAGATGCCAGTGAACAGAGCGTTGAGAGCGTCTGCTGACCATGCTGCTGACGCTACTGATGCTTTTGGTGTGAATGCACAGTTAGTCAACAGAGGCAGAGGTCTATCAACGATTAAAATCGCCATAACTCACTGAATATTCAACCAATTTACAGACTGGACCGTTAAATGAATGCTTTGCCGACATGCAAAAATACACTCACTATTGTCATTTGATAATCTCTTTACAGCACACCACACCAGTTCAGTATACCATACATACTTGTGTGGTAAATTATACAGTCTGCGGACTATAGAAATTATTCCAGTCAGCAAATGAAACACAAGTCCGGGAGGTTTGACAAAGAAGGCATCGCATTGACAAAGGATTTGGAAAGGATTAAAAAATGACAAAGATTAACAAGGTCAAATGTGTCACTGAAACGTGACGACTTACAGTGCTACACTATGAAAAGTAGTTTTATTTTAATTTTAAATGAGGACCAATGCAATATTTTGACCTCAAAATACTTTTAACAAATAATTTCAAGAACAGCAGGAACTTGAGGCTAAAATTGAATTAGATAAATAAATTGGAGGGGTGTCTAAATGTAGGTATTTTCTCAAGTGTTTTAATCTGCTATAATATCTAGGATCAGTTTTTGAGCTTGTAATTTGATGTGAGGTTACAATGAAATTCCACTCATAGTAAAACTCTCGGTGGTGTAGTTTAAACAGGGTGTTGTCTTACTCAGGTTTTTTATTTGCTATGAGTAACAGAGGATTTGTGGAGTGGTCCGTAACCACACCTCAAAGTTTCCCCTGTGCTCCTTTTGGTATTTACAGATGGTTTATAAGAGTCACGCTGTAAGACTTTTTGAATTTGAATATCCGATAGACAATTAGTGATCACTTGATTTTCACTTTCATTCTTCCTGAGATGAATCAGCCTTCAAGATTACATTTTTTATGAGTCCCATAAAACCATCACAACGACCGCTATCAGTTGAAAGTGTCAAACATGAGAACATGCCTGCGTCAGATTTGGATGTGTGCACAGTTGCGGCGTCCTCAGGCGCAGTGATGGGAAAAACATCGAGGCAACTCGCATGCAAGCGCAACTCCCAGACATACCACACAAGGCAGGGAGTGTTAGTTGGCAGGCGCTGCTGGAATGCTATTGTTCAACGGACGAAATATGTATGAGAAAGTGTCTGTTTGATGTGATACACTTATCCTTTAGTTTCCTCATGTGTCACAAAACACACACACATGTGATTTGCATTTTGCGCATTGAAATTAGGAATTCTTTCTTTATCCATTCATGTCAGTTGAGCAATTCTAAGTGCTACAGCAGCAACACTGATCAACAATTATCTGTTCATTATTAGATTGGATTAAATGTTACAGAAAAGCAGGTGATTCTTTCTTAAGAAGGCTTTTAATTTCCTTAATGAAAAGAAGTTAATGTATCTTTACATGGCTTTTTAAAAACATCATTAAATTGTAAGTTGCCTGCCAAAAATGAAAAGAGAAACCATTTAATTTATCGCTGCAATCTCACTGGGCCCCATGCGTTGCTAACACGTGTGTAGCCTAAGGACTCTGTTTTGGATTCATTAGAGCTGAGATTGTGTCAGTCAGTAAACAGTTGTCTATGAGTGGACACAGGCTCCAGTTCTCCTGCTGTCTTTGTCCTTGTAAGGAGACTCCGGGTGTGTTCATTTGACTGAGTCACACCAAAGGTACAGGAAAACCAGAGCAGAGAGGCCAGACTGAATACCTTTGCGGTGCTGTAGTGTCATCTCTGTTTGGATTGGCCTCTCATATCTGGATGCTTGAAAACAGTCGCCGATTTTCCATCTGACTTGGACAGAGTGCTAAGTTGTAACCGTTCCAAATAATGTGGAAGCGGTTGCAGCTCCATTGACTCTGACGGATGGCAAAAATAGCAATGAAATACGGTCGACAGACACGGTCTTCCCCTCCATCGGTACAGGTCCATTTAATCACGTTGTCCCATTATCACGAGTGAAAGAAGCTGAAGTTTGGCTGTCCAGGAAGTGACAACACAAGTGATGCAGATGCTGTGATTGGTGTCTGCAAAGGATGCAGTCGTGAACTCCAATGACCTTAGCCGGAGTCCTGCGGCAGGCAAGGCCGAGTGTTGTGGTCACAGTAAAGCAGCACTGCCAGCGTTTTCAGAACAAGGCTTCAATCACAGTGCGAGCCGCTGCACGCTGCCAAGGGATACTTCTCTCTAATTAGACAGTGTACATTCAGGGGGTCCTGAACGAAAACAAGAGTTTTGTTGAGAAAGTGAATTCTTCAGTGACGCATGTTGTGGCATTAAAGTGACTTCTGGCTGTGTTTGTGTTTCTCCATGGTAAAAGCTAAGAAAGAGCTAAAGTCCCAGAAGTCAATACCAGTGTCCTGATGTCAGCTCTCTCTCTCTTCCAGTAAATATATGCTGCTTTACACCGTAGACATTTTCCCACTGTCTCAGCCAGTCTCTCTGACACAGACACAGAACACCCCCTCTGTTTGTATCGTCCTCTGTCACCACGGCTTTGTGCCCACGGTGGCTCATCATCACATGGATGTCTGTAGCACGGTGCGGCGACTTCATTTTCCTGAATGAGCTTCTTGTCCATTCGGAATCTCATACAGTCTTTTGGGAAGTATCTATGACTCAGCATGGCTGCTATCTAATCTCCCAGGGAGCCAGATGAGTGTGTGTGTTAGCAGCATGAGAAAAACTGACGGATGTGGTGCGGGCCGAGCCGTCTGTGCCCTGTGTGCGACGCATGCTGCAATGCAATTAGAGAGGCTCCTAATTTTGTTTACACGTGGCTGCCATGGTGCAGAGAAGTGATATGACCAGAGGAAAGTAGAACTGTGTGGCTAATCATAGCTTGCAGCCAAAGGGCTGTGGTGGGGGGTCTGGCACTTTATTTTTAGCCACAGTAGCGGCTTGGCTTTTTGGGGAGTGGTGATGTTGGTTGGTTTTTTTTGGGATCACCATTTTTGTTGAAGCTCATATGGCCTCCTCATGGTGAATAACCTTTGTCAGCACTTGGCTTTTCATCCTATCAGGTCACATGCTAACAATGAACTTGGCCATGGGACTAAGTTGATTATGTAGAATTGGCATGCTAGCACCTGCTTAATGCTAACATGTTAATATTGTGGTAGCTGAAAGCACAGAGCTGACACACTCTTTATTTTCATCTTCTGTTTCTCATAAATGTACTGAAGCAACAATGAGTTGCTTGTGTGTGTGTGTGTGTGTGATATGTCTGCCCTGATGACTGTGATGTGATGAATAATTCAGCCTCTTATCTCCAGTAAATACTGGGAACGCTACGAATGGCTTTGCAGTCAGGTCGGTAGCTTTGGTAGATGTTAACTGCGTACCTCTAGCTTGTACCTCTGTCAAAAGCATGAATAAAGATTTTCCCTTGCTTTGAACTGTTGCCAGTGAGATCCTGTAAACAGATTCCCTACACCTGTGACTTCATGAGCAATGAGGCAGCGAGCATGAAGGAATTCATGCTGCGGCAGAGACACTCCACCCTTCTGGGTGTGTAGAAGCTCGTATGTCTCTCTGCAGTGGCTCGAAGGTTGAGACGCTATTCATGGGCGATGTTTGTTGTATTTGGAGAAGGATGGAACTTTTTCTGAGGCAGTGGGGTTGTAAAGATGACAGGACAAAGGAGGGAAGAGATAAAAAGACTAGAAGTAGGAGGGGGGGAGTGGGTGTGAAGCCACACTGTCAAGGGCATTTTGTAACCAGAGACAGGAGTATTATCCCCACAAAAGTACCATTACCCTTTCTAGTGGCCCCCAGGGGACCAGGACCAGCAGTAAGTGACCCACCTCTGTGTTCTGTCTTGCAGATGGGAGGAGGAGGTGTCCAAGCGGGAGCAGCTGGAGTCCACGGTGGAATCCCTGCAGCAGGTTGGGAAACGTAAAGAACAAGATAAATGTCATTAACAAACTGGTGCACCTAACATTGAAAGGTCATTCACCACATGCAGAGTGCAAATAACATCTGAGGGACAGAGCGTGTGTACACATACAGTTTCAAAATAGCAACTCCAGCACATGTGTGAGGATTTAAATATAGATCTGTTCTTCGTGGTGTTTTATGCACTGTGGAGTCAGCAGAGCTGGACTGGAAGCAGATACTGTACAGCCAGGAGGATGTGTGTCAGATTAGGGGAAAAAAACACACATTACAAAGCCATCAGGAGGAGTCAGCTGGCCTGGATGTGGATATAAACATCAAATATCACCAGCAGCCTCCCATTATGCTGCTGCTGCTGCTCAGAGGCAGCAAACAGGAATAGAAGTAGAGGCAAAAATCAATCTAGAGTGTCACACCTTGAGGCCATACCACAAAATATACACCATCGTGGCCGGCGTGTCCCATGTAGCGGGCATCCTTCCCTCACCGTCGGTGTTGCACAAATCGATCAGTGACAGCATGCGTGTTTGTCTTGGATTCTGGGTCAGCAGAAGCCCAGAGAGGGAGGTGGAGTGCCATCCCGAGGGGCTTTAACCTTTTAAAGCACACAGGCAGATGTGGCTGTGTGTGTATGGGAAAGCCGGAAATCTGCTCACACAGTAAATTCAATGAAAACAGCCAGTTATTGTTATGGGCCCAGAGCCAGAGGGCTGTTACCATGTAATGACTTACTACAGGAGCAAAGAGTGAATGGAGTCAACAAGGTTAATCTTTTTAATCATGGTTTATTAAATTTAGTCTGTGAAATTGCAGAGCCCATGTTTACTAGCTAAATACAATAAACATTGAGTTGGAATTTATGTGAATTATTTATTTTAAAAGCTAGTTACACTAAAAGTTACTATAATTAGGGCTCAGTTCTCTAAGTTACACTTTAAAAGACCACAATAGGGAAAAAACGTAATATTTTTAGATGTAGATGATATTTTTTATAGATTTAACAAATGAAATAAAACATAATTGGTTCATTAATGAGTTACTGTAAAGTTGTTTTTTTTAACCTGTGCACAGAGCCAGGCTAGCTGTTACCATTGGTTTCTTGTCTTTATGCTAAGCTATGCTAAGCGAACCAGCTGCTGGCACTATAGCTTTATATTTTGCCATAATCCCTATAGTTTTAGGAGTAGGTTCATTACCTTTATTTGTCAGTGCAAGCTATTTTTAGAACAGCGGAGCAGAGCTGCGAGCTGCTCAGAGCTACGCTACGGAGGTTAATGGGATTTCTTGGTTTCCCTCATCAAACTCATCAAATACACAATCCAACAACTCCAATATGCTCTGGTGGACAAGTTGTGACCTGCACATTCACCACGCTATGAGATAATTTACCTCCTTGTAGGTTTATATATGGTAAACTGGTGCTTTCCATTTCTTTACGTAGCTACAGCTATAAAGCATCTTTTGCATTACTTCATGCTTCCACATTTACATGAGGTAAATATGTCTGGGCTCTCTGGGCTCAGAGCCAAACAGTAAACCTATAAAACAGTATTACATGATCATATAACAGTGCAAAACTTTGCCTGTAGCTACATTTCACAATCACTGTCTTTGATGATGTAGACGACACCTTTTAATTTGCCTCTAACCTTGTACGCTTTCGAAGAGGTGTTATCAATCGTTAGTTGATAATATATTGAAGATTTCGTCAGAGTTATTTTCATGTTAGACACCAAAGGCCTGTTGCCGCCCTGATGAGGTTGGTGGACTTTGGAAAGACCAGGGACAATAATGGAAATGACCTAAACCATAAAGGAATGTGTATTGTTAATGTTTGTTCTAAAGATGAACACCAGTTTAGAAATGGTTATTGAAAAAGTTCATTTTACAAACTTTAGGAAGTAGAGTGGATGTGTTTCTACCTATTTTGTTAGGACCATTGTTTACCTGTGTGTGGCTTTTACCCAGAGTGCCCGGGAGACATCGGAGGTCCAGGGTGAGATGAACGAGAAGGTGGACAGACTGAAGGCCGAACTCGTGGTCTACAAGAGCCTGATGAGTGACGTGAGTATTTTCTCAGCGCTGGGGTGATGTCACCATCACTTCTCTCAAGTGTGACAGCACTTTCACGTTGGACAAAGTGCTGGGTCGACTCCCTAGCTTAAAGCAATTGTGTTAAGCGTTCCAGCGGCAATGTTTCAGCATGTACAGCTGTTGTCCTGCACATTCCTAACTGTCAGTCTGATTAAGCTTGTCACTCACGTGGATCCGATGAATAATACTTAACACACAAACACACACCCTTCCCTTCCTTGTTTGGATTCAGGAAAAGATACATAAATCTAACATACATCTAAAACAAGCATTCATTGAAAACAGCTCAAATAGCAGCTGTAGATCAACGGCGTTTCCTGTTCTGTATGGCCCTCTATTGTTCCCTGGCAGCTCTGCTCTGCTGTGATATACAGCTGTAATATACTGCAGTGGGCCCAGTCACAGCTTGTGCTTGCTCAGGGATAAATATAGCCAGATGATGTTTTTGTTTTTGGAAAGCTTTGTTGTTTCATCCTGCTTATCTTCACTATGGCATCTGTACATTGTAGATTGTTCATGTTATTTTCTGTGCTCTGCTTCATTTCCAATGTGTGAATCCAGAGTAAGGTAAGTCATGTGGCAGCAGTCAAGCTTATAGGATGTGTAGAAGTAGTTAGACATCCCATAGTTTTGTGGCTGTGGTTGTGTCTTTGAATGTGGGACCCTCTCTTGTCATCGTCCAGAGAAGTGAATGGACGTATTGTCAGGAAGAAATGATGTAATTCTGCACACACTGCTTATCTGTCCACGCCAAATCTTATCAAAACATTTGTTATGTTGACAGAAGAAGAATACAGAAGTATAGTTCTAGTGCTGTAAATGGATGGAAGTTTTAATATTGTTTTTAATTAAGTGATATTTCCACGTCTTTTTTTAAATCATAAAGCAGATCTAGGTTCTATATCAATTCTGTGAAAGTATCAAAGCGCTCAGTCCACAGAAAAGTGCACTGCTATTAGCTATGCTGCGAGCCTAGCTGTGCAGCATTTGGTTTCTCCGAGTGTTTTTTTAAATCTACTATATCTTTGATTGATTGATAAGTCTTTATTTCTAACATATTAAAAAAAAGAAAAGAAAAGATATATAAATAATAAATAGCACATGTTATAGTGTCCCAAAATTCAAACTAGACCAATATTCAAATCAATAAAGAACGTATGCTCGAGGAAGCCAAGCATTTCAATTCCCACCCATTATTCACCACACCTTCATTCCATATTCAAAGCCAAACAAAATAAACCAAATACAAAGTCTACAGAATCTCTCTTAGTTTTAGAATTACCTATCCATATGTAGTCACAAATAATATTCAACTCTCCAACTTACTTTTCCTCATTCTCATATTTTTTAGCAACATGTTTTTGTATAATTTTCTTTTGCAGTTTTATGTTTGTGCTATTTTTGAGCTCCTTCTCCAGATCAATTTCACCCCACAGAGTGTTACTTTTCAGAGTTGTTCTGACATTAATTATCTTAAAATTAAGTTCCCCTCTCAAATTACACCCACCTTGCCTTTCCATAAACATATTTTGTACATCATCTGGAAGTAAATTATGTCTTGCTGTGCAATCTTGTGTTTAATCAAAGCAGTGAATTTCAGAGTGTGCCTTTAAGAATAATGAATTTGTATGCTCAAGATATCCAGTGTTACTGATGATTCTTATTGCTCTTTTTTGTAATGTGCATAATGGATGTAGGTTGGATTTATAGGTATTACCCAATGTCTCCATGCAGTTGCTTAGATATGGTAGTATGAGTGCATTATGCAGCATTATTCGATCGCTCAGAAAAGAGTCATCTCACCAGCCTGACGTAAGCGCACACAGAGGTGGGTTTTGGTACTTACCACCAATGTACCTCTTTATTGATGTCAAAACTGAAAATAAAACACTGGGAATTTTTTTTCAAATTGGGACTTAATAATCATCAAATAAACATCATTTATCTTAGGCTTAGCTACACTGACATAAGTGTGTGAGTTCCACATTTCCAACATACAACAGAAAACACATCTGACTGCCAAGTGTTTTAAAGGGATAGTTCAACATTTTGGCAAACTGGCCCATTGCCATAGTCCCTATAGTTTTAGGAGTAGGTTTGTTACCTTTAATTGTCGTTGCAAGTTATTTTTAGAATGGCGGAGCAGAGTCGCCAGCTGCTCAGAGCTACGCTACGGAGGCTAATGGGATTTCTTGGTTTCCCTCATTAAATACACAATCCAACGACTCCAAAATGCTCTTGTGGACTAGTTGTGACCTTCACATTCACCACGCTATGAGATAATAACGGAACGTTACGAGACAGAGTTGTTTTCGAGGTAAATTCATGCAAAACCGCTGATGCGCGTTCCCGCCAGGGGCAATTTTTTGGCAAGCAGTCTCTGCATTTGCCTCGAAAACAACTCTGTCTCCTAATGTTCCGTTATTATCTCATAGCGTGGTGAATGTGCAGGTCACAACTTGTCCACAAGAGCGTTTTGGAGTTGTTGGATTGTGTATTTAATGAGGGAAACCAAGAAATCCCATTAGCCTCCGTAGCGTAGCTCTGAGCAGCTCGTGGCTCTGCTCCGTCGTTCTAAAAATAGCTTGCACCGACAATTAAAGGTAACGAACCTACTCCTAAAACTATATGGATTATGGCAATAGGCCAACTTGCCAAAATGTTGAACTATCCTTTTAAAGGTTCAGGGAACAAATATGACCATGACCATGAAACAATCATCTGATGTCAGTAACCATAAACATTTTGCCTGCAACAGTGAATCAGGTTCACACAATGTAATTCATGCTGTGTGAGAAGGTTTTTGTTTCTGCATACATCTCTCTAAAACCTCCATCCATCTCCTTGCAGCAAATGACTGACCTGGACTCCAAGATCCAGGAGAAGGCCAGGCGGGTGGACATGGACATCTGCAGGCGCATCGACATCACGGCCAAACTGTGCGACGTGGCTCAGCAACGCAACTCAGAGGACATGTCAAAGATGTTCAACGTCAGTCCGGTCAGGTCTCTCCCAGAGAAGGTGGGCATCCGTCCAACTGCCGCTCTGATGTTTGCTAGGGGAGCTGACAGTAACGGCATAAAACATATGAATTCTTTTGTGAGGGGAACAGTCAGCAGTCTGTGAATGAAATCAGAGCCGCCGGTGGGTGGTGACGGTGTGCAGTGACATTGTCGTTTTTTCACCAGCTGACCATCATGTACTGAGTGACCCCATGTGAAGGCGCGGTGATGCATGTCTGCCTGTGTGCTAATACACTCTTCAACATATAAACGTACACTTTAAGAATATTTACAGAAGCATGCACGCACACACACACACACACACAGAGGGGGAGAAAGAAAGAGAGAGAGAGAAAGGTGAAATGCTGATGTTGTAACTTCACTGCACACAAGGTTATCACATTGCGCCGACATTGCTGGCTTGAGCCCAATTATCCATCCACTGTGAATCAAATTGGAGACCTCTTTTATCATGTTATGTTTGTTTTTTTTATGACATTTTTCATCTGGTTTTAGAAGCTGAACCAGAAACCAGGACTACAGAATGCAGCTTGTTTATCCTTCACTTTACTCACTTAGGAATACAGGGGGAAAAACAGAACAAAAAACACTGGTTGTCTGCTTTAAATTTTGCCTCAGAGTTCATGAGGTTCATATTGTGCGTGACTGCATGTGTTTATGTTTGTGTCCGTGCTCGGCAGGGGGCGATGGCCTGCTGCAAGAAGAAAGAGCGCAAGGTGGTGTCGGATGAGGAGAACTCAGAGATGGATGCTGAGCCCAGCCTGTCAGAGGAGGAGGTCCCCGGTTCGCTCAACATCACGGACGAAATGAAACGCATGCTCAACCAGCTGTAAGAATAAGCAACACCTCACACACACGCACACACAGGCAAATGCAGCAGTGATGCCCACACAGACTGTATAACCAAGCTCTTCCTGCTTTGAATGAAACTGACTCTGCTATGCAGCTGCGCCATACCAGCACAGTAGTTCCCTGCCCAGTTGTTGTGATGGAAGTGTTTGGTGTGTTCCTTCGGCTCCCTCTAGTGTTTGACTGTGGCGTTGCATCTAACACACTGAATGCTCATGTAGCAGTATCTCTGCAGATATACTGTAAATACAACAAGCATTACTTTGCTCTGTTGAGACTCATCATTTTTCACTCTCACAAACATTCTCTGTTCTGAATGAACCTGTTTACTAATCACTAACTTCCAGCTGCTGGCTATACTGTGTGCTTGACTTGCTTTTGGTTTCTCAAAAATCTGCCCTTTTTTCTTCTTCTCATGCTCTTTATAAGCGCATGACCTCTGCTGCATCTGGTGGCCGTTATACTTCTCCTTCCTCTCCTCTCTGTTTCTTCTTCTTCTTCCTCCATCCTCTGCCCTCGCCCCCGCGCAGACATTGCTCAGATAACTCCTTTGTTGCCAGGCGCGAGACATTCGAAATCGACGACGACTGTGACAGTCTGACGTGGGAGGAGAACGAAGAGACCCTGCTGCTGTGGGAGGACTTCACCAACTACAACGTGCCGTGTGCCATCGCCGCAAACACCTGCTCGTCCGTCGCCCCCTGCGAGGGCAACGGTGAAGCCGCTGATCCGGTGAGTCCCGTCTGCGTTTGTGCTTCTCTGCACACTATATGGTTTTCAGGCTCATGCAAGTCAGAGTGTAGATCATTGCTATGGATGCTGTGTAAGACATCTCCCTCATGCATGATGAATGAAGTCTCTGTCTGTGCTCTCGAAGGACTCCCAGGATGGAAGTCTTGGCAGCCTCATTGATGAAACGGAGTCACTATTTAAGACCAGAGAGCAGGAATACCAGGAGTCCATCGGCCAGATCGAGGTAGACAATCTATATATGTCTGTGCGATAGAAAATAAGAGCTTACATAATTAATTTTGTTCGTTTGTTTTTTCATACAAAACTGCACAAATATTAAAGCAGATATCAGCTTCACGGCCGTTTCGGCTAATGCTGCGTTCAAGGCAGGCTTTTGAAACCGTAAGTTACAGCTTCAAGTCACAACTACGACTTGGTAGCGTTCCAGGTAACCCGTAGCTCGTGTTTTTACCATCCTGTTGTCTGTGAAAGTTCCCTATAACGGCCACTCGTAACTTCCGACCCGTGAACTCGTACCAGATCGAACTGGTATGACTTCACAGGAAGGAAAAACACAAAGTACGAGTTTCTTTGAACGCACCATGAGTTAGCAGCCCCCGCCCTTGTCAGGCATCAATTGGTCCTCGTGCTACGTCACCACATTCACGCGCATCCCTTGGCTGCACACACAGCCCTTCATGCCGTTCTCTCTCCTCATTGGATAACACTTGTATCCCACAAGGAAAATTTTCTCCTCGGGTTACAGCAGAGCAGAGTGACGGAGAGACTCGTGTTTAGGCTGAAATACTTCATGTAAGTGATTGCTGACGGAAAATAGGACTATTTAGGACTTATATTAACAAAAACATTCCACTGATATCTGCTTTAACATATTATGATCGTAACTGCTTCCACTGACAGTCGCTAACAGATACTGATTTATCTCACAGTCCTGTTATACTGTATATTTAGTAGGAATTATTGTGTTAAATTTAGTATGCATATTTTTCATGTATACTGTACTATACATAGATGTCATATGCGTGGTGATGAAAATGGCATTGAAGTCATGGAAAAGTATATATTTATTTACTTGTTGTCACACAGCAAGATTAAAGCGCATAGAAAACAAACAATGTGAAACAGTGAGTCTGGGTAATGTTCCAGCTTTCCACTCATTTCCCCTAGGCCTCGTACAAAAGTTATTAGGGTGGGAAATTGCATCAAAAAAGAGGGAGGGTTATGTAATTTTTCATTGTGCTGACGTAGGGTCTTTTTAATTTTTAATGTAGAGACTGAGAGTTAGGTGTTACATTTCCTGGAATGTGCAGTAAATGCTGATCTACTGTACGTTCTCTCTATTTTCTTGACAATTTCAAGTCAGTTATGGGTTGGGCAGTTCATAAAATATATATATTTATATATATACTATATTTATTGAATATTTCAGAAGTATCAGAAACATTTGTGCTGCCCAGACTATTGGAGAATTGGAGTAATTTTGACTCTGCAATATGAACAGGCTGTAACTGTCTAATGGTCTTATTTGATAAAGCAGTGAGGAGAGCATTGTAATAAATTAACTCTGGAGTTTATAAAAGCATGAATACTTTTCTCTATGTCTTGTTGAGACACAGTGTCTGACCCATACTGTGCTTTTGAGATGCTGGAAAGGCAGATTTATTTATAGTTTTGATGTGGTCAATGAAGCTAAGATCCCCATTAGACTTTTAACATGGGTTGAAGTTTAAAATGCTCTAGACTCCAGGACTGCATTAAAGTGAAACCTTCATTTTTTTTGTTCCCAAATACATCTCTGTTTTGTCTGTATTTAATGCAAAGAACTTTTTCAAGGAGTAAAGAGTCAATGCCACTAAAATCATGTGGTGACGGGGCCAAACAAAATCTGCAGAGCTGTGATACCTACCTGTGCTCTTGAAGATATGGCCATAAGCACACACAGGGTGAACAAAATGGGGCCGTGAATGCATCCTTGTGGCACACCAAGTCACGCCAATTTAACACTTTTACGCTATTTTGTATAAATATTAACTAAAACAGTTGATATTTTATCCGAGTCAAGGGAAAAGATCCATTTAAAACGTTAATAAAGTTATGGAGAGCTGAGTCAGAAACGTTTTAAAGAAAAAATAAGGAGGTCAACAGGAAGTGTTTCCCCTCACCATTTATCCACTGTCTTCTTTTAGATGGAATTGGCCACAGCAAAGAGCGACATGAACCGACATCTGCACGAGTACATGGAGATGTGCAGCATGAAGAGAGGCCTGGACGTGCAGATGGAGACCTGTCGACGGATGATTAAAGGTGGCAGGAACTCTCCCTCTTTCAGCTCTGTGGCCAGCAGCGACTCAGGGAACACAGATGAGATCCAGGACGAGATTGAGACTTCGGACAAGGACGCAGAGGCCGAAGTGTCCGTTAGTTGATGGCTGCATAGCCGGGCTTTGTCCCATCTCCTCCTTAGCGCCCCCTGTTGTCGCGGGGGTTAAATGTGTACAGAGCTCCACCCTGCTAGAGAGGTGGACCAACTTAAATCTGGGCCGGTTTGACCTGGTTCAATTCTGATGGTCATGCTCACTGATGCGGGCCCAGAACTGGTGCTTTTATACTATTTGTGTTGTTTAGAAAGTGGTGGTGGGGGGATGTGTGGGGGGGAACGTGGGGGTGTGGTGTCTTTGCTTCACAAAGAGAAAAAGGGTGCATATAGTAAGTCTGAGTCTGAGCTGTGCTTTCTTCCTCACTGCTGCCTCGCTTGGATTATCGTCCAGAGCTTCACATCATTTTTGGGGAGAGAAAAAAAAAAGAAATTCTCAAATGTTTTAAACAGGCTGAGAATATTTTCTACAAATTCTTACCCTATTAAAGTCCTTTTTTTCTAAAGGAATTGAAAATAGTACATATTGTGCTTCTTGTTCGGTGAACAACAACAACTACACTATTCACAGAAAATAGAACACATCCATCTTTTGAATTGTAATATTAATTTTCGGTGCAGAAAATCAGTTCCCATTTGTTTGGAGTACTGTCTTGTTTTTGTATTATTTCAGCCCAGGTGGGGTTCTTAGTGATCCAGACCGTCTTCTGCCAAGATGACGAAAACAATCAAGTGGAGACAAATGGTGTTGGAGTTCTGGTGGTTTCTGAGGGAACTCTGCAGGGTTGCCAAAGCTGACAGAGGAAAGGAGCACAGCCTTTTGATGCATCAGTGCACTACTGAAGTTCTATGCAATTTAGCTGGCCTTACTTTCAGACTGGCTTTCACCCTTCATCGTTTCTCTTCAAACCAATACAATTAGCCTTTTAAGCAAAGCAGGTGTTTTCTATGTATCATTTGAGAAGCTTTTTTTGTGCGTTTGAGTGTGAAAAAAAAATCTATGTATGAGTTTTTCATGGACACCAACAATAAAAAACTGGAACAGTGCCCCCCCTAACTAAGGACAACAATTTTTGCTCAGAATTAATATAAATAATAATATAAATCCTACTTATTAATGAAACACTCAAGTACATTGCTCTGATTAAGGTGTATTTTACTGGGGAAACATCTCATCTAGTGCACTTTATTTTGCACACATGAAAGCATATAATCTTGGATGTCTAAAACGCATTTGATTTCAGAAAGAAATCAAACAAATTGAAGTTATCAAAGCCAGACAAGGCTCTGAAACCTCTAAAGAAAAACCAAAGGACTCATTTTGAAACGTTTCCCTTTCACACAATCATTCATACACAATCACTGTTTTAATTCCTTGTACTTTGGGGAAGGTACTTTGCTTTCCTTTATTGGTTATTATTATTATCAGTTTCCTGCTGTCCTGCAGCCAGGGGACTCTGTTCCAGGTGGGTGGCACATCCTGCTTTGTCTCCTCTGAACGGGGGCTACAAAGTGTCAGACTGTACATAGAGAGCTGTAGGCATGTGATCGTATACCCCAGAGGCCTTTTTGTTCATATTAGTCTTTTGCAACAGTTTGAGATGTCTCACAATTTCGCTTTTCAGTGCTTCCACTGGATGAGCGTAGGATCTGATGGGCGCATGGGGAGAGAAGTGATCTTTTTATCACCTCTTTGTATTATAATGTATGTACGGTTTGCTGGATCAAAGATTAAGTGCTACTTCTATCTTGAAGATTTACAGAAGCAGAATGTTAAAAAAAAAGAAGAAAAAAAATACAGGCCTTTTGTTATTTCAGCATGTTTCCGTGGAGAAAAGGAGCTATGGATCTTTTTTTATAACATTATTTTTTGAACTTAATAGCTGCAATGCAGACTGTGCGCTACGTTTTTTAATCAAAACAGTGTCTATCCTAATCATTGATTAATCATATTTGTGGCAGAAAATGTATTTTTCACTGTTTTTAATCATTTTGTGTTAACCAAAAGGTGTGTTTTATGTCGCCATATTCAGCTTTTATTATATTTTCAGGAATATTAAACCTGTTCCAGATGCTTTGGTCATTTATTGACCGTATTAGATCACCCATTGTAAATCAATTGATTATATAAGACAGGGACAGTCTTACTCACACAGAAAACGTCACATGTTTTTGTTTTTTATTTCCGAGTTGATGTAAAACCAGCCTGACACGTGACAAAGAGCCATTCCTTTATTGGTACTGTACTTTGCATCGGTGACATCAAACGCGTTATTTATTGATTGTATGGCTGTAACATTCAAATGTTAAAAAACAGCAGCCGGTCTAACCACACACTCCACCCTCGTTCACGCCACTCTGGCCATCACACTAACCAGCCAACCAAAGCAAATATGTACAGTAACATACGACAAAGATGTAAATCAAGCTATGACTCCTACTAACTCAGTCTCAGTATTTGTACAGGCCTACCACAGAGGTGTTAGTTTGCAGGACCATTCAATCTCGCAAACTATTGGACATTCAGTGTATTATCTCCACTCTCCCATCACTTGAAGCAGGTCAGATTCCAGTTATATCAGTTGAAAATACTGTAGCAGCCCTCCTTGTTGAATGTAGCTTGATTGGAGGCATTCTCTAAAGACCTTAAGAGTAAATGCTGAGCAAAAAAATGTAGCTTTTTAAATCCAGGGATATATGGTGTGCTGTTCTTCATGGAGACCTTGGTATGTTTTGCTTTACTAAAACGGGCTCCTGCCCGTCCGTGACCTAGGTGTATGTAAATTAGGTCCTGGTGGATGTGAATGTTTCATACTCAAAAGGGTTTTATACGAGTGGTTTTTATCACTGTTGCACTGGGATTATATGGTTGCGTTAACTGTCGTGTCAACAAGCCGTTTTCCTTGTTCATTTGCATACCTGTTTGCTGTCATCATCGCCTTCGCTTTTGGTTTCTTAAACACGATGGGGAGATAAAAAAAAAAAAAAAGGTGCAGCAATACTTGTGGCCATATTTGGGTGAAGTGTACTGATGTGTATCGGATACTGGTCTCTGTTTCAGTGGCATCACAGGTCTCACCCTGTTGATCCGTTTTAAATGGTTGGTTAATTTAATTGCTTTTCCTTCTTTTTTTTTTTGTTTACACAATTGATACAATGTATTCATGTGGGTCTGGGGGAGAGCGTTTCAAAATCCTGAATGTACTCAGTTGAAATCGGGGTAAAACGAAATAAAATGGTGAATTGGATAAAAACAAAGAATAATTTGCTTCCTGTTTTTTTTCTACTCTAATGAGTAGACTTCATGTGTTCAAAGTGCTTTTTCTTTTCAGTGTTGAGATAATATATAATCCAGTCTATGCTGTACTTCAGGTAAACCCCTCAATACTTAACGTACGACAAGTGGAAGCTTTTGTGTTGCAGCTGTACAAAAGCTTTTAATGTTCATGTACATGTGCGACTCTTGGAAATTATGATTTACAAGAAAATTTGAATAAATCTGCCACATGTTCATATTATCATTACAAGACATTCAAAAACACATATTTTATTTACCTTAACAAAAAAGAAGGCAAAATGTTTAAAGATGACAAAGTGTACTCTTACTAAAATGCATTAAAAGCTTATGCCAATCATGGTACAATAGCTATTATGTAAAAAGTTTCAATTTATATCTTATTTATAAATGCAGTATATATATATATTTATTTATTTATTTTGTTAATAAGGGGGGCATAAAATGTATAATTCTGAGACTCTGGGACACTGATGAGGACACAGATAATTGTCATTTAAATCAGTGTCAGCTTGCTGATTTCCCCCTGGCTGTTTTAGGTAATAGTGTTGATGTGTGTGTTCTTAGCTCATCTCTCTGCCTCGAGGAACATAATTCTTTTGGCCACCTCCCCCTCGCTGTATTTGTCCTCCAGGTGCAGCAGGACGACAGGATCGGCAGAAAGCAGAAGAGTGTCATCACGCTGGCTCCACAGTCTTCGAGGAGTGGAGGAGGGATCCAAAAGTAGATCCAGGGCAGCAGAGAAGTCTCCGCTGGTCATCAACAGGGCTTTGGTTACACTTTCTAAGTCCTAGAAGATAAACCATGAATTGAGGTTAGGAATGATAGAAACAAACAGACACAAAAAAGGGGGAAAAAGCTGGAAAGAAATAAACAACTCGTTAACTGGATGATTTGTGTTGGTGCTTCATGGTTTATCTTAAATGTCAAACTGAATACAGGCAAGAACACAGAGTAATGTATGTAACTGTGGAAAGAGTCTGGACTGAAACAAAGCCCAGTGTGCGACCTCACGTAGCAAAAACAGAGGACCATCTACTTCACAGTAACACCCACCTGGTTGGTCTGGTTCATCAGATTCTTGACCCGCTGCACGTCCTCCTCCAGCTGGACCTGAGTCAGAGAGAATGCAGCGTCCTTGTTGACTGGAGGCTGAGGTCTGGACTGAGCTGCATCACCGTTACCAAGAAGTGTCTGAGAGTCTTCCTCCTGAGACTCACTGTCGAATATGAACAGGTGGGCCCTGGAGGCCGCCTGCTCGGCCTCTGAGGCCGCAGGCTCGGGGCGGCCTGTCTCCTCTGCACGGTCACCGGCGGGGTCCTGGGCCTGCTGTGCTTTCTCCTGAGGGTTGGGTCCAGGTTCGGGGTTGGACGCTGTGGGGGCCGGATCTGCGGCTGCGTCTGAAGACATGGGTTCTGTTGATGTGGGCTGTACCGCTGCTGTGACGGTTGGTTCTTGGAGATCCGGAGCTTCGTCCTCAGCAGACTAAAGGACAGCAGCATAACGGTATAAAGAGAAAGTTGTGATAATAAACTGACATGGCTCTGTGATCCTGCCTTTGTCTTTGTCTACAGCTACAGACATACATATCCATATCTATGGCTGTGTGCGATGTTTAGGGACACTTGAGAAATGCGTAAAGGAAAATAGGAGCGTTTGTTTGTGATGCAGCTCGTGAAATAAAATGGAGAGGAATCGTTGCCATTCAGAAATGAGATTGCATGTACTGTAGGTGTGAATCGAGATTGTGATTTTTTAACGATTTATCGTGCAGCCCTACTTCATATATCATACTGTACAGTACAGACAAAACAAAGCTACCTATGAAATATAATAAGTATTTCCATGCTTGAGCTTGTAACTCTGCAGCTTGAAAAACTGCAGTGCAGTCGTACCTCACTTTCATCTTCAAACTCCCTTGTAGCCATCTCCAGAATCCCCAACTTCCTCTTCTCTTTCTTCTTCTCCACTTTCTCTGGCAATGACTTGGGTTCTTCTTCTGAGGAACATATAAGGGGGGGGGGGTCTGTGCTTGAGTCAACATCTTATTCAAATCTCTGTTTGTCTGAGATGACTTACTGTCTGATAGGGGTGTAACGATTTATGTATTCGTCCCGTGCCGTCACAGTACGGGGGTCACAGTTCGGTGCACACAGTCACACGACGAATACGTCTGAGTGAATATTATAATATCAAAGCTGCCAGCAACTGTCATAAGAGACGAAGAAGAGAAGTGATGAGAGTGTGAAGTTAGAGGAGCTGCCTGCCTCATTTATGTCACCGTGTGGCTTCTCAATGAAATACAGCGGCGGCGGCTCGCGACCATAGACTGTAAAGCAGCTCGCGACTGGTCCACCGGACAAAGTCTGTCGGCGCTATTTCATGGATGCGCGGTGCATCGCTAGAAACGCATCAAACACGTTAGCGCATGTTCACCCTGATATGTCAATCACTGGTGCAAGGAAAACGACAAGTTGTGTGCAACATCCTGCTGCTGTTAAGCCTCTTGACATGAACACAGACACCAGAAACATCACCAAAGCAACTGGCATCTGGCCTAAATTAAAGTTTTTTTCCTCTAGAATTAATGAATGGCATTATAACACTCCTATTGCAACTTGTTTTATTTTATATTCAATTTTTTTTTAACTTTTGTAACACAAGACAGATTTTAGTTTTACATTAGTTTCCCCCAAACCGAGATACATACCGAACCGTGACTTGTGTGCACCGTGACACCCCTACTGTCTGAGGATGTGAATGACAAACCTGTCTGTGGTGTTTCAGTAACAGCAGCTTCTTCACTCTCCTCTTCTTGACTCTCGGCCACCGGTTCCATGTTTCCTCCTCTGGGTTTCTTAGGAGGCGGCTGCTCTGTTGCTGTGTGTTTTTCAACAACAGGCTTCCCAGGTGATTTTGTTTTCTTTGTGGGCTGGGGAGGTGATGACAGTTTTGCATCCAAGGTCGACGATGACCTGAGGTTTCTGCCGTGAGGTCGAGGAGACGATGTCATCTCGAGCTTCCTGCGTGTGTATTTGCGCTTTGGTGGCTCCTGCTCAGCGGCGGTCTCTGGAGCTGGAGTGTTTGGCAGCGACGGCACAGAGTCGTCTGGCGCGCTTTCTTTCTGTGGAGAGGTGGCTGTTTGTTGCTCCTCTGTTTCCGGCCCTGTGCTCTCGGCTGCAGCGGGTTCAGCATCTGTCTGCGGGTCCAAACAAGCCCCCCCAGGCTGGGGAGGGTTGGATGTTTCAGCCTCTGCATTTTCTGGCTCTGTGATTTCTGCTGCTTCAGGCTGGACGTCTATCTGCAGAAACACCAGATTTGTTCTGCTTAGTTCATTTAAGTTCATTAACATATCACATACAAACATTACATTTTAACTCTCTATATGGCATGGCGTTGCCCTCAGGAAACAACCCACCTTTTTGTTGCTCACATTACCCCTTTAATTTTTTTTAAATACAATATACTTGGAAAGTAACATGACATAATCCTTTTTGATCATTCTCTTTCATTTGAATTGCATGTTAAGGAAGTAGCGCGTGTTGCCTTTTTTCATTTGAGAAGGATTGCAAAGATTTGCTCTATCCTGTCATTTAAAGATGCTGAGGTCCTCTTACATGCCTTTGTAACATCCAGGTTGGACTACTGTAATGTTCTTTTGTCAGGGTTGCCAAAGAAGTGTTTTCGAACCCTGCAGATGGTACAAAATGCAGCAGCACGCATTTTGACCGGCGCGTCTAGATATGATCATATCAGTCCTGTGCTGGCCTCCCTTCACTGGCTTCCAGTGCAGGCCAGAGCTGATTTTAAGGTGCTGTTGCTCACCTACAAAATAGTGAATGGTCTCGCACCAGCTTATTTGACCGATCAGGTTGACCTCTACGAGCCAGCATGCTCCTTACGCTCACAGGGGACTGGGCTTCTTAGTGTCCCAAAGGTGAAGAAGAAAAGCCTTGGTGAGCGGGCTTTCTTCTTCCGTGCACCAATGCTATGGAACAATTCAATTGAGCAAAGACACTTATTTGTTTAGATTTATATACTAAAAGTTTTCAGGGTAACATTGTACAGTTGGACCACTTAGTTGGACAGTAGCATGCAAATGGATGGAGATATAGCAAAACCATTATTTGTCACCACAATCAATGCTTTTGCTGTACAATCTACTAGTCTCCACAGGAAAGGATGCAGAAACATTTTATGTGTGATGGAGCAGTCTTGTTCCTTCTGGCAGTGGATTGTGTGCGACTGTGTGTGTTCATGTGGGCACTGGTGGTTCACAGCCAACTCACCGTCAAAACATCAATACATCATTTATAGCTGATATTTGTTGCAAACAACATTTTTGATTGATACAGTATCAGTGATGGCCAGGCTCCCAAAAACTGGGGTGAAATATCAAAATAAAACGTCATGTACAGAGTTAAAATAATCAGCTGTATGTGCTGTTATGTGTCCACCTACCTGTGTTAGGTCTGTGTCTGCAGAGGTTGTCTGGGCAGAAGCAGCGTCCTCGCTGGGAGGTTTCTGAACATCTGTCTCTTGTTCCCCTGTCTCCTACAAGCAGACAGACAAGAAGCTTCATGTCTGGACATGTTTATGAAAAATAAACAATAAACAGTGAGCAGTCTGGAGCTACTACTGCATCTGGCTTCAGTAGAAACTAAATGAATAGTGTCTGTTGGGTTATACTGTGTATGTTTTCACCATTACCATATTAATAAAATTGAAGTCAAATTAAAGTGTGCCATTTTTAACAAAATATGCCACCCTCTAGTGGTTGTATAAAAAAGTACAGTCAAAATATACAAACTTCAGAAATGGATGACAACATAGCTGGCAGCACCCTCCAGGTTAATTACCTCATTCTCTTTCTCAGCTGCAGACAGTCTCTTAGCCAGTTGTATTTTATAATGATATTTCATTGACTGCCAGCTGTGCGAGGTCACACCCTGCCTCGCCATCGTCTGCCAGAGGCGGTTTCCACCCGTCTCGCCCTTGCGCTTGCTGACATAGCTCAAAATGGCTGCATTCTCCTCAGGTGTGTAAAGAGTCCTGCCTGCGTGTAATGACACAGATGGATTTAAAACACTGAGAAATACACACATTCCTAATGTGACTACAAACCACAGAAAAGAAGTGGACATAGTCTGATTAAACTATATTTCATCAGCTTACTAGTCTTTATCAATACAGAATCAATGTCAGAATAGATTGGTAGGTTTGTACATCATACCTCTTGTGCTTCTAAAGAAGCCATCTCTGTTGTTATTCAGTCTAGGAGACTGTCTTGGAATCACCTCAGGATTTAGCCTGTAGTCCTCTATATTCAACTGTTCCTCCTTCTCGATACAGTCGTAAATGTACTTGGTGGACACGTACCTGAGGAGAAAACACACTGTGACTTCACCAAGGATGAACATGCACATAGCAATGTCTTACCATGCTGAAGTTCACAAGAACTGTGTTTCTAAAATGGTGTAATAAAACTGCATTAATTAAATTTTATTACGATATTTAAGTTGTAAGTAAGTTTATAGCTTGCACCAACAATTAAAGGTAACGAACCTACTCCTAAAACTATAAAGATTATGGCAATGGGCCAATTTGCCAAAATGTTGAACTATTCCTTTAACAGAATAAGGTGTTCATCATTTTTTTCACTGAGATTCAGGAATAATGTACAATAACAAACCTGTATCAGTGAAATCAAACAGCCATGGCAGCATATAGTCAGTCTGACTTGCAGAACCAACCATGCACATGCAACAGTGATAAGTAGTGGCACCAACAAAATAAAAAACTCCCAATTACTTTATATTTAGTTTGTTTCGTTTAGTTCCTTCTGCCTAATGTGTGATGAGATTTTAGTTAAACAGAAGCCAGATTTTCTATTTGTCATCATATTCAATAACTTAAAAAACTTCTATTCTGCTTCAAACATACACAGACTATCTTTTTTTCTTACTAGTGGACTGATTGATAGAAGAACAAACCCTTCTCCATGAAACAAAATATAGTACAACAATATTACAGTGCAGCACTAAGATTTGTATCAGTATGACATTGAGCTTTTTAATTTAATTGGAAATTGTATGATTCAGAATACTACAGCACTACTCATAACTACTTTACTTGTCTGAGCGGGCTGCATTCACTCCAATGTAAACGCTTTCTAACTGCATCCCAGTCCGGCTCCTACCTTTGAGCATTGGTGTCGTGGATAGAGGCTCTCTCCTCCGGGTCAATCAGCAGGATGGCACCGGGCTTCTGGACGCTGCACAACATCCCTCCTTTGGATGTGATGAGCGGCTGCAGTTTGCTTTTGACAGGGCCCGGCCGGAGGAAGAAAGACATGGGTTCACCGTCCACGGTCGTGAAGAGAGCTGACGACGAGTTTTCAGATTTGGCCACATCCTGCTCTTTGGCCGACATGATCAAGAACGTCTCACCTGGTGCAAGAGATGAAGTCAAAGTGAACTTTATTGACAATGCTGCTACAGGTGCAGGACATTAACACTAGGTTTTCAGGGCTCTAGACTGGCCCTAAATGGGGATATTTTGCCCCAGAATTTTTTTCATCTACTTGCCCATGTGCAACCAGTTTTTTTTTGTTTGTTTGTTTTTTTAACACTGGTGAAACGTGGAAGGAGCGACTCAAAGAATCTGGTATCTGTCATTACAGGTGGCAGGCCAATGTGTGTGAGGATCATGAATGAAAAGGAAATGTGAATATTTGCTTTGCAAGTCGAATTACAGTGTGCGCCCCTGAATCTTCTGCTTGCACTCCTAAAATTTGAAGTTAGGGGCCACTGTGCTCCATAACAACCAAGTGCGGAAATAGGTTATGAGAGAATATAAGATATAAAAGGTACAAAAACTATAAAAATTAATGAATGAAAAAACAAAAACACATTCAAAATAACTAATTAGCACTGTAATTAACAAAAAAAAAAAGTACTAACAACATAACTATATAAAGTGGTGCTTTGTGGCTCATGTTTCACATGGATAAACCAACAGAAACAGTGAAATCCACAGCACAACATTTATTTGAAGTAGTAAAGGTCTTAATATGTGTATCAGTACTTTTTACTTTAGTACAGGGTGTTGTATTCGTTTGTTCAGGGTTGTAACAGACTAAATTGTGGCTGATTAAGGAATAAATAAAAACAAAAACTGCAGTTGACCCATTAGAAAATACTTTCAGATACAACAGCTGCGACATAAAATTGAACACAAGTGATGGAAGTCATAATTCAAGACAACACAAGTTAGTCCCGTTTCCTCCTCAGTCTGGTTAGCAGCTTTAGCTTTAATATTGTCTTATTAGATGTAGACATTTGTGCAGAGTTGGTGCGTAATTACATGATATTATACTCACTTAAAACGCCTTTTGCATTGAACCAGACGAACAAACTGAATGTTAAAGCTTTCCCGCCGCGTCCACAAAAACAAAACAAGACTCACTTCCGTATTTTTTCTTCTTCGGCGAATTGCTTTCAGTTAATGTCGCTTTGGCGCTGGCGCCCCCTTCTGTTGGTGCCTGGACTAGCATCGTGATTAATAAAGTCATTGATACCGTTCATATTGGCTGCTATACAGTTACTTAATATTGAGATTTGCGGAGGTGGGAGGGGATAGCTATGAATTATCAGTGTAGTTTATTTGTTTTATTTGTAATATCAGGCTTGTGGCCCAATGATAATTTAGTGCTGAGTGCTCATTTTCCTTTTTTCCCAAAACTTGGAGAGCTGGCAACAATGTCTGACTGAAACTTCACAATGGGCTTTATGCACAGCTCCACTACTTCCTGGAATAAGCCAGCTTGTTTATTTCCTGTTTTACATTATTGGACCAATTGATTAATCCAGGTGTGTCTGACCTGAGTCATACCTTTAAAAACACTTCCATTGTATTCTGTGAATAAGGGGCAGCAATAAATCACCATATTACTTGCAACATGGCGCCTAGAATGTGGTTTAAAAGTGGTCTGAAAACTTTAGATAAGCCTTACACATTCAAAAATACAATCTGTACTGTAAAGTGAGCAACAATGAGAATATTTTTCCTGTCAACGTTAATGATATTCAGGATCAGGACCACACAGCCAGAGTGCACAGAATACAAACTAACAGCCTTTCTGCATAAACAACCCAGCTGAGCAGTGAGGTTACTTCAGTGGAGAAAAAAAAAAAAGTATCTCTGGAATCAAACATATAAACAGTCAAAGTCCAGTGGGACGTGTTATTTCTGAACAGTTGATTGTCCCCCTGAGGCAGGTGCTGCTTGTGAAAGACATGATGGATAACTGCTGCGCTGATTTCAGCACCTCATTAAACTAATCCACAGCAGTTGAACCTGATGTGCACAGTTCAGCCTCAGCATGTGTTTTGCATATAGTTTCTGAGCAGTAGGTCGGGAACATGCAGAAAGATGTTTGGTTTGTTTCGGTTGTCATCAAGGAATTTCAACAGTAATTTTCATCACGGACGACTGGCTGCATTCATCAAACACCAAAGTTTGCTCCAAAATCAAAATTACACAAATGGTCTCATCTAGTTTCTCAGTGATATATACAGAACTAAAGGAAGAACCATCTTGTTTAGGGGGATTTCCACTGGATTGATTTGATTATATTCATTTTTGATCTGATTCTTAAGAAAGAAGTAAGCTAATCACTCCACCTTGTCTACAAATGTGGATACATTTATTTGTGTTTCTCTTTGACATGTAGTGGAAGTAATGAAATGAAAATATTCAGTGCATCAAAGTACGTCAAAATTGTACTGAACTACAGTATTTGACTAAAATTTTGATTGACACACAAATATAGACGAAAATTTGAAGAAAATAAAATCATAATATATTTACAAGTGGTTTTTATCTAACATTGTTTTCTATTGTTTCATTATGTACAACACTGTAATTAACTTAAAAAAAAAAAGAGAGAGAGAGAGAGAGAGAGAGAGAGAGAGAGAGAGAGAGAGAGAGAAAGAAGGTGTTATTTCCTCTCCATACTATGTGGTAGCCAAGTGTGGATGTGTTGGTTTCCTTCACTTCACAATTTTTTATTTGTGGTAAAATGCTTAAATAAAGTCAGTCAAAAAGTTCTCAAGCGTTTGATTAATGCTTTTCATTTCTGTTTTGATCCTGTGTTTATACACTTGTCTCATAAAGGCCAAAACCTCATCAACACTTTAATTTCCCTACCTAAATGATCACTATTTGACTGTGTAAAACATTTTGGACGTAGCTCACTGCGTTAAGCCTGCAGGCCACTGGAAGGAACTGGGCTGGCCTCTTTACTCTGTCACTCCTCTGACCTTGCCTCCCTCACAGCCCTGACAGCTCCATTATTGTTATTGGCCTCTATTGTTGCTCTCCCTCTTTAGCTCAACCAGCTGAAACAATACAACAGTCACTAAGGTGGTGCAACTCCTCCAAGTCGATGCATGTTTATCGACAATCTCCAATAATTAGATGAATGTGAAGATATTCACTCCTGAACAGCTCACTGTGATCCATCCTCTGGCCTGAATCAGTCTCCTCATTCCTGAGCCATCACCACACAATAGGGATGTTGTGTTACAGTCAGTTTACTTTTTCCTTTAGAATCAGCAGCTGTAGATGTTACTGTGCGTCCAGGTCACCAAAGCGTAACACAGTTTGGTTTGGTTTGGCTCCAGCTGAGGGAAATCCCCCTGCAGTGCAGCTTAGTGCTTGTTTCAGCCTGCAGAGGGAGACACTGCACCACTAAACCCAAGACCAGAGCTGTCAATCAAACAATGTTTCTATCTGATCATCGCAATGGGCCAGAAAAATTGATTTATATTCTCCATGAACTAAAATAAAGTGTATTAAAGTCCAACAAGCAGTCTTCAGATAGGTGCATCTGTCAGTGTTTGGAAATAACAAAGCAGACAGAACCACCCTCCAGCAGGGTGATGCACATAGGAAACATCTCGCTGATCTGTGCTGACACTTCAACACTGTGTGTGTGTGTGTGTCACCAACTGTAGCTTCCCAGTGAGACAGACTGAGAGTCCAGTGCTCATATTGTTTCGCTGTCCTCCCTGTCCATGTGCTACCTGGTTAAAACAGAAGCTCTGGTCCTGCTGAACCATATACTTCATTCTCCTTCACACTGCCGAGAAGCACTGACAGTGAGGAGACAAGTCTAATAAATAAAAATACTTGAATCTCTGCCTGCTCTGCACCTGTCTTGTCAGGCAGCATCTACTTCAACTAAAGAGACACTTTTTTGGAGCTTGTTTTAGTGATTTCTTTAACTTTGGGTGTAGCTCTACAGAAAGATCTTCTGTTTTTTTATTTCTCTTTTCTTAGAGTTTTATGAGAAGACTGGTAGGGGGAGACCGGGGTCAGTTGAGCCACTTTTGCTATATCTGCATATTGTGCATCCCTACAAACAAAAATAATTAAATATATAGTGGTCTTGTGGCTCATCTTACCACGTGTATGGGGTAAGATGAGCCACCCCCCTGCTTCCATCAACGTCCCACCTCCCCTTTTACTTAATATTCCACCTGTCCAGGTTGCAGGGGAACACATTGCTGTGACTTCCTGCTAAGCCACTAACTCAGTGAGGTTTTGGGAGTTTTACAATTAGCCTATATTGCATCTTGGGAATAATCCCTAATATTTCTCTTTGAAAGTAAAGCTTGGCTCAACATGAACAGCTTTACCTTTTCTCAGGAACGTACTTACTGTAATCATAAACATCCAGAATCTTGATTAAATAATTAAAGATACACTGTATTAGGGCAGGTGGCTCAACTTACCCCAGAGCTAGCATATTGACTTTATTAGTCCCCACAGCTAAAATGGTACACTTTCATGCTCGGTTTACTACCTCATGTTGTAGCTCATACAGTAGATACAGTAGGTTACAACAACTGATGTATAAAACAAATGTATAATATTCTCTTTTGGTCTAAACACAATTCTCATGAAACTTATGATCAACTGAATTCACTTTTGAGAGTGAAAAATGTTTTTGTGGACATGTCTAACCACTTTACTTATGTGGCTCTTACCTTCACAGATGTGCTCAATTTTTCTCATGGTTTCCTAACAGCGAGGAGTGGCTCAACTTGCCCCTATGCTCATCTTACCTCAGTCTCCCCGAGTCCCCCTACCACTCTCATATCTGTCCTCCTACGAGGCAGATCGTTAGGCGTTCTTAACCTGCACCCAAACCAAACAGTCGGTAGCTCTGCTTCCCCTTTGACAAGGCCAGACTAGCTCTTTCTACTCTTTATACCAGTGGTTCCCAACCTTTTTTGGCTCGTGACCCCATTTTGACATCACAAATTCCGAGCGACCCCGTCAATCAAGATGCGTCAGCTCAGATATTTTTATATGCTGCATTTTATTTGAACTCAATTTATATTTGATAAAGTGAAAGTATAGAATACAGTTGTTTAAGATTGTGAGTGTGGTGTTTTTAATTATAATTTTAAAAAGAATAATAATAAAAAAATATTTTAATCAGTATTTTTAATTTTTTTTTATCAATTACTAGACATTTCAGGCGACCCCATTTGAATTCCAGGTGACCCCATATGGGGCCCTGACCCCAAAGTTGAAAAACACAGCTTTATACTAAGCTAAACACCAAGACAGAAACACACACAAAAAACATATTCTCAAATGGAGATTTTACAACAACCTGTGGCCTCTCCAGTCATTTTGGCCACACAACTGTTTGATTTTTTATTTTAGTTAATATTAGAATAGAAAAGATATTGTGGCTTAATGGTTTTTATAAAGCAAATTTCTTTTGATCAAATTTCTATCCCTTCACCTAATGAGACAAATCAGGAATGATGTAACGATGATGTTACCTCCACAAGGAATGTTGCAATGCCTTCATCCACATGACAGCTTAAACCAGGTCACATTTCACAACATTACGACAACTTTTCCACTCACGTTCTTTTAATGATGATAAATGGAGGTGAAGGAGGAGTGAATCACTTGGAAAGAATTCACTCTGGAAAGTATTCAACCGACAAAGGTAAAGCAGTGAAGTCAATTAAACCAAATCACAAGGTGTCTGAATGGTGCTGGTGGGCGGAAGAGCAAGGTGACGTTTCAAGTCCCAAATGTTGCAACAGAATGATTGTAATATTTTCTGCGTGGGCCGTCTTTCATATCAGGACTGTGTGGTTTCATGTCAACACATAATTGATTATGATTTCAAGGCGTCAAAGAAACGTGCAAAGAAAGACGCACAAATACCATACACAACAACAGAAAAAGCACATATAAGATGGAAACTTTGCACAGCACACACACACACACACACATACACAGACCGATCCAAAACCTCAGAATAACCAACATGACCAAACATCACAAGAACCACGAAACCATCATCTGACAAACAAATGCTAAGGATGTATATCCTACAATGGGACTGGGAGCATAGTGAGTACACAAGTCTAACTCAAAAAACCCAAATTAAAAATTATACTGTTGCACTGTTGCACTGATGTAGGCTAATATTATGGTTTATTATGTTGTAGATTATTTTATAACCTACTCTGTCTTTACAGCTTGATTGTGTTTCTGCCACTGAAAATATAAATGTTTTCTGGTGGAGGAAGAAGAACATGAAGTGCCTTAATATAAATTCCTGCTGTGTTTTCTGTGTAAACACCGGATTAAATACAACTATTTTTTTCCCCCTTAAATTCATCTCGCAGTGGCAGGTGTATCACTTCAGGCTTGTACAAAGACACACACACACATACACACACATATCAGGTATCAGACACTGGTGGGAGTGAAATTCCTCCCTGATACTAAAACAAAGGAGAATTTAAAAAAACCCCGAAGCTGCCGTTTCTTAAGGAACTCAAACAAAAACAAAACTTCCTTGTGTAAATCACAGACGCTATCTTTGGACTTGGCTCTGCGTGGACAGACAACAGCAGAAATATACTTTCTGAAAATTATTTGGCAGATTAGCTGAGGAATCTTGGCAGGGTTCGGTCAGCAGAGACTGGCCGTAACAAAGTGAGGATATGCTGACTCGACATAAAGAACACATTTAATTACCATCACCATCAGCCATCCAAGAGGAGCCATCCGGGCCCAAGCCAGAAACCCCCCACCATCATCTGCCAATTGAAAAGGCTTATTTTTAGGGGCCAAACTTCTCCTTTACTCTGCTACTTTCTCACGTTCCTCCAGCTATTCCCTCAGCACTTGTGTCTGACTCTCTCGTGTGTTTCATCTGTTCTCCTTTTTACAACTGCAATTTTCCTCCTATTCCTGATCAGATCTTGATCTGGGCTCCCTTAATGTTTTGTTTGTCCCTAAAGCCAGAGAAAAAGAGCCTCTAAGCTTCCATAGAAAGTGGTGGAAGAAGGACGAACATCGTAATAATAAAATCTGCAACAGTAAAATTCCACTCCCACCTTTGTTTGTGATTACTGTAATAGAAAATGCTATATGAATAAAATACTCATGTTCAAACCGTGTTTTACTTGAACATAATCACTTATGAATGAATTTTAAATACAAAAAGAGCTTGTGCAGAGGAGGTAGGGGGCTGAAAGCTGATAAAGATCTCTCCTAAAAACTCACCACAGAACAGTCTGAATTACTCAAAATAAGAGAAATGAAGGAAAAATATACAGATGGGTTGAGCTGTATGCTTCATATTTTATCATCTGATGTTTTCTGTTTCAGATCTTTATTTGTGATGGAACCAGTGCCCAGTCACTGACAAGTAATGTCAAATGGCACACTGCGGAAGGAAACGCTTCAAATGTGTTACAGCCACATGCACATAGAGACATAGAGACAAGACTGCTGCTCAGAGGCAACTCACCCCCGACTCTCACCTCACCCCCTCCCATTGAGAAAATAATGTTGTAATATCTGAGGACGTGTTTCAGATTAATCAAATGAGGAGCTGAAGGGAGTATAGTGTTGCATTTTAGGTGGGAACACCCGGTCAGGAGCCAGAGTCACGTGTAGCACCGTGTCAGAAAAGGATCAGATAAATTTGACTGTTTCCTGAAATCAAGATCAGCATGAGCATGAATTAAAAAAACAACAGTGTTCATGTTTTACAGTGGCAATAATCACCATATTTATTTTAACTTTGTCTAACACGACTTCTTGAATGTTAAGTCCACAGAATTTTCACCCATCTCTTCAGTTCACCTCACACACAGAGCTTTGCTCCTTCCAGCTTGTTGTTTTAATATTTGGGAAAAGTTTGTGGTTTTGATTCATCCTCACTGCTCTGACAGTGCTGTTTCCTATAGGTGCAAGGTTCAACATAACTTTATTGGTACAGTACCTGAAGGTAGATTCAGTTTGCAGTGGAGTGAGCCGGCCCGCACACGACAAGGACTTAACATGATAAAGGTGACCAGTGACAAAGAGCTCAAGTACTGGAATAATATTATGAAAACAGCCTAATGCAGCAACCAGCTGTCTTCAAAGAAAACATTATATAAAAAAAATACAGACTGTTTGCTGCATGTCCAGCAACTAATGGCAGAGGGACAATGTCATATTACTATAGCTGTAAAACCAGATCTCTCTGTGGTGAAGTTGATGAATTTACCTCAGACATCAAACAAACGGTTATATTACTGTGTGTCTGTTTCTCTTCCATATACACAATCCAGTCCAAGACACTTTCCCAATAGGAAAATTTTCATTTCGTTATTTGTGATTTTTTTTATGTTTCCTGAAGCACTTAAATATGCAGTTGGCTACTTGTCTGGACAAAAACGTGTAGGTGGTGACAGACTAGTATCGTGATGTAGAATGATTATCACAATCAGGTTTCACCTGTTTGGAGCCACGCTGCCTCTGCCCTAACAGAATCATCTTTACGTTTCTTACACCAATTCATGAGCAAAGAACAGCAAGTGTTAAGTGTAAGTTGGAGAAGAGAAGATATGAGGAAGCATGAAAATACAAAGTAAGAAAGTAATAGTTTTTAATAACTACACACTATTAAGCATTAGTTAAGCATGAATGAATACTGAATTCTTCATTTATAACGCATGAATACTCATTAGTATGTAGTTTATAAATACAGTTAGTGCTTATCAATTATTAAAACATTTTAAACTGTGTTTATAAACTACATACCAATGAGTATTCATGTGTTATAAATGACGAATTCAGTATTTAAAGCTTAACTAATGTTTAATAGTGTGTACTTATTAATGGAATAAAATATATATATATTTTTACCCCTTTAACTTATTCTTGATAAAGTGAATGTCTTCTTAAAACTTTATTGATCAAACTCTTCCAAACATTTCACTGTGAAAATTAAACCACAATCATCCTTTATAATAGGAATAAAAAGATGTGTCTGAAAACAAAATGATTCCAACTTAATGGGCAACAGTGTACATTAAACTATATAATTATATTCTATGGAATGGGAGGGTGTACTGTAGGAAATGTGATACCCATTAACTGCTAATATTATTTTAAATTAAACACACCACCACGCACAAATGTATAATATAATCTATGTACACATGACCTCAGTATTGTTTATGCGGGTCCAAAGGCCCCTGAAGACTCCTATCTAATTTCAATTTATCCCTTAATTTATAGAGCTTGGTTCCAATGGTGGGTTTTGCTTTTCTCCCGTATGCAGCAACGTGTGCACTGTGAGTGAGGAAGCATGCCTTGTGACTTGGCAAAGGCCCAGACACTAGGAGAGCCCTGTGTAAATGAACCTGTGCTGTGTGTTAAGGTGACCTGATGTCTCTGTGGGCTAAAGTGTGATGTCATGAGTTTGACTCTGACCTTGCCGTTGCACGCTATCCCAACTCTATCCTCACGCTATCCTGTTTTTTTCAGCTATCTCTGTAAATAGATATGTCTAAAATCAGGGGTAAAAAGGTAAAGTCCCCTTAAAACGACAATCACGTCCAAAAAATGTTAAACTCTAGAAAAAATAAATAAAACCCCCTCCCTGCTTGCTGATCAAATCTGGATCCACAGACTTCACTCTTCCGGCATGGTTCAGCAGAGTTCAGATGTTGCAATCGTTCCAACAGGGTGTGTGTGTGTGTGTGTCTGTGTGTGTGTTTGGTAAGACACACTGAGGACAGCTGATGTAATGACTATACAACAGATTTCCAAGAGTTCGGGTGACTGGAATGCTTTCAAGGAAGACATTGTTTGGTAATGGCTCTGAACGGTGCATGTGCAAGTCCACTCAGATTCTTAAAGAAAGAGACAGTGCTCAGATAAAAAGTTAGAAAATATTTTATTTACACCAATTTTTTCTTTCTCCCTCAGCTGCATTAATTGGATCCCTTTTGTCTGCACATCCCAGGCCCTCAATGAAACATCTGATTGGTCAGACATAGTTGACACTTTGCATAGATACAACATCATTTCATAGTAAAAAAAATTATAACTCAACCAGTTTTTTTCAGATTCTGAAAAAAAAAACAAAAAAAACTAAGGCTGAAAAGCCAATTGTACTTATATTATACATGATATGTGCATAATATATATACTATGTTTTTATATGGCATTCGGTTCACAATAAAGTCAAACATCAAATCTTAAAGGCACAATATTGCATATAAGAGCTGACGTCATCACGGTAATGGGCCCTAAATTGGCTTCACACTTTCTCACAGTTTGTACAAGTGACGCACTCTAAAATATGTTACAGGCAACAATTTGATTTCTGTTTTTGGATTAAGCTGATTAAAAAGAAATAGCACCTTAGCCCTGATGCCAACATAGAAAAGGACTGTATGTATGACGTGAGTGTGTGTGTGTGTGTGTGAACGAGAGCACTCCGATTTGTGTGTGTTCGCAGAGGTACTGAAGCACGGACACACTGCTGTCCAGGACGGCTGTAACGCCACATGTAGATAAGCTGCACATGAACAACACATGAACTGTACTGTGTGACACGAGGTGCACAATATTCACAGTGATACTCCTTAAGGCACTTGAAGCGGGCTGTGGTGAGCACTCACTATTTGATGCTTGAGCTTGCCAAAAAGAAAGTCCCCCACTCTTTCAGTTACTCATCCTGATTGGTGCAATAGTTTCATATTTAAGTTGGCAGCCGACTCATAGCAAAATGTCCAGGCTCAGCAGTGGCTAAATGACTGTGCACCGCAAGTTATTCACATGCTGCTGTCTAGACAAGATTTAACACTCAGATTTTCTCTTTCCTTGATTTCTCTCTCTCATTGCCCCCCCCCCCCTCATCTCTTTCTCTATTTCAGTCAGTCAGTCAGTCAGTCAGCCTGTCTGGCTGGATACCTCCCTTTTTTTCAACATACAAGGAGCACAAAGTGCTTAATCTCAACTCTTGATTTTAAAAATAAAATCTTCTTATTTTCTCTTTCATTTCCCTTTACGCTGGTTCGTCCTCTTCCCCCGTGTAGTTCTAATACAAGTCCTTCATGATCTCCTGCAGGAGTGGGTGTAGGCACATGTCCACCTCGGTCTTCTTCAGCAGCTGGATGAGGTGGACGTGGTCCGTGACAATCTGACGCAGGTCCGTCATCTTCTGGAGCAGCTTGGCAAACAGCTGCAGAGAGTCTGGGTGGCTTAGCTTCAGCTGCAGCTCCAGTGAATGAAGAACTGTCTCCTGAAGCTGTTCGATGGGCTTCACATTCAGGAGGCCGGGCCGATCTGGACGGGTTACACAGATATGGAAATATGTTAAAATGATTGGAGAGGAGGAATACAAACAATAGGAAGAATAAAAGACACAGGAGTCTGGGGACAGGAATGACGGGTGGAAATAACTAAACATTTACTACTAGTTACGTATCTGATGGTCATTTGTGAATGGAGACTCCCCTGATTTAGACGTGCCTTATTGCCAGATCTATCTGACTTTTTTCTATTTACAAAAGCCTGCTTATCTTTATTTGAAGGTATAATCTCAGTGGTTTAAGTTAATAATTGACTTAAATACCAGATTTTAATCACGATCAGGTTCAAGGCTAGACTTTTATCAAGTGGTCACATGCAAAACAGCAATATTAGATCAAATAGTTTGGACCCGTTCAGAAATCAAAGTAGTAGGGGAGGGCGTGGGTCCACAGGTCAGTTAGGTTTGCTGTCACTGTCATTAAAGTTTGGATTGTTTGAACTGTTTGCTTTACTATCAAGTCATTACTACAGAAAACTGTCACTTTCCCGCTTCAAGAACTTTTTATACAAATTATCAATAACAATACAAAAACATGATTAAACAAATAAAGTTAAGTAGTTATTGGGTTGCCTGCAAAACCTTACTTCAAAATGTTGTCAATACAAACCCAATTTTTTGTTGTTATGATGTAGCTGCTGGTTATTGTCCCCATGTGAAACTGACTCATTCACCTTTAGTTCTGCTCCACTTTTTTTTTTCTCAACAACATCCCATATCTCCAAGCAATCTGATAAATAGGTCAAGGCTGGCACTGGATCACGTGTGTGTCGCAGTGGGTTGATAACTTCAGATTGTCACTTTACAACCATCTCCATTCACAGGGAGCTAAACTGTTCTGAAATACATATATAGTTTTGTTGGGATACACAAGCTGACACATTCATGAGGTAAATGTTAACCCCTCTAATCACTTGAATTTAAAGACATTGACATTTGGGGAAATATAACCTAATATTACTCAGCATTTCAATGACAAACAAGCAAAAGACTGATGTGTTTATGTACACTCACACTCACAGTCACATTTATTCATTTGGCGAGTGCTTTTGTCCAATCAATGTGTCACTGAGACACAGCCAAAGTGGTGGATGTTATGTAAAGATCTACCGATGCTCCAAAGTTCCCTAACAAGTTCACTAATGCTGATCGTACAGATATGACAGAACAACCCGCTCCTTAGAAACCTGTAGAATGAAAAGAGAACAAGAAGAGGCTCTCACCCCCACTGAGGATAATGACGGCCAGAAACAAGGCCATGTCGCTGTCGTCCAGCTCCAGCGTGTTGAACTTAACGGAGAACTCAAACTTTGGTTCCAACATTTGACAGAAAGGTTTCCTGAGGCTCTTGAGAAACTCCCGCGTCATGAAGATCTGTCCATAGGAGATCAGGGTCCCGTCTTTGTTCATCAGAGGCGCCATCATGATGATCAAGACCTCTATCACACCGTACTTCAGCAAAGTGACCTGGGAAAAGAGTAAACGTTTGGGGTCAGGCAAACTGTTTGTGTTTGTTTGCTAGTGTTTTTTTTATTTTAGCCAGCAGGCTGCAAACTGGCACCAAACTTAGAGGGATCAGTCATGGGCCAGTGAAAACTCATTATGGTGTGGATATGATCTGGATCCAGGAATGATCTATTTCTTCCTTTAACATTTGAGATAGGGAACTCTGACATTTTCGTCAGATTTGTTAGGAAATACTGGGACGGGTCTTGATGCAACACATGAGTTTGCATCACATGAGTTTGTACAGAGTTTCTTTCTCTGGATTCAGATGATAATTTTGATCTGGTGGAAGGAAATGCTGAGTCAACATTACACACAGGGTTGAACTGATTATTCAGCAGCAGTAGATACGGCACCGCCAAGATTCATGAATACTTCATTCAACACGCATGTAATAAAATTACACAACAACAACAGCGGTTGGGACGTCGCAAGGAAACAATTCATATTCAGCTGTAAAGCCATATTATCATTTGTTAATTTCAAACAGGTAATAAAACAATACAATGGTCCTGTGTAAAGATTAAATATGATAAATTAATAAAGCTACCTGAGGACAAAGGGCTGGCTCATAATCTTAAAACATGTCCATATACTGTACATGAAATGAACGAACGAACGAGCAGCTGAGGCGTCTTTGTATCTCACCTGATCATTTAGATCCAGGTCGACGAACCCGGGGATACTCTTGGCGAACTCCGTCACTTCTCTCACTGCTTCGGCTGAGCGTGACTGGCAGCTTTGGAAGAAACGTAGCTCCACGGCGTCTGTCGGCCCCTGTTCGCTGAGGCTCATCATTCCCAAAACTCCACACTCCGGCCCCATGTGAACTCCCGTGAACCCTGGGATCGAATAAGGCGAGTGTGAGAGTTCGGCTATAGAGAGGGGGCATAAGCAGTCGCGGCAAAATGTTTAATGTCTTCACAAGCAAAACATCGTGGGATGACATCAAAAAGCAGGAAATTAATTTAAAATAATTTGCCCGAATTATTGATTAAACATCAGTTTCTTTATCAGTGACTTTGTCCTGTTTACAGCATCAAATCATCTTGCAAGCAAAAACATATCATTGGTCTGGGTGAATACATATGAAATGTGTCCCATGGACATTGTTTTTGATGCATTTCAATATGTTTTGTTTTGTCTCTTTCAGACTTTCAAATCACTACACATCTCAGATTTTTTCCCCCCAGAAATTGCATGTATGTATATATACTGTATACATTTGGGCTGATAAATAATAAACTGATGAAAAGGAAAAAGGTAAAACATAAACTTTGGTTCTACTAACCTCCGTGTCCGGATGTGAGGGCAGAGGTCTGCTGATGTTGCTCCTGGATAGGTATCTGCTTGCAGTTGATAAACTGCTCTCCTTCCATTAGAGACTTCATGTCATGGATGACAAAAGGCTTAAGTAGAGAGGAAAGAAGAATATGTGTGAGTGAGGAAGAGTAGATAGATAAAAGTTGGGAGAAAGCCAAGGAATAAAGACAGTAAAAAGAAACAGTGTCCTCTCCTCATACTGTAGGGCTCCTGAGGACGTGTGAGCTCCAGATGTAATCGCATACTACTGTCTATGCAATTTGGTCATGGCTCATTCATCACTTGCAAAAGCAAACATTGCCCATCTCGTATGTCTGATGGGCAAAGTAAATAAATCTTAGCTGCAAGCTGAGACAGACAAAAACACTATTTCCAGGTAAATGAAGCTTAACTGAGTTAAAGTCGAGCTAACTGTTTGGTAAAACACTGGCAGAGACCTGCAGTGGCCTGAAAGATGAATGGTACCATTCATACACTGAAATCTTTCCTTGTCATAGTGGTAAAATGAATACTAAGATGTCCTACGGGGAATTACAGCAAGTTCTAAAGTGAACATTGTTTCTTATGAGACTGAAGAGAATAAAATAAAGAGAGGAGACTCTCTGAGGGACTGTGTCTGAGTTTTTCCTTCATATGCGGAACCATTTCATTTTAACTCATTCAGGCTCCTGTAAATGAAAAGTTTGTACCATAACCACTGAAACTCATACAGTGTGCTTGCAGGTTTGCTGCCACAGCCTTACTCAGTGACCAGGCTAACACATGTTTACTAGTCTTCGCAAATTTTACATAGATGTTGTCGCTGTAGAAACAGACATTCCTGAGTCATTTCATAACAGCTGCTAAAAAATAAAGTGAAACTAAACATGCACTAATCTGGTTTGAGGTTGGCTTTATTTCTTACTGGTCCATATCCCTGGTCTGATCGAATGTCTTTTGCACAGAAGCAAGGAACTATTTAGCATACAGGGGTTAATGCTACAGTAAAAAGCATTAACTCCTATCAAGGATAACAAATATTGTGGTAAAGGTAAAAATTGATTGTTGTCAAGCAGGATGGCTGCTGTGGTTTGGTGAATAACCAGGACTCCCTCAGAGAAGCAGATGATTCAGCGCCATTTGGCTGCTATCACGCAGATGAACAGTCATAACAAGCAGACGAAAGAGATGAGGAGCAGCCTTGAACTTCAGCCGCGAATCAACAGAGAGAAGCCACAAAACAAAACTCAAGAATGCTTGAAAGGGTGGGTCTTCGGATAAACAGTCAATAATAATAATGATAAAAATAATAATAAGGTGCTAGTATTTTACTTTAGTATTTCCAATGTATGCCTCTTCTTATATCCACCACTTGAAGCATTACCATGTTACTTGTCAATGAATAAGTAATGATTCCACACATTTTTACATGTTATAAACATCTGAAGCAGCTATTTTGTATAACATACAAACATTTCTAAGTTAATTTCTAACTAATACTAATGTGCGTCAGAAGGAATGACTTTTACTAGTAATGGAGTACTTCCAAAGAGCTTGTTTCACCACTGGTAATAACTAACAACAGATGTTCCACTACACACTTTGCTAAGTTTTTCATTAATCTTGCAGATATATTTAGCTACACACAGCAACATCCTGTGTAGATTTTTTAACAACAGAATATTCTTTGGAGTTTTCTTTATGCAGTCTGCCACTTTTAATTGTGCTGATGATTAGGTCTCTTTTGAATACTGAAATTCAATATCCCAAAACATTAAGAACAAAAAGACAGACACGGATCATATCTCACGTTTGCATCAGGCTGCTGAGAAGTTCATTCAGTTTCACAGCTTGACCACTGTAATCTGAGATATTTTCTAACAGTCAAAACAGGTAGAAACCAGTCCATCCACTTTTCCTGTTGGAATAACTGCCTGAAAAGTTCTGAACTAAACTCGGTGTTGTTACACAAAGACAGTGCTGGCAAGAGAGTCATGCAGTCATACAAAGGTTTGAATCGTCTAAACTCCGTCAGTTCAAAGATGTGTCGTTTGTTACATTTAAATTTGAAGCTGCACATGTAGGAGATTTATATAATTTGATCAATAATATACTGTGTAAGTACACATACTCATAATTTTTTATACACTCTCTACAATCTCTGGTACAATTGAGACTGTGTAGAGTTTTGTTGTTGTTGTTGGTTTATGTGCCATTGTGTTTTTTGTCACATAAACCAAAACAGCTTTTTAAAAATGTAAAAATTTGCAATATACCCCAAAACTATGAGAGAGACAAAGCCTAGTGGACGAAGCAACTGGTCCAGCAGCTCGGATCAGAGCAGTGTGAGGTGAAGAGCAGTAAATGTTGATGACACGACTGATGTCTCTCTGGAATCCACAGATAACTGAGTGCCAAATACACACAGCAAATAACAGGAATGCAGCCAGGCAAATCAGGTATGACTGAACTGAGGTTTTGAACACTAAAATATGAATGAAATGATTTGCTGAGTTAAATACAGCATAAAGGCAGATACATTTTGTACCTACAGTAAATATAACCATCAAATCATTAATGGTCTATGTTTCCTTCACCATGTAATTATCCAGCTCACACAATAAAATGGCCTGCAATAAGTCACAGTGCTATAAATTTACTGTACTGTAAGTTGGTAAAAGGCTCACACAAGGAGGATGCAGACTCTTCCAAATATGCATACAAGTAAAAGTAGACGGCAGTAAGGCAGCGCCTCTTACCGCGTTGTCTCCAGTCTTCCCAGAGAGGATGGCCCTGGCCTTGGCCTTGGTGAGGGGGAAGTATTTCAGATAGGCCTCGTACAGATGCCGGGCCAGAGCCCTCAGATCTGCTGCCTCCGGGTGCATGTGCTCCATGTCAGACGAGAACTCGGCCAACAGTTTCTCCTTCTCCGCCTGGGGCATCCGGCCAAAACGAATAGCTGGGGAAAAAAACAGAAACATTCATACATAAATACACAAATAGACAGACACAGACACAGGTTGCCAGGCAGGCAGACATACAGGAGCACACACACAGATAATTAAAAGCAAGTGTAGCCACACTGATTGATGAGGACAAACACATTCACAACACGTTCAAAATTACAATCTACTGTAATCTTGTTCTATTCAGTGAACTAGAAGCAGAAGCAGGGACACATAAGATGTATGTATCAGTCTGTAATATAAACCACATCACATGAACAGATAAACAGGATTAAAATGCTTCCCTCCTTGTAACCCTCGCCCTCTGAGGTCATCCAACTCAGCAGTGGAGCCAACATCTGTGCACATGTTGCATTCAAGTCCAAATCTGGATGTTGCTCCTGGATGCTACTGGCCCTCAAACAATTCTACTTCAGCAGGAACACATCAAACCACTGAAAAATGACATGTCAAAGCCGTTTCTTACCAAACTGTGTTAGTATTTGTTACAATATTACCTAACCTTCTCACTTTTCTCAATGAGTTTCAATTTCACTTTTTTTTGTCTGCCTGACATAATTGTTTATTAAATTAAATTAAATTTAATGATCCAATCTGAACTGTTCGGACAGTGGTCATGGAATAGTATCAACCAAGCACCTCAGAACACCAGAAAAAAATGGTTGATAAATGAAAGAAGGAAAAATCTGGGACAACTCAGATGGGGGAGATATATCTTTCAGTTGTTGCTCAAGGATGCTTCAGGGACTCTCTTTTCTTAACTTGCCTTTTCATAATCCCAGCGTTTAGTAACAACCCTTTCAACTGCCCAGATGTCAGCACACCAAGCTTAATTTTGAAACACAGAGACAGGAAATTTTGCCGAATGGAAAGCTTCCCAGCGTGGCGCCTGGAAATGCACAGCCCCGTGTGGCAGAGTGAAGACAACTTTCACAAGTGACTCACACATGCCACACCATGTTTCAGTGAAAGGGAAAATCCACCGGCGGGACACGTCAGACACATCCCTCGTGTCATTCTTTGAGGTGTGTCTCACATCGCAATTACATTCAATAATCTGTTTTTGCGTAACACATCGGTAATTATAATTACACAGCACACTGCAAAACCTGAAAAACAATCTCATCCAGATATAACTCTGACTCTTCTCACCTTTCCAGCTGTTCGTGCAGATAATATGACACTTTGTTGGCCCATCAAAAGAACCAGTTCTTTTCCATTAGTTTTTTCATATAGAAAAGATTTTCAAATTAATTTACTTTGATTGATATATTGATATACAGTATATTCTAACATGTAGGACAAAGTGTGGATGGGTTTGCCCAACTGGCTGAAGCTGACCTTGACATTGTGTTGTTGCTGTGTCATTGTGTCGCTTTTCACTGCTGTGAAGTGGTTATACCTTTTCTATTAAGCTTCTGTGTAGATCGTAAAAATAGGTACATCACTGGGTACAAAACTTTCCTAGGAGTAGTTTCATGTCTGTCCATCAAAGACGTACTTAATGAACTATAATTCCAAATGGTTTTCCATGACTCACACTGCATTATACCTGCCAAACATACTGTATAATTGTGAAATAGCTCCTATAGTAATTTAGTGACAACGTTCTAGTCAACCTGCTATTTGATGCAATGTTGTGAAATGGTTAAACTTTCTTTTTCTGTTTGTGGAAGTCATTAATTATCCCTCCATTCAAGCCAGTGCTCTACGTTTCCTCCAATATGTGTTTGTGTGTGTGTGTGTGATTGTGTAATGCTGACTGTGCAATGAATGCACACCTTAAGCAAATGAATACAAACTAAAGCTGCCCTATCACGAACAAGGCAACGAGCCCACAGCAGTGACACAGCAGATTGGAGAAATCAGTCGAGGTCTATGTACTCCGAGATGTCAATCATTGATAAAGTAAAAACACTGAGCAGACTTTCAAAGCACCGGCTGTACCTCCAGAAATAACAGCAGAGATACGAGTGGAGGTGGAGGAAGGGAGAGAAACGCAGAGATAAAGTGGTGCGACAGGAGAAACAAACAGGTTCCAAACAGTGCTGTAGATACTTTAAGTTTTTTGTTGTTGTAGTTGAGCTTAAATCCACGGAAATATTATCCAAGTTCAGCTCAAGTGGACTTTTATTAACCATAAAGTTTAAATCTTTTTTCATAGCTTTTCACGTTGAACTGACAGCTCACCACAAATTTTATAAATGGACTGAATTAATTTGCTTTGCAACGACTTCCGATTAATTGCTTTTATGATCAATGATCTGGCTCTGTGAGGACTGGATGGATGTGTGGCTGCAGTTTGAATAGTTCAATGGTCCCATTTAACACATTGCTATGTAGAGATCTGTGATAAACTAAGCTATTTTTTTTCATCATTTTCATCAAATTGAACTTGAACTGAACACTGTGCTTGCTTAGCCTTGTATAGCCTGCCTCTTCCATCCATCTGCACCGTGATCACTTTCTTCTGTCTCTCTGTACTTACTGTTCATAATTGCAGAAATGCAAGAAGTACAGGCGACTTTCCCGCTTTCTGTCAACACTGCTGAGGACACGGTCGTCTTGTTTGAATAAGATTTAGCAGAATTGTCAGTGTGAGTTCAGTGTGAGTACTCCCGTCCTACTGGTCAATTGATCTGAACAAGATTAATGAAAAAATGCATCGTGTCTGCCCAGCTTTAGTCAAGATGCATCTATTCTAACAGCTCTGCGACAGCTCTGCCAGGAAATCTGCTTGGCACAGTTTCCTGACCGTAAGTCTAATTAGCCAAACACATGTTTGGACACCTGTGTGCCAGATACTCTCATGAAAGCAGAAAGCTGTATCCAATCAGCTAACAAAAGGAATACATCTTCCTATTTTACTATGTGAGCATATTTACTGCCCCATGTGACATTTAAGTGTCTACAGAATGCTCTGTAGTTCACATGTGCAAAAATTAAGTCATGCAACACGCCTCTCAGTAATGATGATGACACTGAAGTCGTAGATACAGATGTCATGTTAAAACCAGATGTGGAGGGATCTAGATCCTGTGCATCCTTCACTATTTGTATCTATTAGTATGTATCTATGTACTGTATGTATGTGTATATCCATATACATACACATATATACATACATATACATATATACACATACACAAACAAACACAGTGATGCTCAGGATGTGTACTTGGAATATCTATATAAGTGTGTGTGTGTGTGTGTGTGTGTGTGTGTGTGTGTGTGTGTGTGTGTGTGTGTACATACATGCACACACACACTGCATGACTACATAACAGACGGAGCAGAGAAAGATCAATGGTGCTTGGCTGCAGTAAGTGAGCCTGCAATAATAATACATAATGACAATAAAGTGATTGATAAAGAGTTGTATAATTTACAGCTCTGCAAGTTTCCTCTACCTCTGCACGCGAGCATATTTCCCCAGATGAAGTCTTGTGTAACGACAGCGCTCAGGTGAAGTGGCACTGGCACCAATCTCTGCAAATACTTCCTTTATCTCCCGCTCAATCTCATCTGAATCCACTGAGATTAGCTGATAAATTTAAATTCACTCGACTATGTGCAATATCTGCACTGAATACGACACTAGCTCATCACTATGACATGTTCACTATCACATTACAGCCTCCTCCAGAGTGGGAAGCTAGATAATGTGACTAAAATTGCGACCGGGCTTTCAAGCCTCACATTGTGTGAGGCTCCCCAAAGACTTTTCAGAGATCATCAACAGTCATCAATCAAAGAGTAAAAGCTGAAATTTGTCTCGACCTAACAGGTGCAACAAAACTAACAGGAGAGTCAGGGCGATGTCAATCAGGCACGACCTGTGCAGCACACCTACACACAGTCGTGACAGCCATGCTGAAACTCACCTGTGGAGGTGGAGCCAGTAATTGAAATGAAAAGGGCCCCAGCTGTACCAGCCGATGCGCTTCAGTGGGCAACAATGGCTAACAAAACAAAACCTTTCTCCAGGGGAACAGTGATGGGTGAGGGCAACATTGCTACTGAAGAAAGAATTTTACAATACAGTGCATGATTTCTCTAGATATTTTATACTTTGATGTGGAGCGTGTGACGCACAGTTATCTGATAGCATTCACAGTGGGTCAATCCACTTGCTTCAAACCACCTGAAATTGTTGTTATTAGACACTAGTTCTGCAGCTGGTAGGGGATTTCAGTAGCTACTGTTATCTTTCAGGTCTGTGAGTGGGCTTGTGTATGTGGATTTTTCTAATTTCACTTGTTCTTTTTATTTTACTGTTTTTTAAACAACTCTTGAGGATTTAATTCAAATGTAATATATTGACAATTTGTGTACTATGAATGTTGTCACTGAAAAACAATTTTCAAGGGAAAACATGAAGTCCGGGCACTCCGTACTGTACACAATAAGCAGAAGCCTTGTGGAGCCATGACTGCAATGGTGGCAGAGCTGACAGAGCGCATAGTGTGACATTTATGGGACTTTTTTTGTTGTTGCCATATTTCTGTTGTTACATGGTCACCAGAGTGTGAACACAGTTACAGCCAATTGTTGTTTCAAATGTGCCAGAATGGGCCTCGGGAGCCTGATATAGACGGCCACAAAGCCAGGTAGAAATGTAGAAATTCAGGGCTTTGGTTAGGAGGTGTTTAGGAGCAGAAGGAGGTGGAGGGGGGTTAAACTTACAACCCTTTGACCACAGTTTCATTTCTAAATTATACTGTCAGGGGTGGCTGGTAATTTTTTTTTTTTGCATTAATGCTGGGAACTGAAACATGTAGGGTTGCGATACCACAGAAGAAGCAGCTGGCAACCTATAAGGCAGCGGTGTACATTGCTGCATATACTACCACCACACCTCAAGATCAAATTGGCAACAGTGTGGTGAGGGTGTATCTGTTGTTCTCAGAGAGCATCAGAGGCACAAAGGCTGGTCTACAAGAAGACACTTCCTGGGTCACAATTTCAAAAAAAGAATTGGACTTGTTTACTTACACCTGCTTATTTATACTGATGTATACATAAATGTAAGGTCATTTCCTGTGTGAACAATGGGTACTGTACTGTAGGTGAAAACCTCGATGTGGGGAGTGTGCGCATGAAGGTGAAAAATGAAACAAGCATCTGATTGTACAGTGATTTTTCTGCACAAGTACAGTATATTTCACAGTGTCACCATCTTACCGTTGTGCGACATGCCGACATTGAGGCACTTCTGGAAGCGACAGTATTGGCATTTGTTGCGGGACTTCTTGTGAATGCGACAGTGAAGATCGCAGTGGTCGTACACCAGCTTTAGCCTGATTGTGCGTCTGAAGAAACCCTGCGAAACAGAAAGAGCAAGACATTTTAGTTGCGGGCTTTGGTGCAACAGACATCTGCCGGGTTTCTTTACATTTGCTCTGCTCTGCTAATTCTGACACTTTTCTAAGAATGGGTGAGAGAGCCATGCCACAACAGTACAGGAAACGTACATTTGCTCCTTTGAATGTAAGGTTTTTCTTTATAGGATTCATTTTGCTGACTTGACCGGAATATAAGACAGTAAAAGTATGATCAGGAATGTAGTAAAGACAAGATTCTTAACAAAGCATAATAGAGGAAAAATATATTATTGGTTGGATTGCTGCGATTTTCATTGTGTATTGTTATCCAGCACTTTGGTTGACCCTGGTTGTTTTATGAATAAACTGTTTTGATATTACAGAAATCAAAAGAAATACAATATGTAAAAAAAAAAAAAGATGACATTTTCGGTGATGCAGCAAGACGAGATGCAGATTCAAAGGTGGATTTAAAAGTAGAATATATTTTAGAGTGGATTTGCACTTTGATGTTTTCACCCTTAGGACCAAAGGAGCCATAAGACTTGTGCTTATCTCAGCTATTAACTCTACAGCCATGGTCAAACTCTCAAAAACACACACTCCTACGCACAGCCACACAGGTTTGTTGTTGGCTGCGGTGTTTGTCTAAGATGACTAAGAAAGCTAATGGAAGAAAAATGAAGAATTGAACAGGACGGAGAAATAAAGAAGTGTGGGGCGGAGGCTCTGATAGGAGAACTGTGTGTAAGCTTTAATTAAAAAACCCCCCACATCTGGACACAGGTGGCTTGGTGCGTTTGGCATCTGCATTCCTACAATTCACAGATGTTCCTTTTTAATAGTAGGTTATTTAAAGAAGGAGGAAGTCAAAGAGGGTCAAGACTCCACCTCAATAAAGAATGTTTTCTGTTTTGAAACAATTAAGTGTTTGCCTGCTTGGCTGACCCCCTCTTCTGGTGAGTGTCCCCCGAGACTTGAGCAGAACAATGACTACTGTACCTTCGCTTCATTCAGCCTCCAAAGGTACAGTAGGATTTAGACTAAGTGGATAGAAAAACACAAACCTCTGTACATTGTAATGGATCCAACACAACAACCATGGCAGTGTCAGAGGGCAGAGAGAGGCACAGGGGTGCTGATTCCTGTTTATGTTTAAGGCTGTGGTCAGTGATCGTGTTGTACTGGACTGCATGACACGTGTCATTCTGTACTTCTGTTGCTTACAATGTGCAAATGAGGTTGACAAAATATTAAAAACACATTTTAATAAAACACAGCCGTGTACAACAACAGCAATGTAAAGCCTTTAAATGTAGTGTACAACTGTGGTCATTTTTTCTGTAAATCTATATTCTATTTTTTTTAATGACAACAAGTCCCATGGCCAAGCCAAAACCAACAATGTGTTTTATTTGCTTTCAGCATTTTCTGGCATGTGACTTTATTTTTAAAGAAAGAAAACAGCTGGGAACTGTAGTTTTAAGAAATTGTTCCTTTGACAGGAGTAAACAGTCTATTTGTCAGGGACAAGATTAAGCTGTGGATTTAGTTTAAAGCACATGGAGGGCGTATGCTTCACATACAAAGTCTTGTTGCACCAATTACAATGAGGGGAAAAAAATGCTCTGGTTCATTTGTATTTATTTGTTTAAACCAATCACAATTCTCTTGGGCAGCTCTGAGCCCAGGATGCAGCAACAACGTCGCTGCAAAACAATGTTGGTGGGAACTTGTTTTGGTGAAACATTTGCACTGAAATGGCTAATTACAAAGAAAATGCCACAAAAACAGTGAGAGATGTGCATTGCATGTGTGATTGCATGCAATGCAAATTTTCTTCAGAACTTGTCATTTTCAGCGTGTAGGTTGTTGTTTGTTTCCCGGCGCAAAGGGGATTTTGAAAAAGGTGAAAGGCAGATGGCAGAGGGGAGGAGGGTGCAATTGGCAGTAAAGTTGACAGGCGATGGCAGACTTAGACCCACAGTCTATATCAGATGAGTCAGACTAATGTGCCACCACCTCATAATAAACTAGCATCCACATGCATTGTAAAAGAGGAACTGTTGCACAGTGCAGCAATGTGACTCCTGTATGTGTTTTAATAGGTTTTAGAAAATGCAATAAAACCCAAACATCTGTAGCATAAAGAGATAAATTATATCAGTCACAACACCCACAAAAACGACTTACGGTATACTCAATTGAGTATAAGTAGTTTTTGAATAAATCTACTGTTAATTCGAGTGTAGCCAACATTTATATCGTTTTATAGTTACTAGAGGATTTTTTTATATATTGTTTTGTATTTAGAAATGCCATTTTCTTCTGATGATAGAGGGTTTTAGTTCAAATATTTAGTTTTTTCCAAAGTTATATGCACTTATTTGTAATTTTAATAGTAACCAACATTACAAAATAATGATGATAATGATAGAGCAAGTTTTCAAATGCAGACATCTTTTTATTCTAATAAAAGTAACCTGTAATCACTACAACACCTTTTACCACATTCTATTTTTAGTCTCACTGAGCTTTTCTTTCACTTTTTACACTTCATTTAAATAAATAGCGATTTTTCTTTCTATTTTTCCTGGAAGAATTTCAGACCTGTGAAAACATCTTGGAACCAAACTGAAATCTTCATACAAAGAACTGCTGCAGTTTCTGAAAATGCATCTCGTATTTCTTAGGACAATGTCACAATTTATAGCTACTCTTCTTATAATGTCTCAATATTTCAAAGAAAATGGAGATGTGTGTGAAACCTCCCCCTCACTCTATTAGTTATTTATACACTATGGCCTATGCAGATAGACAAACAGACAGAGTTTAAGGGGTTGGCTGTCTGTCTGTAGAAGCCTGCACAGGATGGAAAATATATGGGGCTTGTGGTTAAAGTGACAGACATCAAAAAAATGAAAAAAAAAAAAAAAAAAATACACAATTCTCTCCAAAGCATTATAGAGTTTTTATTCCACCAACCTATTTCACCTCAGAGTGACACATGGTGACAGAAAAAGGAAGGCTGGCAGAGAAACTAAACTTTGCAGTACAAGTTGTTACACCCATTACCATTTCCTGACATGACTCTAAGGTCGTATGACTTTTTTTTAGCAAAACTTTTTGAGAGTAGCAATCATTCATTCTCCACTACTGTGCGTAATTATTTGAGATGTAACGTAACGTAAAAAACATTTTAAAAGGACTAGAATCCAAGTAATTCCTCTTTCACCAGGAAGAAAAGAGATACCAATGCCTTGTGTTTTTTGGGTTTGATGTAAATAAAGTTACACATTAAACATCCAACACCCCACAAATCATCTCAAGGTATTGTGCGATGCCAAAAAAAAAAAAAGAAGGCTTTAACATTTATGTCATTTTTCAAACCTCTAAGTTGTGAGGATTTGCTACTTTACTTTTGTGGTAGTAAACATCTTTGGGTTTTTAGCAGGTGGTTGGATAAAAAAAAAAAAGAGTCACCTGAATTGCTTATATTGTCTTCCCCACTTTGTCTTAGTTTCATCTTTACTCATGATATTTCGGTCCTACCTTGCAGCCCTCACAGGCATGGACGCCATAGTGAAACCCCGAGGCTTTGTCTCCACATACGCGGCACTCGATGTTTAGCGATGCCGTCGACGTGTCGTCCTGAAGCTTGGAGAACACAGGGCTGTCAGAGTACTGAGGTGGTGACTCTGGCTCCAGCTTGATTGAATCTGGTGTAAGAAGGGTAAGTAATCAGAACAGTGAGTCATGCAAGCACAAAAAACTTTCTAACCTCAGATTTAATGCACTTTTGGTTGAAGCTGTTTTTTTTTTCCAAATGTGTGTCCTGGAATCTCTAAGTGACTACAACCACTATTCAACAAAAGTAGTCAAGTACTAATCAATATGTCAATATGTCATATGCATTTTCACATTTCTGGTGCAAGTAGATTCTGAAAAGAAGTTGTAGAGTACTGTACGCCTCCCGCCAGAAATTATCCAGCAAAAGAGAAAATAGACTGAGCTCTGGTTAACCCATGAAACAGACTTACTGTGTGTGCTCAGCTCCATCCTGTAGCTGTGCATGTTTGTGTAGTCCATGTTGGTCAGTGGTTCTACGCTCTGCGGTGGACTGGGGTCATAGGCCACACCAACGGACGAGATGGAGGACACAAGCGAGGGAGACAGGGAGGAAGGGATGGAGGCGGAGGAGATGGAGGTGTAGTCTAACGTGGACAAATGCTTCATGTCCAGGGAGTGGGAGCTGTCATCCAGCTCCGAGAGGTCCACGGCGCTCAGACTGAAACCCACAGGCCAGGCAAGGAGCTGCTGGGTGTCCACCATGTCTACTGTGGGGAGAGATGAAGAGTGACGAGTCAGCGGATGCAATGTCCTTTGTTGACTGTATGTGGCCTTGTTAAAAGAAAACAACACTAGAAGAAGCAGAGAGAGGAGGGGAGGAAGAGGAAAAGTTGGAGGGACAGAGGGAGAAAGGGAGGAGGGGATAGAAAAAAAGAGGAGAAAAACAGGAAGTGAGAAAGAAAGATACCAAGTAAAATGTGACCAGATGCAGCATTATGGTGTTAATGATGAAATATATCAGCTCAAACAGTGTAATACACAAGCAACAGATACACACACCCTCCCATGCAAACAGCACGATGAGTGCTCGTGGTCCTGCGGCTCATTCCTGCAGTCTGTCTGTTATCTAGCACGCAGGGAGGCAGATCGTGTCACGGGGAGTACAAGACGAACTCTGGTGCAGAATGCCTCTTCTGCTCAAAACACCGTCTCCCTCTGTTGCTGTTTGGGTGGCTCGCTGTGTGATTGCCCAACCAAAGGACACAGAAAGGAGGACAGTTTGCGCCTCTGTCTGTCTGAGGCCAAGGATGTAGGATTCTGACTTTTGGAGTTGAACATGGAGCTGTGTTACACACTGTCCCTTTTTTTTTTCTTTTTTTCAAATAAACCATTTCTCTACGTTTTTCTAATTGACCACAAATCCTATACAAAGACCAACACACAATAAAGGTCACATATAGAGCAAGACATAACAATTATAGCAGTGTCCTACTTAAATTCTGGTGTTTGTTTGTCAGCAGGACCACATAAGAAGTACAGACCTGATTCAAACTGAACTTGTTGGAGGTGTGGGGTACACATTTGGTTTCAGATCTGGATCAACTGAGTCTGAGTTTTTGTTTTTTTATTTATAAAGTGCGGTGTTTGTTGATTGACATTGACATTGGTGTAGGTCTGCGCTCTCTGCGTGCTCCCTCGGACTATTTTTAGTTGTGCATTTGATGCACTTGCAAGTATTTGCAGTGGGATGATGTATATGAGATTGACTAAAAATAAACTACAGTGGCCATGTATGCTTTAATGAGGCAACACGTGAGCCAGGTTTTTGTTTTTGGCTCTCAGTCTTTTTAACAGTTTTTGAACACCTGTGGAAATCTCTGGCAGCACAGATACTTGTTTGTGTAAATTCATTGTTGGTTTTAGTCTTCTCATGGCATCTGTTGACACTGAGAAAAATACAGTACATCATCTTTGTTTACCGTTAATAAAATACCTGAATCATGTACTGTATGGTAACATGAGCTTAATCAACACACAGCTCCCTCTAGATATTCAGCTCTGTGATGATAAAAATTAATGAAGTCAGGCATTTCAATATCTAACTGAGATGGTCAGACATTGGAGGAGGAAAGTCAGCCGAGATGGTCAAAGTCCAGTCATCAGACGTTACGACAGTCTAAATGAAAGCCAACAACATACAAGGCCATACAGTATAAAGAGGGAAAAATGTGTTTGGTTATGCAGAAATGAGTAAAATCTGTTTATTGTTTAACGTTGTCCATGTCTTAACATAAATTTTTTTTGCAAAAACTGACAAACATATCAAATAAAAATGTGTCAGAAATATAAACTACAGTATCAGTTTCAGAACTGTTAAAATAATTTATTTAAACAACTGAGAAGTTTTTCAGCAATGAGTGTATTTGTAGGGGGAAATTATTCATATCTAGTGTTTACATCAGCAGGATAGTGTATGTGGGGTTAAACTCAGTGAAGAGTTGGGTTCAGTAATGTGTTTATAATAGTTTTTGGCTTGACAGTGTCTTCAGTGGAGACACAAGCTATATCAGGCATGGATACAGAGACAACATTTGTTAGTATCCTTAGATATTACTAAAACTTTTCACGCAACATTTGATGGAAGAAAACTCCTTGTAGGAAGGAAATAGCTGATCCGTGTCTTTATATATATATATCAGTGCTGGAAACGACTTAGTTTTCCCACGCTTTTTTCTTTTTTTTTAAGAGGGAGGAAGCCATGCTTGATTTCTGACCCTGATTTAAACTAAAGAATCTCTGAAAAGGAAAAGACAAACTAGCTGCAGTTTATAAATAATCAATAGACTAAAAGGTCTGTGTACTGAACTACATGGCCTGCCAAACAACCTTTTGTAACTGCCACCGAATCTCAAAATAAACCCCCTCTAATCAACCTTGGGCGCTCAATTTGAGGGGAAAGAAAAAAAAAAACCTAACAAAGAATGAGATGAATTATGCAACAGGACAGAACTAAAATAGCAATACTCCGATGGCACAGTAGCACCAGGTATAAAAATTGCTTGAAATGGCTCCAAAGTATCTGGCAAAACATCCCCGCGGAGCAAACATCCTCCTTTCTCAACTACACATTGTTTCCTTTTTAACTTGTTTGGAATGTGGCAACGCAAAATCAGCGGGGGATCCACTTAAAATTCACAGTGACTGTGACATTGTTTCAGAGTAGGGGAGCGAAAGTGTGCGTGTGTGTGTGTGTGTTTTCCCGCAAGCTGTATCACTTCCACCGCCTTGGAAGCAGCTGAGGGGGAAAATGCTGACTATTAATAACCAGAGAAACCTGGTTATTTTTCCATTTGTTGGCCCCTTGCCAGGTGATCCAAACCTAAAATAGACAAACGCATTGGAGCCGCTTGTGTCCTGGTTGGCAGCGAATCATATGGAGACAGAGATAGAGATAGAGAGAGAGAAAAAGAGAGAGAGAGAGAGAGAGAGAGAGAGAGAGAGAGAGAGAGAGAGAGAGAGAGAGAGATGAGGAGTGAGATAAAGTGAGAGAGGTGACAGAGAGCAAGTCCCAAGACCACTTCAAGAAATCAAACATCTCTCGAGGGGTATTAAGAAAAAAACCCTTATCTTAAGAAATTCATGCTCTGTGCTCAACACCGTGCGCAAAGAAAACAAGGAAGGCCGCAGCAGTCTGGCAGTTAAACCACGGTGCTTAAATCATGTTGTAATCCAAGGTGAAACAAGTTTGTAGGCAGAGTGTCCATGGAGATGCTGTAATACAAAATCTATACTGAATCCAACAAGTTTGTGAGCTGCGTGGGCAAACAACCTGTCAGACGGTATAAAAGGTGACAGATGATTAAGGTTTATGTAGCACACACTGTGTTTGTAAAGTTTGCGTGTGTGCGTGTGTGGTTGTGCGTGCCGATGAGAGCATGTGTGCGACAGTTTAGCCGGTGTCTCCTGCCTGTTCTCAGATTTCCACATGTGAGAACTTGTCCTCCAGGTACAGGAGCACAGTGTGTAGGAGTATGTTCTATCATCCATTTCTTCATGTCATGGCATAATAACAAAAGGCCAACGTCAAACTGGAGGGCAGGTTGGGCAAGCTGATGTACCTGTACAAGCCAGGCTGGTACTGTGTGTGTGTGTGTGTGTACAAGGAACATGTACAAGGAAGAACACCGGCCATCAACCCCCCCAAAAAAAGTATTGTGTACAAGTGACACAAAAGCTGGATTAAATAAAATTATTATGTTAACTTTGGGAGTGATAATGACTCTGTTCTCACAGCGCGAAAAACTGCAGTTCTGGAAAAAGAGGTGAAACCATGAGGTCAAACAAAGAGATGTGAAATCTTTCCTTTAGGGACAGAGTTGCAAAACGAATTAAATGTTTTTTAACGTTCATATTTCCCCACACCCGGTCCAAAATGAACTGAAGCAAAGGCCGGGATCCGCTTACTGCACAGAGAGTGGCTGAGGTCGTTTTTGTTCCTTTGAAAATGGAGTTTTGGTGATTACAATGAATTTGCTTTTTTTTTTTTTTTTTTGTCAGGTTGTATACAGAAAGTGCTCAAGACGGAAAACACAGTACAATACAAAAAAAAAAAAAAAAAAGACTACGTGAATGCAGAAAAAGCTGACGGTGAAGTTACCCGTGCAGTCAGACATTATCAAGTGCTGTCATCACTTCTTCTTTTACACTCCTACACATCGGGAGTCATTTAAGAGTCAGGCAAAGAAAACACACAAAGTGCGATGTAGTTCAGGACAGGACAGAAGCCTACGTAGTCTGGTGTATTTAGTAACAAAAGGCAGAACCTGTCCTGCTGCATTCAAGGCATTTACACTCTTATCTTCTCTGTTTGAATAAAAACTATGCTTGCTCTCTGAGGGTGAGAACTACATTCACTCGATCAGATGCACTGTGGGAAACGTATTTTGTACTTTTCTTTTTCTTTACAAACCACGACAATTCTAAAATGTGTACTTTTTTAGTAGGTTGTTGGCCTGTGCTAGAGAAGTGAATTGCAAACAGATAAATATAAATTTGTGCCCTTCTGACGTAAACACAACCACAACCCCCTAATTTATCACAGTCTAGCACTTGACAAATTTCTTGGTGCTGCTTTTATGACATCCTGAAGACAAAATGACTTGTTGCAGAGTATTTCCTCTTCTAGAGGAAGGCGTAGTTTTCTCTTTCTTTTCTTTCTTTCTTTTTTTTGCACTGTAAGCCACTTGTATTATCACAGTTGTCCCATATATATGAATGTATGCAAGTGTGATATACAGAGAGAGAGAGAGAGAGAGAGAGAGAGAGAGAGAGAGAGAGAGAGAGAGAGAAAGAGAGTAAGTGCTCAGAGCTCTGTGACTTCCTGACCTCTTCATGTAAAACAGCATGTGGTTCAGTGTCATGACTAAAACAAAGATATGCCCGCCTGCACGTCTGCCTCACAGTCCCCCACAATTTCTCTGAAAAGACGAAGCGTGCTGGATTCTTGCCTGCTTAGTCCTGCATGAGGAAGCTGTGGGACGCTGGGTCACTTGTTGCAATAATGCTGTGGTTTATTGGACTGCATTAAACGTGATCGTGGGCAGGTGCTCAGTTCAAGAGCAGAGGGGTGGAAAAAGCCTCATGCAAAGTAACTGCAAAAAAAACCTAAAAAAAAACTACCATCCTCCTTCACTCTTCAGGAAACTGGCACTCAGTTTTACCTTTGGTGGTGTAAAGCCACCACGGGCAGAATTACCTGTATGGGCCTTCCCCCGTCTGCGCCTAGATGATCAAACAGGAGAGTGGTGGAAAACTAAGTGCACCCGAGGTGTCAGCCAGAGGTCTGGAGTGCCCTCTCAACAGAAACGAGAGTCTCTTGGTGTCTGAAAACCCACTTGCTCGGTTGGTACTGAATTTACTCATGAAACTTCAAAGCCCGACACAGTGGGAGGCTACAAACCACAATCTCTGTCTGTTTGGCACAATTCTGAGTAAAACAGCACCCAGACTAGCTCTCTCTGATTTGTATTAGATTGTTATCTGGTTTTTGTATTGCAACTTCCAAAGCTAAGAAAGTAGTGCAGGACCGGGTCAACCTGAGGTCACTCTGAGCTGGAGAAAACATGCTGTTTATGTGTTTTGCCTCATCTCTGAATTTTATACGTACACAAAGATGTGAGTTCACATGCAATTGATGCTTTTTAATCCTAAATATTTAATGTATAGTCTAATTCAGACCTTGTGTGTGTGCATTCACTTGTTAACAAAGGGGAACTGTGTGAATATGGAGAATATGGAACTGCCTAACAGGACCCCGATTTTTTTTTCTCACTTGGCGAAACAGAGAAAATGTTTGACCTGCAGGTTTCTGAGTTCACTGGTGCCACAAACTACGACAACGTCGGTCTTACACACAAACCCAAGCAAGCTCATGAAGAGATAAAGTGTCTGAGAGAAGGCACACTGCATATCAAACAAAACTGGTTGACCTGCAGTATCTCGCTGATAAGCACTGATGTCTGCTCCTAATCGACTAAAAGTGGAAGCCAGCTCACCAGACTGAATGTACACATGTATTCACTGCAGCAACCTGCCCGCATACGATAGTAAACTGGTCTTTGCTTCACTGTGCCCACAGCTGACACACGCGACAAACTGGCTGACGGTGACACACACACACACACACATCCACACACATACACACAGACACACTCATAAATGGCAGAGGAAAGTCCACTCCACTCACCCTGTTCCTCCTGTTTCAGCCTCTAACACCGAGTGCTCGGTGTCAGCTCACTGACAGTGGCAGTGAGGAGACTGGTGTGGTGGTGGTATAGTGGTGGTGGTGAGTGTGTGTCTGTGTGTGTGTGTGTGTGTTTGCGTGCGTGCATGTGTGTGTGGTCATGCTTTTCCTCAGGAAGTGATGACCCATAGAAAGGGAACTACACACACATTTTCTCTTTCTAACAGAGTCTGGGCTCAGCAGAAGTTCAGACAGCTAACTATCATGTGGTCCGTATGTGTGTGTGTGTGTGTGTGTGTGGGTGGGGGGCTGGTTGTGGGGGAGGCGGCAGAGTGTCTCCTTCATTCCTCATTTTTTTCATGTGTAAATGTTTCTGCATACTTACAGTAAAAACTTCTCTTTATGTGTTTTTTTTCTTGAATGTGTGTACATGTGCATGAGCTAGTGTGTGTGCGTGTGCATGAGTGTGTGTGTGTTAGGTGGTAGACATCAGATGCAGATGATTTCCTGTTGCTTCACTCTGACAGGCAACCTCATCATGCTTCTCTGGTTGCACTTCTCTCCCTCCACTCAGTCACTCAGTGTGTGACGCAGTGACGCACTCACTTCTGCCTCCTTATGCAATTCCAACACAATACAAGTCTGTCCGTTTTTTCCGATGTCGGTTCAAACTACGAGGTTACAATTTCTGAGAAATCGCCGAATCACTGAAACTGTCTGGTTTATGTTTAAGCTACAGTCTGCAGTTTTTATTTTATGCTGGATGCATTTTCAAGAGATAACTGAGCATATGGCCATCGGTCGGGGGACAGCGGTTGACAAATTAATCTTTTGGTTTACTGACGCGTTTACATTGATGTTGATCCATATGTTATCCTTTCAAAATGAAAACAAATACATGAATAAAGCCAGCATAGGTCAGTATCCTGCAGAGCAGCTATAAATGAGTTCTAATGTTAAACACGCAGTAAAGCACTCGTACGCATTCCCAAGACAACCAACAGAGAAGTGGTTTCTTCTTACAGAGTGTGACGATGGGAAATTTCTGCCGTATTTATATATACAGACTATACAGGGATGCAAAATAATTGACAAAGCACAATTTATGTGACCAGAAGTGTTCCTAAAATGAAGGAAATGAGACAGGAGAGTCAGGCAGGCTGAGCACGTCAGAGAATGAGCCTCGGCTTGTTCTGCTACTATCAATCATTCACTCGTAACTGGGCTGTTCTGGTGGAAAGGGTCAAGGTTGGACAGGTGGGGTCAAGAGATCTCACGTTAGCTTGACAGTGGATTTCACTCCTCCGCTCCCGTGCTGCAAGTGTGACAGTGTGCATGAGGAAAACAACCGACCCTTGCAACACTGCAGAGCCAATCAGAGAGAATGTCAGAATGGGTCAAAACAATAAATGTTTAGCTGAATGAAACTGAATTTCATCAGCAGTGAAAACTTTTAGGGAATAACACTGGCGCCATACAAAGGTTCATACAAGGTGTCTGTCTGCCCACACCGTGACAGATCTACCATTGCGTTTAACAGTCTGAGGAAGCCGCAGTGCTGCAGGTGGGAGGCATAAACCTCAGGTGCAAGAATGAATCTGAAAAAAAAAACCTCAGTTGTGGGGAAAAACTGTGAAAAATGACTCATCAGATCAATTGTTTTTCCATCCACCTAGAAGCTAGCATTTGTGTCTCTGTTCGTTATGTTGTGCATTTTTCGTGTTATGTTGTATGTGCAGAAACTCATCATACACCAAAGAGGCTGCAACTTAACTGTAAAACGACTCAGACACAACATCCTGTCAGTTTTTAGTGCCAGGAACTGTTTTTTTGTAACTTTAAGTGAACAAAATTGCATTTTTCACACCTGGCTGTAAACACATAGCCTCACCTCTGATGTGTGAAACCTGAGCTTCACCTACCAGTGTGCATTCACACTAAAAGACACATGAAAAGCAGCAGGCACTGTGGTTGTTGGCTGTGTGTTGTTAACCATCCCAGCAGTTGTTGCCATGATGCTGCATTGTTTGTTTGTTTGTTTTTTACCTCATGTAGGAGTTTAAGGGAGTAGTTCAATATTTCAGGAAATATGCTGAGAGTTAGATGAGTATGTCAATACCACCATCATGTCTGTGCATGGCTTTAGAGATTAGCATGAAAAAAATGGGTGGAAACAGTTTAGTTCAAATATATCCTCCTCTGAAGCTCAACAACCAACATCCACATCTCATTTGTTTATTTCAAATACAAATAGAAATGTAAAAAATCATCATTACAGCATTACCTGAAATGTTGAACTATTCCTAGTGAGTGGTGAATTTGTTAATGACATAATCTGAGCAACTCTGCCACTCACAGCACAGTGATGTCAATTCCCCAAATGAGACTGTGAATGAAGATGACTGCCTCCACAGATAAAGGGTTTGAATGATACCACACCGCACAGTCAACAGCAGCTGACCCAGAGTGGAGCAGCCTCATCACGTCTGCATTGCTCTGCACTTCTGATGACTGATCAGTCAAGTCATATTTATGTCATTTACATCTGTTCAACAACTGTAATGCGGCAAAACAGCAAATATATTAACATGCTTACCTGGCAACATGAGTTTACAAACTTAACGAGCTAATCTAACTCTTCAATCAGTCTGTCCAGCTTTTGGTCATTGTTTGAATATTTAATTATCCATTGTGATTGTAAGAGGAATGGGCTTGCCAGAATCACATACGCACACTCAAACACACATACACTACACACACACACACACAAACAAACACACTGATGCTCAGGATGTGTACTACATTGCTGTCAGAGTCATAATGTGACTGGGACGTGAGGCGGGCCTTGTATCACAGGACGACAGGGTGACTGAAGTGGCCGCTGAACAACACTCTGGGGGATTGTAAAGAAAGGTATCGGCTCCTTTCATGAAAACAAAGGCACACAAATTATACCATATTCACATGCAAGGACATGGAAGCTCATTGCAACGTAAAGTCTGACCTGAAATATGGGCAAGGCTATACACACACACACACACACACACACACACACACGATGGTCAAAGAAAAAGAAGAAACTGAAAGAGAGTGGTAACTGCTGTAGCATACACCTCCATGTGTGTGTATGGTCCATATGCTGCTATCTGGGAATCTGCAGTTTTCACAATCTAATAATCTAAGTCTAAGGACATGAACTTTTGCCTAATTCCTTTAAATAGTTATGAGTTTATGGTTGATGAGTCCCTTGAGCTTCAAGAGCTTCCTTGCTGGATAAGGGGAAGGAGTGGTACATGCTATCAAGGCCTTACACACACACACACACACACACACACACACACACACACACACACACACACACACACACACACACACACACACACACACACACACACACACACAAACACACACACACACACACACACACACACACACACACACACACACACACACACACACACACACACACACACACACACACACACACACACACAGAGGCACATGCAGACACTCCACACATGGTGACATGTAGGTGCCTGGGTGTCACACATGTATAAGGACACATGTGTGCACAGGATAAACAAAGGGCAGTTCAGGGCACTCCTGTTTATGACGAGAGAACAAAGTCAAAATCGATCTATCTTTGTCTCACACACCCTGTCATACACAAACACACACATAGCTGAGCGTGAAACAGGGCACAGGAGTTGGAAAGAGTGAGGAGGACGGATGAGGATGAGAAAGGCAGACTCAAGAGATGACAGGTTTTATGACTGTCATTTATGATGACATCACGCTAGTTCATGATCACCGTGAGCTAGTGTCATCCGGGCTGTGGAGCCTGTGTGGGAAATCACAGCGGAGAGGATTTATAGCTTCAGTTGACAGGGACAGGGAGGGAGAGGAGGGCTCCGCACTAGGAAGAGGGAGAGGTACAATGTGGGGAAGGGTCATGCCCTGTTTCTCAAAGTGGAGAGGAAAAGACGGGAGTGTGCTGCCTTCGGCTGCGGTTCGGCTGGACAATAACAAAAACAAGACATGACGTGAATCTCATTCACAGAACACACTGTAAATATGCGTGCCGGGAAAGGTGTGCGCGCAAGAAACGGATCTAGATTTGTCGAAGATAAAGGAAGTTTCGGGGAAATGAACAAAATGAGTGTCAGAGTTGGCTCAACAACTGACCCTTCACTGACCCCCCTCACCTGAGAGATCGTTGTCCAGTTATAGCTTAGGCGCTTTTCCACTACACAGTCACGGCTTGGTACAGTAAAGGTGCTTTTCCACTACAGCTGAGTTCTCTAGTTCCTCCTCAGCGGGGGCAGAGTTGTCGCAGGGGCTATCGCAGGGCCGCATTTTTCGTCTCTCTCTTTTTTCGATCCTCTCGTCAGCTCCAAACTCACTCATCTGCACCTCGATTTTTCCACACAGTAGTCATTTAACTCAGGTGAAGGAATAACAACAGATCAGTGGTGGCTGTTGCCACTGTGGTTTTAAAAATTGACGATGCTCGCGACGACGCTCTGCCCAGTAGGCTACCTGGCACCAGGTACAAGGGGCTAGTGGAAAAGCAAGTAAAGCGTGCCGTGCCGTGCCGTACCGCGCTAGTGCACATACAGCAGACCTACTGTACAGTAGGTAACTACCTTATGGTACACCTGTAACATACTTGGTAGGATGCTTCCAAGGTCATGAATAAGCTCATCACTGGTTTGTTGCCCCTGTTCATGATCACGCATCCACTGTGCTGTACCACAGCCTCAATTGATCCTGGATGCTGTCAGAGTTTAAGTAAATGTTAGTTTTGCTCTTCATTAAAATTGAGGAAGTTTACACCCAAAATAACCCCATACTGTAGGTGAGATGGCATGAGGTTTACCAAGCACACTTGGTAGACCTCATCTTAAAAGCCTCCTTTATTCTAACCGTAAGTGACAAAGTGTGAAAATGCAGACTATGAATGGCATAAACCTAACCACTGTCTTACTTCAAGTAAGTAAGTTTTAGTTCAGGTAGCTTACCAAATACCATACAATACCATCAAAATCTGACATTTTTCGTTTGCCTACAAGTAACAATAGAATTTTTCAAGTATATTTTTGGGGCTTTTTGCTTTAAACTGATAGTTGAGAGAGACAAGAAATGGGGAGGCTGAGGGAGAATGACATGCAGCAAAGGGCCACCCGATGCGGGATTCTGACCGAAGCCGGCTGCAGCGAGGACTATAGCCTCTGCATATGGGGTGCCTGCTCAACCCACTGAGCTAAACGGCGCCCCAACAATAGGTTTATTTGAGGTCTGACATTAACATGAGCCGTCAGTGATCCGATCACAAGTGGACAGTTCTAAGAACACAGTTCACACATGGTTCACACGTTGCATTAGCCAGTGACAACTTGTGGTCTGATCTTATTTCCCTGCTCTATTGCTGTTTCTTACCAGTCAGGCAGGTCAGTTGCCCATGCGTTTGAGGGAAAATAACATGGAAAGAGAGTGAGAGAGAGAGTGCAGGACAGGGAGGGGTTGAGTGATCAATGTGCTGCACCCAGACCTATGCTGAAATTACTTCAATTTCATTTTAGTAATTTTAAATGATAAAAAAAATGTTTGGTTCATTGTGAAACTGTGGCAGGACTGTGGCAGAGGTCAGCAGTTGAGTAGGGTGACCCAGTCCTTACACGCGCTCACACTGCTAAAAGAATATGGCCACATGTGGCCCAGTCCGCCTCTGGATATGATCTGAGTGATCAGATCTCAAAAGCTCAGCTGCACTATTATAAATACATCCTGCCAAATATTTTCTCTGACTGCGTTTTCAGGTCCTTTTTATGCACTTTAATAATTTATCGGTTTTAATACAGTTTTTTAATTAATGTTATATGTTTTATATGTTATGTGTTTTATGTGGGAGTGATGTTTTTTGTTTACATGTTGTCGCAATGACAATAAAGCTTCCTTGATTCTTGAATCTTTGAAGAACAATGCTGTTTCATTGACTGGAATGGAATATTATATCATGATTTTTTTTTTTTCATAAAGTGAAGAGAAAAACACTTGGTTTCTCTCTTTTTTTTAACCAACCAACACAGAGGTGCAGTAATGTTTCCATCACTACCTAGCCAGCCCAAGCCTGAAAACTATATGCTGTCAACAGTTACCACAACACTGGAGGTTTTAGGGGGTAAATCTGCCCACTGTCATCTTAAACTGCATGTGGATCATGCTAGCATTGGAACCAATGGCAATCATATCAATAATAACAATGATAATAAGGGGCCGCAGCTTCATAAACAGTTTATTTACAGTTACCTATTCAGCAAAGGGCTTTTATCCAAAGTGACGTATTTATTCATCAAATAATTAATGACGAGGACAAACACAAATGGAACTACAAGAAGTTAAAAATAACATTTCTCGACAGGGAATGTTTTTGTTCCTGTTCTATTGCTGTGGCATCATTTGGCATTTAACCATTGATGGCTAATTTTAAATTGAGGGGGTGGATTACATTCATCATATGTCATGCCCAGCAGAACCTGAAGTGGTGATGTCTCAAACAGGGCCACATCAAGTACTTGTGCACACCAAGTCTGACTCAGTCCTAAGTTCCCTCTGGAGACGAAGGTTTTGACCTGAGGAGCTGCTGTTTGCTCCCACATCATTCGAAAAGGGAAATTAGGACAGAGGTTGCTGGATATCCTTGCTGTCTGTTGACTAATATCTATGTTAAAGTGCATTGGCAAGAAAATTCTTCTTATTAGTGTATTTGTGAAATTGTGTGGGTGGGTGCAGCCATAAAGCAGAATACTGGCTGAACTGATGGGGGCCTTAACGCGATTTCTTCACGTTTCTGTACAGAATGCGATTTGTGGAGCTGACAAAATGAGATACCAAGTTTATTGGGAGACAATTGTTTTGTTATATTGCTAATCATGTCTCATTTTTCAATCGAAAATGTCAAACATGTACAGGTTCTTTGCCCTCAAGAAATTGCACAAATTATAATTCATTTCTACAACAAGCAATTTACTGATCATCACGGAAGAACCTGATCATTTTACATTGTAAATTTAACGTAAGTTATTTGTAAGGGGAGGTGGAAATGGGTTTTGAGTAATAACAAGATTTTAGGGAAAAAGATATTTAAATTTTATTGCTGAAACTTCTGAAACTGAAAAAACTGAAAGTTTTTTTTTATGTTGCATTGAAACTTCTCCAATGGACGGTGTTGTTGTGACTGAAGCAACATCTTTGGTGCTCACAAAATTTCTGGATTTCTATTAAAGCAGAAGTAAGCAGAATGTTTGCGTTAATATAAGTCTTAAATAGTTATATCTTCCAACGGCAATCACTTATATAGAGTGTTTGGTCTGAAACACGGGTCTGTCAGTAACTCTGCTCTGCTGTAAGCCGAGGAGAAAACTTTCCTTGTATCCTACAACCTTTATCCAATGAGGCGAGAGAACAGCATAAAGGGGCGGTCCTCTCTGTGTGTGCAGCCAAGGGATGCGCGTGAATGTGGTGACGTAGGGACGAGGGCGGGGACTGCTAACTCCATCGGCTGACAGGAAGTTAGCCAAAACGACCGGATCGCTTACTTCTGCTTTAAATACTTAATGACAACCAGATTTATGACATAAACATGTTTACATCATATGAATTAAATCTTATTCTCCACACTGGTGAAGCATCTGGCTTGGTTTTTTACAGCAGCGGCCCTGGGTTTGAATCCAACCTGTGGCCCTTTGCTGCCTGTCATCCCTCCTCTTTCTCTCCCTGACTTTCCTGTCTCTCTTCACTATCCTATCACAATAAAGAAGAAATACATAAATTGGAAATGTTATCTTTTTAATGGTGAAAGAGAGAAAATAATTAGAGTTATGGTTACAACAGCTTCAGTAAAATGATACATGGAGTCTGTTCACTAAACACATGCAGCATTTTTTGCGTGGGATTTTTACCTTTAAACAGAGGGTTGGTGGAGAGGGATAGGTTAGGAAGGAAAGAGAGAGAAGGGATGACATGCAGCAAATGGCTCAGGCCAGGTTTAAACCTTTATGCTCACACAACTTTTGAATCAAACTCATTCAGAAAACTATAGGAAAGAATTTGAATCGGATCACTTTGTTTAACTCTGACTGACTTTCCCACTGTGCAGTCAGTCACTGAATATGAAATCTAATTCTGTATGAAAAAAAAAATCATGCTGAAAACTTGCTGATCAAAATCCTGATCCTGATCAGTGTTGTACATTAAAAGAGAGGATGTGGTGGTTTAGCAGAGAACCATGGAGACATAAAAGATTAACTAGTACAGCTGAATTTGTCACCAACAAACACCCTGTGGTGGTGCCATCTTTCTTTGCAGGAATCTAGCTAAATGTCAAAAATGCTGCAAGACAACAAATAGTGTAACGATCATCCTTGAAGTTAATAATTACACATAATTTAAAAATCAATGAGATAACCTTATGGCTAAACTATATGAACGTCATCTGATAAAACCAAATCAAAGGTGGGCCTTTTGAAAAACAGATGAACGACGACGACATGAAACGCTAAATTATAGTAAACAAACCAGGATGTCAGCGGTGTAGAGGCAGAAGTGGTTAGCTATCTGTGGGCTGAACCGGAGCATGTCGCTCTCTTTTTATCTGTATGTATTCATACAGATACTGATGCAGACTTGAATATTTTCCTTCCTTTCATGCAGTGATTATGTTTTGTTAGTGCAAACACAAGACCTACAGCGCTCCGTCTGTTGTTTTAAATCAACCCAGATCTTCAAAAACCAAGGTGAATCCTGGTGTCAAGGTTTTCTTTAAGAACGTATACTAAGTCTTTACTGTACACCAACTCCAGTAAAGCTCTGTGGTGAGGTATGTTGTCTACTGAGAGTTAACCATGACTTTCAGGCCGTGTGAGCGACAACATAAACACAGCATGCTATCTTGAGACACTCCTTTCATTTATGACAACAGAACAAAGTCCAAATCTGTCCCAGTCACACACACAAACACGCACCTCTCTTTAGGAATTATATAACTTGATACGCAATAACTCACAGACTGGTACTGTATCAACACACTTCAGTCAGACTTTGCACGGCTCAAGCAGAGATGACAAGATCATTTTACCAGCGTGGTGTGTTGTCCTGTGACTGATCTAAATTTCCTGTGATTTTAATCCATTTGTGTGTTTGGCACAACTATCTACACTGTCCAACTCTCAAACAACCCGCAAAGCACAAATATATGTACCAAGTCAGCATGCTCTATTGACAAATCACTGCCAAAATACCACAACTGTTAATCAAGTTATTGCACTAAAATGTGGAGGGGATATGATGACATTAACCCATGAGTATGCTAGATGACCTTCAGTGACTTCTTCAAAACAGATGATTTCTCAACCACAAATGCATCATAAGTTCTGCTACTTTAAAATAGCCATGTTAAAACTGATGACATTTTTTAACCTTTAATTAACTGAGCACCTATGATTTAATTCTGATGAACAGGTACAGAAATGGCAGAATTAGACTCATATTCGTATTATTAGTTCATTATTATGGGATTACCTGACAATTCTTTTCAGGAGTTATGAAAAGTAGACTTATTGATTGGTGACTTTCTGTTTCTGACATTTGTTTTCAATACTGTGGCTTGTAATGTCAGAGAACACCTTTTCTCTGGTAGAAGACAACAACTTGCCAGTAAATCTTTCTCTCCTTTAAACAAATTTTACTTTTTTTATTTAGGAAGCATGACGATGTCCACCAACTTAATAATCACTGAGTATTAGGAGACATCACATCATTGACTCTAAATAACCCACATGGATGGCCAGTTATGTTTTTGCTCAATAAATAACTGTAAGCATTTATTTTTCCTGATTAATGCATTACGTAAACTTGCAGATACTGGATTTTCTTGAAACACTGTGAACTTTATAGATTCAATTTTGTTTAATAATTCTGTGTGTTGAGCGACAACAATCAAATCTGACTAAAATACAGTATAAGCAGACATATGGATATATCTCAAGCAAAATAATATTTTTCAATAGTCTGAGATCTCCCATTAGACCTATGAAGATCAAAAACCTTAAAAGTTGAATTATTTTATAATGTTTTATATTACGCGTACATTACTTGAATATAGAGAATTTTGTGTATGCCTATAAAATCTATATGTTTTCCCTGAGTTGTCAGATTATTGACACGAAGATCTTACATATCGTGATCGTGGTAAATGCATGAACAATCACAGTCTCTGTTGGCAGTGATAGTCTGAGCCTTGTACAACAAACTGATAAGTTCTCCTTTCAAGTGTCATTATGTCATCGCAATAAAAACAACATTAAACCATTTAACAGCTCACATCAGCTCACCAAAGAGCCATAGAGCAATCTCTACAATAAAAAAAATCAGCTCTGGCCCCTGAGCTTGAGTCCACGTTATTGCTGAGTCACGACCAAGGTTTTCCGGTCAATTCATAAACACAGAACTGCCTGAGCGTTGTGCAACGGGGCATCCAGACACCAGACGAGCTAAAGACATGAAAGAGGAATTCATACAAGACGACATAGAAAGTTGTGTTCATAGAAATCTATATGTCTGAGTGACATACAGTCTCCTTGACTCACCTGAGAAGTTGTGACCACTTTGATGGTTAAAATCTCTGCCTGGTGTTTGCATGTCAAGCTCACACTCACACTGTGGTCTGCTGACACACTATGGATCAACATCTGACTGTGTGCCAGTTGTCAGTCCTGTGGCCGCACCCCCCCACCCCTCCGCCCTCACCATCACCGCCCCCCCTCATCTGTACGCCACTGGCAATCTGTCACACTGCAAGACGTGTCCACTATTACAAGATATTAGGCGATATCCGGCACACTCTCACCGCAGCGGAAAAGCAAGGGGATTTTTTTTTTTTGGAATAACTTAAACAGTGTCAGCTTTATGCGTTTGAGTCAAAATGGTTTTTATTTATTCAAAAGAAAAGACTGAGGGATCAGTTAATATCAATGTCAGATTTTGTAAAGAAGTGGATTCCTTAAAAAAGCACATTGACTCGGTTTTTATCTAAAAAATGCTTTAAGGTGGTTTCCCGTGTTTTACAATCGCCAGCACACACACACACACACACTCTCCCCCTGTGTCATGCACGTACACGGACTGACAGAGCAGCGAGCTGACTGTCGAGCAGCGGAAGGTGACTGACCTGATCAGTGCAGCCGGAGACCACTTGCTCTTTCTCGGATCTGGATCGTCTTCTACTGCAGTGAACAACTTCACGTGTCACTCCCCCTCCGGACACCGTAAGTGGCGTCTCGTCGCAAGCTGCTGCAGTGTCAAAGTGGTCAGGTCTGTTTACCGTGGTGGTTCCCGGTCATGCTGCTCTTACTACAGTATTACTGCTGGTGTTGTTGCTGCTGCTGCTGCTGCCCCTGTGGTCGGTGGGTCGGTGTCTGCCTGCGTCTCTCCTCCCTCCTCTCAACACAACCGCCCGGGATCCTGAGGACACACGCAGAGGCATCAAATTACCCTTCACTACCCTTCACTACGTCGTTGGAGCTGTATGTTACAGCCAGGTGTTTTAATTAGTAGTTAAGTTAACAGTTAGCTTGTTTGTTTCCTTGCTGAACACCAACATTGGAATTTGGAAAATAATTAACTCAAATGAATAGTATTGGGAAATGTTTTCTCTCTGGTAGAGCCTTAACTGTAAGTTAGCATGGAAAAATAAAACAGAAAAAGAACAAACAAATAAATCCACTTACCAACCCCCTACAAAGCTCACGAATTTGTGCTATGGTGCTATGCTATTTTGTGCTATGACCGTGGCTATGGCGGGACTGTTCCTAGGCAACCAGTGGAGCTACTAATTAGCCTAGCTACCACAAAATAAATAAATAAAAAGTGGTCTTAAAACAACAAATTGTATGTATTTATTATATATATTATTATTTACAAATGAATTATTAAATGTTATACGCTTAATGTAAGTTTTCTTTTTGTTGTCAGTGTGGTCATTGGAGACCATGATGATCTCGACAGAACAAAGCCAACTAGAAGTGGTGATAGACATTGAAGTGAAATTAAACTCACAAGTCCACAACTGATTATTTAGGTAGACAAACTGCCCAGGATCACAATGGTTATTGACACAGTTGCAAAAAATTAAAAAAAAAAATAGTTTCTTAAGGCTAGTGAACACTTCTAGTGGGACTTACCTATGTCTGAACGACTGTTCCCTGACTTGGTAGCTTTGTCAGCTCCAGGAATACTATCAAAGTACCGTATGCAGTAAGTTAACTGCGTGGCGCAGTGGTTAAAAGCGGCCGCCCCATGTAGAGGCCACAGTCCTCAACGCAGTCGTACCTGGTTCGAGTCCCGCGTCGGGCAGACCTTTCCTGCATGTCATTCCCCCTCTCTCTGCCTCCCCCTTTCCTGTCTATCTCACTGTGCTATCCAATCAAGGCAAAAAAGCCACACACAAAAAAAAAATACTTGAAAAAAAAAAGTATGCAGTAAGTAGCTATTGCACATAACGTTCAGACACATTCCTCTTTTTATTTCTATTTATACACATCAGTAGCTTAATCGCCATTGACCAGGTGCAATGATTAGCTACATAGCTAATGAGGGTCAGGTGCCAGTTTTGAGAAGACGTAGCCTACGCTCTATCAAGAGTGAATCACATTGTTACAATCATTTCATGAGGTAAAACATATTTTATTCCAACTCTATGGACAACAGTGTACACTCAACCAAAAGTGTTAAAACATAGGTAAATGTACTCATACAGAATGTTTCATAGGTCTACTACCACCAATATTATTATTATAGCCTATAGCCTATTACTTTACTATTACACTTGTAAAATTACCAGTTACCAAATTGTTTGCTGACTGATTGAAAGGTTGCCCTCTCAGTAAATTAGTAGACTAATGCCTTAAGGGGTTATAACATTCACATCTTGGTATCAATCATTTTTTAGACATGCACTTTTCTCCATAAACCTGACTGAATTCACCCATTGGCAGACATGTCATAGTGGAGAGACAATGTAGCAGATCCTGCAACTGAGTAAAACGATTCACCGCCCAAGGAAATCATGAGAAACTGTTTTGGCAGTCGAGGGCTGCTTGTTGGTGGTAAGTTTGAAATAAAGAGTCAGTTTTAAGTTGAAGAAAGAGATTCTTCAAACCATTAAAAAGTGCAAAAAACTAAGCACCATTAATAGTGATTTGCTTATAAGCTGCATGTGCATATAGTTTTACTGTAGATTTAAAAAAAAAAAGGAACAACTTAGTGCTAACCTCACACCATTTATAGTAGGCCTAAGATATTGAAATGTACAGGCTATATTTTTACTATGTTGGCTCAACTATGGTTCACATTGTTTTCAACCCACTTATTTTGAAATCTTCTAATCTAAAGATATCAGGTGTTGTTTTTTTTGCTATAAATATAATTACACCAGATCAGAATCAGTGTTCAATGTTGAGCGTTCAACTGGACACTTGAGATGTAGCCGAAATATTGGTAGACCACAGACAACCTTAAAAATGTTGTTAGGTTTGGTTTGAACCTTTCCAGTAGCAGTCAGGCGCATGCAACAGGCAGCTGAGCAATCTGCTGAGGAAATGTTTCCACAATCAAAATGTTCAGTCCATGAAGAAATAAATGTTCCCATTTTTTGTCACTTGACCAGACGATGACCTGTCTGCTCAAGTGATGCACCTCCTTAAAGACACTGGTCGATGGCTAGCTATGTAGGTGAAAGGATGCATTCATGTTTTTAACGGAATTTATTTTAAGAAGAACAGGCCGTGATGTTTCTCTTCCTCAGAAAACCTCTGTCATTTAATATAATGTAGATAAATGATCTGATCATGTTCTCTGGTCTGTTCCTGGCAGTGAATGAGCCACTTTGCATGTCACAAACATATTATTGTACTTGTATATTGTAGTATTGTACAGGAACAGTCTCCAGTCTTCTAGTACAAACTGAAACTTCAAGAAAATACTAAATAAGCCCAATGAAGAAGCCCCAAAAATTGGGTACACCTTGGTGTGCAGAAGAACACATTGTAAAAGCATTACACATCTGTGTGTAGCTTTTCAGCATGGATTTAACATTAGATTACAGATGTGGAGATGTGAAACCCTGCTGCACACTGTTTAGAAAGTTCCCATAGTGTTTGTGTGAGGTAGCTAAATGCAAGCGTCGCTCAGTTAAGTTACTTTCGCTGTGCAGCAGTCAGCTTGATTTCATCTGTCTTTGATCTATCATAACTCAGTACTGTGAACAAAGACAGCTGGCACACTTTGCTTATTTACAGACCCACACACACACACACACACACACACACACACACACACACACACACACACACACACACACACACACACACACACACACACACACACACACACACACACACACACACACACACACACACACACACACACACATACAAACACACTCTTGCAGTCTCTCACATGCATAACGGTCCTCCCCACGCAGAATGTCTTTGTGCTGAACTAATAGAAATTACACCCCTGAGAGTTTTGCTGTCACAAACAAAATGAAGCAATAATTCCTGACTGTTTATACATTTGAGTCCCAGTGGAGAACTGGGGCTCTGGTATCTGAAATTGTTCATCATCAAAGCGCTTTATCAGACTCTTTTACTCTGTCATGATACAATAATTATTATAAAGCGGACCAGTCACATGATGTTTCAGGCATGGGAGCAAGCTAGTCAAAGTGAAGAGGGTGGCGATGAAAATGAAACCCTCAAAATCTGCATCAGTGTTGGTGCTTAACACCAGGAAATGGGCCAAGAGGGCTCGATTTCCCCTTCATCCGCATACGCATCGGATGATACAAGAACTAAATCTGGATATTATGACGTTTAAGCGGCGTAATGATTGGCCTAGCTCGCCCTCAGCCTGTCTCCAGCAGGTTGGGATAAGCACCAAGATAAACAGGGTTTGGCTAGTATAGGCTCACTTTGGTGCCTCAGCCGCCCACGTCCTCGTCCCTATGAGCAGTGTGATGGAGATGTTCCCACAGATCTCAACTGACAACTCGCCCCATGGATGGAGAACTAAGCAGAGCGTATTTCCTCTGCCTGCTCTGTACGTATTGTGTTGAAAATGTTTACCCTAAACAAAGTATGGCCCATTGAAAGTGTGTTGAAAGATCTGTAATGGTGGAGTAGTGTTATAAAATCTTTTTTTCCTTCTTTTTTAAAATTTTGAATTAATTGAAGATACTTCCTGCTTGGCTTGATTTGCTTTGTCAGTTTTTTTGTCTACACACCTACACATGTTTTGTTTATACAAATACAGAAGTATTTCACATGTAAACACTGTGGTTTATGTCAAAGACATTCCACTGTTAGAGATACATCCCTCACTTCATATGCATTCAGTGACATTTAAGTGGTGACATCAAAAGAAAATACCACGGAAGATGGAAACTAAAAGGAAGATGGAAAAGAAAGAAATATAAAGCATGCAGACATCACAACAACTGTTGAGATGTGAGGAGTAAACTGGGTGGTTATTGATTGCAATGCATGCATGTTTGCATACACAGTAGACCTGTGTGTGCAGTAGTTAGTAAGTGTGCTGTGCTGATATGCATGAGGGTTGGAGAAGGGCAGAGTATGACAATTACAAGTTGACACATGAGCTTCACAGATGGCTGAAAAGGGAGGACACACAAATAACACTGATGATCATTATTATGGTTCTTACTGTCACTTTATTACCACGTCTATTATCTAGGTGATAATAATTATGATGATGACACTGTGTTGACGTCAGTGGTGGTTTTCAACGCCGATGTAGCTCATACAGCGTTTCCACATGCACATAGTGCCATCTGCTGGTTCAGCACAGCCGGTTCAGCCAACCCCTCCTTCATAAAAGAGCACGAGACAGATGTCTTTGTTGTTCTGTATAATTAGATTTTCATCTTGGAGCAAGGGTTCAAGGTCTGCTCCAGGCATCACCCACCGGCCCTGCTGATGTGCACCAACAAGAACACAGAACGAACAGAGCTCGTATCGACCTGACACCTAATACTACTCTGGAGAGACAGACATAAAATGGACTTTCCCCATTTAATTCAAAGTGATACGTTGCATATTTGTTGTTTTCAAAGAACAGATCTCATAACTAAATTGAGTATGTTTTGTCTCACCAGGCTGCTGTGGTGCTGCATCAGGCCTCACAGTTAGTTGAGAGTTTTTTGTCTTCAAATCCAGTCAAATTAATGTTGCACACCCAAATCTTGTTTAGATGTTATTCCAAATAGAGCCTACAGTTCTGAATATGAGAAAATAACTATGTAACATTCTGTGGAAACAAAACTCTCATTTTGTTATATTGCCAAGGTACAGCACTCCTGCTAATGGACAGACACTGCATGTCACTTCCTGTTCCTCTCACTTTTACTGTAGATGTCCACTGGGCCAGAACTAACTTCTATAGGCAGCCATTATTCCAAATCCTGAGCTGTCACATAGTTAATTATCTTCTTTCTGTGGCTTTGTTGCTTTGTTTTACTCTTAATAGTTACTGTAAGGGGTCTCTCATTTTTGTCCTAGATGTCAGACACAGCTACAGTGTATGTGTATATTACAGATTTACTAAAGAAAGTTTTGTTTTAATTGGTCAGTTTACCAAAACACAACTCGATAGACATGAGCATGAATCTCACATGGTGAATCAGTGAAATGATGGAACCACATCTTTATTCATATTTTATCTGTACAGAAGAAAAAAAAACATTAGTCACCAGATCATGCAAAGCAAATAAAAACACAATACAAAACAAAGAATATACTGTACCATAAATATAGCGCCTCAAAAAAATAAATAAATCAGTCAATATATTACAAAAAATAAACTCCTGAGATGACACGTACATACATACAAATACAATATGTTTTAATTTACTTGCAACATAGCACTCATGATGGATAAGCAGACAGGTTGATATGGAGTTCTTAGGTGCTGAGATTTTTTTTTTTTTCCATTTGTACACACATGGACTTGAAATGCAGCAGCTCAACTGAAAATAACCAGTCAAGGTTGAATGTGGGTTAATTCCAGGTTGCTTTAAATCGAGTCCTATATAACAAATAGGATTAGTCCCAAAAACCGTCACTTTAATATGGCATGTTGACCTGAAACCCAGCGTCTGACTGCAGTAAAGAGCAACCTGGAAAGTTACCACTGAAAGGAATCTTAAAGGGAATGTAGGAATAAGGTATTGAACAGATACACACGTCCTGTATGTATAATCATATTCATATGTATAATAGGATGACAGCGCTCAACAGTCACGTTGAGGTGTTATTGCACTACTGTCTCAATGTCTTTTTATGAGAATAATCAACAAATTACAATACTGTTGATAGATCTACACAGAGGTGAAACAGGAAATCACCAGTCACATTGACAGACATGTGTTACTGTTTGAAATGCATTCATTTACTCTTGTAGGATTGATTTACTCAGTCTGAGCTGAGGTAAATGAATGGATTTCGAGCTGTAATCGACCCAGGTCTGCACAACTAACGAACGTAGCTGTGAATTGAAAACATGTTCACAATAAGGCTACAACATCTAGAGAGAAAGAGAGAGAGAGATAGAGAGATAAGAGAGAGAGATAGGCAGCGGAGGGCAAAACTCAACACTGATAGGTCGTCCTTCTGCTCCACTAAAGTCACACCGAACCACCTGGAGGAGCCATGCATATCAACTCAACACGGATGAACACACACATATTTCCAACTCCCTCACACGACAATGAACTCGTAGCTCGTAGACACAAAAAAGGGGGCAGCGATGAAGACCACCTGCATTTAAACAGGAACAAATCTTTAAAGATGTAGTTTTTTTTTCTTCTTTTACTCACATACTTTCACTTACTGACAAAAAAACACTCACAGTGAGGGGAAACCACCCAATGTCAAATCTTCATCTTTTAAAATGTGTATAAATCCAACCACTGAGTGAAAGAGTTATGTCACTGACAAAAGCTAATTGAAAAGTGTGACCGGATTTTTAAATATATTTTTTTTAAATATTAGCTTCTCTCCCTTTATAGTTATATATAGTTGTTTGGTTTTTATTTTCTGTATATATAGTGTATGTACATCACATCTGTTGTCTTGAATATAATACTTTTCATATACTTTCATATATTTCTGAAAGTGTGCTCTGGGAAAAATAAAGATTTTTTAAAATTCTATTCTATCTATTCTCTTCTGTATCATTGACGTAACTCCTTCAGTCCGATTAGCCCGACACAGCTTCATTCGCTGCAACGTCCTACCCAGCAGGCCTCACTGTTACTCATACAGAGGAGCTGAAAGTGGAGGAGGGACGGGAGGGAATACAGTACAGTTAACACACAAAGTTTAATCTCAGACTGGTTCACATTTAAATGTCAATCAAGTCATCACTGGCCAAAGGTAAAAGGTGGGGCCAGAATCAACAAGGGCCTGACTATTAGGGATCCTGCTGCGTCTAGTCAGAGAAAAGGCTGGCGAAGGACTTTCGGAGATTGCGAATGGTCTCTGCCTTTGCCTCTTCCTGGCCGTCGCCTCCCCCAGAGGTTGAGACGCCGCGGAAGAAAGAAGAATCGCTGAAAGCGTTGAAGGCATTGGTCAGGGACTGGGACTTACTGGGAAGTGGGAAAAAGAGAGGGAGGAGGGGATGGGATGATGGGATAAAAGAGGTGTAGAGGAATGGAAAAGAGGAGTGTATGAATATTAAGAGCATTTGTGAGGGGGTAAGTGGGGAGCAAAGACAGACTGGGAAATGCTTAAGAGGGCACATATACAATTTCCTTTTCTTTTCTTTTTTTTTTTTACAACATCCTTAATTACATTTATTGTATTCAGTATATTCTATCCTATTCTAAAGCCTGACCAGGGACAAAGACTGCAAATTAGCTGAAGCTAGACGTCTTATATGCATCGCATTTTCCATTTTTTGTGGCAATGTTGTATGTATTGTCCCTGTTAAATAAACATTAAAATAAAATAATAAAAAATAAGAACTGTAACAGATAAATAATTTCAGCCAGACAGGACTGTCACATTAAAAGACATTTTATCACATTGATACTTTAAATCCTGTGAATGAGTGTGTTATCTCTCTATAGCAGGAAATAATTGTTTTTTGTTTCCTAATCAAATTATGGCCCACTGACATGTATGTCTTTGCATTATCAACATGGCGTTGATAATATGGCTCTTACTTCAGCAGAGGATGGCTCTTTTGCTGGGATGCTGGCTGCTCTTCCCCGGGGGCCTGGGCCTCATCGGGGGCCGCAGCTGCTTCAGCTGGGGCCGACTCAGGGTTTGGAGAGGGAGAGGGAGAGGCCGGCTTGGCCTGGGGCTGAGCCTTAGCCGGAGACTGGACATTAGTCGGGGACTGGCTGGCTTTGACCGGGGACTGGACCTGTGCCGGGGCCGAGGCGGCGTCTGAGGTGGGAGCGGGCGCTGAGGCCTGGGCAGTGAGCTGGGGTTTGGGTGAGGCTTTGGGAGGAGGCGGGGTTTGGGGCTTTGGCTGGAGCTGCGGTTTTGAATTCCTGCGCATAGGTGGGATGGGCTTTGCGGGTGGTGTGGGTTTGGGGGGCAGATCTTTTGGTTTACCAGGAGCCGGGGATGGGGGGCCCTGGGACTGGGGCTTGGGCTGCTCTGTTGTAGGAGCTGAAGCTGAGGGTGCAGGTGCAGGTGAGGCTGGGGCTGGGGCTGGGGCTGGGGCTGGGGCTGGGGCTGGGGCTGGGGCTGGGGCTGGGGCTGAGGCTGGGGCTGGGGTTGGAGGGGAGGCCGGAGCTATGCTGGCTGCTGCTGCTGCTGCTGCTGCTTTGGTTGGAGGGGAGCGTGGAGCTGCTGCTGCTGCTGCTGCTGCTGCTGCTGCTGCTGCTTTAGCCGGGGATGATGGTGAAGCTTTGGCCGGAGCGGAAGCAGAATCCGGGGCTGACTTTGCGACGGATGGGGCTCTCGTCATCGGGGGAGGCCTCGGCACTGGAGGTTTTGTGACTGAGGCGGCTTTCTGAACTGGGCTTGGCTTCTGAGCCTGAGCTGGTTTCTGAGCTGGACTAGGTTTCTGGGGCGGTCCAGGTTTTGGTACTGGTTCAGATGCTCTCTTGGCTGATGACTCTGATGATGGATCCACACTCTGTGATTTCACTGGTGCACCTGAAAAATGGAGATAAGAGTTATGTTCGATTATTGTCCAAAACCTAAATAAATAACACAGAGGCAGGAACATTAAAAAAAAAAAGCAAAGGAATAAAATAAATAAATCAGCATTATCATTTTATAAATTCAACACCTGTTGTCCAAAGACCAAAGCAGAACATGATACAGACAGTGAGTTAGTGTCTACACATGCCCATTCATAAAAAACCCTAACCAACACCTCTGTCAAGAACGGACTGGGGCGAAGCAGGCTCTGAATGTTTGGACTGCAGTGACCAGCAGAAGGCAACAGATCAACAGTTAAGAGGAAGATATGGCCGCTCGCCACTCATGCCAAGTGTTAGCTGCTTTATGCAACACCGACTCATTTGACCATTAGGAGGTAGTGTGGTGATAAAAAAGAGAGCGGCAGTGAGGGGAGAGGGGAAAGAGCAGAGGGATGAGGATGAAAGGAAGTAAACAACCGAAGGAGAAATGACACAACTAAAAAGAGAGTATTGGCAAAAACAGCTCAGTGAGTCAAACGCAGGCAGCTAAGCAGCCTATCATGCAACACAAAAGACACTAGTGATTATGCATGCTGGGTAGGAAATGACGAGGCAGGGATGAGTTTCCAGTGGCTGATAATTCACTTTCCTGGATGCAGGATTATGGTTGAGTATGTAAATCATATGTTAAAATTTGTTTCATATGTTTCATCTTGGAAAGTGCATATTCATTTACTGCATGCTTTGCTGCGTACGGTATATTTAGATTTTTTTAATGACATTATAGACATGATCTCGCATGAGCATTGCAAAACTTTCATGAAAATTCATCCCAGAAGCTCTCAGACAGTCACTGCTGTCAGGCAGCTCAACGGCAGCGAGTCTTACGTTTTATCACTTTGTCATTAATCATCCCAATTGCTGCTTGGGACTCACGGCACACAGAAATCAAAGAAAATACCATTTGTACAAACATCATTTTCAAAGGGTGACACAGTAAAAATGCTTGGATCCAAACCATGTATTACACGCCCACAGTTTGCTTGGATTTATTTCACCACATCTACTTGATTATATTTATATTCATTTTTATTCAGATGACTGTTTGATCTGAGAAGGCAGTTAAGCCATGCAAGTCAACAAAAAGTCTTTTCTAAAACCAGTGTCCTGGACTGAACAATATCTCTTCACATGAATCAGGAGAGATTTGATTATTTTTGTATTAATTTAATGGTCTGGATCTAAGCTAATAAGAAATGAACATGCAGAGAAAGAAAAGGAAGCTTCTTTCTTGTCACAGTTTTCATTTAACACATGAGCGGGTTTTGTAATTGAGGAACAGAGTCTTGTTTTAGGTATTATAACACAGAACACCGAGAGCTCGTTCACAACCAAAGACAACACCGAGCAGTTGCTCACAAAACATTCAGATCTTGCAATTCAGATCTTTGTTGCTTGACAGAAGGAAGGGAACTTGTTTATCATGAACTGATCTGCACCATGACAAGGTGCAGGATTTAAAAGGGATTCAGAAGCCAGGCATTAACCACAGAAATCCAGCTGAGCTGACTAAAACTTTATTTTCACAAATGACTGAGGAGGAAATTGAAGGTTGTATATTTCTCTCCGTTTAAGAATGCATAAAAACAAGCAGAGCATCCATCTAGAAACCAGCTCGTGTTTACCGCCACCCAACAATTCTTCACAATTCTAAATTATCTGCAAAAAGCCGCATTGCAGAGCCATTTAGATTCAAACAAATTGAGCTGAAATCAGATTTGCACATCTTAACGCCAGAGGCAAATGTTAACATTAACATTTCCTGTAAAACATTGAAAGCTGGCTCACTAGAACAACCAGCACACAAACACATATCAAACTCAACACACAGTACAAACATTCATTATTTAACACAGACACACACACACACACACACATCCATGCAAAACTTAAATACCATCATCAACAATCATGCAAACACACACTAACTACAGCAAACCACTAATTAATTTACAGTGTTAAGCACCGTTTTACCAGAGCTTTTAGTCGGCACAGTTAGTTTTAACACACCAGCCCTGAGCACAAATGTCACCACACTAACACACAGGCTATGGCTGCAATTAAAATGAACACACTTGTTAAATTCAGTGCAATTGTTCAAGAGAGACAGGTTGAAGAGAGACAAAGCCGTAGCTTAGACCTGTTTCTTGTCTTGGACCCAGACTACATACAGTATGTCAACACCACACATAACAGGATACCAGTGGGAAACAATGCTGAATTTGACTGCAGCAACAATTTTGGCCACATTCTTACATACCGCTCCTTTAAATCCTGTTTAAATGATCAACAAACTGAAATGTAGAAATTACATAGGCTACTGTGATTTTAAGAAGGGGTCATGTCCCAGACTTGTCAAAGCTCTATGAAACCATGAAACTATTGTTTCTACACTTTGATTTTGTATGAATGAAGTAAAAGAGATACAGCTGGTTTACTTTAGAGATGCTGTTAGGCAGATTGTGATACCTTTTAAAACACAGAGTTAAAAAGCAAAGAGGAATAAAAAAGTAAAATAAAAGAGAATAGATAAAGTTTAGTTCTTAGCTATGCAAACATAAGCTAAGATAACCAGATGCTACAGTAGCTGCAGCTTCACACTGCTCTCAATCCTCTCATCGAACCAAGTGAGTGCTTCTCCCAAACTATTCCATTAATTTATATGTAAAATTCAACATGTATGACTGAGCCTGCCTGAGCATCATGTCCATAATACCTGTAATATGGGATAAAGGGTGTTTTTACCAACACTGTTTGTCAGAGTCAGAATCCTATAGGTCAACAGACTAAAAAACACCACACACTGGTTCCTCAGATTTTTCCAGTTAATTAACAAAAAACTTTGTCCGGCGAGTTTCTCCACTAAGGGCAGGACGTCACAGAGAAAGCGCCACATTTTTCAAATGCTGGAAACATAATCTCTTAAGATGTCTGAGAGCGAACTGTCCCACCACTGATTCAGAGGGTTTCCTAGACATGCTTTGGCTCTACAGCAGGAACACTTGTATTACAATGGAGAACAGTGTTTAGACAACCTTGGGGTTGAGGGCGCTGGCCTGACGTCCTGTTTGGATCTGCCAGTCCTTCCTTAAGGGCAGCACTCTGGGAGAGAGTGAGGGGGTGGGGGAAAGACAGAAAGAAAGGAAGAAAAACAGAGAAGAGAGTGGGAAAGAAGTGCAATAAGAATCAGCAGCAAACTGTGAAAGGCTACGACTCGATCGTTTTCCTGTATAGATTTACAGCCTCAGATCGTTCTGAGCAATACCTCCTAGAGAACCAGCGTGAATTCATCTCAGCGAGAAATGAAGCAAATGGTGTGTGAGCGTGCGTTACTGTCAATATTTATGTGAATTTGCCCAATATGAAAACACAGCATGTTTGGCCGTGCACTCAAGTGTGTCGTTCTACAGCTTCTACCTGCTGGGGCTGCACAGTCGTTGCCCTCTGGCCTTGAGGGGAGCGAGCAGGTGAACGGGAAGCGCTGGATGACCTGGTTGCCAGTACTTGGTTCATCTTAGCGGCCACCACGTCTGAGATGAGCTGGCGATCTTCCACCTGGTGATCACCAATCAGCTGCATAGATGAACCCACAACCTGGAGGATGAGGAGAACAGACGATGTGTTAGATAATGTGTGTGTCTTTTTTTATATTATTGGAAAGACGATTTTAACTGGCGTGGTGATAGCTTTATATGACTTTTCACAAGGTTTCAGTTCATATAGTTTAATTTCTCTGGATACTGTCTGTGTTGTTACAGCACGTATGGTAAAAAATATTCATATATTTAAACATGATGATAATTCCTGATGCCATCTTGTCATGCACTGTGCTGCAGGATGCTTCTTTGTCCCATCACATGAGCAGCCTAATAAAATGAAGAAATACTGTATGTATATGCCCTTAAAGGGATAGTTCAACATTTTGACTAATTGGCCCATTGCCATAATCCCTGTAGTTTTAGGAGTAGGTTCGTTACCTTTAATTGTCGGTGCAAGCTATTTTTAGAATGGCGGAGCAGAGCCGTGAGCTGCTCAGAGCTACGCTACGGAGGCTCATGGAATTTCTTGGTTTCCCTCATCAAACTCATCATACACAATCCAGCAACTCCAAAAACACTCTGTTAGACAAGTTGTGACCTGCACATTCACCACGCTATGAGATAATAACAGAACGTTACGAGACGGAGTTGTTTTATAGGTAAATTCATGCAAAACTGCTGATGTGCGTTCCCGTCGGGGCAGTTTTTCGGCAAGCAGTCTCTGCATTTGCCTCTAAAACAACTCTGTCTCGTAACATTCCTTCTGTTATTATCTCATAGCAGGGTGAATGAGCAGGTCACAACTTGTCCACGAGAGCGTTTTGGAGTTATTGGATTGTGTGTTTGATGAGGAAAACCAAGAAATTTCATTAGCCTCCATGGTGTAGCTCTGAGCAGCTCGCAGCTCTGCTCCGCCGTTCTAAAAATAGCTTGCACCGACAATTAAAGGTAATGAACCTACTCCGATTATGGCAATGGGCCAATTTGCCAAAATGTTGAACTATCCCTTTAAACACACTCTCTCTCACACACACACACAGCCTGACAGCCTGTGTCTGCAAAAACATGACAATCATCTTTCTTTCCCCCGCATCCACATCTTTTATCACTGTCGCAGCCAAACTGCTGCGGCATAAGATAAGAGATTTATATTTTAGTGCAATCAGCATCCACGTTAATACACTGCCGCTCAACATCTACACTACATCATTATGAAAAAGCGGAGCGATGATCGGTGGGGACATTTTTCTCGTCTTTTCCACTGTAGGATCTAATCTAAATATTACCAAATATTTGATTCCGACAGTCAGGCTGCGTGGGAGGTGAAACGTGGCTCGGATGCAACAGTGACTGAGTGTTGGTATTACTGTGGCTCGTGTATCATCGTCTTCTACACCCTCTGTTTGCTTCAGGCCGTCACTGGGGTTTGTAATTGTTATGTCATTTCCCAAACCTCATCTTCCTTGAGTTTCCTGCTCCTGTCGGTCACCTGATCCCCTTTGCTACCTGTCATACTTGTTTACTCTGTAAAATAACTCTCATTAACTCATTAACTCCACACTCCCAGCTCACTTACAGTAGCAGTTATCTGTTTTCTTTTCATGTTGCATTGGCACTATAGTGAACTTGTTTTCCTGTTTTAACTGCAGGCTTGTTTATTGACTTTGAAATGAATCAAACTGTCTTTAACCATAAGTGTAGTACTGCTGTCTTCATTTTGGTCCAGCTCCTCAGTGCCAGGTACCAGACGTTTGATAAACATGGACCTAGCTTCTTTTTTTTCATGGATGAGGGGGCTGAGTTGATGGACGTCGCTGAGTAGCTCTGTAATTACTGCCAAAATGCATTGAGTGAAGAGCAGTGAGAAGCGGCTTCCTCTATAACACTCCAGCTTGTGTCCTACAAACCCAGGTTTGTCAAGATGCTCCCTGAGCTGGCAGAAATATTGGCCACTCAATCCTCTGGCCAAAGTAGTCTGCTCCAGTTCCTGAGTATTTCTTCCTTCCACTTCCTGCTTGATTACTTCCTGCGGTTCTTTCTTTCCCCACTATCTGCCTGCTCACTCCTTTGTAGCTTTCTTATCTGCCCTTTGGATGTCTCTTGAATTACTCTTCCGCAAGCTGTCCTTCTGAATGTCCTCTCAACCTCAAAGTGTGAAGTCTCTGAGCCAGTGTTAATTGACTATGCCGAAAAATATTCATCAACGAACCTTTTTCATGGACGAAAACTAAATAAAAAGTCAGCTATCAATCTATCAAATCTATCATTCTATCAAAGTCACTAATGAATCACTACTTGCCAATTAGCTCAGAGCAACGGATGATGGTCTTTAGTTCCAGATGTTGTGAGTTTGAGTCTCAACTGGTGCAAAATGAACATTATAATGTCAACTGTCTTGTCTTCCTATTCTCCTGTTTGTGGCTCAGAATTGCCTAAATTTGCCACAAATAGCCCGGACCTGACCCATTGCTTTGCAGCAGCTATAATTTATAGTTCTGTTCTCAGGCAGACACTTGTTTCCCTCACTCTGCATGTTTGCTCGGTTGTTTTTCTGTTTTTGTTTTATCATAGCACATCTATTTCATTCACCTGAAAGTGAAATAAAGAGAACAAAGGGATAACCTTTGGTTGTTTTGCTTCTTTTTATGCGTACTATGAAAATACTTTGTGCTTTACTTGTACATTTGATACTTAAGTGTATTTAATATGAGATACTTTAAGACTTTTACTCGGGTGATTTTCTTATGGGTGACTTTAACTTTTACCAAAGTCATTTTCAGTTATGGTATTTGTACTTTTACTTAGTTATTTTTACTTACGTACTTTATACACCTCTACAATTGAATCAGATGACAACCCTGAACTGCCACGTCCGCCTCCAGGCCGATGAGAGGGTCGTCACAGTGGACAATATAAACTAAACTAAACTAGCCTGTGCATGAACCAGAATCCGCCTGAGCCCCAGAGACCGTTTCTGCTTCTCCACCTGTGTCTGTTACAGTTTTGTTCCACTCATCCTCCCTTGTCTGTTTCGTTCAATTTGCCTCTATTGAACTTGCTTCTTCGCAGCCCAGGAACTGCTCCTGGCTAATGTCACTGCAGCGCAGCTCTATATTACAACCTCCAGCAATAAGGATGGCCTGTCCACTCATGACCTGTTTCTCCAGATTTAACTCCACCAGCTGCGTCTCGCTGTCTGCGTTTGGGTCCTGCTTTCTGTTGCCTACAGCTACATCTGAGAAAGGTGGGTAGATGCTATTCCACTGCACAGTGACATTTTCTCAATCTTGCGGTTGTATTCTTTGCCCGTCTTTGTATTTATGTTGATGCAATCTCCTACTTGCCCACTCGCCTCGCCCACTCTTTGTGTTTTCAGAACTGATGACTGGGGGTGTTTGGACCTTTTTCATACTGAGGCGCAACCACTAAATGTCACAGCGTTCAATTTTTAGGAAACATATTATTGTGGCAAAGAGCACTTTTTGCATTAATATGCAATTGATAACCAATGTGGTCATGACTCCAAGACTAAAGACTTGGAGACATGAAATCAATATGCTAAAACTGTTGGAAAGACAGAGTGAAAGACTAAATACAGAGAGACTAAAGCTGGAAAGACTCAAATTGAGTCTTTTTCAACTTTGAATTATCAAACTCACGATGTGTATTCAGGTTGGGTTCAATCAGTTCATTCCCAGACAGACTATCCAAGGCTCTTGCAGTGCAAATTAGGCCAGACAGGCTAAATTTAAGACTCAAAGACCTTATTAGTGCTCTTATGAATCACAACTCCCACAGGCTGATGTCAACATGGTGAAGTATTTCAGACAAAAGGCGGGAGTCAATAAATGCAGAGATAAAAACAGTTACTGCCTTGTCAGCTGTTCCTTTAACGTCTTTTGAATTTTTTTCCTCCGCACCCCCTCACTCCCTCCCTCACATCTTCACATGTTCTCACCTCGGTGATGTAGTCATTACCATCTTTGCCACAGATGGCTTTGACAGCGCAGATATCGAGCCCTCCGAAGATCTCGGAGCAGGTATCAACCCACAGCTTATACCTGTCACAGAGAGAAGCAGAGTTGACATCTTGACTGCATCCGGCCTCATAAAAGTTAGAATTTGTTTACAGGAAACTACAAAAAAAACCCAACAACAACCCATAAGCTACTATGTACAATAACTTTCTTGAAGGTATGAAAGTGGCACTTGAGGTGAGTTGGGTTGTGCTTTGCTGTATGAAACACAAATTACAAGGACTTTCTTGCCTTACACCATCCTCTGTGGATTGAAAATGCTGTATATTCTGTTCTTGCAAACAACTTTGTCCATAGTATTGACTTTTAACCCGACAGTAAACCAGTTATAGAACCTCTGTAGCTCCAGGCTAGGCGGGCTATAGCTGATAATTAAGGTGCCGCTGCTGCTGTCTGTATGGAGACCCATTGACTTGATGTCTAGAAAACTGTTGAAAATCAAACAAAGGCCAAACACAGATCAATACTGACCTGAAGGAAAATGGAACACTACTTCTCTCCGCAGTGTCGGTTCACCCAACAGTTGTTTTAAGTTTTAAAGTATCTGTGCTGTTCTGTTACTAGTTACCACTGAATAAATTAGATTTTTTTTGTTAGTTTTGCATTATGTGAGTTAACCAATGTAATGATATTATACAAAACTGACTAATGGTCGAGCGGTTAGGAGCATGTCTAATGTTGTTAATGCCCAATGCAGTGATCGCCGTGTCGATCCATACTGCGTGTCATTCCCCCGGTCTCTGTCCCCACTGTCCTGTTTCTCTCTACTATCAGTTAAAGGGATAGTTCAACATTTTGGCAAATTGACCAATTGCCATTATCCCTTTAGTTTTAGGAGTAGGTTCGTTACCTTTAATTGTTGGTGCAAGCTGTTTTTAGAACGGCGGAGCAGAGCCGCAAGCTGCTCAGAGCTACGCTACAGAGGCTAATGGGATTTCGTGGTTTCTCTCGTCGAACTCATTAAATACACAATCCAACAACTCCAAAATGCTCTTGTAGACAAGTTGTGACCTGCACATTCACCACGCTATGAGATAATAACAGAACGTTACGAGACAGAGTTGTTTTCAAGGTAAATTCATGCAAAACCGTTGATGCGCGTTTCCGCCAGGGGCAGTTTTTCAGCAAGCAGTCTCTGCATTTGCCTCGAAAACAACTCTGTCTCGTATCGTTTCATTATTATCTCATAGTGTGGTGAATGTCCAGGTCACAACTTGTCCACCAGAGCGTTTTGGAGTTGTTGGATTGTGTATTTGATGAGTTTGATGAGGGAAACCAAGAAATTCCATGAGCTTCCGTGGCGTAGCTCTGAGCAGCTCGTGGCTCTGCTCCACCATTCTAAAAATAGCTTGCACTGACCCACCCCCCCAAAAAACAAACAAACAAACAAAAAAAACATATCTATCTAACTATATTTTCATGTATTAAAGTTTGTACTATGCATCCACAGATGTTGATGCAGCAACTGCAGTACACACAATCATACTCTAGGTGTGTCTTGTAACACTGATGATGACTCTGTTACACACGTGTGTCTCAGGAAGCCATGCCTCGGAGCCGCATGCATTATAAATGTCAGAAATAACACCCTGTTCTCCCTGCTGTGACATGTCGAGACGCACACTTTGAAAGTTTGAATCAGGAGTTCAGCCATGAGCACAGTAGTTCATTCTAAAAAACATCATATATCCTCAGCCTTTTAGGGAATAACCTGTGTTATGACAAGCCCAACCCATGGTAACTCAATTACCTCTGTTTCTGTGCGCACAAAGAGAAAAAAAACCACATTAAAAATAAATGCACTGTGCATCATCAACTCACTACAAATATAATCTTATTTCCAAACATCTGTGTGTTCACCCATGTGAACTGCTTTCAGCTGAATAAATCTGCTGAGTGGCTAACTGTGACACAGCACAAGAGAGATAATGTGTGACACCGTGGTGGCCTGGGCATCACTAATGTAGAAGCGGCGCTCACTTGTCAGTCATGGCTACTTGTTCCAACATGGCAGATCCGGTGTTGCTCTTCCAATTACCAGAGATGGATGTTCGCCTTGAAGAAGAACAGGAAATTGAGCGTTAAATTCTTGCAGACACCCTTCACATGAATAAAGTATAAACACAGGAAATTAAAGGAAGACAGAAGAAGGCAACCTTGAAGCAATGTCAACAGCCTGGGCAGTCAGACAACAAGCACGCATGCAGGTTATCAGGACTGATAAACTAGGCCAGCTACCAAATGTCTTCCTTTTACAGTGAGGTTTACACACAACAGAAAGTATGAAAATAAAGAAAGGGACTGGTCAGTTAAAGGTAGTAAAGTTTGTTCTGTTAAAGGGATAGTAGCATTTTTTGAAAAGTGGGGTTGTATGATCTACAATAACATACATTGTTGTGAATGGACCCAAAGAAACAGCCTATTTTTGCGGCCTAAAAGAGGTTTTACCTGTTCACTATAATATAATTTTTTCCAGCCCTTCAAAGTGCAGGAAAAACACAGTTTTTATTTGGACCTAACCAACTCACGTATTCCTCCGCCCAGGGTTAGCGCCCGCCGATCAGCAGTTGGTTAGCTCCAAATAAAAACTGTGTTTTTCCTGCACTTTGAGGGGCTGGAAAAAATTATATTATAGCGAACAATGGAACTGTGTATTTTTTTTTCAGGTAAAACCTCTTTTAGGCCACGAAAATAGGCCGTTTCTTTGGGTCTGTTCACAACACTGTATGTTGTAAATGTCTGGGCAGGGCTATGGGCTGGCGTTGCTAACGGGAGGAGTGCAGAGAGTCTTCTACTGCAATTAAAGTACTTAGGGGCTATTTGTAGATCATACAACCCCACTTTAAAAAAATGCTACTATCCCTTTAAAGCAAACGTTTGAGCAAGTTCAGAGACTAGAATTTAGTGTGCATAAACACACACAGTACACACATGACATATGCAATATATATATACAGTAAAGAATAGAAACTCTTACATGTACGCTTTGTAGTCAGCGCCGATTTTCTGGACCCTGATGTCGTACTTGGCGTCTACAAATGGCTCTGTAGTGCAGTAGGTCTGAGTGATGGCCACCACACTTGCAATGTCCTGGAAGTCACTCACATTGTCCACTTTGACCTACAGATGAAGAGCACATGTAGGAACATTGTTTATCTACATTTAAATAGTATTTAATTCTGGCGTTTGAGGACATTTCAGACAAAAACAAGTTACATGCTGCAAATATTTTCCCTCTAACAGAAAAATGCAATGGAAAATGTATTCTCTATTAAAACGAAGGTTGTTGCTAAGAGACAGATTAGAAGACTGATACTGCTGTATAAAAGTATGAGGCTGGATAATCAAAGTTGCCTGCACTCTTAAAAGCAGGGCACTTGTTACTCAGTTAGTCTCTTAAAAATGTATCGTAGTACCTTTTAATGCATTCAATCTATGGAATTATTTAAAAATTGTTTTAAATAGGAGCTTGGGAATTTAAAAATGTTTTATCGTATTTTGTATCATGTATGACTTAGCTTTTCTTTCCATTGATCATATAGGATAAGGTACACCTTTCTCAAATGCATTGCACTTGACTTGGTCTTTTTAGATGTGGAAACTTTGTTTTTGTATTGTCTCTGTGCTGTCTATTGTCTATTTGTGACATCAGACTTTCCCTTGTATAGTAGTTTGTGGTCTGTGTTTTCTGTGTATTTTTATATGTTATATGTTGGGACTGCAGATGGAAATTAACTGTGAGCTAAATCTGGTGCAACCATCTCTTCATTTTTTTTGCAAATGATTAATATCATTGCACACGGTCCCGTAGACAAACTAAACAAAACTATATCCATGAGACAGTTATCTTAACACTTACAACATAAGGATACAGTAATTAGCTGGATTGGCTGTGTCCAAAGGTATAAAATCTTTCTACCAGAACTTATACATTTCAATAATAAACAAAAGCCAAAGTGCAAGAAGAAAATAAAAAAGGATTGCTTTTACACTTGGACAGTGTCATGCTAGCTATTCCCTCTGTTTCCAGTCTTTTTGCTAAACTAAACTAATCATCTGCTGGCTCACACTTCATACTTTCTGTGCAGCTATAAACATGTCAAATCTCTGCAGGACAAATGTCCGAAAATGCCACTTGTCTAATCAAAGCCTGAACAATCTACGTCTTGATTGAAGCATTGTGCATGTAATTTGTAATATTCATATTCACAGTGTCTATATTCACTCATATCAACAATAACACAGACCCAATCAAATATCTGGGTCAGTACAGAGTCCAGAAATGAAACAATGCTATCATGGCCTGTGCAGGAGCCACTGTCCATGTCCTAGAAGACGCAGTGGCACAGTCCACCACAGGGAAATCTGTTGTACTTTTCTCACATTATATTCATCATACATTACTGTGCCTTCCTCAAAGTATTCCCACTGGGAGACAACAACAAAGCAATAAAATACTGTAGATTTAAATAGCAGAATTTGCCTCTGCAGCTACAGATTAGATAGAGGTAGAAAGGAAGGTTAGTGGTGCAGGCTGATAAAGGGCTGCGTTGGACACAGAGGACCGACGGTAACACAATATCAGATGAGAGGAATGATGTGTGGTGGATCGATGGGGAGTGGAAGAAGGAGAATAAACACTCCAGCTCATTTCACCCAGAAAATATGAACACAGTTGTCCGTCAATAACAACATCATGAGAGAAGAAAAAATGAAGTGAGGGCTGTGCGCAAGAAAAGTTAGATAAGAGGAAAACAAAAGATAGAGAGAGGACATTCATTAGTGGTGACTAATGAATGTCACTACAAATGACGTGTGGTGGTGCTTAGTGTTGCCACCCAACTCTCTGCACACTGATTTTAAACCATGCACTTCCAAAAAGCAATTTGTCCCTTCCAACATGCAGCTACTTTTTTCCTATTATGTGAATTTGTCTTCAGTTTAGACAAGACGAAAAAGAGCTTGATGACTTTGTCACTGGATCACAGTGAGTGTGTCAGTGTTTTTGCAAACTAATTCATTAAAGGTGTACAGAAATGGCCGTTTGTCCTGTTTGTTGCGCCGAGTTGTCACGAGCTGCAACACAAGTTTACCCGAGTAAGGAAAACGAATTTGATTGGTCGTTATCGAGCGGGCGGGATATTCAAAGCTTGGGGCGAGCCCGAGCTCCGTGTGTGTGTGCGTGTCTCAGACGTTTGAATGACGGATGACGGATCCAATATCAGTGCCTGATGAATCGTGTACAGGCTGACGTATAATCCGTGCGCCTGCATTATCCAATGCGAAAAAAAAAATACACACTTTCATCCCGGATTTACTCAAAAATAGAATTTTGCACAAAGTTTGGCCTACATCGTCTGAAAGATGAGTTATCACATTAATTTTATGATCCAGAGTGGGCTCAAATTCAGTTTTCTTTTCTGTACACCTTTAAACTTCCACATTTTTTCAACGAATTAACATTACCTTTCCCATTCCAGAGTGGGCATGTCCGATCTTCACCACCACTGGGAAGCCTGGGGATGTTATCTGAAAAGAAATAATCCAGTGTTGAGTTATAATGAACAAGATGGAATGACAGCAACAAGACAATGGGAAAAACCCATGACAATATTTATATCTTAAATCAGTTTTTAGTTAGGGGACAGTACATATCTGTATGTATTGTGCCAGTCCAATATGGATGTCCAAATTACAATGCTTTGTTTTGGGAACATGATTGTCTGTGCCACATTTTGTGCCAATACATTGACTGCTTAGAGGTTCAGATATATAACAGAATATGGTCTGATGGTGGTAAGGGAATCACCAAAGTCAGTGTGATCCATCCTCATCACCACCATCAATTTCATGGCAATCCATGCAACAGTTGTTGAGATATTATAGTGATATCTCAGTACATAATAAATAATGTAAAAGCTACATATACACAACCACCAATATACAGGCTGACATATCTGCAATAACCAAATACAAGATGATACATATCAATATACTGAATTATTCAATGCTGTAACTGAACGATTGATTAAAAAATGTGGTGTAACATGCAGTGAGTGCGTAATTTCAAAATGTCTCACTTCATTTTAAATTAGTGATGAAGGATCGCATTGGCACACGATTGCTACATTTCACACCAACACAGCAACATGCCCAGTCCACAGCTGAGCACAAATCAGCTGCTGCTTTTCTAAATGTTTGCATTTATGACTCAGATTCATGCGCTGATGATCACGCAGCCTATAGAACAACAACATCTGAACTTAACTTTAAAAAAAAAAAAAAATTCCACAGCTGATTTGATTCTGTAAACCACCGTCACAATTTTCACCACAGTTCTGACTGACTGATTACACCGTCAGCAGCCTATGGGAGGAGAGTGAGGACATCAAAAGAGGATAGGAGAAGAGGCAAAGGATGGTAGTTTTTTTTTCCTCCTGCGTTGGAGGAGGCTGTCCCTAAATTGTTGAGTACATAAGAGGCTCCCTGTGTGCGACCCTCTCAGCATTCAAGACCAGAGTGTGAGGGGATCCAACTATTGTAAGTTTCTCAGTGTGTTGTCTACAGAGAGGGAGAAAGAAAGAGGGAGAGAGCGAGAGAGAGAGAGGGAAAGAGAGAAGGAGCAGTGACAGCAGCAGCCTACCCTTCAACTTATTTGCTCCAGCTTTAATTCCGAGGTGTACTTTAAACTTATGAAAACATTTCTATCCACAGCTGCCTTTCGGCTCAGCAGAGCTCATCTCGCTACTTCAACTCCACTGTCTTATCTGGCCCCCCTCCCTCCCTCCCTCCCTCGCCGACTGCCAGCCTGATTTGCTTCCCAGGGAACTTAACGGGATCAGAAGAGGTTGCCGAGCGTTCTTTCATCGAGTGCTGGAGCAGTCAGAGGCAGCCAGAGTCGTCATGGCCATGTCCCAGGAGCGGAGTGCGTGTCTGGGGCTCTGGGTGCTCCTTTTGCTTGGTGCAGGCATGGAGGAAGTTGTGGAGGGATGTAGCTGCCACCCAGCACACCCACAGCAGCTTTTCTGCAGCGCTGAGATCGGTAAGTTATTGACTGGGATTTGTTTATCTCGTGTTCACTTTTAGAAATTAGAAATAAGCTGCTGCATTTAATAAGAGTAGAAAACTGACTTTAACTTCTTCAGGCTGTGAATGTGACATGAAGGCTGTGTGATTTTAGTAAAATGGGTGAACTGGCTATCAAACTAAGTGGCTGATGATTTAAATTATTGATCAATTTAATGAGATTTTCTGAGAGGGAACTAATTCTAATCCACAGAGTGAACCTACTACGCCATGAACTAATCAATAAGGTTTCATGGCTGAGCTTTTCTTTACAACTGATTTATTATTGTGGCTTTTTCAAATTACATTAATAGGAAATTGTATCACATAGGAAGCATTAAAATATTAGTGGGGTAGGTGGTTAGGGGAGGAGTTATTTAAATCTTTTTCTTACATTTTTCTTTCTTCAATTTACACCGTTTCCTTTTTTTTAAGATTTGAAAAGGGGCATTCTGTTTTATCGATTCTACTTGCTCTCAATCACACAAAAACAAATTAAAAAGCAGTCACCACAGAGTGGCCCTGGCCTACTTTCTATCTGTCTGTCTGCCCGGCTGTCTGCCTGTCTCTCTGTCTGACGCCCCCCATCATCCACTTCTTTCTTGTCTAAGCACAGGCCAAAACCAACACGCTGCTCTGACTTTGAGTACTTGGCTCCAGACTGTGGAAAGCTGGAGTATGTGCTTCTGTCAAAGGTTACACTCCAGCAGGGGAGAGCAAGAGAGAGTGAGAGAGGGAAAGTGGAAGAAGACGTTGCCTGTATTTTGTTGTTTTTTAATTGGCCTGCATCTCCCATCAGGTTTAGAGAGGGTCAGCTCCTCCAAAATGCTTTATAAATGTGTATCAAAAAATAGTCTAATATGAAATGGAAGCTGAGACCTGTTTTCAAAAACCCACCCAACACCAAATTAGATCTGGGTTATGGGAACACAATGAGTATGCCTATTTGGGGCAGTGTTTTTAGGACAGAGTTTTACATATTAAATGTGTCATGGATGACTGAGATGTAAGTATAATGATCCGTTTACTCCACAAATTTGAGATTTTCAGACGGTCCACTCCTGCAAAAACCAAGACGAGTTGGTCTGGAACAGACATAAACCAGTTCTCAATCTAGATTTAGTGGACTGTGTTAGGTTGAAATTTATTACCATACTGTTTGGTCGTACAACATTTAGACAATATTAAAAAAAATACTGAAAATATGTCTTTGAAACAAACTTATTTTAACATAATATGCATGCTAGTGAATACAACATGTTGAGCCAAGTTCCTAAGCCTTTTTCCAATTGAACCACTGGACCCAAACAAAATGTTTCCATTGACTGTTTATAAAAACCTGCATCTGAACAGCAATTATCCAATTGTAGCCTTGCAACAGCAACCAGGTAGCTATAGCAGAGTGGACAAGCTTTACATTAGTTAAAGACAAACATTAAAGCAGTGGGAAAAGGCTGTGGTAGAACTACACATTGTATACTAAAGGTTTGGTGGGTGTTGTATGAACCAGAAACCCAAGAGCAAATGTACAGAATAGATACAACAGTGGGTATCTGTCTGTAACTAATGTATTTTATTAGCTACTGTACAGTAATGACACTAACATAATGTTACATCAGCAAAAGTCCCTTCAGGACATGAGAACATCCACTTACTTAGTACTCTGGTGCCCATTTTGAAAGTTAGACTACTATTAGAGTCCAGTGTGATGTTAATAGCAGCTCTGAACTGATTTGGCTAAGTTATGGCATTATCGACACATGATCCTTATCCTGAAAAAACCTCCCTCTTGTCATGTTGTCATCAAGAATATATGAACAATAAAGCACTAATCTGATAACCATTGGATAAAGATCTACAAAGAAGAACAAAACAACAATCTCAAAATTCCCCATGTCACGCTCTAATGTAGGCTCATACTACAGCTAACAGCTTTCTAGCGAACTCTAGCTATTGGCCAGCATGTAGCACTATAAGACATAAATATGATTTTTATTTTTGGATGAAGTCATCGAGACTCATTGAAATAATGATGATTTAGCGAGCTAGCTAGGCTACAATAAGATGGGAGCGTGCCTATGTTCCCACAGCCGTATGTTCCCTCAGCCCTATGTTCCCACTGGACTCTCTCTACCTATCTGGACTCTATCTATCTGGCCTGTCTAGCCTCTACCTGCTCTTTTTACTAAACTTAACCAACTCTTTTCTTCATTGCCTAAACCCAACCAATGGTGGGACCAAAGGGCTGTGGGAACATAGGGCCTAATATTCAGTGACAACAAAAGTTAGAAATGTGGGAACATAGGGCTGTGGGAACATAGGAATGACCCCCAATTGTTGAAATAATAGAAGATATGCTAACAACAGTTGTCATTCGTTAGCAAAGTCCATGGCCAGCTTTTGTTTACCTCTTTGTGAAATCAGTGTCCAACTGTTTCAAAAGCTGATAACAATTTCAAGTGGTAGTAAATCTGCCACCATTGTTATTCATATTTTTATATATAAAATGATGATGTATTATATTTTAAATTGCCCAAGTCCTGTGCGAGAGCTAAAAGGTTGACAGGCGTAGCAAAAGTAACTTAGAGGGCAGGGCTTGGAACACGGTCAATTGACCACAAGTTCTTTTGTAATTAGGTCCCATTTCCTCGGGGTCTGTTTGGGGGCTGAGTTTTAAATGTCTGAGTCCTGATTTGGACACAAAAGTCAGTGGTCCCCTTTCAGGTAGGATGCAACTCTCTGGGCCCATGAATGAGAACTAAGGAAAATCCCTCACTTACAATACGTAAGTGCATCTAAGAAAACTTTTCATTTGGTGGCATCTGTGCTCACACTGTCCGGGTTGTTTTCCGAGGATAGACTGGTGGTGGCCTTTAGTTGACCTGACAGTGTTGTCAGAGTCGATGAGCCCTTTGAATAAAGCTGTACATCTGAGTAATATCCCATCTGGACAAACCTTGGACGATTCCCTGGACGTGTTTGTGTATTTGACATTGTGTGTGTGTGTGTGAGTGTGAGTGTGTGTTGGACCGAGGCCAAGCCATGCCAACACAGCCTAATCCATCTCTCTCTCTTTCTTTCCCTCGCTCTCCCTACTTCATTTCCATGTCTATAGGCTTGGTCTAATGGGCTGCATACTAACAATATCAGTGTGAAAGCCCGCTGACAGTCCAGCTTTGTGAGCATGACAAGGGTGCCGATTCATCTGGGAGGGGGGAAGTTACTTACTACATCAGTTCTCATGGTACAAGTTTGCAATATTTCTTTGGTTATGTAGCTTTGAGGCAGATGCACAGCCACTTTCGCTCTGCAGGCATGCGCGTCCTTATTCCTGTTTGTTGCACAGCTGCAGCAACTGAAAGGAAAAAGATGTCTAGGTGGGGGGGCGAACATTTCAGAGAATCTGATCTGGGCCGGGAGAATCAACACACAACAAACTTTGAATAAAATGAATTTTGTAGTTCAGTTACCTGTAACTTCTACAATAACTGTCATCAAATGCACTAAATGTGCAGAACATGATCCAACACCGATTTTTTTTTACAGTTTTATCTGGCAGGAACAGACCTTGTCTTAGTAAACCACTGATCTGCTGTGTTCATAAACTGAAGAAAAAATGACAGTACTATTCTTGGCTAATTGGCTATAGCAACGTCTGTTGCACTGATGTATGGCCAGTGCTCAGACCGCCAACTATTTCATCCTTAGGCAAAGCTCTGTTATGCCTTGGTGTATTACTTACCCTTAATAGGACACATAGACCCATTACTCAGCTCAGTAGGAGAGATTTAAGTGGGGCGACTAATTTAACCTCAGCTACTTTAAGATACGTTTCTTCTTGCCAAAGGATGTGCAGATCAAAGAGCTGAACTGAAGAAGGAGGGCAATAATATGATCGTTGGTACAGTCTAGTATTTCAGTGTATTAAGTGTGACTGAGTTGATGGGTGGTGTACTCATGTAAATGTACTGACAGTAAATGTGGTATCACCCTATAAAAAGACCATTAACCAGTGGTGGAAAAAGTTTTAAGATTGTTTTACAGATGCTGCAATGTGAAAATACTTGACAGTCCTGAGTGCAAATTATTTTGGACATATAAATATTCACACTGTGTTGAGAATTTGATGATGTATAGCACGCACATGTCTGTGCGGTGAACATGAAGCTAGTTCACGTTAGATCAGTTAAAGACGGTGAAACAGCAAACTTGGCTTTGTCCAGAGGTAAAACAAACAATTGCCTACCAGCTCCTCTAAGCCTCACTGTAAACCTCTCAATTCAATGTTTATGCTAACATAAGCTAACAGACTGTCATATCTTTCTTTCTTTCTTTCTTTCTTTCTTTCTTTCTTTCTTTCTTTCTTTCTTTCTTTCTTTCTTTTTATTTATTCCAACCAAGGCAATTACACAATTTGACAATATCATGGCACATCATGATCATAACATTTCTTTCATTGGTTGGAAGGGAGCAGGGAGAAGATACATCTAATACCATATCTGTTAGCAAACATGATATGTTTGCTATGTGGTATTATTAGTCTTTTCTGAAAACTCTTGGCAACAAAGCAAATAAGAATATTTCTTAAAATCTTGCTATTCCTTCAAGAAAACAGCAACAGATGCATCTTTAGTATTGAAACTATGGATTTGATATAAGAGATTGTTAGCCTAGATTTTTAATAATACACAGGCTCTTAAGCAGCATTTCATTGTTAGACTCCTGTGCTACTACTACCTAAACAAAATATTTGTCATGTTTCATGTGTGTTCAAAAAGTAATCTAAACCTTTAGCTCTCAAGTAGCCTAAATGAAGTCAGAAGTCAGATATTTATTTCCATATAAAATTCTCAAATATAATGTAAAGTAAACCACAAGTTTTAATTAAGTACAGACCGCATTAAATAAATGTATTCCCCAGGGCTCTAACCAGCTAATTCTTTGTTTTTCTCAAGTCTGTGCTGTTTGTGTGTGTCTGTGTGTGTGCAGTGACTTTACAGGCAGGTGTGTCCCGATGAGGTCAAGTGTCTTAGCATGTGTTATGGAAGTGTAACACATTTTATAGTTATCACTCTTTATACTGTAGTTTCTCACGTTACAGACTCGTGGGCAGTTTTCCTATTTGTCCATCCATCTGATTTTTAATAGACTCTAGATGGTTTCCTATGCTTTTCAACTCAACAGCACTGTATTAATATACTGTATTAATATGAGAGTCAAACGTTTGCCATGTTCTTTTTGAGCCGCAGGCGATGAATCATGCAGTGAAAGAATAGTGTCAATCTCGAGTTATATTGAACAGAAACACAGGACCGTGACCTCTGACATTTGCTACAAAGTCAATGTCCCTGTTGCTGTGGGCGACGCAGTGCACTCTGATTAAACTATAACACTATAACAAAAGCTTGCATTAACTTCCTGTCTGTACGTTTGTCTGCTGCTTTGCTTTTCTATCTCCTTACATGTTCAAAAAAAAGAAAAAAAAAAGAAGAGAGTCTCTTTTTCCTCCTGAAGCGATTTCACAGAACACGCTGAGCTCCTCCTCCTCTTACCAGCAGACAAAACCGTGGCGTAGTTATGTGACGAGCGAGAAGCAAAAACAAGTGGGTGGTTTGCTTAGCTGTGTGACAGGGTGAGTGCGTTGGGAGGGGTGCTGGGTCACACTTTCTCTCCCCCTCATTAATACTGTAGCTTTTCTCTCTCTTTCATGGCTTTACCGAGGTCAGTCGCTCCACTTCTGCCTCTCTATTTCTCTGTCTTTCTCCATCTTCTCTGGCGAATCACAAGCGACCCTTTTCTCTCTTTAGAGATACAGTGAGAGAGGCAGGAGAGGGTTGATAGGAATATTCCTTACAGGCGATTCACTGAAATCACTTGCTAGGTCAAATACTAATCAAGATATGTTTCGTAGATTACATTTATATGGACCTTTATTGGCAGTATAAAAACTTTAGTTATCAAAATTGGAATCTTTCTCTGTGTGAAAACCAATATTTCACCGCTGTGCCACTGCTTTTCTGATCCTTACGGCGGCTGTCTGACTGTAAGGTTTCAGGAAAACAGAGACTCAATCTGAAAGACAGCTGTAGCAGTAGGCCCAATCTTAATTATATTTGATGTATTGCGCTACAAGAGTGGTATTAGTTGAAAAGAAATGTTTGACATTGGAATTGATTTGTCAGTTCACATTATGAGTAACGCAGATGTCCAAAAGTGCCGCTTTCATGGCTCTGGTGGAGGGAGAAAAACTGTATCGGTAGCATTGAGGTCTATAATAACATGCTTTGATTTGGCACAGTGTGAGCTGCATGTTGTGGTCTGGATGAATAAAACCTATAATATTACTAATATTTTGATTATAATGAGTATTTTCTCTCAAAATGACAGGCTGTAAAATTATATGACTTCAGTGTTAGCTTCCTGCCGAGAACCACAGTCCAATTATCCTGCTGCTTTAGCCCTCAGCTTGATTTACAGTATGGGATAAAATAATGCGGAGTGGCAGACATGGTTTGGCTTCAGTTAATTTGGCTTGTGTGTGTGTGTGATATGTAGCTACTATATACATAAATGTGTGTGTCTGTGTGTGTGTGTGTGTGTGTGTGTGTGGAGTCAGTTAATGGGAGTGTGCAAGCAGAGAGCTACTTGTTATTCCATGTGGGTTTTGATTTCGCCTCCAGAGGAGAGGAGGGACACATCCTGTATCACTACTGAGAGGGACTGTTACACTGTCTCTCTGGAGACGTGTGGACTAATCTATCCATCTATCTATCTATCTATCTATCTATCTATCTATCTATCTATCTATCTATCTATCTATCTATCTATCTATCTATCTATCTATCTATCTATCTATCTATCTATCTATCTATCTGTCTATCTATCTGTCATAGATCTATCTACCTATGACATGTAAATCACCTTGTGCTCCCTCTCCGCCTTTTCAATTATCTTTCTTTTTTTCTTTTGTCCTTTTGTTTGCCAGTGATAAGGGCAAAGATCTCCGGAGAGAAGATTGTGTCGCCTAGCAACAGCTCCTCACCTTACATGAAGATGATCCAATATGAAATCAAAATGATCAAGGTGAGATCTCAGGACGGCGGTTACTGGTGCAGACATACATCATTTCTAGCGATTAGACTGCCGTGTACAGCTGTGTGGTTTGTGTGCGTATCATCCTTCTGGGAGAGGAGCAAAGAACAATTCAAACTGGCCGTGCTAACAAGCACTTCAGATCTCCTGATTGTCCATGGATGACGACATCCAAACACAAGAAAAAGTCTTGGTTTGAATGTGTGTCTTCTCTTAATCTTATGGTGTTAGAGTAAAAATAAATACAGAGCAGGATTATGAGTCACCCTCAATACAAGTATCTGCTCATCTATTCATTTACAGTCAGTTACTACATGTCAGAGTTGGTTTCACATCTGTTTGAAGACTGAGGCATTATAGTTCTATCATTATCGGATCTTTCATAGCTTCTTCACGTACGCTGTAAAATAAGTCTATACAGTATCTCCTTTGCTCAAACCAGAACCTCTCACACTCTCTTCTCCATCTATGTCTGTTTCCAGATGTTCAAAGGTTTCGACAAGGCCAAGGACATCCAGTACGTGTACACTCCGGTCTTCTCCTCTCTGTGTGGGGTCAAGCTGGACTCCAACAACAAAGCTGGTTATCTGCTCTCAGGTAGAGTCATGAAATGGTTGAGTTGTACTAACGGTGCTACTTTTTTTTCAGTAATGAGTAACCAAAAAAATTACTGTTCCCCCGTTATAACACTGTTACCGTTATGCGCTGTTACTTGACTCAAGAAGTCCCATCACAAAATAATACACCTGTTAAAGTGTACGTTATATAGGCTACAACACAATAGTTACTTTTCCTGGTAATTAGTTACTTTTATGATGTAGTAATTCAGTTACTTTTTGAGGAAAGTAACTACTAACTAATTTTTATTTAATTTCATTCTGACTTTGCTCTATTTTATGATTTTTAAAGTGTAAAGTGTCTTTGAGCATTTGTAAAAGCGCTTACAAATAAAATTTACTATTATTATTATTATTATTATTATTATTATTATTATTATTATTATTATTATTATTATTATTATTAACTAATTACTTTTTTAAAGAAACGTGCCCAACATTGGTTGTGTCAGTCAGAACAGGAAGCGGCAAGGCCGACATTAAACTACGTTCGCCATGATGTGTGTGTGTGATGTTGTGATGTCATCAAACAGGGAGTATGTGGAGCGATGGGAGGATCTCTATTGGCCAGTGCGATCTGGTCGAGTCCTGGGACAATTTATCACTGTCACAAAAGAAGAATCTCAACTACAGATACCAGATGGGCTGTGAATGCAGAGTGAGTAAGGACTGTTCCTACTCTCTTCATACATATTTATCGTTCTACCACTCATCTGTCTTGTCTGTCCAGTTGCCCCATGAACCCTGACTTGAGCAACAAAGCGGAGCAAAACTGAGCTGTCTCTTACTCTCTGTGCCTTGAAAGATTTTCATACGTCTTAAGACTGTTTTTCAACATTCTGGTAACACTTTACTTGATGCCTATCTCTATAACACATTATAACCATACTTATAATGAGTTATAATGCAGTTATAGCACTGTATAACTATAGTTATCATAATGCTTTATAACAATAATCATAACACACTATAAAGCATTTTATCATGACTTATAAGGACAGGTATTATAATACGTTATTATAATTGTTAGTAACTGGCTGACAATGCCGATAATGCATTATAAATATAGTTATAATGTGTTATAATTGTCTTATAAACGTGTATTACTATCATTATAAACACTCATAAATCACGTAAGACTTTATAACAATAAGCATAACACATTATAGAGCATTATAACTCTATTATAATACTAAGACCTTATAAGCCAATTATAACACATTATAACTATAATGCATTATTGATGTTGGCATTGTCAGTGAGTTACTAACAATTATAACCTATTAAAATACCTGACCTTATAAGTCATGATAAAATGCTTTATAGTGTGTTATGCTTATTGTTATAAAGCATTATGATAATTTACGAGTGTTTATAATTATAGTTATACAGTGCTATAACTGCATTATAACTCATTATAAGTATGGTTATAATGTGTTATAGAGATAGGCGTCAAGTAAAGTGTTACCAAAATGGTAAGCTCACAGCACAAAGTCTCTACAGAGGCACAGAACCAGAATAACTCTACATTTCAGGAAGAAATAATGACACGAGTGGAACAAATAAGAGAATAAATGAAATACTCTTCTCTCCACAGATCAACACATGTTACACAGTGCCGTGTGCATCTACAGGAGAAAACGAGTGCTTGTGGACTGACTGGCTGCTGGATAACAGCCTAAATGGGGAGCAGGCTCGGCAGTACGCCTGCATCCGCCGCTCCGACACAACCTGTAGCTGGTACCGGGGTGGACCTCCGCCCGAGAAAGACTTCCTGGACATGACTGACCCTTGACCTGTGATCTTGACATCGATTTCACACTATCTGAATCCTGCAACGCCTCCAGAAAACAAATAATGCCCTGCTTTGGCTTACGTAGCTCAAATTTGATGTCCAAACTAAAAAAAAAAAAAAAAAAAAGAAAATTATTTTTGAGGGAGCTTAACACACCACTGAGCGTCTGTTAGCAGAGTTTAGGTGGTTGCTAAAGCCTTGCAAGGGGAAGTTTTATAATCTGCAGGGGCTTTCAGCGTTTCTCTGACTCATTTTCTCTCTCTCCACACATTCCACTTCGCTTGCTCTTTTTTCCGCAGAATAAGAATAGCAGCAGATCATCCACTGCAGATTATTCAACCCAGAGTGGATCTTCTTTTTATGCTCTCCGAGGAGCCTGGCAGTAAATGCATAACATTCACAAAAGGGAATCATTTACTGGAGGAAGTATAGGGAACTTGGACAATTACTGCAAACAACAGGGGGAGATAATTGTACACAACCCTGCACTGCAAAGTGTACTTAACAGGCTGTAAACAAATCTTCTGTGCACTCTTTTTGTTTTTTGCAGGTAGACTGCAGCACTGCCATCTTTTCTCTCTGACTTTTTACCTTTATAATACTGAATAACAGTCCCATTCAAATCAATGTTTGCTGTACATACGTATATAGGATAAGCCAGCACCACGCAGTCCCCAGTTAACTATATTTTGACAAAATCTGATACAGGAATTGTATATGATGATAATTCTTGTCCCTCTAAATCGTAACAGTTTAAACTCTCCAGTTTCTGAGACTGTAAATATTGTACTTCAGTGAGAATTAACATTTTAAAGGCTAACCCCATCTTGTCTTGTAGCATATAGAGGTCTTATCTCGTGGTTTTGTGTGTTTAGTTTCCTTGGCTGAACTCTGTACTATTTCCTGTGCCAAAAAAAAATCTAATCCAGCGCTTTAACAACAGCACTGCCACCTGTAGAAGCAAAGCGCCCCCCACACCCCCGCCCCCTCCGTGAAGAAAATGACGTGACACGACAAAGTCTAATTCTTTATCTTAACTCCCCAGGAGGAACAGGAAATGGAGTCTCCTCAAGGTTCAAGTTCAGGAGAAAATAGTAAAAACTATGGCGATAAGATGTTAACCAATAAAAAAGAGAAATAACTCTTCATAAAAGAGCGATAATTAATGATAAAAGTGATATTTTTATAGGCCTTATTTAATATAATGATTCTGCATTAATTTAAAGGACCCAAATCTGAATTGACCCCATGTCTTGTTTCTGGATTACTTCACTGAAGTCATACAGATTAAAATGCATTACCACTTGTTATCCTCATGCATGAGCCAATACGTCTAGATCACGTTAGGGTCACATTCGACAACAAAATAGTTCCATTTCATCGGCACAGTACAGTCGTCTTCCTGATACATTTTGCAGTGTGTTAATAATTACATTTTCCATGAAGTGATGCGACCAGAATGCACAATAACTGTATGGCTTTAGTGACGTGCTATAAAACTATTTCATGTTTGTTTTATACTGAACGAATTGTTTGGGTTTGTATTTATGTCTCTGTTTCTGTCTAAATAGAGTTTTCTATTTCCATGTACCAAAAAGGATTGTATATAAAATGTCTCAATGGAATAAAAGTTCACTGACTCTTTTTTTCTTTTTATCAGTATATTAGAAATTAAGACATCGTAATAGTACTTCAAAATCAAAATTTTTTTTTTAACATTAGTTCAAGCACATTCTCAGTGAACAAGAACCCTACAGAGCACAGCATATATTTATTTTCTGTTTTTTTAAAGGGACAACGAGGAGTTTGTATTTGGTTATAAAAGTCTCATATTAATGTGGATGAATCTACGTTACCACTTGTTAATGGCTCCATTTTCGATAAATATATCGTTTTGGCTTTATTGTTATTTTGTTATTATTATTAGTGGTGGAAGTGCTGGGCGAGCCGACCAGCGTTTCCTTACTTTCGGTTTCGCGGACGCTGCCCGGCGGGTCATGGGAATAACGCCGCTGAATCGCTGTTTATGGTCGGAACTATGACGGTATCTGATCGTCTTCGAACCTCCGAATTTCATTCTTGATGAATGAAAACATTCTTGGCAAGACGTCCGTCTTGCGCTGGTTCAAGAATTTCACCGTGCATGCGGAGGCTCATGGGAAATGTAGTGTGAAAACACTTTGCTTTCCAAAACTCCTCGTTGTCCCTTTAAAGTATATTTTGGGGATTTTTGTCTTTACTTGATAGGATAGTTGAAAGAGACAGGAAATGGTGAGGCAGAGAGAGGGAGAATGACATGCAGCAAAGGGCCACCAAATTCAGGTTTCGAACTGGGGCCGGCTGCAGCAAGGACTGTAGCCTCGGTATATGGGGCACCTGCTCAACCCACTGAGCTATACGGCGCCCCCACAACGTATATTTCTTCACTTAACATCCATACTTCATAAATGCCCTAATGCGCGCATAAGGCCAGAGGAGGTAAAGCGGGTTGTCCACTAACCAGTGGGTTGGTGCTTCAGTCCCCGGCTCCCCCAGTCCACATGTTGAACTGGGCAACATACTGAACCCAAAATCTGCCCCTATCGTTGTGTGAATGATTAGATATGATGACTAATGACCACTTGACATTTCAGTGATATTTAGGCAAGTAAATTGCAAAAAGGTTTGTATCATGAGTGAAAAACAAAACTTTTTTTGTTTGTGTTAAGAGAACACTTAAGCCACGTTTCCACTACATGGTACCGGCTCGACTCGACTGGACTTGGCTTTTTTGCGTTTCCATTACGTAAAAGTACCTGGAACCTGGTACCCGGTACTATTTTTTTAGTACCTGCTCGGCCACGGTTCCAAAACGGGTGAAGGGGTACTAAAATGTGACGTCTAAACATTGCGGACCACTGATTGGTCAGAGAGTCGTCACCAGCGGCCGCGGGTCAACAGATATCACCACATTTCATTAAATATATGTTTTTAAAGGAACAAACTATGCAAGTCTGGTCGCTTTTCCGCTGTTTTGCTAGACCTCCATCTGGCCTTAAGAAACTTTTAAAGAACATTTCACAGAAATATCAAAAACATCGGTGGAGACATTTGTCTGTTGGAAAACTGATGTTTTGTAAATATGAGTTTGCTGCAGAGTTACAATGTGCACAAATAAAAACACCATTCTTACCATGTCTCTGTAGTTGGGATAGAAAGTCTGATCAATGAGAGGGAACTTATCTGAACCCATCTTCTTCTGATTATTGACCAACTGGGAAAACTGGAGGGAAGAAGGAGAACAGAGAGCGAGCAGAAGTCAATTCATTGCAAATTAAACATGTGGACTGAATGAGTGTCAAGTACATTATGACTACTGTATAAGTATATGCATATTATCCATATGGTAATGTTGACTTTCATTGTGATCTCTCAGGAAAGACTGACAACAAAGTTCCTTGATTAAATCTAAAACAAACAGCTGCAGGATTCATTAAAACCATCTACAGTCAATAAAAAGAACTGTGTGGGTTGTTGCGCTTGTAAATGAGTTTTACTGAGATTGCTTACGGCCCAGGGTTTGTCACAGAGGTTGTAGATGGAGTCCAGAGAGTTGACTGAGGGGACGCCTGCGTACTGCAGCCCGATGATCAAGTTCCTGAAGTCCTCGTTCTGGGCCATGCTGAAAGCATGCTGACGCACCAAGACAAAGTCGGGCCTGAAGGACCTGGGAAATGAAATCAAGCTGAATTAAGAATGAACTCATATTTGTTGTTTCACTGTGTTTCATTGGCCCGAGCGTTGCCTGTCTGCTTTAATTTTCATGTTCGGTAAAAACAGACAGCAGATGTTACCGGCCTGTGGATGTGCAGATGATGGAAGTGAAACGTTAGACGCAAGTCATGGTTCAGATTAAAACCCACAAGGTAGAGTATTTGTCTGTGGATGCTGTGGCAACCAGAGACTGGTTACACAAGTCTGGCTGGAACAAAAGTGCCTAAAATTGGACAGTGAAAAAACACAATGCAGTGTTCACGTCTCTCTTCTATGAATAGATTTTCATCTGTGAGGGATTCTGAAGAGGCTCTGTCTTTGAAGTCCCATTACTTCCTTTTGCTTGGATGCTACACACATGAATTCTATGATAAACACAGAAGAAAGGAAACACAACAAACACGTTGAGACCTCCTTTATGTAAGTGTGTTATTATTTCACATGAAGTTCTAAAAAATCAAAAATGCAGATTAAAGAAACGTGTTGTATAAAAGCAGTTGTTGTTGTTGTTGTAACAGATGCAGCTGCACTAGTGAGCCCTTGATCATATCAGCTGAATAGAAAGCTTTTTTTGTGCACAGTCATGTAGGAAGTGAAACCTGGAAGCTTTAATAAAACTGAGCTGTGCATCTTGAGCAGAATGATTGATGCCCCGTCATGTTTGAGTGCAGAACTCAGCAGGACAATGAGCAGGTGCAGATAGAACTCACTCTTACATAGAAATAGAAAATCATTCATCCCAAATGCTGTCCACCTTCTCAATGTATCCTAAATGACACTAGCAATGAACTGCTCTCAATTTCTTTTCTTTCTATTTATTCATTGTATGATTAATTGTGTTTTAACTGTTTCCTTATTTAACTGTATTTTTAATGAAATATGTATCTCTTTCATGGTGAGCCGAAGACAATTTTCCACGATGGTGGATACTGTTGGGCTACAGCAGGAAGGAGAATGGCACATGTCTGAGGGGAGGAGGCAGGGGTTATGGAGATACATTTTTTCAATCAAATAATAACTTTCTTCAATCAAAAAAACTTTTCAATCAAAGAAACAAAGGGTTCAAACGCAATTCTTTGGGTCTCAAATAAATATTTTGCATTCAAACACTTTTTTGTAATTAAAAAGTTTTTTTTTTTGATTGAAGTGAAGTTTGTTTTGATTGAAAATATATTTTTTGTTTAAATCAACTTTTTTTTTGATTGAATAATAAAGACACAAATGTATCTCCATATAGGGTGGGGTCAACAATACAGGGGATGATTGTTTGTTTCTCATTTCCATCTGACAGCTGGGTTAGGGTTAGTGATTTTTTTTTTTGCATGTCCACGATTGGTCCATAACCTGATAGTTATTATTGTCACCTTGATGACAAAGCTCCTATAACCTCAACAGTCAGCAGTTCCTGTGGATGTAGCTACTTTCTAATGACAAGTGTCTTTATCTGTAATGATGTCGATGACTCTGCTCTATTAGTGGAATCAAACTTTTCTGTTATTGTCTGCCCCCTGTCAGAGGTGGAAAGAGGCGGGGAGGCCCACATATTTCGGTCTCCTGGGTAACCTCATCACCGGCAGTTGGGACAATGATGCCGCTGGTGACATGTGTCACAGAGGTTGCTGCGCGCGGTCCCTCCCTGAGCAGTGATGAGCACCGCAGTGCAGGGGGAATTCAACAGCTGACAGGAAACGGAGGGGTGGGGGTGAACGTGCAAAAAATGACTAGATAACAATAGATCTAGGTTTGAGGTTTTAAGATCTACTATAATTTTATGAAAAAAAAAAGCTGAAATTGTGGGTCTCAACGGGAAACTACAAAAGACTACAGGTCTGGTGCTTCAGTGCAGTTCAGCTCAGTGAAGGGTTGATGGTGATAGAGCATGACTCCTGTTATTTTTTTTTTGCCTTTTTCTGTCTCTGAATACATGTAGGAGAGAGAGGGAGAGCGAACAAAAGGCCGGGGAGGGCGAAGGGACAGAGACGGAAAACACAGAGTAAGAGAGATGTAGAGCGTGGTGAGGGAGAAGAGACAGACAGAAAGAAAAAACTCTGGCACAGCGTGACCACCACCAGCTCCTGGTGCACCCAGAATACTAATCAGGCACTCCAAGAAACTAAAACAGGCTGCGGTGGGGAGGACGCAGCAATTTATGGGACTATAATCTCTTCATTACTGACAGTAGGCAGCAGGGATCAACACGGTCTCAGTGTAATACCTGGAATCTGTGTTCCCGGCAATGCCACAGTAACTACTTCTTACTTTGCACTTTCCTCTGTTTTCACTGTGTGCTGCATCAGTTACTCAACATTTACAACTCATGAAGAAAGCTGAACTTTTATCATGTGATCTGTCATCTTATTTACTTCATTCTTTATCTATTGATCAATCTATTTTTATAATTTAGAGTCAATAAGGAAGGAAGAAAGATAGACAGTGATGTCAGCAACACATCCATTTCCAATTATCCTTGAGTGACGTGTTTATTTTTGGTTTCTGTCTTCTGACCTGGGTGAACATGTGTGTGGATGAAAGCTAACCAAGTACTTTTTTCTTTTTTTGGCCAACACATTATAAATATCTTTATACTCTATTTTTGTGTCATAGATAATCCATTGTTGTTGTTCACTGATAATTTTTCTGAGCTGCACTGTTGCTGAGTGATGTTAGCTTACTATGACGTACATTGACGCACTGTAGTTTATTTTGGGTTAATCTCACATACAGCATCCTGCTGCAGTAAATGCTCACTGGAGCAACCAAAACATAATTTAATCTACTGCTAAAAATAGTCCAGCGTTGATCATTTTGAGTCACGTTTCTTAAAAACTACACTACCCAGATAAAGAAAATTCCTGAGTAATAACAATGCATTTGCAACTAATGCATTTGAACTGAGATTTAAAGATTTACGTTTCAAAAAACGAGAAAAAAAGGCGTGAAGCTGATAGGTACAGGCTTGAAAGATGGAAAGTATTAAAACAGACTGTCTTTGCACATGATGTATTGAAAACAATATAACAGGGGGGAAAAAAACCTAAGATTTTAAAGGTCTCTTGAACTCAATCTGTCAAATGTTATCATGCCCTTACGTGACGGTGTAGGACCGGCATGTAGGCTACATGAGAAAGGCCGAGCATATGGAAGTTAACCATGCGTGCACACATGCACCAAGGAGATTAGCAAATGTTCCAAGAGCACTGCTGAGTCAAAATCAGTGGGAGTCCGTTCGCAGTCACACAACTCAGAATGTACATTTTTATAAATGATGCTAAATGACGTCTCTGCTCTGTGCTAATGCTGCCATTCGTAAACAGGTTAAATGGCTGCATCACTTTTGCTGAAGCATCAGTAAAAAATGAGATATTTCCAGACACAGTGAATAATCCCACAGTGCACACAGGTGTATATTTTGTAGCAACACACTCAGAGCCTTAAAGGGATTACTTCTTCTGTCTTGGTAAAGGGTTTCTTCTGTTTGAAAAATCACTGCTCTAACTCAGGATCGATGAATACAGCCCAATTACAGAGATGTAGATAATTAAAAAACATTTCCAAGTCTGAAGAGTGTGTATCGAACTCAGGCTGGCAGAGAACAAGACAGAGTGATAATTACGTTGTGTAAGCTCATTAGTTTTCTCTACAGTGAGTCCATATTTACTGAGACTTGCGTCTTGACACAACTTGAGAGGAGCTCAGATGACACATGTAGCTACTCTGTCTATGGATGTGATGTTGCCAGGTGACAGGTGAATGTGAATCTTCCTGTCTACCCCTGTGTGTCAACGTTTCCCTGACCTCGCATTGAGTCAAGGCGGTGGTCACTGCTGAGTGTGTGTGTGTGTGTGTGTTTGTGCGCGAGCGTGTGTGTGGGGACCAGCCCGTCATAAAGTGTAATTGCAAGGCAGAGATGCTGATCATCGGGCCGACGCTGCCGTCTTCATTTCCTGTTGGTTTAGTTTCCCGGTGAACGGAGGGAGTTACTGTCTCGCCCAATCGCTGCTGCCTTCAGCCGGGACACTGGTGTCTGTGTGGTTTGCGGCGATTGTCTGGTTTACAGTACGTTTGCATGTTTGTACGCAGATGTTCTGTGCCAGTTTGAGGGTAATGGTTGCGGGTGTACGCCTCTGCCCTTTTTCCACCAATCACAAGTTTGAGCAAAACAAGTCTATTTACTATTTCCAAGAGCACTCTGAGGTTTTTCTGCCTGATCTCACACAAAAAAAATCTTTGAATCATCATTGGCCGATGCACAAACGTTTGAAAATTGATAGGTCTGGTCTATACTTCTTTAATGAGAACAAATAAACACAAACTAACCTCCAAAGTGGGGCCACATTTGTGAGATGTCATTTCAGGGGTAGGTTTAGGGTCACAAGCTCATATCCAGGTACATTAATTAAAGGGATAGTTCAACAACAAAATGGCCCATTGCCATAATCCCTATAGTCATAGCAGTAGGTTCGCTAACTTTAATTGTCGGTGCAAGCTATTTTTAGAACGGCGGAGCAGAGCTACGCTGCAGAGGCTCACACGCTATGAGATAATAACGGAACGTTATGAGTTGTTTTCAAGGTTAATTCATGCAAAACCGCTGATACGCTTTCCCGTCGGGGACAGTTTTGTCAACGAGAGCGTTTTGGAGTTGTTGGATTGTGTATTTGATGAGTTTGATGAGGGAAACCAAGAAATCCCATTAGCTTCCGTAGCGTAGCTCCGAGCAGCTCACGGCTCTGCTCCGCCGTTCTAAAAATAGCTTGCACCGACAAATAAAAGTAACCAACCTACTGCTAAGGTCTGAAAGTGGATCATGCCAAATAAACTGGGACATTAATATTCATGTGAGTCCAAAGGAGCGATTATGCTCACACATTTAAAAAAAAATTCAATTTAAAACATATTTGTCTTTTACGGCGTAATTTGAGGCAACAGAAATCCACAGAAAAGGTCATTCAGAGTGCAAATAATTTTTTTTTAACTTAATAGTAAATCGACCTCAAAAGCTGGACACTTATTTCTTGGGTACGTTTTTATTGATTAATTTGAGTATATTTTGGCTGTATTTTGGGAGTACACAGTAAATTAGCCCTGAGCACACAACAGCTGAGGTTTAATAACCATGGGGAGCAGGCTGCTCTTATGACTTTTTATGGGGACCAAATGTTCTTGCACAAACAGTAAAATTAATCTCCAAAGCAGGGACACTTTGGTAACGACCCAGGATTTTTACTGGTGTAGTTTCAGTCGGAGGGTATGGTAGATGTTATATTTTTTATTTTGGTTGTATTTTAGGTTTAATCTCATCACTACAGTCGACAGCAACTAGAGCTGATTGTGCATGTGATTTGTGATTCTCAATAACACACATGAAAAGCTACGTTTGTACATGGATGTGCATGCGTGTGTGTGTGTGTGTGGTGCTGACCTGACCACTTTGGTTCCACCCCTGACAACCTGCATGTCCACATTACAGGTTCCATTTGAATGTGAGACGAGGTTGATCTCTGAGAACTCGGCCTACGAGAGAGGAGAGAGGAGAGAGGAGAGAGGAGAGAGGAGAGAGGAGAGAGGAGAGAGGAGAGAAGACACAGGACAGTTTTATCAAGCACAAACCTAGAGTGTTGATATGAAGGCTGAGGAAAATCCCTTTAAATGGTGAACGTTGCATAATCATAAATGTCTATTTGGTAAATTGTTTCTAAAAGAAACCACTGTACGAACAAAGTGATATACAAGATGCAGCAAACCAGACAATTATACTGTCAGTGTTCAAGATTATTGTGCAAGAAAAGATGTGTAATATGTCAGCTTCATTCCCTAATTACAGCTACTTTCATACCAGACACATTGTTTTGGGGTTTTTGTTTTTTTTTCCATTTGAATTAATGACTTCTACTGGGAGCAAAACGAAAACAAAGCACTGAATTACTTTCTCCTCAAACGTTCTTTGCAGTAGCAGTAAAGGGAGTTGAGAAAAAAAAAGACCTTGTATTCGCAGTTGTTATTCATTTGTAAACTCTTAACATACAAATCCATATCATTATACACATAAACCATATAGTTTTTCTCGTGTATGTGTGTGCTCTACATACTGGTCTTTGGTGTGGTTGCAAACATGGTGAGGATTTCTCTGTGACTCATAGCTGCCGCCTTCTGCTCAGGAGTCTATTTTCGTTTCTGTGGTGACGCTTGAAGTTGTAATTTAACTGTCAATATCTATTAAGTGTGAAACTGTTTGGTGTGAAACCCCTGAGAAAAGTCATTTCAAATGCAGTAACCAAGCCCTGCAAAGTGGTTTGGAGGTTCAACCAATACGAAACCAAAATGTCACATTCTGTTACTATATAACGTAACTACATACAGTAACCGCGCCATGATGCTACAAAGGTTCTGATTGGTCTGACATGTAAATAAATGTCAGGTTTGAACGTGTGGTTTTTTACACACGTATACAAACAGAATATATGACATGACAGCGGCTCTGGGGACAGATGAGGTTTCAAACCACGGTGACACAGATACCTGACAAAGAGGCTACTGCATTCAACAGTATTAACCAAGAGGCTACAGCAATGCTAACATCAACAAGCACCACTACGCAAGAGGGGTCATCATTTTAATTTAGTAGTACACTGTTGCATGCTAACAAATGCTAATGCAGCTGAGGCTAACACGAGTGTCACCAGTTCTGCAGATCTTTTGGTAAATGAAAGGTTTTAATCTGATGGTGGATCAATAAAATTATTAAATGTTAAATCTTCTAAGGACCTTGAATATCTTTACCTAATTTAACGACAGTGTAGTTCAGTAGTCCTTCTGAGGATATCACATGCAAAACCAGGAATGTTAACCTCATGTGTCTTTGCTGCATGGGGATGTATTGATTATGTTTTCTGATTGATGTTATGTTCTTTTGTCATGTCATGTTGTATGTTCTTTTGTCAAGTTGTTAATTGCTGTGCATGTTTGTAGATTGCCTTGGCTAATAACTTTGTAATTTTAATCATATTCATATTCTGTTTTTAGGGTGACTTTTTAACATCCGTCTGGGGACTACAGATGAAAAATAGCCTCTTGGCTAATTCTGGCGCATTTACAGTGATGTTATTGATGTGCACTGTCCCTGTTTTCAAATAAACTTATAAACTAAACATGGTAATGCTGCTAGAGGTAAAGACAAGGATCGCCACGATTTATCATCTGGGAATCATGAACGTCTCCACAAAATTTAGCACCAATCCAACTAGATGTCAACCGAAGGTCACAGATGGCGTGAAAAGGTTGATCTAACTGTGATATTAAGGAGGAAGTTTAGAGAATCACCTTCATCCTCTGGGGACCATGACTATATACATAATATCATGGTAATCCATCCTGTGGCACCACTAGCATAATGACTATATGCATTTTAATAAATTAACCCCTTTTGGCTCTGGACAGTGTGCTGCACCATGCAGGTAAAAAAAAAGAGTATAACTTTTTAGCTTCTGTAAATGACCTGTGAGCTGTTTTAATAAGTGAAACACAAGTAAAGCTGATATGAAACAGTGTGTCATCTCTGGTAAAGTGCTTGGGCAGTGAAAATATATGCATTTCCATATCAAACATGTGAATATGGAGTAACTCCTCTTACATCTCTCCTCAAACTTTTTAGAAAAGATTCTGCAGCATCATAGATCAATAAAAGCAATATTATACCTGCTCCACTTTGATGTCGAAGTCTCCAAGGACCTTTTTTCCACGAAACACTTTGGCCCTGGAGAAAAAAAAAAGACACAGAGGAGATTAGTTTGTCATTTGTTCACTCAAAAGCTCTCAGCTGTCTATGCTGCCCTCTACTGGACATTACCCTCCCTGTGGAAACAAGTGGAAGAAAGAAAATGGATGCCTGCCTGTGCACTTTTAATGGGCAAACTTCCTCATCTGTGGAGGGATGTTTGTTTCAACAGGCACCTTAACACCTTATAAAGCCTGACAAAAGATTAGTGTAATGCAATTAGTGTTGTGTCAATAGGCGGCAAAATTAAATTTGGATTAAGGCTGCAATTCTGCTGCAAATATTAAACACTGTCTTGCACTTTGAATGATGAATGTACCCAATAACAGTTTGGTTTGATCGTTGCTTCCTAATATCTTGGCTGCCACTTTCCCAAGAGTGATGTAGCAATAGATAACAGGCAAACACACGCACGCACGCACACAAGCAGATGGAGGGCAGCCAGACAAAGACAGACTGACAGAGAGGCTCACACACTGCCAGCCATAACAGAAATGGACAAAATGCTCAGGAGGTTTCATTTTACACACTGAAGATGAATTGCAGGCGCTTTATCCTTCACTAGCCCCTACGCTGAATCTAAATAAAGCAGCCTGCAAGTCCTGGCTGATAGAAAATACAAGATACCTTTTACTTTTATAGACCATATGTCAGAAAGTATAGACAAATAGTATTAGTATTCAAACTCCTGTCTTTTGTCCCGTTCTTGTCTTTCTTCTCTTTGCAGGCGGCCCCGGTTCAAATCCTGCATCGGGCGGCCCTTCCCTGCATGTCATTCCCACCCTCTCTGCCTCCCCATTTCCTGTCTCTCTCAACTAATAAAGGCACAAAAAGCCCCCCAAAATATACTTAAAAAAATAAAATAAATAAAAATGAATTGCCTCTAAATATCAGTAGGTCCTTGAATCCTCCATGAAAACCATTTGCCCACACCAAACAGTATCTCTGCTTATGAAATCACTCACGGTTGCTTTCTATACCGTCAATTAAATTGTATGTAAGATCCTTTCCATTCAACCTCACAGGACCTTTGCGTAGTGCAGCACAGAAGCATCTGGCTCGTTAGTCTGGTTCATTAGGATCAGACCATCTGTGAGAGAAACACTCTGAGGGTACGATGCTGCTACTTCCAACTATCAATAACCACGCCAGCAAAATTGGTGACCGTGGTATTGCAGCTATAAATCTTCTTTCAGTCCCAGAAGGTAAAATTCTGTTAGCGTGTGTTTTTTCTTTTTCCCAGCTCGGTCAGCTGTTTTAACACATTACGATGTTGCCAAGACGACACCCTAACCTCTACCTATGAAACCTCACCTACACCAGCAGTGTACACAACATCCTCATTCTGACTCAGACTTGACTTTAATTCAACATTTACAGTACTCTGCTGGTGAATGGGTTTAGGGAGCAAATGAGGCTCCAAGTTCAGCATCTGCACTGTGATACAATACAAAACAATACGCAGAGACGTGGGATGTCAGGCCAACACGGTAATGGACAATAATTACTGTATGTCCTACAGAGAGCTTCCTCATTTAATTTCATCAAAAAGGCATAATGTGGCTGCCACATAGCAAAACACATCATTGGCTAATATGAGTGCCAGCAGAGCTGTAAGTGAATGTCTAGGGAACGGCTTTTACAGGACAAAAGCGCTTGCGACAAAGGAGAGAAAAAAAAGACAACCTTTATTATGTCATTTTGAGGACTGACAAAAGCTCATTTTAGTAAATATGTTTTCTTTTTCTATTTTTTCTCCAAAGCTGCATTACTAATATGTTTTGGCTAAATGGGGTCAGTGGTAAAGGCAACAAATTGGTGACAAATTATCACCTTATTATATTGTAACAATGTAGGTGGGAACAGTTTACACATCCATAGCATTCATCTAGAGATGACGTTGACTCTGCTTTTAGCTCTGCTCTTGCAGCATGTCATGTCAAGTTGTCCAACAGTGAATGCTCTGTGACAAGTCACCCCTACGGTTTGCTGTATTCAATTCCTAGCACCCAGTAGTGAAATAAAACCTCAAAGAAGACAAGCCAGTGGTGTTTCTATTCATTTAGGACCAGTGTTGGTGTTTGATCTGATAAGCACCAGATTCTCTCACTCTCATTGGATTTGTGAATTCAAGAAGCAGGAAATTAACTGAGCGTATTTTTGAGGGTGTTGATCCATTCTGAGTGATGCCCAGATGCTAATTTATTATATCTGCTTGCATATGCTCAACACCTGAAATAATACACCACATACTGTACAGTACTACAGCAGGTCGACATTTACAAAAAATGTTTCCTGTATACACTACATAAGTGCCTAAAAATGAAAATCTGAGTGCAGGTGTTGCCGTTCATCAACACAAGATAAATGAAATGAAAACAAACATGAGCATAAACTCAGTCAGGTTTAAATTGGATTTCAAAATGTGGAAAATTAAATTTTGTTGGTAACCCCCACACCTCCCAACCATTCCATGAATATTTAACACCATATAATGTTTGTTTTTTTCTAATCCCAATTTATAACTGCAGCAAACCTACTTATTTGCTAAAGCAATATTAGGATTTAGATCTGAATCTGGCTATTTTCCAAAAGTGACTGAGAATATTGTCGCTCAGAGTGCAGGGTGGCAAACTAGTCAAGGAAACTGAAAGTCCTCTTTAATTCATGAGGGTCATGCAAAAACAAATCTAAAGGAGTAAACATCTGAGGAGGTGGAAGGAAGGAGGTGGAGCACTGAGGATGAGAATATTGAACCGTAGCTGCAGCTGAATGAGCTGAAAAAATCAGAGTAAACAATAATCAATATGATAATGATATGCTTGATTAACTTAAGAGACTAAAACCGGATTTGAGATGTTTATGACATCCCGTTACCTCGGTGACAAAAGCTGGGATGCAGGTTTGTGGACGTCACAGAAACAACATGACTGCATTCAACAGCTGAGCTCGCTTGACTCCATTTTTTCAGGGTCATTTGTTGCGAACCCACTCTCATTATTGATCTGTGGAGTCGGAGAGTCTGAGGCAGCCGCACAATCGTGTAGGAATGAAGCCGTTCAAATAAATAAAAAAAACAGAGAGAAATAGAGAGAGACTGAGGAAAAGATGACAAATGGATGAGAGAGAAAAATACAGAGAGGAGGAATTAGTTACAACAAATCTAACATCCCTACATAAAACAAAAACAATAATGAGTAATAACTGAAGTGTGGACTTGGGTATTAGCAGTTTAATTATGCATAGATATAATGATGTTAGCTAAGTATTTTAATTAAAACCTAATTCCTTAAAGTTTCTGCACTGAAACTTCACTAACCCAAATACATCACCACAATCGTGCAGACAATTTAAATTCATCTGCCTCCACTATCTCCTCTGTTCCCAGAAACTCTGCAGGAAAATAACTTCACACAAACTACACACAGGCAGACGCTTGGTTACTTGAGGTAATCAAGCGGTCAGAATGAATCCAAGAACCCAGGTAACATCCTGGTCTCCATGGCTCCGAGTCTTGTAACATATCATGACTTACAACCAGCAAGAACAGACGCCATAATCAGGCTGTAATGACTGCGTCTGTTGCCCATTACAGCAGGATACACTTCACATCATGACAGGTGATGTACAGTACTAACCGAGTCTGCTCCTTTTCTTTGTCATACTCCCCGCCCCCACAATGCATCATTTCTCCTACCCATCTGTTTACCTCTCCCTCCTCTCTGCTTATCATGATCGATACAGCGCAAACACATATTATTGGAATGTGGAATGTATGCAAACAGATGAGCTGCTGCATGTTAATGGGGTTTAGTGAGGCGCGAGCGATTGTGCAAGGCAGATTTTTTTGTTGCTGTGGGGCTTTAAAGGGAACATATTATGGAAATATTACTTTCTGAAGGCTCTTTAACATATATTTGGGTGTTTGTCTTGCCTTCCGGCCCCCAAAATGTGAGAATTGACAAAAAAAGGTTGAAGTCCACAAGCTTTTCCTTCTGTTGTCTTTCAGTGATGTAACTATAGGATTCAAATTTGCAAAATACCACCCCTACTTGGTACCAGTAGAAGGGGCGGGGCAAGCAGTGGTTCATTTTCATTTAAAGGGACAGGCACTGAAACCAGCCGTTCTGAACAGGGCTGTTTTGAGAGGATGAAAAGAGCAGTGATGTTTGATCCTTGGGGGATTTTGACCACAGCATGTCACAGACATGCCATTAAGACACCTGGGAACTATTTTAGTTTGTGGAAAGGGGGCATATGTCTCCTTTAAAAGTGTACAGAAAAGAAAAATGAATTTGATTCCACTCTGGATCATAAAATTAGTGTAATAACTCTCGAGTAAATCCGGGATGAAAGTGGTAGTTTTTTTTCCGCATTGGATAATGCAGGCACACAAATTATGTGTCACGCTGCTCACGATTCATCAGCCACTGATATTGGATCCGTCATCTGTCAATCAAACGTCTGAGACAACACACACACACACACCGAGCTCGGTCTCACCCCAAACATTGAATATCCCGCCCGCGCGATAACGACCAATTAAATTCGTTTTCCTGACTCGGGTAAACTTGTGCGGCAACTCGTGGAAACTCCTAGAAGGGGACGCGACAAACAGGACAAACGGCCATTTCTGAACACCTTTAAAATGTAGAAAATCATCTGTCTTTGAGAGAGGCGTATCGATATAATTTGCCAGAATCAATGGCAGGCAGCACTGAGGGATCAAGGAATAAAGCAGAAGAACCTGTGCAAAAACAACCATCTTCATTTTAGGGCACAGCTCACAATACCTCCGGCAGTGCAGCGCCTTCACTTCGTGGAGACTGTGTAAAACACGGATTGGACTGTTGGGGTCAAAGGGCACAAGACGTGTCGGAGCGGTCCCGTTAGCTCTGCCGTGCTGGGAGACAGTCAGTGTAATCATTTGGCTGTAGCTGGCACGCTGTCACTGTGGCTGCACACAGAAAATGTAGCCTAGATGTCGGGGCATGAAAGTGAGAGAGGAGGAACACGGGAGCACCAAGAAATCAATTTCAGTTTCTATGGAAACTTGCTGACTGCGTGTGTTCTGCTACTGCAAGTTCTTCTCCAGGTATTCTTGTCCGTGGAAGTTGCAGGGTGACAGATTTTCCCGCGTCAGTGAAACAGGTGTTTTGCTATTGATAACAGATGGGAAATGCCTGCTCCTTCCAAGTCAAGTGGATGGGATGTGGGAAGATAACACAACATGCTTAACACGAGCATTTCAATCAATACAGAAGAGCCAGGACCAGGCCGAATGTTATGATTAGCAAAACAACACGCTGCATACCAAAGAAGGCTGGTTGAGTTATATCCAGGACATACTACACAACAGGACACCACAGGCTCAGAGGGTCTTCATTCATATTGGGAAAAAAGGACAAAAAAGACAACCGGAGTGTGGTGTAAAGGTAACAGTTGTGAAAAAAACTGGAAAATAACAGGCATATGCGAGAAAATTGGGTTTGTTCGTCTACACTGCCCACGACTTCTGTCGTAATCTCCTTATGTCTCTCCAGGTTTGTGACAGAACAAGTCAGCCCTCTGATCGTTTGGAGGACTGCAGTAAATCCTACAACAGAGAGTCATCATGATTCTATCTCCTGCTTTTTCTCTCAGAATTCAGTCCTTTGCAATTTGTCCTTTTGAGCGTTTGATTGGCCCTCTGCGGAAGTGGAAAAGAAAGATTGCCGGAGGAAACATAGTTCTGATTGGCTGTGCTGTCTGAACATGGACGGCCGTATAAGGCCTTGAATCAGAGCCGGTATTGGCTCATGTATTCCTGCCTGAGGTGAAGATGTCGCTTGAATTATTCAGCTGCAGCACAGGAGGCTGTAACACCTCTTCCCTCCATTATCCTGCTCTCTCAGCCCAGCAGGAATGCAGGTGTCCCACAGGCTGCATCTTCCTCACACAGACTGTCAATGTATCTGGCAAGAAACTGAAAGTTGCGACAAAATACAGACACCAGTCGAATTATCACCACAACCTGATACCACAACATTTCCAAACACAATTTAATGAAGATTTAATGAAATGAACATCACGGCTTAAGATTGACTAACACAGTTGACACTCTTTATTATGATGAGCACGTAAATGCCTTCTGTGTTGAGGAGTAAAATGATTCATTTTCTTTTATTTTAATGAATTGATTCACTAGAGATGGAAAAATATAAACTGATTGTGCCACATTGCCATTTGTGTGACCTGTGCTTAAAGGGATAGTTCACCCTAGAATGATATTTCGCTCATTATCTACTCACCCTCATGTTGACTAAGGGCTGGAAGAATTATCAGAGTCCACCGTCCCTTCTCTTAGTTACAGGGGGTCTCGGCGTAGCAGTGAATTTCAATGCAACGGTTGCAAAGGGACACCGGAGCTCTTCGTAAAAAAACACACACAAAAAAACATCCAAATACCTCCATGATGCTTGTATGTAATGTCCGTCTTGTGCTGAAGCCCCAAATTGCGTAATTGTCCCGAAAAAAAATTAAATAAGTCTATATTTTAAGCTTGTTTGTAGCGGAAGCTTCTCGTCTTCTTCTTCTCCTCTTCCTGGTCCGTCCAAATATCGCGTGATTTGCGCCGGCGTCATTGCGGTTACTGCGAATCACGCGATATTTGGACCAGGAAGAGGAGAAGAAGAAGACGAGAAGCTTCCGCTACAAACAAGCTTAAAATATAGACTTATTTAATTTTTTTTTGGGACAATTACGCAATTTGGGGCTTCAGCACAAGACGGACATTACATACGAGCATCATGGAGGTATTTGGATGTTTTTTTGTGTGTGTTTTTTTACGAAGAGCTCCGGTGTCCCTTTGCAACCGTTGCATTGAAATTCACTGCTACGCCGAGACCCCCTGTAACTAAGAGAAGGGACGGTGGACTCTGATAATTCTTCCAGCCCTTAGTCAACATGAGGGTGAGTAGATAATGAGCGAAATATCATTCTAGGGTGAACTATCCCTTTAATAAGGCCTGGCTGTCCAATGTCAGGAACTGGTGTACTTTCAGCTTCAGGTGTGTATAGATGTGTATAGATTAATATCTCTGCAACCACATGTTGTGGACTCAAAGCAATCACTGTCAAAAAAAACTTTGTTCTTTGTTATGTGGAGTAATTTTGTTACAGTTTCTGCCTCCTGACTCTGGTAATCTGGCATATTGGGCATTTGCCCAGTGGGCTGACGTACCTTTGGGCTGGTATGAAGGGGAAGACAAAGTTATTTTGGGTGAATAAATGGTACATAAAGTATGCACAGTGGCCCATTGGTTCATCGTCTATACCAATACTCAACTGGCCCGATTGCTTGTAGCCCCCACCCCTCTGTCACTTCACCTGTTAGAAGCCGTTAGAGAGCCAATGGTCTGTGGCAGGGTAGGAATAAGGATGGAGAGAGGGAGAGAGAGAGAGAGAGAGAGAGAGAGAGAGAGAGAGAGAGAGAGAGAGAGAGAGAGAGAGAGAGAGCAGGTCACAATGACCCTCCTCATTGTGCAGCGACAACATGTAGGAGGAGAGGGTGACCATGGAGCAGGATGGGGAAGCCGAGGAGGCAGAGGAAGCAACACTGACCAATCTAAGGTACAAGGTACAGTCCATTCAGCCTGAACATGACCATATGAGGGAAGAGGTGTCTAATACACACTTCTGCTTCATGGTTGATATCGAAAACCCCAAGAAACTAAGGCAAAGAGTCACATCTGGGCAGGACAAAATGATTTTACATCAATTCACTCTACCAAAAGATCATATTGAAACAAGAGCTCAGAGTTTACACAACCATCCACAGATGAAGAAGTGGAAAGGTTAGGGTCATTCTCTCTCTCTCTGTGAAATTTCCAACCAACCAACCAAAACAATATAGACGTCACGTGACAATATGTTGTCATGGTGATGTTGTATTGTTTACCTGACCCACGTTTTACCGTCTTTCTCTCGTTGAGTAAAATGACATCTGGTTGGTTTGCCGACGGCCGTCTGCCTGACTGCACCTGAATGCAACATCAGTGCCTCCGTCCTTCCTCACACTACACAGTGGTGACAGTTTTAACAGGTGCTACCTGGAAAACTTTCTCCCCGAGCCGACAGCTCCGCTCAGTTTCTATGGTTACCTACGGTCACGCTGCCACTGAACGTAAAAAATGGCGATGCAACATGGCCGCCTCGGTTCGGTGCGTCGCCCACTTATGTATTTGTAATGACTTGTAACAACTCATTCTAAGGTATAAGAAAGCTTTCATTTGTATGCGGGTGTGATTGGACTTCAGTGAAATACGTATTTATGAAAGCAATATTTGATTTTTGCTAATAAAAAGCCAAATAAGTTACATACTGGGGCTTTAATAACACACTTTAAGCAAGTTTTAACAATGGCTTTTAAATAATAAATCAACAACATGTGTTTTCATGTGTATCTTGGGCGCCAATTTATAATTATTGTAGTGGATTTGGTGTCATGTATCTAGAAGTTGTAGGAAGTAATACAATCTATTCAATATGTAATGATTTAATGATGGATTTATTTTAGATAATCAATGTGATTTTGTCAATCTGAAAGCTGTAATGTTGTTCTTTTTTAGGTTTTCATTACTGCTGCTCTGAGAAGCATTAGCAAAATCTTTAATCTGCCACACACATAGAACCAGTAGAACGCCTTTATAAAGACTGTCTGCTGCTTTATAAATAATTTCTGATGTTGAATTAAACACCAGATGGTTTAAAATACATGAGACGTTCATTTTCTGTTTGTACAACAGGTTTGAAGATGAAGTTTAGAGATGTGTGTGTTGGTGGTGGTGGAGGGCTCAATGTCTGTGTTCTGCTGCTGTGGTTTTATTACATATGACGACCCAAAGGGCGCTGCGCTGTCGTGTAGACAAAAGTGCACGTTTAGTAGTGTGTGTGTGTAGTGTGTGTGTGTGTGTGTGTGTGTTAGAACACCCACTGACTGCACATCTGCTTTACTGAAAAAGGCTCATCTAGGCAACATCTTGAAACTTACAGCAGAGTTGATTGTTTTCCTGCCTACAGATACTGAGGGAGTTGTTCCTCAACTGTGTGTGTGCGTGTATGCGCTGTGTTCTGTGCACATACTTGTGTGTAGTTATTGTGCTTTTTTCCCCCTTGGAAAGCAGTCAGGAGTGACAGTAATCTTTTTTATCTTGTCCTTGTAACTTGGCAGCTTGGTTCTTACTTTCTGTTGCAGCTTTTCATCGCCTTTCTTTGTCCCTTCTTGCTACATTTACCTTGTTGATCCATTTATTTATCCTTTTTAAAATTATTTTTGATCCATTTAAAGTCTACTAGACTTGGTTGAATGAATCTGGTTAAAAATAGATAATGGAAACAATTTAGCACCATTGCAGTAAATCAAATTATAAGCATCCAAGATGAGAGTATTTTTTTTTTTTTTTTTTACAAGGGTAAAAATTCTTGTAGTGCAGAAGCCTCTTCAAACACAAAAATAATGTCGGGCCCCAGACAGTACAATATTCTAGTGTAAATTGGAGAGGAAACCCAGCTGCTCACTACATAGTGAGAAAAGAATCGTAACAGGAAAACTGCAGCTAATCAATGCAATTAACCTTTATACTCTATCAATTTCATCAAAACATCTCAGGTCATTGATTAAACTTAAGCATATCTCAATACAGAAAGAAAGGGTGGGGGTGGGGCTGAATATAATTAAGTTCTGTTCAGTTCGAAGAGATGTGTGTTTGCTTTTTGGAGGGCCAAGGTCAAGGAGCTCGAGTGTGTCCTGGTTTCCTGAAACCTCTGTTTTGTTGTCTTTAAAGGTATAGTATGTAGGAATTCCCCCCATCTAGCAGTGCGGTTGCATATCTGAACGTATTCTTGATGATGCATTCACGTGAAATCGGGCAGACGTCAGACAGACAACAGACACTGCATGTAACAGGATAAACAAGCGTCTATGTAAACAAGTGGTCCGCCAGCACGAGGTAAAACAATACAGGCGTGACAATATGTTGTCATGGTGATGTCGTATTGTTTACCTGACCCAGTAAAATAACATCCGGTTGGTTTGCAGACGGCGTCATTCAGGTGCCTGACTGCACCTGAATGCAACATCAGTGCCTCCGTCCTTCCTCACACTGTAATGACAGTTTTAACAGGCGCTGATTTTTGCTAATAAAAAGCCAAATAAGTTACATACTGAGGCTTTAATCCAATAATTTAATGAAACATAAAAAATACCTTTTTCCTCCTTTCCTTTCTTTCTCACTTCAGTCTACCTCGCAGCCTCCTTATCACATTATCCCACCATTGAGCTCTCAGGTATGCCTGATGTATAATTTCCCTTCTCCTCCTTTGTTTTGTCATTTCCTGTCCCTGCTACAATCTCAACCCTCTGTCCATTGCCTCTCTTGAGTTTTGCATTCACCTGGTCCACCTTTCACTTTTGAATGGCAGCTGACAGCTGCAGCCTGATTGAATCTGTCCATGGTTTTCAACTCAGCAGAAGATGGCACTCTAATTTCAGCTCCACTAAAGACTGCTTTTCATTTCAGGCATAAAAAACCATGTATTCTGAATTTGTGATTGATTTGTAATTATACTGGCTAGATTAAACGAGCGGCTGGCCGGGGAGGCATCATGAATCCGATTATCACTGCCAGACCACCATGACTTCAGTCATCGATATCAAAATCAATATGTGAATAGCCATGAACTGATAGGAACTGAGTAATCCAGAAAATAGAAGTTTTAATGGGGAGATATATGGATGTGTTTCTAAGATGAAATTAAAAACATTCATGCAAAAAAGACTATGCACTTCAAGCCTTCAGTCTGTTAACATTAGAAACCTAGTAGCACTATGCACATGCTGTCTGCTTTGATACCACAGTATTAATAGTCTGCCCTCCATGCGCCTGTCATAGTGTGACCTGAACGGCCAATTAGCCGTTGTATTCTTCTTAGTCAGACAGAATGCAGAGGTATTTGGTTTTCAGTTCGCTAATTAAGGGGAGTGACAAAGTGATAACAATTGCATGCAAAAGTGGGGCATGACTGCTCATCACACAATGAGGTTCTCCAGAAAGGAGAAAAAAACAACCTCCTCATTACTGCAAATTGTTGTCTGTGTCAGGAGAGCGTACGACTGTGGTAATATGGTCTGATTAGGACTGTTGTATCTGCATCCTCCAATGAAAACCTCGAAAGAAAAACAACAACAACAGCAGCCTGGGCCAGGACCGTGTTCACATGTTTGATTAATTAAGTCAACAATACTGAGACACTGAGTTTGTAAATGAATCTTTAAAAGACACACAGCAGATTAGGGCTGCAACTCGTCGTATTCCTGGTTAAATGCTGAATCTTTTTCACCTCGAAATGTGAGAAAATAATAAATCATTAACACTTTAATTTCCATAAACGGAGAAGAAGCAACCACTTACATCACAAATTAGGCGGCATTTGTTTCTATTCACTGTTCAGTGTATGATGCAGTGGAGAGCAGAGCGCCAGTTGCAGCCCCAATGCAGACAGATAGACAATGGAGTCCACTATGCCTGTTTTTATTACTGTGGAGACACCAACAGCTTTCCTGCCTCATCATGTAGCAGGCAGCTCAGAGGATAAAATGGTCAATAGCAGCCCACTTCCTTGTTTGGGCACGGTTGCTTTTCTCATCTCCTCTGTACAGTGCCTGAGTCCACATGATCAGTGTGTGAGACTTTTCCAGCGGACTTGGGGCACGGTTTGTGAAACCTACCGGAGCACAGTACACACTTATTTAATGAACTGTGTAGTGAAAAGTGTACTCGGATCCAGGCCTGCATGGGCTTCGAGTGTGAAACCACCCTGTGAGAAGCAAGCAGTGCAGAGCAAGAGCCAGAGAACAGTGCATCCGAGGCTCAAGAGACGGCATGGGTTTTGCAGGTGTTTGGAATATGAATAATTTAAATATTGACCTGATGATTGGGCACGGGATGTAAAAATGAAGGACCTACCGGTACTAAAGTTGCTACAGTTTACCTTGATGTCTGTAAAAAACAAAAACTAATCAGCACTACAGCACATAGCAGGTGATTCGCAGGTGTATTACTGTCTGATAAAATACTGACTATTATGGGTTTTTTTAATACCTGATGATAATGTCATGTTACTGTTACCATAGCATGCTTGTGCACACATTTTTCTCTTTTCTTTTCACATTGTGTGTTCTATAATTATGTAACTTTTTTGAATACTGTGCACTTACGGGTCATCGTGTCATCATGTGAGTATATTAGAGGCTTGCTTTCCCACCTGTGTTAGTCTGAGAAGGGGTTTTCAACTCGAAACGTCACTGCCCCCTTTTGGGTGATAATAAATTATTGCTCTGGAGCTTTTGTTGTTGTGCGGACTCTCCCTTTTCTCATCATGTATTACTGTCTGATCACACAATTTGAACAATGTGGCAGCTTTTTAGGATCTCCATAGCGTTGCACCTGTTCAATCAGTTTTCACCAATCATTTATTAAGAAGGTGCTGTTATTTCTGACTCACAGGTTACAGCAGACAAATTGCTCCTCTATTTGATCTCTGCTATAATAATCTATTTCACTTCTCTGTAATGAAAACCTGAGTATTATTTGTGATTCTGCCAGAGACATGTTCTTATGTTAACATATACTGTAATCTGAATGAAAGTGCCTATGTAGAGCAGGGTACACTGAGGAGAGTACTTGACCACAACTCATTTAAACTCCACGGACTGAACTTAAATTCAACTCCACCTTTCCACCTGCTTTCAATTTGCCAGGTTTGCATTGAGGCGCAAGTGGTGGACACTGTGAAAGGGTCTACCTTGACCCAAACCGTGACTCTTCTGAAATCTAATCAAGTAGTATTCGTTTCCTGATCTTGACCCTGAACTGAAGCTGTGAATTTCTGCCGGTACTGTAAGGCTTTCTGGCAGAAAGCCCTGAGGACAAACTTCCCCCAGCATGCCCTCGAGTCACTGTGGGATTTTCAGATTATGAGAGTTGTGTTCCTTGCTTGTAAAGATTTGGCTTTCCACTCCTGCTCAATGTTTTATTTACTGACTGAGGCTGACATGGTTACAGAGTTGAGCAGACAGCTGTTTAAATTGAAGGAGTCGCTACGTCTCATTTGTGTTGGAAATGCAGTGCGTCAGTCTAATCAGGTCTCTTGTGATGAAGCAAGGGAGCCTGTAAAAAATCCAATTTTAACAGGTGCCTTGGCTTGCACGTACCAGACAACTGTCGTATTTCTTCGAAGATTTTACTGGCTGGACTATTTGATCCCATTGTAGCAGGGAGATTGAAATCTCATGAGTCAAAAACGCACAGAATTGTTTCCTCTGATCCTAGCAATAAGTTGAGCAGTGTAGAAAATGACAGTCACGCACTGATTCATCTTAGAGTGAGGTGAAACTAAGGTGAGTACTGTTCCTGGGTTGAGACTGTGTCTGTCTGCAGCGACAAGCAGGGCAGATAAATCACTGCAGACACCGCTGTCATGGCTTGGCACAAATGAGACTTTTATGTGCACTTCATCCAGATGTCTGTCTAGCTGCTGTCTGGACACACATGGAGCACAGTCCGTCTTTAATGCATACACAATCACACCTGCATATGTTAAGACGAACCCTCCAATCACAGACACACCAAGTCAGGAGGACTATTTCATGGCTGAGTGAGATTTTGAAGAAGTCTGTTGCAAAATAGTAAAAGGAGCACTGAGACAGACCAACATGTCTGACTGACTGAGTGATAAGGTTACACCCTTGGTTGGATGGCCAAGTGTTGGAGTTTCGTTGGGTTTTCAAAGTGATACGGCATGAATAAGCACTGTTGCCAACATTAACCACTACATTAACCAATTATTCAGAATTCTTTAGAGACAATTTTTTCTCCAAAAAAATCACATGCTGACAAATATAGGAACTTATTTGGACAAATGTCCTTTCCATAGCAGAGTTGCCAGTATTGCCTTGCAAGCACAAGATGGAAAACCCAGATTACTTACTGTTCTGGTTCAGTCATCAGTCCAAATTATATAAAAGGTACAAGCTTGTGCACATAATATGGCTCAACAGTTAGCTATGAAACCCAAAATGTACTTTGGCTAGAAGCATCCAACTACTGTGCTTAAAGAGGAACTATGCCAGATTTGTAGCTTAACTATGCCACATTTTTAAAAAGCTTCTGGGTAATTGTGATGATTAAATAAATGACTTGTAACTTATCACGAGGAAGAATGGAATCTCTCTGCCCTCCACCTAGCGTCTCTTGGCTGAAAACCAACCTTCCAACGCACTGAGGTGCTCGTTTTCTCCCCCAGGATGACGACGGGGTTTAGCCGGCCGAACACCTCAGCAGCCCGGTTGTTGCCTAGCTGTGATAGACCGCTCGTCCGGTAGTAGCCTAAGTTAGCTGTTCCACAGGTGGAGCTTCACTTCTCCCGAAACGTCGAAGCAAACTTCCAAACAGGCGTCATTTGGATAAACTAACCGCATATTGGGGATCTAAACAGTTACTTTCTCGCATGAAAAAATATTAAAACTTAATAAAGTGATGTATTAACAGTGGGAATTAAAATAACTTCTCTAGATAATCCAGTAGCAGTCTTCTTCGTTTGTTTTAATTCAGCTACTCGCCAACACTGCCCCTACTGGTGAGGAGGGCGGCCCTTTGAATCACCAGCTGTTTGTTTGTGGATCTGTGTGGATCTCGACTAGCCTGACAAGCCAGACTATATCATTAAAATGTATAGTCTGGCAACAACCGGTAGACCTCGGCTCAATCCAGGAGGCGGGATGAAGGCTATCTTTCAAACTGACTCTGCACGCAATAGGGTAGCGCTACAACTAATCAGAGCAAAGAGCAGGATGACGGAGCAAGCTGGTAGATTAAACTTTTCCCATATCCCGTTGGCAAAACACCAAATACATCCTTCTTCGAAATGAATGACTGCTCAACTTTTTAAAAAATGACAAGTTTAATTCTTTCAAAGTTGATGCCAATGCCGATTCAAATGATTCCTTTACCAAAGCCATTTTGTCATGTTTTTCACCGTCGCAAGTATGTAGTCATCGCGTTAAGCCGGCCCAACGACTAAACAGATAGAGCGCTGTGATTGGTGAACACAAACGGTGTTCGAGACTCAAAAAGTTCCTATGGCTCGTTTCTAGACGGACCTGCTGAGCAAATATATTTGCTGCCGCTAGGGTGTGTCTCTATTTCTAGGCTAGATCTCGTCAAGAATGTCTCAGAAATACGTCATTGAGGAAAGAGATGCGTGTGTGTGATTGGTGATCCACAAATGTAGAGTCACACTTCACAAACAGAATTTTCAGTTTTACAAATGGCTTTTTTGTTTTTACAAATGGAAAATTATACATATACAAATACCCAATATATATACAAATACACATGTATTTGTAAAAACTGAAATACAAGTTACAAATTAGAAATTTGTATTTGTGGATAGCAAAACACATGTGCAAACCAAGGCATTTACAGATAGGCTATGAGACAATCATCCATATGTATGGGCCCCACCCATGAACTGCACGTGCTGTCACCATGGTAACCACTAGTTAAAATAGACCCTAAAACCATTCCAAAACCTCTCAATAAATTCAACTCATCAACAACCAGGGAGTGACTCCGTTAACGCTGGGTGTAATTTCAGTTGTGTCCTGACCTTGTCACTAAGTGGAGTGATCGTTCCCTGTTTCTCTCACATACATTATTAACAGTAACACATACAAATTAACACAATGCACACGCTACAAAGAACTCCCCACACACTCATCACTGTTTCACTGCCTCAATGTCGCTGTTTGCAAAGACATCATCACTTCACTTATTATTCTGCTTTGTTGGTAACTTGTCTGGTATGACGGGTGTGTGGCCAATGTGTGTTTGCGTGTGTTGGTTCATCCACCGCCCACACCGCCTATTGGTCGTGACAATGCTCGGAGCATAGTGTTTAATTTTAGCGGTTGAGAGACAGACAGAAAGACAGTAAGACAGATGGACAGAGAGAAAGAGGGAGAGACACTGAGAGAAACTGCTGATCCACCTGCTGCCACTTTGCCTGATGGGAAGAGTCGCAAAAAAGAAAAAGAAAAAGGTTACCACAGCTAGACGGATGAAAAGCCAGCACACAGGAGATTTATAGTAGGCTAAATGATGAGGTCGTCATCAGTCACCTGCAAGTGCCTTCTGCAGTAGTTTGCTATGCGCTAACAGGAAGAAGCGTACATGCATCAGTGATTGTTGCCTTAGCGCCCTCACCCCTCAAGGTTTTGGGTTTGATTCCCTTTCTGGGTGGAGCTTACAGTACATGTTCTCCCTGTGTCAGCGTGTGTGGATTCTCCAGCTTCCTCCCTCAGTCTAAAGATTTGCACACTCGGTTTATTGGAGTGGATGTGTGTGTGTTTGTCTCTACATGTCGGTCTGTGATAGGCCGGTGACCTGCTCTCACCCTGTGTGACAGCTGGGATTGGCTCAAGTGGCTCTGCATAGTACTGACAATAAATGGTGTCCCTCTTCTAGTTCATTAATAATAGTAGTTCAACAATTAAAAACCTCCTACTTGACACAAATATCCAAATCTGTATCATTCAGTCAGTATTTCCTCCAAATACAACTGAGCCCTTTAACTTGATGAGCTAATCAAGTGAGAGGGGTCAATTGTTGTCACTAAACGACAAGTAATCATTGAATTTTACAGTTCTTCTCTGCAGTGGATTTCCCTGTCGGTCTTTCACCTAATTGTTCTATTTTTATAGCTGGCAATTCACAGTTTTTATCCCATCTCTTAATAACTTTGTTGCAGCAATCAACTGGTTTCAGTAAGGAAGCTCTAAAACTCCCTTACCGTATACTCATACTAGTCAAATGAATGCTAGCATTGCAATGTGTTTGCTGGATATGAACCATACGCTAACACCTAGGCCATGTCAAATAACGAGTGATTTGTTACTGTCAGGCCTTTACTGCCTAAAGGGATAGTTTAACATTTTGGCAAACTGGCCCATTGCCATAATCGCTATAGGCTTGGAGTCGGTTTGTTACCTCTAATTGTCGGTATAAGCTATGAGAGAGCGTTTTGGAGTTGTTGGATTGTGTAGTATTGGATGAGTTTGATGCGGGAAACCAAGAAACCCCACGAGCCTCCGTAGCGTAGCTCTGAGCAGCTTGCGGCTCTGCTCCACCGTTCTAAAAATAGCTTGCATCGACAATTCAAGGTAACAAACCTACTGCTAAGACTATAGGGATTATGGCAATGGGCCACTTTGCCAAAATGTTGAACTATCCCTTTAACATCATGGGAGTCGTGACTGACCCGGGCCATCATGTGAGTCAACCAAGTCATGTACTCTGAGCATCTAGAGCCAAGGTGGTAATTTGTGGTAAACTGCCTTGGCAGTGATCTCAAAACTACACTGTAAGAGGCTGATACTGTGAAGTTATAGTCCGTCTGTCCCTTTCAATGTAGGTGGACTGTAGGTGTCCTGACACCAGGAATGGGCTGAATTAATACATTATTACACAATATACAGGTCTATTTATCCTTCACTGCGCTGAACTGCACTACATTACATTGCTATCGAGTATCGATACACCTGTGTGTTTCCTCCTTCGAGTGGACAAGCAGGACAGATGTTTTCCTCTCGCATACATGCACTTCAAATGCTGTTGTAACCACATCATGTTTTGCAGTTTTGCTGATCGTGGACACGAGCCTTCTTGGTGCAGTATGCTGCAATCTGAGGAAGTGGCTGGAGGGAGATGAACACTTGACATCGTTTGAAGGGGGTAATACATTATCAGCAGGTGGAGACAGGCCGGCATCAACAATTCCTGATGACATCATCTCCATCTTTGGGAGCAGCAGGCTGCTTCCTAATGGGCCAGGTGGGGAGTCTGCTCGGCTTCTCCTCAGAGAAAACAGCTTTTTGTCACGTGCAGAGTCCCAGAGCAAAATCATACAACACTCACACACAATTATGCTTCCTTTAAAAATTTGAAAGGAACATCATCACTGAAGTTCTTCTTACTGTGTGTGTGCGTGTGTGTTTTTTTTTTAAAGACAAAGGTAGGCTAATGAGCAGCTAGGTGACTATACAGCATAGTCTCCTTAACTTGAGACTGTTCTTTAATTACTAAACCAATTATGTGCAAATGTTTCATTCAGTTTCATCACATTTAGCTACGTTTTCTGCACACAGCAGCGCCTCACTGACAAATATGTACTGAGAGAAAACAACAGTTAAAGAGAATAAAATGAAAATATTGTCAAGTGGAAGATGGAAAAATACAATCATGTTTCATATTTAAATGGGCACCAAAACTGCTCCGCACCACCTGTTCCACATTAACACATATTCTCCTACATCGTTACCCGCTGATTTGGCAAAACCACATTTATTTGGAGCCACAGCAAAAAAATAACTCAAATCACTGAAAATGAATAAAATAAAAACTCTCCCTGCCCCATTTATTTGGGTGATAAGCTTTGCACCTGCACTACAGTGGTAACCACCACCGTGTCCTTAGTGTTGCAATTTAAAGGTATTACCTGTGTTATCCTGCTCTTATCATGCAGAATCTCTGACTCCTAAAACAAGCAGTAATACTGTAGTTCATCCATTAGCGGCCAGCGGATACTGATATATCCTTGTGAACCTCGAATCTCTCTCTCAGAAGAAAATATAGTGACAAAAGTACTGGCAATTTACTGCTCCACTGCTTACAACACTATCAATCCTATGCAGCTCCTGAGTATTGGCAGTAATCCAGACCTTTAACTAGCCTGTTCATTTTCCAGTCGATTCCTCAATTACTGTCTGCTAGGAGGAAAAACCTCCTCCACCTCGCCAGACCCATCACAAGTGGATCACAAATTACTGCTTATTTAGACACTGGGGGGATAAAGGGATGGCATTCAACATGGAGGAAACACGTGTTCAAAGCAGGGAATGTATTTCCATAAAAATCTTCTCAAACAGTGTTTGAGTGATGTAAATGAAGTGATTAACGCCAGCTGCAGGCACATGATTCTTTTGGGTCAGTGAATCAGTCTTCAGTCTGATAACCTGTGACACCCCTGTGAGTAACACACCTGTGCAATCATCATGCTGTGTCAAATCAGTGTCTTGATAAGCCAGACCTGTCAGCAGGATAGATGATCGCTCACCAGCACACATTTAAACATAACACATCTGGGTGTATGATTTAAAAAGAAAAATCCTACATCATTTAGTAAAAGCAAAAGTGTTGTGTTTGTGTTTTCTTTTTGTATATGAAATACTGCCACACTGTCAGGAGAAGGATTGACAAATGTCAGTGTTTTAAAAAGGTTTCATTGGTTTGGTTTTCAGAACAAGCTCAATGGCTCTGCTGTTGAAGTTTACTACTACTAGTGTTGTTCCTAAAGTTTAGACTTGGGCTGCACAAAATTAAAAAAAAACAAACATTGTGATTGTATCAGATATCCTGATTGCCATAATTTCAGTCAGAATGCTGATTTTTGCTTTTGATTTTCACAGATTTTTTACCAAACAAACATGTCCCTTCACATCTTCAGAATATGATTCGTTGACCAGGGCGCCGCTGTAGCCACGCAACACTTTTGGTGCTAATAACGCACAAAGAAAGAAGAAAAAACTCTGTACTTGAAAACGAAACATAGCTTGTTGGATGTGCTAAATAAATGCACTGAAAAGGGAGCTGAAGTGTGCAGACTGCAATTGTGCAGTCCTAGTTGAGATTTAGGGCAACTCTGTTCTATAGGCTACTCTTGATCACTATTAGTGGTGGTGTATTGGCTGGTTGTGTCAGTGCCAAGTTAATCTGGCATCTGAAATATTATCCTCTTTGTCACCAGCCAGCTTGTGGCACGCCAGAGACATGTCCAACCACAACATGAATCAAATGGCTCCAGATCAATGGATAGATACCAGGCAAACAGGAGAGCATGGGAAATATGTCTATTTTCTATCTACAGTATATGTCTATTGATATTTGATTGTTTGTCATATAGGAAAAAATGGACTGTTATTATCACTATGACATGAATCCTGGACTCATACATGCATATTATTTTCAGACTAGTTTTTGAATGTAGTTTCCAATTCCATTCAAAACAAGCAATGTTTTTCAATGTAAAAACAAAAGTGAGTGTGATGTTCTTTAGGAGGAGGGGGGTTTGCTTTATTGTCTGTATGAATGCATGGCAGGTCACCTGTGTATCACAGCTGCTTGTGGTAATAAGACATTGAAAACAGCACTACAGGGCATCTGCGGCTATTCATACTCTACCAGTTCATTGTTGCGTTGGATCTTCATCTATGCAGGTGTCATAGTGTATGTAGGCCCCAAGTTGCTAATTAAGTCACTTCACAGATGATACTGTCATCCTTCACTGGTTTGTTTGAGCTCTCCAACGGAGAGGACGGGCATGTGAGAAGGTGTTAATAGTCAGAAGGAGAGAGGGAGAGAGTTAGGTGGAAAAGAAAACATTAAAGAGCTGTCTTACATTCTAATAGATTCATCGGTTTAGTCTATTGAACTGGTGAGAAGTGGAAGCAGCTAGAATGGGGGTTAATAGAGATTCACTCTGTTCTGTGAGCTATCGTTGGCAACTCAAGATGATTAAATACACACAAAGTAACACCCAGGGAGGCGTATAATCAGATGCCTATTGTTTATATCCCAGACGGACCGTCCACATCCAACAAGTAAAATTAAATATTGTCAAGGTTCTTCATGTATTATTCACCAAACAGAAATGAACACTTCAAACATGTAACCACAAAAAGCCCATCTGCATCAGACGCTCGGTTTTTTAGGTAGACACACACATGTAGCAGCTTGGACCTTTTCCACTGAAAGACCATCAGAAAACATGTTTCCATTTATTTTATGATGAGCAACCTCTTATGTAACCTGTCCTCTCTGATGAGTAAAGGTGGAAGCTGAGTGATGTTAAAGCACCACTCTCAGTGTGGAGTCTGTGGACTGAGGATTAGATGGTTGGAGACCAGATGTTAATGCTTGTTTGTTTTAATTATAACTGCAACTGTTATTTGAGCTTAAAGGGAATATAAGTTTACTCTGCTGCTATGTGGTTTCTTGAGCAAGTGGTGGTGATGGCGTTGGTGGTATCATGAGAGCTTCAGCCGTTATTGCCTTAACAAGACTAGAGGTTAGAATACGCAGCACTGAGTCTTCAGGGTTAGCTGGTTCTGCTAACTCTAAAAGTAAAAAAGTAAGATGTGCCAGACTGGAGTTTCAGGACTATTGTCATGTTGGGTGTTTTTGTGAGAGAGAAAGAGGAAATGAGATGCAACAAAGGGGCTTTGGGCCAGATTAGCCTTCATGATATAGAATAATTTTTGTACTGCTTAAGCAAATAGGATATATTTTTTAAAGTATATTTTTGGGGGCTTTTTGTCTATAATTGATGGGATAGTAGAGAGAAACAGGAAATGGGCAGGCAGAGAGAGAGGGGGAATGACATGCAGCAAAGGCCCACCCAATTCAGGATTCAAACTGGGGTTGGCTGCAGTGAGGACTGTGGCCTCTGCTCAACCCACTGAGCTATACGGTGCCCCAGCAAATAGGATATTAATTGTTAGTTCAGAGGTGCTCTAGTAAGCAGATAATACATTAGCACGGAGCCAGGCCAGCTGTATTACCCCCTGGTTCTACGTCTTAAAGGTATAATGTGTAGGAATTACCCGCATCTAGCGGTGCGGTTGCATATCGGAACATATTCTTGATGTTGCATTCACGTGAAATCGGGCAGAAGTCAGACAGACAACCGACGCTGCATGTAACAGAATAAACAAGCATGTATGTAAACAAGTGGTCCGTGACAATATGTTGTCAGGGTGATGTCGTATTGTTTACCTGACCCACGTTTTACCGTCTTTCTCTCGTCCAGTAAAATGACATCCGTCAGGTGTCTGACTGCACCTGAATGCAACATCAGTGCCTCCGTCCTTCCTCACACTACACAGTGGTGACAGTTTTAACAGGCGCTACCTGGTAACCTCTATGGTTACCTACGGTCATGCTGCCACTGAACGTAAAAAACGGCGATGCAACATGGCAGCCTCGGTTCGGTGTGTTGCCCACTTATGTGTTTGCAACGACTTGTAACAACTCATTCTAAGGAACGAGAAAGCTTTCATTTGTATGCAGGTGTGATTCGACTTCAGTGAAATACGAATTTATGAAAGCAATATTTGATTTTCGCTAATAAAAAGCCAAATAAGTTACATACTGGGGCTTTAAAGCTAAACTAAGCTAACCAGCGGGCTCTGCCTTCATATTAATCATACAGGCACCAGAGTCTTCTTGTCAAACTCAGCAAGTGAATGAGAGTATTTCATACACACAAAAAAAACTACTCTTCTTGGGCATGTACTGTAGCAATTACTAGCTTGCTGCTAATAATGAAGAAAATCCCACTGAAAAGACTGATCCTATCCTATCCTAACATGTGAGTGACACTAACAATGAGCAAATTCACTTGCTTTTGACCACATCAGCTGTATGGAGACATCAGAGACAATCCAGAGATGTCCTGATCCTTTGTGCAGGGAGACAGGGGGATCACTAAAGTGATTAGAACCGGCAGGTAGCATAGCAACACCTACGACCTGTTGTGCATCATCGTTTGAGCTGAGATCCAAAGCAGAAGACTCATTAAAGGCTGGTCACCTCTGCCTGCACACACAGCGTATGGGCAAACCTCTTTAATGTGGTTTCTCCCTTTCATTGTTCTGCATAATGGCTTGTCTCACGTAGTCACAATACCACGGACCTCTGCTTCTTTTTATTTCCATACGACTCATTAAATGCATCTTGTGAGGAACCAAGCATGAGTGTGTGTGTGTGTGTGTGTGTGTGTGTGTGTGTGTGTGTGTGTGTGTGTGTGTGTGTGTGTGTGTGTGTGTGTCAGAGATTGATGGAAAGAGTTTAAAAGGAGACGGTGTCACGCTGACTCCAGAATGTCAATGAGGTGTTGTTTGAGTCCCTCCCTCTTCTGTCTGATAATATCTGTGCAGAATTAACCACACGTTTTCAATTCAGGGCACGTAGTGTATGATTGAAGAGAGTTGGGGGGATTAGAGTTAACCCAAGGGATCACACAGGCATTGCACTTCATATTAAGTTACCTAGTGGTGTGTGCTGCCTGGCATACAGGTGGATAGAGAACAGGGAGGAGATAGCAAGTGCTGGTATCTAATGAAAAACTTGAATTCTGAATGCAAAAATGAATCCCACTCAATAAGTCAAGTTTTTCATTCTCATATGTGATATCTCTGAATTTAAAAGAAAAACTGACTATTAGGTCAGACATTGAGATAAAAATCCTTACAAAATAATAAATGATAACTTTCCATTGGCCATTCTTAACCCCTGCATCACCATGTACCTATTTCACAGGAAATCAAACCGGCTGGATGTATTATCTCTGCAGCAATTGTAGAAAAGCTCATAACAGTTTCACTGCCAAGATTTAACAGAGTCTTTGAAAACAACACCACGTTTTATCTAAATATTATGAGGCTATAGCTGCACACCAGAAGGCGCTAACTGTTGGTAAACAGGTAAAATTGGTCTCGTTCCCAGTTCTAATATCACAAAGTCTTTGAGCCTGGTAGACCAGAGTACCCTTTAGTGAGTCACTGTTGTGGTGAGTCATGTTTTTTTCACACATCAACTATTAAGTACAGCGGGCGCTGTTCTTTTAGAATTCATTTTAAAATACGAGTAATCACCCACTAGAGCTTCCATGATCTGATGGCAGCTTAAAAATCTGACTGCTTGTTGTTTTCAGGGATCTTTCAGATTCATACGTTCAAAAAGTAATTCTGAATCTGAATCTGAATTAATAACTTAAGATCAAAGTTTTGCAAACGCAGCATCAAGTGAGCTGACATCGTCTCAGCTTTTAAATCTAATCTTAAACACAATTCTGTGCATACAATCACGCATATTATTCCATAAAATTGAGTGTCATTGGCATTAAAATGCCACAATAATATCATTACATAGATATAAAATATATAACAGAGATGTAACGCTGTACAAGATTTCTGTGTGCACTTTGGAGTTTGTTTGACAAATTGAATATTCTCCACAGGCCCGTGCTTCACTTCACAGTAAGTGAATAAAAGGCATCAAATATACATATGGAACGATAAAAGTTGAGTGTTTGTAGTGCAACGGCAGCCACACTGTGATTCAGAGACCTTCTACAAACACTCTATATCTCCAGTCAGTCTCTATTAAACAAATCCTGATTCATCAGGACTTCCAGGTTCACCTGCACACAAATAATAAATGAGTCGGGGGAATAGTGTGGCTGCAACATTTAGCGCACACATACAGTAGTAGCCTACAGCACCGTGGAGCCGAGGGTTTTCCTGCTTCATTTGCACATCTGCGTCTAAATCTGAATCTGAAGGCGTCTCTGTTTGGCACGTGTGACATCATCATCATCATCACCTGCCGCCTCCTTCGCCCTCCTTTATCTTCCTCCTTCACTTGACATCTCTCCACACTTCAGTCTCCATTTTCTCTGTACTATAACCTCTCTCTCCTTCTCCTCACTCGCTCTTCCACCCCCTCATCCTCCTGTCGCTCTTATGCGTATGTGTGTGTGTGTGTGTGTGATCGTTGAGCCATGACATGGCTGAGCACAGAAGCCCCGGGGCCAGTCATGTGCTGTGGTGCTCTGTCGGACGTTGGAGACACGTGTCGCAGATCTTTCCGGTTACAATTCAGCACTAACCTGTCTCTCTCTGTATCCCTCTGTTCTTTCCCTCCCTCCCTCTCTCTCTCTCTCTCTCTCTGTCATACACGCACACACTTCCTCTCCATTAATTTCTCCTTTATGTCCTTCTAAGCCTTTTTTTTTGCTCTTTGTTGCTTTCTCAGCAATTCTTTTCACCTGTCTCTCTTCATTTCCTTCAGTGTTTCAGCTTCAGCCCACCACCTCTACTTTTAAACAGTTTTTTTTATTCACCACCCTAATCCTCTCTCACACATCTATGTTCCTCCATGCAGGTGTTTTGTCCTCCGTTCACTTCCGATCATCCTCTATTCCCACTTTACTAACAGCTAGTGACATTACAGACAGGAGGTGAAGCCCCATCCCATCCTTCACCATGTATTTTTTCTCTTTCTGCACTCTGGTTATCATCCCCTCTTTTGATGCTTCTCTCTCCTCCCCCCCTCTCTCTCTGCTACAGGCTGAAATTATTCATTTTGAATACTCATTAACCACAAGACAACACCACGCAGTGATGTTACATACTCTGTCTGTTCCCTTCTGTTTAAAGGCCGAAGGCTTCAAAGAATAAATTGTATGTTTTTGTTCTGGCATCTTTTTCCTTAGGGTTGTTTGTCAGTTATGAAAAATTACCAATAACAGAATGGGGAATTATATCGATTTCCTGCCGAACAAAATCACTTATCTTGAGACTACATGTTGTCAAAAATCATGCCAATGTGTTTTGTTATTTGAATGACAGGAGAAAAAAATGACTCCAGGCACCTGATGCCTTTAATGTTTCATGTCATTCTTTCCACAACACTTTAACTTCACATGTGTGGGTGTTTTGAGCCTTTTACCTACAATATCCGTATAGAACTCAAATGTAAAAGGTTTTCTTTTCTTGCTTGTCACATTTGGTGTACTAGGTGTCAAATTTATTTCAATAACCATCTCTTTCTCATTGAACTATTTTGATAGACATCAGCCTCTTTCACAAACTAAAATACATGATTCAGTTGCCTCTAATGAGATCAAACACACACATTGACCATTTTTTTACTCTTTTATTTTTTTTACTTTTTCACTCTTTTACTCGTTCTTTGTGTATTGAATTACATGTTATTTATTTAATGTGTGTTTTTGTGTGATTTCATGTGGTATTTAAGCCAAAGACAAATTTCCACATTGTGGACCATAAAGGAAAGATTGAGATTTAGATTTTCTCCTTGTAAACCCTGCATCACTGTCTCTGTGTCTAAAATGTAGAATTTATCTAAAGCAAAATCTGATTTTGCAAAATATTGACAAGACAAGACAATCCCTCCTGAACTCTACGTTTAGCTGCAGCAGATATACCATAGGACGTTTTCCCATCGTGAAACTGTATGTGGATGCTCAAGTTCATTTTTTACATTTTTTTTATCAGCTACTCAAACAAGGTTCAACCATGAAAAACAGTTAATTCTAACATTTCTCCTGTTTGCTGACTCGGTCAGTGTGATCAGTTCATCCTCTGGAGAGGGAATACCTAATAGTCTGATACGTTGCAGAGGAGGTTCCCGCAGCCTCTGCTAAATGAACACTAATAAACTAAATTATGAAACCGTCTCTGGGGATCAAACAAGATTAATTCCCCCTGACCTCTGCTGTGTGTGGCTGTTTTAATTGTCCTGTTAATCACCAGTGACACTCAGAGGTACATTTCAGGAATTCCATCATTTTTCATTCATTCAATATGTATTTCTTTACATTTCATTAAAAATTGAGTTCTCCACTGATTTGTTAAATATGATACCCTTGTAATCCAGGAGGTCATTGGTAAACAGCTCTTGCTGACTCTTTCTTTCTGTTGATAATTCTTTTGTTCCTGGCTAAAAAATGTATCTTGCTGCCCTACAGTCGACATGTAGATATCACAGGTTTCTGCTCTTATTCCTCTGGAGAAGTTGACTCATGACTTTAATCACAAATCGGACAAGTTTTGGAGGATCTGGGAACCATTGCATTCCTTCTTACAGAAGCTTTAACTCATCTATCCCTGGAAGATGAGGGCTGAGGCTCTTTCATATATTTCATGTATGTGTTCTTTTTTTTTACCTGTCTCCTGTTGTCTTTTTGTTTACTTATTTATTTTATTTATACGTATAGGACAGCGCCCACTGTTGGTTTGGGGTGTTTTTTGTTTTTTTTAATCTGTTGTCTGTCTTGTTTTGTTCTGTTCTAATGTTTGTACTCATAAAATTGAAAAACCAATAAAAAGAGTATAAAAAAAAAAAAAAGATACCCTAATACTCAGTGAAGACAAGTCATGAGCATGAGGATGGAGGGAAGTGAAATTATCTAGATGATGAAATCTGGAGATACAATCCATTGCAACATTATTTAGATCCAGCCTTATCAATGTGGAGTGGATGGTTCCTCTTGACTTACACTATGCCGTCAATCATCCCCACCACCACCACCACCACCACCACAGCCAGGACATGAATTTGAGAAAGATAATACACATCCCTGCAGCTGCTTGGAAAGATTTCAGGTTGAAAATGATTTTCCCCTGTTGTCGCCTTTATTTTTTATTGCAGCTCTTTGTCACATGGTCTGACAACGTGTGGCTTTATAGCCACCGAGCTGAGAGGGATATGGATGGGTTTGATGATTAAAAAAAGAGCGAAATAAGCAGGCGGGGGTAAAGAGGTAGATGACAGGGGATGATATATAAGAAACGCTGGCTGTTGTCTTGTGGCCAAAAGTCATTGAAGTGAAATGTGGATCAGGCTGAACCCCGGCCTGGCCCTGAGGAACACTTCACACCAGCCTTGTGTCATGATAAACTGCCCTCTATTGCACTCAGGAGGAAGAAGAAGGTTTCCTAAAGACAGTGGTATTGCTCCAGAGAAGCCGACAACCCCCACAACGGCTGCAGCACCTGTCAGAGGGGGGGCTGCCAGCAGATGATGGGGCCAATCAAGCGCCATCAGTAGCCACCGCAAGAGCTGAGGTTCTACCAGTCGGAAGCTGATGTTTTAAGGATCCCTGTGGTGTTGGAAAGAGTTGCCCTCTTACACCACCGCTTCCTCTCTGCCCTTTACTCCTGTCACATCTCACACTCAGCCAAGGGAATACATGCGCCGCACAGAATTTACCGCAGCTCGCTCCTATCAGCAGCAGCAAAACCCTCACCGTGGGTGTTTGAGACGACGCTCGGGAGGGAGGGATATTTTCTGGTCACGACTCAAAGGCAGGGTGTATACACACACACACACACACACAAAGAAACACATGTTTCACTGAGTAGTGATGATGCGCTGCTGCCGTAATTCTTTAAGCGATTTTTAGAAAAAAAAAAGCTCTTGTCACGCGCCACGTGACGTCTCCTGTGGTGTTTGTGAAATGCAAGGATGCAGATGGTGGATGTACTGTACATGCAGACTGCAGCCTTCAGCATGAGAGCACAATGCATTCAGTAACTGCAAACCCACCCACACAAGCAGCCTACACCTACAGAGCGCGCACAATAACACACACACACACACACACACACACACACACACACACACACACACACACACACACACACACACACACACACACACACACACACACACACACACACACACACACACACACACTTATCTACAAAGACCAGACAGCTGCCCCCTCAATTAGTTTTCAGGTTTTAAAAAAAAAGCATCTTTGACTCTTCCCTTCTCCTCTCCTAATCTCTCCAGTGTCAGTAATTATTCTTTCGGAGACTCGTTTAGGTGTAGTCACATCCGCTAACAGCTATCGCATACGCTGGTTCAATTACTTTAACACTGATTTATATGACCTGTGTTTGTAGACGGGACGAAGAACTGGGAGACACACGGAGACAATCAAATAATGACTGTCAGTTGGAAAAATTGACACAACCTGAAAAGACACAGGGGGCCTGAGCTGTGTTTATACTGTATAAACCACCATAATGACATCATATGCCTCATTATTATGTACTATATTGTAGTTGCATTTACTGTAGGCTACTATCCACGAGTTTCCAAACCGGTGGATTTGTTTGTTTACATTTCCATGGTTTCAGTCGTTAGTTGCGGTAAACGCATGGATCTAACGGTGGCTTTTAACGACGATGTCCATTTGTGTGATATCCATTGTTAAAAGCTGCCGTGTTATCCATGCGTTTTACAGATTTTCAGTTAAAAAAAAAAAAAAAAAAATCCATGCATTTACCACAACTACTGAAACCACGGAAATGTAAACATACAATTAGAGCTGCAACAATTAACCGATTAATCGCACAATAATCGATTATTTAATTAATCGTCAACTATTTTGATAATCGAATAATCGGTTTGGTAGTTTTTTGAAGAAAAAAAGTCAAAATTCTCTGATTTCAGCTTCTTAGATGTGAATATTTCTGGTGTCTTTGTTCCTTTATGACAATAAACTGAGTATCTCTTTGGTTTGTGGACAAAACAAGACATTTGACGACGTCATCTTGTGGTTTGGGAAACACTGACTGACATATTTCAACATTTTATTGACCAAACAACTAATCGATTAATCGTTTAAATAATCAACAGATTAATCGATAATGAAAATAATCGATAGTTGCAGCCCTACATACAATTCCACCGGAAGAGCAAAACCGGCTTACGTTTTTTGACGTTCGGAAAAAGGTGGATACTGTAGCTACTACAACTGCCAATATTCCCAGTTTTAGGCATTGTAATGTAGGTGGTCTGCAAAAATAAAGCTTTTTTATGTTAATGTTTCATAATTCCAGAGGCTGTTCAAATAGTTTTTTATCTCTGTGCTGCATATGTGGATTTCCACTGGGGATCAATTAATTCTTATCTTATCTTTGTGCGACTGGAATACAAGATGCAAAACATGAAATGATTGTGTCCCTGAAACTCCAGGTTGTTTTCAGAGAGAGCTGCGGCTTATCCAATCAAGAAATCATTAGTCCTGATTGGAAATAATTGAGAATACGAGGTTGGGTGCCGCCTGAAAGCAGGTCTGAGTTGGCATTTACGTTGCTGGTGCAACACCGTGTCAGTGTCTCTCTGCGTGGGGGCGTGAGCTAATAGTACGTGCATGTGTGTGTTGAGCGTGTGTGTGTATGTTTGTTTTTATGGTAAGCGGAGGGGAAGTGATCCCCCGCTTGGCCTTTTGTTGTGTGTTTGTTGTCTCTCCATATTGACAGTTTGACACCTACTGCAGAGCTGCACGTCATTGGTGAGCTATGCACTGTGTGTGGTGTGGTGTGTGTGTGTCCATCTGGATGTGTGTGCCAGAGAGGCAACAGCGGAGAGATTATTCTGTCTGTTTCTGTGAGAAAGTTGGAGCCCAGTTTTAAAGTTTGGGTCGATACAGAGTCAGAACATTTTGGTAAAATGAGCACGTTTTAGCCTGTTGTCACTTCTTCAAAGGGCTGAAACAGCCCAGTCACAGCTGCATTTAGGAGCAATCAGTGGATTAGCTGGTGGGCAAAGTAAAGGAGATGGTGCTTTCATGAAGTGTTGGATATATAAGCTTTGTTGCAGCATCCCAATTTTATATTTTCATGTTCCCCAAGAGGTATAACAGGTTTGGAGTGAGTCACGAAGCAGAGGTCTGGTTGTCGATCGGGCTCCGGCACCACAGACTGCATTCACAAGGACACAACTCATCTTGACTGAGTCACATTTTGGTATCATTGGATACTGAACTGTGTGTGTGCGATATCTTCCATGGCTGTGTGTGTACATACTCGTTTGAGCAGGAGGTGTTAGTGCTCTCTGACACTGCTGTGGGCCACGAGGACCCATCTACACAGCTGTAGAAGAAAAAGAGGTAAACTGAACGTGACAGTTCTTTGTTAAAACTCGTACAGCTTCTGTGTGTCAGTAAATGACTCTATGAGTCAGTTCTACTTGCTTTTATGTTCTTCAGTACAAATAAGAAAGTCCTTCATGTGTCAAAAAAAAATCATCAAAACATAAAAATCAAGGTGAAACGCAAATGACATCACATCAACGAAAGCTCTTTTTAAATAAAAGAAATGAACTGAGATAAAACAGAGAACCGACTCTGCAAGTCTGATCTCCTCTGGTTGGTTGTTGGGGCCCCAACGGCGGAGGCCCTGTCTAATTTGGTTTTTAATCTAGACCTTGGAATGGCTGGCAATGAACGGAGGATCTCTGACGGCGTGCCGACTCATAGGGGGATAAAAAGCTCAGAAATCTAAGGAGAAGTCAGCCCAAGCCTGCGCTTTAAAAGTAGGTTATTACGGATTTTTGAAATCAATCCTAAAATAAACAGGCAGCCAGCGCAGAGGTACTGGGACCGGGGTGATGGGAACAGGTTTCTGGGCTGGGTTTGGGAGCCGAGCTGCAGCGATCTGAACTGAGAAGTGTGGATTGATTTTTGACTGAGACAAGTGGGTAGTTCCAGTGCTGAGGCGGGAGGAAATAAAAAATGTGGGTGTGATTCTCTATAGCAGACTGGACCTTGGCTATATTTCTCAGGTGATAAAAACAGGACTGAACAAATTGCTCCATATGGGGTGTAAAACACAAATTTTTCATTCAGGGTTTAGAGGTTATAGCTACAACTTTTTCATCAAAACAATTCATTTTTAAAAAAAATAAATACATCCACAGAATGCTAGAGGGATGCAGAATAAAAGTATTAATTTTACAGATTTTTTTTAAATAATTGCTTTATACAGTAAATATTGATGGGTCCTAAATATATAAATATTTACATCTAGTAGCGTTGGCAACGTATGCATGAAATGACCTCTGTGCTAACAGCATTACTACGTTGATGTCACGTGAGGCGGAGCTCAGGGGGGGGGCAGATTGTGGAGAAAATGGTGTCGTGCTAATGCTAATGCTAACTAACGGTCAGCCAGTACTGTAACGTTTCCGGTGCAGGCGTGATGCTGTGGGTTTGTCCGGTTCGTCTGCAGGTGAGTTTTTCCGAACGTCATCTATGGTCAAAACAGGAAGCCGGTTTTGCACTTCCGGTGGAATTGTACGTTTCCATGGTTTCAGTTGTTGTCATAGTTGCGGTAAACGCATGGATCTATTAACGCTGGCTTTTAACACGGATGTCAATTTGTGTGATATCCATTGTTAAAAGCTGGTGTGATGATCCATGCATTTTACAGATTTTCATTGAAAAAAGAAAAGAAATCCATGCATTTACCGCGACTACCGTAACCATGGAAACATAAACATAAAATTCCACCGGAAGAGCAAAACCGCCTTACGTTTTCGATGTTCAGAAAAAGGTGGATAGGCGTACCTGAGTGAGAGCGGGCGAGTGTGAGTGTGACACTTACTGGCTGGAAAGCAGCAATGAGAGCGCTGTCAGCGCTAAAAACGCGTTTGGTGGACACGGCCCCTTAATGGTTCGGACTTGATTACGTACTGTTATGTTTTATTTTATACCAAAACTGCCATTACTATAGCTGATCTGTAAACATTATGTATATTTTCAGATTCTGTGATATTATGTTTGCTATTTTCAGCTTTACTAGAAGTGTATTCACCTCATTGCACAGCTGTGTACTTATTTTCATAATGAGGACAGAAGATGTAGAATATGATTTGGAGTGTGTTTGGGGGTTATGTCATATAGATGTACATACAGTATCACGTTGGTGTGTGCATGTTTGTGTGTTCTGTGTTTCCTGCCAAAATGCACCTTACACCATATGGTCCACTGAGCCACTTAAGACCTCAGAGAATTATTGCACATCGTTACGCTGCAGTTGGTTAAAACCCTAAAAAGCCTGACTAGCGACTCAGGCCTCACTGAATTTAATGTCACAGCTATTCAGCTAGTCCCACTTCCCTGCTCTTTATTGCTGCTTTATCATTGAGCGATTACTGTAAAAAAAAAATCATGCTTTTTTTTTCTACTACAGAGGTACTCTGTGCTTACTTTAGAGAAACTACTTTCTTACAATGAAGCAGTTCTGTTTGGCTAATGCAACAATCCAGAGAGGAAGAGGCTTCAGCAGATACTAAATTTGGCAGACACTGCAGAACTAATGGTGGATAGATGCAGGGTGGGAGGCAGCCTGTGTATTGTATACAAGTATGTGAGGTGTCTGCAGTTTCCCCTGTTGTCGTGTGATACTTAATGTCCTCTCTGTTGATGGCATGTAGCCTGCTGCAGAAAATGATGACAAAAATGCTGCAGAACCAAGGTCAGAGCTATCTCATTATCTAAACCACTTCATCTTTCACAAAACACTTTATCTGATTAATATAACAGTGTGACAGCAGCGCCAGCAGAACCTCACCTACTGTGGAAGGTACCATAATGTCAACGAGGTTTGGATATGAATATACAGTATGTACTTACAAATGAATGATGTTGTTAAAGGAGACATATTATGGAAATATCGCCTTTTAAGGGTTTTAACATGCAGTATATGGGTGTTTGGTTTGGTTCAGCTGCATTCCAGAATTGACAAACAAAATCTGTAATGTGCAGGCTTCCTAGGTTGAAATCCATGTGGTTTTACGAGCTGTTCCCTTAGTTGTCATCCAATGATGTTATTAGTTTTTTATTTGCATAATACCACCCCTACCTGTGAGTACAGGTACCAGTAGAGGGGGCGGACGGGGTGAGCAGTGGCTCATTTGCATTTAAAGGGACAGGCACTGAAACCAGCCGTTCTGAACAGGGCTGTTTTGAGAGGATGAAAAGAGCTGTGATGTTTGATCCTTGGGGTATTTTGACCTAAGCATGTCACAAACATGTCTTTAAGACACCTGGGAACTATTTTAATTTGTGGAAAAGGGGCATAATATGTATCTCTATTGTAATAAAAAAGTAAACACACTCTGGTTGGTTGGATTCTGTTCTGATATGTTCTGATGCCAGCTGCAACATCTTATACTGTATAGACAGGTGCGCCTTTCCAATTCATGTCCAATCAATTAAACTGACCAAGGTGTAAAACATCTTAAAGATGACAAAGACTGTGTCCAAAATCACTTGTCTAATCACTATATAGGAAATTCTATATAGAGGACTATATAGTGAGCTCATTGGTAAAATGAAAAAACACTTTAATTATACAAGGTAGAAAAAAGAAGAAGAAACACTTTCACTACTCACACAGTTAATTACGTCATTACTGTCGCACAATTAAAATGTGCCAGATCAATGTCGTCTAGTGGGTTTTCGAAATAAAATTTCTTCCTGCTGTCTTTCGTTGCGACTGCAATGCATTATGGTATATTGCTTGGCTATTGACCATTGTTTGTACTCTACTTTTTCTGCATTGTGGGATTCTATGAGTTCACCATATTCTCACTATACATTTGGACAGCACTACAAAATGGCCTATTCACTATAGTCCCTATTTGGAGGAGGAGGACCATCCAAGCTGATCAGTATGGGCGCAGCTTGAGTTGTCTGCCTGAACTAGCTCCGCAGGCTTCGCATCATTAGTGAATGTTCTCGGACACAGGCACAGCCCAAGAAAACTTAGAGACACCTGAGCAAAATTTCAAGTGTCATAGAAAATGTTCGAATATTGTTTTCACTCCATTGCCGTCATGGGGTATCGAGTGCAGATAAATATATATCTCATTTCAGCTTTAGACTGCACTCTCTTTGCCTCCTTCAAATCAACTGTGTGTGACGACTCTACGCTGTAATTCTGGCACCATCTCTCTTGTAGAAAAAGATCATTAATCACAAGAGATTTCCTGTTAACTAAATAAATAGCAGCACAGTAAATATTTTGTTCTGTAGCCCACGACTTGTTGGCAAACAAAGTCCCAGTTGGCAAATAAACTCTCAAAAGTCAGTAGTGAGCCGAGCAGCTCAGACTGGCTTTAGGCCTATCTGATCCTGTGATGGATCGGAGCCTCTCATTATAGGGATTGAACGGAGGCAGTGCGAGGAAGCGAGGAGACAGTAAGAGATAGTTACCAGGGGAGACGGGCCTGTTTCATACAGCTTCTTGTTGTACACCGCGAGGAACTAATGGTTATGGATGCAATACAGAGATTGATATCCTCTCCTTCTGCTGAGCTCATTTTCCCTCCATTTTCTCTCTTTCATGTCTGCCTCTCCTATTCTGCTCTAACCAGCTTCTCCCCATTTCCCCCCCTCCACTCCTTACTTCCTCTGTCAGATAACTCTGATTCCCCGCTGACTCCAAAACTAGCAGTGCTTCACATCGACCCCTCGCCTAATGGAGGACAAACAGAGGCGGACTGAAGCGACTTCTCTCACAGCTCCCAGACAAAAGGGATACGCCGAGCAGACATGACTCTCCATCTAAACTCTGCCGGAGGGAATCGAGAGAACCTCAGAATTAATTTGGGAAGCCCTGGGCCGTGGGTGTTTAATAAAACATCAGACCTATATGCCATTAGGTAGCTGGCTCTCTCCAAGGGTCTGCACAGGGCTCTGAGGCCATACGGGGAGGCTCAAGGGAAAAACCTCAGCTCAGCCAGTTTATTGCACTGCACTGCCGCTGAGCTGATCAAATTACATGTACTTTCAGTACAATTAGAGTAGAACTTAATGGCATTAGCTTGAGCAGGCCTCTTGCAAGAACCACTCTATGAACAAATGTGTTTATAAGTGGTATGTACAAGTGATCCAAGAACATTTATGACATAACCAAAGTTATTGTACTTAGAACTTTCTCATCAACTTGGATATTTTTTTTTTTGGAATTAGTCTTATTATTCTTAACTTATTGTTCCGTTGCTGTTGTACGTCTTTTATGTGAACGTCAGAAAGTTATGCAAGCTGGAGGCAAATTCCTTGTATGTACAGTATGCAGCATACTTGACCAATAAATCCTATTCTGATTCTGAACATAATAAAGGTAAAACCAACTACCCAGGGACAATTATAAAGATGTTTATTTGTTAGCCGTTGAAATTTGTCTTGCTGTAATTTGTTATAGGGGTGGAACCTATGTATAAGCCAACCGGCTTCGTTCCCTCCTTGCACCATTGAAATTTGTGTGCTAAATAAATAAACTCTAAACTCTAAACTCAATATGACAGCAATTCACAAGTGGTCCAGACCTTTCATACAGTACTGTATGTGTCTCTGGAGTTTTGTTTGTTGCAGTTTGTAAACAAAACATTCAAACTGGGCCCCTCCACTCAGGCTCAACGGTGTAGCCTCCTGCCCCTGACAGCAGCAGTTGTCAGGACTGCAAAGGAAGGGAAATACAGTCTGAGTGAAGTGCTGGAGCCGTGGACTGATCCCTCTCCGTCACCAACAACGGGAGCCTCCAGTGTTATGTTGTAACGAGCAGTAGGGCTGTTGCGGTGAGCTGGGAAGCGGGTGTTAGCGGCGGATACGGCCCTCACACTCGAGGCTTTAGTTGTTCGTGACGTCAGGGTATCCGTCCGCGGCTCCAGCGCTCCACTGAGACTGTATTTCTTTTTCTTTGCGGTCCTGACTGCTGCTGCGGAGAGAGAGAGACATGCTAGCACTGGCCAACATCCGGGACAGCTGGCGGGGCTATAGCAGCCCTGAGCCCTCCTACTCTGCTGCCGACTCTCTCACTCTCCACCCAGAAACAGAAAACAAAGCAAAAGACCAAAATACAGGCAGGGGGAGAGGGCGCTGCAGACACAGCCACCACCAGGACTAAAAGCCCATAGGTGATGATTGGGACAGATTTGATTTGTATAAGTCTAGCATTTATTTTTGGGCAAAAAAAGTCCAGACTGAACCTTTAATACAAAATTAATATTGGACAATTTGCAATGCAATTGTAATGTGGTGATTTATGACCAGTTGGTCCATTTCATGGTTTGATTAGTCTCACAGAGAACAAGCCCAACAGGATTTCTGTGATGCACTGTGTGTACTTTGAACACTAATGACCACAACTGTATGGGGCATATTGTGTACCAGCCTCTAAAATGCAAAACAATCCAATTAGTATATTTCCATAGCAACTAGGACAGCAGAGAAAAATCATGTGAGTCTTTGTGTTCGGATCTGAGATAAACATACATTTGAGTTAGTAATAGAAGCAGAGTAAAACAACTATTGACAGTTAAGTCCCCGTATCACAGCTGTTCCCCTCGTGATGCAGTCCCTCGTGACATGTGTGATTCAGTCGTATTAACAGGCTAAAAACAATGGGGTCAAAAAGTGAGACCAGAACTGTCCAGACACTATGGAGGGCTTTACTTAGATTTATATTAATGTGAAAAACAATTATATGCAGACCCAGCGCCTCCTCCTTCATGTGCCCGGAGACTTAATCAGAAATGTGTGATTAATCTGACAGTACAGCCATGCCTATGAGCCTGGAACAGCTTTACAGCAAATCATCCATCTTAGAAATCCATTTGAGTAGAAATAAATAATTAAGACATGTCGATATTGGAATGGTGGTATGTGTCAGAGTGTATCCCGTGTTTGTGTGTGCATCTATTATTGTGTGCTTTAGTCCATATAGAGCTTATATTAAAAAAAAGTCTATTCTTGTGTGAAATGTTATTTAACGACCTTCAGTTATCAGCCTCATTTCAGTGGCTTCATCTTCATTAATAAGGCATACAGTGTTGCAGCTCACCTATGCAAGTGGTACACTGATTTGAATCTGTGCTGGATGCGGTTGCTGGTTTTGCTCAGTTGTAATTAGACTCAAGAAATGAGTTAAATATTGGTGTAAATAGAACAGCTCCTGTGGATATTATCACAGCAAGTGCCAACATGTTATCTCACTGTCTTTGTCTAAGAGGAGCACATACTGTACACACCAGATCCTTCTTCCAAAGCTTCATATACAAAAGGAAAATGTAGGCTATGGGTCATGTCAGACTGAGGCTTAGGTCCAATGATCATCATGCTGTATAGTAAGAGGAAGTTAATTACCCCACCATCACAGACCGATGTTTAGTACAGTCCATTTATGTATAAAACAATTAAGCATATTTTCCTCACGTAGGAACATAGGAAGTTGTACTGTACCTTCCTGTGTTCACATCTGCATTTGGCCTGATTCATAAGAAAGTCCTTGGCAGTGAAAGCAGCAAAGAATAATGTCTTGACACCCAACAGCTCAACCTTGTGGAGAATACAACTGTATAATATGTTACTGTGAATTTATACGTGTGTGTGTGTGACAGGTTCAATTTGGTGCTTTCATAACAAAGCTACAGGCAGTTTAAAAAGAATCAATGAACCTCCTGCATTGTAGGAACTAATATAAAAGAATCTGACAAAACTATCAAGAGTGAAATTGCTCACCAGTTCTTTTTTCTTTTGGTAGAGGTTACTCAGTTGTCATGGTGATGTGGATATATCCATCCATTCGAAGTTAGTATCTGTTGGATGTGATGTTGCTAGGAGCAACCCCTACTGGCTCAGTCCTGCGGCAGGTTAAATGACTTTGTTACATTCCCCGTTTTGACAGATCTGTGTTGGACTCACAGGCCTCTTTGATTCTCGGCCAAAATGTTGGAGGTTTTCTTTTGATAACTGATGTTATGTAATTGCTGATTTGGGATGTTGCAGGATTTTTTTTTTTTTTTTTTTTACTGCTAACAGAATATAAACTACATTAGCTGTCTAAAGCAAATGTGTTGCTCTTGATATTATTTCTATGTATTGATTATTAATGGATGTTTTTGTGGCATAATTCAGCCCAATCCAGCTGTGGAACAGACTGAACTACAGTAAATGACATAGTTAGATATTGTTATACTCTCAATGTAGAGACATAGATACAGCAGGAGGCAGTAAAATATAGGGGGCGGGATGCGATAAAAAACCATACATTTTTTGTGTGTTTTCTGAATCCACAATTTTGATGCCTCCATTGTCTTACTCTCTGTGAGTGAGACTACTGATGCTGAGAAACCAACTGTAAAGTGTAAACACTTTATGGTAAAATCTTATTGGTGCCCTTTTTCACCCATAAATTGTCAAGATTACCCGTCACCATAGCAACAGTGGACTTTTCTATGAGAGTTGTATTGGTGATTGGTCTCGTTTATGGCCCTCTTAGGCATTTGTATGCCTCATGCATAGTAACAGGTTTTTCTTTCAACTGCAGAGGCAAGGCAGGTTTATTCCTGTAGCACCATTCACACAGTCACAGTGTAATTAATGGTGACTGCAGAGGAGTCAGACCAGCACGCAACACTAATACAATTAGTAATACTGATTGCATCATCAATAAAATTGTAATTTCATTATTCATTCGTTATTGTACAAATGGCTTTTCTCGTTTGCCCTTTCCTATGTGTTTTTAATTGTGCATGCTGATAATGAAAGCCATTCTGCTGTGCAGTGAATCCATAGAGTCCATAAGTCAGACTGCTTCATTACAGTTGATATAACAGAAGGTTTTCAGCAACAGAAATAATATACTTTACCAGATTTAACATTATTTCAGTCTCCACAAGTTGAGCCAGAGACGCAAAGCTGTTGCAATGATGATTTCAATATTAACCTATTCGATAAAGGCATCCACTGCCTCTGGAACATGTTGTTTGCTCGTGGATAGTACCTCCTCATCCTACTGAAGAGACCATTTGTTAGAAGAGGACTCGAGAGGTCTGTTTGTACAACAATCAGACTAAAGGTCAAAATGCAAGATGAAATCAAAATCAACCTGAAATATCCATCACGTCTAAAGGGGCACTGATCTTTTACCTGCTGACCTTATGATTGGATATAAGATAATTTAAACATCATTATTGCATAATAATATGCATAAAAGGCAAATCTGCATACAGGAATGCACTACACTATGGTGCTATCAAAAGTCAAATTGGGTACAAATGTACTCAGTGGTGTAAGTGAAACTAGAGTAAATCCTTCAAGAGACTGTCAAAGGTTTTGGTTTCCGGTTTCCTCCTTACCCATGTTGTGATAAGAGATCAGCTCATATCTTTGTTTTGGCACTATTCACTTGGGTTGGACTGACTCTGGCTTCTTGGATAATTTGAGTTGTTTTGGAATAAAGCCTCACAAGCTGTTCAGCTCATTTAGCTAAAACAGCCTGCTGAGGTGAAACTTCATAAAGACAAGCATTAAGTGCTGTCCCTATCTAATTGTCTTTGCAAAATGTCTGCTATGGTTGAGAGCGTGCATGGAGGGGGAGAAGATAACAGCAGGGAAGCCTCGCGTGCATACTTACCAAGACACAGAGAGGATATTTTCCACCACATTCAGATTAGCTTAAGGCTAACTGTTTTTCTTGACATAAATCTAATGGGTGATCTGTTGCTCTAACAGGCCTTAAAGATAAAAGCTCCTCTTAATACTGGTTATTAGTCAGTCTCTGTATTGACATAGCCAGTAGTACAAATCTGCATTCAATATCCTGGTCCCATGGGAGCAGGCATAAGCCTTCTGTATATTTAGATGTTCCTCACAGTGTGGAATACATAGGCATATAAAATGCTACTGATTTAATTGATAATTATATCACTTTATAAAATATTGTATAATATTATTGTATTGTATGAGTGTCCAAACCCTCCAAAGACAATTATACATATTGATTAGGCTTTCCACATTACCCTGTGTCATTTAAATCTGTTTTATCACATGATGCTCCCAAGTTTCTAACTTGTACAGTTAACATGTCCTACTTTAGAAGTTACAAGGTTAGATTGTTATACCTTGGGTTTGTTTCTGTATCATCCCTGGGGCTTAAAATGCCACCAGTCTAGTATGACAATATCCGAGAGGTACAAGACACAAGGCCAAAACCAAGAGCACCCTACACAGACAGCATGACATTGCCACCGGCTGTAATAAGGTCAGATCTCAGCCTGTGTGTTTGGAAACGTGACCTGCAGCTGAGAACCGCAGCGCCGCTGATAATTCATACTAACTGACAAAGTGAGACCAGCAAAAATAACCTCTGAAGATGATGAAGTGATCTGACCTGTTTACCTTTAACGATGAACCACTTTATTCCCAACCCACTGCTCCATAGTAAACTTGGTCAGCAGAAACAAGAGAAAATGCTGAATTCTGGGAAACAGGATGCTTGTAAATGTGTGCGAACTGTATTACGAGATGTGGATGGAAGCACACACAGCTCCACCTCCCCACCTGCTCTCACTGTGAAGTCCTGTCTCCAGCAGAAAAGGAGAAAATTCAAATGACTTCAGTGCAATCACACCAGGCACATGTGCACACACACAGACACACATTCAATTCAGGTCACTGTCATCATACTAAAACTATGACTCAGTAAAAACAGTGTGACTTTTTGCTGGTCAGCCTCAGGAAACCAAATAACACGGAGGTTTTTTAGCCATGTCAGTGGCCTGGGTGTGGAGATGCCTACGGCCAACTGTTCCCAGTCAGCCACTTGGTCCACTGCTTCGGTCCAGACTGAAATAGCTCAACAACTATTGCGCAGACTGCTATGAAACAGGCTTCATGGTGCTAACAGGGTGAATGTTACCGAGTCCTGATGATATCCTGACTTTCTCTTGTAGCGCCATCATGAGGTTGACATTCATGGCTTTCATCTTAAAGGGGACATACTGTTTTATGCAGGGGTCGACAATATAAATGGCCCAGTGGCCCGGATCTACTTTTAAAACCGTCCTCCAAGCACTGGCCCAGTGGCAAATTTCCCTTATTGTCTACCCCTGTTATGGAAATATCACTTTTTGAAGGCTCTTTATATATGGGTGTTTGTCTTGCCTTCTGACCCCAAAATACGAGAATTGTAACCCTAACCCAAAAATCTGTAATGTTCAGGCTCCCTAAGATTAAAATTCTTACGAGCTGTTCCCTCAGTTGTCTTCCAGTGATGTAACTAGTTTTCAAATTTGCATAACCCCACCCCCCTACCTTGGACCAGTAGAAGGGGCGGGGCAAGCAGTGGTTAATTTGCATTTAAAGGGACAGGCACTGAAACCAGCCGTTCTGAACAGGGCTGTTTTGAGAGGATGAAAAGAGCTGTGATGTTTGATCCTTGGGGTATTTTGACTAAAGCATGTCACAGACATGTCTTTAAGACACCTGGGAACTATTTTAATTTGTGGAAAAGGGGCATAATATGTCTCCTTTAATGTCTTTCCTGCAATACAAATTGCTACACACATTCAAGTGCCTCCTGGATGATCACTTTGTGACTTCATGACCTCTACCTTCTCCTGTATTGGCCTGGATATAGTTAAATAGTAACAGAAACACAATTTGTGAAAACACTTCTTATCAGAGCAATGGGATATTATTTATTGAAGTGTCTTAGATATAAACTACAGATGAAGAATTAATATTGAATTTATATAAAGCCACAGAGGCTGAATAAAATGAATCCGAATAAGTCAAACCCATCTTGTCATGCCTGTGGAGGAAGAGGATCTTTTGACATCTCTAATATTATCTCTAATATCAAATGTGGATGTGTTGTTTAGCCCAAAAATGCAATACAAAGGATGCGAAATAGGATGTGAAATATGCTGAAATTAAAATTGTTGTGTTCTTTATAAACATAAAAAGAACTGATAGATGGAAGGTGCAGCCTCAGGCCTCAATGAGCTTTATATGATAAAGGTTTTGATGGATAATGGGCACGTATAAAAGGCTTTATAAATAAGAAGTATTTAGTTTAGTAAAGGATCTGACAGTTCATAAAACAAAGTCTGAACCCTGCATGTTGAACACTGAAGTCCTGGCAGGAAGCATTGGTGATGTAATGATTTACTAAACAAGTGCAATGTAATAATATATTTTAGTTATTTTTCTGTAAGCTCTTGTGTACTGTTATCATCTTGTGTATTTGGTCTTTTTATGTCTTTCATCATTAAAAATTGTATTAAATGTTAATAAGTGAATATTAGTGTACTAATATGCTAAACTAATATGATGAGCAGTGTTGTGCTAGTTACTGAAAAATAGTAACTAGTTACAGTTACTAGTTACTTCATAAAAAAGTAACTCAGTTAGTAACTCAGTTACTTAAACCAAAAAGTAATGCGTTACTGAGAAAGTAACTTTTTCGTTACTTTAAACGTTTTTTTTTTTTCAATGCTCCCATTAAATAAAGGTTGATTGAATTCCCCTCTAACCTCATTTCAGTTCTGTAGCCTACTGATGCTGATGAAGAAACACGTGTTTTTATCTGTACAATTTTACCATCATCATCATGCTGCATGATGTCAGCAGCAGCTTGACCTAACTGCAAAAAAATCTCGAGTTACGTTTAAGACTGTTTTCAGTGACGGAAGTAAATTCACTCCAGCGGTATTTTTTTTATCGATCGATCAGCTGTGTTTTCCCAGAGCGATCAGCTGTGTTTACCGTTTCAGGCGTCATAATTCGAGTCCGTCTGTCGGACTCCAACCGCTGCTGCTCGGGTGGAGTGGGTGCTGGTGTGTGCGCGCTGTGACTCGAGCTGTGTCCCAGTTCAGGGGCTGCAGTCTGAACTGAGACACAGCTTCGGTCTCGGATGCTGCGTTAGCAAAGTTACCTTAGCTCGCCGTCATGCCCTGCCCAGAGAATCGCTCTGACCTGTCCAGTCCTCTTCATGTAGCGTGTTTGATTACGTGTGGAACGCTAGAGGGCGGCCACCAACTAGTGCTTAGTGTCTGTGCCTCTATGGTCTGTGCTCTTTCTTTCTTTCAATTCAATGAAACTTTATTGATCGCTGAAATGTTATAGGAATGTTGTGTGCCGCTGTAAAACCTCACCAAAAGGAACGGAGTAACGCAGCGTTTGGTAACGGGAACGGAGTTACTGATTTTAAAAAAACAACGCGTTACGTTATTAGTTACTGAAAAAAGTAACGGCGTTACGTAACGGCGTTACTAATAACGCGTTACTACCCAACACTGATGATGAGGTTAGCATTAGCTCAAAGCACAGTCATTGTGCTGCTAGCGCGGCTGCAAACTCTTCCTTGTGAGTTCATGTTCAGTCAGTTTGTGGGGAAAGGGCTGAATTTTGTGACCACTGATGCAGTAAGAGTAAAAGGAAGTTAACATCCCCTCCACTTTTGTGAAGCAATTTAAAATGCATCTACTTGTTGGCTAAGCAGAATTCAGTTTTAATACCAAACAGTGAAAGCACAAGTTGCACAAGTGCAGGACGGCTGACTGACATTCCCATCAAGCCCTGCTCGTCACAGAGTGAGTCACATTCAAAGGGCAACAGTCCAAAATAATCTCCTGTGATGGGCACTTATGCAATATAGGTGGTAAATACACTCGCTGGTACTCAGGCAGAAGCTACAGAGTACATACTCAATGGATGAAGAGAGAGATAAAGAGAGGGAGAGCAAAAAGAGGAGTGATGCAGACAGATATGGAGAGCAAAGGAAAGAGAGCAGATGTGGCCTTTGGGCTGAAACTGCTGAATCACCACGTCTCTTCTCATTACTTCATCGCGTCATGAACCCAGAGCTCTTTCTCTAGAGCCACACACTACTGACTGTCATAATAAAAGGCAGAGATGCAAAGAGAAAGGGGGGAAAGAGAGAGAAAAACATGCACTGCCCTGCAGAGAGAGGGAGGGACAAACAGGAACAACCAGCATCATACTGAGATCCAGAATAAAAGGGAGATCCCAAGATCTTTCTATCTCTCTTCCTAAATCCCTCTCTCTGGGACGCTGTCACCTTGAGAGGCTCTAAAAGACACGGCCTCGGCCTTCGCCCGTCTCAATGGGCTCTGGTCCGTTACATAATGACTACACAATGCGAGTCGATCACACACATCCGGATTCTCCTGGAAAAACATTCACTCTTTCATCTTGGCTTTATTGCTGGTCTCCCACTGTGGTGGAGTGTGTGTGAGTTTTTTTTTTGTATTGATACAGAGTGAGCTATCACAGCAGCATGACTGATATCTGAGAGCTTGAGGAATAAGCAGATGCGTAAGGCCTTGTGATACCTGTGGTTGCTTATGCAACTGCCAGCCAGCTTTTGAAAGGGGAGTTATAGGCCGTATCTGTGTCTGCACGTCTGGCTTTCCTCCATTAGCAATTTGTGCCAAAAGAGCATTTATCTCTTATTTACCGGTAGTCTGTTTTCCAGATGCAAAGTCACTGTGGTTTCAGACGTCTAGAATGAGGAAAGTTTAATTTAGCAAAAAGTCAAAGTACTAGAAGAAGAAGAAGTAAAGGCATCATTGCATCTCATTAATCGGTTCCGGACATAATAAAACCGCTGTGAGGTATGTTTATTAGACTCAGTTAATTGTAATTGACAGGTGGAAAATGACCAATACTAATCGTATGTCTTTTCTATTTAGCCTCATCATCAATCTGCTCATCAGATGTTGCCTGTAAATCACTGGTGTGGGTGTAACACAGGTTTTGATTATGTTAGATTCTTAAATGACAAGTGGTGCAGTTAAACAGTGACAGGAAGCTGGTTTGGTGGATTCATTCAGAGAAACCTCCACAGACAGAATGTGTCTCCTTATCTTAAAAGTCAAATTTGTGTTTGGTTTGTTTACCAATGACTAACTCTCTGCCTGATCAAAGCCTTGTTATCATGCATTAAAAATCAAAGTATATAATAATAATAAATCATAGTAATGAATTTTCGTCCTCTCAGTAGAAGTGGCTTTCCATATACATATAAGAATTGTTTGCAAAATTGTATTATTTACAATTAAAGCACAATTTGGACTGTCAGTATAAAGATCCCTTGATCATCCAATCAAGTTACTTTTTACTGCTCCCAACTCGACTCAGAGGGGTGTGGGTATTTGGCGTAAAATGTATATGCATATGCAGTTACATGCTTATGTAGAAACACAGTATTTCTGCACCTTTGTGTGTGTCTAAGTGTACTTGTACAGATGTGTGTGTTTCTTTGGCACTTTTTTCAATTTTACTGTTGTTGGTTTATTTTATTGTTCTTGCTTTTCATACCTTTTACTTATCTTCTTTTTATTGCCCTGAAGCACTTTGTGATATTTGCATTGTGCTACAAAAATAAAGTCTATTACTGAATTCAGGATAGCAGAGTCACTGCCTATGTGATGCCGCGCTGGCTGAAAACTTCTATCTCTGATGGCACATATAATATATATGCATTTTTCTTTTGCACAAGAGCTTTGTAATTTCATGCAAAATGAAATATGGTCAAAAGGATCACCAAGTAAAAGTCTGGCTTCAGGCTGGTGCTTTCTTCAAAAAACATTGCACAGATGTGATTGCCATACACAATCATTACAGAAGGGAAATTTCCACATTCATTTTCCTACGTTATGTTACAGAGAACCTCAAGTCCCACTCTTTGCTGAGTGGAAAATCAATAACATTTAGCCGGATGCCTCTCTGGCCCAGATGCTTTAAGGGAGCCTCAGTCTGCGAGCACGCCTTCAAAGAATAAACATTAATATTAATGTTGAGCTTTCTGGATGAAAGATCACAAATGGGAGGACTCCTGAAAATAATACAACCAAAGTTGCAAATTCATTGCACTGTGTTTCTTAAAGGGACATTGTGTAACTTCTCCTGTTATCTATTCACGAAAATCGATTATTTCGTTCAAAAGTCTGTTTTTCATTAATCAGTAATCCCCCCATCAACAAACTGAAGTGTTCCTTTCAGCTCTGAATTAGCCGTTCATATCATTCATATCTCCATGGAGCGGGTAAGCTCGGTGCTGGCTGACATGACGGAGCTGTCGGCTCAGGTCGCGGTGGCTTCTGTGAAAAGTCACCACGGTAACGCAGTGAGGAGTGTCGCTACCCGATCCGCGACGCTACCGGATCCGTGACAGCCACGTACGGCAACTCCACTTGGACAAACTTAGTTGAATTGACTTAGGATCACTGCCCTATGTGCGTCGCCACAGACGGTTTATCTTTTTATCTATTTTTTTAAATACTTTATTAGTAATGTAAATTGAGGGTTGGTTGTGGTGGTCTGGATCTTGATGCTCAGAAAACAGGAACACAGGCGACTTTTAATGTTTACTGTCCTCTTTTCTCGCCGGCCTCATCACCATGACAACCACAAACAATCACAACTACCACAACACTCACTGAATAAACGAGTCTGCCGCGGCTGTCTTATGACGGACCTACGCGGTTTTTATTTTATTTTATTTTATTTTTTAATCATTTTCACAGTACCGTATTTTAAATTCACAGAACTTAAAGCATGTACGCAAATCGGGCAGTGCCCAAATGAAGTTTGTCCAAGTGGAGTTGCCGTAGGCAGCTGTCCAAGATGGCGGCCGGTCTGCGCATGCGCAGACCAGTTTTGTCACGGATCCGGTAGCGTCGCAGATCGGGTAGCGACAAGGAGGAATGGAGCGTTACACTGATGCTGCATTCACCTGCAGCCGGGCAGACGGCTGTCGGTAACAAACCAGATGTCATTTTAGTCACAGAAGTCCAGAGAACGCCGGTAAAACGTGGCTCAGGTTAACAATACCACATCGCCATGACAACATATTGTCACGTGTATTGTTTTGCCTCGTGCTGACGGGCCACTTGTTTACATAGAGGCTTGTTTATGCCGTTACGTGCAGCAGCTGTCGTCCGTCTGCTGTTTGCCCAATTTCACGTGAATGCAGCATGAAAAATACGATTGAGTTGCTTGCGATATACAACCGCAAGGCTAGATGGGACTAATTCCTATGTACCTTTAAAGGTTAAAATACATCACTTGCTTGGCATCAAAGAAGTTGCACTTGTCCTAACCTACATTTGTATTCAAGGATTTAGTTACTTTACTAGTGTAGCCAGGGCAAGGGTGTAGCAGGGACTATTTCTGTATTGGCCTTATCTATGTATTATATTTTACAGCCTTCACGTGTGTCCTTTAAGTCATCACACTCAAACTCACTCAATATGCAGCCTAGTGTTTGTATAATGTGTATGTCTCACACTTTGTAGAATAAACATAGCCCCCTCTTTGCTAAACCACAGGACGTCTTGTGAGTCAAACCACATGATTGTTACAAACCACTCAGAAAGGTTGTAAAAACACAGTGAGAGGCTACAGCAACAACAAGCGACAGTGATTTCAAAGGCTACTGTATGTTTGCAAAAGGCAGCTCACTGTTTTTTTTTTCTCAGTCTCATGCTCTCAACATGCAGTGAATTCTGATGTGACTGCAAAGCTGGACGCAGAAGCAGCCAGGTACACACTGGTGTTCAGACGCCTCTTTTCTGGATGCGGGCTACAGTGTGGCAACCGTCCAATCGTCACACAGCAAGAAACACAAGATTATCATGATGTAGAGCTGCCAGTCCTGTTTAGTCAATACAGTGCGGTAGAATGCATGTAGACAGACACGCATATTAGTATACCTTTCTAGAGATAATCTCATGCTGATCACATGACAATCCTCTGTGAAAACCATTCAGTCCGTTTTAAAGCCTATGTAACTCAGACTACATCAATGGGACATGTACTACAGCTACACATTATATACAAAACAATTGGAATAGTTGCCAGAAGGACAAACACTGGCGGAGCTTTTAGTGTCGTTTTCATTTTACATTTTGCAGCCTCATTAGACATCTGCAATGGCAACATCCCAGAATAGGTGTATTTGTATTCTTTCCGGGCACTAAAGCCTGTTTAAATATATTCATGTCCCGAAGATTTACTGACCTAAAATTGCAAATGAATGTATCTAGTCTAGTCTGCCTTTGCAACTATGTTGCCCTGGGTAAAATGAGAAAATGTAATGATTAATGTAAACCAAAGGGATGCATTTGTAAGCAGAGAAGGCTCAACCTTTCAAATTGACCTCACCTTTTGATCCGTCTCATTTGTTTAGAAGCTTTAGACCAAAATGTTCTTTATGTGGAAATGTTGTTTATTCAGAGTTCCCTCTGCAGTCCCTGTAGGACTTCTCGTCTGTGTTAGTTTTAAAAGCTTTCCATTTCACTCCTGACCTTGGAAATGGAAACAACTTCAACACTTCTCCGCTTGCTCTTGCTTTGCTTTCAACCTCATTTCACAGTGTTTGTTTGCAACGCTCGCTTATGTGGTGATGCCAAACAATAATTGCCATATGACAACACTCCACAACGTCCATTAAATTTAAAAGGTCAAAAGCGTCCCCTGTGTTGTAGCCACTTTATCACGGAGAGACCTCAATATGAGGCTGACAAGATAAAACTACACCTCGATAATGGCAGCGATGAACGGCTGTAAAATCCATCATCAGCATCCACACAGAAAAACCTTTATAGCCAGAAAATGTGATTTGCAGGGACAGGGAGCAGCGAGTGGGACAGCAGCATTATTACAGAGCTGAGGGCAATGTTTTATTCAGGGCTACATGCTCTTAAACAGTGTATGATGTATGAGGTGATATCATAAGGATGATATCCTGTTAGCCAACTTGTACTGTCAAGGGATGGAAACACTCACTCATAGCTCTCTAATACTCTCTCCTCCTCTCACACATTTACATACACAAACGCACGCACACATCGTCATAAAGAGTCACATAAACACACAGAAATAGAGACAGGTGACAGTTCTGGCTGGTGGGACGTGTGAATCCGAACCCCCAGAGAGACACTGTCCTGTCCGTTCAGATTAAAAGGAGCTGCTTCTATTTTGGGAACAGCTTCTGTGACAATCTAATAAAAAGACACGAGGCACAGACCAAAACAACAGACATAAGGATAATTGTTCGTGTGTGGGGCTGGAGTATTGGCACATGTGAGGCATTTAATCTCCTTGATCTCATCAAGGGCTGCACAAATGAATCAACATCTTATTTCAAATTAGTGTCGGTCAGCATTACACCAACGCAAACATTTTTAAATGAATAGAACATGATGTTCCCTCTGTGAGATTATAAACCACACATTTTCACGCCCGATTTGTAAAGCATCCCCGGAAATATTTAGTGAATATTCCAGTTTCATTCAGTGACAGCGTTCAGTACGACCACCATCACATCAAGTCACTCAACCAATCAGTACGCCCGCTTGGATCTCAACACTCACCACTCATGCTGGGGCTCGTCAATGACCAACAGGATCTTGAACTTCTTGGAGAGGGAGGGAGAGGGAGCCGACTCCACGAACCCGGCGGTGGCCGAGGCCGCCTGTTTGACCACGTTGGTGATGGAGCTGAAGGAGCTGAAGAAGCCAGAGGAGCCGCCGCCGGATGAGGACTGGGCCTGCTGAGGCTGCTGGGCCGGCTGGCTCTGACGGCGCTCCTGAGCCGCCGGGGAGCTGGCCGGCGCCTGGGAGGGGGCCGGAGCTTTGGTCGGGGACAGGGCGGGGACGGGCGCCACCGCGGCGGGGGGCGCGCCCTGCTGGCCAGGTGAGGAGGCGGCGGTGGCAGGAGGAGGTGCCGCCGGCTGGTCGGGTCTCTGGAGGTCTGTCATGTAGCCGTTGGGCAGGTTGGACATGAAGGTGCTGTCGGAGAGACGGCGTCGGAGGAAGTTCATGATTGCGGTGGAAAAGTCGGTCTCTCAGTCGGTCTCTGGGTTTCCTTCTGGCTGAGTGGATGAGAGCAGAGGAACAACACACTGATCAGAGGTTAGGTGAATGACAGAGAGAGCAAAGCGGTCCAAACGGATTGGAGGGCACAGGTGATGGAGAGCTGCTTCCTTGTTTAGGGAGGAAAATGAAAAAGCAGGATGGATGAAGCGATGGTTTACGGCTCTGGTCCAGTCTTCAACAGACAGCTCTCCAAAGCGCAGCTAAGCCAGGAAAACAGCAGCCGGCGTGTTGTGTGTGGTGTTCCTCCTCCTGAGCCTCACGTCTTCCTCACAAATGCGCGTGACGTGTGTGAGAGAGAGAGAGAGTACGCGCGTGTGTGTGTGTGTGAAACAGAGAGGTGTGGTGGTCCTCCCCCCCTCTACTCTACTCTGCCTTCCTGCCTCTTGAGCTGCTGCAAGCTGAATGTGCTCAGGAGATGATGCTGCGCTCTCAGTCCTTCCCTCGCTCACGCTCCCTCTGCCCTTTTCTTCTCGCTCACTCACTCACTCACTCACTCTCGGCACGCTCAGCGACTACTGCTCCCCCACACACACATATACACACACACACACTCCCCTCCTCCCTCCTGTCATCATCCTCCTACATCATCGTGTCGTGCTGCAGCCCTATAGCGCTGCATGCGTGCCGTGTGCAACCAGTGGAAGGGGTTTTCCTGAGACCATGCACACACAAGGTGGAGTTCACAGATGGAAAACACCAAAGCCCCACCTCCTTCCATCCATTACCCTCCATCCCAACCTGCCTTCCCTCCATCTCTTCTCCCTCCATTATAGCTGCGAGCCTAGAATGCACTTTTGTGTCAATATTTTGGTATTAGCAGCACGTGGCGTCGCGGAGAGGGCGGAGGGTTTGCAATTTAACCCACCGTGATGAAGAGGCTCGGATAGAGAACAGGAAGAAAAGAGGAGAGTCATCCATCCCTCCTGCTTTGATCAAATTAGTCAAATGATTCCCTCCAGTGGTACGAGTTGATGCTCGGTAACATGTTTATGATGACAATGGGGATGCAGACCAGGGGGAACTGAGACCCTGTAGAGATAAGTGTGATCACTTTTTGATCTCTGTAGTGCGATCTGTGATGACTATTAGTGCAGTAAGACTTCCCAAGTTGTTACACTTGAGGGCACTGCAGCATTAGCATTTAAAGAGACAATTAAAGTGATCCCAGGGTGGTACATAACCGCCTATTCAAATGCACAGTGTGTTTATTCTTTCACTGTGTGCTTCGGATTATTTGTTTGTGTGTTTATTTCACTTCTTATGCCTAAACAAACACCTCCTCCCCATGTCTTGTTTCATTATAGATTCACTATTTCAAGGCACGAGAAGAGCACGATTCCTAAATGCCGTCAGCTGCAAAAGCAGCAGCAACAGCGGGATGCGTCTGCACTGTTTGCTGCTCTAAGCTTTACTTCAAAAAAAATGAAAAATGAAAAATGAAAAAAAAAAAAAAAAAAGCCGGAAGATGACAGGACAAAGAGGGAGAGAGAAGATTATTCCAGCGGGAGGAAAATTCCACACACGTCTGAAGCTCACTAAAAGAGAAGGGGCTTGGCATCAGAAGACTGCAGTAGAAGGAAAAAAAATAGACCTACATTAGAATATCTCCAGAGGTAGTCATTTAGAGAGATTCAGCAGCCCATTTACTAGATTTGAAATGCTCATCAACATCAAGTGCTGAGATTTTCTGGCAACTCCGCACTCATTTTTCTACTCAGATTTGGTTGCCGCTGATATAAAGCACTGTCTCAATTGATTGGGGGGAAAAAAAAATCCTTGACCTTTATGCCGTAGAGAGGTTGCTTCTCAGCTTTAATATAATCCAGTCACGTGGCCTCATCTCTTTTGAACTCATAATTTAGTTTTTTTTTGTGTGTACACAATGCCACCAGATCGATCACTGCACGTTATTGCACCAGATTCCATCATCCTCTCATCCAACCTTACTCGCCCCCTGATGAACATAAAGCTCCAGCACTGTGGACCGTGCTTAAAGGGATAGTTCAACATTTAAGCAAATTGGCCCATGCATTGCCATAATCCCTATAGTTTTAGGAGTAGGTTTGTTACCTTTAATTGTCGGTGCAAGCTATTTTTAGAATGGCTGAGCAGAGCCGCGAGTTGGTCAGAGCTACGCTACGGAGGCTAATGGGATTTCTTGGTTTCCCGTTATTATCTCATAGCGTGGTGAATGTGCAGGTCACAACTGTTTGGGAGTTGTTGGATTGTGTATTTGAGCTTGATGAGGGAAACCAAGAATTCCCATTAGCCTCCGTAGTGTAGCTCCGAGCAGATCACGGCTCTGCTCCACTGTTCTAAAAACAGCTTGCACCGACAATTAAAGGTAACGAACCTACTCCTAAAACTATAGGGATATGGCAATGGGCCAATTTGCCAAAATGTTGAACTATCCCTTTAAATCGAGCTACTCAAAACCAATGCCCTACAAGGCACCTAGATTCATATTATGTGTAGTGTGACAGAAAATGTGCTGATAACAGATAAAAAAAAAAAAAAAAGTGTCAATGATCTGCTTTTCTTGCCGTAAAAAATATGACATGTCCAAAGATGATGTCCGTGCACGACGTGTATCATTTGTTGGACTCAAGCACATAAAAATGCCTAAAATAATTATATTTGACCTCTGTTCGGTCCTGAAAAGAGATTTTTTTTTTTTTTTTGCATAACTAATGCTGGATGCACATTTGTAGCAAGTCACGATGCGTCACGCCCAGTGGGGCTGAGGGGTGGGGGGTTGTTTAGTCAACCAGAAGAGAGCCGGAGTGAGTCACAGAGCTGCATGTGAACTGTAGCAACATCCAAAGCTCATCTTGGCCTACATGTTTCATGACATACACAACACAGAGCACATTTCCCAACAGCAACGTTACATAACATAACGCTGTGTGTCTGTTCATGACAACAACAGAGTTGAAGAAAAACACTGCATCTGTGTTACAAGGAAGCTCAAGTGTGTATCCTCCTTTTCTTTCGCTCTTTTCTTTTTTTTTTTACTTGCACTAACATTTACAGAGACACACTCCAGTGCACACAGCATCATCTCCTTTGAAAATCGAGGCACTCTAACTACAAAAAGATTATGGCTCCCCAGCTTTCCCCACTTTTGCTCTTAGACTGTGGTCTGGCTCAGAGAGGAGATGTGATCTGCCTTCTGCTGCAACAGAGTAAAAAGATACGACGCAACAGTAGCGGATCCACGATGCCAAGGTCGTCACCCATCTGTCGTCACACAATGTATGACGAGAGCACACTCAAATAAACCCATCCTCACATGCAAACACAGATGCTGACACATACGCACTCCATTCATTAAATCCACTCAGCGATTAAAATGATTCATGTGATTAATCTTCAGCTGCATACAGGACTATGGTTATAATAAAGCTATTTCTGGTGAGGGTTGGGGTATTTTGACGGTGTGTGTGTGTGTGTGTGTGTGTGTGTGTGTGTGTGCACAGTCCTGGTTAAATGCTGCTTTAAGGGATTTGCTGTGAATAGTGTGTGTGGGTGAATATACAAGGGTCAAACCTCCTGTGGCGTCATTGGCTCAATTTAGATAACCCATGAAAAAACTGAACATGTGGGCTCTGTGCACATCTGGCATCAGTTGTTTCTGCTTCTACAACCTCATAGGGCGCACATCTGATTGCACATTTTTTTATGAATTGCTTAAGATATTTAATTTGTTCGCAACTCAGTCCAGGTTTTGTTAAATTGATTTTAATGACTTGATGTAGTGGAGACTGAAAAAAACTGAATAAATGGAAATGCCCTGCAGGGAATAATCTCAGATGCGCAGGCAGGTTGAATGGAAACACAGGGGAAACAACTCATGGAGCAACAAGGTTATTTCGAACCTGCACCGTTGTCAGTCCTGTCTTTAAAGGAGACATATAATGCCCCCTTTCCACAAATTAAAATAGTTCCCAGGTGTCTTAAAGACATGTCTGTGACATGCTTCGGTCAAAATACCACAAGGATCAAACATCACAGCTCTTTTCATCCTCTCAAAACAGCCCTGTTCAGAACGGCTGGTTTCAGTGCCTGTCCCTATAAATGCAAATGAACCACTGCTTGCCCCGCCCCTTCTACCGGTCCCAGGTAGGATTATGCAAATCTGAATCCTACAGTAGTTACATCACTGGAAGACGTCTGAAGGAACAGCTTGTAAAAACAAATGAATTTCAACCTAGGGAGCCTGAACATTACAGGTTTTTTTGGTCAATTCTCACATTTTGAAGGGCTGGAAGGCAAGACAAACACCCAAATATATGTTAAAGAGCCTTCAAAAAGTGTTATTTCCATAATATGTATGTCCCCTTTAATATCAGGTCCTCCAATACCAGACATTCACAAAGACATCTCACTATTCTTCCTCCATTAAGGAAAACCAGGGAAAAACGTGTTGTCTATTGTGGCTTCTGAGGCAACTTCAGGGAATAGAGTACATTCAGAAAAGCTATTATCAAAGATTGTTCCTTCAGTGAACTTTAGCAGTGCTGTGAGGATGGATGGAGCTACAAGATTAAAGCACCCACACACAACTCGGATATCTGCAGAAAATCAAAACACCATTTATCAAGCTATCTGTACTTGTCGCTGACATGCAGACATATAGCAAAACTTAGTTTGCAGTGCAGTGTGTTTTCTAGTTGCCTAGACTGATGCTGACATTTGTGACAGGCCTGGTTGCACTGTTTATTTCAGGCACAACATGACATTCAGGATTCATAACTGCCATGGCAACAAGTAGAATAGAAGCTGCCTCAGCGAGCACAACAATAAAAGCACCAGAAAAATGATAAACACACTGATTAACAGTAATGAGCAAAGAAAGTTGAGACTTGTAACTAATTGAATCCAACTCCCTATAATTCATTCTTCATTGCCTCTAGATTATCTTGAAGCATACAGATATACACCACAGATCTGCAGCAGTGCTAGGCTAGTCAATCCTCAGATTAATAAGCAATTAACCTAACTGACTGCAGAGTTAAAGGGACATTTTGGCAAATTGGCCCATTGCCATAATCCCTATAGTTTTAGGAGTAGGTTTGTTGCCTTTAATTGTCGGTGCAAGATGTTTTTAGAATGGCAGAGCAGAGCTGCGAGCTGCTCAGCTAACGCAACAGAGGCTAATGGTATTTCCTCATCAAACTAAAAACACAATCTCCAAGACACTCTCATAGACAAGTTGTGACCTCCACATTCACTACGGTGTATAATTATGTAACATTACGACACATGAAGCAAGTACTTAGAACTACTTGCGCTTCTGAAGTTACTCTACCGAGCAGCTGTGTCGGGAATGTAGTTCCGGTTACGTATTTACCTCGAATACAACTCCATCTCGTAACGTTCCATTATTATTTCATAGCATGGTGAACGTGCAGGTCACAATTTGTCCATGAGAGCGTTTTGGAGTTGTTGTATTGAGAATTTGATGAGTTTGATGAGGGAAAGCCTGGAAATAAAACACCTTGCACCGACAGTTAAAGGTAATGAACCTACCCCTAAGACTAATAGGGATTATGGCAATGTAGCCTAATGGGCGAATTTGCCAAAATGTTGAAATATCCCTTTAAGGCAAACATAATGGTTTACCGAAAACCACAAATACTTCATAACACATTGTTTTCAATGTGGAATAGTTTCAGCCAAGAGTTTGTGTTTATAGTCTTACATTTGGTTAGATTTAGGAGGGAAAAGCCATATCACAATAATCAACTGCCAGAAATAATAATGAAAAAAAACCAACCTTTTATGATTCTGATTACACACAAATAACATGAACCTGGGGTTGGTCCAAATCATAGAAACACCTGCCACAGTAATGCAATACAATTCAACAGCACCACAGACTACAACCTCCGAAATGACCAAGCACCTCAATCAACACACCTTGAACTCTATACTTTTAATAACAGCAGGATTTACTATAGAACTGCACCATTTTAAATATTTTAGAGTACTTCCTAAACTGGCATTTGAGTATATACTGCCTGGCGTCATGAGACTTATATTTTCAATTTTATGAACACAATGAATATTAGGGCAGAATGTGTCTAGCACCGCGGGGAAATTAGTTTTAGGTTGGATATTCGACAGACATTCGCTCCTAATCCAGCAGCGACTACTTCTCCTTTTGGCTGTTCGTTCATGGTCTGCTCAATCTCCGACACTGAACCATACAGTTTATATACTTTTAACTACCATGATCTCGTTTAGAAGGGAAAAGCCACATCACAATAATCAACTGCTGGAAATGAAAAGAAATGAAAAACAAAAAGACCAACAAGATATATATCCATAATTTTCTAAAACCTGGAGAAAATTGGAATATCATTACAGTGTGACACAAAGTTCTTTTATGCCACAAATCTAACACCTGCTCTGTCGTCATCTATAATTAATGCATATGTATATATTTACATAGCTGGATTTTGGCAATAAGCGTCAACATAAGTACCTGTCAGCGGGAAGATGAATGGAAATGATCCATTACATATCAGCTGAAACTATTTAAACTGTGGAGTTAAGCCGGGCTGTGGCCTGCCCCTGACTTCCACGTTATGAATATTACTGGCTCCCTCCCTGCTCGGCGACACGGTAACCCTTCTGTAGTAAGATAGAAGTAGCAGCCTTGGTTTCCCTCCTCCTGTGGGGCTCTGAAGCAGCTGTGCATCTACGAAAGTGTGTCTGTGTGGTTAATGGTGCATTCTCGTTTGATGTACCATCACCGGGCACGGGCAGCAATGGAAATCTCCATGGCAACAGGCGTGCAAAAGCTGAAGAGATCCACCCGGTTAGTATGTGTGTGTGTGTGAGTTTGTTTCTGTGTTTGCACCCACAGGATATGTGATATGTGGTAATATTACACATTGCACATGTGCGTAGTGTGCTAACAATGAGTGTTCTTGAAAGCGCCTTGGAGGATCCGCATGACTCAGTGTGATCTGTACTCCTCTTCATGTGCTTCAATATTACTATAGTTTTCACTGTAAACTATGGGATTGACTTTTGGGCTTTACCAGTAAAAGATAAACAGCAAAGTGAACTGCATTCAGGTCTCTGCCAAGTCATACCCATCAAAGCTGAAATGAACTGTTCCCAAAGCAGCGGCTCAGAGCTCTCTCTGTCAGCTGTGGCAACATCAGACTAAACAAAGAGCTACAATTATCAGCCAAATCACTTTATGTTGGAAAATCAATGTGCAATCAGCAGAAATATTGATTCAGTTGAATGAATTGTTCTTGTTCCACACCAAAAGTTAACACAGGCAGCCTTTTACTTCATTCCTATCACTGCAGTCATTTTCACACTGGCCCACACAAACACTTTGAGGAAAGACAGAGGTGTGAATGGGAAAATATTTACTTCTCTTTACACCTTTTCTCCTGTCGACTCGCCTGCAGGCTCGCTACCTGAGCATACTGTCACTGCAAAACAAAATAAGTGGAAAACCACACAGAGTGCGAAAGGTGTCTATTATCAAGCAGTATTATAATAATATTGCTCTGTAAATGTAAATAAGCAACAGGACTGTCCTCTCAACTAAAACAAATGAATGAAACTACTTTACTGCACTGCCACCAAGTGGCTAAAAGAAGAATTAGGAATATCTATAATCAATATGTATTAGTTATCATCACTCAGTATTGCAGTTCACCTGCAGCTCTACAGAGAATTTTAGTGATTGTCTTGGCTTTATGGCAAAAAAAAAAAAAATCAATCTTGCTGTGTATGCTACACGCCCAGTGCAAGAGAGCTGACAGATTAAAGTTAGAGACAAGCCGATTAACAGCATCACTTCTCTGGGCATTTGGTGGACACCAAAACAGAGCAAAAAGCAAAATTAATATTAGAGTTGGATTCATAATCTGGTTAGAACCATGAGTCCAAATAATTGCTAAGGCTAATTTGTTAGCATGTCTTTAAAAGTAATGTGGTTTAAATGTCTAATTCAAATCTACACCCACTGTTCCACTGCTAAATTACAATTTAATGACTACTTGATCATAAAAACAAGAATCCAAATTTAGGCTATTCTTTGACGATCATAATCTGATGAAATCACTGAGCCTGCAGGGAGGATGAGATAGCCAGAGGCCAGCAGAGTGCATGCAGGGTAAGGCACAATGTGCACCTCTAGAGCCATGATCACAAGTGTCAGTTTAATATTTACATGATGTAATATTAAAAAAAAAAAAAAAAAAAGGAGGAAAAACTACCTTTTTAGTCCTACTAGTGCTTCACTGTCCTGGAATGAATGAGGCACTTAAACAGTGAGCGAGCCTGTTAGTCAGGATTCAGTGACCTTATCAATATTCATCTGAGTGAAAAGATGGCTCACGGCAATAACTAGGAAGATAATATTTGTCCTACGCTTGACAATCCCATAATGAGCTTCAGACATATTGCTAAGTGTCATGAATCTACATTGAGCATTTATTCATTCAAAGAAATGTTCACAGTGGGCCCATACACTTGACACTAATGCTGTGCTGAAGACTGATGATAGTCTCACAATCTTTTTTTTAATATTTTACTGCAGCAAAAATATTTCACAAGAGTCTCACTAAATTAAATTAAGTGTATTTTTACTTTCATGGGTGTCTTTTTGCTTTATTAAAGCAGAAGTAAGCGATCCGGTCGTTTTGGCTAATGCTGCGTTACAGGCAGGCTTTTGAAACCGTAAATTACAGCTTCAAGTCACGACTTACGACTTTGTAGCGTTCCAGGCAACCCACTCGTGTTTTTCCGACCTGTTTTACCTGTGAAAGTGCACTATAACGGCCACTCGTAACTTCCGACCCGTGAACTCGTACCAGATCGAACTGGTACGACTTCACAGGTCGGAAAAACACGAGTTACGGGTTGCCTTGAACGCACCATAACGTCTTGTCAGCCGATGGAGTTAGCAGCCCCCGCCCTCGTCATGGATCTATTGGTCCTCGTCCCTACAGTACGTCACCACATTCAGGCGCATCCCTTGGCTGTACACACAGCCCTTCATGCCGTTCTCTCTCCTCATTGGATAAAACTTGTAGGATACGAGAAAAGTTTTCTCCTCGGCTCAGAGCAGAGCAGAGTGACTGAGAGACCCGTGTTTCGGTCCAAACACTCTATGTAAGTGATTGCTGTCGGAAGATATAACTATTTAAGACTTATATTAACCCAAAAATATCGCTTACTTCTGCTTTAATTGTATGGAGATTTTTGAGCTGTCATAAACTGATTTACCAGTATTTTCTTACTGTCAACACTTAAAATATCCAGTGGTACAACTCCTGAACTTATGTTCAAACATAAAAGCTTGGAATATGACATGAGCAATCATCATCATGCTCACAGAATGAATAGGATATTCTCAAAGGTGTTTTTTCAAAAATATATATGAACTTATTTTAACTTTTATCTTTATTTTATAGCTACTTTTTACTATTTTTTTGTACCTTTTATGTTTTATGTCAAGTTCCTTGTGGACCTTTACTGCTCCTGGCAATAAAAACTTTTGAGATTCTGATTACACACAAATAACATGAACATCTGAAAAACGGGGGTCCAAACACCTACCACAGACTACAACCTCCAAAATGACCAAGCAGCTCAATCAACACACCTGAACTCCATCATTCTAATGATTTCATAATTGATACGAAATAGAGGGAGGCAGGTGCCACTGTCTCATAAAACAAGACGTAACACTAATGGTCCTACACAGATTTTGAGCCAATAGGTCACATGACCTGGAAGCTATTGTGCTAAAACGTTATTTAAATTATTAAATGAATTTACAATACAAATAAAAAATATGGTGAGTGATGAGATGTGATTAGAAAAGAGGCGAGTCTCACACAGTCAGTGTAAGTTAGCTGATCCTATTTCAATGGTAATTTGTTGATGGTCCCTAAATGAGATCGTGTCGAAGGTTGAGCAGACCCTGATCTAACATGCTGCTAGTTCAGGGTCTGCCATCATTTACTACTAACAGCCAACACAGGCTGGAACAGAAGAAGTAGTCGCCGCTTGATCCAGAGCGAGTGTCCGTCAAATATCCCCCCACGGTCAGTACGTTAGCTTGACAGCACAGTCAGCTACTTAGCTAACCCTGGTAAAAAACCGCCCTCTGTCGGATACATTTGGAGTTGTTTAAATTTAATTCAGTTGAAAAACACAACACAGTGTCACCCTGTTTATATTTGACGACGTACGGGGTAAAAAATAAGTAACAGAGCAGCCATTTTACACTTTTAAAGTTAGTTAATGACGGTTAAACAGCAATTTGAGAGTTTGGTTGCTTACCATTCATCTCTGACTTCATTTCCCGTGAGCCCTCAGTCCGGCGGCGCCGCGGCGCAATCTATGACGTATATTACAGTCGACCGTCAAACCACACACTGACCCAAACAGAGCAGATGGATGTAATTGAATCGTAAAACTTACATATTTATTCATACCTAGGGGCTGCGGACGTGTTTAGCGGCACCGAGTCTCTACGTCTGACATGTATCTCTCACTTCATGCTTACGAAGTTTCGTTGTACCAGTCATTTTGTCTGTTATCTTGCCCCTAAAGCAGCTGGCGTTGGTGCTGAAAAACAGTCGTAGCTAGTTGAAAATGACTCTTCCAGCTGTGCACAACACCGGCGTGGTTTACAGGAGGATCCTGTCACAGTTTCCCCAGGACATCAGCCTGGCCTTTGCCTATGGCTCTGGCGTTTTCAAACAGCATGGTACCAGCCAAGGTCAAATGGAGGTAGGAGACACCTGTCCTGCTAGTTTCAAAACTTCCCCAGCAAGGGAGCGTGCCTATGTTCCCACAGCCCTATGTTTCCACAGCCCTATGTTCCCACTGGACTCTCTCTACCTATCTGGACACTATCTATCTGGCCTGTCTAGCCTCTACCGGGTCTTTTTTTTTTTTACTAAACTTAACCAACTCTTTTCTTCATTGCCTAAACCCAACCAATGGTGGGACCAAAGGGCTGTGGGAACATAGGGCCTAATTTTCAGTGACAACAAAAGTTAGAAATGTGGGAACATACTGTAAGGCTGTGGGAACATAGGAAAGACCCCCCAAGGCAAGAGCATTGTAAAATATAATTATTTCCCTTTATTCATAGTTAATGAATCGGTTAATAACGATTCACAGATCAGTCTCAGGCCAATTTGGTCGCCAGGTTGTGGAAACTCCTCCTCCAACAGGACTCTTTGTTAGCATTTTTAATTGATTCCAAACAATCAAATGTATTATTTGTGTGTTATTTATCAACAAAGGCTTTCTTACTTTCTATTCACGCAGTTATAGATGTTAGAAGTCATCAATAAAAGGTGGTTCAGTGGTTTGGAAAAAGCCTTTAGCAAACGCTGATAAATCATAAATACAGCTTCTACGCTGATCCATCTAACGTTATCTATAGGCTAGTTGTACCTTCTGATCCTCCACAACCTGCAGCAGTAGTAAACAGATATTTTACTAATAATTTGTTTATTTATAAAGCCCTAATACACTTCAATGGACTAAGCATGCTTTAATTAATGAAGTCAGACAAATTGTCTTACATGCTGTTTTTTTCTTGCAGTGTGCAATGTTACAAATAGTTAAAGTTCATAAAACAGTGATATGTAAGAAGCTGTGTCCTTCTTTGTGGTTTAAGAAGAAGTCATGTTCCCTGTTGTTTTCATTTTTAACACGTGCAGAGGAACATGCTGGACTTTGTGTTTGCGGTGGATGATCCGGTGACGTGGCACACGATGAATCTTCTGCAAAATCGCAAACATTACTCCATTCTCAAGCTGTTGGGACCCACAAAGATCAGCTCCATACAAAATGAGCACGGGGCTGCAGTGTACTACAACACACTGGTGCCTGTGGATGGGAGGGTAAATGACATACATCTTCTCTTCTTATCCAAGTCTTTTGAGTCAAATTTTCTCTTAAAACTCAATATCTAAATAATTAATATCTCATTGTTTCTCCGAACATAACTGTACATGGTTGACCTTGTTGTCTTCTTCTCAGATAATCAAATATGGTGTGATTAGTACAGAGTCTCTAATAGAAGACCTGATGCACTGGAAGACCATGTACGTTGCTGGACGCCTTCACAAACCAGTCAGTATCATGATTAGACAATGTGCCTTAATTTTTTGATCAGACTAGTTATTTGAAATATGTTGAAACAGTGCAAAGTATTTTTTTTAAAAGGGTTCACTTCTTTTGTCTTTGCCCATCATATCATTATCTCACAGGTGAGAATGCTGGCGCAGAGTGAGAATGGAAAGCTCCGTGCTGCTCTGGTGGCCAACCTGAAGAGTGCTGTGACGGCCTCCTTCCTCATGCTGCCAGAGAGTTTCAGTGAAGAAGACCTTTTCCTGCAGATAGCAGGCCTTTCTTATGCTGGTAACCAACACACACAGCTACAAAACTATCTACTAAATGAAAATGAAACACATACACACATGCATATCAGACAAGTTAAGTCGATCCCAAGGTACTTTTCAACTAGAAAAGGTGCAGACCCTCTTTTCATAACAGTTCCCACCATGATTAATCACAAAGCAACAGTGGCGAGGAAAAACTTTCTTTTAAGAGGCAGAAACTTTGAGCAGAACCAGGCTCGGGTTGTGCAGCTGTCTGCCTAAACCGGTTGAGTTGGAGTCAAAGAGAGAGGGAGAGACAGAGGAAATGACCATCATGCAGTAATAGTAATATCAGTAATAGTAGTAGTAGCGACCATAGGAATGATAATATTAAAGGTAACTGCATTTCTCCTGCTGACACCAGAACAGACAAACAACAAATTTAGTAGCAGGTCCTGAGAGCAGGAGGTGGTTCACAGTTGCAGATCTGGACTCAGCAGCACTGGAGACTGGAGAACCTGGAGAGACAAACAGGAAGACAGAGGGAAGATGGGGGAGGGGGGTGGCTTGGGGAGCTCATATGCTTGAGAGAGAAAACAGATGTTAATTTAATTTATTGGTTTATTTGACAGGGACAGTGCAACACTGATCAACAGAATTAAAAAAAAACTAAAAAACTGCAAGTGAGCCAGAGTTAGCCAGTAAGGCTAATTTTCATCCATTGTCCCTGGCCAGATGTTACAGGCAACCTAAGAACCAAAAAAAACAATTAAGCTATGCATTAAAATACAGCTGAAATTACATATCAATTTACCTAAAAGCTCATAATAACAAATAGCAAATAGGACATGTACATAACAACAGCTCATGAAGGCAGGTGACACATAGCAAAACTGGCATGCAGACATAACATGCAGACAGAAAAAGTAGATTACATATACAGTAGTGCAGATAATACATAGCTATGACATAAGCGCAAACAGTAACATACATTAAAAAGCAGGACATGCAATAGCAAATATAGGGAAACAGCACGAACAATAACAAGCATTGGAAAACAGGACATGGACATGTACATAATGAGACATAATGAGACAGTGACAGACATAATGTGGTTCACATGATTAGTGGGTACATGATTGATTATTGATTAACCACTGCCTTAACTGCCTTTTAAAGGAATGATGAGTATTCGATTCTCTAATATGCCCTGGTATTGAGTTCCAGACAGTCCTGCTCAGCTTTGACTGAGAAGGCAGCTTGGCCAAAACTAATGCTGTGATTTACAGAAAGTTTACAGTAAACTTGTTGGACTCGCTGGACTAAACTGATTTCGAGACTCTATTGAAGCTCACACTATTATTCAAATACAACACAGAAGACATGTAATCCTGTTTGCTTTTCTTACCCGTGTGTTTTGAAAGCACTTTGTACTGTGTGGAAATGCTTGTACAGTAGGGTTTAACATATTGGACTGGTGTTTGCAGTCTTAGGGTTTGGCTTTAAGTAATGAGCCCAATAGTTCTAGTTCCTTGAGGCATTAAACCGACCTGGATAATATATTCAGATGTATTATTGTGAAATCAGTTAAGGTTGATTAATGCCCCAACTGCTAATGTTTACCTGCTGAAAAGTTGCCATGTTGCTTCCCCATACAACAGAGGTATGAGGTAATGTCCTGATGAATGAGATCATCTGTATTAGAACGGCCAGTAGGAGGAAGTATGATAATAAAAAAAACTGTCATATACTGTATGAACATGGAAAATGTTTTGTCTTTAACTCTGAAGGGGATTTCAGGATGGTGATTGGAGAAGACAAATCCAAGGTGGCCAACATCGTCAGAGACAACATTCAGCACTTCAGGATCCTGTACAGCAACATCCTGAGGGACTGCCCTCTAGTCGTCTACAAACCCCAGCAAGGAAAACTTGAGGTAAGACAAGGGAACACACATATATACATACAGATCACATCTATATATAGCTACATTACATTACACGCAAATAGTGTAAAAAAAATGTATTAGTTTGAGAAATTAAACTCAAATTTAATTACTCTACAGTCGAATTTGTGGATTTGCTTGTTACCAGCTCTGCGTGCAATATATTTGTATTTGTGTAGATCAGATGACATGAACACACCCCTGCATTTTTCTCAGTGTTTTGTGTCATCTAGTCTTTAGTTTTTTAACTGTTTAACTGCCGCCGCACCCTGTTACACCAAGGAAACCCCAGGCATCACACCATCCTGGAATAACATGTTTAGTAAGTTGTTACTGGAGGAGTGGCTAATGGCGAGATGCTGGGCTTCTATTGTTTGTGTCATCTGTTAGTTAGTAACACGTTTTGCAGTGAACAATGCTTTGGGGAATTGTGCGCTGCTGAGCCCTGCATGTGAGAGATACACTTGTGCCCTTGTGCGTCATCAGGCTGTGCAGCAAAACTCACATAAACATGGACAAGCTGAGGATTAATGTCAACCCATTTACCAATATTTTAACCAATCAGCATGATGTCACCCACTGCATTCATTCCTTCTGACTTGATGCCTTGTTATCACCACCTGTAGGTTGGTGGAATAGAGTGAAATCATTGGCAGGAATACGTTTTAAATCACACGTCTGAATTTGCATCTTTGTGCAAGTGCACAAGAATTCCAAAACAGGGACCTTCTCATAAACTCTAGGTTGTTCCATATTATCTTAAGTTATTACTTGTTACTGAATTGAGACCCCAGGAAGCTTTAAAGGGATAGTTTACATAGTCATAATCCCTATAGTTTTAGGAGTAGGTTCGTTATCTTTAATTGTCGGTGCAAGCTATTTTCAGAACGGCGGAGCAGAGTCGTGAGCTGCTCATAGCTACGCTACGGAGGCTAATGGAATTTCTTGGTTACCCTCATCAAACTCATATACTCAAATACACAATCCAACAACTACAAAACACTCTTGTGGACAAGTTGTGACCTGCACATTCACCACGCTATGAGATAATAACGGAACGTTACAAGACGGAGTTGTTTTCGAGGCAACTGCAGAGACTGCTTTCCGAAAAACTGCCCCTGACAGGAACGCGCATCAGCGATTTTTCATGAATTTATGAAGTCACACATTTATATTCTTAGCATATTATTCTTAAATGTGTGATATGCGTTCATGTTGTTATCATCTTGGATGTGTTTGACAGATTCATTATCAGTGTTTTAAAAATAAAATGCCATAGTGGGATTACAGTCAGGGTTAAGGCTGCTGAAAACCCATTTGTAGAGCTGTAGTATGAAACCAAAATGGATGAGCTTGTGTCTGATCACAGGAAATTAAAGACAGACTCCCGTGTTATGAATGTTATTGTGTTTGAAATAGGGCTGAAAAATATTATCAAAATACTAATGTGGCCCAGTGCAATAATAAAGTGTCATTTTTTGATAAAGTTTAAAGAGGAACTAAGCAGGATTTCTCCCGTGGCTATGCTACATTTTTACCTAAATTAAACATCGTATATGTTATGTAATGTTATCCACCGCTCCATTTATTGATTTTTCGCCGGCCATGTTGTAAACAGATGCACATGGGCGAGAGGAGCGTAACCACAACAGCGGAAAAGCCAGCGGACTTGCATAGTTCCCCTTTAAGTTTGTCACAACCTACCATTGAACGCAACAGCACAGAAGAAAATCAAAGGTTTTATGCTGTGTAGCAGAGGGTTGAATACAGTACAATGCTCTCATGTCCCTGTAGGTAGACAAAAGCCCAGAGGGCCAGTTCACCCAGCTCATGGCCCTGCCACGTACCCTCCAGCAAAGGATCACCAAGCTGGTCGACCCACCGGGGAAGAACCGAGACGTGGAGGAGATCCTGCTGCAGGTGGCACAGGATCCAGACTGTGGAGCCGTCGTACAGCAAGGTACAGAGAGACTCCTGTAACAGATCTCTTCACCAGCCTACTTAGAGTTTCATAGACTCCCACCATATTTAATTGAGTTAACCATAAACAGGATTTAGGAAGATCCATCACTTTCCATCCCCTAATATGAAGCTGTTGTCCCAGCTTGATGAGTGTGTGATTCCACCTTACCTGGGGTTCAGAGTAGCCGAGTCACTCGCTACAAATGATCTGTATCTCTGAGCTTTTGGAACAACAGCAAATGTTAATAAATGTTTTCTGTAGGGGGAGATTTCCTCATTTGTAGATCACTTACGGTTTGCCTAGAAGCAGCAGTCATAAGAGAGATGAGATATTAAATGTGTTTTTAATTGCACATTTTTCTGTTTTGCTTCAGGTATCTCATCTATTGTGAAATCCTCCAGTATAACACAGAGTATCAAAGGCATTGCTACGGCGGGTAAGAACTCTTGTTTTTGTGTATTTATTCTGACTATATCCAATACTGTGTCTCTTATTGAATACAGCAGAATGCCGGTGCAGTGCGCGATTCCCACAGGGTAGAGCTGTCTCAAATCAAACAGGTGTTGTGCACTCACTGGAGATGACAATATCAACATGTGGCTGCAGTGTCAATACTCATGGCTTCTCTCTGACAACAGTACAGTGATACTTTGTGACAGAAACGTTAGTGTATGCTTCGTTTCCATGTGTACGTTGCGGTGTCCACCATGAGAGATGTAAATGAGCCTCCTCATTCGTCGTCATTGCACTTGTGCGTTGTTGCCAAGATGTCCAACTGTAGAGGGTGACAGGTTATACACTCAACCTACCTGAGCACAATGTGCACATGCTGAAAGATTAAGCAGACACAGGAGTAGACATGAATGGCCGTTCGAGACTGGCTCTAAAAGTGAGTCAGTTCTTATAGACTCTAATACATTACAGCAGAAATGAATATTTTTACAGCCTGGTACAAAGTGATTTTGGTCCTCACTGATGATTTCAGGGGTGAATTTGTATCAACACTCCTTTCCCTTTTGTTTATTTGTGGATTACCCATGGGATCCTTGGAATCTGGTAAAGGCAAGGTAGTGACAACAAACAGCAAAACTGCTCTTCAGATACTCTGGGGTGATGTACATCCATCTCCACAGTCTATGGCATTCAAAGTAGCAAGTCTGTTCTTAAACCCTTTAAGATAGCTGTTCTAACATACCGTATTGATATGAATATAGGACAGTATTTTTCCCGTCAACAAAAGTCTGAGAAAAGATGGGTCGTCTTCTATTCGGGGTCTAGATATTTATATATGCAAATTAGCATGTGACACCAAACAACGTCTGCCCAAGCAAGTCAGAGCTTTTACTTTTCTCACACGCGCATACACCAGTGACCTGGAGAGATGCAGCCGCTGAGCCGCATCTGAGAGGACGATAGCGCGTGTTTGTTGCCTCTTCTCCACCACACAGTTACAGCTCGCCTCTACTCGACTTGGTTTAGGTCCTTTTCCATCACAGCTGAGTTGTTCATAGTTCCTCCTCAGTGTGGGCGGGGTCGTCATATTTCTTTTTTCTCTCCTCCCGTCAGTTCCAAACTCACTCTTCTGCACCACGATTATGGACCACAGTGTGGTTTTCAACACAGCTGCATTTAACTCATGTGTTAGAATAACAACAGTCTCAGTACAGATCAGTGGGCACTGAAATTGTTATTTCACTGATACTGAAAACATGATTTAAAAAAAGATTAAATTTTTCTTTGATTTTGTCTTATATTCGGGTCAATACGGTATATTATGTTCTTTTTTTTATTTGGCTGTTAATGCTCTGTGCTCTGTGTGTCCTGATCCCCCCTCAGGCATGTGGAAGACGGTGTCGTACAGCTCTAAGAAACTCATGAAGATGTGGAAGGGATGGAGGAGGAAGCCGTCTGTGCCCCAGGCGCCTTGAACCAGCCGCTTCTCCAGGAACCTGTTTGTCTTTCTACCTGTCAGTCTGACAATCTACGTCCATCCTTTGATAATTACCCTCACAAACTGTGGCAGGATCAAATGTCCACTAACCTCTGGCTGTGTCACTCCATGGTCTGTATGAATGGGATCACTGAACAGGTGGAAGGCTGTCCGAATAGTTTAGAATCACCTGTGCAACTGCCCTTTATCGTGCAATACATGAAATGTTGTAGAATAAAGGATGACATTTCAGGAGACAGACTGAATTATGGCTGACATTTCAGAGTAATACACACTGGACCTTTCTGGATGATGACATACACACACACATATACACAAAGTGACTGGCGAGGAGCTGCTGATTGGACTACAATGCAACAAGTACCACAAACATAATGAAGAAGTAATGAATATTCTCAAGTAGGTCATGCGTGCGTCACGTCTGTGTGTCATTTTCTATGTGAACGGTGCTACCTAGATGACACACCATGAGCAGCTAAAGTGTTGAGATAGTGCAGACCTGGTATTGTATAGGCAGTTTTCATCGCACACACACACACACACTTCTCAATCCTGTCTCTCCTTGCCAAACATCTCAAATCTGTCATCTAATAACTCCTCACATGAGAGTGTCTTTCATGGATACACCATCTCAGCCAGTGTTCATCAACTCAAAACAGGGTCATACTTTTTTTATACGCTGTGGAGGGAGGAGTCTGTTCTATTGTTTACTGTGATAAAAATGTTCCTGATTGTTTTAAAGAATCCGTTAAACCTCTCCGCTTCCAGTCAGCATGTCCACTTTCCTCAAAAACACTTGCTCCCGTCTAGGTTTAATAAAGTTTTTAATATAACAGCATCTCTGATTACTCTGTCTTCAGTAACAAGACTGTTTAAGTCCATAAAATCCCCCAAATGGTTTGGAAAGTAATGAAAATATTCCCCATTGGCTGGTATTATGTCACTATGGCAGATTAAAGTGAACCATTCGTTCTCATAATAAACGCCACAGTTTTCATAAAGTGCTATTTTAGTTTGAGAAAATGAGAATATTTTTAATCATCTTATGAGCTCTTTTCAGAGAATATATTGACATATTAAAGCAGGACAAACTCAAGGCACATACGTCTAGCAGATCAGTTACACCCTCTGCTCTATGAGGGCAAAGATCAGTTGTAGTAACAGGCATTAGATATTGAAGATGATTACAGTAGAAAACATGCAACAGAAGCACAAAAAACAAAGAAGCATTCTTAATGTTTCTAAAAATTGAATAAAAATATCTATGTATTTGTTAAACCCAAGAAAGACTCTAAATTTACATTTAAGGTAAATATATGGTTAATTATTTATATTTTATTTCCCCTCTCAAATATCAGAACATATTTAAAAGACATAAATATAGTAATAACAAAAAAAAACCATACATTTAAAGTTACATTACTGCAAGTGTTGCATCATTGTACAGTCACAAATGTAAACATTAGCTACTTCCTGTAACTTGTTTTGTTCATCCACCTTTGTATTCATCACTGTGTCATTAGTCATTCCTGGAGAAGTCACTTCTGGACACATGACATCATTTAAAAGGCAGGCTCACCTCACCCTCTCTAATATACATATATTTACACACCCTGCAGTTATCCACCAGCCTTTACTGCATTTTTTATTATCTCTGTGTACTTTGGGATTGCTGAGCAACACATGCTTTGCTTTGACTTTTTTTTTTTTTTTTTTTTTTACATCCCCACACTCACACACAACCCAACTGTTTGTGGTGGAAAAATAATTTAGTACATTCCCCCTGAGCACTGTAATTACCCACAGACTTTGAGCGTGCTTGAACGTCCCCCTTGATTATGCTTCATCATCACAGTAGTAACCTTTCCCAGCCTCTTGTCTTGAGTCGCACAAACCCCGCTGACAGTAGCCTCACCTTCAGGAGGATGTGACGCAACGTCCTCATTATCATAAAGTATGCTGAGATCACCCGCTCCGGGGTTTTCCTCCACCAATCAGAGCGCTTCACTTTCACCACCTGCTAGGAACTGAATTCCATCATTCCAGGCATTCCTCCCTCCCTCCCTCCCTCCTCCCCTCCGCACTCCTCCTCCCCTCCCTCCTCCTTCTCCTCCTCCTCCTCCTCCACCTCTTCCTCGTTTACAACCAAGTTTTGCTCCGACAGCTCTGCTACTATTGTCTTCCCTCGCTCAGGACCGCCCGGCTGTGGATTTGTGTTTTTATTCAACACCCCTGTGGAATATACTTTTTTTTATTTTATTTTAATTATTCACATTGACCTCACTTCTGTGGACGTTATCATACTGGAAGATACCAAAGTGGCGCTTGAAGGAGGTATGTGCCGCTAAACGTGAAGTAGTGTGTGTCTGCTTGTGTGTGTGTGTGTGTGACTTGACATTGTTTTGCAGGGATGAAGTGTGCGCGCGCTCTTCATTTACACTACACTACAGTCAAGTCTGTGCGGAACAACCGGTCAGTAAACACAGCATGAGGCGCTGGAATGACAGAAGAATAAGAGACGCCTTCACGGACCAAATACATATCTGAAATTTCATTCACGATAATGAAGCAACTCTGGCGCGTTCCCAAACTTTCCCATGTCAAGACCCCCCCTCTTCCCCATCTCTCTCTGTCCTTTAGCCACATGCTGTCCCTCTACCGATGGTGAGACATGTCCTTTTGAGTGGGGAGGACATGAGAAGACAGAGTGAAACCTTAAATCAAGCAGCTACATCTCCTCTTCCCTTCATCCAGTGTCAGAGTCGGGCAGCTCGACCTGCTGGACACCTCTGAGGACAGGGCACGTAATGAAGCTCTGACTCAGCCTCGTAGAAATACTATACCCAGCTGCTGGCAATAAAAATGGACGCACTTGCTACTAATATAATCGGTTTCATTTTGGCCCCGAGTCTCGGTCTCGGCGCAGTAAAAAAAAAAAAAAAGTTAGTGGCGTTGTTCCACGCGCGTTGGGCTGATGACGGTGAGTCAGGGCTGAACCCTGGCGTGTTTTGGAGTTAAGTTTTAAGTTTTTCATTGTGTTCTCGCCCAAAAACTGCGTTTTCCCGGAGAAACGAGAGGAAGGTATCTGAGGAATGCAGAGAGGGAAGAGAAGCGCGCTCGAGCGTTTGTGTGCGTGCGTGTGTGCGTGCGTGCTTGCGCGCGCGTGTGTGTTTAAATCCACAAATACCTCTCATAGCACAGCCAGACTGAAGGCTCCAAAAATTCCTAAAAAACGTTAAAAGAAAGCAAAAGGACAGTGTTGAAACCTCACAGGAAGGCCATCATGAGCTGTGTAGTGGGAATCACCAGAGGCCCCATGGAACAATATTATCATGACACCTCAGTCAATATACTATATTATTGCTTTTTTAAAACATTTTTGCAATAGAATATTCCAGTAACATTCCAGTGTGATATATTACGATTCATCACCTTTTTTGCATCTGCAAAGTATGTCCAAAAGGAAAACTTTGTCAGCATCTAATATGATAGAGGTCTCAGCCTGTTCATCTCCCTGAAATCATTTGAATATTTTTTGCAAAATGTGATTGTTAATCAGAAAGACAGACTAACACTGCACTCTAGTTTTCTTGAGTCAAAAACTTCAATTCGTATTTACAATTTATATAATAAAATATCAATAATTGGCATGTGTTATTGACAAAATGTTGCCCACAAAATTGCAGAAGTTCACTTGAAGACATTCTTGTATTGTTGGAAACTGAATTGTATGTTTGTTTCATCTGTTATTGTCTTTGTCAAGGTTGTGCTAGCTTCGCATTTAGCTATAACTATATTATACTGTATGCTAGGTGATCATTCTCTGTTTTATCAGCAGCCAGTCAGTACGACATGGTTCTTCCCAGGACATGTCTTTCAAGCACCTCAAAAGTACTAAGTAAGTACAAGTGCATTAGTAAAGTACACTTGCAAATACACTGAGTCATTGTCCGCCTGCCCCAGGATATCTAGAAACGGTGCTGTAGAAAAACATTAGACCATATTCTCTGAACTCCACATTACGCATGGTCTCACTTTGATATCTGTACTGGAAGTCATGTGTCATTTTGGCTCTGTTATAAAATATAAATGCAAACAATGCCCCTGTATTCATGAAGATATTAACGGCTTTATTCATCATTCAAAAAACCTGTGTGATCTGAGAACAGTTCTGAGGCTTTTAACGATGTGGTGTTCATCAAATTTGAAGTCAGTTTCTCTATAATGCTGCAACACAGTCAACATTTTCAACACGGTGCTCTCTGCTCTGACCCCCAGGCGTCCAAGCATGGAGACCCCGCTGGATGTTCTGTCAAGAGCAGCATCATTTGTTCATGCGAATGAAGAAGAGAGTAAGTTTTCCCATAACGCTGTCACGGTTCCTCTTTTGCTTGTTGCTCACTCAGTGCAAGTGGAGTTCAGAGATACGCTTCTTCAACCCCTCACCCTTCCCCAGCCCTCTGGGAGTCCCACGCTGTAAATAAGTGGATTGTTTTGGACCAGTGATTTTTTTATGATTTAGAGGCCGTGTCACAAATCGATGAAGTGCAACATTATGTTCAGCCATAATGCTTCTGCCCTGTTTTTCTGACATGAGACAATAGGCGTCTTTGTGCTGCGTGTTGCAGTTGCAGATACATAGGCAAATGAGACCAACTGTACTCAACTGCCACCAGCAGCTCTGCTTTTTAAACCAGCTGCTTGCTTGTGTTAACCTGCTTTAACTGGAATCAGGGTGGGGTGTTTCTCTTTCTCTTTGCTCCTTTACCGCCTCGGTCACTTTAACTCTCTTGTCATCGTCTCCTTGATCTCTGTCCATCTTCCACTTTTCTCCCCTCTCCTCTCTCCTCCTCCCCTTAGTGTTTATTCTCCCGCTCCATCATCTTCTGTCTCTTTCCCCCCTTTTCTCCTAATCATGTGTTAGGAGGTCTGGCATTGCTGAAAAAAAATTCCTTCCAAGATTAAGGAGAAATGGCCGGTCCTTCTCAGCAGGCCTCTCTGCAACCAGCAGCTGAGTGAAACATACAAGGACACTTCACATCAGTGGATACCCATGATTACTGATCTGCACTGTCTGGAGGTGGCAGTTCTAGTTTTATTGTTCTCTAATCTCTACATAGGGTATTTAATAACTGCTGCCTGGCTTTGCAGTGGCCTATTATAGAGAGGAAAAGCTAGGAGTGATAAGCAGCTGGATTCATGCAATTAATTTGTTTAGCTCCCGAGACGCTGTAGTTAAAATGAGGCTAAGGGATGTACAGAATGCCTTTAAGAAAAAATTGGATTGTATTTTTTGGTTACTTGAAAGTTATTTATCCCTCTGTATTGATAACCCCGATTTCAATCCCTAAAGAAGTTTTGTATGAAGTTTTAAATATTTTTTTCTTTTATCTGGAATCATCATGTGACCATATTTTCATCTTCACCATTACAAAGCAATAATTAAAATAAATAGAAAGCTAGAGCAGGGTGTGTTCCCTTGTAATAATAATAATAAAAAAAAAATCAAAAACATAACGATAACAATAGAGTTAGATAAATTAATGTAAACAAAAGAAGATAAATGTACTATTTCCATTCCTTCCAAAATAAATTTGATTCTTTCTATTACAAATGTTTCGTGATATTATACCAGTCCTGTATAAATGGGGAACAGAAGTTAAAAGTTATTATGTAATATGTTAAAAAAAAAAAAAAGTAAAAAAGTAAAAACAAACAAATAAAAAAAAAGTTCACATTAACTGAGGGATTTGGAACATCTCCTGTGTCACCAGTGTGTTGTCATAATGCTTCAGCTCAAATGAGCTGAATATCAGCTTCCTTGCACTTCTGAAGAAAAATGGCATGGGAGCTCTCTACTCCTCCTCCTCTGTTCCCTCGCTCCCCTGCAGTGTTTTTGTTTTTTCCTCTGCGCTGATGTCACTTTTTGTTGTGGGTCGTGCATGGCCTCTTTGTCCAAAGACAATGCACTCAAGCTTTTTTTTTTTTTTCCACAATAGCGCAGGAGAATTGGTCGAACCAGTCAGCCAGTCACCCTATTTAGCTATAGTCGACCAAACCAGCTAGTCTGCCAAGCTAACCAGGAGTCCACCAGCCATCTAGGCCCGACAGGCAGTTGAGCCAGTAAAGCTGTGCCTGCTTGTTTGCACTTATGACAAGCCTTTGTAATGCCCGTGCAACACTTGACACCAGAGCACTTGCCACAGAACAGGGAGAGGCTCTGGCCTGCCTTCACAACAGCCGCTCAAACTCCGAGGGACTGAGTGGGGCTTGTCGGGGCCAGCGCTGCATAAAAGATAAAATGAAAAGCATTATTCAATTATTTTTTAAAACCACACCCCTGCAGATAACACATCTCTTTGGGACATGGGTTTCTCAGATAATTACTGAATTGCTGTCTTTAGGGAAATGAAATTATAGCCCCTGAATAATGTATTGGTCTGAAGTTGTGCTGCTTGGCTCTGAAATGGACAATATCCTGAAATAGATTTGCTGGCCTTGGCCCACTTCAGTGAAGGTGGTTTGAATGAAAAGTCTTAAAGGATGAATTCATTTTTTATGTGAACAAATTTGCAGCAGAAAAAAACACACATAGTACATACTACTTGAGCACTATCTGAGAGACAGGCAGACACATTTCAAATATCACAACCTAGACTTACTTGGAATCGGGTCAGTTTTATTTAGATGTCCCAAAATCATATAATTGCGCCTGAGGGATTAACAGTCTCTACACCTAGCCCACTATACTTTGACCCTGGATTTGGATCAGAAAATTCCAGATAAAATATTTTAATGTAGACAACAAAAGCAAAGATTCAAGAGAAACAACAGGGTAGGGATGGACAGACAGATGTGCAACTATCTCTGTTACTCCAGTTTGTAGAGGGATAGGGAAGTAACATGAAAAACCCCCCACTATTTATTAGCTGAATAATTTAATTGGAATGGAAGTTAACAAACACAAATGGGAAAATGTCAACTAAGGGAGGGCAACAGGGTCAAAGATAGGGGGTGGGGGACGCTAACAGGTACTAAGAGCCACAGCCTCTGCTGCTCTCTGCTCCACGTGTCTTAGTTTTTCCTCTACCTCCTTTGGTAGTGATGATACATGTAATTATAGTTATAAGTAATTATATAATTCCAAGTAGTTTATCTGCTGTAGGTGAGGCTCAGTGTATTGGAAGCACTCCTCTGCTTCCCTGCAGTTAAAACAGTGGTTTGGTAGACTGTGGTGCGACACCCTCCCGAGCAGGGGTGGAAATATCATCAGTCAGTCAGTCAGTCAGTCAGTCAGTCAGTCAGTCAGTCAGTCAGTCAGTCAGTCAGTCAGTCAGTCAGTCAGTCAGTCAGTCAGTCGGTGGCATTTGCAATTATAGGGCAATTATAGACACAGATACATGTGCACACTTCAGGGCAGATTCTCACTGTCTGTGACCTCCTACTGTCCTGTTGAAGGACAAGCTGTCTGCAAGTTACACTAATCACAGGTCTTAAGTCAAACAGTCCCGACCTTGAACACAGAGTAATTACACACTTGCTAAAAAGCCAGTGAAGTAATCTGTGCCTTTATATTCAATGGTGAATGTGGGCAACTGCTTAATACTTGCCCTGACCCTTCCATAGCAATTTTGGTGGCTACTTGGACGATCTGTGAGTGCGCTCCACCCTTCCTGCTAGCAAACCTGTGTTTGAAATCAATCTTAAACAATCAGGACTGCGCTACAGACTCTTCTTTTTTTTTTTCTTCTAAAATGCAGAACTTTTTCATGCATTTTTTTCAGCAGATCAAAGTTAGTCATTCCAAAGCGGGCCAGTGGTTTAGGGCGCTCCAGGACAGATGAAAACGGGCCCGTCTTTGTTTTGACAGGAACCACAACAAAAGAGGAGTGGGTGCCAAGAGAAGGTGGTCGACTGAGATCTGTGCAGTGCCCTCTGCTCTAGTTCTGTACGCTGAAATACTGTTTGTTTGTTTGGAAAAACCACACACACACACACACACAGAATCCCCCGTTGATTGTTATAGTTTCCATGGTTTGTTCAAACACCGACAGTCTTTTCCTCAGTCTTGGTGAGGGCTTATGGTGGAAAGGAAGCAGTCCATAGCAGACTCTTCTACAATCTGTCATTCTTGCACTGAACACAGTTACAGGTGATGGACCATACTGTATAACAAGAACACCTTGGACTATGATACATCTTGATGCAGCATTTAAAATCGCCATGGAGCTATTCAACATCAGTCTCAGGCAAAAGCTGAACGTTCTGAGTTTAAATTGTCGCACTCTGTTAAATTATCTGATCTGGGAAGAATAAGTACATATTCAATCCCTGCTGGCCTTATACTGGTGGTGTGGTCAACTTTGTCAGGACTTCATTGAGAGTTAGAGTGAGAATCAGTAATTTGATTTAAAATGGATTCATACACTAACAGGACAACAATACAAGGCGGATGTGCGGTTAACCTCATAGTAGACCTTTGTTTATTTTTCCCTGTGATAGCTGCATGTTTCTATGTTGGTTGGTCTGTTAGCTTTAGCCCAGGCTGAATTACCTCAACAGCTATTTGATGGATTGCAATGGAATTTTATACAAACAGTAAGTAAAGCTTTGCTGGCATGGTGCCACACTCTCTTGTTTTTACATTCATTTAAACACATGACAGGTCCTCGGAGGATTCACAAAGCTCTGCCTGTGTTTGTATGCAGTGAGCAAATTAACTGTTACAAAATTGAATTGAATCCTGAGTCCTTGCTGGGTTTTTAGCCAGGGTTTTTTCTTTTTCTTTTTTGTCAATGGCATGCTTTGGGCTGGGGCATGTGCTTATAATTTCCACGTTCAAAGCTGTCGCTGCAAGATCAACACTCAGCTGAATCGGACTTGCTGCAGTACTGTATATAATCTGGCCATAGTCCTATAGTCTTTGGTGTCCACACTAAAAGATCTATCTATCTATCTATCTATCTATCTATCTATCTATCTATCTATCTATCTATCTATCTATCGATCTATCGATCTATCTATCTATCTATCTATCTATCTATCTATCTATCTATCTATCTATCTATCTATCTATCTATCTATCTATCTATCTATCTATCTATCTATCTATCTATCTATCTATCTATCTATCTATCTATCTATCTATCTACCTAAAAAACACCAGTTTGGTGAATGATACCCGCAGGGTGGTAGTCCTGTCAGTAACTGAGCAGTCGAGACTGGTCAGAGCGTGTTGGAGCCTGACGGTGTATACTCACAGATCAACACTGAAAGTGAAATCAGAGACCTTGCATCATGGCACTTTGTCTAACCCTAGCTTGAGGCGAACAGTATTTTCTAGGTGGGAGGTAATTCGACCGAACTCTGATGCCTGTGAGTGGGATGGGATGGGTTGGGTCTTTGGGTGTGTGTGTCAGTGTGGAGCTTTGTCAGCAAGGAGTGGGTTTGCCCTCCAGCCTGTGCAGGTTTGTTTTTTTTGACAGATCTCTCTCTGCTCTATAACACAGGTGTTAAACAACCAGACCTGACAGTGAAAGTGTACGAAGGGCCGGTAACATTAACTCCAGCTCTGAAACTGTTCCCCCCCTGCAGAGTTTGTCTGGATGTTTGAAAGTTAATAGAGTTTATACTTTAACTTGTCGTGTTCCCAGCTTGTCACACAAACAGAAGGTGTACTGTACGTGGGTGCAGTGTCAGCAGTTGATGATAATTTTTACATGGTCTAAACTTCCCAAGCTGTGGCTTATATAACACGCAAGCAAATGTTGTTCATTTAGTCTACATCTGTTTAACAGTGAAGTGACACCACCTTAAATACAGTTCACAAGGTGGTGCAGTAGTTAGCACTGTCAGCCCTCACCAAGGAGGTGTTCTGTGCTGCGTGTTGCTGTGCAGCGCCTGTGTGAGTCTCTCTGGGTCCTCCAGCTGTTCACCCACAATCCAAAGACATTGATGGGGGTTTAATTGGTCATTAAAACTGGAGCCATAATACCTGTCTCCTGTTTCCAGCTTTTACTCTAAACTAAGCCAAGCTAAACTAAACTAAACTAAGCCAAGCTAAACTAAAGTAAACTAAAATAAGCTAAAATAAACTGTCATCTGGCTCCAGCATGTGTGTCCTGCAGATATCAAACTGCTACTGAGCTTCTTATATAACTCTGCAAGAAAGCAAATGAACACAATTCCTACAATGCACTACTTTACTTACCACATGCTTTACCACTTAAATAGTAGTAACAGTGAATATTCAACAAATACTTAAAGCCAAGTGACCCAATCTGATATAATATCACGTGTCTGTGTCCAGAGTGTGAGAACTGCCAGTGAAGGTCTTGTCTGTGTTGACTCTTCAAACACAGTGACATTCAATGCATCTTTTAGAATTTTTAGTCCTTATCTTTGGCAAAAGAAAAGCAACAAACCTCCATGATGCTGATAAACCTGCTGGATTTTCTACTATTTATCTTAATTATCTGACAGTCAATTGACATATTAAATTGAATAATTTCAACCACTGTATCACAGCCTACCAACAGGCTCAGCCTTTTTATTCTGCACAGTATTTATGATGACCTTCATTTTTATTGTCTTTAAAAGTAACACATCACCTGCCCCCATTGAACAAACTAAAACCAGATTAAATGATCAGACGTATGCTAATCTGTCTAGGTTATTGGCTGACCTTGATTTATGGTAATATGTTTATGGCAGAAGTCTGCAGCAAACCATCATCATCATAAACAAAACAGTGGAGTACACTGATATCTAATGTGACTCTACACAGCAGTTTTGTATCAGTGTCACTGTTGTTTTATAGCAGATTTTCCTGTTCATTTTTCTGTCAGTGTCTGTTGTCTTTCCATAGGATATTATGATCTCAGTATGTATCAGCACTTTCTTTTAGATATTGTCTCCTATCAGCGTGTGTATGTTTAGATCAAGGAGTCTGCAGATGATAAATATTGGTTATCACTGAAGGTTTTATCAGTGCTGTAAAGATCTTATGGATGACTGGGTCAAAGTGATGTACAGTACAGAGTACATACAGAGTGCCTCGTCCCACTTTAACATTGACTTTATTGTTACACTCGTGCTCTTGTTCTCTCACACCCATTTTATCTGTTCTTCCTCTCATTGCAAAAGACACCTGCTGTGTGTGAGGCAGGATTACTGCAATTACCCTGGACCAATGGTCTTGGTATAACATAGTGTTCAGCACTGTGATAGACGGAGCTGTATTCTAGCTTCCGTATGTAAACATAGCAGCGTGCCTTGGATTTATTTTAGGGTGGGATCAATTCTCTTTCCTGTGGACTGTATTTTGTCACAGTCAGTGTGTTTTATTTATTTATTTGATCGGTTGCTCAGGTCCAATCAACACCGAGCATGCCAGGTTTCCAAGGACACATTCAGTGGCTTCTCTGCTCAAACTCTCTTGCAGTGTCACAGTTTCATCTTACTGGGAGGCTGGATGTTTAATTACTGCTTTTTAAATATGGAACATGAAAAAACATTATGCCCCCCTCTGAAAAACTGAAGTTGTAGCTTCCATTCATTAACAGAATGGACTGCATGAATATATATCAGTCTGTCTCTTGTTATCTCCCCTTCTGCAAATTTGCTTACTCGTCTGTTAACGGCTACACACACACACACGCACACGCTCACACACATACACAAACAGGCAGGCACTTACGTCACCGTGACTGCTTTGTTAGTGTCGTGGGTCAGCGGGCAGCCATTAAGACTTGAGGGGCAAAGAGCCACCATGGTCACAAGGTCAAAGGTCAAGTGTCAGAGGGTCACCACGCGAAGTCACGGGGTTAAATACAATTAACCGTTGTTTTTCTTTTTAGACAGCAGTTCTGTTTTTCAGTTGGACTAAAAAGAAAGGACATTTTCTTGTTTTTCGTCCACATGTAGTATATATTTACACATACATATTCATTTTGTGTTCAATTGTGTTCAGTTCCTTTTTGGAAAGCCAGTCTCTAGGTTAGTAAATGTGTGTTTTAAGGGATCTACTTTCACCTATTTATATTTAGAAGTTTTTTTTTTTCCTTCATTTTTAATTCCACAACGAGCATCCTCACTGCAAAATCTTTTGTTGCAGTGGGGAAGGTGTAAACAGCCTCATGCAACTCAGATAGCCTAGTTACACCTGCCAGTGAATAAAGATAAAGTTGTCGCAGGTTAGCCAGCTTTTGAGTTCTCCAACCTCACTTGTACATCAAAGTTTACTTAACAAGTCTCAGAATCAAACCAGCTTTTCTTTATGTTGGCATCCGGACTGAAAATATTGAAGTATCTAACATTTCTCTCTCAGTAAATGTCACACTCGCTGGTCACATACTGACTGCGCTGTCTCAGTGAGGCAACTTTCTCAGAGCTGTGCGGACCACACATACTTTACATTCCTCCCTTTTTGATAGCACTCACCATAGTTACTCAGAATGAGATGAAAAAGGATTGTGCTGCCTCTCACTAAGAAAAAGCTAGCCTTTACACTTCCTGAGAAAAGTATTAGGGCAGAAATACAGATTTGAGAAGGGTGCCACATTTTACAGTAATACCTGACAGTCTGTGAAACCTGCTCCTCTCAGAAAAGTATGTATTATATCTGTGGCCCTTAACGTACAGTGATAAGGTTGTGTTGACGACGTCTGAGCATGCCAAGGCTGAAGGCTGTGATCCAGGCACAGATGCAGAACGGCTAGTGGAGTGCTAGTGGCACAGAGCCTGCTGCCCCCGTGTAGGAGGAGCCCTGGCCAATAAATGATAAGCCCCAGGGGTCAGTTTGCCACCAGTGAATTGTTAGCACGGCAAGAATGTTGTCATCGCCAGGTCCCAGTGGTCAATGGAAGCAGAGATCATTTTCCATTACCAGAATTAAGATCTGTTTGTGATATAGCCAAAAGGCTCAGTCCTCCATTTAATTAGCAACAAAACAGACATTAATTTAATATGAATGTCAAAGTTTGAAAGCATGTTTAGATACATGTGTTTACATTTTTATTTTTTTTTACTTTTTATTTGTTTTCTTTTGGTATCACACACACATATGCACCAACTGTGCACAAGACACACAACATATAACGTAACATAACATGACAAGGGGAGGATTTGGGCATTAGAGTCAACATAAGCACATCATACATACAAAATGTCAAAATCCTGCTTGGGAATGTTTACAGACATTTTCTATTAAAGGGTTTGACCTAATCTTTTCCATCTATATGAAATCAGATCTTACAGTTGACACATAGGTGAGCTGTTTTCAGATTTTTATTCTGACTCCTGTGCACCTTTCGTGTTACTGTGTAAGGTCTCAACCTGCTGCTCAGAAAAGATTTGCATCCGGCTGCAATCAGACCTGAGTTGTAGCCTGGTCAGGTGCAGTTATAGCACTGTATTTAACTATAGTTATAAACACTCATAAATGATCATAATGCTTTATAACAATAATCATAACACACTATAAAGCATTTTATCATGACTTATAAGGTCAGGTATTATAATACGTTAGTAACTTGCTGACAATGCCCACATCGGTAATACATTATAAATATAGTTATAATTGGCTTATAAACGTGTATAACTATCATTATAAACACTCATTAATTACCATAAGGCTTTGTAACAATAAGCATAAGACATAGAGCATTTTATAATGGCTTATAAGGTCAAGTATTATAATAGAGTTATAATTGCACTATGATGTGTTATGCTTATTGTTATAAAGACTTATGATAGTTTATTAGTGTTTATAATGATAATTATATACATTTATAAGCCAATTATAACACATTATAACTATATTTATAATGCGTTATTGATGTGGGCATTGTCAGCGAGTTACTAACAATTATAACCTATTATAATACCTGATCTTATAAGTCATGATAAAATGCTTTATAGTGTGTTATGATTATTGATATAAAGCATTATGATCATTTAGTGAGTGTTTATAACTATAGTTATACAGTGCTATAACTGCATTATAAATCTTTATAAGTATGGTTATAGTGCGTTATAGAGATAGGCGTCAAATAAAGTGTTACCCGAACACACCATGGATGCGTGTTCGAGAGTGCAAATCGCCTGATGTTGTTTACTTTGTCTGTCAGGGAAGCAGGAAGGTGGAGAGCACTTGAAGGAGAGATGTGACACAGGATGCATATTTGGCAAGGTCTGTGATTGCGTTACAGGAAGGGAGAGCTTTTTAAATCGATAGGGCAAGAGGGGATGACAGCATGAGAGATGAAAAAAAATGGATAAGCAGACAGGAGGTCATTTTGAGGGAGGAGATGAAGAGTATGCTCAAATTGCAAAAGAGAAGCTGAGAAGTCAGATAGGAGATAAGAGAGAGTAGGTCACACATGACTTACAGTAGACGCCTTGGCTGCAAAAGAACACTGTAGGCTACTCAGGCCACAGCTGGCTGATCCTGTTCCTGTCAGAGGAGAAAATTACTGAGAAAACGTGATAACAGTAGCTAGGTGATATGGTTCCTACTAAGTGGCATTGATATGTGACGTTAATCAGAAATTCGCACCAAGCATAAACCTCAGAATATCCTGCTATCTATGAAATGTAAGCACAGTGGATTGACATTGACGTGACACAGATGATTTTACTTGGCGTACTGAGAGCCCACGTGGATGACACTCCAGTTGGATATGATGTGTCAGCTGAGTTTTGATCATGGATCGGAACCTTTATGTATGACGGAGAAGGAATTGCATTATGATGTCAAAATTACAGAGGTTGCATCCCTCTGTAATTTCTGATACCAATCAGCATGGATCTATACTTTTTAAACAACAGTGTCCTGTGGCCTCTGGTGAAGTGCTGTACTGTAGAACCACAGTGTACAAACATGGATCCTTACATACTTTTATCTATATCTAAAGCAGCGTTTTTCAACCTTGGGGTCGCCACCCCATGTGGGGTCGCCTGGAATTCAAATGGGGTCGCCTGAAATGTCTAGTAATTGATTTTAAAAAAAAGATTGAACTCCCAGCTTCAGAGTACTCATGCTGGTCAAATAAATGACGTAACGTCTCTTGGCTGAAAACCAACCTTGTAAGATCAGAGCCTCCGACCCGGTGTCCCAGCTCTTGTCTCTGTGGCACCGTGACACAGACACAACCCTGTAATCTCTTGTTTATGACAGATAAGACTCCACAAATATACACACAGTAGGCCTAATATGGTATATGATAAATAACGTTATCCACCACTCCATGGATTGATTTCTCACCGGCTTTGTTGAAAACAAATGCACATGGAGGAGAGGAGGGTTAGCAACACAGAGGAGAAGAGACCAGACTCGGAGAGTTCCTCTTTAGCTAATTTTTTTTTATTTTTTTTAAATTAGGATTAAAAACACTGCACACAATCTTAAACAACTGTATCTATACTTTCACTTTCTCGAATGTAAATCGAGTTCAAATAAAATGCAGCATATAAAAATATCTGAGCAAGTGTCTCTGGGGTCGCCAGAAATTTGTAATGTCAAAATGGGGTCACGAGCCAAAAAGGTTGGGAACCACTGCTATAAAGTGTCAGATGCTAAAACTATTTGATATCACACTTTAGAGAGGGATGTACTCCTTTTCGATATTTAATAATAAGTATTAGAATAAGTATTTTTTACAGTCTGAGAAGTAGCAGTATTACTAGTATTTGATGGGTTAGGCCTGGCGTTAACACAAAAAGAGAACACATTCAGATGTTCTTTGTGTTACCAAGCATTTATCTTTTGTTAGTCATTGTGCCATTTGCATTTTCTTAATTGATAAGTAAATATTTTTCCATAGAAATATTTCATATGTTGGGTAAATCGTGTTATTAGACACCTCAAACAGAGTAACCCAGCTGAACACACCCACAGCATGCGAGACATCAGGGAACACAAAGGTGGGAAATGACAGAAGGCCTTTGCTTCCACACAATCACCTGTTGTTGTCATTGTTTTTGGCAAAGCAACCTGATATTTCCCCTTCTGTGAGTGAGTGTTGAGGATATTATCCTCCCAACACTCCCAGAAAAAAACTCCTCTAATGGTGTCTTGTTGCAGCTCTGTAATTCTGCCCCTTAGTGCCGAGGAAAAGGTGAATGTCTTGACGGAAAGCCGAACTTACATGTGTTTAAATTTGATCCGAGCACCAGCCTATGGGATTGTAACCTGAAATACAGGTCTGTCGGGGGGTTTATAGAAAATATACCCATGACAACAGCTTTTACAGCCTCAAGGTTTGCAAGGAAAAGTCACAGTTAAGTAACCGCCCTGATACCAAGAGCTGAGACAACAAATGTCAGGGGGGTTAAACCTTTTCAATCCATTATGTCACCATGTAAACAAAGCCAGTAATGATGTGATGGTATTTCAACAGACGGTGCCATAAAGCAATTGAGGACTTTACCTTTGATCCCTGCCGGTCTGAGGCTTGCTCTACCGTTGCGGCACATTAAGACCATGTTGACACTCCTCCTTTATCCATTTTCAATAAGGCATGAAGATCATTCCTTAAGATACTGAAAACAAATAAACAAAAAGAGACAGGAAAGGTGAGAAAAAAGCGAAAGCAACACAGCTTTTCTTTTTTTATTTCCTTCTCACACTCTACCATCATGAGTGTTGGTGTCACAACACAGCAGCGTGTTCATAAAGCGTTAGGAAGAAGAACCACCACCTGGCCTGTGCCGTGTTGTTATCCTGACACACCCACTCCCCGGAGAAGCCCAGACCTGTTCCAGAAGAGACACATGACACCGCAGGAGATTAAGTAGGGCTGGCAGCGCCTTGTCCTGATAGATTAGACAAATAAATAGCAGCCAGGAAGGACGAGGGGGTGATGACAGGGAAGGAAGAATTGTAGCGAATGAAAGATGGGCATGTGGGTGGGTGTAATTGCGAATCATTTACCTTTTAGGTTTAGTTAGAAGCTAAATTGTTACTAAGCATAATTCAAAACGGATTAATCTTATTTATTTTTCATTTTACTTAACAAAACTGATGCAGTCTCTTCTTAGAATTTCTTGTTTTAAATGTGTCCCCTTTTTATTTTGCAAACAACATGACAGGGAGAACAACTTCTCGCTCCCATGTTAAACAAAGGTTTTTTCATGAAAGTAACAATAAATTGAATTTGGTCTAACTTTCAGCAGAACATATTTGGTAAAAATTGAGGATTTCATCAACAACCCACCAATTATTCACTGACATAATTAAGTTTTAGTAGCAATAATTCTATTCCATAAACATTTGCATGTATTCATACATTCAGACTCAGTACCTATGTTTTTCAAACAAGTGTAATGCCACGGTTCCTACAGCTGACATGACATCATTGTCAGTCATCAGCCCCCACAGCGAGCGCCTTAACTCTGACACTTGTGAGTCATGCTGAAGAAAACACGCAAGGTGAACCAGTGGGAAGTAAAGGTTATTACCACAGTAGGCCAAGTTATGTGTAAGAACTTGTTCCTATGGAAGAAAGAGGTGGAATTTCACCAATTTGTTGTGTAACCATTAATCTCCTTAGTATACTTATTCAATCTAACAGCCTGCCAGGCCAGAACAAAGGCTCTGTGTTAGAGAGCTTGTTTGCCTTTATAAGTATTCTAAGTCAGGTTCTTGTGGTAGCTGCAAGATAGATGTGTTCAAATATGAGCAGCCCATAATATTTGGGAATATGTTACACTTTGACGAAATTGAGTCTTAGTCAATAAAGCATTTAACACTTTGAAGAACAAATAATGATAATGATCAGTGTTAAAATGACATCTTTTTATTGATGATGATGTTTAATAGAGTTTGCAGGTTGTAGTCATCCTGGGTGCATTAGTTTTCTAATTGAATGCAGGAAGTCTTAACAAAAAAGAAAATGACCCTGAAGCAAAGTTCACTTTAGGTCATTGAGGATTACTGACTGTAACCCTTCAGTCATTTTTGACAGTCTTAATAATCCCCAAAAAAGTTTCCGAGAGCCATTAAGTCTTTATCCTCCTGTAGAAGCCTCAGTGAGCCTCATCTAAGCACTGTCAGGGACTTGGTTATATCTGCTGTGTTGAATTGTCACAGTTTTTTTTTTTTTACAGTAGCTTCCAGCTGCTGATCAATTTTTTTTGTCACTGACAAACATGCAGCCGAGTTCGAGCACAACCTGCTCATCCTGAGGTTTACTTAATAGAGATTTTAAAAGTGTACAGAACGTCTTACCCTCACCCTGTGTTAGAATGAATTGTAATTGCCTCTTGGCTGCCAAGAGTCCTGTCTGTAACATTTACACAGCTGTATTAATCTCACTTAAACTAGTACAAATAAAGGTCCAATAAAAGTAGTCATAGCAATGGTAACACATCTTATTGTAAACCAGAAATACACATTTTGTTTTCTGTGGATTTTGTGAAGAATTGCTCTGATTTATAGATTAGGAAAAAACTTAACAGTTGCTTCTATCTTCTGATTTCCACCTCTGACTGTAATGTTAGGCAGTTATATTATATCAAATAGGAAAACTCAGAAAACCTAACAGTGTATCACCTGTTAGTAAATGGCCATAGAGGAGCACTAGTCTGTTTTTCATTCTGTAGCGAAAACAGTGACTTAATGGGATAGTTCAACGTTTTGTCAAACTGGCCCATTGCCATAATCCCTAAAGTTTTAGGAGTAGGTTCGTTACCTCTATTTGTCGGTGCAAGCTATTTTTTTAGAACGGTGGAGCAGAGCCGCAAGCTGCTCAGAGCTACGCTACGGAGGCTCATGGGATTTCTTGGTTTTCCTCATCAAACTCATCAAATACACAATCCAACAACTCCAAAACGCCTGCACATTCACCACGCTATGAGATAATAACGCAACGTTATGAGACAAAGTTGTTTTCGAGGCAAATGTAGACTGCTTGCCAAAAAACTGCCCCTGACGGGAACGCGCATCAGTGGTTTTGCATGAATTTACCTAGAAAACGACTCTGTTATTATCTCATAGCAGCTCGTGGCTCTGCTCCGCCATTCTAAAAATTGCTTGCACCTACAATTACTTAAAGGTAACAAACCTACTCCTAAAACTATAGGGATAATGGCAATGGGCCAATTTGCCAAAATGTTTAACTATCCTAAAGCTGTCAGCTTTTAGACTCTGACAAAAAACAACACATTTTTACCCCCTGAAATAACAGTTTGTATGTCGTCACACAATTTTATACCTAATACAATTAAGGCAAGCTATGATCAGCAATGGTTCGTTTCAGGCCTTTTTAACTTGCTAGGTGCACATTGATGTTTAAAGCCTGTTTTGTAACATGCGGCAGCAGCTGTAGTGGCTGCAGAAGCACTGAATGGACTCTCTGTCTAAACTCGGCCTTGTTTTATGTGAAACTGGAAACAATGGCCGTCCAATGAGACAAGAACCGTGTTCCTTAGTTCTGAGCCAGCATGGGGGGGTGTCGGGGAGGGAGGAGGGGAGAGAGACCATTGTGTGTGTGTGTGTGTGTGTGTGTGTGTGTGTGCAATGTGCATATGTGTGTACAAGAAAGAACGGCGGGGGAGGGTGTCTAGAATAATGTGTGTTTGTGGAGCAGGGTGGGTGCACGAGTGTTTTTATGGATGCATAGCCTACACACTGTTTGTGTTTGTTAGTCGTGGCTTGTGCATGCGAATGAGCGAGGGGGTGACAGACAGGGGGTAAATTCCTCTGTATAATTAGTCTGTTAATCCAGTTTTGAGCGGTGCTTAAAGTTGAGAGAGGCCTATGTAGTGAGACAGAGGTCAGCGAAGCAGCCGTGACTTTGGGGTTGAATGAGGGCTCAGCCAGTCTGCTGATGAACGTAGTCCACACAGCACAGAGCACTGCAGGATAGGGAGGTAAATCCACCTGTCTGAAACCTTCAGCTCTTCTCTCAGGTTTTTGACAAGAGTTGAGGTATAAGCCTGGATACACGCTACTAATTAGGCAAATTTTTTGCCACAGGTTTTTTTGCCGTCAAGACTAATTTCTCATTTTATCTTTGAAACTGGATTGTAGAATTTCTAGTTTCCTGTAACAGCTCACGGGTTGGGTTGGGTTTTGTTTTTGTTTTGTCTGAACCCGTTACTATGTTGCTCATTTCCTGCTCTTTGCATAATGCAGGTAGCGTGTCACGCGAAAACATGCACATGACCATTGTGTTTGTGTGTAAACTCGTGCACTCATGTGCAGCCACACCCTGCTCATTTTATCCAATATTCTGTGGAAGTGGCGCTCCTCTCTTTCCAGACATCCCAATCTCATTCTGTTCATCTACGATGCCCATACTGATTTCCTCTTTGCATCCCATTTGTGTCCTGCTTTCTTATCCATATCAGTCCAGCATTATTATCCTGACTCTGGCCCTTCTCCGACACCAGGGGGCAGAAGAGAGCCACCGTGGAGGGGAGCAGACCTCACAGGGCCTCAGATAAACTTGGTGCATTAAAGTCAACACAGTTAAACTTGTTTTTCCTTCCATTTGTACAACAGGACACTGTCATATTGCATTTGAAATGTATAGCCTACACTACCTTCTTCAGAGTAAAAAGCACTTTTTTCCTATATGGGGACTGCCTTATAAATTACACTGATTTTTAATAAATAATTTTCAAGATGTATAGATAGAAACAAGAACTATAAAGAGAAATGTACTACAAACCCTGTGGGTTCTTCTGTATCTCTAGACCTCCTCGTGACTTTAAAGTTTTTTTCTTTACCTTTCTCTTTCTTATCTCCTGCTTCCATATCTGTAACTAATCTCTGCATTATTCCCACACTGATTTATCAAACTTTATACCCTCTGTGCAATCCTGCAGGGACCGCCATAAGTTTATAGCAACCTTAACATATTTTTTATGGCACCTTTTAATCTCCCTAGTTATCACTTTTATATTCCTAGAGGGACTTGATGTGCAGTCTGTTGCACCTTATCAGTCTGTTTCATATCCTTTGGCCAACAGGCTTCTTCTGTGATTCTTTTTAACTGTGTTGTAGCCTATCCTTCCTATACTAAGAAGAAAAAAAATATAGGCTATAACACGAGATTAGGCCTGCTGCAGCACCCTCCCACCCCCTCTCTTTCTCTGGATGTGTTCAGAGAGGCTGATCTTGCGCGTAAAACATCCCTGATATTTGAGGCGCTCAAGGGATTTAGCGAGCATGCCCAGTGCGCCCCTCGCAGCAGCAGCAGAGGAAACCACTGGTGCAGCATAGGAGTCATACCAAGCATAGCCTGCGTGTCAGTGCAATCGACTTACAGCTGGCTGTGAGGAGAACTGACGCTACTCTTTTTTTTTATTTTGACTCTTTATTGATACGCATATTCAAAGGAAAAAAAAGTGTCCCAACTCATTAGAACAAGAGGAGAGAGTCCGCTTTCGATACTTCTTTGGGGGTTTAATTTTATTCCGGTGCTTTGTAGAAAACTAAAGTTGGAGGCTGGGCCTTTAGCTGTCTGACCGTCGCTCGAGCGGAGAAGAAGAAAAAGAAGAAGGGAAAAAAAAGCTGGTCTTTTTTTTTGTTTTTTTTTGTACAAAAAGTCGATAAATGCTTCTCACGAAAATGGACCTGTTGAACTACCAGTACCTGGACAAAATGAACAACAACATTGGCATCCTGTGCTACGAAGGTAAAGGTTGGTGTTGGTGCGCGTGCTTTGTGACGGCTGCTTTTAAAAGTTGGAGGCGGCCGTTATAAACTATGGCTGCGAGTTAACGTAGTTTTCACTGCACTCAGCTCTGTGCGCTTTGACTTTAACACAAACCTAGGGTGACACACGTCTCTGTTTTGTATCAACTCCGTGTTTGTTAGCTTCATTTCCCCTTGACTTTCAGCTGAAAATAACTTCCCGACAGTTTCAACGTGATGCCAACGTGCGTACGTTATTTTTTTTTCTTCCATGGAGTGTAGTTACCGCTAGCAACGTTAGCTTCAGTTTTCACCGCTCGTTATCTGTAACTGGAAGCGTGTTTATTAGCCTCTCTTCTCGTTATTCTGTGTTATTGATTACCTCTTCCTCAGAGGAAGACTCACTCGTCACTCGGCCAATCATTTGAGATCAAAGGCTGAACAGTCCGTGAGCGGTGTGTGAATTTCATGGCTCCTCTCCTGCGGCTGACTCACCCTGTGTTACTAGTTGCTCAGTTATTCAGATTCTCACATATCAGCCCGTTACATTCTTCCCTGTGTGTGGTGTTTGTGGTTTCCATGTCTGCCTTTGGTTGAATCATATTCTGACAAAGTATTCTGGATTGACAGGGGGAGTTGTTTTGTGATTTGTAATCAAGTCGGTTGCTTTTGAAAATCTGTCCTTTCTGATAAGAGCTGAGACTCCTCTCCTCTCCTCTCTGTGGTGGATGTCAGTTATTTCCAGCATTTACAAGTGTAGTATTTCATGTTATGTCATGGACACACACAGGGAGAAGGAGCCTCCATATCTTTGCAAAGTGTCCGACTTTTGGAGTAGTGTAACCCACCTCCTCCACTCCTCTGCCCCGGACGGTACTCACATGTCAGCCTTTGTAATATCATCCACTCTTTCTGAGGAGGGGTGGAGGGGGGGACTAAATACAAGTTCCTTCCTCTGTCCTGTCTCTGACTCACACTGCAGCACAGTCAGCATAACAGATTATATCTGTAACTTCACATGTACATTTAAAGTTTTAGATTGGTAGCCTAAATATGGACAGGACCTGGTAGTGACTGGAAACAATAGTGTTGCTAAAAGAAGCAGGTTTTTTTTTGCAGGAGTAGCTTTTTTTTTTAATGATGGGCAGGTAGAGGCAGAAGAGATGTAGCTGCCACATGATAAATGGAGTTGACTTTTACTGTGTTGTGAGGGTTGCTATTGAAAGCGTAACCAACAGAAGCACACTAAGGTTTGTTCAGTGGTTGGGCATGTGATAAAAGCCACTGACAACAATTTCATTTTGGTCTGTTTCTAATACTTTTCCGGAGGGGAAAGTGTTGTGTTGCTGTAATTCCTGTTTGGTAAAATGAAGGTAGCTAAGGTTTTTAAGGTTTGTCACTTTTAAAGGTTTTGTTGTGCTCAGCAGTTTAAGCACACATGCCATCCTTGGGGAAATTTTTATAGCAACCTTGTTCTTAAAGCTCACTCTTCTGTGCAGTGATGGTGTAGCAGATAAGACTACCGCCGGCCTGGGATTGAAGCCAATCAGAATGGGGCGGGGGGGTGGATGGTGGGGTATCTGTGTCCTTGCAAAGCTTCACCTTTCTCAGGTTTCATCCTGTCTGTCTCAGTGAAGAAAATTACAGGGGGGGAGGAGGAGGGAGGTCCGCTTTTTAGTGGTATTTTTATACTTGTGTAGCCTATCCTCGGGGTGTCTCCTTGACATGATGGATTCAGACACAATACTTTTATTACTATCTCTGGTAGCTCATCCCTGCAGGATTAGCCCATTATTTGTTTTTTTTTCTCTGCGTGTTGTGTGTGTGTGTGTTGTTTTTAGCTGACTGAGCTGAAAAATCTGCCTCCATGTGCCTCCTGATAAGAAAACAAAGATTAAAACAACAGGGAAAGAGGCCAATAGGTAAAGAAAGAGTGGGGGGGGGAAAAGCCCAGCATCATGTTCAAACATGTTGAACCAAGGAGGGGAATAAGGGAAGACGGGGGCTGGCTGGAGGGGCTCTGTGCTGGTGGGTGTGCTGACTTGTTATTGTTTGCATGAGCACTCATACTCAAGATACGTCCTGACTAAAGACATGATCCTATGTACTGATACAAGAGCAGCACACATGACCAGTTATCTCACACACTCATCCACTTAGTATAAGGTGTGTTTGTGTGTGTGCGTGTGCTTTGTTTGTTGAAACACCTAGCTTTATTATGAAAAAAAAGGATAAATGGGATAGTGTCACTATTGCATATCGTTTGGGGGCTTTAACAATGGATCCATCCTTTTCAATATGACTTTTATCATGGCACATGATTGCAAAGCAAAATAGCTAACAAGCCAGAGATAAGTGTTTTATTATACTACAGTGAATCGAAAGGTTGATACCAGTTGAAGGAGCACTGATTCCGACCGATAATTTTACCGACAAACTTAAATCGATAAGAGATTGTGATGTTCATCCACAGTATGTCCTTTCTTATCTGCCTCTGATTACTCTGTCTGTAACTTAAAATCACATAGAGCACTGGCTTCTTGTGTGGCAGTCTGGCTAGTGAATGGATGTGACACGAGGTGGTTTGCATACAACAGTTCTGGGGAACTCATGATAAATCATAAACAACTGAATTAGTGAAGTGGTGGGCTGTTGTCGGCCATGACTTGCTGGCAACTGGTAATTATGATGCTATTGTAGCTAAGAAAGGATGGAGTATTGTGGTAAAGTATAGAGCAGAATATCTGGGCACGCACGAATAACGTACAAAGGATTAAATTGTGACTTTTAACGCTGTTACAATAAGTGATGGAGGAGAAAGTGCATTGATTTTCTCATCAGCAGCATCTTCAACTTTCAAATAAAACCATATTGATGTTTTTTGCACTCTGTTAGTAGATTTGCAGCACTCTGTCCCCCTCTTTCTCCGTTTGTCAATATGTTCATCTGTCTCTCTTTCTCCTGCTCTCTCCCTTTTTCCTCTCTGAAAAGCCACTATCAGTTGTGGGCCTGACACTGAGGGCTGTAGGGGAATGCTGACTGTTCTTTTTTTTTTTCTTTTTTTTTGCTGCTGAACAGGACAAAATAAACAAGATCCAAAAAAAAAAACCTCCTCAAAGCCATGCCCTTTTGTCAGCCTCACTCCTCCTTTGTCTGTTTGCTCTGCTCTCCTTTCCTCTCTCTGTCAGAGATCAAACCAATCTTACATCCGGATATATCGTATCACACTGCACAGACAAGAACCTGTGTGCAAGGGTTTGCTTTTTTCTTTTTTCTTTTTTGTATTTAAAGCCTAAAAAACCTCTATGGACTTAAAAAATAAAGGCAAGCCAGAGAGGGCTGCTGGGAAACTCGGCCAAAAATAATCATTTTAGCTGCTATGCGGCCACGGGGAGAAGAGAGGGCATGCTATGGCTCATCTTTTTCAAGTATCTGAAAGAGGGAGAGGGAGGAAAAAGAGAGGGAAATGGAGAGATAGATAGGTTCACCTCCATTTGTAATCCAATCTCATCCTGACTCCAAGCTGTTTGAAGTTCTGTCAAGACAAATAGGCTTTGATCATGTGGACCTAATGAACTGAGAGCAGAGGGGGGAAGAGGAAAGAGTGCAGTTTTAGTGTTAGTTTGTCTGATTGGCTGCTGGTTTAACAAGAAAATAAAAAATATAACATCTTATCATATTGCAGGGTACTTGATGTATTGAATAGATATGAAGACAGTGATGTAGACACTTTATTTGTATAAATCTCTGTACTTGGAGTCATCATTCCCTCCAGTTGGCCTTTAACTTCTCTACTTCCTCTCTTTTAAGGCATAAATTGCACATTTTATTGGCCTTTTCTTCATTATCATTCTGTCCTTTGCTTATTCTGCACCTCCTGTTGTCATATCAATACACATTTCAGTTTTTAAAATTTTAAACCCTTAAAACCATGTGATCTAATCATCATAATCCTCATGAGTGAAGCTTTCACTGCAGGGCTAAGTTGTAGATAGATGTGTCCGACTGTCAACTAACTGAGTGTAATGTGAAGTTGTGTGGTCTGGTCAGCGTCGTCCACAGATTCACCCCTGGTCGAGCACTTCACTCCTGTACCTCTAATAAGCTCCTCTGTGCCGTGTGGGTCCTGATTGGACAGCGTGGTGTCACAGTCTCTCTTCTTTTATTGCCACCTCTCTGTCCTGCCAAAAACAATGATGTCACCCTTGTTGCCATGGTACACAGTGGGGCGAGCAGGAACATGCCAGAGAGAGAGAGAGAGAGAGAGAGAGAGGGGGGAGAAGCTGCTGCTGTGTTTCAGAGGCCATGTTAAAACTAAACATACATGAGCAGCGGTGGTTGAATAGAGCACATTTCATTACATTACAAAGTCTTTTCAATGTGTGTGTGTGTGTGTGTGTGTGTGTGCTGGCTGCCTTCAGAATGGCTGAATAAATATTTGTTTTCAGATTATTTCAAACTAGTTTGCACTCAGATTTTTTTTTTCTTCCTCATGTATCCGCAAGTTATTTCTTCCTCCAAAATAAAACTGTAGTTTAGAGGCAGCTTTTCTCTTTCTTTCTCTTTTGCAAGAAACAAATAGTATCATGTTATGTTACTATTGCTAATAGTATTTAAAGTCTAGTTTTGAACCAGATTGAGTTCATTTATCACATTTTAAATATTCAAAAATCATCAGTTCCTTAATCCCCTAAATGAAAAGGATATTTATTGCCAGAGTGTCTTTTTATGAAGGACTGCCTGGCTGAACTTTTAGTAATATACTTCATATGAACAGCTGCAAACATTTAAACCATTGTGTTTGATTAGGTCTTCTTTACTGTGCTGCAATAATTCCCAAAATCAACACTAGTCTTAAGTGGTGATCAATATGAAATGATTTGAAGGCGCGGGAGCAGCCGGTCGGTGTTTGTTGCACTGCAATGTGATTGGTGGCCTAGTGTTGACTGGTTTTTCGACTACGAGAGTAGTTACTGAAGTGCGAGTTGTAATGGGAGGTTTAGCCCAGGCTGTATGTTTTTGTTTGGGAAAAGTCAGACAGATACATGAGGCCGAAGCAGTGGAAAGTCCCCGTGCTGAGACAGAGCCAGTGGTAGTTTTCCTGATTCTCTTCTGCTCTCACTCCCACTCACTGACAACTCTGTAGGCCTTCTGTACTGGAGGGAAGCAGAGAGAGAGGCAGACACACAGAGAGAAATAGCTCACAACACACACATATGCAGAACCCATCCACAACTATTTCTTCCAAAACATTCATTACCAGATACTCCTCTGCCTATGCCAGAGGTTTGTGCCTCTCTCAGCAAACTGTATGTCAACAAAATCCAAAATTCGAGCTGAAACACAGCCTGTACAGTAAAACACTGTCATGAAGTAGTTTTTGTGGTCAGACTGTTTAAAGAGGCAATAAAACAGATGCCTTCTACTTGAAAAATATCATCATTTTGACTAATTACCATAATTCACATTCATGAGTCGACAGCAACTTTGTATCTGTCAGTTCAGTCTCAGTCAAGTTTGAAAATGACACAAAAACAACGACTTCTTATAGTCTGAATATAATATTGTATATAATAGCACTATTCTTTTTTTGTTGTAATGTTCTTGTGCTGAAGAGTTTCAATATAACTAAAAGAAAACCTCTCTGTCTTCTGCCCTCCTTGCATCATAGGTGAAGCAGCTTTGAGGGTGGACCCCAGACTCCAGTCCTTGTCCCTATCCTCGTCCTCGTCCTCCTCGTCCTCCTCTTCGTCGTCGTCCTCCTCATCTTCCTCCTCCATCTCCAGCCACAGGACGGGTCCTCCTCCCATCAGCCCGACCAAGAGGAAGCTGAACGGGGACCAGGGGGACAGCGACATGGACGACAACGAGCACGTGGCAAAGATGAGCCGACTGTTTGCTGCACAGCTGTGAGTACATAATAATTCATTATGGAGATGTAGAGAGTGGGTGATTTTCCTCAATGTTCATTTCCAGTGGCGCTGGTTATGAGAATACATATGGATTGCCAGTGTCCTATCACTGCGCCTCTCTCTTCCCTGTCTGCCCATCCCATTCAGACGAAAACACACTGAAACCTATGGAAAAAAAACACACAGAGAACTCTCTTTTTATAAGAAGTCATTTTATAAACTTGTGTATGCAAGTGTTTCTCTTGGCCATGTCTTTGTGGGCTCCTCTGCTCGGTGAAGCTGTGCACAGGCAGGCTTTCTCAGAAGTCCCAGTTTGGACTCCAGGGTGCTACGCCAGGTTTAGCCGACTCCACAGTGATCTCCTTATAGCCGCAGATCTCTGGAAGCTTGGAAACAGGGACTGCACAACAGAAAGATTACTCACATCCCCAGCGTTCCCACATTCCCACTTCCAGGGATTCCAGAGATTCTGGAGCGCTGATTGGTGGTGAAGGAGCGCTGGGGCCAGGGGCAGTGGTGTCAGCTCTCTCTCTCTCTCCCTCTCTCTCTTCCTTCGTTGAACTGAGTAAGTCATGGGACTCCAGCCATTGCTATTTTTTGCAGATGCAGTCAAGAAGGTGTAAGGTGGTGCTGCGTAGTTTTTCATGCGTGCCAGCTCTTAGCGTTACAGCTTGTTGCTGAAGACGCATCCAGAGTTACTGGTTTTCCGTCCCACTTCATTTGAACCTGTCATCCACATGTCTGGGAGGTGACACAATGGGAACACAGCAAGAGTGTCACTGGATCCACTGGAAGAGGAGTAGAGCTCATTCACTAGCAGGCACAGATGCATGGGTGGATGGACATGTAGCTCCCACTGTCATGTGTGTAAACTGGCACATGGGAAAATAGTTGAAATAAACTTACTGTTAAAGGAGCACTCCACATAATTGATCTTACCACCTTTAAAGCGATAGTTCAACATTTTGGCATAATCCCTACAGTTTTAGGAGTAGGTTCATTACCTTTAATTGTCGGTGCAAGCCATTTTTAGAACGGCGGAGCAGAGCCGTGAGCTGCTCAGAGCTATGCTACGGAGGCTAATGGGATTTCTTGGTTTCCCTCATCAAACTCATCAAATACACAATCCAACAACTCCAAAACGCTCTCGTGAACAAGTTGTGACCTGCACATTCACAATTGAGTTGTTTTCGAGATAAATTCATGCAAAACCGCTGATGCGCATTCCCGTCAGGGACAGTTATTCGGCAAGCAGTCTCTGCATTGCGTTGCTCCGCCGTTCTAAAAATAGCTCGCACTGACAATTAAAGGTAACAGACCTGCTGCTGACTATAGGAATTATGGCAATGGGCCAATTTGCCAAAATGTTGAACTATCCCTTTAAATCTTTAAAAATAAATAGTTTACAGCTGTATTTGTTTGTATTCACAGACATTTCCCATAATGTTTCAGTGGCTGTATTCTGTATGTTGTGTTGGGTGTTTTGCGCCACAAGCAGGAATCTTATGACCCATTTATTCAAGTTGCTGTACTGACACAAGGGAAAGGGGTCTTTGTTCCTTCATCTTGTGACCCACTGGGCTCACATAACAGAGTTTGAGCTTGCACATCATGGCATGTGCAGACTCATCTTGTTCTCCGTTACGGTGGCGGGAGAATTAGCATTGTACTCTGCAGTCAAACCAGGCAGTAAATCCATCTTCCCACTCAGTTGATTATTCTGTTGTCTCGGTGGGTTTTTCAGTCTCTGTGAGATGTTTATCATGCACCGTGCGGTTTGCTTCTGCATACATTGATAATCAAATGCTCCTCCTTGCGTGTCGCAAGTTGGTTTTCATTTTGCTAGTCGGCACTCCACAGTACAATGGGCCTTATTGTCATATCAGCTTTCAGTTGGTGTTGCAGATTTTAGATTCTGTTAAAATAAAACTGATGCAGCTTTAAAAAAAAAAATCTGATGGTCATGGCTCTTTAATGTTTTAATGCATCCATGATCATTTCCTAGAAATAACGCCTGATAAGACATGATCTCTATTAAATCTTTATCTTAATTATGACCAGAGTCATTTGACTGTTTGATTTGTAGGTTTCTATCCAAGAGCAGTCCATTGTTAGCTGACTTGCTGGAAGCCAAATTCTGGGCTTTCTATTTCACAAAGCTTCATCTTGATATTTATATATTTTCATCCTGTGAACCATCTTTGCCTCAAGGCCGTCCTAAAAAGCCTCTTATTTTTAGTCATTTAATTTGAGGTTTCTCTGAGGGCATTCTTTCCCTGGCAAAAGGTAGCTGCAGAGTGACTTGTTGAAACCTGCAGCGAGCCTCCGAAAAGTTTTCTTCCTTGTTGCCTGTCCAAAGAACAGTGATTACGCCAAAGTGGAGAATGATCGGTTGTCGCTGCAGAAAAAGCTAAAAATAGTGGGTAAAAGAAAACATAGTGTAACATACGTGAGCTTTCTGCTTCATTTAACTCATTTGTCCATTGTAGGAACGGTGATTAGGCGTAATTTGAAAATGATGGACTCAGGAAAAATCTAGACAGTAAACCAGAAAAAAGAACCCCTGCAAACCCCCCCACCATACTCTCACACACACACCAGAGATGGTTATCTGACACCGTTCTAGCTGTTGGATTTTGCTGGCTGCTTCTATCTGTGTGGCTTGTTTTTTTGTTTTTTGCTTTTTTTTTGTCTGCACTGATTGCACTGGTCAATGCCGACTGTTTCTACATGTTCAGAAGCTTTTGTGCTCATTCTCCTCTCCCCCCCCCCCCCCCTGGTTTTGAGCGAACAACAATCTCCCTGCTAAATAGCGTGCGTTTCTTTTTGTGGAGTCGCTGTCTATTGTCTGGTAAGTTCAGTCATATTCTGGGTAAGCATTGACACAGACAGACACCTGACACCTTAAACGTAGGGCGGGGCCGCGAAGGTGGAAGCTTAGGTTTCCTTTGTTCAAGGTGAAGTTCGGGGAGGTGGGGGTTAACAATTAGGGTGAGCGAGAAAACTCAGAACCAGCTAGATCTTTTTATTCTATGGGCCAGATCAATGAACGTTTAAAACATGGTCAGTTCTGCTGCACATAAAAAGTCTTAACTGGAAATATTGGCAGACGTAGAGGCAGGCTGATTGTGTTTGTGTGCGCTGGGCATGTGTTTGTGCAGGTATGCGCATTTGTCACTGTGTGTGCTGTCTATACACGCATGTGCGCCTGCCCATCTGTGATCTGTGGGCTCCTTGTCAGGCAGCAGGGACTCCGCTCTCATTTTCTCTGAGGAGTAGGAGGAGCCTCGAACAAAGAAGCCTTATCCTGTCCACTGGAGCCTGCGGGCTGGAAGCTTGCTGCTGCCTGTTCGCCTGCCCGCCACTCTGGAGTGGTAGACCCGGGAGTACAAAAGTTCTCTTGCTCAGCAATTTCATTCCTCCTTAAAAGTTAGAGCCCGTCACAGAGCCGGGGTTTCTGTACAGGCTCTCAATTGGAGGATGTAACTGGAGCAGCCAGACAACATATGTGCAGTAACTCAGTGGACTCCAAAAAAAACAGAGAACATCAGAAATAGAAAATGATTGTCTTTCACTGCAACAATACTTTATGTTCATCTATATTATTCACACTCTGAACAGATAATTGATTCAAAACTTTCACCAAATGATCGTTGCTTGGAGCAATTGTTGCTCTCAGTGTCATTGTTTATCAGGCTGAATATCCATTTCTATCGATTTCTTGATTTAAATGGCCATTGGCCAATAAGGTTGAGATGAAGCTACATGCTTTCAGTCATATGTACTGTAATGTATCTCTCACACTGACTCATGCTATATAATGCAGCAGACATAGGAGCAAAATCCAAGCTCTGCAGCATACAGAAAGTGCAGCTGCCCTTTTACTGGGAACTTCATCAGTAAGTTGTTCTCATGGAAGTTTCTCCAGAGGCCAAATGGGGAGAAAATAAGAGAGAGGAAGAGTCGCTCGCTCTCCCTCTCTTTGTATGTGTGTGTGTGAGAGCATGGCCAAAGCTGGTGAAGTCATTGTTACCCTCTTGTTTTACATGGGACTATTTATGTAGTGTGTGAGCATGTGAGAGGAGGAGGGGAGAGCATGTGGGTGATTTTCTTTTTTTTCTTTTTCTGTTCTGTGTGTGTTTGTGTGGGTGTCTGTGTGTTCCTGTGTGTGTGTGTGTGTTCACATGTTTTCTTTGCCTGCTTGTTGTGGTTGTTCCCATATCCGATCCGTCCCAGCTTTGATAACAAAGGATTTTCTTCACTTCTCTGTCTCTGCAGTCAGTTAACTGGCAAATATGCGCTTGATTTCTATCAGTGGTTCTGCATGAGTGAAAATCTGAAAGATTTAAAGGGCTGTGCCAAGATTTGGTTGGAAATGGTGTGTCTTGTTTAGGTAGACATAATATAAGCATTTTTGTGAATTTCATATAATATTTCATATTGAATTAAAGAAGCCGATTTGATTTACAACAGTAAATACATGTTTGCTGTCAAGGCCAATGTCCTCTGGGGTTTGACAGTTCAGTTTTAACGATGCACAATATTCCAAGAAAACCCAGTCCCACTACTGCCACCTAAGTAAATGTTGAGATTTTTATTTTTTGGGATACATTTTTTCAATTTCTGCGTGTGTATCTATATACATACCGGTATATTATATATATCCACTTTGTGGGTTTCTGCAGACCTTGCAGTGCAGGGCCTGGTTGTAACCTGTGGTTGAGCCTTCATCCTCCTCCTGTGTGTGTGTGTGTGTGTGTGTGTGTGTGATTCTTTTTTTTTTCCTTTTTTGTCATCTTCTCTCTGCACCCTGATGTTTCCCAGATGTTTCCTGTGTGTATCTCTCTCTCTCTCTCTTTTTGTTCTTTCTTTATTCATTTCTTAAAGGAGTAGGAGCTGAGCCTCTGCCCAAACCAAAGATTTGTAGTGAGGTTTTCTCTGAAGACTCTGCAGCACAATTGTGAGAAAAAAACCTTGGACTTTTATAGCTCCTGTATCTTTGACTCTAAAGTAAAATATAACCAACTCACCAAATTGGCTCCTTTAGAGCTAAATCAGGCACACTCTTGAAAAGGAAACCATATTTTTTATTTCATCCCATTGTTTCATTCGATTGTATTTAGTTTTCTGATAAGGCTTTGGTACAAGTAGCTTCATATAAAGCTTATTGTTATGCCGGCAAGTGCAAATTACAAGTTTTCACATTTTATAAGAGCTGCAGCTGTTCCTCCCTTCTTTCTTACATTTTAAATCTTCAAACACATGCTCACAGTCATGATCTTTAACTTGAGGTTAACTTGAAGACAGGGTGTCATGTGAACAGTTACTTAAAAGGCAGCACTTAATGACAGATCCCAGAAGTGTAATATTGTTCAAGATATACGACTATATCATTTATGTATTGAGGGTTGGACTCTTTGGGTTTTAAATGAAGGGATCTTTCAGTGAGTGCCCACCGCAGTGGCTACCACTAATGCCAGGCTGCGCGCAACACAGACTCTAGTAAAATAGAATCAAATGGATCGACTCCCTGTTTCATTGTGTCAAGCCGTCCATTCTCATGTCGGTCACACACTCCCCTGTTTCAATTGGCAGAAAAAAAAAGATACACATGAAAGTGTCAGCCCTACCAACCGTTGCCTTTGAGGTACTTTGAGGTACTGTGCAAAAGACTAAGGAGCAGGTTGACCTGTTGGCTATTTCTGAATGAGAACCAGTGGACGAGCTGTCCGCTGTGCTGCGGACTGTGGTCGGACTCGCCTGTTTATTTCGTTTTGAGATTTAATTCCAGTCCAACTCCATGTTGCATGACCGGTAGTATGTTCATGCCAGTTAAAGCCGATCTGTGTAATAACCTAGTGAATTTACAGCTTTTTATGGGTTTTTGGAAAACGGAGTCCCCCCCACCCCAGAAATGTGACAAATAAATCACACAGATGCTTATTACAGTGGACAGTTATTTACAGTCAAGACAGGACAGAATCATCCAGATCATTTGGTAATAATAATAAACCTCTACTCATCTCTTGGACAATTTAACATTAACAGACAGTTCAGTTTTTTAAATATCACAATGCAACGGAAAACCCGTATTTAACTTCATGTGTGAGTGGGTGCAGGGTGCACTCACTCACTCTCTCCTATGGATTGCTTTTGCTGTCAGGAGACTTCTGTCTGAACTTCAGTCTAATTGATTTGACCTACAAAAAATATTGTGACTCACCAATATTCAGCCAGTTTGGGAACAAGGATAACTTACTACCTGACAAAGGGTTCAAAAGTGTGCTGGCTCAGTCACTTCAACAGCCACAGACATCAGTTTTGGCAATAAACAAGAAGCCTGCAGTCAAAGTTCCCTTAAAGGGATAGTTCAACATTTTTGGCATATTGGCCCATTGCCATAATCCCTATAGTTTTAAGAGTAGGTTTGTTACCATTATTTGTCGGTGCAACCTATTTTTAGAACAGCGGAGCAGAGCCGCGAGCTGCTCAGAGCTACGCTACGGAGGCTAATGGGATTTCTTGGTTTCCCACTCATCAAATACACAATCCAACAACTCCAAAACGCTCTCGTGGACAAGTTGTGACCTGCACATTCACCACGCTATTATTATTATTGAGTTGAGTTGAACGGCTCTGCTCCGCCGTTCTAAAAATAGCTTGCACCGACAATTAAAGGTAATGAACCTACTCCTAAAACTATTTATGGCAATGGGCCAATTTTCCTAAATGTTGAACTATCCCTTTAATGAGAGCTCAATAGTTTGAGCAGATCGATTGATGCTTGATGCGTTAACCAGTGAAATAGCTTGGAGCTGCGTCCTCAACCTCTCCCCCTGTGTTTTTTCATCAGTCTCCACTCCTCTTACCTCTTTTAATCCAGTTTCTCCCACACCCAGTGGAGCTGCCAACCCTCACAGTTCTTTACTTCTCAAACCCTGTCTCTCACTTTTAGCCCTCATCCCCCCCCCCACCTCCAGAACCTGGCCACCCTCTCTCCTTCAGATCTAGCCCTTGTTACCACCCCCATGCCCATCTCTGCTGCGTAGCCCTCACCATTCGCCCTCTCCGTCCTCCCCCCACCCCACCCTCCTCTCTCTCTCTCCCCAGCTGCGACCCTAACGATAATTGAGAGGTGAGTAAGGGAGACAAAGACACAGAGTGGGCTCTGAATGCCTGATCCCTGGCATGAATTGTGGTGCAGGGCAATCAGGCGAGGGGAAGGCGGGGGCGGCGGTGGATTCGACAGCCACACCATTCATTGGTCAGATTTGTTGATCCCGTTCGCTGGCTCCCACGACGGCCCCTCTTGTGTGAGGATGTGGGCATGCCTGCTCTTTGGCAGTGATTAAAGTTTGGAACAACTTCCACAACCTAACTCAAGACCCAGCTGCTGGGTGGGGATGAGAGGGAAAGGGAGGGAGGGAGAGATCTTTATTATCTAGTTGCCTTTTAGCTAATCGAGGTTTGTTTATAATTAAAGATAACAGAAATACACAGAAGGACCTTTGTTATTGCACTTGATTGAAGATTGACATTTCCTATTTAAACAAAACTTAAGCATTAACTTGTTCACTATTAACTGCATTCAAATGTATTTATTTTTATTCTTTTTGTCAGTTCAATAAAAAATTTGCCAAAAATTGATGCCACCGAGGCAGAACACAAAAAGCCTGTTGGTGAGGGTTTGTGTAAAAGCAGCCAAATCTCTCCCTCTTTAACCCTCAGGAAGTTTGCTGTCGATTGCGAGAGAAAAAGAAGAAAGAAAGACAAAGAAAAAAAAAAGAGAGGGGGGGGGGGGGGTCTCTGCTAATGCGAGCTCTCGGCACAAATGAAGGAAACTACTGACCTCACTCTTTCTTATCGTAGAGGTCCGGACCATTCACATGCAACCCCCCCCTCTCTTCCCCACCTCTCCCTCTCTGTATTCTGTGGAGACTATTTATTTGTGGAGGACGCTGCTGTGGGCTCCAGATGCTTGACCCAGCAGTCAGGTTGCCTGGTCACATGGATCTACAACTGTTTGCCTGAACTTGTTGTTGTGCATCCAAACAAACCTTTAAAAGAGCCTCAAGTCTGCAGTGTGTTCTCATTCAGACTTTTTTTTTTTTTTTCACATGGGTGGGGAAATGCCTCCACACAGCAACACGGTGCCTGGCGGAGAATGGAAATGGAAAAATCACGCTGCGTTCTGTCCTGTTTGCTCAAAGCACATATATATTTTTCCAGCTGAAGCTCCATTGTCCATGCATTGTCCATTATCTGTGTTTAAAGGAGGAAGTCGGTGTGTGTGTGTGTGTGTGTGTGTGTTGATTTGTGAATGGGTGTGTGTACGCATGGGGCTGCTTGAAATTGGAGAGAAAAGAGGAGATAGAGAGAGGAGAGTACAGTAAATCTTGCTCCCTGTAACTGGGCCTCAAATTGTAGGAGGGGAGTGGAGCTGCAGGAAGGGTGTAATACACTGTCGAACACACACACGCGCGCGCACACACACACACACACACACACAGACCACATTTGACGCACTGAGCAAAATAATTGCTACCTGTTAAACTGCAAGCAAGTGTGCACAGCATCAGGCACGACCACTTCACTACATATTAAAGTCATTATCATCAGAGCTGGGAGCCGGGGAAAAGACCAGAATCTGTGTTGTGTTAAACTGTCGTTACTTTAATCTCTTATCCTTATCGCTGCTTTTTCACTGATTAAAATATGAGCTCACAGTTTGGAGAGAGTCACATTTCTTTGTGGTGGGAAGTAATTGTCTTTTTCATATGGAAAGTGAGCGGCCAGCCCACCGTCTTTTACCTTTAGTATTCAGTTCATGCTTGTGATTGTGTTGTGGGGGGAAAAAAGTATCAAAAAAAACAAAAAACAGACGTCAGCGACAACAGATTGAATCAAAACGTCGACGGCGAGCTGCAGCTAGAGATAACTTGGCACGGCCTGCATCTGTGCTGCAGCAACACTGCAGGATTTTGGAGGTTTTTCATCCGACAGCCGTGAGTGCAGCTGGCTGCCGGCTCGCCGGAGAGATAAAGTTGATCTGCCTACCGAGGAAACCACTTTAAAGCTTTGAACTTGGTGCCCCTTTTACCCCTCTGTGCAGGGCTAAGTTTGGAGCCCATCCACGTTGGATAATGTTAGTGTTCCTTCCTCCTTCCTAGAAAAGAGAGCGAGTGCGCCCGAGCAAGTGCTTTTTACAAAATAGTCTTATCGAACCCTTCAGCAATCTGAAAAACAAGGGCCCATGTATGAGGTCACTATTTATAGCATCTGGTGGTCCTGTAGTGTCTGACACAACTCCATTTACAATTGTCCTTTTGTGCATCTCCTCTCTTCCCCCCCACAATTCATTCTCTCCCTCTCTCTGATCCTCACTTTACCTCCATTCTCCACCAGTCATCCTTCATCTTGTTGTATTTGATTGTGTTTAAATGTCATTTTTTTGGTTCCAGTAGCAAAAGATTAAAGTAGAAGTAGTAAAGAAGTATTAAAGAACTTCTAATCTGGCTGGCCCATTGCCATAATCCCTATAGTTTTAGGAGTAGGTTCGTTACCTTTAATTGTCGGTGCAAGCTGTTTTTAGAACGGCGGAGCAGAGCCGCGAGCTGAAATCCCATTAGCCCCTGTAGCGTAGCTCTGAGCAGCTTGCGGCTCTGCTCCGCTGTTCTAAAAACAGCTTGCACGGACAAATAAAGGTAACAAACCTACTCCTAAAACTATAGGGATTATGGCAATGCGCCAATTTGCCAAAATGTTGAACTATCCCTTTAAGTGAACTACAGCATATTATTGTGATGATATCGGTAAATGTCAATTAAACACATTTCTCTAACTTCTCTGTGTCTCCCTCTCTCTGCCTCGTTTTCCCCAGGAAACCTAATGGAGACTATCGGAGCTCTGCCGTCTCAAAGGACCGCAGCCGAAGCCCCATCGAACGCGTGGTGGTGCCGGCCGGTCTGGGAGTCCACAGCAACCACCTTTACAGCCACGCCCACCACCACCACCACCACCACCACCTGGCCAGCTTAGCCAGCATGGACCAGCCCCTGGCGCTCACCAAAAACAGCATGGTGGAGGCTGCACGTAGCAGCACGGCGGCCATGACCACAGTGCCACACACAGTCAGCGCCGTGGAGCGCCAGCAGGTAACATGCACGTCCACTGACTACATCTTTCACTAATTGTTGAGTAAACCTCAGTTCCCCCCCCTCCCCTCATGATATGACTAATGTGTTTTCATTAGAGTACAAGTTTCCTGTTTGGTATGTTAACCAAAAATGTTTTAAAACCCAGGTGGTAACTGAATCACTGCTCTCCCTCCAACTTCAAACATTCTTCTGAACTCTTTTCATTCTGTAAAATCTTTCACCGACTCTCTAATTTTTTTCTTCTCCTTTTATTTGCCCTTCTCGAACATCCTTTGATCAAGTCCTGTTTTTTTTTTTTGTTACAATAATATGAGTAGATTTGAGGGTTGGTTTTGATTTACAATGTACAATTTTTAATTCTTGTGTTTCAGAATCGTCCCTCGGTGATCACGTGCGCCCCCGCCAACAACCGCAACTGCAACCTGTCTCACTGTCCGGTCTCCCACAACGGCTGCTCAAGCCTCTCAAATAACTACAGAAGAATCAACAGTGAGTGCACTCATGCATAATGCAGACACGACATCCTAGTTGTTTCTATTTGGGTACATTAGTAGGTACATTAGCAGGTTAGAGACCGGAGTTAAGGAGAAATTAGAAGCAAACATGGTGTCTTAATGATGAATTAATACAAATTACTACCAGGTGACTTTTATTGAGTGCATTTGTTTCCAAAAAATGGGTATTTATTTTGAAACAGACTTATTTCCCATCCAGAGCAGTTTGTGGGAAACCCTACTGCGAGAGCAAATCTCCCTCCAGAGCAAACACAACAGCTCATACTCTCCACATCCAGACTTATATAACCAGCGATGCGGGGGGAAAAGAAAAGAAAAAATCATCCTGATTTTCTCTCAGCAACTCTCACAGTTTCTGTTTATAGCACATTACTTTGCTTTACTCACTGCCCCGTCTGTTATCTCCGTGCTTTAAGCCACTCGAGGCTTCGGCCAAACACATGTCTGTTTTATTCGTCCTGTCTGTGAATGTCAGTCATGTTTTCTGTGGGTTGATAACTTTACTGTGGCTGTTTTTTATAATCCCAGTGAAATCCCTATGATCTCATTGAGGTTAACAGTGAAATTTAAAACAGTGATTTAATATTAGAAAGAAAAAAAAAACTGCAATGAAAAAGTGAAGTAGATGTTGGAGTTAGTATTTTTCCATTGACCTAAAATGCACATTACCAGTGTTGGGCAATAAATAACCCACTAACCATTATACAAGTGAGCTTTAGACATGTTTCTCATTTCATTATGGGAACTAAAACCTCTCTCGCTTTTCCTCCTGCCCTGCCTCTTGCAGCCAACACGGCCTGCGACCCGGTGATCGAGGAGCATTTCCGCCGCAGTCTTGGGAAGAACTACAAGGAGCCCGAGCCCGCCGCCACCAACTCGGTGTCCATCACGGGCTCGGTGGACGACCACTTCGCCAAGGCGCTGGGCGAGACCTGGTTGCAGATCAAAAACAAGGGGAGTCCCTCGTCATCCGGCAGCAGCCCAAACTCCTCCCCCGATAGTCGCATGGTCAATCACAACCACTCCCCCTCCGTGGTCTCCTGAAGGGGAGAGGGCCCCCCCACCCACCACCCCTAGCGTCCCCCTTCCCACTCATCCCAGCTCCAACATCCACGCCCCTGTCAGTCCTGGTCTGTCACCAGCATCCCAGAGGGAATGCCTGCCTGCTGGTCTGCTAAAGACATCCACAACCCTCAAGCCGGCTCTCTCTATGTCTCCCATAGAGGACCAATCCAGCAATAAGAAAACGTTTTTTTTGTTTTTTTGTCCCCTCTGTCCTCTGGTATGCTAATGCCAGACAATAATCAGCAACGAGTGACGGGGGCTCGACTTGGGGAATTGACTCGGAGCATCGAGCTGCTCCTTCTGTTCATTCATCATCCCTGCATATCAAGCTCGGAGCTGAGCAAGCGTCTGTAGTTATATGTACATAAAGAAAGAGAGGAAAGGCTGTGTTTTAATTATTAATTTTCTTTTCTTCTTTGTTTTTGTTTCTTTTAACAGTAGTTTTGTGTACTGCTTCTGCATTATGAGATGCCTGACGTTTGATAGGAAAGATAAGAAAGAAACACTCTAATCACAAACCACCTGACTGTGCAACCAAAGAAACCTTTAGATGCTGATGTTTATCAGTGGCCACATCAGAAAACAAAAACAAGTCAAAAGCCATGGTGTAATCCCCTCCCTCCTCATCCTCACCCCTTCACCTTCCTTCTCTCTCCCGCTCTGTGTGTATGTGTTGAGGGGATTTTGTTACTGTATGTGTATAAGCGGTCGACTCGGTCTGATTTGCACTGCTGCCGTAGAGGGGACAGGCTGGCATGTCAGTATTGCACACTGGGATTGATAAAGCTGAGCTTTGTTGGGACCTCCCATTAACTCCAGTTTAAATTAACCTGGCCACGACTGAACAGCAAAAATGCACCATTATAATGCATTATTCGTTGAATGCATTACTGAAAAATGTAATAATGCATACCAGTGGGGTTGGGTAGTACAGAATGGATATGCAAAGTAATATGGATTTGGATAATGTGTCTCAATATGGAAAAATTGCCACTTCACTGCTCGGTGATAAAGAGTTCTTCCATTAACAAACCATCACAACTGTGCAATGCGCTTAGTTACCATTAACTGAACAGATCCCTCCTCAGCAACAACACTTGACGGTATCAGTCCACATTAAGTCACTCTTAGGGCGCAGAGAGCTCTCCACACTGAGGCCAGGGGTATAAACAATCAGGTACACAGTGGGACGAACTGGCCTCTCTTCAATTTAAGCGAATATCCATCACCATGGATACTGACAGAAGCATTAGTCACCCAGCTGTTATATCATCCCACTCCCCTTGGATCACATCCCAAAAACAAGTCCGGTGAAATACGCTCTCACCCTCCAGCCTACGGTTCAGACTGCAGGGTGAGGATGTCGTAGTTTCTGCTCCGACTTGATAAATCTGGACTATTTCAAGTATCTTGGGACAGTGAGTGCATCAAACTGCCCAGCCCTACATACCAAGTCAGTATGTATGATCAAAAACACACAACATCCAGTCCATGGATCCAGGGCCGTTGTATAGGGGAGAAAGGTGATAATAATTCTAGGGGCCCAGCGCCCAGTAGGGTCCACAAAAACCCCAGTAGTCTAATCTTTGTATGACTGATTTATTCTGCATAAGACCCTGACTAATACTCATAGTAATGCTGCATTAGCATCAAAACAAAGTAGGCTAAATAAAAAATGAGAATACATACGCAGTCTAAGAAAAAAAAAACTGGAAAAGTTAGAGGGTAGGGGCCCACTTTAGTATTCTTTAAGGGGGCCCAGAATTCCTAGCAACGGCCCTGCATGGATCCATCAGTGTTGATTGGCATCGTTGTGGATTAACACCCCACCGGAAACTCACACCGTCAGTTGTAGCGTGGCGATTTTTCCCCGAGCACAGTCGATGATCTCAGATCAGTTAACCGTGGCGTTGATGGCCATCGCAAAACCACGAGGAGATGGGAGAGGAGCTGAGGACTGAGAACAGAGCAGTGGAACCTGCCGTGTGTAGAAGGATGGTTTTTTTTAGCTTTGATGTGTTTGACAGGCTGAGCTGCCGACAGCGACGAGGGGAGAGATGACGCTGCATGTCACTCTGTGGTCGAACCAAAAGAAAGAAAGAAAAAAAAAACTAGTCTGGTTTCTCGACCGGGGAAGAGAAGATTATTCAGATCTCTTCAAACACGCCTTTGTTTTGTAACTCTTTGAACATGGGTGTTGTAATTATATTTGGCTTACACCCTGCTGTCCCTCCCTTCCTCTTTCCTTCCCTCCCTCCCTCCTTTCCTCACCTACACACTGTGGTTTGGTATTTCTACAAGGTTTGAAGGGTAAACTAATGCTTTTACAGATGCATGTTGTTTTTTTTGTTTTGTTTTTAATAGCTGGTATCTATTAGTGTTTTTAAGCATTTCAATCTTAACTACTATTATCCTTTTCATTCGGACGTAGTTGTTACTTCTTTCGTTGTTAGTAACGGACATAGACACTATACACTCACTGCTGGGTCAGTTGTACTCCATATTATTATTGTTATTGTTATTATTACAATTTTTTGTATTTTTTGTTTTGTTCTCCATTAATATCAGTATGGTAACAAACATCTGTAGTGGGACAGCCTCCGGACAGGCTCTGTTTAATGATAAGAGCTGCGTTTTCTCCAAACCCATCTGGGCACGAGAGTCAGCAAAGCTCATTCCCGCAGCAGAGCTGTGACGGTTCGAGCGCCAGGTCGGTGTTTGGGGACGCGCAGCCCGTTAAAAAAAAAAAAGGTTTTCTTAAGATGTTGATCCATCGGTGGTACAGGATGCTACAGCCTTCAGCGTGACTGAGCTGAGACACCAAATTGGCACAAATTAGTCCGCATGGGCCTTGTTTTCCACTACAGCATCTTAGCCTGCGATGAAGTAAAAAAAAAAAAAAAAACTTTATTGTTGTGAGTCTGTCTGGGTGCCATGGTAAAACCAGCACCTCCGCACCAGCCTTCACCCACATTCTTACCACAGTCCATAAAGCTCTCGGTATCAGGCCGGGAAGCCTTTGGGAACCATGGTATCGTTTATGGTGAACGTGGGTGACGATGTGCTCTGAAATATCTTTTTTTTGACCTTTTCTACAAAAGTGTCTTAAAATGATCACAATAACAATTATTCTGTACCACAAAAGAGCAAAAAAAAAAAAATACCATCACAAAAACAGCATTGGAAAACATGGGAGAGAAGCAAACAAAACAACACTTGGTTAGTGGTTGTCTGAATTGATGGTGTGTGTCAGAGCTCTCTCAGCCCGTAGCAGTCGACTCTTTGTGTCCTGACTTGGTGTCCAGACTTATTTTTGTATTTCACTGCTTTCTTTTCTGAACAACATTGTATTGCTGCTGCAGTTAAGCTAGACTACTGCAGCCTGAAGAAATGAATTTTACTCTTATGAAAGAGCCTGTGCCACGGTGGCATACATTCCTCCTATAGGGAACTTTGTACAGGCCTCACACACACTCTGCAGACACACACTCTCTTGCATCTCTACCAGAAGAACAATAAACGTGTCCACTTTTGGCCCTCAACGGCCACAGGACAAAGGAACAACCAACGCCATTAACAGTTTTCACAGCGTTCAGAGCGTAGAACTTGGAGGACTGGGTCGGTGAAGGTTTGGTGTCATCCTGTAGTGAAAATAGGAAACCGTTCCACGTCTCTGAGTGGAGGGTCATAGGAGACGAGGTTCAGAATTGTTTGTTACGCCCCTTCACAGTTTTCTCTATATAGAATGTCCACACATTCCATCATCGGCCGTCAGAACACACGTGACGGAAGCAGAACTGGTGGTTTAATGTTTTAGAATCCCCACGTTTTCAAATCTTAACTGCCAGTGAGTTCATTTTCTAGAACAAAATAAAGTTCTCCAGTCCCGGTGCGCTTTCTGTGACAGGATCAGAGTGGTTTGAATGGTGACTGTTTTTATTTTTTTGTTACGTTTTGTTTTTTTGGGTTTTTTTTAGCAGGTTTGGGGAGGGAGAGGAAAGGGAGGGGAGGGGGGGTTGACCTTCAGGAGCTGAGCTTCTGTAAGCACAGTCAGTGAGCCACGAGACGTTCAGCTGCCACTCAAAGTCTTTTCACGGTGACACCACCACCACCACCTCCTCCTCAGACTCCGTTGACCTTGATAAAGATTGCATGTAGTTGACAACTTGCTAGAGAACAGAGGGAAAAGGGCTCGGTGTCCAGAACATTTAGTTTCTCTATTATTATTCTTTCTCATTATTATTTCACTACCACCCTGTAGGTAGGAGGCTCTCTCTCTCTCTCTCTCTCTCTCTCTCTCTGCTTCGGCACACACTCCCTACACACTGTAGGAAAATCACTTAATAAAAAATACTTTTTTATAATAGGTAACTATAAGACCATCATTACGCTGTGCGTAACGAATGTACAGAGAAAAAAATCGTAGGTATTTTTTGAGGAACAATTAATTTGTTAATGATATGTAGCTATTTAATTGTTGTTTTTTCCCTGTCCTTATATTGTGTAATCATTGCATTTTCTTTTCTGTGAAAAAAGTTGATCTTTTTTGTTTATAGAGTTTGTCTTGTTAGAGTAAAAAGGTTCAAGTGCAGGAGCACAGTAGACGTATGAAACCACAAGAAGCCACTGGTGTGACGGTGACAATCGCTACTTCCATTGATCCCCCGATGTCCTGCAATCGTCTAAATTGTGTTTCAATCACGTGACTTCTGAGACATCTGAACAAAAAGTTGGACATGTGAGCGAAAGCGAGTTTGTCCTTTTTTTTCCCGGCGGGCTCTTGATCAGTTGGCATGTTTTGTATTGATGGAACAGAAACACTGTGCCACTAGCCCTGCGCATCGTGCAAACCGTTTCTATTCAAACTGTAAAACAATCAACATTAGCTCATGGGCTAGCAGGCTGGTAAAACTCCCACCACTGCATGTAAACAATACAAAGTGTTTTGAAAGTCTGCTTTTGGTTTACAGATGGGAACTGAGCTACAACTAAATCCATCAGTCTATTTGAAACATTTGTGGAATTGGGTTGAACACGACAAAGCTCACTGAAATCAAAACACCAAAGCCTCAGCTGATGGAAATCTGAAGGCTTATTTTTCTCCTATCTGTGCTCGAGCTGCTTCATTGCCTGTCAGTGAAGCCGAGATGATCTAAGCAGCAAATGAGCTTTGGTTCCCATCTGTGGAGGCCATACTGTAACTGTAAACAAGGTGAAAACAGTGCAGATAAACCAGAGTTGGTCTTTTACTCTGACTGTACCACATTTTCAAAGGTCCTTTATTTTTTTTTTGAAGTGGAAGTAGCATGTACTTAGTGGAAGTAGTACTCTGAACTGTACAAGAAAAAAAGATGTATCAAGAAAACAGTCAATTCGTGGCTCTGTGTCTCCTCCTACTAAAAAGGTTTTGGCAGGCCACCTTTTTTGTACGTAAAGTAGCCTTGATGAACAATAAAGTGCTTTTAAACCACAGCCTGAGTGTGTGTGGCCCTCTGTCCTGTAACTGGTGTGTGTGTGGCCCTCTGTCCTGTAACTGGTGTGTGTGTGTGTGTGTGTGTGTGTGTGTGTGTGTGTGTGTGTGTGTGTGTGTGTGTGTGTGTGTGTGTGTGTGTGTGTGTGTGTGTGTGTGTGTGTGTGTGTGTGTGTGTGTGTGTGTGTGTGTGTGTGTGTGTGTGTGTGTGTGTGTGTGTGTGTGTAATGGTTATAAGAGATGGAACGAGGGGATGGAGAATCAAATGGTTGCAAAGATTAACATGATGTATGAAAGCTGTAGGAAGAATGTAAATACACATTTGAATTCAAACTCACATATAAACGGGGAAATAATCATTTTATTCCAGTTTTTGTTTAAATACTTAAAGAAGAGAATTAGGGCGAGACGTAAGATGAGTTAAAACAGAATTATGAGAACTTAAAGTCTGAATCCTGAGTTTAATCTCACATGCGAGGATAAATCCTGGGATGTTATTTTAGAATTGAGCATTTTCCTCCCAATTCTGACTTAACTCTTTATGTCCCACTGCACTAATCCTCTTCTGTTAGTAGCCAAACTCATATGGAAATACATTTCATCACACTGAAAACATTGGACATGTTAGCAGATCACACACACACAGGGTACATTGTAAAAAACAAAAACAAAAAAAAGAAGCAAACTGCACAGGTAAGCACAAACATGCGTAAACAGAAACAAATCGTTAAGACCGTCAGTTTGTCGATTATCCAGTTTTACATTTACCTTCAGGTTTTCTGCATTTACAGTAAAATGTTTCTATACGAGAAGCCACAGGTGAGTTGCTGTACAGTAACATCTGTGCAGTAATACTTAGAAAGGAGCAGAGCTGGTCTTAGTATTAACTCAGTGAGGTGGATGGATGTGCTGGGCTGTCCACTCTGTTTTTCTCTTATCATAATTCACCTGAAGCTCTTTTTTTTTTTTTTTTTCTAACTGAATGAGTGATGTAGCAGATGCAGGATGTCACAGTCTTGCCAAAAGGCTCTTCAGCGAATCCATTAAACGTGTTGATGGAGGAGACTGAGCCTGGGACCATTCACTGGAGCATTTCTATTCGTTTTTTTTTGGTTTTAATACAAATGTGTTTGAGTGTTTTGTTGTGTTTTCGCTCAGGGAGCTGAGCTGACTCCAAACTGTGAGGAAATGTGACTGAGAACATCATTACGTAACAGGGGGGAGGTGCCCTCTCTCTTCTATACAACAGCTTCATACACACAATACGGAATATGGACGTGATCCCATTCGTAATGTCGCAGTGGAAAACACATTCAGCTCTCTGTGAGTGTTTATTAATAGAAACTGATTTGTTCTTCCTCTCTTAATCTCTAAACCTTTGGTTGCGTGAGACCAACAGGAAAATTAAAGCTTTTCAGCAACTTTTCTCAAGCAGCTTTTGTGACTTTTTTTTTTTTTGATGATGTCAATTCTATGAAAGCGTCCAAGGTGGCAAACAAAAACCGTTCACTCCCCTTTTCTGTGTGAAAATGAAAAAAAAATCCATTCAGAGGAAACGTGGATTGGAGCGTCCGGTCCTCTGGTGGCTCGGGGTTTCTACATCCAGTCGTTCAGATGCTCTCATCGTCGCTCATATCCCAAATCTGACGAGACACAGAAACAGAAAAAAAAAAAAGGTGCAAGTTATTATTTTGCCTTCAAAGCCATGTCAACATGATTTGACCACAATATCCTGAACTTGAGCTCCCTGGTGTTTCTGCGTCAGTGGGGGGTGCTATGAAAAGCTCCAGTTTCTCAGCGTTTCTCACAAAGATCTCGCAAAGATTTTTTCTGGAGTGAAGTGTTTGAAATATTTCCATCACACTGTGCATTGTTTGTTTGCGCGCTTGTGTGTGTGTGTGTGTGTGTGTCAAGGTCAATTATGATCTTAACAAATCACAGTGAATGTCTGGGTACAGTAGAACAGTCGTTAGTGTCATGTGGCTGTGATGAGATGTTCTCACATAAAGAAGTGGAGTCAAAGTCGCATTTAAACATCCACTGAGCTCAATCTGAGATAGATAGATAGATAGATAGATAGATAGATAGATAGATAGATAGATAGATAGATAGATAGATAGATAGATAGATAGATAGATAGATAGATAGATAGATAGAGCTTTCTTTTCTTCTGACCAGGAAGTGACAGCAGCATGTGACTCACTCACACCAACCTGCTTTGCAATTCTGTGTCAGTAAACAACAGTGGCCTTCTCATGGCAGCAGATTCTTCACATTCCCGCTCCGTAAGACGTAATTCACATACTTCTAACACTGGAATGTTTTACACACACACACACGGTTTTGACACATACATGCAGGATTCCTTCGAATGCGCTGCTTCACCACTAAAAGGAGCTGACATGGGAATTCCAGTGCAACAGATCCCAACCAGAAGCCTCCTGCTCTCATATCGTATAATACTCCATTCAAGGCAGAGGCCACACCCACACACTGTACAGACCCACTGTATGATGAAGGTCACTCCGGAAAGCTGAGATATTCACTTTAGAGAAAGTGTTTTTTGTCTTTTTTCACACGCCTATCAAGAGAACACAGGAAGTCATTAGAAGAAAAAAAAATCACAAACCGGCTGAACAACATGCAAAGTTGGGTTGGAACCGATACTTAAAACCATTATCAGTAATAACACTAGTTACTTCCCCTGGATGATTTGTCTGACTTGTTTTGTCAGAGCTTCAGTATGAAAACACCAAATTATTCAGTTAAGGCAGAACTTGTGTTGCCAAGGCTACCATCTTTGACTCTGTAATTTCACAAATGAGATTCAGACAACAGAATTATGAACTGTGAGTGCAGAAGAGCATACAACATGAACAGAGAAAGAAGGAGATGGATATATGATGAAATAAAAAGTTTTCCATGCCTCACCACAGTAAGTGTTGTGCACTAATGCCCCACAGTGTGAAGGGGACTCACCATGGAGGGGCAGGTACAAACACATAGTCCTGAACAGCACACACACCAAGAGCTCTGTCATTTATACCATGGAGTCAGATCTGACACGTTCATGTGAAAAAAGTGAGACTTGTAATAAATCAGTTTCATATGAACAGTCCAGACCTCTCAGCATGTCAGCCTCATTAAAACAGAGATAAACCGGTTTTTAAGGCTTTAAGCTCCAGCATCATGACTTAACACTACGTCAGGGATCAATTCTTGCAGCTGCAGTTTCTGTTTCAGTTGACTTTTTTGGACTGCAACTTTATCTTGATGAACAACAGCTGATCCATCTGCCTAGTACTTCTGTGAAACATCTTCAGCGATGGCTATAGTTGACTAACACAAGCTCAGTTAGTACTGACCTGTAGGTGTCAAGATTTTTAGAGAGGAACTATGTAAGTCTTGTTGCTTTTCCGCTGTTTTGCTAACCCTCGTCCTGGCCATGTGCATTTGTTTACAACGAAGCCGGCGAGAAATCAATCAATCAATCAATAGAGCGGTACATAACGGTAGAAAACGTTATATATCATATACAATGTTACAATGTGTATATTTGTGTAGTTTATCAAGAGATTACGGGTTACAAGGTGAGTTTTTTTTCACAGAGACGTGGGTTAGGACACTGAGTCGCCGGCGCTGATCTTGCAAAGTTGTTTTTCAGCCAAGAGAGGCAATAAGTGACACCCGGGTGGAAGGCAGAGAGTTAAGCCATTTATTAAATTATCACAATTAGCTGTTTAATTATGGTTAAAAATGTTCCTCTTTAAAGCTCTGGTTGTGAGATAAAAATGTGTTACTCTTAAAGTGGAACTATGCAAGTCAGTTGCTTTTTCGCTGTTTGGTTGCTCCCCCTACAGTTTCGGAGTGCATATTTTCACTGTCATACAAAATCACCACTAACCCCCCTCCTCCCCCCCTGGCCATGTGTGTTTGTTTTCAACAAAACCACCGAGAAGGCAATCTGTGGAGTGATGTCTACCTACCGAGGTGGGTAACGTTAACAAGAGATTACAGATTACGGAGCGTGTTTGTGTTGGAGTGCCATAAAGCAGTCTATGTAATCCTCGCAGGGCCGGCTCTAGCCATTTTGGTGCCCTAGGCGAGATTACTCCCAGGTGCCCCCCATATAATAATAATGATCATAATGATAACATATCAGTGTATCTGTGTGTCCCCTCTGACCCTGAGATACACAACTTGCACAACAATCAGTAAAAATTAATTGAGTCAAGTCTCTCGACAGTCATGAGAACACCCTGTTGGAGTGCTTGAAATTAGTATGAAAGTCTTTGCTTTACAAAAGCAGTGGAATATACTGTATAAAGTAATAGATAAGTGTAGAAAACAAGTTAAAATGAATTTTGTGAAATCGCTTTTTGAGCATAAATGATATCTCTCATTCTATTTTCACCAAATGTCTCAAATGTAAAATAAAAGAAACTGAATATTGACTTCACATTACATTTCAAACTTCATTAGATGTGTGTAGCCCTAAATGAGAAATTAGCTTTTCTTCTCTCTAAACAAAATATTTACTAAACAGAATTTACAATATTTAGTCTATAATGTGCCATCCTAGTCTCGCTGGCCAGACCCTCCTCCAGAGAAGAATAATGTGTATAATGTAATGTAATGTAATCCTGCATAGTTCCTCTAAGTGAAATATTTCCAAGAACAAAGTTTCTCAGCAGGATACAGCTAATGTGACAGACAGTGACAGAGGCCTGCTGTTTCAGTTTCAACAAGGATGTTTTTGACTCTCTTTTTGTTTCAGCCTGACCTTTGCATTTGAGTACTTGTGGTCAAAAGCAGCTTGTGCAAAAAATCTGTCCAACCTGTTCTGCAACATTTTAACCTGAACAAAAGTCCAACCAGAGTGAGTACCGACTAAAAACTGAGAGTTGCTCTGGTGTTACGTCCCTGTGGTCTTCGGGCAGCACTTTTTTTCAGAGACTGTGTGTAGCTGGAGAGTTGCAGGGCAGCGTGGAGAATGAGGGACAAATTCATATCAAAGCTGGATGTTCGGCATTTCTGCTCCACTGCTGCTGGGGAGCGAGCATCAAAAGGACAGCAACCAAAGAGCTCTTTGAAATGAAGCGACACTGGAGCCCCTCTCTGGACGGCTGCCATGCCGCACTGATGGCGTGTGTGTGTGTGTTTTGAGAAATCTTTTGTGTGAAATGAAAGAGACTGAGAGGGGTGGTGGTGGTGGTGGGGGGAAGGAGAGACCTTATGTAACGTGAATAGCTACAGCAAACCGAAGCCAACAACTTTACTACAGTCTTTCAGGCACGGCTGAATACTTGGGATGTTTCTCAACCTTTTTACCTCTGTTGCAGCAACGCGCATAAGCAGATTGCTGCAAAGCAGAGATCAACATAAATCACGTCTCTGCTCGCTCCAATTAGACAGCTTACTGAGATCACCAGCTTCTTTCATTCAGAGTTAACTAATAATGTGGAGCTGAAAGTAAACCCATGAAAAACAAGTTGTAAGGCTCAGTTTGTTCTAGTAAATCTCATAGGTGCATTGAAAAGTAAATGAACCAATGACAGTGAAATTTGCAGGTTCATATGGACAGTAACTATTTTACAACCCCTTCAAATAGAAAAACAGTAAAGTAAGTGTTAATGTGGAGATATTGTAAGTTTTGCTAGTGCAACACAGCCAACATTAGCATTAGCAGCTATTTGAGTTCAGCATTAAACTTCCCTTCACACTCTCTAATAGTTCCAGTAGTAGAAAGTGGCCCTTTTGTTGTGCTTCTATTTCTATTACTCTATTCTTCTCTTTCACTGAGTTTAGCATGCTAACCCGCTAGCACCTGTCCGTCCAGACTTTCCGATACCGAGGAAGAGGCACGCTGCTCAGAGGACGTATTATAACCTCTTGTATTGTAAATGCAATGAGGGCTTAAGTAAACAGCTGTCAACGCTAACATTTGCAAAGGTGCGTAGCATAGTAGGTTATCAGCCAGCAGAGTAGCATCTTTTTTTCTCTCCTGGATTTTGGTCAGTTTACATTTGAGCCTTTCCAGCTAATGTAGCACAGCATCATCCCAGCTAGTGTTGTGTTTGTCAAACACATCTGTTTGTCTTCATCCTCAGAGACTTTCTTCTCTGGAAACATTAAAGCTATTTTTGAAAATAAAAACATGTTAAATTTGGATTTTTCTTATCTTATCTTTTCTTATCCTAGCATCATATTTACTTTTTTTTTTCAGTTGAAATGTGTTCAACTGAAGCAAACTGATAGATGTTGGTTTAACTTTTGGGACATTTTCATGGGTCTTTCTCCACTATTTCAAGGAAATCAGAATTCTGATATTGTTGCCTCATTTGGTAATTGTAGTTTAACTACTATTGACGAATGAAGCAACAATAAAACAAATTGTTAGTTGCTGCCCCTGCCTGGATTAGCCTATGGAACCCCCCGCCCCCCCCCCCCCCCCCCCACCCCACACACACACACACACACTTCACACATACAAACAAACACCATGACAGCACCTCAAAGGGATTGGCAGAAACACAATCAACGACACATCTTTAACTTTGAAGCAGCCTTATCGCTTCAGGACCTTCAGTGACTGTGGGTAAAGGGGGAACAAAAGAAAAGAAGGTTTTCTGGATGTTTCATAAAGTCCAACAGTAAGCTGCATGTAATCATTGTGTGAATGTGTTTGTGTTTGTAATCAGTTGGGCTCCGGCTGATATGACAAGTATAATCCAGGCTAGTTGTTGAAACAAGGCTGGGATCTGATCAGATAGAGGTTTTAGCTCGGAGCCGAGGCTGGTGGAGTCGCAGCCAACCCTCTGCTACTGCTGATTATTGTTCTCCCACAAACACAACGCAAGCCTCAGCATGAGAGTCTTTAGCAATATTTGCCAGTCGGCAGGCCTCTGTCTGTCGGAGCACTGTCTCTGGAAAAGTAACACCACAACTACAATGTATTTGCAGTCTGGCATGACAGTTATTAAGCAGCAACTTAAGGAGGATTTCGGTGACATTTCCAGTGTCGGGCCGCATGTTTGCTCCTTAGGCAACTGACACAAAAATACTGAGCCTATACTTACAGGAATACATCCTAAGTGCGGGTGGCCCCAGTGGGAATCCACCCTCTGAAGCCATTCAGCTCGGCGCTGCTACACAACCACTGATGGGCTTTGCTGTTAAACACACATCTGCTTTACATATTAGACCTGACACCAAAGCACAAAGCGCAAAGTCAAGCTTTCATCATGGAGACTGGCTCCATCTGATATGCAATTAGTGGACCACACAGAGTGACGTGGTTTACGGCTGCTGGATACAATAGTGACTGTGTGCTGAACACAGGGGAGGAGAAGTAAGGACTCCTCTCAGAGTCAGTGTATATTTCATTCCTGTGATCTTAGGATGGTTTATGTGAAGATGCTGTAGAGGCTGCTACTGATATCTGTCACTACAAACAGTGGCTGTCACCCAGGCTGGACACTGGAGAGATAATCAGCTCCTTACAGAGATGGAAAACACTGTCCTGGCTCCATCTGTTCGTCTTTTCATCATCCAGACACTTGTTTATATAACATACATGTTCATTATGGTTTTAGATATGATAGCATGTGAGTGTTTTTAGCCATTTTCTCATTGACTTCTTCATTTATCATTCATTTATTTGATAATTCTGCTGGGGGAATTCGAATGGGGAAAACACAGAATCACCAGATTTGACATGGGAAGACTGGATTTAGATTTGCCTTCATGCTGTATGTTGCTGGATATTTATTAATTCACTTGAATGAAAATAGAAAATATAGGTAGAGATACACCCGTATATTATTATATATGTGTGAGGGTTGTTTCTTGTCTGAAACAAGCTGCCTACATCAGAAACATCTTTAACGGTTTAAAATTGGACATTTTTTTTCTGAATTTACAATATATTCAACAATATTTACATATATTTTCTATTTTATGTGTATTTCATTTCGAGCCACTGTGGTTTTCATAGTAACATGACGGCTTTCAGCTCAGGTTTATGCTACACTGGAAGAGTAATGTAAATCTTGGAAAACTTGATGCAGTGAGAAAATGACTTGTCCGCTTACTGCACATGATGAGGTGTGTGTCTGGAAGTGGCTCGAGTCAGCACTACAGTCAATTAAAACGCTCACAAGTGAAAAAGTAAAAGCTCATATACATTCAGTCTGTCTGGAGAGAGTCCAGGAGTGGATTCTTAATATCAGTAATTGAAGCTTTGGCAGAGAGTCCCACAGAATCAGATTTAGGAAATAATTATTAAGAGTTGCCTAATATGGGAATGTGATGGGATGTCTAACTGTTTGCTTTTGCGAAAAATTGCGTGATCATTGTTCAGCGATTGCTCAGAATTATTAAAATTCTTATTTTTCTGATCTATAAAATCATCCTTAGTCTGTGGAAATAGCAGCACAGGGGAATTAGTTCAAATAAAGCAGCGGCAGCCATGGAAATTCTTGTTTCCTTTAACAAATGAAGGAACATCTGTTAGCCATGGGGATGCATTTGATGATTTGTGTTAAAGAGGGGTGGATGTTGGGCCTTTCATCCCCTCCCCACTGCCCCCCGAGGGCAGGTTTAACATCAAGAAGGGGGGAGCAAAGAGCCACACGGCTACTTCTACAATCAAAGAGAGATGAACTCGTTGGCAAGTCAATAAAAGTAAATAGACACGTTTTCACATGTTTCCAGTTTGGTAGTTAAAATAAAGGTTTAAACTCTCCGGAGATAAAAGATCTCCCCCCTCTCTCCATCCATTTTTACCCGACACAGCTTCCGTCTTTCTTTGTCCCTGCTTCTCTCTTTCATTCCCATCCTCTCCACTGTCTAAACCAGCATCCACTCATCCTGTAAACACTTACATTACCTAGAAACACTGCACTGGAAATGACCTAAACGGCAACAACAGCAGCAGCAGGTGTGTGTGTGTGTGTATGTGTGTCTGCTGATCTCATGATGCCGAAACAGTTGTGCAACTCTGGATGACTTACACATGTGCATAAGCAATCACAAAACACGTATGCACTGCCAGCGCACATCAATCTCCACACACATCTACTGGAGAGCACAGATAGATACACACACACACACACACACACACAACCAGATGAGCTGTGGGCCGAGGTCAGCTGATGTAAATAAATAATGCCGTTTGGGGTGTAGCCTTTCTGAGGATTCGGTTTCCGGTCCGGACAAGTATTCAGCTGTGAAACGGCGGCACTTTGAAGTACAAAGGTGTGATAAGGTCTACAGTCACCTGAGGGGCGACCGGGGGGAACTACCTTGATCTGGTTTGGCTGGAACCAAGAAAGTCTTTTATCTGAGGGGAGAAAAAAAGAAGAAGAAAGAAATCTGGCTATTCTTTTTCAAATCTCAACTAGGAGTGTGAAAATGACACAGATGAAGCTGGAGTTTCATCCACTGAATTAAATAAGTCCTTTCATGTGCAACTGGTTCTTTTCCACTTTTGTCATTTCCTTGTGGGAGACAAACTTTTGTTTTTTTTTTGGTAATTTTCTGTGCCGCCCTTCTACAATGTGTCTAATTCTTGGGATAGCATCCTCTTCCTTTGATTCAGCATCTTACATTACATGACATTTTGGCAAATTGGCCCATTGCCATAATCCCTATAGTCTTAGCAGTAGTTTTGTTACCTTTAATTGTCGGTGCAAGCTATTTTTAGAACAGTGGAGCAGAGCCGCGAGCTGCTTAGAGCTATGCTACGGAGGCTCATGGGATTTCTTGGTTTCCCTCATCAAACTCATCAAATACACAATCCAACAACTCCAAACGCTCTGGTGGACAAGTTGTGACCTGCACATTCACCACGCTATGAAATAATAATGGAACGTTATTTTCGAGGTAAATTCATGCAAAACTGTCGATGCGCGTTCCCGTCTGGGGCAGTTTTTCAGCAAGCAGTCTCTTCATTTGCCACTAAAACAACTGTGTCTTGTAACGCTCCGTTATTATCTCATAGCATGGTGAATGTGCAGGACACAACTTGTCCACCAGAGCGTTTTGGAGTTGTTGGATTGTGTATTTGATGAGTTTGATGAGGGAAACCAAGAAATCCCATTAGCCTCCGTAGCATAGCTCTAAGCAGCTCGCGGCTCTGCTCTGCCGTTCTAAAAATAGCTTGCACCGACAATTAAAAGTAATGAACCTACTACTAAAACTATAGGGATTATGGCAATGGGCCAATTTGCCTGAATGTTGAACTATCCCTTTAAACATAAGCTCAACATTTGTGTTTTTTCTTTACTTGAAATGCATTTGTAAACTATGCATTAATCTATGGTGTTGCAGTTCCTACCAGGAACGACCATGAGACACGCAGGCCTCAGATATCAGCCGTCCTGTGACACCCTGTCCAGCTGCAGCAGCACCCGTCAGCAGGATGGAGGTGCTGACTGAGTCTGGAATAATGTGGGAGGCAGGTTCAGAGTGACTGTGGCTCCGTTTCCGTCCCGGGATGTGTGTAAACACTGGATGTGTTTGGCCTCCCAGGATTTAACTCATTTGCATAATGTTTTGGACTCGGCATGTTGCACACTGCCACATCTACTCGTGCATTTAGGCTGTGTGTGGTTGATCTTAGGTTATTACTGATGTGGAGATTTTCCTTTGATTCCTCAGATGTCCACATGTTCACTGGCATACACTACCAGTCAAAAGTTTGGACACACCTTCTCGTTCAATGTTTTTTCTTTATTTTACTTTACTTGCTACACACTAGCTTCAAACTGAATCTCAACCTTTTGTTTTGATGACAGCTTTTTACACACTTTCGATTCTGTCATCAGCTTCATGAGGTCGTCACCTGGAACAGTTTTCCAACAGTCTTGATGGAGTTCCCAGAGGTGCCGAGCGCTTGTTGGCTGTTCTGCCTTCACTCTGCGGTCTGACTCATCCCAAACCATCTCAGTGGGGTTATGGTCAGGTGACAGATAGCGCTCGTGTTTTAATTAACATTTTTGTGTTTCCACGTTTCCTTTTGTGTGTTCTTTCATAGTTTTGATGTCCTGTATGAATCTACAATATAGAAAGTAAAGACAATAAAGAAAAAACATCAAATGAGAAGGTGTGTCCAAACTTTTGACTGGTACTGTATTATGCAAATACATTATATGCTGTGTATAGGGAACTGTATCTGTGTGTGTAAAGGGTTGCTGACCTTGGTTTGGAGATGAATGGGGTCTATTTAGTTTTTGTGGGTTGTACAACAGGCAGACAACAAGTCTGTGCTAGGCTGTGATTATTCAGTTGTCCATCATTTTTGATTTATTATGACTCTTGAATTATTTATGAAAATGCTACTGGAAATGTAATTGCTTCAACAAATATTGGGAAGAGAATGTGCTGTGTTCCAGTAAAATAGATTAACTGGGATTAAGGGTGGTGAACTCTATTGTGTCCCAAGATCCTCTTCCCGTAACACATTTAACTCCTCACACACACACACACACACACACACACACACACACACACACACACACACACACACACGTGCAAGTACATGCAGTCAATGCATACAGACGCTGATGAGAGCATCAGCGACTGTGTCAGCAGAGAAAATGACCTCATGAGGCCCAACACAACACCGACTGCTGCTGCAGCACGCTGCATTCCCAACTGCATTCCTGAAATCCCCTCAGACATTCCTGCACAATGTGGCGGGAATTTGCAGCGTGGTGATTTCACCGGCAGAGAGGCGGTTTTTACGCAGGGGTGAAAAGGTAAAAGGTCACATCCTGAACAAAGTCTGGGGGAGAAAAAGGACACGGCTGTGACCTGAACCTGCCTGTTTTAGAGCCATGGCCTCACAGTGAAGGTGGGAGGAAAACACACACGTCAAGGGAAACTTTTGTGAATAAATGTCCAGTATTAGTGATGCTGCACGATGACTATCAGTACAGATAATTATTGGCCCGATATTGACCAATAATTATTGGCAAAATACACAGATAAATCAGATAATCACTTTTTTTTTGTTCTCTTTCTTTTCGTTGTTGTTTTTAGCTGCTGTGAGGCACTTTGTGTTGCTTTTAGCATGAGAGGTGCCGTATAAATAAATAAAAAATTGAATTTGAATTTAGAGCCAATTATAATTAGCCAACCTTGCCTTAATTTCGCTCATTTTCAGTCCCCTGAGTTGATTTGAAACAATAATAATTTTATGAAGAGTTATAACTGTTCTTGTTTTTGTTGTGTTGTTTGGTTAAGTCATATGCAGAGCTACAATGTTAAAGGGACAACGAGGAGTTTGTATTTGGTTATAAAAGAGTCTCATATTAATGTGGATGAATCTACGTTACCACTTGTTGATGGGTCCATTTTCGATAAATATATCGTTTTGTCTTCATCGTTATTTTGTTATTATTATTAGTGGTCGGCTCGCCCAGCATTTCCTACTTCCGGTTTCGCGGATGCTGCCCTTTTATTTGTCATTTCACTGTGGCAAAAACAGCACAGAGCAGCCACACATTTACAGAATAAAGCACATGTGCCTCACTCTACAGTCCATGGCCTCACTTCTCTCTGTCAACAGAACCTGCAGATAAATAAAGCAGGTGCTGATCTCTCTTGTAAAACATGGAGTTTACTACAATGTAAAAAAAAAATGTGTAAAGTGCATGGTAGACTAAAATAGAAAATAAAATAGGAAACAGGTGCTGACTTCAGTAAATGTCAAGACGCACGTTGCTGCTCAAACAAAGAATATGATGATGTATGTTACGACTGCTACAGTGTCCAATCCAAACAGACGCACGCTTCATTAATGGGATCCAGAGTAGAGCCCGACCGCGCTGATATCACATCTGATGCTAATTTGGATGCTTACTGAAGCAGCAGACATCCAGGGGCCACGAGCTATCAGAGAAGTCTCCAACAGTCTTTTTCAGGGACTAAACAAATGTGAGTTAAAGTAAACACTTAGGGTTTATTTCACCTCACTATATATCTTTCAGTTGCCAACATCCTTCTGATCTGCTGCGAGCCCCTAATATGTCAAATCTGTGAGTCCTCGAGTCTTTCTAGGTGGCGCAGGTCGGGGCCCATGTGAGGAGAGGAGAGGAGCGTCACGTCACGTCCTCCGTTCTCTCCTCATTACCACTTGAGGCTATTCAAAGCCACCCGGCAGTAAAAACATACAAGTGAAGGACTCTAAATCTCCTAATGCCTTCTGTTTAATAAAGTAATGTCTCCAGGCAGCATATACAGTTCCACACAATAAGCAGAGCTTTGGCTAATATTGCTTGGCAGTAAAAACAGTCATTTGATAAAGTAGTTCCAGATGCCTCGATGGATAGAAGACGCCGGGACCGCGGAGAGACTGGGATTCAGAGTCGGAGCCGTCGCTGTGTCCCCGTTTTGGATGTGGAGCGCCGTCCCCGAGAACCGAGGAGACGTCCTCCTGACTGTCTGGACAGTGGACATACACAAGTATTGCTGTTGTTGTTGTTGCACAATTGTAATACGTGTCTGCGTCTCTCCAGTCTCCGCTGTCTAATTACTATACAAGTGATCTGGTGGGGGCCAAAACTTCATGCTGCTGTTCCTTTCAGAAAGCATCATAATCAGAGGTCAGCAGCTCAGGGTATCAATAATCCAAACCTCCACATCTCAGTTCAAACCACAACCACCAACCTCCTTTTTTTTTTTTTTTAACTATCATTTTCTGCTCTTCCACTTTTTTTTCTTTTTTTTTTCACTGGCCCTTTGTGTTCACTCTGGATCCAGTTGCTCTCAGGGGGGAAACACAGTGAATGGGTTAGATGTGTGCGTGTGTGTGTGAGGGACAGGAAGAGGAAGAGGACATAGGTGGAGACAGGAAGAGGAGGGGCACCTACTAACCTAAGATGCCCCTTCTTTCTCTCTCTCCCTCTCTCTCAGCAGCACATGATCCGTCCTCTGGGTTAGAAAAACTGACCCGTACGCCCACACTGCCACACAAAAGCCAATAACAATAACTTCATATTGATCATAAAAACTCTGCTATTACATCATGGTTACACAGCCTGTGTTTTTGCGGTAGATTCCACATAATGGGCGACTGTTCTTCAGCCCATACTGACGCTGCTCACTGGAGGCCTGGAACGACTGTTCGCCCCACACGTAGCACTTCTCCCAATGACCTGACGACTACTTTAAAGGGATAGTTCAACATTTTGGCAGATTGGCCCATTGCTATAATCCCTATAGGAGTAGGTTTGTTACCTTTAATTGTCGGTGCAAGCTACAGTATTTTTAGAACGGCGGAGCAGAGCCGCGAGCTGCTCAGAGCTACGCTACGGAGGCTAATGGGAGTTCTTGGTTTCCCTCATCAAACTCATCAAATACACAATCCAACAACTCCAAAACGCTCCGGTGGACAAGTTGTGACCTGCACAACTCTAATAATGTTCTGTTATTATCTCATAGCGTGGTGAAAGAAGAAATCCCATTAGCATCCGTAGCATAGCTCTGAGCAGCTCGTGGCTCTGCTCCGCCCTTCTAAAAATAGCTTGCACTGACAATTAAAGGTAACAAACCTACTCCTAAAACTATAGGGACTATGGCAATGGGCCAATTTGCCAAAATGTTGAACTATCCGTTTAATGTGTTAATGTTTGAGGAGGCTCCCCACACGACTGTCCATATACAGTACTGTACACAATGCACATGTTATGTGTGTGTTTTATAGAGTATATTCATTACATTTTTGAGGTACAAATGAAATGCAAAGCAGAAGTACACACCATTTTTTCAAGTAAACAAAGTCAATAATAATAATACTAACACTATTATTGTTGCTGCTGCTACTCCTACAACTAATAATAATAATAATACTGACAATAATATGATAGAAGAAAAAGATCCCAAACAAAACAACACAAAACAACACAACACCAAACAGAACAGATAACAACAACACAACAGGATCTACCAGACACTGTATTTATACTGTAAAATAAAGCACTGCCACTGTGGTTCACCTGTGGCTTGTGTCCTGATATATACTGCACATTAAACTATAAAACAGTCCAGGCAGAGGGGAGACACACGACAGTAGAGGTCGAGCCTATCAGGGGCCAAAAGGTTGGAGACAGTCATAGAAAAGTGACGTCAGAGGTGGAAGGTGAGGGAGTGGGGGGGGGGGGGGGGGGTGAGGGGGTGAAACGTGAAAAGTGGGAGTGAAAGTGATTGGACGCTGGTTAAGAGAGGAGAGCGACGGTGCAGAGCAGCTCTGGTGGGAACAGCCAGAGTGGACAGGTCCCAGCTGAGGTCGTGTCCCCTGGCTGTGTTTTCATAAACTCCTGAGTCTTGGGGTAATCAAACAAAGCACAGACTCACAACACTCGCCTAGATAGTGAAACCTTGGAACCCAACGCCATAACAGAGAAACAGCAAAAGCAGGAAGTGGGGCAGCATCCCCCGTTTCTCTCCCATTTCCTAGTAAAAAAAAGGGCAGTTTTTCCATTTTTTTTTTTCCCTTTTACTAAAAGTCGGTCAGACTCCCTGACCACCACCACCACCACCCCGCTCTCAGTCTTTTCTCCCAGAGTCATAAAGGCCAGCTACAACAACAAATGGAGTCTCTCTCAGCTGGGTGTGGTGGCCTGCGGAGCAACAGCTGGGTCCTGTTCTCTCTCCTGAGACACCAACTGACTGCTCGCCCCGGCCTTTCAGGACAACGCTCCCACCACCCCCACCCCACAACCCACCCCCCAGACTCTTTCACTTTTCTTAAACATGGCGCCATTTTGCTCTGGTTTCCTCAGAATCCCATCCTGTCCGTTTCAAGGACGGGCTCTTATCTGCTTTTTCCCCTGAAACCTCTCACTGATTTTTCTGGGAACGACTCCCTCTGGTCTTAGGTGCTGCTCTTTTCGTCAAAGCGCCAATAACACATCCTCTTTCTATTATAAGTGGGACCATTTCTCCTAGTTCCATCAACCTCGCTCTGCTTTTCTGCTCTTTCTCTCAGTTAATCTGTCAGTCCCCATCTCCCTCTTCCCTTCTCTCTTCCTCTGCATCTCCCCCTGGGCCCCCTTTCCCCTCTGACACATTTCCTGTGTACTAGAGAGGGTTATCAACACAGTGTCTGAGTCATACAACTGTTTCATAATCTTATATGTTAAAAAAAGGAAGCTAAACTGTCACAGACATTGATTATCTATATTTATGTCTGTAATTAGGATGACTGCTCATTTCATTGTGTTGCATTGTGTTGTAAAACATCAAATAAGAGTCGTAAACAGGTTGAAGTCTCCATTCTGTTTGAAGCATTAGTGTACGTGTGTGCATGTGACCATTTAAACTCTACCTAATGAAGCATTTTGAGCGTGGAGCCAACCAAATGGCAATAACAGATCTACTTCTCTGTGTGTGTGTGTGTGTGTGTGTGTGTGTGTGTGTGTGCTGCCAGTTCAGACCTGCCCCTTGGTTTAATTAGAACAGTGAGTCAAAGCCAACTGACGTACTGACGTGTGGTCAGAGGAGCAATCAAAAGCCAGTAGCGCAAACCAGAGGGCCCCACGGGCAACACGCACAAGAGCACGCACGTGCATTCAGACATTGATGTGCAGTGTGCACACATGCGCACACAAACACACACACACACAGAGTGTCATCACAACAATCAGCAGCTAGGGAGTAAAATGATGACGTCAAAACAGCCCCCTCCTCCCCATTTCTGTCTTTGTTGTTTTAAAAAGACCTGAATTTTCAAAGACTGCAAGCTGATGACATTCAAACCAAGCAAACTTTATGAAGCAACATGCCCAAACACACACACACACACAGGAAAAAAGAAAGCAAAGAGCCACTGTGAAGACAATGTTTTGATCTCCAGTCAGGCTGTCATCACAAAGACTTCTTCACTCTGGACCAATCAGCTTCTTCACAGAACCACCAGGACTTAACATCTCCACACCTCAGAGACGGTAAAAGTGACAGAACACAATCCCTGCTCATCTGTCCAACCAAAAAAAACAATTTATAATATTTGAGATAAAAACATAAATCAATTTTTGGACAAATAAGATCCATGACAACACATATGTGTTCCTTATAGTGAAAGAAAAAGAGGCTATGTTATTTGTCTCCTCTGCTTTCAATATCCACTGGCACACTATATTCACATTCACTATGGGCTGACCTGCAGTTTTTTTTTTTTTTTTTTTAGCTTAATTAAAGTTCCTTTGTTTCCACTGGAAAATGAGGTCAGAGGAAATGATGCCAGTCACGGACGTGTGTACAAAAGCAAAAGTGTTTGTGCGTCAGAGAAATAGGGTGCGCGCGCGCGCGTTCACATACGCAGCATTGTGTATTAACAACACAAATACAAACATGCATACATATGTTTGCATGTAACATTTCTGTTTGTGTGTGTGTGAGAGAGAAATGATCTGAACCAGAGGCTCGATGCTATCACCACCCTCCATGTGCCGGGCAGAACAGCATCAGGGGAAAAAGATAAGAACTGGCACTGTGACCAGATGTACATTATGTTTGTGTGTGTGTATGTGTGTGTGTGTGTGTTCCTTTTTCAGGCCCGGGCTCCAGGGCAGATTACCTGTGACCAACCAAGCAGACCAGAGTCAGGATATACTAGATCCAGACACGCACATGTACGCACACGCACGCACACAGGGGCCGGTGCTTATCTGTGTCTTTGATGCAGCTGCAGAGTTTTTCTCAATCAAAGATTAGCTGAACCAGGAGCAGAGATATGAAGAGTCCTGCACTCTGATAGGCTGATAGACTGAGAATGTATTCACCCCACATACTGTACAGCAGCTACTAATAATTCATCTTTGTCTTTTCTTAATCTCTTTATTTCATTTCAAGTTGTTGTTATTATGACAAGTTGCTCTGTGCTGAGCTACAAACAATGGCGCATTATCAGGATACAATGTGTGCTTCACATCCTGAGAACATTCACCTTTTAAAACTTTTTTGTTCAGGCAGGCATTCTTAGGTTGTCCCTAGATGTTTTTACTATTGTCTCTGCACTTTAATCTCCTCCTTTAGCTGTTTTCTTTAATGTACTTGTCTTTTTTATCTTCTACTGATTTTAACGTGTCTGATTTTTCTCTTTTGTTTATTTTGTTTCTGGTTTCTGTAGCACTTTGAGATTACTTAATGAAAAGTGTTTTACAAAAAATAAAAATGTATATATATATATATATATATATATATATATATTATTAAAGCAGAAGTAAGTGATCCGGTCGTTTTGGCTAATGCTGCGTTCCAGGCAGGCTTTTGAAACCGTAAATTACAACTTCAAGTCACAACTTACGACTTTGTAGCGTTCCAGGCAACCCACTCGTGTTTTTCCGACCTGTTGCCTGTGAAAGTCACTATAACGGCCACTCGTAACTTCCGACCCGTGAACTCGTACCAGATCGAACTGGTACGACTTCACAGGTCGGAAAAACACGAGTTACGGGTTGCCTTGAACGCACCATAACAGTCCTCGTCCCTATGTCACCACATTCACGCGCATCCCTTGGCTGCACACACAGCCCTTCATGCCGTTCTCTCTCCTCATTGGATAAAAATTGTAGGATACGATAAAAGTTTTCTCCTCGGCTCAGAGCAGAGCAGAGTGACTGACAGACCCGTGTTTCAGACCAAACACTCTATGTAAGTGATTGCTGTTGGAAGATAGAACTATTTAAGACTTATATTAACACAAAAATATCGCTTACTTCTGCTTTAACTCCAGAGCATTTGCAGGAACGAGTCACCATCCTCCATCTTTCATTGGTATCTACAAACTTCATTAAACTATCTTTAAAACAGTCTGGACGTAGTGTCATTAGATTTTTCTCTGCTGAACTACAGGGAGAAAATCTACTGAAACTGGCAATATAAAATATCACACCAACCATTGAATGAATTAATGTGTCATTAAATCCGCAAAATATAACATTAAATCCGCAAAATATAACATTAAAGATAAATACAGGCATTAATTAAGTAATAAAATGTGACATAAACTGATATTTAACTGAATAGCATAGTAAACAACAAAAATGTGTTTACTGCCATGTGTCAGCAGAGCAATAAAAGTCCTGCTCAGAAATTAAGTTTGTAAGTGTCCAAATCTAGTAACTTTAACAAGAGTGAAACAAAGCGAGACTCCGTATAAAACACCATTATATGATGATGGTTTTCACTAAGTCTGTGACAAAGATTCAGTTTCTCCTCATTGTAAAATGTTGTCAACTGCTGTTTTGACATTTGATCCTTTGCCTCGCATTAGATTTCCTGAAAGATGTTTTACAACCAGACCTGTGGCTGGATTACCTGAAACAACTCACCTGCCTCTAAAACAGCCTGGTTTCCTTTTCAAAAATAGTAAAGTATTTGACCCTTTGTCTTACTTAGAGAGAGAACATGGTGGATAACAAGTGTGAAAAAAACATATTCAAATAGTGACACTTATAGCCGCTAACATCTTATAAATCCATCAGACTATATTGTTTTTTTCCCTTTTTTTTTAGACTGTGATATCAATAATAAGTCGCACATGAATGGACTTGCACTTATATAGTGCTCTAACTCCCTCAAATGACCTCATTTACAAAATAAAACAGTAACACTACACACTATTAAACATTAGTTAAGCATTAATAAATACTGGATTCTTCATTCATAACTAGTGATGTCACGATTATACTGTAGATTTTCTTGGTACGATTATTGTCAGAGAAATAATCACGGTATTACGATTATCACGATTATTATGCATCAATAAATTTCACAACATTATGAATGTGTAAAATTCACTGGGGGAAGTGAAATATTTAAGTCATTAATTGTCATCTATATCAAATGTGTAAGTTTCACAATACAAATGACACGCTAACATTTAAATTCCTACTAATTCAGTGTTACTTTAGATAAATGGACCAGTATCTGTCATTTACCTTTACTTTGGTGCACATCTGCATATATGGTCCCAACATCATCTTTTTCAGAAAGTGACGGTATTTAGGAATCTTTACGATCAATTAATTGTGGCGTTTAATACCATGATTAATTGTGAAAGCAAGCAATCATGACATCCCTATTCATAACCCATGAATACTCATTATTATGTAGTTTATAAATACAGTTAGAGTAAAACATTTTTTACTGTGTTTATAAACTACATACTAATGAGTATTCATGTGTTATAAATGATGAATTTAGTTTTACGTGTTACCAATAAAACTATAAAAATGCAAAATTTGAGTCTCTGAGAAATGAATGGTTTAATTCACTTGTAATCTAAGATATCCATGTGAAAGAATATACTGTCATATTGAGCGCCACGCTTCACATGCTAAGCCTCTGTTACCAAGCCATCTCCATGATGTGCAGGTGAGTGACAGGGTGGGGGGTGGAGGGGGGGCGGGGCTTTCGGAAGTGAAAGCCTGTTCTAAATGTGCAACGCTGACACAGATACAGAAATAGTCCTCAGAAGCTGCCGAAGAGGAAGAAGAGTGGGAGCTAAACAGGGACGGCAAGACTACTACTCAGTCTGTCGCAACCCGGTCATCTGTCTGTCTGTCTGTCTGTCTGTCTGTCCGTGCGTCTGTCCATACGCAGCGCGCGGCCAGCTGGCGGCCCTCTGGACTGACTGGCGCCAGGGAGTAGAAGCCATGTATAGGAGCTGGGCTGCTGTGAGTTTTCCCATGTAGCGAGGGAAAAGTCGGTTTTATGGCTCCTAAATATGTCCTATGAAAATAACTCCCCAGTGATTGATGATTGGTAACACTGTATGGGCCCCTTTAGACCCAAACTGTGGGGCCGCTATCCTTGCATGCACCCCCACCACCCCACCACCCCACCACCCCACCCTCCTCCACATACAGAACAACTCGTCTCCGGCTCCAAACCTGTGTACCAGTGTATTAATAATATAAAGCCCACCAAAGTAGCATCCCCAGGAGAGTAAGGTCACCAAACAAGTCCAGGTCCCATCACCTGCTGTTCCTCACATTACACGCTTTTAAAAATGAGACAAGACGCATCACTGATGTTAAACTTAAATATTTGTACTCGCTTTAATATGTACTGTATGTATTCTGGGTGTTTATATTTAACCAGTGTTTTGCTGAAGATAGCGCCCGGTAATATGGGGAACACTGAGCGGCTCTGCTCGCTCTGAGACTCATGTTACCACAGCTACAGACACAGGGAGGCAGGAGGGGGGTGGGGGGTGGGGTGGGGGTGGAAGGAATGACGACATAGCTGTCCCACCTAAGACCTGAGAGTCCAGAGTGAGAAGCTGCCCTGACACAGAATGTCTGCTATTTCACAGGATGGAGGATGGAGACGGACTCATTCTCATCTAAAGGAATATCTGGTTCATCTGTTCTATTCACCACTGATGCCCAGATCTGGACTAATGACAACTTATATTTTTATTTTCACTTTTACATTAAATCATCTTTTATTAAACAACAGTTAAAAAACCTACTAAAACTTGACTTCCCTGCGTCTCAAACTAGTTTGCCATTTGTCCAACTGCTTTTACTCAGTACCATTTACATTTCTGTTTATATTATATGTTCGTCATTGCTTACGCTGACGTCAATGCGCCAGGAAAGGATTTGTGTACATGTAGTTTGAGTACACACTAAAAAATATGAGCGTGGACAAGCTCAACTGCAGTGATTTACACAGACTGATGAAAAGGTTGGAAAAAGAGGGAATAAAATACAATAAAAAGCTAATAAAACGTGGGAATATAATTATCATTTTATATGGTTGGAATGGTTCTCAGTGTAGGAAACGGAGAATCATATACTATTAGCATCCAGTGGAGTCCGTTTAAGAGATGTTAACATGTTTCCTCATATGACTTCACAAATTTCTGGTGACCCCGTCAATCAAGATGCGCCAGCTCAGATATTTTTATATGCTGCATTTTATTATAACACGATTTATATTCAAGAAAGTGAAAGTATAGAATGCAGTTGTCTAAGATTGTGACTGGTGCTTTTAATCATAATTATAATAATAAAAAAGATGAATAATTAGTTAAAAAAATATTTCTATCAGTATTTAAAAAAAAAAAATCAATTACTAGACATTTCAGGAGACCCCACATGGGGTCCCGACCCCAAGGTTGAGAAACACTGCCTTAGAAGCTGCAATGTGATGTTAAAATCCGGAAACTAATAACTAACTAATATTTATAGTAGTTAACTAATACACACACAAGAGAGAGAGGGAGAGAGAGAGAATAACCTTCAAACCCTCAGGAGAGGGATAAGCAGGTCAGCAACAGAGGTCATCTGTCAAGCCAGCCACTGACACAAAGCCTCTGAATTTAGCCTGTAAAGAACTGGGGAGATTTAGACTAACTATGTATAGGGGGCCAGTGTGTATGTGCATGGGCATATGAGCGATACAAACTATGCGGGAAAGACCGGATAGGAGGTGTGATGTGTCCGTACATGACATGCATCCCTGCCAGTGGAGCACACATTTATAATTAGCGGCGCAATTGATGTCAGGCAGACATAGCTAGCATACATGTGGCACATAAATACACGCATGCTTAGGGGGCAGTGACACATGATGACAGTGGCATGTATGTGCATGTACACCCTATTCATGTCATTATTAACATACGTATGGAAATAGAAGAACAGAGAATGTGAGGAGACACAGGCTTATATTACACAGGCATATTCGGGAGTCTATAAGGTCTAAGTATTGTCCTAATAATTTAAAGGACAAAAATGTCTTTTATACATTATATGTCAGCTGAGAAGCTTACGATTCAACATAAAGTTTTCTATAATAAATGAATATTTACATATATTTTTCCAGGGATATTGCACAAACTCCACACAACTAACTAAACTAGCTGCACTAACTTTCTAAGAACACTATCTGTATTTCAGGACCAAACGACATATTTCCCTCCAAGAAACTACAACATGACAGCTGCTGGTTACTGTGTGCCAAAGTGGATATAAAACTCCCTCTCTTCTCACCATGTCTTACTATAACACACACACACACACTCACACCGTAAATCAATTAAAAGCTCCTAAGAAATGGTGTTGAGTTGTTAGTTTCTCCTGTGGTTTTTACTTGGAACGAGATGTTGGCTCAGGATGTCGTTTTAAAAAAGAAGGAAGGGGTTGGGTTGGGTGAGGTGGTGGAGTGAGGTGGCGGGGGGGGCTGATCTGAGGTGTAAGCAAGACAAAGAATCCTGAGCTCACACCGACGCCGAGTCTTCGCTCCGTCCTCGAGGCTCGCTCTGCTTTCCCATCAGCCCCATCAAAGAGGATGCAGAGGAAAGGGGGCGTGTCTTAATCCTCCACACCTGCCATCAGTTAGCCTATGAGCGGTCACGAAAGAGTGACGGGCGGCTTCCCCCGGATCACAAGGTGACATCTTCCCAATGTTTGACTTGTGCGACGGCTCCAAACTCAAACGGATTCGGTTCATAATGAGAGAGACAGAAAAGCAAAAATGGCTCCTTGTTGAGCAGCTGGAACCAGATGTTTGTTGCTTCTTTTAGAAGACGAAGAAAGAGTGGGATGTTGATACAAACAGACGTAAAACACACGTTCTGACAACGTAGCAACCGAAAAATGATTTTTCATTTCATTGTCAAATAAATGGGAAGGGAAACATACAACCATCAGGGACGAGCCGTCGGTTACGCTCAATTGAAAACTTGAAATTAAGCACACATTTTGAAACGTCTCTCTCTCTCTCTCTGTCTCTCAGGCGGCGGGTGTGCAGTGTGCTAATGAAAAAGCAGACCTAATATGTTTTCCCCGAGCCCATCTGGTAATAATTGTAGCATGTAGCAACCGTAGCTGTGTTTGGATAAAGCTCTGACATACATGGGGCCCTCTGACGCTCCAGGAGTAAATGTGTGTGTGTGTGTTTTTGAGCATGTGACGGGAGAGTTTGTGTGACTGTGTGCGTACATGCTCCTGCTTGTATGTTTTCCAAGCTGCTGGGTGTTGGGCCAGCGTGAGTAAAATCATCTTTATCGTCAGCACACGGTTATTTACGCAGCACAGAGCAGAGCAGAGCTGAGCTGAGCAGAGCAGAGCAGTGTTGGTTGAGAAACCTCTGCTGCTCCGGGCCATGAGTATGACTCAAGGTGATAATTAGTGGCATTTGATGGTGCACAGACTGACAATATAATATTTTACTCAGCTCTGCGTGGTGGAATCGAGCCAAAAGAAGGTTTTTATCAAGACTGAGATTATCTCTATTATCACGGAGTCAAGTCGGGGTCAAACTCATGTCTCCATCATGTAAAAACCTAAATAACTTAGTAGCCAGTAATTGGCACATAGGGTCTGCTCTCAATCTAAATGATTTATTATGTTTGATCCTCCCAGCTGCAAATGTGACTTATTGTTAAACTCTTCTTGAGCAAGACGGTGACTCACGATATGTCACCCTGGATATCTGCAGCAACAGCTCAAAAAACAAATGGCTTGGTAATTGGAGGGGCCTCAGACCCCAAGGAGTCCTCTAACTTTCAATTTCCAGGAAAGCTCCATATTATCAAGTAGGGATTGAGGTAATTTCACAATGATTTCACCTCAAGATCCAATAGTGAGCGGATAACGTTACGAAAACACAGGTTACACCCTCCCCGAGTGTTTTTAAACCCACCATATAAATGTTACCCAATTTTGTGCTGAATCCTATGGGACTGTTTTTCCTCATGTGCCCTTCGCATGAGCTCTTGTCATAAAATCGTTATGAAAGCCCTTGATGGGGAAAAAGTGGGAGCTGTCACTGTATTCTAATGAGAATGAAAAAAACTTCATGTCACAAGATCGAAAAACCAAGGAGGACAGAGTGACAAGTGACACATTCTTCTCGAAGTTCAACGCAAACGTCTCTATCTTGTGACTTACTGGCAGTGCCAGTTGGAGTAGGTGGGAAGGGAGTGGAGCATGAACTCTGCAGAAAGACTCTTTGTACTGAGAGGGTCACACATCCTCTGTTTGGGCCATTCACAGCCGCACAGATTCATGTGTGTGTGGGGAACACACAAATACACGCGAGCAGAAGGCGTCGCTTACTGAAAATGACGATAGGAGGGCTTCATATACGGAATGACCAATCACCACGGGGCTTCCTGTGTTGTCATGTGGAGGATGCGTAACAGCAGCGTAGCATGTGAGCAAAGGTCAGACAGTTTGTGTAGGGTGACATCTCACAGCTGGAGTTTATCCCTCTTCTTAAAAAGAGACCGAACCTGATCCAACTCCGACTTTATCACATGTAACAAACTGCAATGTAAGACTGAGACTCCCTTGATAGAATTACTGTATGATTCCATAGCATACAAGATAACTAGCCTGAGTCATTAGAGCAGAACATACACTGAAGCAAATAAGAGACCACATAATAGCAGTGTGGGGGTTTTCATTATGGTACAGCCCTGTCACATGGTACTGTCATAATAAAAGAAAAACCCATCTTCTCCGCTCACTGTCTTCTTACATAATACAGATCCATGCATGTGCCTGTATGGAGGAATATGTGCCAGAGACACTGGGTGGGCGTCAGAGCAGAGGTATGGCATCCTGTACAGACACTCATTTCCTTTCAGGATCTCAGTGTGTGTGTGTGTGTGTGTGTGTGTGTGTGTGTGTGTGTGTGTGTGTGTGTTAGAGTTATCAGACCCAGCCCTCCACAGTGAGGTTGCCCTCAGGAAGGCCAGTCAGCCAACACGACACCCTGTCCTGACATGCTGACACGCATTTACGCTCTGACACAGTTACCTGGTTTGAAATGGCCCGGCACAATGGCGGTTGACCTGAGCCTATGAGTGAAGCCGACCTGTCCAACAGTAAAGCTAACCCGTCTGATACTCGCTTTAGCAATCCAGACGACACGTTTTAATCTGATGGACGATATCTGGATATCTGGGGAACAGATATTTCTATTGGCATATTTATAATATGCAGTGTTGGGCATGTTACTTTTTTAAAAGTAATTAGTTATAGTTACTTTCCACAAAAAGTAACTGAATTACTACATCATTATTATTTTTTTATAAACTGCTCAAATATGTCAAAATATAACCCCCTAACCATAACCCTGACCCTAATGATTTGCGCTGTGTACATCATAACACACTTCTAGACAGCCTCTACTCAAAGGCTCTGTACACAAGAGGTAATGAAGGAGCTCTCTGACACCTGTGCACACCGACCAGTTGCTACATGTAGTTTCCATGATCGTCAGATTTAGTTTTGTTAGATGAACAAACACTGAGGGCATACATTCTACCTTGAGACCATTGGCCTATCAGGAATGCTTTTAAACTGGTTTCACTCATATCTTTGTGGAGAGTTTTTCATCTCAATAGACAATAACTTCTCCAAACACTATGAGATTACCTGTGGGGTACCACAAGGATCAAGTTTAGGACCATTACTTTTTAACCTGTACATGCAGTGATGATTCTACAGTTTTACAGTCTTGTACTGAATTTTATTACTTTCTTCTCTCTTACTGTTGTCTTTGTGCATTAGTCTCCACATCCTTTTTCTTGTTTCACTTCTTATAGATATATACTTTTTCAATCAAAATGTAAAGCACTTTGAATGGCATTTATTTGCTTTGAAAGGTGCTATATAAATAAAATTTGATTGATTGATTGATAAATTGTGGAACTGCAGCACAAGAGAAGCTGGCCATAGCACATTTTAGAGTAACAAGGGGGAAAAAAAGACATCATGCACAAATCATCTACTGTACAAGAACAGATCAAGTCATGAATATTTAAAAAACATTTGTCAAACCTGATTTTCCTCACTACAAAAACAAATGGTCTCATGAGACCAAAGACACAGTGTGGTGCATATGAGAACAAGTGATCAACAAAAGCTTCAGCCAGACGCCAGATTCATAGTATATTTTCCACCCTGCCATGCTCCTACCAGAGTTTGAAATCTCAACTGGGCTGATCTCACAAAGAAGCCATTCACAGTCATTTTTGCACGCACACGCACGCTCACACACAGACACACGTACACACACAACTTTTTACCGAACTTGAACTCCCCCAAAAACCCTGCGGTGACCGCATAAAAAGTACTTCTCAGGTTACAAACTCGCCCAAAATAGGCCATAAGTACATAGTGCTGCTATCTGGTGACGTAGATTATAGTTTAGAATGGTTACACACACTCCAACGAGCAAAAACACACAGTTATACACATGGCCTGTAATGAATTCCGTAAAATGCTTCAAGGAAAGATGAGAATATAGTAAAAATAAAAGTGGATGAAAATAAAAACAGCGAAGTCCAAGTGTGAGCCAAGCCTGAACTTTTTGTAACAAAGCGCCAATGCTGCAGTGTTTTTGGTTGACACAGTTTAAAGACCACGGACCTACAGCAAGTCTGACTTCTCATCAGGAGACACAGGAGGAAGACAAATGAAGTGACGAGAAAAGACTTTGAATCCTCCCGTTACTCAACACAGATAAACTCAAACCACCTTAAAGCAGCTAACATTAAAAAAGCCACTGGAAGTGATAATCATCCTCCAGTGATGAGTCATAGCTGTATACAATTCCAATATATACACAGAAAAAAAGGGCTCTTTAAACCCCTAATTTTTACATTGAGGATGATCATTACTTCAGGCCAGTACATCTTAAAATATGGGTGAAGACCTGAAAAGAGCCAAAAGCCTGTTTCTAGTGGGCTCCCGCATGAAATAAGTAATAATATGCTTTCACGAGCGAGGGAATAACTTCTGTCCCTTCCTGGAACTGGGAAAAAGAAAAAAAAAGAAAAAAAAAAACTCAAAGGGACGTCCTCCAACAGCAGTAGTTTTCAGAATAGCTAATCTGTGTACAGGAAACAGGCGCTAAGACTTCTGGCGCTATGTGGGCTGAGCAATCAAAACAATCTCTCCATCTTCTGATTGAGGAGAAGGGACCTGATCCAGACTCTTCAACACACCTCATCAGGGTGGGGGTGGGCTACGGGATTTGGATAGAGAGGCTCAGGTCTTTTAATGTGTGCCACAAGATGCTCCACATGTCCAAACGCTGCGGTTTTACTGGGGAGGAGGCATCGCGGCGAAGGATGCCAACAGACTGAAGAGACTCAGAGAGAGGGCTGGGTCTGTCATTACTTATAATAATAATAGTGGTGATGTCAATAATAAGAACTTTTTGTTGCACTTTTCTTTAAAAACTTACAAAGTGCAATGCATGAAAATAAAAGCAAATTAATAGTGATTAGAAATATAGAAATATAGACCTGGACCAGTCACACTGTATGACCGACTACATCTAGAAAGTGAATGAACAAGCAAGTGATGGAGAGAACGATCAGGATTGAGCTGGATTAATAGCTGGGGAGGGGATGAGTCATAGATAGACAATAAATAAAGTCTAAAAAAAAAGGAAGGAGGCCTCATAGAGGGAGAGAAAATGAAGCTGAAATGATTTTCTCCTTCACTGGCTTTTACTTTTCTTCCCTCTTTTTCACCTCCTGTCCCCTTTTCCTCTTCCATTCCCTCTTCTCCTCTGTCAATGTTTCTCTTATCTACACTTTTCTCTTTTTTTCCCCCCGCAGCTAATATCCCCTCCTGCCTGCATGCTTTTCTGCTCTCCATCTGTGTGTTATGAGTAGCATTTGGGGAGAAAGTACGTGGGATTTTCCCACAGTTCGGCAGAACCAGGCCCAACCCCCCCACCACCCACACACTCATTTTCTGTCTTTCCCCTCCACTCCCTCTGTCTCATGTCAGAGGGGAGTCTTGAGGAAAACCACCCATATTCCACCACCGAGCTTTCTGGATGTTTGCTGGAACTTTGTGCTGCTCGTTGTTCCATGGACAACAACTGCGAGGTGCCATGGCAACACAACAATTGGAGGAGGGTTATGGGACAAAAATATCCCTGCCTTTGAATTAAAAAACAGTGTTAAAACATTTCATTTGAGAACTCCTGCTAATGAAACGGTTACAAACGACCTTGCAGAGGAAGATAAAGCGCTTTTAAAAACCTTATGAAAATTTTTGTATGGAATTTGCAGGGTCATAAAATGTACTTCTCCTCCTGCAGGCAGGACCATGGTGAGGTCTATGTGGCCTTAATTTTGTCCACTTGTTCAGCCCACGTAACCAGGTCATGGTTCCGTTTGTGGGCTCTCAGAAGTAGTTTCTAAGATGCTGTCCAACCACTTCAGAGATCATCCATTTTTTTAGTTCGCCAAAATGAACATTTAAACAAATTTTGAAAAAATTCACCAAAGGAAAATGTAAATGAATACACCAGTGCTATTATGCTATTAGTATTAATATAAAAAGCTATGTTGCTGCGTGTGTGTGTGTGTGAGCTGGCCGTGATTGATGGTTGTGGACATGTACACGCAAACATGTTGGCGCTGTGTCACGTCTCTCTCGGTGCAGCAGGTTCTGTGTGCGTGTCTCTACCTGTTAGCGCAGGTGCACAGGAGGGCGGGGCTTACCTCTGCTGCCTGAGTCTCCTGGTGCAACAGCGTCAGCCCCGTCAGGTCTTCCAGGAAAGAGTGGGAGGAATTAAAAACCTTGGACAGGAAGTTGAAACCTTCCCTCTCGTAGTGATCCAGGACCTGGATGGAAAAAACAACACGAACAAAGGACAATCACAGATGATTTAGGAGGAAGCGTGAAGTCTGCTGCCAACTGGCAACGATACATCTAAATATATACACTTCAGGCAGTTATAACACCGTCTTGACACTACAGCACCTTGTGGTGCACCAGAGCACTTTTAAGCTGGGACTAGAATTATATTCTTTTAACCTGTTTTATCTATGTATTATTTAACTTTGATTCTATGGTGTGTTTTTATTGTGTGAGAGCAGCTGACTAATGTGAAATTCCCTTCAGGATCAATAAAGTTGCATCCATCCATTATCTATCTATCTATCTATCTATCTATCTATCTATCTATCTATCTATCTATCTATCTATCTATCTATCTATCTATCTATCTATCTATCTATCTATCTATCTATCTATCTATCTATCTATCTATCTATCTATCTATCTATCTATCCATCCATCCATCCATCTATCTATCTATCCATCTATCCTATTCTGGGGCTTTTGTTTTCCACTTATACCCTTTCTTGAAATCAACATCGAACAGCAACGGTCAACTCAAAAAAAGACAAAAATGTGTGGCTGCGTTCATGGATCTTTTGTCTTTGTGATGCGTTTGTACTCCAATGAGTTGTGCTCCTACATGGAGGATATCTGAAATCTAAAAACACATTTCACCTTGAGGAACCTCAAACAGTAAACGGCAAAACCTGAGACGGTGTCCTGTTTCAAACTTTTCGGTTTGCTCAGGTGCAAGAGTTGAAACTCAAATTAAAATCACAAGGATAAAACAGAAAAAAAGAAAAGGTTTTGCACCACTTCACATATTACATCTTGACCAGGTCTTATTCCTCTCCACACATCACATGCCTGGCCAGCATCTCTCTTGAATCCGACACTCTCTCTCTGTCTCTCTCTCTCTCAAATGCAGATAATACCACTTCAACAGGATGAGATCAAAAATGCACCTCCGTCGCTCTGGTCCTGAGGCACAACCCTGCAATACCACAACTCTGCTATGTTGACTTTGATCTCCAACCAGCACTGACTTCAAATACCCACACCTTCTTTCCAAAACACACAGACAGACACACACACACACACACAGATCCTCTGCCCTCCTGACTGCCTTCCTAAGCTTGGCCGAGCCTTTCATTGACGCCCACAGACCCTCCTCTGCAGGTGTAGGGTTACCTCTGCCTCAGACATCAACACACTCTGCGTGCATCGCTGCCTGTGCGTGTGTGTTCGCAGACTGACCTGACCTGGCGTCTAGTCTCGGAGCCAGACACACCGCACACAATAGGCTACAAACTGACGTGTCCCCTTGTTCATCTTTTCAGCCTTTCTTTCTTTTCTTTCTTTCCTTCCTTTACTTTTATTTCTTTGATTCTCCACTTCCAATCCGTGGGTTCTCGGTTACACGAGACGCCAACGGCCAAAACCCGCTTTGTTGAAATATAGCTGCTCACTGCACCGAAACTTGATAACTGTGATGATCCTGTGATAACGTTAATAAAGTCACTACAAGCGATGCACACACACACACAGACACACAGTTACACACACAAAAGTCACATACATCAACGCATCGCCTTGTTATTTACAACTACTTCTGGGTAGAAAACCAGCATGGGAACAACATCTCATTTTTCACGTCACTATATCACCGTTTAGACTAATCTGATGTTTGTAACGTCTATAAAATCAATGATTGGACAAACATTACTATTTCTGTGTGCACGTTTTTGTAATTAGTCATGGCTATCGTAAATTGGCAGGGCTAACCGTTACCTGTTTTTTTAACTCAGTAACTCAATAAATGGTCCATGAAAAAATATTTTTTCCAGCAGATATCTTAGTTACAACATGATTGAGCTAACTGGAGTAGTTTCATGTCATGTCTGACAACGGTAGGGTTTTAACAGTTGATGTACTGATGTCAGCTTAGCTACCGCCGTTAGCTTAGCTACTGTTAGCTGTCCCTGCCAGCTGAGCTACTGCTTTCTAAACACTGTGATTCCCCAAAACTGAATAAATACCACACATAGCAACACAAAACTACTACTGCTCATGCACACAGAAATTGTAATGTTTCTTCAATCATTTCAGATTTGTCTTAACGGTGATAGTTGCGTGAAATATATTATATATTTTACCAATTCCCCCCCCCCCCCCAGAAATATTACATTTTTTTTCCAGAAATTTCTTGAAATCTTTCCAAAAAATCATGCCATTGGCAATAATTTGAACGTACATTGACTAAAAAAAGTAACGTTATTCAGTCTCAGAACAAATATTTGTATTTATGGTGTTTGTTTCAAAATTTTGTCCAATGGCGGAGTCTGTGGTCTAATTTGTGTCAGTTTAGGGGTCCTTGATGTAAAAAAGTTTGAGAGCCACTGTTCTATGTTACCATGCCGGAGGAATTAAATATCTAATGCATGAGTAATTCCTTCTGTGCTGTGATGTTAGCATCACTGTTGCCAATGCACCGTAGGAAGTGTATAATAAACATCTATAGAGGATGTATATACAGAGGAGGATTTTTGCAGTGTTTAGCAAGGCCTGACAGCTTTCAGCTGTGATCAAATGCTGTTAACAGAGTTATCAACATCTGGATGACACGCTGTGCTACATATATGGAGATAAACGCTCACATGTGGGACACAAGCGCGTACAGATGCACTTGTCCCGAAACTTCCTCCCCCATAAAGCCTCGCAAATGTCTCTTCGTCTAGATTGATTTAACAGTGGCAACGAACGCCTCCTTTTGAAGTTGCTTGTGCACCCATAACGTGTGAGGATATTAACTGAAAGAATCACTCACCACAGGCTGTATTATGGGCTTTTATTTTGTGTTTGTGTGCAAACACATATCAAACATACACGGGGTGGTCCCGGTGGCTAAAAGGGCTCTTTAACTTCAGCTGCAAACACACAAACATCAGTACCAGATGTAGCGTTACTGGTAGCAGCAGTGAGGATGGAAGAAGGTTTGGAGGTGGGGGTAATAGGAAGGTGATAACAGATTTTTTTTTTTGACTGTCTATGAGTGAAATGCTTTAAAATGTTTCTCATTTGTGGCTTTGCAATGATTGCGACACTTTACACCGAGCACCACGGGCAGAGAGTTCCTGGTGACTCAGTGGCTTTGACTTCTATTAACGTGTACAGTCATCCCGCCAGGTTTGACGCTTGACTTTAAAAAACACACAAACTCCATACTGACTCATTAAACAGCCATTTCTGAGAAACAGCACCGGAAGAAAAGGCTCATAAAGTATGTGCAGTGGCTGCTCTACACACATACGTGTCACCAGTGTATTTATGTAAGAATCAAGTTATCTTAAAGCTTTAATGTACAATACAGGACACAACGATCTGGTCCAGTAGCACTGACATTTTTGACAGAAGAATACTGATAAAATAAATATAAAAAACATCCATGATAATTTTCTTTAATCAAGTAACTGTTTAGTCTTTAAAGGTCCAGTGTGTAAAATGAGGGGAAAACAGTGACATCTAGCATTCCGATTTTATTATTCATCTATTAAATATTATTCATTTATTTATGAACGTGAAACTCTTCAAACGTGCTCTCTGATTGGCTGGATTTTCCATTCCGTTCAAACATGGCGGCACAAGATGGCGACACTCTCTAAGCAAGACCCTTGCTAAATGTATATATAAAAGAAGAATTATAAGGCTATGAAAATCAAACCGATTTTATTTTATAGCAATTATACACTTATACAAATATATTATATTCAGATTTTGCCAATAAACCTTGACAAATATTACACACCGGACCTTTAAATCTGTTTCCCACAGCCCGGAATGCGCTCAAAACATGTTCTTGTGTCTTACTAAGAGACTAAACCCCAAACAAATGTAATTAACAATTATATAATATCAAATTTAAGAAGCTAAAGGCATTTTTTGCTTGGTTGTTGACATAAGCGTTTAATCTACTAGACTATTTCTTGGCTTTAAAAAGGGAAACACTCAGGTACAAAGTCTAAAATGTGTAAGAATCAGGTTTTCTTACAGTAATTTCATAAGTATTATTGTCCTTTAATGTCGACCACATGAAAAGACAATAGAGTAAGCCCTCCGTCAGCTTTATCACTTAATCAATTGCCTGTTCATTGTCCTGCCAGTTGATTAATCAACTAATTGATTTATTGTTTCAGCTCTAAAATTAATATATAGAAAATTATAAGGACTCTGACTTCACGAACACCAAAGACAGCTGATATAAGCCGTCATCATACGATCCCTATAACATCACGATTACTATAGTTTTCTTTGAATGGTTTTAAAGACGTGTGCACATTAGTGAAAATATGAATGGGACGCAAAGAAAACAGAGAGTTACCTACAGAATAGAATTAGATTTAAACTTTAACGCGATTCAAAGGTTTATTGGGAAAAAAAACACATTTTGCTATAAATAGCGGTAGCATATTTGGTAGTGTTAGTACAAGTAGTTGTAGTAAGAGGTGTCTGGCATGGTTTTAGACAAAGCCACGTCAGCTGTGATTTACTCTCTGGCGTGTAGCTTTATTGGCTTGCAGCCCCAGAAAGAGTTAGGAAATACGCACACACACACACACACATCCACACACACACACACACACACAAAAACACAGAGTGAAAAGCCCCAACTCTACAGGAACTGCTCCAGCCCAGACAGGGGCTGAATTGTTTTGTTTCCATAGTGACCTGGCAGCACACAGCTGACTGCAGCAGGAGGACACACAGACAGACATGCACACACACACACACACACACACACACACACACACACACACACACACACACACACACACACACAAAGCCAGGCACACACACACATTACAGTGAACGGACTGATAGATGGACAGAGGGAAACACAAAGGGAGGGGGGAGATGTGTGTGTGTGTGTGTGTGTGTGGTGGGGGGGTACAGGAAGGGAGAGAAGGTAAGAGACAGAGCTGAGAGATGGAGAGAAAGAGGGAGAAGTGAAATAGGAGACGGCTGGTAGAAAAGAAAAGAGTGAAAGGCAGATAAGCAAATGCAAAACAGCGAGGGGAAGGAGACGAGGGGGTGGGAAGTGAATTGAAACATGTTCACCAATTTCACTACATAACCTTTCTCCCTGCCTCAGCAGAGGATCGTCTTTCCTGAATCATGTTGTCGATTGTTCCCGACTGCACAGCCTTTTTTACCCAATCCCTATCTAACCACACCAGCCCCTCTGTGCAGACCGAATAATCTCATCAGTCACACGGGCAGAAACATGACACCTTAAAATGGGCTGGAACTTCATGCTTTTTTTTTTTTTTGTTCACAAGCAGCGTAGGTGGAGAAAAGTTTCAACTTTTAGAGGACGAGTTAGCCAGCGCCCTCCCTCCCCCCTCCTCCTCCCCTCCTCTGCCTCTTGGTTTCTTGCTCTGTCTTCACATGAAAGTGATAGATCTGGGGCTTTATGACCTCTTTATAGACACAAAGACTGCATTGAGATCAGGGGAGAAAGAGAGAGAGTGAACCAGCCCTCCACTCATCACAACACCCTTTCTTCAGCCCTGCACTTCCACTCTGTACTCCCCCCTCCCCTCCCCTCACCACCACCACCACTACCACCCTCCTCCTGCCTTTTCTCTCTTTATTGTTGCCTTCTCCCTCTCTAAGTTGTGGTTTTCTCTCTCTCTCTTGCTCTCTCCCCCCTGGTCTTACACTAATGTACACCAGCCAATCACAATGGTGGATGCTGTGAACCGCAGGGCCACCTGGGGCACTGATTGGCCGTTTGGCTGTGGACATCAATGACAATGCGGTAAAAAAAAGAAAAAAAGACGCAAAGGCTATTTCTCCCACCACACTCGGCCAAATCGGGATACGCAGGCCCCAAAAACCCATCTTTATAAACACACACACACACACAGACACACACACACACAGACAGACACAGCAGTGGGAGCTAATTCCACTCATACGACAGTCACTGACATCAATGAGCAACTGCTGCCTGATTGTTACCATATGGTTTTACCAGCTTTGCTCTGTGTGTGTGTATATGTGTGTCTGTGTGTGTGTTTGTGTCCTCAGTATTCCTCAAGGAACGACATTTCAACACAGCTCCACTGACTTAACAATGTGGAAACAGGAGAGATGGGAATCCCCACCGTTTCTGCTAGAGCTGCAGTTTGTGTTTCAAAACAATGTTGTTACATAGTAACAGAACCAGATCTTGATAAGTTAATCAGAACCTGTCTTTCTATCTTTCTATGTTTCAACCTTTTTGTACAGTAAAACTAAGTGGGGAGTTTACCTTCAAAACGCTGTCTTGTTGCTATAATGGAAAACACACAGTCTGAATGAGTGACTTACGATGGGGGAGCAGGCGGTGCATTTGTCGAAGGCCAGACTGGCGGGCAGGACGTTGTCGAACCTCGAGAGAAAGCCTCGGATCTGCGGAGAGAGAGGTGGACACGTCACAAACTCAGCCGAGGAGCAGGAGGACACGCTCTTGTCAAACACACATTAACATTGTTTTTAAAAAAAACAACACAAACACAAAGCACATTTAAGTTACAGCCGGAAGCTGATGAAAGTCGACCACAGAGAAAGATGAGCATCTGAAGACACATGCTCTCTAATTTGTGTGAGAAAATACTTCTGATAACTTTATATCCCATAAACAAAAGTACATGTAACAAGCAGTAAGATAATAAGTATTAAATCTGGCATGTAAAAGTTAAGAGACAGTTTGACTTTGTGCAGTTTCCACATTTTAAAACCAAGCTGAGAGCTCCCTCTGGTGCCAGAGAGGCTGAGGGTTTTTTTTTTTTTTGTAAAACATTTGCAGTGTCTCTCGCAGTTTAAAGCCTTCACTCCTGTGTGCAAAATAATACCTGGCATACAATGGCTAATTAACCTTTATTATTGACTTTATCATCACACACATACATATATACAGTACACCTAAACCTCTATACATGCTGAGGCACCACTCATCACCAGTATATTCACCTTTTGCTTCTATTCCCTCCTCCTCCCTTTTTTACACTCACATCCTCCTGTTTTTTAATAAGCTTCACCCATTATGTTTTCTGGTGACTCACACAGAGCAGAGGATGCAGTGACTTCCTGACTATAATTATCTGCTGATGAAAGTGACAAATACATGGAGCATTTGTGACCAATTACAGCACAACACCCAGTAAAGTGGACATGGATGGAAATGAAAAGCTCTCAGTCCCTGGCTAGGACGTTTGAGTGTTTGAGTGCAAACTACACTGCATTTCCATTCATCCCGTTTTTTCATTATTCTTCACAGGGGCCGAAGCTGCAGCAGCCCGGTCTGTGTGACGAGTCGACCTCAGGCTGCTGGGTTAAGATGTACAGTACAGTACAGTACATCTCAAAGCGCGTGACTGATAAGCAGTGTGAATGGGGAACTGCCTCGTCTCAACAGGCTCAAATTATTCCATTCTTTTCTTCTCGTCCTTTTACATCTTCACATCCGTCTGTGATTACTTCAATTGAGACGACGGGTTCACGGACGCACGGAGGGAGAGGGGGCGATTCACTGCAGATCTGGTTCAACATGAACCTGAGAAAAAAAAACCGGCACAGCAAACATGCCTGGTGGAAAAAATTAACAAATGAAGGGCTGAGTGGATGAGTGAGTCAGGCCGGTGGGTGAGCGTGGGCGGGTGAGACGGACTTGAATGGACCACGAGCTGTGCAGGTCTTACAGGGCGCATATACTTAGTACAAGTGTCCAGGTATGTGAGTAGCATTGTTAAATATAAAGCTCTCTGTCTACTGCTCACACACCGGATGAAGTTGTTCACGCACTTGTGTTATTTAAGGAGTCAAACTGTTGGTTAGTTTGTAATGGAGTTTAAACTAACCAACCTCTCTGTAGAGCTTGATTTATAACACGGAATTTAAAAAAAAAACAGTTACTTTCACTGTAAAATCTGACAGTGACACTCCATCTGCACAGTCCATCTATAATTTTGTCCTGATGATATGTTGATATTATAGATGAGGCATTTTGGATGAATCTGTACACATGACTGGAGGATCACATATCAAGCACACAGCATTTCCCCGTTCATTAAGATTTGTTGTTTCAGGGCCAAAACTTAAGGAAGAAACAATAAATATACTCCTGAATGAATATACTAAATAAATATACTACAGTTCAATCATCAGAAATACATACAGTAATAATAATAATATGGTGCAGTTTATATCAGTCACCACAAGTTGTCAGTGTGGCACCACAGAAAACAGGCTGCAGTTTTAAACTACTCAGCTGGGTGTGTTGTTTTACCAGTCCATTCATGCATCTAAGTACAAATATATAGAAGACATACATACGCGCACAAGCACATACATACGTGTGTGTGTGCGTTCGTGCGCACTTATATGTATGTCTATTCTATGGGAATACTGTATATGTGTGTGTATATATATACGTGTGTAGACAAATTTACCCCTTAGGGATTAATAAAGCCAAATCTATATCTACATATTATATATATATTCACATAGTTCTCATAGTTCTATGCATATTATTAACTCTGCATTTCTCTCTGGTAATCATTAGCCCATTTCCTCACCTCCACTATCTACTTCCACACACACACACACACACACACACGGCAGCCCATTTGCATGCCATTTTTCTCAGGATTATTTGGTTGAAATAGCGTGAGCAGCTGAGGTGTTGCGTAAATGGCAGAAATTCTCGGGGTGATGAATTCCGATAATTATGCAAATGGAGGTGGTGAGATCCTTGAGAATGTGACAGCAGTCAATAAGAGAGAGGGCACAGTTTGTATAGCTGCACTCGCCTCCGGTCAAGACTGTATAATGTGACATAAATACTTCTTCTTTTTTTTCTTCAAACTACAGTATCAAGTAGTTTTCAACTGCACCAACAAAATGAATAGTCTAAACAAAAACATTTAACATTTAAGTGAGTCACATACTGTGCATCCTTACAATACACAGGTGTGTTTTCTGGTTAGACAGTGTGAGTAAAAAACGCTCCCGGCTTTATCCATTCAGAATCAGCACAAACTGGTTCAATACTTTGTGAACTGTGTTACCCCATACATATCACTGAGGCTTTTGCAAACTTAGTCTGTAAATTCTTGCCATTTCACATGATCAACACGATAAACAAGCAGCAGTGTTTTCTCCAGCATCACTTTTCAGCATCTATCAGAGATTGACTGGAGAAAACTGGAAAATAAACTTATTTGGTTTTTTTTTGTGGGCTGTGAAATAAGGAGCGGATGAGAGAATTCCATTGCTTTTTGCATTCATTTATCAATGCAGTATAGAGATTATTGTTTAAACATCCCTCTGACTGTATGAACAAAAACTTGTGGCCAGTGGCCAGGGAGTGTATGTACCGGTATGTTCAGTAGCTTCAATAGTAGTTGCAACAGTACATGATGTTCAGTCCCTGAGGGCTGTAAACTTATGTTGCCAAGCTGCCTTATTTAAAGGGTGTAGGAATTACTCCCATCTAGCGTTGCGGTTGTATATCGTAAGCAACTCAATCGTATTTTTCATGCTGCATTCACGTGAAATTGGGCAAACAGCAGACGGACGACAGCTGCTGCACGTAACGGCATAAACAAGCCTCTATGTAAACAAGTGGTCCGTCAGCACGAGGCAAAACAATACACGTGACAATATGTTGTCATGGTGATGTCGTATTGTTTACCTGACCCACGTTTTACCGGCTTTCTCTCCACTTCTGTGACTAAAATGACATCTGGTTTGTTACCGACGGCCGTCTGCCTGACTGCAGGTGAATGCAGCATCAGTGTAACGCTCCATGTAGATATGAATGATATGAACGGCTAATTCAGAGCTGAAAGGAACACTTCACTTTGTTGATGGGGGGGATTACTGGTTAATGAAAAACAGACTTTTGAACCAAATAATACATTTTCGTGAATAGATAACAGGAAAAAGTACACCATGTCTCTTTAAAAGAATAATGACAAAATAAAATCTGAGAAACACACATAGACTCAGAGTGTTCAGCACTGAGACATTTCTATAGCAACCTCATAATTAGGAGACGTATATTTCAGATTTTCAGGCTTAAAATCACTCATATGGTCAAGCAGCACAGGCACTCTCTGAGTGGTGCGGGTGGATGTGGATGGAAGAAGAGCACAGAGTGTCCTTGGTATTAAACATATTGGTGTGTGCAAGGGCATGTAAGTGTGTGTGTGTGTGTGTGTGTGTGCCTGACCTGATGTGGCACCAGGCCCAGAGAAGTGGGAGGTTCATTCATGCGGTCATCACTGCTGCTGGCCACCGCGTAGCCTCTGGAAGGAGAAAGAGAGAAAACCCATTTGTCTTTTTTTACACCTGAACGTGACCAGAGCTTGTGTTGCTCTGGCAACTATGTTCCACTCAAAAGAGGAAAAAAAGGCAGCAAAGCTTCCTTTACACAAAACTGTCAAAACAAAACCTTTATTCGTGACTAACAGGTGCATTAGCCCAGTGCATTAAAAAGGTTACCAGTGAGATCTACAACCTCCTGCTCCATGGTGAATCTCACCAGGTTTAAAAGACTTGACTTTCTGTGCGTAAAAGTGACTGAAACCATCACGTCTCACACTGAGCTGAGAGTGGTTTCACAAAGTAAGAAATGACTGTCAAAGTGACGCAACATTAATCCCTCTGTGACAACTCTGTAAAGCTCGCAGTAAGATCTCGTAAGAAAGCCAGGAACTTTAAAAAAAAAAAGGATAAAGAGATGGAAGACAGGAATAAACACAGCTATGAAGCGAGAAACAAGGACACAGAGAGGGCAGATGGAAGAGAGGGAGATCTTGTTGTGAAGAAAGGAGCCACTAAATGTTAGAGGGGTGGTGTGTGTGTGTGTGTGGGGGGGGGGGACATGAAAACTCTCCTTCTCTCCTTTGCTTCCTAAGCTTTTTATCCAGCGTAGGCAGAGCAGCTCTGTAACAGCTTATAACATCTCACAACACTGAGAGAAAATGGCCGTCTTATCGGGCTCAGCAAGCAGCCACTTTAACTCTGACGTTCACCAGAAAACAGCCGCGCGCAGTTACATTTCCACAGAGACACACCCGTGCACATGAACCCACACTTAATAGGCATGAAAGAATCCTAGTCATTGTTTGAAGAAAAAAAAACCAAAAAACAGACACACTCACTTTTAAGAGTAAGTGGGAATTATGACAAAGCTCCATCGGTAAACACAAGTTCTTTGGCTCAAGTAAATTCGCGGAGCTGCGCTGGGACCAAAGTAAGGACGCCGGATTTTACCTGTGGCGCATTAAGACTTTGCTCGCAGCGCTAAAAAAGCAAAAAGGAAGTGAGTGGTAAGTAAAGCTTCCTTGAAAGTTTGGGAGCCTCTAAAGCACAAGCCTCTTTGGTTTTACAGTAAGCCTGAAGTGAGGCGCCAGCATCAGGCTCTGGGTGCCTGGATGTCAAGCACCTACTGGTGATCCGGGCTGCTCACTACAGTTAAGTAAGTGTCTCTGACTCTGTAGCAGTCGCCAAGGAACTTTTTTATTGGATGTTATGTGGAGGAGTCATCTCTGGCCTCAGTTAGTCCTGTTTTCATACTCGTGCTGTTCTTATGCTCCCTGGTTCTCATAAAAATGTACATATTGTTACTATTACATTTAATTATTGACCTTTCACCCTAACTCTAAATAGGAGAACATTCAATCATAATGCACAGTGTGTTTGCTTTAATTCAGCAAAAGGCAGGATAAATCATGTTCCAGTGTATTTGAGCTCGTGGACCCACGACACTATGTAAGGGAGTTATTAAGGGACTCCTCTGGAACTCCCATCCCTAACCCATCCGCACCTGCTCTGACCTGTTCACCTTCAAAACTCTCCTTTAAACCCACCTTTTCGAGCTTTTAATGTTTTATGTTGCCTGTTTTATTCTTAATTGTTTTATTGTCTTAATGTTGTGATGCTTTCTGTGCTTCTTGTGTTACTTTTTACTTCCTGTACAGTACAGTGTCTTTGAGTTAATGAAAAGCGCCTTATAAATAAAATGTATTATTATTATTATTATTATTATTATTATTATTATTATTATTATTATTATTATTATTATTATTATTATTATTATTATTATTATTATTATTATTATTATTATATCTTCCATTTGTTTGAGACAGTCATCAATTTCCCTGTTTACTTTCCCTTCTTTATTAGTTGGTGAATCAAAGTAAGTGCATACACTCACCCACTTAATACAAGTCCATAGTATTGATATAGTGTCAGACCTGTACTATTAGTATTGATACTAGTGTGATTCCATAGCACTTGTATGAGTCTAATGACCTACCCCTCACTGTGCTGCAGAATGGACACCATCATCTCTACAGCCAGGGCTCCAGCGATCATGGCCAGGCCAGGTCGGCTGACGGTGCACTGCTGATCCAGAGTTCGATCCCTCGTAGACTATTTAGAAAAAGAAAAAAAGAAAAATTAAAAAACATGATCAGCAACGACATAACCAGCATTGACAGGGTTTCCTGTAACGAGGAGAGAAGAGGAGGCGTTGGAGGTTCCCGTGAATTCTGGTTGCATTTTCTTTTGTTCACCAGGTTTAGATGATGCTTTTATCTAAAGTGACTTGAGTGAGTGATTATCAGCTTGATCACAGACTGTCAGCCACACATGAGTGGTGTGGGAGTCCTGTTGAGCAGCCTTTCATAACCACGACCACCAATGTGAGAACCAAATATCATAGTTATGTTATGATAAGAGTATTACACTCGACATGAAAACGCTGCACCAACAAACAGAAAGATAGATTCATCAACCGGCCGACGAGCGTGGCTAAAAGCAGCTGATCATCTGGAATTTACAGATTATCATATTATATTCACTCATTCACCAAATTCACATCTAACATTTACAATTCAATGAGAGGCTGTTCCTCTAATTTCCAATCTTAATATTTATATAACCTGTGACAGCAGGCGGGAGCCACATGGCATTTAAAGTCAGAGCCAAATAAACAGCTGACTGTGACCTTCGCTAACTGATGAGTGGCTCTCATAAATTACTCATATCAAAAGGCCGTGAGGGAACAATAAACGACCAAGAAGAGAAACAAAGAGAGTCAGAGGTCCAAAAAAAAAAAAAAGAACACAGATAGAGTATGGATGGCAAGAAGATGTGATTCTCACATGCAAGACGTTTTTCAGTTTATGGCTATTTTAATTGAAAAAAAGAAAAGAAAGAGAGACAATTTTCTCAGAGATAATTTGAAAATGCTCACAGTCTTGGTCTAAACTGCATAATTTAAAGCTAAATTAATCGTTTTTTGATCACATGGAAGAAGCATATACTGTAGATCATAGTCATATTATTAAGTTGTTGTGGCCACTCTGGCCCGCCGTCTTCTAAGTCTAATATTCACTTTAAGCTCTGTTTTGGTGGAGAAACCTCTCTCTCTCTTTTCAGCTGACAGACTCAGTTATGTTCACCAACTAGTTTCAAATTGTAACATCTGCAGTAGAGACGCTTTTGCACACCGGTTGACAGGAAGGTACGAAAAGAGGAGAACAACGTGTTTTGGTTGTTTAAAGTCCCCCTCCAACGACCCTTTTTGGTTATTTTAAAGCATTCTCCGTTGTCTTTAAATTGTGATTGTGAAGTTTTTAGCCAAAATCACAAATCCTGTGCCATTTCCCAGGGCTCTCCTTCTGCACAGCACCAGCAGCTCATTAGCAATGCGCCTCTGAGTGGTGGGCGGAGACTGCGCTGCTCTGTAACCACCCACACCACACTACAGAGATGAAAGACGGTGAAACGCTGTGTAAAAAAAACAACGTTTGTTTGTTTTTTCTCAGTGAGAAACTGTGGCGGACCCATACGGACTGTTGCAGCCGCGTTTTACACCGAGCTGTCAAGCCTTTCACTTTTGAGCCAGGTGCAAAGCGGGGCGGGAGCTTATAAGCACTATGCTCCGCCCTGGGGTTGTGACGCTGTCAACCCCTGTCCCCCTGAAACTGCCAGTTTGTGTTCACAGCAATTGGAATTACTTTTCTGCTGATATGTCCTCTAACATCAGAAAAATGCCACAGGAACATGTGAAAAGCACAAAAAACATGATTTTCATTGCCTTGAAAAGAAAGTTAAACAACCGAAACGTTGGCCTTTTAACAATAAAAAATATTCTAAGTAAGAAGAAAGTGTGCAGGAGTTTCTTCACCAGTCCAAATTGTAACATCTGAAATATTCCTTTTTGATTTGTGTTTATTCTTGTTTCCATTGTTTTCATGTGTGATTCTTTAAGGGCAATGACGTGGGTGAGGGTGTTGCGTGTGTGCTGTGTGTTTTCCTCACATCTCCAGGTGCCACAACATCGTTGCAGAAGTAGCAGCCCAGCTTGTGCCCGGGGATGTTGGAGAACAGAGAGGATCCTGGGATGGTGGGCGCAGACCCAGCTGGCGTGGAGGACGAAGAGGAGGCAGAGGAACAGGAAGGGGAAGAGTCGCCGCCTGCAGGCGCTTTCTGACTGACGGGAGGTTTCTTCAGGCCGTGGCGCATCACCACAAATGTATCGAAGCCTAAGGCGGCATTCACCACAAGCTGGAAGAGTAGGAGACAACAAATCATTATCATAAAGTCTTTGTACAAAGTTTTAAATAACTAAGGCCTGGATGGAGATATTTATTTGTGTCTGTTTCTCTGCGTTTCTCCTAAACACACTATACAGACACAAACTCAGCACATTTCACCCAAATTGAATTAACTCTACGGTTTGTTTTACACAAACAATATGGGTGCAATGTGTTGAATCATTTCAGAAAGCAATGACATAAAACATTAATAGGCTCTTTAAAATGTTGAAAGCATCTAGACTTTCAGAGGAGCCATGAAAATAAATTGTAAGGCCAATCTGTGTCTGAAACAGCCCCGCGGCACAAACGGCCAAATAACCGCTCAATTGAGCAGGCCATGGGGAAAACCTAATCAGCAGCAGCCCCAAAAAAACACTTAAATGCATACAGCAGTATAAAAGCTGCATCGGTGATAGCACTGGAGGCATTACAAGTCCTTGAGATGATGTTCAATAAATCTAATACCGCCTGGCAGTTAATGCAATTCCATGTGATAAACAGAAAATGTGGCAGATGTTATCAAGCAATTTCCATTTCCTGGAAGAGAAATCAAACGGTCTCCAAACTTCAAGTTCCAGCTTAAAGGGATAGTTTAACATTTTGGCAAACTGGCCCATTGCCATAATCCCTATAGTTTTTTAGGTTGCTATTTTGAGAACGGTGGAGCAGAGCCGTGAGCTGCTCAGAGCTACGCTACGGAGGCTCATGGGATTTCTTGGTTTCCCTCATCAAACTCATCAAATACACAATCCAACAACTCCAAAACGCTCTGGTGGACAAGTTGTGACCTGCACATTCACCACGCTATGAGATAATAATGGAACGTTACAAGACAGAGTTGTTTTCTAGGTAAATTCATGCAAAATCGTTGATGCGTGTTCCTGTCGGGGGCAGTTTTTCGGCAAGCAGTCTCTGAATTTGCCTCGAAAACAAACAACTCTGTTCCGTTATTATCTCATTATCTTGCGTAGCTCTGAGCAGCTCTGCTCTGCCGTTCTAAAAATAGCTTGCACTGACAAATAAAGGTAACGAACCTACTCCTAAAACTATAGGGATTATGGCAATGGCAATGAATTTTGACTAATTCAGATAACATCAGAATGACTGTGGGCGATGAGAATTCTGTGAGAGAAGCGCCATCTGGTCATACCCTGTATTTCAATGAATGGGTGGAGTTACAGTAAAACATTGACACTCCCAGGTGAAAGAGGGGGGGCACTCCAGCGGCTGGGATTTGGAGGGGAGTTGGCTGGAGGACGGAGGCCATTCAGCTGGGACAATGACACTGTATCCTTTCAGCAAACATGTTGAAAATGTCTGTCTTTATCTCAGTGCCACCATAAAAATGCTCTGAATTTATGTGTATATACATATGTGGAACTGCAATATCAAATTGCAGATCAGTCAAGGACACAACTCTCTCACTTCTCTCCTTGCACCATTTCCAGCCCCAGCAGGCAACTGTTCCGTGAAAAAGCTCCACGAGACAAACTGCACATTCCCTGCTCAGCACCGAGCAGCAGACGATGCACAGTTACTGTAGCACCTGGCTGGTGAATAGAGCGAAGCATTTGGGAGGTAAAGAGGCAGACACACGACTCCAAAGGAATGCTAATGCTGTTGCTGGATGCATAAATAAGCAATGGCTAATCAGGGTTACACGGTATCAACTTAACAGTGATGATACTGAATTGTCATGTTCACAACTTGTTCCTGCTGCCCCCAAGTGGAAAAAAACCCAAAACTGCAGGTTTAAAATTAACTAAAAAGTAAAAGTATTAAAGCTTTACCAGGTGAGCTACCAGCTAATAGGTGAGTCTTACAGTAGTTGTTGTCCAGGTTGCCTCTGGCTTTTTTGTTGCACATCATCATCTTTCTCTCCTCTCCTTCTCTTTTCAGTTTCTCTCTCTCTCTCTCTGTGCACAGGTGCGTGTGTGGATGCATTTTTCTGTGTGTGTGTGTGTGTGTGTGTGTGTGTGTGTGTGTGTGTGTGTGTGTGTGTGTGTGTGTGTGTGTGTGTGTGTGTGTGTAAAATAATTAATAAACAATAATAAGTGATCATGAGAATAGTGATACTATATCAGTAAACAATAAACATCAGAAATAAAGGAGATAAACAGTCTTACATTGAAACATTTCTTGATGTGTGACATGCAGTGACATATTCTCCTGCCAGTTCTACAGTGGAGCTGTCTTCTCCCACAAGGATTTGAATGATTTTGTCTTGTTGGAGGGTGAGGAAGTCAGGGATTTTAACTTTAAATTTGGGAAATAATTCTTCTCTAATTTCTTTGTATTTGGGACAATATGTGAGAAAGTGAGTTTCTGTCTAATTCTCCTGTTTCACAGTGGACACAAATTCTTTTTGCTCTTTCCAGCCATTCTCTTTTATATCTCTCTCTCTCTCTCTCTCTCTCTCTCTCTCTCTCTCTCTCTCTCTCTCTCTCTCTCTCTCTCTCTCTCTCTCTCTCTCTCTCTCTCTCTCTCTCTCTCTCTCTCTCTCTCTCTCTCTCTCTCTCTCTCTCTCTCTCGATGACTGATAAATAAACACAAAAGCCTGACAGAATAATTTACAGAAAAAAAGAGTCTATCTCTCCTAACTTCCTCTCTGACTGTTCATTGAGGGGTTTTATGATTTTTAGTGGACGACAGCACAGTTATAAAATCAGGATTTGGCCGTAGGCTGCCAAGCACCATCTTAACACCTGAAAACAGCTGCCACCTCTTGTTGGAAATGAGGCTGATGAGTGTGGTAACACTGTACAACATAGTTAATACACACACACACACAAAAAAACATTATTACCAATCCGTTCATTACCAGAGCTACCCACTCTCACATTACACATCATCACTTCATCTATTCTTAACATAGAAAAGTACAGCTTTAATCATCCCCATCAGTCAGTAGCCATGTTTCCATCAGCGTGTTTAGATGTGCATCTAGATGTATGGCATCAGAAAATTATGATGGAAACGCCATAATTCAAATTCGAATTAAGTGTGACGTAGTGCACTTTCACCCCAACTGCTCCCGTGTTTGCAGTTCACTCACATGACAACAACATCAGGGTTTCATGGCTACATGTATTGTGGCGCACCGCCACAGCAAAATAAAAGCCCCCACACCTTCAGAATGATGTTTTTCTTTTCTTTTTCTTTTATATGTTAAAAACAATGTAAAGCAGGGTTTCCACTACCAGTTACCATTACTTTGCACCCCTTTCCACTACAGTTACAACTCTATTTGTCTCGGTTTAGGTGCTTTTCAATCACAGCTGAGTTCTTCATAGTTCCTCCTCAGTAAAAACGAAACTTATCAACCAGCGCATCCAGCGTTTCCCATTAATAAACGAGTCTGTGGCGGCCGCGACTCTCTCTCTCGCTCTGGCACACACACGTACTTACACACACACAGGCACATGGACAGGTCGCGTTGTGACGGTAATAAACATATGCCCTAAATCGCGCTAATGTGTTCAAATTGCTATCCGATAATTGAAACGTGGCTAGTGTCAGCAACACACTTCATACTGTACATACTATGCATGTTCCTTCAGTTCTTACCTTCCTCTTACTGGCGGCTATCACCGTGGGCAGCCAGCGGCTCTCCCTCGTGTCCATTAGCAAGAAAACCACGTCATGCTCTGAGATCAGTTTCTCCAGCTGCTCCACATCCCTCTGGGCCTGGGACAGAGTGGCCTGAGAGAAATTCACTGGGTGGCCAGGCATGGGGATGCTCATATTGTAACCCTCTGAATTCTGAAAGAAGAAGGCAAAGAAAGACAGGTTGGGGAGAAAAAAACACAAAATGAGCTGACATGTACAGTACAAGAAAGCATAGGAAGCATGGGGCATACATTTAAAGCCCATTTCACATCCACTTTATGAGCAATGATGTTTTGTTTTAAATCAACAGTATCTGTGCCTCTGCAAATATATCAAATGTCATTACTCAAATTTTTTTTTTTTTCTAGGCAAATTGAATCGTAGGCAACTGGACGTTTCGCCTCTTATCCAAGAGGCTTCATCAGTTCCTACGCAACAAGTCGTGCCTTGTTGCGTACTCACATAATGGAAAATTAAAGTACTGTATAAGTGAATTTTGACCTGAGTGAAAGATGTGAAAGGAATTATTGTCTGGACATGTTGGGAATGTCTAAAATACCTCTGACTATTGTGCTGCAGGTATCACAAAGCTTCTATTTTCTGTGCACCTCGATGCTGCTCAACACCATTTCATTAACATCACAGAACTGCTACTGCTATTACCTTCAGAAGCATATATGGTACATTTATGCAATCTGAGACTGGTTTCGACTACATAAATGCAGTGTGTTACAGTGTTATCTTAAAAGAGGACTGCAGAGAAGCTGAAAAATGAAAAACTTATTTGAAATACATTTCTAGAACTTGTAGAGCAGCTGCTATATGAGAGGCCAGAAGCTGAAAAAAAAAAATTTGAGGCCAAATACGTCTTATTGGCGCGATCCCTGCAGTCACCAAACATTGTCTCAGCGTTGCCACAGCTGATTTGAGGACAGCATGGATTTGAATGTCCTGCATAGGTTCATAGTCGAGTATGAGAAGAAAACTGAATTAAAAGGGTAAAGTTATATTTGGGGACTATTTGCTTTGTGAAAGATATGGAGCTAGTGGAGGAAGAAAATTGGAATGATCCCAGAATACAAAATAATGAATGAATTTATAATGATTTTGGAAACATTGAATGTAACATGTTTTGTCTGAGAGCTGTTTCTTGGTTTACTGTTCTGTTTTTCTAATTCACTTATTTCATTTATTAATTCAATCTGATTGTTTTGTTTATTTGTGTTTTTGCATAATGGTGTTCTTGGATCCATCCTACGCTGACCAGGACTGTTGTTGCACACATTTGTATAGCTGAAACTGCATTATATGCACATGTGGTTTTATCACGTAAATGCCAATAAAGACAGTGTTAAAAAAAGAAGGGTAAAATTGGGGCTTCCACTTGGATGACTTAAATTTCAATGATGATTTCAAATTTCAATTACTTTTATTGTCCATTGCCAAATTTCATTACTGTGACTATTTGCTTGGTTGCAGATTCGACAGCGAGGCAGATGGAAAATGTCAAGAGTAATTTCATAGTCAAGAGAGGGACAGAAAAGGTCAGAGATGAGGTGTGAGATCTTAACAAGAAAAGAAATGCCACTTTTACTGAATCAGTGGATCTTCTGCCTTCCCTCGCCACATTTCAAGAGTGGGAGCTGTTAACCCAGTCTTGAATTTCCATGTTACTATGACGTGAGTGTTACTAAGCAATCACAGGGTGATTGCAGGCTACAGAGACGGTAATCACATTTCAAATTCTACATCCTCAACCTGCAGCCAAGAAAAGAGAAATAAAGGAGAAACGGTCTAGGAAAGTCCTTCTCTGAAAAGGTAAACAAGATTTCGGGACATCCACCAGCTCTGACCTGGCTGTTGAGAAAATCTAAGCCAGGAAAACAAAGGAACTGGTGCCTACACTGTTGACTACCCTAGAAATGTCACGCCACAGTTTGTCCCCTAACAAAATATGAAATCTGCTCCTGACATTTTCAACACAGTGACCTTATATGAACCGGGGCCCTCACGGCCTAATTAATGCATTTCCGTGCATTTCAGCTATTTTCGCTTCCTTTGTTTCAAACTGGCACCTGACGCCCCTGAAAAAAGAGGGAGAGAGAAGCAGACGAACCGAGTGTCTAGACACATCATGACAGCAGAGCACCATACATCAAGCGTTAACGCCTTTGTTCTCTACTTTCTATTGTGTTTCCAACCAGAACAGGAGAAAAAACAGAGAGGCTTGGATAGCAAGTTGATGACATCATGACATGACAATTATTTATGTGCGTGGGAGCGTGTGTTTGTGCGTCTTCTTGTCTCTGACACTATAATCCTGGGTCCACTGGGCTTTTAATAACAGGGGGGGAAAAAAACCTGTATCGTGATCGCAAGCTCTGAATGGTCAGTAACTTTCAAGGCAGATTACGTCACAGCTCACCAGACAGTCAGAGTGATTCACACTGTGCAGTACAGTGGAAGAAGAGACTGGCGTGCTGGAGGAAGCAGAGGGTTGTGATGCCTGCTCTCAGTCACTTTAAGTAAAACTCGCAACAAGCCCAGAGGGTGAAAACATTTCATCAAACGGACTGTGCCTCATGCTCCTGATCAAGGACTTCCACATGCAATTAAAATGAAAAATAACACATCAGATTTATAGAATGAGGTGATGCTTCCAAAGATCACAAAGCTGTAGCTGACTTCCAACAGAACTGAGGCGCCCTCTGTTCTCTCCTTTTCAGGCCACTAGAAATCAATGTCCTTCAGACAACTGAGAGAGAGAAAAATCACTTCCAAGTCTAAGGATTCATTTAACAGGGGTCAGCAATTACGGTCAACCACGGCAAGATTTTTCTGCAAGGAAAAAAACAACATATATTTCTATTTCCGGTACATTTGCAGGTGTGGCAGATGTAGGTTTTTGTCTTTTTCTGAGTCTCTTATTTCTATTCAGTTTCAATAAGGGATGGACTGCACTAAGAAAATGGTTTTATTCTCAAATTAAATGAAAAATCTGGGGGGAAAAGAATACGTTTTTTGTGAACAAAGTAGAATCGTATGGAGACAAATTCAGACAGAACAGACAGATGTTTGCATTATGCTGCACCACAGCACTTGACTTGAAATGCAATCGATAGGCTACGGCTCAGGAGGTCGTAGGGGTTTGCACTAATTTGAAGGCTGGTAGTTCGATCCCCTGCTCCCCCAGGCTGAATGTTAAAGGGCTAGTTCAACATTTTGGCAAATTGTCCAATTGCCATAATCCCAATAGTTTTAGGAGTAGGTTCGTTACCTTTAATTTTTGGTGCAAGCTATTTTTAGAACGGTGGAGCAGAGCCGCGAGCTGCTCAGAGCTACACTATGGAGGCTAATGGAATTTCTTGGTTTTCCTTATCAAACTCATCAAATACACAATCCAACACACTGTTTCCGCTTGGATTTGATTGAAGGCGTGTCGGCAGCATCCCCCCCACCCCCCTCCAATGGTGGCTATCCATCAACCATCATGTTGTTCCATCAGTGCATGAGTGTGCGTATGGGTGTGATGTGTGAATGTGTATGTGTGTATGTATGGATGAATGTGGCAAGTATCGTTAAGTGAGCTGAGTGGTCAGTAAGACTAGAAAATTGCCATTTAAGTGCAAGGTCGTGTCCCTTGTATGATAAACAGCCTTTTTCCATTTACAGTTGAGTGAAATAACATTTATTGATGTTGCCTTGAGGAAAAAATAATCAACATGCCATTTCTGTTCAGTTCAGGTGTGTTTTTCAGTTCATATTGTTATTACTTTATATGCTGTTATGTTTATGGGGATTTCCCTTAGCTAACACTGTTGGGCAGAGGGGATTTATGAAAAAATCTGATGTACTGTAAACTAGAAAGGGGAAAAGTTGAAGGACAGGATTAGGCCTTCCATTGCTTAGCAACTTAGCAAGCAAATTATTATTAAACTTTTGTGAGCTGAAGGAGAGAGCAGAAAGTAAAGTGAATCCTGTCTGTATGAATCACCCACAGCTAGAATTGAACAGGCACGCATCAGCACACGTGTGCACGTGCTCGACATCATCAGTATGCATTCATTTGTGGCTTTTCCATGTGGCACAATGAAGATGGGTGCCCTCTTTCACACTGAACTGTAGTCCTGCTGAGACTGTGTTTGAGTCTTTTCATTTAGCTATATAGCGAAATGGAAAATGATCTCCCCCAGAGAACCTGCTCATTAATTAACAAAGTAATGAAACCATTGGCATTAATATGCAAGTAACACGACTCTTCATTTTCTGCATGGTTTGGCTATTACATCTCAGACACGACGAATCAAAGAGGAATATGATTATAAGCTGAGCGCAAACTCAAATTTAGTCGGCGCAGCTGTACAGTGGTTCAATTCAGCAAAGAATCCACAGAGAAAAGCTAAACATCTGCGGCTTTTCCACTCGATCTCTCAAATCTCAGAGGAGCAAGCAGGGACAAAAGAATATCATAATGATATCGCATTACCATAATTGATTTGACTTCATGTGCTTACCACGCCAGGAAAGATTTTGGTGAGTCGGTCAACAGCTGCCATGGCTTTGGACTTCCCTCCTCCGAGACAGTCCTCGAACTCGTAGAGCGGCTGCCGGACTGGATTGGAGTAGGAGATCTTGGCATTGTCCACAAATGTGATGCGTCTTACTCCCCATCCCTGGAGAATGAAAAAAGGACAAGAAACACCAGCCATGTTTTTTAATCACAGTGTTTTAAAATTCTTAACCACTATTTATTGACATCAACCTGTTCCTACGCAGCATTTGTAAGCAGCTTCAGACAGAATGAGTGGGAGGTTGTTGTTGTTGTTGTGCCCACTGTGTGTTACTTAGTGCAGTTCCACAGGTAACACAGCGGGAAGTTATTCATACTTCTTCTCATAAACATCGCTCTTTGTTAACAGGGAGTTGAGCTACGCTGTGATTGACATTACACCACAGCAGAGAGTCTGACCATATAATCAATAACATCTACTCCATTATACTAAGAACTTCAAAGCACTTTTATTCAGGCTGAAAGTCTGAACACTCAATACTTGATTATATATGCCAGCCTTTTGGATTGGGATGTGGTGATAGGAACATTACCAGCATTATGTTAGTGTAAGCATTATGTTATCATTGGCAAAAATAGGATCCTGAAATATGATGACATGAATCAACAAAAACTCACAATGAGAAAACATTATTTCTGAAAAGGTCACTGGAGAGCATTAGATTACAGCACGATGTTTTGTTTGCTTTGGTCTGTGTAGAGGAATAAATTTGTTGGGGAAATGATGTAACCGACCGCGGCAATGTGAACTATTTACAGTACACAGCAAATTTCTCTGTGCCCCTTTCAACCAGTGAATGTTGGTCGGGCCTGATAAGACAAGAATAAACCATTAGTTTGGCTGTAGATCTATGTGGTTGGCAAATAATACTTGAAGCTGGTCACTGAGTGTTTTACATCTTAGAATTTTGCAGAGCCTTGTTGTAAAATCTATAAAGTACGTTGATTCAAAAGAACAGTTGGTCTGTTTCATCGATAATCATCTGAGCTTTTTGTTTTACAAGGAATTTAAGAGTTCATTGAAATTCAGGCTCACAGCTTTCGCTCTCCTCTGGATTTTCAGAACAAAAGTTGGTTTAATCAGCTACATCACTAAATTCTGCCTCCATCAGAAGAGCAGATTTTATTTTATCTTGAGGCTTCTGTGCCACTTTGCTTAGGACGAGTTTGGGGGAAAATATGTGTGTTATTCAGCTGTGAGTGCCCCCATTGCAAGAACACCATCTTCTATAACTATCTCTGACAGTTAGAATGATTCATAATATGAATTACTTTTATCACTCTTTATATGTTTCATATAGTATAAAGACTGGGGCTCAGCACAGCCAAAGGAGCATTAATGTGAATAGTCTAATAAGTTACTGTTTAGCTCACACTAAAGCAGTGAGGTACATGCATCAGGTTCACACAACATTTCCTCATAGCGACACTAGTGGTCAAAAACTGTCCAGGGAACCTTTACATGCGACAAAGTAACGTGATCCTCAAAACAGTGAGTCAAACTCCAGTAGACCTTCATCACTCTTGCCCACCCACTGCTTTGTTTTCCCGCCCTTACCATCAGCGTCCTGGCCACGTTGCAGCCCAGAGTCCCAGCTCCCAGCAGAAGACACTTTGTGTTGACCACCTTGTCCAGGTCCAGTGAAGGAACCAGCCTCCATCTCATCAGCTTCAGGTTCAGATCCACTGATGACTCTGCAAGTCTGGAGACAGACCATCATAATAACTCAACGCCTGCTGTACAGTGTCCTTGATATAAGATCTGACCTTACTGTACATTAGCTGGGTGTTTTACCTTTTAGGGTCCATGCATTCACTGAGGTTGACCATCCGGGGTCCCATGGCTCCTTTAGGGTTCTTCTCCCAACCTACACTCTTGGGACACACTGTAAATAAAACACATCACCACTATAAAAAATTTGGATTTTGGTTGGTTTGGTTTTGGTTTGTATCATGCATCCAGACAATGGTGACTAGAATGTATAATTGACTGAAATTCAATAATTACAGTATGTGTGTTGCATAATCTACACTGGAACTACTTTGTCCAGAAGAAAAAGTCCAATGTGAACCAATGATATTGTGTAAAATACATCCAATATCAACACATGTGAAATGATTGTTTAGACATACACAAACAATTCGTCCTGAGACATAAACAGAAACACAGAATAAAAACTGAAAGAAAGAATTCCCCCCAACCCACTGCAGACATATCAAACAGGGCTCATCTGTGGATTTGAATTGCGGGATTTTCATTCACAAAACCAGGCATGCGCTATACATTTCTGTCCCTTCTTATCTTATGTTTTGTCACTTTGCCTTTAATGGCAGGTGGAAGAATTGAGCCTGGAGTTTGGGAAAAGTTGGACAATGATCAATTGGTAAACCACTTTCAAAACAATTCATTCAATTTGTCCATGAAAAACCAAACAGAACAGCTGAATCGATTTTGCCTTTATGTGCATAATGTCCGTGAGTTAATTGAAAGCCAGGGTGTGCTGAAGAGGAAGACTGTGGTAAACAAAGACACCTCATCTGAACTTGACAAAAACCTTCACCGATCACATTGCTACACCCCCCCTTCCCCATTACCATTTAAATTACTTTCATCCCTTTATCAACAGATAGAGGAATAATGGAGGAGCTGCGTGAGATTAGTGTGGCTTGAAAAGAAAGTAGATAGCTTGAGTGGAGAGAGAACAGAGACAGGGGGATTCATATCAGTGGAAATATACACATAAATCCCCACCAAGTGTCGACTCATTCAGACACATATACAAATACATGTGATATACCAACACATGTGGATGTTATATACTGTCCCGTGTACAAATGCAAGCACACACACACACACACAAAGTAAGTACCTGAGTTGTCAGGGAGATCGGGTAATTTGACCTGGAAGACGACACTGTGCTGAATGGAGCGGCTCCCCTGCAGAGTTCTGTCCCTAAAACACAGCACCTCCACCGTGTCCAGCTTAGAGCCCCTATAAAACACACATACACACAGAGGAGATGTCAAAGTCAAACAATGAAAATACCACCCACACAATGTATGCACAGATTAAAGTAGAAGCATGAAAGATGTGAACTGTAACTGAAAAAAGTGATGTGATCCTATGAATCTCTCAGATAAAAGCATTTATGGTGTAACAAACATGGAAAATGCTCCGTCTCCCACTGTAGCGCAATAAACAGAGAGATAAACAAACATTCACAACCATATAATCCGCACACATCCACATACCATCACATTTCTCCTAATATGGTCCTAAATGGCAGATTACAAACTCCGGTGAAACAGCTGAACAAGTGAGACACCGCGGCTGCACTGAGGTTCTAAATCTTCACCCATCTAAGCCTGTATCAACACGTTATGTTTATCACTGATAGAAAGTGTAGTCAAGCACAAGACTGATGAGGTTTGTATTGGATTAAAAAAGACACCTCTGGCTACAGAGCATGAAGCTTAAATCTTCTCAAAGAATTTGCTGCTGATAAGCCGCCGGTGTCACAGAACACACCAGTCCAACCGGCCTCCGTGAGAGTTTCCTGTTTGCAACAATTATGCAACAAAAAGCTTTTTAAAGTATCAACACAAGTGCCAGGAAAGAAATTGAGCTCTCCAGAGAAAAGTGATTGTCCGAATGTATTTTGAGGTGTACTTCTCTTCAGACTGTACCTAAGACTGGATAATTCTACACATTCCTGGATGATGGTGTGCTGTGATGCAATAATGTTTGTATTCATTCTTAGACAATATCAAGATCAAATTATACTATAACTGTTTGTTCTTCTTATCATTGTGTTATGTTAATGTATTTTTAGACAAGATCATTTTACTGCTCTTTAATAAATCGAGCTGAACTTCCAGCTGCATTACCAAACAACGCAGAACAGATTTTCATTCAACTCTAGCAAGAGAGCATCCTTTTTCCTGCTGATTGTAAAGTTTACGAAACTCAAGACAAACTTTATCAGTTTAGTATGTACTTAACATCTTTTTCGCATTGTACTTAATAGTCTGTTTGTGAGTGTTTCTGATGTGCATGTACGTCCTGTTTGAGGGTCTGCTCGGTTTACCAGTTAATCTGAATTTGATAAAAAATAAAACTATAAACCTGTAACATAAACAAAAAAAAAAGATTCATAATAAATATAAAGCACTGCAGCATTCTCTGGATCTGGAGAGAGTCTGCATTTACAGTACCGGTATATAAATAAGTAAATGTTTGTCATAAACAATATACAGATAGTTCAACATTTTGGCAGATTGGCCCATTGCCATAATCTCTATAGTTTTAGGAGTAGGTTCATTACCTTTAATTGTCGGTGCAAGCTATTTTTAGAACGGCGGAGCAGAGCCGTGAGCTGCTCAGAGCTACGCTACGGAGGCTATTGGAATTTCTTGGTTTCCCTCATCAAACTCATCAAATACACAATCCAACAACTCCAAAACGCTCTCGTGGACAAGTCTCTGCCGTTCTAAAAATAGCTTGCACCGACAATGGGCCAATTTGCCAAAATGTTGAACTATCCTTTTAACAGAATTGTTAGAAACAGAAAAAACATGCAAAATGATTGTGTGTAAAAAATGTTTAAAATCCTGAGTTATATTGTGCTGTGATAATATTGTATCTTGGAGCTTGTGGTGATTCTCACACCATTATATACAGTATATGAGCTCCTACGGAAAAAGCACATTGATAAACATGGACGCGAAGCACAGCCTCGTTTAAAATGGGGTATAAATAATATTTCTAAGTAGGAGGCCTATTTAATTTATTATAAAGCTGAAACTTCTTTGGGCACAGTGGCTAACAGTATACCTACATTTATTTTTCCTATTGCATCAGTCTTTTAAAACCATTTCCCTTTTCGCAACCTTAGAAAACAACTTGACCTAAATACTTGGTCCAACTACTCATTCTACCATCATACGTCATTTGCTGGAAATTGAAATGTGAGTTTGCATAGCATCACAAACACAAGATGCTTATGTAATGTGGTGTAGATGAACTGCAGCAGATAAACTCTTTGTTGCAAAGACAACACGTGGGATTAAAATGCCTGACAACTCAAGTGTAGGTCACTTGTTCTTAATCTTTGTGTAAATATTTGAATATGCTTTATCAGGATGCTTGGAAATAAATCCAATCCATCTTTCACCCTTCAGCCATTGATGTACTGAAATATTTCCTCTGTAAATAACCCTGCAACTTTTATCTTTCAACGAGACTCATACAAGCTTCTATGTTCCGCTGCAATCATGTTGCAACAGCATGAGTCAGTCAACACGCAGTGATTTCTGAGCAGGAACATGAAAATGTATTTCATTGTTATTCAGAGCCTTAATGTCAACATCCAGATGCTGTATGTGGTCCAAATCCAGAGCAGCAGGAAATCTGTTCATTACCAAGTCAGAACATCGGTTTAAAATGAGTGACAACTTCAGAACACAGCACTTATCCCTCTTCTTGGTGGAGTTTTATAGAGACATCCCTCCTGTGTTCCTACTGCAAGACATCTCTGACAACTTTGGAAAGGAAGACAAAAAGTCTGTTTCCTGTTGCGCAAAACATAAATATGTGGTATTAAGGACAAGAGCCACCAAAAGTTTTCTAAAATATCATACAGCAGGCGAAAAAAGAAGCATTCAGTGGCAGATTTGTATCTTTGTTTGTAAGATTCAGTTTCAATTTTCAAGATGAAGCAAATACACTCATTATTCATTATCTGTGATTGATATTATATGTGTCATTGACAAAAGCTGTGATGATGTGGCTCCTCCTCCCTTGCCGATGAATGTTTGGATATATCATTAAAATCTTTAGGTAGAGAAAACAGTCTTGGTTGCTGGGAGTGAACCCATCATGTGGAAGTGACTGAGAATGACTAGATCACATGACGCCAGCAGTTTGTACGATTTTGGACAAATGGGATCTTGTTTATCAGGGAAACATACAGCTCAGTAGTCACACAGTGTCATCTAAACAGCAGCAATCTTGTTCCGGAAGTTAGTCATCCGTTGACGAACAATTGTAATTAATTACGGTTATCTTTTTTCCTCTCTAAACTCTCACACTGTTGCGATTAAGCAGCCGCCAGACTGTGTTTGTTCGGTCTTTTTGTGATAGAACAATAGATTCAGATTGGATTTTTTATTTTTTTGTAATGATTGAAAGTCATTTAAACAATGCCTCCACTTATATCTTTTAACACACCAATGTTTGTGAGCTGCTCCCTGCACTTCACAGTCAGGATGTTAGTTAAGCAGCGATTTCCTGTCTTTCACTTTGTGGCTTTGTGCTACAATAAAAGGAGTCAGTGTGAGCTGAAATACATTCAAAGTGAAATTTATAACAACATATGTTTTTAAATGCACAGTTAGGACCTGCACGTCTTTAACACTTCCTCATCATTCACACACACACACACACACACACACACAGAAGGAGAGAGAAGTAGTAGGGTTTACCATCGGTTAGCTAAGAGGACCAGGAGATTTCTCAGAGGCCAGCCCGGATGTTGAGACAGAGTACACGGATCATAAACACCCACAGTAACCTAGAGAAACCAAACAAAGTGTGTTTACATTACCGAAGTGTGAGTGTGCATGTAGGCGTGCGCGTGTGTATGTGTGTAATACAACAAACTCTGATCTAATGGTTGAGATGAGCCACTAAAATTACAGCAACAATCCAACTTTGATACACGAAAGATTGCAAAAATCTTCCACATATACGTGATCACCTTCTTGGTGTTGGTGAAGAACGTGTCCCAGTCCTCGAGTGGAGCCAACTGAACTGTGTCATCAGTGTATTTCATCAGGAAGTAAGGAACTCCACTGGTCCCCCTCTTCATCCACAGTCCATCATAGGCCTCCTGCAAAGCTGTAATCTGAAACAGAAATAATGAGGCATCAGCCATATGCACACAAAACTCTGTACAACACTGTCAACAAAGCTCTTCTTACATACTGTACCCTGGCATGCAAAAGTTTGGGTACCCCTGGTCAAAATCTCTGTGGAAGTGGAGGATGAAATGTAGGGCTGTCACTCCCGATTACCATATTTAGATAATCGATTATTCACGGACATAAAATCGATCATAATCGAAGCTGACATAATGAATGTATGGCAAACAAACACTGCATGTCTCCATACTTGTCAGACAGGTTTCCAGGATGCCAAGTAGCCTACTCATTTCAATGTAACAGTAGCCGATGAAAACCGGTGTCAAAAAGGAAAACAAACTAAAAAAAAAAATTTGATTACCATGGCAACGAACAAACCCAAGCTTTTTTTTGGGTCAGCCCTAATGAAATGATCTCCAAAAGGAATAAAGTTAAACATGAAACACTCTTTTGAAATATTCTATTGATTACAGTATCAGCGTATTATTTTAGTTTTCTACAATTTAAGAGTGAGAAGAGGAAACAAAGCAGCAGCCTGCAAAAGAATGGGAAACCCAGGAGACTTGAGCTCTCAGATAACTTGACCATATCAGACAAGATATTTACTATTTACACACTGTGATAGTTTCCAAAGGGGGGGGGGGCTACTATGTACTATGCAGGGTGGCCAAACCTTTGCTGTGGGCCATTTCCTTTTCTGTCATTTTGAAAATGTAAAAGATGAAAATAAAAATATAGTATATTGGTTAAAATGTAAAGGGAATGTGTTATCTGTAACATTTCATCTTCCACTTGCTTAAATGTTCACATTAACAGAAATTTTGACCAAGGGTGCCCAAACTTTTGCATGTCACTGTAAATATCATACAACATACATGTTTTATAATGCCTTGCGGAACTGGGGAGTCTAAACAGAAGCATTAATCAACAATTCTGAAATATCTGATGGTAAATTAACAATCAGTGACAAATATTATGGCATTTTTACATAGATTACCCTTAAGTGTGAATTCCAATTTACATAATATGGCTTATTTATAGTGCAAGTTGCATAAACAAGGCCATCTGGCTGCAGTGTATCACAGACTGTGGTGCACTCATTGATCTTTAGCAGGTTCCAGTATTGTCTAGCAGCTTACGAAGTTCAGCTAACAAGTATCAAGATGTTACAGAACACTGGCTATTCCAGCCCAGACAATAGAGAAGGGGGAAACGTTAAGAGATGGCAACTGCTGGGTCCTGCAGCTGGTGTCATGCTGTTCTTGAGTCATTCTGATTCTCTCCTAACGAACCTCATTAGGAGAGAATCAGAATGACTCCTTGGATCCTTTTCACTTCATTATATTGTTTTATAACCTGAACATTTTTGACAGCCTGTTAACACTTTTTTTTTTTGATCAAGGTATTTTTATTTGGTTTTACAAATTATAGTTTACAATTTAACATAGGTCCGACAGAACACACAGGGAGAGGAAGTGCATTTCTCTTAGGAAATGAGTAAGGAGAATAAAGGAAAGTCAAATAAAATAGAAAAAGGACTTGAATAAAGAAAATGTATGTATTTTTTTGTAAACTTCAGGTTTCAAAAAAGGTAAAGGAAATGCAGCTACTGTAACTGTATCATTTAAAAATGTTCAACCCAGCTGTTGTAATGAAGATTTTTAGAACCAACCTGTTTGGCTGAGAAAACCTGCTCCAGGACAGAAGGCTGCTGGACGATCTTTATCCCCTCCGGGAAGCAGAGTGCAGGGAAGCAGAACCAGTAATAAAAATGGTATTTCTTCAGATCCTGAAAACAGATGGTCATAACATGGGAGAGAAATTGAAAAAGATTGAAATCTAAATATAGAACAAACACATTGATTACGTATTGTTTATACGCACTGCAAAGGTCAGCAGAATGAATCTACTGAGGACGGATGGGTCCTTCAACGCAGCCCCAGACTGTATGGCATCCCATATCTACAAGACAACAGGGAATGAGAAAGGACTCATTAAAATCATCATTTCTGACGTCTGTTTTACAGAAGTCTCCACCAGGGTCTATATGTTGAATGTGTGATTGTGTCTAACAAGTTTCCCACATGAGATATTTTACCTCCTTGGCCTCTTTCTCCAGCAGAGCCTTCTTATCAGTGGTCTTAAAGGCATCGAGTGTGTTGGTGTTATACAGCGTTCCGATGGCAGGACAGCAACGGGCCGGAGTGGGACCGTCCCTGACAGCAAAAAAACAACAACACGTTTTCATTAACTGATTGTCCTGTGGATGATACATTTTGCAATTCCCCGCACAGTTGCTTTGTTGCAGGTTTACAAATGACCTCATGTGAGCTCCAGTGCAAATTTGGTTCAAACCTTATCTGACCAAAGGGAGTTCACCCACTCAGTATTCTCTTAACAATGAAAACTTCACTGAGCCTTTCATATGCTTACACGTGAGCCCTGTCCTTATTTAACGCATGGGCTACTCATGGCTGTGGAGATTCATTCGATTTATTAGATCCACATGAGACATTTTATTTACACTTTGTCATGTGTCTATTATGTTTTGTTCTCTCTCTTTTATGCCACTCTGTTTCTCTTCGCTTACAGTGCATTTGCATACACTGTATTACACATTTTTGTTTCCTGTTTTTTATGTATTTGACTATCATATGAACATTTGTGTGTCTTTCTGAGTGATGTCTGTTTTGTGAGTGGTAACCTCTTTCAAACTGTGTTTTGATTCTGAGGTGCAATCCTTTTGATCTACATCTAGGTAACACATTGCACTTTAACAAACTAGCAACCAAATATCTTAAAGTTGGGAAAATGTTTATAAAGACAATTTTTACACTATACTCACACATCAAATGCACTGAACTCCAGAGTCAGGCGTGTGGGCAAACCAACAGGGTCACCTATAGGAAAGAAATCTTATTATTATTATCTTAAACATACTGATCTAGATAGAAATATAGCACTAAACAATAAATTCAGGTTATATAAAATGATAAAACTTGTGTGAAACAACATTAACTGAAGAGCGACCATTATAATAATACCACATGACCACACCGCTCACCATTGTAGTAGTATCCTTTGATACACTTGGGGCTCTCGTCCAGTCTATAGTCATCAAGTTTCTTCTGAGTAAGCTGGTGCCAGAAACCAGCCTCCAGGGCGCTGCTGAAGGGAGCAAACTGGAGCTTGAGGTCTGCGGCGGAGGACTCTGCTCCGCTGGTCTCAGATGCCATGACAACTTCACTATCAAGCTGCACGGCCGAGTTATAGTCGCTGTGAAATGAAACAGCTGTGGGTTAGGAAACATTTGCAGACACTATAATCCGTCATGATTCAAGGGATCACATTCATATTGATATAGCCTTCTCTGACTAACAGGCTGAAGACATACTCACAACCATGATCATTTTTAAAGGGCTAGTTCAACATTTTGGCAAATTGGCCCATTGCCATAATCCCTATAGTTTTAGGAGTAAGTTCTTACCTTTAATTGTCAGTGTAAGCTATTTTTAGAACGGCGGAGCAGAGCCGCGAGCTGCTCAGAGCTACGCTATGGAGGCTAATGGGATTTCTTGGTTTCCCTCATCAAACTCATCAAATACACAAGCCAACAACTCCAAAATGCTCTTGTGGACAAGTTGTGACCTGCACATTCACCACACTATGAGATAATAACGGAACGTTACGAAACAGAGTAACGTAGCTCTGACCAGCTCACGGCTCTGCTCCACCATTCTAAAAATACCTAGCACCGACAATTAAAGCTAACGCACCTACTCCTAAAACTATTAATGCAAGGGGCAAATTTGGCACCTGAAGAAGACCACACAGTCGAAAACGTTTGTGCAAGTGCTAATAAAATCACTGTGACATCCTCTAAGAGTATGCGGGCAACCCTCTCTTTTTCCATGTTACTTTTTATTGCCCTGCACCTCAATAGCCTACAGCATGATGTGTGTGAAAACCTCCTTTTTCAAGTGGCCAATTTGTCAAAAATGTTGAACGATCCCTTTAAGATGCTAAGAATGAAGTCAAACTAACAGCTAAAGTGGTAAACAAGAATGTGTTGTTCAGATTGTGAAGACTTATATGTGAACTATTTGTGATTTGCATATTTCCCCATCTCTTCCTTTTTTTAAACTTTGGATTCAGTTCAGTTCCTCACATCCTAATGATTTTGCCATTCTGCCAGGGTACATGACTGATTAATGAACCGTCAACAAAATATCTGCCAGCTAATTTTATAATGTCTCACAAATCGGTTAATGGACTAATTGCTTCAGCTCTGCTGATTTCTTTAGGCCAACTCGTGACAGCTCTTTGTCACTGCCTTTGACATATCACAGGCTAAACTGGTAATTAGCTCCTGTCAAAAGTGAAATAGTTTTAGATCTCCACAGCCAATTGCTATGGCAACTGTTACATCCACCACTATTGATATGGATATTTTTGATTCATTAACCCAGAATAAACCAAAAACACACAGAGAGGTCCAGCCAGCTGTGTTTCACTGGAGTGTGTAGCAGTAAAACACTTTGCAGTTTCCCAGGAAAGTTATTTGTCTGTGTAACTTTCATTATTCTCTGTGTGAGGACTTTCCTGACTCACACACATACACACACACAGTAGCTAACTTAAAAACCCTCTCACGCTTTTACTCGACAACACACTCCACACCGAGGCGATAAACGGACCCACACCCCTGACAACACCGGTTAGCATTACACAAAGCAGACACGCGTTTCTTTGTCAAATGTTGAACAGGCTAAGTTGTGTTGACTTACCACTACAGAGATCCTGACTTCCTGGTGGAGATGATCATGTGACGCAGCCGGGGAGAGCGGGCGAGACTTGTCAATAAAGCAGTGCACTATGGGTAAGGAAGTAGCCTCCTGTCAGATTAGCCTTTGGTTAGCAGCCGGTGTGGAAATGTGTCTGTATGTTTTATGGCGCGAGCATCATCGAGTAAAATATAAAGAACCAAAACATGAATAAGAAGACGCAGACGATGAAGCAGGAGAAGACAGACAGAAACCTGTACGCGCCGTTTCTTTTCATGTCGGACTGGACTGATTTGTACGAGACTGACCAGACAGGCTGCAGCGAGTAAAGTCTGTGGTGTGTAACTAGCTATGTCCGAGTCATCTCCCGGTTTCAACCGGAAAAATTACAGAGCAAACTAAACTAAACCGAAACACGTAACAGTCTACAAGTCTGGCAGTGTAAGAAAAGTCCTACGAGTTGATTTTAACCACTGTGGTTACTGGCATTTCCGCAGTTGGCTCCATCAGAGCACAGAGCTGTGCCTCAGTGAGTTAGGGACCGTCTCTAAGTTACACTGATGGGAAAAGACGCACCGTGTTTAGGCACCACTCACAAAAATAAGATAAAAAAAAAAAAATCATTGAACTTCTTTTCACCTGACTGAAGATGTGATTGGATTTTACAGAGATGTGTAGGTCTCAGTATCAGTGAAATTTTTATATAAATCTATTATTATTATTGATAAAGAGCATTATTATGTCAGGTATTTACCCTTCCTACTGTATGACATAATTTGTACTAGCTAGCCTACTTAACATCAACTAGTTTAAAAAGGTATTAGCATCTTAAAATATGTTCCTTTGTGGACAATCAGTCAAAAAATAAAATTATTATTTGAAAAACATCATGAATGAAAATATAATGAGCGTATATCACAGCTGCGCCTGTTAACTCTTTCGCGACCATTGACGAGTAAACTCGTCACAGCCTGCCGAACGTTCACGACCATTGACGAGTAAACTCGTCAAAACCGTTTTTTTTACAGATTAAGATAATAGACACTCTGAGGTACCCTGTGTGAATATGGTAGTCCTCTGATATGTAAAACTGTTTTAAACTAAAATCAAAACATAATGTTTTTTATAAACTGTGTGATCTTGGTTTTGTTTGAGTAATCGTTCTCCTTGAATGCTGCTCTGGGGACAGCGTGCAGCGCTGTGCGGCTGTCGGCTACAGTGTTGCGACTTTCTCGCTGAATCTGGCGACTTTCCAAACCCTCTTTTGACAAAAGCGACCGACGACAAATGTGGCGACTTTTACCGGTGCTGTTACAAACGTTTATGGTTTGGAGACTCGGGTCTGAAAGCCCGTTATCACGGCTGTTTTCAACGTGCAGCGGAGCGGGCGCTCTGCAGCGGGGGCTGTGACCGGCCGCCCCCGCCCCAGAGCACTCATCGCCGGCCAGTCACACAGCAGTGTCACGGAGCTGCTGCGCTGCAGCCAGAGACCCACACCGCTGCACCGCTGCTATCCACGCTGCCACACCCCCCAGATATGCCTACAAATATATTTATTTAGCCGTAGAAATGATTTGGGAGACATGCCACACTGCAGAGAACCGGTAAAATGAGCAGATTGCCACTTGACACAAAAGTGCGTTTTTCTCTGAAACTAGAGCGGGAGCTCCGTTTTTGGAGAAACCCAGCTCTCTTCTTCTACTTCTTACTCACGAACGAAACGGCGGAAAAACTCGCCGTTTTTTCGAGGAACACGTTGTAAAGTCACTCTTCAATCACATGAAAACCGTTTGTTTCTAGGTGATGTAGGGGAGCGCCGGGTCGATTGATACACGGGACGATTGATACACAGCGATTTCCTCGAAAACCACACAAGCTTGAGCCGTCAGATTTTGTCACTATGTTCAGCACTCAACACCGACCAATCCTGGGAAAGCTCGTGAAATTACGTCATGCCATTCAAAAGTTATTAGCGCGAACCTGTTTTTTACTACGGAAAGTAAAATGTTACGTGCGGTAGTTTTTTTGTGATCAAAAGTTGTATTGTGTGTTTCATGCAATAATAATATGACCTAACAACAGATGAATTCGTACATAAACAGGTCCTAAACTATGAAATGTCATAGTTTTGAATTTTAGAGGCAAAACAGGTTAAAGTGTCAGTAGTCCCTGCAGGGACGATTGATACAGCTGTTTCAAATGTCCCTCACTCCTCCGTGCGTAGTGATTGTGGTCACACTGCGCGATCAATATCTGTATATAAATCACCGTATTAATACCCTATTGTTCTACAATGAACAACAACTGATTTGAATGAACAACATGTAGGCTATTTTTAATAAACACCAGATATTTTTAATGTTCGTGTTTATGACGTGAATCAACAGATATTCAGCAAAGTGAGGGGAAAATGACAATATGTTCAACTGTGTATCCATAAACATGACTTAGGACAGGGAAATAAGTAAATTAAATGAAAATGCAGTTGTCCAACAACTCGTACAAAAGAAGAAAGGCGAGTTTAATCGAAATGCGGATCTTGACAATTGCGCACAGGACAAAAATATTTATTTGACCTATTTATATTGTGAGAAATTATGTGACATTTTGGCAATAACGAGTACACTAGTATGTTGTCTGATATGCTGCATAAAAACGAGAGTAATGACAGTAGTTTCTGTTTAAAATATGCTGTTTCAACCGTCCCTCCTCTGTGTCTCAAACGACCCGCATAGGTGGGGCGTTTGAGACACATGTCAACTTACGTTCAAAGTTATAAAACAGCGCGATCATCCAACATATGTGTTAAATTACACTTGTAACTAAGAGACTACACATGTGAGTTGTTGATCACATGATAAAAATGTTTGTGTACATAACGTCATCTTTGAAAAAGACGTTTAAATGAAAAGTGTATCAATCGACCCGGCTCTCCCCTACAGAGTTCAGTTCGACGTGAGATAAAAGGTAAACAAATAGCCAAAAACATGTGGTCCTGAGCGGATGTGCTGAGGAATTAGTGTGGTCGCGAAAGAGTTAACAACATATGGTATCACTCTGTATCTGAGAAAGGACAACTCAGTCTGTAGGTTTGCTCGTTGCAGTTTGTAAACACAACATTCAAACTGAGCCCCACGTTTCGGGCTCAACTGTGCAGCCTCCTGCCCCTGACAGCAGCAGCAGCAGTTGTCAGGACTGCAACAATTGATTGTACCCAAATAATTTCATTTTGGACTCATCTGTCCAGAGAATAGACTTCCAGAAGGCCTCTTGTTTGTCCAAGTGTTCTGTGGCACAGTTTAAACAGGCAACGTTGTTCTTTCTTGAGACCAGAGGCTTCCTTCTAACAACCCTCCCTTGAATACCATGTCTATTCTTTTTTTTGCCTGACTGTAGATGCATATACATTGCCTGATAAATCTGCAACTCTCTGGACATGATATGTGGGTTGGCCTTTACCTAATTTATTAATTTTCTGTTGCTTGTTGAGTCGGTGCCCTATTTTGTAAATGATTTGTATTACAGATCATACAAAACCTTTCAGGATGTCTCGTTTGATTGGTCTGCTTAATTGATTACTTGAGCACCCAAATGTCTTTCTAATGAGTCTATTACCTACTTGACTCACTTACTTTTGCACATACTCTGATTCCATGTCTCATGTAGTCTGCTGGCTACACACACAGTTCCCTCAAAGCGAGTACATGGAATTGATAAACATTAATTAACCTGACATTTCATATAAACTGGCGATGATAAAATAAGAAAATAATGGTAATCAAATTGGCACTGCTTCAGACTATGCCAACATAGGATGTGCTCTGACAACTCGACCACTAAGAAATCTGATATGGGTGATAAATAAGTCAATCTGCAATTAATAAACTGCAACTATTGTAATAATAAAATATTAAGTCCAGGTATTTTTAAGTGAAATGGCAAACTTTCCCAGCTTCTCAAATATTAGAATTTAAAGCTTTAATTCCAGAATAGCTAGTAGGCATATACACCAAACAAAAATAACTGACAGATTAATTTATATAGAAAATGTCATGTTTTGTCTCAGTTTTCACACATAAGAATATTTTTCTTAAAACTGCATGCAAATAAGTTGTGTTGCACAGCATATGGCACATGTAAGGTTAATCAATATCTGGCTGTTTCTTCTCTGGGCTTGTAATCCCTGCTGCACTGTGAGTAAGAACAAGTCAATAAGTTGATAAATGTGTCTTGTTTATCTTCAAATTCAGAGCAAAGAGCAATTTTTATTATTACATCAACGCACAGTGCCATAGGAAAATTGTCTCCATCTTATGCGTCTGTAATTTTAGTTTCTAACTTGTTATTTGAAGTGTGATTCTCAAATGTGATGGTCCAGACAACCGCTTTTGATTTTACTAATAAGTATTTAAAGTATAAGAGTAAATTGTCTGGTTTACTTACCTTAGAGCAATTGTAGAGACTGAAGGGGAAATCACATTAGCCTCCTTCCCACTTTCAGTGTCATTACATTCCCTAAAGCCATTTAAAACAAATCAACATAATTTCTGCAGCAGATGTAGCCTGCCCTATGAAATCCTAAAATATGTAATTGTCCTTGAATCTCACCAGACATTTGCTTGTATGACGTCAGTGTCTGGTTCACACTTAATCAGTGTCATGTTTTAATTTCTCCTCTTTCACACCTGCTGACACCTCTCTGTTTTGCATGATTGAATAAGGGGCCCCTGCTTCAAATGAAACTTGTAGAAGTCACAGTGCCATTCACTTGAATTCAAAGATGTTCCTCTGGAGAGCTTTACAGGTCTGTGTTTTTCAGGAGAGCTCTAAATCTTCAGACATTCTCATTAATTCTGTGTCAAGGCAGTCAGCCGCTGGCAGGCATAGCAAAAGTCTGCCACGCCGTGTCAGGTAAATTTCCCTCATCCAGTCCACACCTATTTATACTTTACACATAAAAAATGTATTTATTCAACAACAGATATCCTGTGACATCTTCCATAGAAATCCATGGAACAGACCGCTACCTCAGGAATATTTTGAGGATCCCTGGATCAATTTGAAGTCCTGTCTAAATACATGGACCTCAAACTGCCTCAGTGTGGTAGGCTGTACATGATAACATAAATGAACACTTTGGATATACGGGTAAACATGGCTTGCTCTTTATGAATCACTTAATATAAATTAACCAGAAAATAATGAGCTGATGAAGAGGTACTTCCTAAGTCATTCACTGAGGAAACGACTCCAAAGGCGATCATGTTATCACTCATTGAACTTGGGCTTGGTAGGTTTCCATACAATTAATGTAATAATATCAATGAAATCCAGTTGTTTGTTTGGTGCAGAGGATACATCAGATTGAGAGTCTGAGCCTCTATACTCTGCATGTCCATGCAACATCTAGGCCAATACAAGTGATAGGGGTTGTTTGATATCAAAACACTGATATTCGTGCCAGACGTTGATTTCTTTGCCATAAACTGAGGAGCTAAATCCAACATATTTCTGTCTGCCAAGTAATGTACTGTTAGATTTGCTAATGAGATGTGGACCTCAAACAAGCTCATATTTTGACCATATAAATAGTTGTGCAGTGGAAATTGCCCTTTAACATGGGCAACAGCTCATATCTGTTTCCTCTTTTTTCCACTTTTTATTTATTTTTTTATTTTTTACTAGTGTTGGTTTTGACAAAATTGATGCATGTGGGCTATTTGCACACCCATTGCTTATTTTCCTCTTTGCCTTACAGTGAAGGATCTAGTATTAAAGTCAGCACTCACTGTGTCATGGTAGCAAACAACATAAGGCTATATAAACTACAGAATTATGATTTTTATGTTGATATGGTCTGATATAGGGATATGAGGATGTTTGACGCACTTAAAAAAGGAGAAGTGACTTCAGGGAGAAGAGTGGGAAGTTACAGGCCTGTTGTTCAGACTTCTCAGAGTCTCCTGCTCTGTCTGGCACAACAGGTAATAACAGCATTTATCATAAACATGGCGGTACCTGCACCGAGATGAGTGTGTAGAGTGAGAGGTTTGGAACTGACACTGTCATCTTCATTTACCATTCAAAGAAATCACCTATTATGGGTGTGCTTGTCTGTAAAATAAGTTATTAAATGAAGAGACTGGTTGGATACTGCAGGCTGGTTTTGCTCTATGCATGTCAAGCTGAGGTAAAAACAAAAACGACGCTCATTTCTCTTCTCTTGAATGTCTTTGTCATGGTTTTGGTTTGATTTGGATTTTGTGTTGGCCTGTGCTTGTGTTTCTCTTTTTTTTCCTTCCCTCCGTTTAGGTGTGTGGTGACAGGGGGCGGAGCTGACCCACTTCCAGGTTGCACACCTGCATCCAATTCCACCTTCATCAAGCTCCTCAAAAGCCCTTTCGCCAGTGCACCCAGCTGCCAGATTATTCCGTTCCATGCGACAACCACGTTTTGGAGTCCACCGTGCCTTGGGTCAGCTCGTCCCCTGCCGCCACCACCTTTTCAGTTCTCGCCCCTCAGTTGGTGGTTGTTTTTCGTTTGTACTTTTGGACTTACCATTTTTTTGTTAATAAACTCTTTTCATTACTCGCACCCCCGAGTCCGGCTCCACACTCTGGTCCAAAACCCTCCCACCTGACAGAATAATCTGGCCAAGATGGACCAAGAGGAGTCGGATCGCTTCAACAAGGCGATAACAGCTCAGGGTGTTTTGCTCGGACAGCACGAGTCGGCGTTTGCTCACATAATTGAGACTCTACAACAATTAACCACGAACGTGGCGGAGATCGGCGGACGTTTGGACAACGTGGCAGCACAAGTCTCGTACCTCGCTGGAGCTGCCCATGGACTGGGTTCGCCATCTGATGCGCCAGCTGCGGCCGGCACCAGGGCCGCATCTCCCAGGTCCGTGGCCACCCTGCCTCCTCAGCCTCGAGAGCCTTACATCCCCATCCCCAACAGGTACACAGGAGATTTAGGGACATGTGCTACTTTTTTGCACCAGTGTAATTTAGTGTTCAGCCAACAGCCTAGTACCTACGCTACAGATCGGTCCCGGGTCGCATTTATAATGAGTCTGTGTTCTGATAAAGCAGCCGCATGGACCCTAGCTATGTCAGAGAACCACCCTTTCTTGTGCTCAGACTTCGAAAGTTTTACCGAAGAGATGCGAAGAGTGTTTGACCACCCAGTGAGAGGCAAGGAGGCAGTCAGCCAGTTAATATCTCTTAAACAAGGCAGAGAGTCAGTATCCCAGTACTCTCTGAATTTTCGCATCCTAGCTGGGGAAAGTGGGTGGAATGAGGTGGCGCTCCAAGGAATATATTTAAAGGGGTTATCTGATGAAATCAAGGATGAGTTAGCGGTCCGGGACGAGACCAGTTCCTTAGAGGAACTTATTAGTTTAGCCATTAGATTAGATAACAGACTGAGGGAGAGACGCAGGGAGAGGTCTGAGAGGCAGAGGGTGGTTTCAGACTCTTCCAGCCTTCGCTATCGTCTTCAGCCAGTGGTTCCGGAGTCTACAGCCAGGGTTCCCAGCAAGCCACCTGGAGAAACCACACCACCCAACTCTTCAGTGGAGCCTATGCAGTTGGGACGCTCTGGATTGCTGCCAGCAGAGAGACAGCGTCGGTTTCAGCTGGGGCTGTGCCTCTACTGCGGGCAAGAGGGACATCATCTGGCAACCTGCCCTACCCGGCCAAAAGAGCTGGCTCACCAACCGGTCGGGGGGCGCTGGTGAGCCGCACGACTCAATCCCCTCTCCACACCAGTCGTCTTCTGCTTAAAGGTACCCTACTCCGGTCATTAGATTCACTTTCTGTGGAGGTTTTAGTTGATTCTGGGGCAGATGATAATTTTATGGATGAGGGTTTGGTTTCCACACACAACATCCCTCTAGTGAAGTTACCCCAACCCAAGTCAGTTCTCGCTTTAGACGGCCGCTTAATCTCCTCTGTAACTCATACCACTGTTCCCATCACCCTTGTACTGTCAGGCAACCACACAGAAGAGGTGGTATTTCATGTCATGTCTGCTCCCTCCACGCCTGTGGTATTGGGGTTACCGTGGTTAAAGCTCCATAACCCCACTATAGACTGGTCCACTATTTCTGTCACGTCATGGAGTAGGTTTTGTCACCTCCATTGTTTGAAGTCTGCTATTCCAGCTAGTGTAGCTGAGGTTCCTAGTCCCATGGAGGACATTGACTTATCAGTGGTCCCTAGTGCCTATCATGATTTAAGTTTTGTTTTCAGCAAGGATAGGGCCCTGTCCTTACCCCCCCACAGACCCTATGATTGTGCTATTGAGTTGCTGCCAGGCGCCCCCCTTCCGACCAAGAAGCTCTACAATATCTCCAGACCAGAGAGAGAGGCCATGGAGACCTATATTCATGACTCTCTGGCAGCGGGTCTCATCCGGCCCTCGTCTTCTCCAGTCGGTGCAGGGTTCTTTTTTGTGGCAAAGAAGGACGGGTCACTTCGACCCTGCATCGACTACAGAGGTTTGAATGACATAACTGTTAAAAACAAGTACCCATTACCTCTGATTGACTCTGCTTTCTCTCCCCTGCGTGATGCCGTCCTGTTCACGAAACTGGACCTCCGGAATGCCTACCACCTGGTAAGGATTAAGAAGGGAGATGAATGGAAGACTGCCTTTAATACTCATTTAGGACACTTTGAGTACCAGGTAATGCCATTCGGCTTAACGAATGCGCCCGCAGTTTTTCAAGCTCTCATGAACGATGTTCTTCGGGATATGCTTGATAAATTTGTTTTTGTTTACATTGATGACATTTTGATTTTCTCCCAGAGTGAGCAGGAGCATGTCAGTCATGTCCGGGCAGTTCTCCAAAGACTTTTAGAAAACAAACTGTTTGTGAAAGCTGAAAAATGCCAGTTTCATGCTCCCTCTGTTGGGTTTCTGGGGTATGTGGTTGGGCAGGGCCAGTTGGAACCCGATCCGACCAAGATTCAGGCTGTTTTGGACTGGCCAACTCCAGAGACCCGAAAACAGCTCCAAAGGTTTTTGGGTTTTGCAAATTTTTACAGGAGGTTCATCAGGAACTACAGTAGGATTGCAATACCATTAACTCAACTCACCTCTGTTAAGCGTCCCTTTTTGTGGACTCCTAGTGCTCAGGAGGCATTTGATGTTTTAAAGACTATGTTCTCCACTGCTCCTGTGCTCATTCATCCAGACCCAGATTTGCAGTTTATCGTGGAAGCTGATGCCTCCGACACAGGAGTTGGTGCCATTCTCTCCCAACGTTCTCCTGAGGATCAGAAGCTCCACCCCTGTGCATTCTTCTCACGTCGTCTGACACCTGCAGAGAAGAATTATGATGTGGGGAACAGGGAGCTTCTTGCAGTTGTGCTGGCCCTGCAGGAGTGGAGACATTGGTTGGAAGGTGCAGTACATCCTTTTATAGTTTGGACTGACCATAAAAACTTGGCTTATCTTCATTCTGCACGTAGACTCAATAGTCGTCAGGCCCGGTGGGCTCTGTTCCTGGGAAGGTTCCACTTCACCCTCACCTACCGCCCTGGGTCTCGAAATGCAAAGCCTGATGCCCTGTCACGCCAGTTTGCACCGGTGGTTGAAGAGACTCCGGCTGAGAGGATCCTTCCACCCACCTGTGTGGTTGGAGCAGCCAGGTGGGAGATCGAGAGGGTGGTCCAGGAGGCCCACCAAGATCATCCACCACCTGAAGCCTGTCCACCAGATCGCCTTTTTGTTCCCTCCTCCCTGAGGTCTCCTGTGCTCCAATGGGGACACGCCTCCAAGGTGGCGTGTCATCCTGGATATCACCGGACGCTTTCCCTCCTTCAACAGCGCTTCTGGTGGCCGTCCATGAGCACTGACACCAGGGAGTTTGTTGCCGCCTGCTCTGTCTGTGCCCGAAGCAAATCCTCCAACCGAGCTCCAGCTGGCCTCCTGCGTCCCTTACCTGTCCCTCAACGACCCTGGTCTCACATTGCTGTGGACTTTGTCACGGGGTTACCACCATCAGAGGGTAATACGGTAATTTTAACCATTGTTGATCGTTTCTCCAAGGCAGTCCATTTTGTTCCTCTGAAGCAGCTCCCCTCAGCATTGGATACAGCTGACCTGCTAGTGATTCACGTTTTCCGCCTCCATGGGATCCCCTCAGACATCGTTTCAGACCGGGGCCCCCAGTTCACCTCCCGGGTGTGGAGGGCTTTCTGCCAGGCGCTGGGGGCCTCTGTCAGCCTCTCCTCTGGGTATCACCCCCAGACCAACGGCCAGACAGAGCGTGCCAATCAGGATTTGGAGGCATCCCTGAGGTGTGTTGCAGCTCAACGCCCAGCCTCCTGGTCCACCCATCTGACATGGGTGGAATATGCCCATAACACCCTGGTCCATTCTGCCACAGGTATGTCACCGTTCATGGTTTCCCTGGGTTTCCAACCCCCTCTTTTCCCTAGTCAGGAGACTGAGATCGCTGTGCCATCGGTCCAGGCCCATCTTCGACGTGCCCGTCGGGTCTGGCAGGAGGCCCGGGCTGCCATCATACGGACCACGGAACGTAATCGCCGCATCGCCGACCGCCATAGGACTCCAGCCCCAGAGTATCAAGTGGGTCAACAGGTATGGCTGTCAGCCAGAGATTTACCGCTGCAAGTGGAGTCCAAGAAACTCGCTCCCAGGTACATTGGTCCATATCCTATTGACAAGATCATTAACCCCTCTGTGGTCAAACTTAAGTTGCCTCCTGCTCTCAAGATCCATCCTGCCTTCCATGTCTCTCTCCTGAAGCCCGTTGCTCTGAGTCCACTTAGCCCTCCGGCCGACCCCCCCCCTCCCGCCCGTATCATTGATGGGCACCCTGCACACACGGTCCGCCAGTTGCTGGACGTCCGTCGCCGGGGCCGTGGTTTCCAATATCTCGTGGACTGGGAGGGGTACGGTCCTGAGGACCGGTCATGGGTGAGCAGGGCTCTTATTTTGGACAAGACTCTCCTTCGGGACTTTTATCGACGTTACCCTGGGAAACCAGGTGGGCCGCCAGGTGGCGTCCGTTGAGGGGGGGGTACTGTCATGGTTTTGGTTTGATTTGGATTTTGTGTTGGCCTGTGCTTGTGTTTCTCTTTTTTTTCCTTCCCTCCGTTTAGGTGTGTGGTGACAGGGGGCGGAGCTGACCCACTTCCAGGTTGCACACCTGCATCCAATTCCACCTTCATCAAGCTCCTCAAAAGCCCTTTCGCTAGTGCACCCAGCTGCCAGATTATTCCGTTCCATGCGACAACCACGTTTTGGAGTCCACCGTGCCTTGGGTCAGCTCGTCCCCTGCCGCCACCACCTTTTCAGTTCTCGCCCCTCAGTTGGTGGTTGTTTTTCGTTTGTACTTTTGGACTTACCATTTTTTTGTTAATAAACTCTTTTCATTACTCGCACCCCCGAGTCCGGCTCCACACTCTGGTCCAAAACCCTCCCACCTGACAGTCTTTCTTATATGCTATGTAATTCCGTCAAAAAGTAACTGTCTTTGACCATGCTTGAGAGCATCAGTCTTTGTAGATAGTCTGGTGTACGACAGGATGTTGAAGTTACGTTGCTGTATAGTTCATGTAAATTAAGTCTGTAGTCAAATTTACCTTTACCTGCATGCGGTCAGTGAGATGTACATCTATTTAAGTTTCATATCACATTGTATTTATAACTTTCTGTGAAAATGCTGTGTGTAACAAGTTAATTTTAGGTTTCATGTATTTTATTTATTTATTTATTCATTCATTTTCTTACAACATTTCCCAGGGCATGTTTGATGGTATGGAGGTGGAAAATAAATGCCAGAACATCTTGTGTTGATGATTTAACTGAACAGGAGCAACAAGCATAAGGATGATGCAAAGTAAACCAGCAATAGGATAAATAGGATCCTTTCTCATCTGCTATACAGTAGCAGTATGGGGGCCCAATCAATAGTTCAAGTGCATGCCTAAAAAAAGATGACTTTTTTTTGTTTGTTTGTTTTGTGAGGTGACCACAACCAATGGAGCTGTCTGTCGCTACAAGAACACCCTGCACATATTCAACAGGTCTGGAGTATAAGTAGAAGGTGTCAGGCTTTATGTTTATTATCTATACAGATAATATTCTCATAATACTCATTCTTTCTAATTACCCGTGACCAGGTGTTGCACTGCCTCATTTTGTTCACATTATTTACAGGTGGACTTTAAGAGGAAAAGTGTCAAAGTTGTTCTTCTGACAGCTGAATCATGGTAACAACTGTCCCTCTCTTCCAGCTATCCTTTTCCTATCTAGCGCAGAAGTTGTGCATTGTTGCATAAATGGTTGATGTACCATGTCAGTGCTGTTAAATGCCAGAGTTGGACTCATTTAGGTGAGGTACCTCTGTTATAATAAACATTGTGTTGCTGTTGAGGAATTAGAAGGCTAAACAGCACCACATGCATGCATCAGCATGACTCGGTTCAATGAGATAGCATTTCAAACAATGGACATTTGTGTGACTGTCAGAGCATAAAACACCAACGGCCTGATTTACTAAAGGTTTGTGTGTGTAAAAACATGCCACAAACTTGATTGCATGCACAAACACATGCTGAAGTTGATCTACTTAAGAGGGTGATGCATGTTGTACAGATTACACAGTTCTTTGGTCCAAAATGTGATTTGAGATTTTGGGATGCATAAATAGATTTGACTGGACTGCAATTGGCCCAGACTAAAGGAGCACAGATAAATAAGCTATATATCCCTAGACCCCAAAGCCTTTCAGGGTCTAAGATAAAAAACAGTTTCAACATAGAGCTAATTTTCTCCTCTATGAAAACTTATTGGTGGGAAATTTTAATATGACTTTATTATAAATATTAAGGCTTAAGGTTCCGAATAAATGAAGGCATGCTGATTTGAGTGACAGGTGGTTGACTATATGCTCCACACACCTCCTCTTTGCCTATTTTTAGATTAGCCAGGAGTTAGTCTGAATTAGGTATTTAGATGATGATGATGGCACAAAAGTCCTCTATGACCCGATCCTCAAAAACCCATTAGTTTTACTTTTAGTTTTACAAACCTGTAGCTAAGTGTAACAGAATTTATACAAACACACAGTGTGCACGTATAGTTGCCTCATTTCGAAAAGCAGGATAAGTGACTGTACAACAGAGATATTCTGTTTTTTATTACAAAGAGCATTATCATTCATTATTATGATCATTAGAATGATACACCAAGACCTTTGCTCCCTGTTGGCAGCAATAAAACTTCGATAACACAGCTCAAATTTATTCGTAGAAGTGTCCAAATTGGAGAAACCATTGTTGCAGAAATATCCATGAATTCAATGAACATCAAAGCATTTCATTGGCCACTGTGATACATGATGAGAGCATTGTCACAACGGGACAGAATATGCAGTAAATATATACTTAATAGCTTTGATATGTGAAACCAATACAAAAGAATATCCAGAACACATGTAAATCCTGAGGACCTGCCTGACACTGGCTCAGTTTTGTTGACAAAGATGTGCTCTGTGCAATCACACGCAAGCTTCTTCACATCATCACATCGCCTGGCTCAGTCCCACCCCCCCCCCCTCTGATGTGTTTGATTTGGCTAAGTAGTGACTCACAACCTGTCAGTGTTCATTGTACTGTACACAGGATGCATTATGAGTGTCTTGATGTACATAGGAGAAAGAGACGACAGCAGTGAACACAGCAGCTCATCTCAGACTTTATACGTCACATATAAAAAAAATCAAAACTGTGATAGACTTAATATTTAGTGAGTTTTGACCATTTGTGAAAATTCAAACAGAACTTAAAGCAGAAGTAAGCGATCCGGTCGTTTCGGCTAATGCTGCGTTCCAGGCAGGCTTTTGAAACCGTAAATTACAGCTTCAAGTCACAACTTACGATTTTGTAGCGTACCAGGCAACCCACTCGTGTTTTTCCGACCTGTTGCCTGTGAAAGTCACTATAACGGCCACTCGTAACTTCCGACCCGTGAACTCGTACCAGATCGAACTGGTATGACTTCACAGGTCGGAAAAACACGAGTTACGGGCTGCCTTGAACGCACCATAACAGTCCTCGTCCCTACGTCACCACATTCACGGCGTCCCTTGGCTGCACACACAGCCCTGCATGCTGTTCTCTCTCCTCATTGGATAAAAACTGTAGGATACGAGAAATGTTTTCTCCTCGGCTCAGAGCAGAGCAGAGTGACTGAGAGACCCGTGTTTCAGTCCAAACACTCTATATAAGTGATTGCTGTCGGAAGATATAACTATTTAAGACTTATATTAACACAAATATATCACTTACTTCTGCTTTAATTAATTGGATTTATATTGTGGGAATGGTTAAATGCGAACCTCATCACAAGAGGATTGTGGGCTTAGCTTTTATTGTTTGAAACGTCTTGTGATTGTGCTGTGTCTCTAGAGCCTGACGGATGCGTTTGTTTGCTCCAAATATTTAATTCAATACAAATGCATTACAGGAGCCTCAGATTTATGGCTGCTTTTTCATGGCTCTGTGGAATTATATTTGATGCTTCACAATACAGATGAGTGTGAAAGGCTTACTGTAGCGATCGGTGGTTAAAGGGCAGTTTTCTTAGAAGAAAAACAATCTCTCTGTGGTTTGAAAACAGGGTTTAAGTTGCTGCCCTGCAAACACTGTGATGTTTTCGAAATGTGACCTATTATGCACATCTTGAGCTACTGCATAGAGCTTATACTGTATGTATAAATGAATATGGTATAGAATATATATAGGTATTTGTTCTGTTTTGTTAATATTATCTTAACTCACATAATGTTGACATAGCATGATGAAGCACCAACAGAAAAAACCAAAGAAGAAGATTACTTTATCTTATATTTGTTAAGATGATGGCTTTAATTTTATGAAACATTTAAAGCTTGCATGCTTAAAATCCTTCAAAAAGTGTATTAAATAAAACATAACCCAATCTCTTTTCTTCTACAGTGCAAATAAATAAATAAAAAAGATTTTCTTAAAAACATTTATGTCATTCATGGACCAGACCGAGACTGTTTCCCTGGTCAGATATCCAATTTCTTTGAGGTCAAAGGCCTCTGAGCATTGACACACTTCAAATAAATTACATTCAACTGTTGCCATGACTCTGAGAGGTGCAGCAAGTTATAGAAAGAAGATAAGACAAACAACTAACAAATAACTGACACTCAACATACATGTATGGTTTTATCTACAGTACATTTTAAAAGTCTTCCATTAAGTCAACTATTTCCTCCTCATCTTTGAATGCCAGCTGTATTTTAACACCTCTGATTTTGTTCGGCTTATTCCCCTAGTACAATCAGTCATAAACGAATGTTGAGAATATTTTTGAAGACTCGTTTGAAGTTCCCGTTGCAGAGCGGGTATATGAAAGGGTTGAGAGTGGAGTTGATGTAACCTAGCCATATGGTGAACATGTGGAGGTCGTGGTGCACGCACTCCTTGCAGAATGCCATGACCATGAAAGCTATGAAGTACGGTATCCAACACAACATGAAAGCAGCGATTATAAAGCCCAACTGCTTGGCGGCTTTGTGCTCTTTATGGATCCTCAGACTTTGGATGCGCTGACGCGATTGGTCGATAAACTTTTGCCACGTCTGTCTCAGAGTCGCCACGTTGGCCGGGTCCAATTTGGCATCTTTAACCCCTTCATCGCTCCAGGGCAGAGCGTGACTGGGGTCGTAGTCGCTATAGAGCACAGACACGTACCTTTGGACGTCTGAAATCTGACTGATATCGCAGACGCCGCTAACTGAGTTTGGTACCGTGACGTGACATTCGTTCAAGGACGCTTGATGTCTGTTCTCATTAGTCCCGTCTGAGAGAACGACGTCCTGTGGAACTGAAGGTAGACTCAGGGGAGTCTCGGCATCTGACTGTTTTTCCTCGGGCGACAGAGAGCACCTTTTGGCCTTACGTGACATTCTGAATGGTTTTGTTGTCATGGCGAGCAGTGACTTCTGCTGGCACTTTACAGCAATATTTCTGTGAGGGTTAGAGGGAGCAGCTTTGGTTTTACTAGAGTCTTCAAAAGAATACACCTGATCTAAAGTGTTCTGGTCCAACAAGCGTTGTTTTTTAGAGAGTTTGCTTGGAGTCTCACACTCCCGCTTGGGTGATTTGGAGTCACTTTTCTCCAGCGTTTTTACATTTTGTCCATTCTCCATTTCCCCAAATGAATCGGTTGGATGGATGATTCTCTCTCTGTCTCTCAGGTGTTGTCTCACAGCCAAGTAGATGTGTGTGTAAAACCACAGCATCAAAAGTGAGGGTACATAGAAGTTAAAGACGGCAGTAATGACCTTAAACCACGTGACAAAGCGGAAATCCGTGTCACATTTGTTCTCCTCTTCAGGTTTAAGGTCTACGTGTGTGAAAGACCTCCATCCTAAAATTGGAATAATCCACATCATCGACAGCAGCCAGGCGCCTGAAATCATCACACTGGCTTTTCCCCGTGTCCGGTACTTTAGGTACTTAAGCGGTTGTCTGACAGAACGGTACCGGTCCAAACACAGGATAAACAAGCTGAAAATTGATGCTGTGCTTGCCACATAGTCCATAATGAGCCAAAACTGGCACACGGCACGGCCCAGCTTCCATTCATCCTCTAATAAATACATCAAGTTCAGCGGCATAACTGTGGTCCCGACAATCAGATCTGCCACCGACAGACTGACAATGTACAAGTTCCCGACGGTGTGGAGGCTCTTTTCTCTCTTCACGGCGTAGAGAACAAGCAGGTTCATGATGATAGTGAGGAGAGAAAGTAGTCCCAGAAAGACCCCTAACAGGGCGTTGTGGAAGCGGCCATGGAGGGTGAGGGTCTGATTACCACTCCAGCTGGCGTTACTGTTACTGTCGTAGCTGCTGGTGTTGTGGTGTAGCTCCGTGGAAGGTGATAGACCTGATTCCATCATGGTAGATGAGATGGTCACCTCTAGATGCTGTCACATTGTGGAGGTCTATTGATCACTGTGGTACAAGCCATGTATGCACCATTAGCTTTGGATCAGGTGAGGAAAGTGTATTTAACTCATCTGGATCCAACACTCACAAATGACCTGGGAAAAAGGCAATCCATCAAATACCGGAGAAGACTTAATCGGTGTTGTGTTGATCTTTAGTCCAGGTGCCAGATAAATCCCAACAGTTAATACCTGGAAAACATAGAGAAGATATAGTATACTGTTAGAATTTGTCACATTTCTAATCTTTATTTTCCTCATTTAAATCTGAAAGAATTTTAAAGTCCTCTTTCCTGTGCAAATGCCAATCCAAGATGCCTTTAAACATGCTTCAGAAAAAAACTTTAGGCTAGCAGACTGATGAGAGATAAACAAACTATAAAAAAAAAAGACAGGATTCAAAATAGACAAAATAGAGAAACTTAAAGGAGCGGGGTGTAACATTCATAAAACCCTTGTTACTAATGATACTGGTGGTGGCTGCTGAGAGAACTGCTGTCAGAATCCTTTTTGGCTCACAGTCAATGGGAAAGTGTGAATTACCATGCAATGCATTGGCAGTATCAAAAAGTTGCAGAGTGAACTTGTTGACCTGACCTGTTCCTGGTGCATGCTACTATAAAATCTCTTATCTAGCGTTATCAGTCACTGTTTGCATGCTTGCACCCAGAGGCTCATCAATGTAATCAAACAGCTACATTCACCAGATGTTTTTTTTTAATTTTCTACATGTAATATAGTCCACTGACTGGCTTCACATTTTTACATGTAGTACCTTTAAAAAAGGTTTTACATGTAATCTGATGTGTTCATGCTTTAGGTTTGGATACAATGCTAGTTGATTAAAGTCTGTGTTGCTCTTTCTCTTTCACGGTCCAGCTGGCTTTCTTAAATACACACAAGTGGAATGTGGCAAATACAATCAACTACACAGCAGCAGACAAGTGCGGGTGTGAAAAAGGAAGCTGTCCTCACTGCAGGACTGTTAGATCTACTCCAGGTGATCTATCTATCTATCTATCTATCTATCTATCTATCTATCTATCTATCTATCTATCTATCTATCTATCTATCTATCTATCTATCTATCTATCTATCTATCTATCTATGCTTATTCAATGATGACACACATTCAGGAGGAGGAAAGAAAAAAAAACCTCAGTGAGCTTGGGTGTTTTTTGGTCAGTGGGAAACAGCATCGCTCACAGCGGTAATGGGGGCTGAAAGGTTTTTGGCAGAGCATCCTCATAAAGTGACTCACTCCACCATCCAGTTTTGATATTTAAATGAGCGCAATTTCTGAAAGACTAAAGATGTCTTTACACTTGTAAGCACCCCTACCTTTACATCTCCTTGCCTCAACTAATTCACCAAGTAAATAAATACACGAATAAGCCAGACAGCCTGATAGTATTGGAGGTGTTAATGAACTATGTGTTATTCTGTGGATGCTGCATGATGGATGTTAAGTCTCCAAGCAGGGGATTTATCAAGAGCCTTCCAGCTTTAGGGTGCAAGTCAGTTAATCAAGTGGAGACACTGGCTGCAGCATTATTCATACAATAAGGCTCAAGTGGTGACCATTTTCTTCTTTTTAATTTCATAATTAAAATGAAAGTGTAAAAATGCTTTAAATATGAAGGGCAAAAACCCAACAAACTAAAGCTTAATTCAGGATTTGAAGGATAGACAAATAGTATAAGCATTCTATGGTGTGTGTGTGACTGACTGAATAAATACATACTATACTATACTATACTATACTATACCATACTATACTATACTATACTAAGTGTGCCTGCTCTTTCACATTTGTTGACTCTTAATAAGCTTTGATACAAGTGACTGAGTTAATAGACCTATCTATGGTTTATCAATATCTTTCCTAAATGTCTTTGGCTCTTTATCTGAGCTCATGGCTGATTGTAAATATTTTCCTCACTCTGTTTATACAGTAACTGCCTCCGCAACATAAATGTTTAGAAAGCTCATTACTCACCAAATTCTCAAAGACTAAAAGAGTAAAGAGGGGTGGATGATTTTATAAGAAGAAAGGGGGGGAATATCTGTATATTTTCTGCATATCGCACCAAAAAAGGACAGGATATTTATCCAAGACTAATTTGTTGAATATGATTATCTGTAATGGTCATTGTATGTCTGATGTAATTAGAAAAGAGCACAGGACACAGATTAATCGTGCTATCTCTTGCCCTGTTGAGACCTGATGGAGCCTATCTATCAAAATGAATAATGGCTCTCGTGCGTAATACTACGAGTCGGTGCGCGAGGAGCCACCTGTTGAACTGCTGCACGGTCACACACTCAACTTTTACGCTGTCAAACGGTGTGAATGCTATCGACTCGTCTATCTAAAATAAATAATTAAAAAACGGCTTTTGTTCATTTGCCATTAAAAAGTTGATCAGATTAACAATGACTTCATTCCCTCTCCAAGCAGATGTAAAGTACTGATTTTCAGACTTACCGCAGTGAATTTCCACAACAGTCCGCTTTTATTCCTGCTCGTATAAAAAAAAAATGAGAAGACGAGTGAAGGACAGGAGGAGGTGTGGATGGGAGAGGAAGTCCACCTCCCGCCCCACCACCGATCTCTCCCCCCCGCTCCCCCCTCCCTCACGGAAGGCTGAATGAGTCCACATGACATCCCGTTGAACAAGTGCAGCCATAAAAAAGAAAAAGAAAAAGAAAAGAAAAATAGGGGGCTTTCACCTGATGGAGAGGCGCATTGTGATTCGCAGTGCCATGATTCACTGTGTCGGGATTTACTGCACAGTTGTACGCACGATGTGAGCAGGGGAATTAACTTCCTGTGTGAAAAAAAAAAAAAAAAATCAGTGATTGAAGGTGGCTGAACACTGATGTCTACTGCATGAGATATCTAATTCATCATCAGATAAATGTGAGGGTGGGGTCTGGGCGTTGGGTTGTTGGAGAATATACAGCAGTAGTAGCAAGGGACCATGGTAACACCATAAATTCCTCCAATCACAAAACACAAGCTGGAGTGATGAAACTCAGCATGCAAGGTGCCAGGCAGGATTAATGTTTCTTAGTCCAAAACACACTGCTGTCATAGGAAGTCTTCATAAAAATGGCTGCAACAAGGTGTATTATCTTTATTAAAGAGGGGAATTATGGTGCTGAACAGGTGAGGCAGCATGTTCACTTCTCACATACTCATTAAATGAGGAGGGTTGTTGGACTTTAACACAGAGCTTTATTGCAACTGATCATGTCTCTCTAAACCAGAACAAACATCCTCATCTGCCAAAAGATAACATGCCAACTGAGGATGCTTTGACTGAACTGATAAGACATCGGCTGACTGTGAATCCTGCTCTTCTGTTGGAGCAATGCCCACACTTGAAACTTGGTTGCACAGTAGCAGAGCAATGGCAAAGTGATTGATAACATTCAGCACATCTCTCTGCAGTGGTGTGATGATGCTCCTATTGATCCTGCCAGTGTGCTGATTCTCATCTGAATCCTCACTGACTCGGGGCTTAGACCCATTGTCAAATGGTCAAAGGGAAGCCCAATATGTGTGTGACTGTAGGGGGTTAGTTCATAAGGTCATGAAACTCAAGGTGTCAGTACTCAGAAACTGAGAGGAGACCCTGTTAGTGTCATGTCTGGGCAACATCAGAATCAAATTTAATCCAGTTGTGTGAGCTGTGTTGCAATTAATTGGCTCATTTAACAGGGTCAAGATATAGAGACTTAATTAATAATAATAATAATTAAAAACCTTGGCCTCAAGGACACTTCACATTAGGGGAGGTGAAGCAGCAGCAGTACCTGCCACTCTGCTGCCTCACAGCAGCTAGTTTGAGATCAGATGTAATGATTCCATTGTCCTGAGATGACAAATGAACAGTTTTATTGAACTTTGCCTGATGTTGGCTGATGCATAAAAACTCGACAACTGTTTCAAGAGCAGAGATCAGTCATTTTACGACTCTAAACAAAGTATGAAACCCTATCGGGAATTACAATAATATTACAATTTCATGGCATCTAAAAGGAGAATACTTAAAGCAGAAGTAAGTGATATATTTGTGTTAATATAAGTCTTAAATAGTTATATCTTCCGACAGCAATCACTTACATAGAGTGTTTGGTCTGAAACACGGGTCTGTCAGTCACTCTGCTCTGCTCTGAGCCGAGGAGAAAACATTTCTCGTATCCTACAGTTTTTATCCAATGAGGAGAGAGAACGGCATGCAGGGCTGTGTGTGCAGCCAAGGGACGCCGTGAATGTGGTGACGTAGGGACGAGGACTGTTATGGTGCGTTCAAGGAAACTCGTAACTCGTGTTTTTCCGACCTGTGAAGTCATACCAGTTCAATCTGGTACGAGTTCATGGGTCGGAAGTTACGAGTGGCCGTTATAGTGACTTTCACAGGTAAAACAGGTCGAAAAAACACGAGTGGGTTGCCTGGAACGCTACAAAGTCGTAAGTTGTGACTTGAACCTGTAATTTACGGTTTCAAAAGCCGGCCTGGAACGCAGCATTAGCCAAAACGACCGGATCGCTTACTTCTGCTTTAAAGCTTAAAGAAAATTGAATTTGAACCCACTCTGGGTCATAAAATTAGTGTAATAACTCATCTATCAGACGATGTAGGCCAAACTTTGTGCAAAATTCTATTTTTGATAAAATCCGGGATGAAAGTGTGGTATTTTTTTTTCGCATTGGATAATGCAGGCGCACGGATTATACGTCAGCCTGCTCACGATTCATCAGCCAGTGATATTGGATCCGTCATTCGTCAATCAAACGTTTGAGACACACACACACACACGGAGCTCGGTCTCGCCCAAGCTTTGAATATCCCGCCCGCTCAATAGCGACCAATCAAATTCGTTTTCCTTACTCGGGTAAACTCGTGCAGCAACTTGTGACAACTCGGCACGACAAACAGGACAAACGGCCATTTCTGTATACCTTTAAAGGTACATTGTGTAGGAATTACTCCCATCTAGCGTTGCGGTTGTATATCGCAAGCAACTCAATCGTATTTTTCATGCTGCATTCACGTGAAATTGGGAAGACGACAGCCGCTGCAAGTAACGGCATAAACAAGCCTCTATGTAAACAAGTGGTCCGTCAGCACGAGGCAAAACAATACACTTGACAATATGTTGTCATGGCGATGTCGTATTGTTGACCTGACCCACGTTTTACCGGCTTTCTCTCGACTTCTGTGACTAAAATGACATCTGGTTTGTTACCGACGGCCGTCTGCCTGACTGCAGGTGAATGCAGCATCAGTGTAAGGCTCCATTCCTCCTCACTGCGTTACCGCGGTGACTTTTCACAGACGCCACCTCGACCTGAGCCGACAGCTCCGGTGTCTCCGGTGAGTTTCCGTGGTTTCCTACCGTCACGCTGCCACTGAACATAAAAACATGGCGACACAACATGGCAGCCAGCACCGAGCTTACCCGCTCCATGTAGATATGAATGATATGAACGGCTCATTCAGAGCTGAAAGGAACACTTCAGTTTATTGATGGGGGGGATTACTGATTAATGAAAAACATACTTTTGAACGAAATAATCGATTTTCGTGAATAGATAACAGGAGAAGTTACACAATGTCCCTTTACAGTAAGCACACTGATTAGTTTATGCACAGGGTTACTGAACTGAAGATACACTACAAATGTTGTCATCAAAACAGCACTTGAGATGATATTACAGTAACATTGTTTTACAGCTTGTTATCCGATGACCTTTGACCTGCATGCGTTTATGAAGACTGTGCGATGAGGTTGAAAGAACCAAACAGTAAGTATGTTAACATTTGAGCTAGATTGTTTTTCATAAATGTTTTTTGTCTGCGCTAAATATTAAATGATGTATTAAATGCCTGCACTGGCTGTGATCGGTCATCCACACAGGTTTGTATTCATTGCCTGCATTATTCTGATAAGCTCCCCAGTTAGTTCAGCTGCCTCCTGTTTTCACCTGCTCTCTCCTGTTCTGATTTGTCATGGGAGTTTTATGATCATTTCAATGACCCTTTGACCTTTTGCCGACAACAGTTTTAAATGAGCCTTTTGGCTGCTGCTCGCACATTTACCTTGATATTTATCAGTGTGTTTTGTCCCCTGAAAAGATGTCACCAGCAAACCTAACCCTGGCAGCTGTGAGTCTGTTGTCGGACAGAGTTGAAACGTTAAAAGTGGCTCTAGGTCACTGCTAATGTGCATAAAGCGGGTGTAATGTGTGAAGAGCTACACATTCAGTTCAGACAGCTGTACAGATTACTGAAACACGTGAAGGAAAGCTTTTTAGGTATGGAGGAGCTTAAATGTATCAGGTAAAACTCCTATTACTCCTGATCCAGTATATACGCAGGTGGTGCACCAACCAAATGATGTCAGAATTGTGGCAGAAAATGGATGAAGTGGTGCTGCCATCCCTGCCCTTGCCAGCAGGAAAAGCTGCAGGTGAAGAGGTGAAGAGAATAAAGAGAGGAAGGAAGAAAGGGTCGGGCGGGAAGCGGAACAAAAAGAAGGATGAGATGAAAAAGGGAAGTTTGAAGAAAGGAACCAGGAGTTGTGTGTGTGTGTGTGTGGCTCAGGGGAGAATAGGATCACTAGGCGAGGGTAGCCTAAATTGAAATATTTGTCAAGAAAGGAGCAGAGGTGACTTCATACGGACCTCCTGGAGGCCTCTGAAAAAATCCCAGCTTTCAACGAACAACATCAAGGTAGCTGAGTGAAGTAGCTGTGTGCCCATAAACTGGGCAGCCTGAATGAATTCATGAAAAGAAGGAAGCTGGCCACGGTCAACAAACAGCCTGAATGCCCAAGGTTGCCCCTCTGGATGACGAATAAAAAATGGGTTAGTTAAAATAAGGAGGGGGGCGAGAGTTTTATAGGGAGAATTAAAGTTAATATTCAAAAATCCATACAAAGATGTATGTTCAACATAGGCAACCTTGATGCTGACGGTGTGTAAAGACTCTCAGACTGTGGTTTGAGTGTGCAGTAATGACACTTCTTGCTCCGGAGCTGTGTGTGAGTAATCAGATTTCTTTTCTGTGTATGTGTGCGTGTGCGTGTGTACCTGTTTGTTGTGCCAGTGAATACACAGTGGATGTGTAAATATATGTCTTCTAATGTGTTTGTGTGAATGTGTGCGTCAGATGTCTCCCTAATGCCATTAAGATCGATCTGTTCCACAGAGGCTGAATTATAGTTCTGTTTTGTGGTTTCTTGCCATAGCAACAAGTAAAAAAGCCTGGTTTGTTTTGTAGGTCAACAGTGACATCTACAGGTCAGGTCCGTACAGTAAATGCTGCAATTTAAAAGAGAGAGGTGGCAATGTGGGCCATTTACAAGCTAATGACAACGCATTTAAGCTCCTTTTAGTACTTTGAATCCTCATAACCTTCTGTAAAGCCTTTGTAAAGTGACGCCCGGTCTGGTAATCTCCACCATCAGTCACACTCACCACTAGATCAGTGTCTCTGAAAATAATAAGACGTGAAAATCTCCTGCTAATCCTCCTTCACGTGTGGGATTTTCTCTGCTGTTAGCACTTTTGAGTTGATTTACAACCTTTTCTTTAGCCTCTGTAAACAACTGGCGAGATGAACCTTAAAATCAGAAGTGAAGGAGAGACACATCTTCATTTTAGATAATCTGCAAAAGGGAGTGTGGTTGACCTTCATTTCTTTAATGCTTCTACTGTACTTCAGGCTGAAGTCCTGTCCTTGTCCCTCACTCTTCTACAAATACTTCCCTCTCATAATATTCATTTCACTAGCAAGGACCACGCCACAACAGTGTGAGTTCAAACGTTTAATGAATGGGATTGTCAAGGGGAGTGGATGGCTACGGCGTGGAGAGGTGAAGGTGAAGGAGGTCGAAGTCGGCTCTGCTGGTCTGGAGGATGAAGTGATGGCTGGATGAGTGAGACTCAGGATGGGGGTTCCGTCTCAAAAGGCTGGATGCCAAAGCGAGTGATGAGATCCGGGGTGTCTGGATCAAAGGGGAGAGGGGAGGGTGGGTGGAAACGTCTGAGGCAAACAGGGGAAGAGTGGGTGACCAGGTATATGAAAGCTTGGCTTAGTGATTAGAGGTGTGGTTGAGGCGTGCTCTTGCTCTTGAACCTAAGTTAACTAATTAACTTCATTTCTATGCAGACACCTCATCAACTCCTACATTGCAGCTTAGACACCAGTGTCATCGAAAGGAAGCTTTCAGAACTGTTACTCAAGAAAAAAAAAAAAATCACTACCAAAATTTTACTAAAGTAAATATATGAATGTATTTCAAAAGTGAAGACACTGCAGGAAAATAGAGTATATGACTGTTATGCTATTATATATGAGATATTCGATATTGTACTGATACTGTATGTGTGATACTTGTATGATGATTTGGATAGTTAAAATAGAATTACAGTAGATGACAGCATGTTTCAAATAAAGGAAATGTAATATAAAGGACATAGTGATGAATGCACATCCTAATTACCCAGAGACTGAAGTGATATCTTAAGCTTTGTCGTTCAAAGCAGTAAACTGTGCAGTTTACTGGAGCTTTAGACAAATAGATGCATAAACTTCCCACCAGAGAATCTGAGATCAGATAATATTTGGCATTTGTGCATGAAAATTGAGCATTTAAACGGTTATCAAGATTACTGCAGAGTCATTTCAAGTTGCCTGACTAATTGGTTTATGGACTAATTGTTTGATTTGTGTACCAAGTGTTTGTTTTCACATGAACCTTTGTAATGTCTTCCTGTCGGCCACTAACTTTCATTCTACTGGGTTAAAACTGACCAAATCTTCTTTGATTGTTTATAAAAGATGAAATGCAAAGTTATCACCCAATATTTGCATTACACCTCCTCAGTCCACTTTTACACTTTCTTTTTGGAATTTTACCATTAAAAGACCTATACCTTGAATCATAATGTAGGCCTAGGTCAATTTTAACCACAGATGCTACAAATTTGAAGATAAAAAAATAAAAATAGAATAGTGGTAAGAAAGCATCAATATTATTTTCAGACCTGAAATACTGATATACTGATTGGACAACAGGTCAAATTTGACCCGAGGACAACAGGTACGTTAAGTGCTATTAATTGGAAATGTCTGTAAATTTTTCATTTTAGTGCAGCATTTATTTAAATGTACCATGTTACACAATGAGCTCTACCTTTCAGCCAGTGGAACTTCACGTCCTTCTGAGGCGTCCTTCAGCAAGACACCAGCACCAGTGACTTGGATTTGTTACAGTGGTGTTGCAGCTGCGCCACAGGAATCAAATCTCTCCAAAAACAAAAGGAACCATGTTAACATGTAACACTTAGTCATGCTATTTTGATTCATTCAGAATCCAATGAGAATATGGAGATGTTTTTATCCTCATCACATCACTTAAATAGTTTTTTTTTCTTTTTCATTGAAATGTGCGGGATGAACGCAGCAGTTTCCAAAATGCGTAAAAAATGATTACAAGTCATATTTTCTGACATGTTGCGTCAGCCAGACAACTTGAATAAGGTCATCAATTTGCCTTCCAATGGACTTGATTTCAACATTTTGTTAGCACATCAGCATTTTCCAAGCTGTGCTGCATCTGATAAGTACTTTTGTCAGTCCGTATATCAGAGCCCTCTTCAGCAGCAGTCTTTTTGCCGTCGCTGAGGCGAGGCGACTGGCATTAACTAGAATGACAGAGGCCCACTTCATACGCCCTCTACATCATCTTCACTTTCCTTTTTATAAACCTCTCACCAGCCTCTCTCTCTCTCTCATTCTCTCCCTTTCCTTCTCTCTGGCTCGTTCTCCCTCTTGCTCGCCCCGTCTCTCTCTCAAATCCCTCTTCCCTCCCCTCTTCCACTTAATTTTCTCCAATTTACTCCGCTTCCCCCACCTCCCTCTCCTCTCGCTGCCTTCCTCTATCCCTCAGTCTCCTGGGCATTTCGCAGTCACATAGTCAGGCATGTGAGGTGAAGGACTTATGTAATCTGCTCTCTCTCTCTTTGTCTGTCTTTCTCTTGATAGTGCTACTAACTTGACAATGATGTGGAAGCTACAGAAGTCGTTTTCACCTCTTGTCTTATCTTGTGTTAATGTGGATGAACCCTACTGTTAATGCCTGTCTAGACCTTTATGCACACAGCTAGATATTGTATGCTGTCAGCAGGGCCCGTTGTGTATCTGACAGTCAAAGAGATCAGATACACATTACCTTGAAGATTTCTTTCTTGGTTTATTGCATCAGAATTTTGTCACAGAGTTGTTGTTTATTAGCGTTGAAGGCACGTACAATACACTTTCATGTCCTGTTAAAAAAGAAGAGGAAAAAAGAACAAATCAAAAGCTTTCTTCTCCCTGAGTAAGCGGAAATAGTGAGGTGTTTATATATTGGATAATTCCATCACAGCAAATAGCCAGCAGCTCCAAGGAAGGCAATATTCAGTCAAATCCTTCTGATAGATAGCAGAGAGGCTCATCATAGCAAGTCTGGAATTCAATTTATATCCCTGCAGTTACACCTCAGAAAAAACAGGTCTGAAAGAAGTCCAGCTGACTGAGCACATTACATCCTAAATAAGACTTATATTCATTTTAGATAGAGTGAATGATGAAATTTTGAATTAAGAGTGCATGAATTGCATTCGACCCTATTTTATTTTTCCGAGAGGCTAATTTCTTATAAGATTATTTGTCACTAAGGCTAATTAAAAGACCAAATGTGATGGGGATGTTAAATTTAAACCTTAGATATGATCAAAAAGTGAGATAATGTCCAAACTTTAATTACTTCCAGGACTTGCAGGACTTATTTGAGCTATATTTTTTGGGCATTTTTTCCTCACAAGATGTTTTCATCCTGGCAAAGTTGAGCATTTAATCCTCCTCGTTATTTATTACAGTAGTTATTAGTGAGGAGTTCACTGAAGAAGATGTTCATGTTCTCAAATTGTTCTTTCTGTATCTATCAACACATAAAACTGTCACGTTGGCAACCAAAATCCAAAATGTTCATTCCTATAAAGCATCTGACTCAGTTGTTGCTGTGCGTAACAGACCCAGTGCATAACTTGACATGTCTGTGTAAGCGGGTGTGTGTGTCTGTGTGAGTGTGTGTAGGTGGATTGACTTGAACCCAGGGGCATGGAGTCACTCATCTGTTTTAAATGAAGAATAATGTAATATAAATAAAAACTCAAATAAAAGATGGAGGCAAAATAAAAAGCAACAAATTAAAAACAAGATCAGAATGGATTTTTCTGAATGATATTAGAGGACGAGATGGTCATGAGCAATACCTCCATGTCCAATGGAGAGTTTTTATTGGGCACGGCAGCTGTGAGGTTCCCTCAGGACACGATGCCCTGAGTTAAATGAAACTAAACAACTTACTTACACTCCTACAATCTCTGTAGTTAATCTTATCAAATATTAAAAGTTACATTGTCAGTAGTTGTTGACAAAAAACAGAAGTGTTGATTAATGACAATGTGATGTAAGAATAGTTTGCTTATTATCTGACAATAGTGCACATCTTCTGCAAATATAGTTCAACACTACTACTGTCTTATAATAAATGTTTTTAACATGTATTTTTTTGAGCAGCACACATGTTCATGTTCACATCAAAGCAGAAAGGCGCCTTGATTTAGTGATGCTAACGGCGCTCGCTTGCTGCCGACGCGCATTCGCTGTCACACAATCGCTGGCGGGCTGAAATGTGTTTTCAGGCGAAGAGTGTGCAGTTCTGAGCTCAGTTGTACGCTGCATGTCAAACACCACTGATAAAGCCATGTATGATGAGCCTCTGGAGACGAGGCGCAGTGACACTGATACAATGAAATGACACAGGGAGATAGAGAAGTTAATGATTTTCAACTGCCGTCACATTTGTGACAGAGCTGGATGAAGTCGATCAAGCTGCTTCGATGTGATCTTTTCAGGCAAATGTAGCTTCTTGTGTTGTTTTTATGTTAACACCACACGATGAACTTTAAACAAGGTTCACTGCTTTTGGATCCACCCAGACAAGGTTGGAGTGTTCAAGACTTCAGCTAAATGAGACACTATCAAAGCAAGTGTTTCCTCATTCTTTGGTAACACAAAACATCCTCAAACATGTTTTGTTTGCTATTGCCACAACAGTTTATACTCTCCTGCCTTGATTCATCAATCGCTCTGTTCAGAAGACAAGAGGCTACAGTGTCTCTGTATTGGAAAGTGATGAGACAGTCTGGGCTGGTGTTGTGTAAGTGAAATAGAAATAGAGATAAATTCTGAGTTGGAGACAGCTCTTGCCATTTACTCTGATGCCAACCTTGCAACTTGTCTGTTGGAGTCATACTGTAAGTGAATGCTAATGTTGGCTATCACAAAATGTGCAAATAGCCCCTTTAAATCTGATCAATTGATCTGATTGGCTAAAGCTGCATTTGTCAGAAGATTAAATTACAATCAGAGATGGTAAATAAAAAATAATCTCCTAACGATAATAATAATGATAATGGCTGCAGGCTCTATTACAGGAAGAAAAGCACCTTTCTATATGGGAATATTAAGAAGAAAAGGCAAAGAAGCTTCAGCAAACAGTTCCCTCTGGCAACTGCATGGTTACACTGCAGAATAATTTCAGAGTGTGTCACTGTTGATTTCACTTAGTGATGAAGGTAATGGGGAGGGTCAGGCATGGCAGGACTTAGCGGAGGGTTTTTAGTCAAACATTAAAAACTCTTAATAGGGAAACAAGCTTATGTCATTCCAACTAAAGCACAACAGGAACCTCTTAAACCGCATTGTACAGTAACGTCTAATGCAGTTGTGCAAAGAGGACGAGAAGAAGGGGTTTTATTTGGGTCTTTTGGATGTCTGTTTGCTCTCCTCATTTTGTCTTCATTCCATTTCATTCCTCCTCAAACTGCACCTCTTCCACATCGCTCTTTTTTCATTTGTCCCTTTCAGTCTTTCCTCTTTTTTTCCGTCTTTCAAAGCACATGGGGCCCCATCATTGAAAAAAACTACACTGTTACACATACATACTAAAATGCATGTATTTGCACAGTTTCAATAGCCAATGACCTTCAACGCCCATACTGCATGTTTTTTCCAGCCGCATAAATGTATAAAGCTGGAGCATCCTGGGGGCTAAAATCACTACACACCACACACACACGCACACACATGCACACACACACAGAGGGAGAAGCAGAGAGAGGCATACGTTATCTGTGCAATTCCAAGCCCTGTCCGTCATGTGGCAGTGTGCAGCTTCTTAGGAGCTGCTGTCACAATGGAGTAGAGCCAGTCAAAGTCAGCCTAATCTCTCTCGCTCTCTCTCTCTCTCTCTCTCTCTCTCTCTCTCTCTCTCTCTCTCTCTCTCTCTCTCTCTCTCTCTCTCTCTCTCTCTCTCACACACACACACACACACACGCAGATATGTCTGGTCTTTATCTCTGTGTGCAGCTTGAAGCTTACACCCCCCCCTCCCACCCCCCTCCATGCATTCTCCTGCTCCTCTCTCTTTGATGCTCTCTGGAAACACAGGACCTGCTAATGGAGACAAGAAAGCTTCTCACTACACTGCCTTCATGTCATTCATGCCAATTCATTACTGTAATGTTTGAAAAGGAGGGGCAAAATGGGGGGAAAAAGGGTTTTCTTTGCATATGCATATAGCGTCTTTTTGCACACACATGCACATCCGCGGCTCACAGCTCCATGATCTACCGCCGGTGTTGTGTCAGACCGGTTCTGCTCCATTTGAAAGGCGAAGGAAGCCCGTATGTGGAAAGACATCGCCTCTGAGATGTAGATGGGTATTATAGAAGAGAAGGACCACTGACTCGTGTCATGTGCTCTGATTTTCAACCCCATAGGCTCAATACAATGCTGTCAAGTATTTGTCCCCTCCCCGATTTCCTACTTCTTGCATATTTATCACTGTTGTTTAAGATCATCAAACAACTTTTAACATTAGACAAAGATGACCCAAGTAATATAAAATCTAGTTTTTAAATGATGATTAGAACAGTGGCTGCCCCCCCCCCCCCCCCCCTCCTCTGACCTCACCAATTTCAAAACCCTGGCTACGGCCCTGACAAGACTAATCATTTTAATGCGTAGAGACAGGGTGTCGTGAAGCTGCTGTGATGCAAACAGAACTGGAGCCGTAGTTATTTTCCTCTGGATGATCACTGTCCTCATATACTTCATATACAATACTCCTCAGTAACTTGGTGCTTTGCTATCCAGCTAGCCTATACCTCCAACAAAAGAATATTGCTGGTGAATATATTAGAACCATCTTAGCTTAAGAGCTATTCTTGCATATAGCACACACACAAGGTTTCATTTTCTGCAATCAAGATTGAAATCTCAACTCAAGGACCTTATACTGGCTGCATCCAATGCCATGACAACTGGGAAAATCCATCTCCTGGAAGTTCATGTGATCAAAGCCATGAATGGGTTCTTGATTGATCTTGTGGTCAGGTTGTTTTCTCAAAGCTCTGTGAAGTTTGTCTTTAGTTAAGTTAATAAAAACTCAAACCTAAAATAAAGACATTCTTTTATAGTCAAAAGAGTGTGTAATCCATTATTTTTTTGCCCTTAGTTTTGTCTGGATAATATCCTCATCTGGTCACACATAGTCCATCATCTCTTCTAACTGTGAACCAGGTCTTATCAACCTTCATCTGCGGCTGACTGCACTAATCCTCTGGTGGTTGAAAGGGAGCAACTCCCTGCAGCCAAATCCCAAAATCTTGAGGAAGGTCTTCCCAAAAAGCTGAGGCTATTATAGCACCCTTAATAACACCCCAGCTTTGGAATGAGACATTGAACAATGTGAATTGGCTGTCGACATATTTTTCGTCTGTCTGTGATGATATACGAAGAAGCCACACACATGTACAGTACTGAACAAAAAGCATCACATGAACCAACCGTACACACACACACACACGCTCTTTTCCTGTTACACACTCAGAATCAGTGATCCTTACCTCCTTGCAATCAAATTCATCTTTGTTCTACAGATTGACACTTTGATTTATAGTGTTTTGTTGTGGAGCAGCTTGAGTCCAGATCTTGGCTGAGAAGAAAGAAGGAAACACTGAGTTATCACCTTTTATAGCTTTATTCCACCCCAACAATGGTGCTGTCATCCAGAAATGGCACCCCTGTGCTACTCTGCACAGCGTTCAGCACTTTTTTTTTTTTGAGTGTTTATCATAACAATGAGGAGGATGATGGATTTGAGATTAACCAAATGTGATTTTGTCCTTGTGTTGACAAGGTGAAGAAAATATCAAAACATTTTGCAGCAGCAGTCAGCTGCATGGTGACGTGTTTGTAAGCAAGACAGAAGTCGTTTAATACTTGAAATATTGGATCAAGTGTGAGCAGAGACAGCGGGGTGGTAGTGGTGGTGGTTAGCAACTTAGAGGCCTGTGACCTGTTTGAAATAAAGGTGAACAGCATGAATTTAACATGAACAAAAGACCCACTAATCATTTATGTCAAGAAGGAAAATATCACCATGTGAATGACGACAACAAAGTTAAATGAGATGGGGACTAATGAGAGTCATTAAGCATTTGAGGAAATGGGAGAATAGGGAACAAAAATTTATTGAACTCGAAAAACTACCGTATGAAAGTCTGGTTCCTTTTCCCGCTGTTTTGCTAACCCTCCTCCTGGCCATGTGCATTTGTTTTCAACAAAGCTAGCGAGAAAGCAATCAATTGAGCGATAGACAATGCGGCAAGGTGAAGAGGGCCCGGGTGGGCTTCGAACCCCAGACTCCCGGGTATCAGTCATGCGTGCTAACCACTTGGCCAAAGGGACATCCCCTTGGCCAAGTAGCCAGGGCGCATGATCAATGGGCTCTATGCACAGCTTCACCACTTCCTGAATTTAAGGCAGGTCCTTCATTTCCTGTCTTACATTATTGGACAAACTGATTAACCCTTTAACAGGCACACTAAAAATACATTTTCAAAAAAATATTTTTTGGTAAAATTGTGTTCCTGGCTCCACATTTAGCAACTTTTCAGTTTTTTTTTTCCAGTTGACCCAATCAGGTGGCAGAAATGCAAGTCAACCGGCCGGTTGACTTGCCCACTTTAGGCTCAATGTAACAAGTATTAGGAATCAATGGAATTGTTTCATTTGTGCAACTGAAGTTGAAGATTTTTCATATAAAATGAGCAGAATTTGCAAATATAATTAATCAATTTATTGAAAACAACAACAACAACAACATATTATTCCATAACGTTTCCCATAAAAACACAAACACAAGCTGTACAGTAGCCTATATCTGCATGTGTAGACATTCATGGTGTCCACGCAGCAGAGATATGAGTAGAGATCTGAAAAAGAAGGATATAATAATCAGCTTTAGTGCCATATATATTTATCCAGTAAAATTTAATGTCTGTAGTTTCTAGGCCTATTCAATGCACATATTCAATAAGGATTATCTATATGACAGGAATAATGAGCACTAGCTCATTATTTCTCTTACTATGTAAAGATATTATTATGATTGTATTATGTAAAGAGTAAATGGCTTTATAGATAATGCCGATCTGAAGGTAAAACACAAACAATGCGATCTAGCACGGGGAAAAGTGATTACACTTTTGCTGGGTCAGCATCAGCTTCAATTTACCCTAAACGGGCAACTCAACCGAGCGGTCACACACTTTTTCAAGGAGACCACAAAGATTAATTTAATGGTCAGGTTTCTGCCATTCAACAAAAATATAATCGTTAGGGTGTTAGGAACATGAAATACGATAAGATTTTTTCTTACCTCAACTTTCCTTCTCACGGGAGGACAAGGTTGCCGCGGTCACCGATCAACTTCCGGTTTTGACGGCACTTTTTGACAAGGCTGTCTTTTTACTACATTGCCACCCACTGCATGTAATTGGCATTACACACTCTAGTCAAGGAGGGGAATGAGGGAAAATGACCCAAAAATTGTTTTGACAAGGTTTTATAATGGCAATTCGACCGCGAATATAGCTCAACCGCGTGGTTACAATGCCTGTTAAAGGGTTGTGTCTGAGTAGTCACAATGGTCAGACACACCTGGATTAATCAGTTTGTCCAATAATGTAAGACAGGAAATGAAGGACCTGCCTTAAATTCAAGAAGTGGTGAAGCTGTGCATAGAGCCCATTGGAGGCATAGTGACAGGACCCTCAACTGTCGCAATAACATTACTGTATTTATCATACGTGTTATGATGTTATCTGTCATTTGTGTTGTGGTGCCACCGAGATGAGAGCTGGGACATCGGGTGGGAGATGCTGATCTTGCAAGATTGGTGTTCAGCCAAGAGACACAAGGCAGAGAGCCTCCATTGTTCCTGTAACAAATTACAAGTAGGCTAGGATTTATCTAACCATCACTGAAGCGGTTTAATTAAGGTAAAAATGTAGCATAGATAAGGTAGAAAATCTTGCATAGTTCCTCTTTAAAAGAAAAAATAAAGAATGATACATAAATGCCATTGCTAAATCAGACAGACTTTATAGTTTGCAAACATAAATTGTAGGGTTTGGATAGGCCTATTACAGTAGGTTAGAGAAGTTTGAAGTTATAAAAGAAAAGTTCAATAGATTATTTTTTTTGATATATGCGATACACTAATATGATTTCTCATTAAAGAGTCTGTATGCCTACCTAATATGGAGCTACTAATTTAGCCTAGCTCAGTTGTCCAGAAACGGGCAGAGCAACTGTCCAATCAGACAGCTAATAGGCAACATAAAATAGCTTTTGGTCTTATTAAAGAGATTATTTTTGTAAGATTTAAACAACTCACTTTTGGTCAGTGAATTTATACCCTCAAGCAGGTTAGCACTTCCAGTCTTTCTGCTAAGCTAAGTTAGGTGTTGACTTAAAATTTTGCATACAGACATTACTGTAACAGTGCTATTAATCCTGTCAACAAAAAGCAAATAAATGACCTGAAACAAGTTCAGTGGGCTGCTCCGCCATCACCATCTTGCCAGCAGGCCTCTGACCTGAACCCACTGAACCCCCCGCTGAGACAAAAACGGGCAAAGAAGAGGGGTGTATGTGTGGAGGCTAGACTTGTGGCAGGCATAGACTCACAGGCCTGTCACTCAAAGCAGCATGCCCTCAATTATGCAGGACTTTCATGCTTTTGACATGAAGGAGGAAATTAGCTAGATATTTTAGTACCAGGCTCCATTCAAATAATGATTTTTTTTGTACTTCAATGTTGGTTTCACTAGTGGCTATCTAACCGTTGTGCACCTTTTCTCATACCTCGACAGAGTCAAGCTCATAGATGTGTGCAACCAGCCTATCATGACCCACAGTAACATTTTATTGTTAGATGATCTGAGTATGAGCACAGGGGGAAGTCAGGTGACTTAGAATGTTTGTTCGGCCGATGTTCTTGGAGGAAAAGTCTCTTTGCCAAACTTTGTATAAGAGTTGTGCTTGAGGATGGATTCTTTATTTAATGTCCAGGTGATGAGTCATTGCACTGGCCCTAATGTGGGGCCCTAATGATGTGACTGTTCAGGACACTGGTTGGACTGTGTTATTTTTATAGACAGGACAATGAAATGTGCTCTCTGCAGGCAGACCCCTTTTAAAATGAACATGACCAGAAGTGACAGCTGTCCTGCAAGTCAGGAAACAGAGGGGTAAAACTGATGTCCTGACCTTCTTACTTCCAAAATAATTTGATGGTCAGCATGGCCCGAGGTCAGAGAACACATGAGCCTCACTGCACGAAGGCATGAAGGGAGAAGGTGTCAAAATGGAGATTAAGGGAACCATCATAAGGGCTCTGGGATTGTTCTTTAAAGGTGGTAACACTGACAGTCTCTTCAAAACAGTGTAAACTGACCAAAGTTTAACTTCAAAGCAGGTTGTAATATCACAGCACACCTACAGTATATGTGAAGGCATGGAGGTCAGGGTGGATGGAAAACAATGCAAGGTATCGGCCTTCATCAACACAAGAAGCCCTGACTAGGTTTTTTCAACTTTAAGTGAGACAAAGACATATGAAATTTTTACTTGATTAGATTAATCCTAAATGTAAAAATCCTAATCCTACAGTAGCTGTGACAAGGTTTTTACAATACCATGGACACTGTATTGTACTGTTGTACTGTGTGAGGGTCAAACATCACATTAGGATAGGTCTCAGGCTTGTTAACAATCAATATGAAAATGGAATAGCCTTAAAGCAGAAGTAAGCGATCCGGTTGTTTTGTTGTTTCAGCGGATGGAGTTAGCAGCATAAGATTTATATTAACACAAACATTCCGCTTACTTCTGCTTTAAATATCAAATGCTAAGCAGAGACTTGTTTACCAGCCACAGCAGCTTTAAAAGAGAAAAAACAGAATCATGGCACAACATACGGTATAACACACATAAAATATTACCAGTATTTACATTTTCTCTTTTCACCCCCCTTATTTAATGTGGTTCAATTTCATTATTTTCTCTTCTCTTCTGATTTTGGACTAGACTTATATTTTTTTTTAGATCTACCTTTAAATTGGACTTGAAAATGCCACAAAATCCAAAGGCTTCATTCTCTGTGGCTCCTACAGTATGAGACTGTAATCAGTGAAATCAGCAACCATAGTGTTGGATGGTGGCTAGAACGGAAACCGGCAGACTCTTGAACTCTTGAGCTTCAATGGCACATGATTGAAAAACGATGGTATTATGCATAGTACAGTAGTTATGCCTGCATTGTAATTTTTTTTTCTTTAACGAGTAGGCTGAGGCTTTTTGAAAATGTTACACTATATTAATTCTCTGAAATACGATCAGAATCATCAACATAGTAACAATTATTATTTCTGATTGGTAAGACCCAAAGGTGTTTCATGCTCCCATATCTCATAGGCTACTCAGGACTATAGTACAAGAAACGAAAGACATTTGTGTTATGACAGTTATGTTTCTGCATTAATTTATCACATACGTCTCTAAGCACTTGGTAATAATGAGGCAAGGTTTGACCAGTTATGAGGCACCTTGCAGAGAAAGACAAAGATGAATGGTCCTACAGACAACTGGGTAGTCCCTTTTGTTCTTCCCCTTATAATAAAATATGTTGTCATTTAGCACGACTTGCTCAATATTCCCTGACAGACAACTCATTTTCCTAAAATAAATAATGGCAATCTATTCACATAATGTTATAATAACGCTGTCATTGGTGACCTACATTTATGGTGGTAAACCATTAATCATACAGCCAGAGAGGGGGGCAGCAACCGTAAAACCAAAGGAGGCCATTCAGCCAGGGTACCAGGGGAGCAGCTGAATCTCTCCGGAACAATAACACACATTACTAACTGCTGGGCTCATAGAAGGTAACCTCACTGACGTAGCGTATGGGATTTGTGTGTGTATGAGTGGTAGTGTGTGTTTTGTGTGCATTGTGGGTGCATTGTGGTAACCCAGTGGCCCCTCCGATACACAGAGGACTTGTTTTGAAAGTGACAGATTAATTGCTACTTTCCCCCGAACCCTGAATACACCAGAGTATGCGTACCCATGGGTGGTGGAAGTCAAAGTTTCAAATTTAATCAAACAATGCTGGAAAAAGGAAACAGCCAAAAAACAACAACTGAAAGACCTTAATTCATTAGGCTGAAATTTATAGGGACACATACGTGCACAAGTGATTTCATGAACTGATAATAATCTGTTTTCTTTTTTTAATGTTTTGTCTTTATGTAAAGCACATTGAGTTGCCTTGGTATGAAATGCGCTATATAAATAAAGATGCCTTGCCTTGCCTTTTGTTTAATCAGTTTGGCAAGAGTATGTTGAATATGTTGACCAGATTAAGCAGCATACAAGGATTGTCTTTGGAATCATGTTTCAAACTGCAAATGTGTTGGACAAGTATCACGCTGCAAAACATATGGAAGAACGGAAAAGGGGACAGTAGGATAACAATTCAGAAATCACACAATTAGTTTCATCATAGTCTTCCCTGATGGAGGCATATTCTGTATCGCCTCTGGGGGAGAATATTAACAAGTTAATGTAAAACTAACATCATTATGCCTCCCAGCCAGAACCGCTTACCAGCGGGGAGCCATGTTCTCAATAACCACTCTCCCACTGTTGGTCGTTACAGATTATTGAACCTCGGTGTCAAGCAGCACTTCATTTCATTTTGCACTCAGTAAATGGATAGTATTCATCATTAACACATAAACAAACATGGGAACTTGGTCTAACCTCACTGCTTGCTTTAGGGTGTTGTGGTTTATGTGGAATTTTTAATTGCTTCAAAGCTTTTCACTGTGATGCCAACATTACATTTCTTTTTCCAACTGCATAAATTAAACCTAAAATTGTTTTGTGAAATGAATAAATAAAGGATTATACATGTATGAAAATAAAAGCAACACTATGTACTTGTGAGGAAATTATTACTCTGGAACTGTTTCCTTTTTTGTGTTATTATTATCTTAAAGCAGAAGTAAGCGATATTTTTGTGTTAATATAAGTCTTAAATAGTTATATCTTCCGACAGCAATCACTTACATAGAGTGTTTGGACCGAAACATAGGTCTGTCAGTCACTCTGCTCTGCTCTGAGCCGAGGAGAAAACTTTTCTCGTATCCTACAATTTTTATCCAATGAGGAGAGAGAACGGCATGCAGGGCTGTGTGTGCAGCCAAGGGATGCGCGTGAATGTGGTGACGTAGGGACGAGGACTGTTATGGTGCGTTCAGGGCAGCCCGTGACTCGTGTTTTTCCGACCTGTGAAGTCGTACCAGTTCGATCTGGTACGAGTTCACGGGTCGGAAGTTACGAGTGGCCGTTATAGTGACTTTCACAGGTAAAACCGGTCGGAAAAACACGAGTGGGTTGCCTGGAACGCTAACAAGTCGTAAGTTGTGACTTGAAGCTGTAATTTACGGTTTCAAAAGCCTGCCTGGAACGCAGCATTAGCCAAAACGACCGGATCGCTTACTTCTGCTTTAAAGGAGTATTATCGCAAAATTCGGCCACTAGATGGAGCCAGGCGGAGCTTATCAGATATAAACAAGTGGGCAGCTGTCAGAGAGAGAGAGCAGCCTCGTTTAGACCCCCCCCCCCCCCGCCCCCCTCCTTCTCCCTCCCCCTTCTCCCTCCCCCCTCCTCCTCCCTCACCAGGCCGAATGAACGTGCAATCGCGGGAAAAAGAAAACTCGCTAGTGGAAGCGGCAGCTCTACGTCGCGCACAACCACAACAACGACAACAACAACTGAAACGTCCTCCTCCTTAAAACGCTGAGAGGACAGCTGAAGAAAGACACAGGGACGTGGAGACAAAGTGTTCTACCAGCGATTCAGTGACTGTGAGCACCCTAACACTGCTACATTACTTACTGTTGCATATTTGTCCGGTTCGGAGGTCGGATTTGCGAGTTCCGAGTGCATTTTAACGCAGCAAGCGCCGGGCCGGCTTGGATCATAACAAAGACAAATGCTGCATTTGCCCCACGGACACTATACTGTTGGCGATTTTTTTTGTAAATTTAGTTATGGCTCCCCCCGACCCATCTTTTGCATATTTCAGCTTATTTTATGCTATTACTGCTGTATTTGCGATAATGCTCCTTTAAGTGTGTGCATTGCTACATTTCAAACTCCAACTGATAAATACTGCTGGCAGGTCATAAAGATACGTACCATTGTATGGCCAGTGTGTCATCAATGTATGAGATGGGGTGCACCAAGCAATACAGTACAATTTGCATTGTAGCAGATACATTTCTATCAGTTATAATACTGGAAACATGTTGAGGAGATGCAGACATTTTGTTTGGTTTTCCTTTGATATTTTCTTCAGTATTTTCCCTATTTGCAGTCAGTGATGTCAGCCACTGGAGTTTCATCTCTGTCAGTAGTCAGATTCACAGCAAATAGGGATAGGACCCCTCAATGCAAGTTGAGTTCAGAGACATAATATCCCACTGGCCCCAAAAACCTGCCTGGGCACTGCACTTTGTAAACCCTCAAAAAACAGACTCTTCTGCAGCTTTTGCTCACCATTCTCCCTGGTGAAGCTACAGCCCTCCACATTCCTGATGCACTTCAGACCCCTAAAAAAAGACCCCTGTGTGCTGGTTGCAGAATGTGGGTGTGGGTGTGTGCCAGAAAGCACCTGACATGCATATTTTGGTTTCTCATGAGCTCTGAACTAAACACATGGGAACTGTGCCCATCCAGGAGAAGGACATGGGTGTATATGTCATCTAGTGAAGTAATGAATTGTCTCCCTCCTTCTGAAAACATGTCTGCATCGACCCACCCGGTGTCTGTTGCTTTAATCAGTGTGTTGTTGTTGGGAGCCCCATAGCACCACTCATGGCACAACTGCTTCCCCTTGAAAATAACCATGAGTGGGCCGTACTCAGGCACTGTATTGCGACTTGCTAGTAGAGTGGTGGTCTCTCTTCTCTAATTTGCAGTGACCTCAAAACCTGCAGACTCTTTGGAGACTGTGGTGTCTCTGCGTGATTCCCTGAAATCAAATGCTACCTGCTTGTCTCTTTCTGCTGTTTCAGGCCATTGCATTGACAGAAATGAACTGAAATGATAGCTTCTGAACTACATCTTCCTCATTAGAAAGAAACTTGCTGCTCTTGTAGTTGTAGTTGTACCCTGTGCGCACAGCTGAGATCTGGCACCTTGCCTTTAGCGATCAAAGTATGGAGGTATAAGGATACACCAGAAGAGCAGCGTTAATGTGTTTTGTGCGACCTTAATACTGTTGAAGATGAATTACATTTTCTGTTTCAATGTCCTTTGTATGATGAACTGAGACAGTCTTTGTTTGAGAAAGCCCAGAGGGAGAATCCAGACTTATTTCGGATGTCTGAGCATGATGTGTTGTGTTGGATTTTTAAGGAGATCTATGTCCTGGCTAGATTCATTGATGGAGCCTGGACAAAAACATTATATCCCACATAAAACCATAAATAACTGATTATTGCTTTTTATATCTTAGAAGCTTGTATGTTTTTGTTTTGTTTTTTCTCCTTTCTTTTCTTTTAGGTCACCATCATCCTGTGCAAAAATAAGATAAACATAAGTAAATCCTGATTGGAAGTAAAAAAAAAAATAAATAAATAAATAAATAGAAGGGTTAGGGTTATAATAATACACACTTAAAAAACAAAAAACAAAAAAAACAATAACTCAGCAGTAAACATCAAGCCCTCTTTTCCCCCATGTAGAAGTATGTTGGTGTCTTTGTATGTATCGGAGCATGTGAGTTCCCGTTTAACCATGGCATCTCCGTATTCATAAACTCACGGGGAACGCCCACAGGTGAGACGACGCAGGTGCAGTACGCAGTCTACGTAGGATTCAGGTAGACTCGGCCCTCATAATCTTCCGCCCGGGAACCGCGGATTCCTTCTGAGAAAACTTCAGGACCCACTTAACCCTTGGCCTGTTCACGCACCGTCCAAAGACACGCACGCACGCACGCACACCGGTTGGCGACTCGAGTCTGAGTTATCCGTGTGCGCGCGTTGTTCCTCTCTGTGATAGACCAGCTGGCCACCTGTTCAAAGTGTTGGCCTATATCGGCCATGTCGCTTCTCTGCGGCTTTGCATGGATGAGCGGTAGAGACAATGGACGGATGGATGGATGGATGGATGGATGGATGATGGAGGCCTGATGACAAAAAAAAGAAGATAAAACCAGAAAACAGGCGGACTACTCCAATCCCGTTGATACATCCATCAAGTGTTTACCACTACTGGTCTGGCTTTACCAGGATGGAGACCCACAACTCCTGGATCTCTTCTATGTGTAAGTACCTTAATTGAAGGTTTAAATTGTTATGTATCTGTTGCGCTGCAGCTTTGTAGTGGAGCCTAGTACAGTGATACTGCGTGGACTAGTGGTTGTGAATCGATTGTTGTAGGTAACTTTGTTGGTTGGTTAGCGATACTGATGATCTTGATCTTGATCTTGAAAAAGGTGAATTGGCTGTCTATGTGTGGGTGTCGGGGGGGTGAATGAGAGCAACTGCAACTGCTTGTGTTTACTGCAGACTTCCGGATACAGACTGTGCACACTGAGCAGCAATACATAACATACACAACTGCTGGTGAACCATAAAGCAATTGTAATTGCCTTCACATACTTAGGCCACAAGGTGACAACCAGACCACATGAACAGTAGGCACCTCCTCCATGTTGTATTGGCCCAGCCCTTTTAGAATCTGCTCCATAACCAACTGCATAAATTGCACAGGAAACATCATAACTGAGGCAGTGATACTTGTGTCTGTATTAAAGCTACAGTTGGCAACAGTTATTCAGTCATATTTGCTGGATCTGTCACTATATATTCTGATAGTAGTACATGAAATAGATAAAAATTCAACTACTCTAAAGCCTGTAATTGTATTTGCAAAAATCCAACGCTCCTGGAGCTGTTCCACCAGTCAGGTAGAGGGGGCAGGAGTAGCTGCCTCTCAATCATCACCATTCACAGCTCATACACACGCTGCACTGCAGGTCCTGGTGGTAGGCGAACATGTCGCCAGTATTTGGTAGAAGGTATGCCTCCTCCTCAGACACACTGATTGACATGAACCATGTCACCACTGATCCACATCCGCTTTACAGAAGATAGAAGTGGTATCTGGTCGTCAGAGAGCACTGGCACCATTATGTAGCCTTGAACAGCAATATAGTATGCTTGGCTCGAGTATGACTTCAGCTTTAGCCGGGAAGCCGGTTTTGATTGAAAACTGGTGAGGTTTGTCGTGTGGTCTTCCTCATGACACTGCTGACCCTGTATCCAGTGGCATAGTGGTGCCTTTGCCCTCCAGTGCAACATCAACTGTGCATCCATTTTCCCAGCCTGAGGTAGAGTACACTGCACACACTCCAAAGAGCTCAGTGTCATCATCTCCTCTGTACGTGTTTCTCTCAGTTACTACACGCTGAGTTCGTAAAGTGACTTTTCTCTTTCTGCAAGCAAGAGCAGTGTATCCAATTTTTACAGCAGACATGGCACTTTTGGTCTTTAAATCTGCAATCTCATGCTGGGCGCTTCCCACCACAAGGATTGCTGCACCCCAGTGTCCTTTAAATCCCTTTTGGCCCTTAGCTTTGTCATTATTTTCCCATCTGAACTGTTATGTCTATGAAATTAAACTGTTCTGCGATCGCAACTGGTGCCGATTTATAATACGTACTCAGCTTTCTAGTCAGTACAGCATATTGCAAAGAGCTTGGCACAGATGGAGACAAAAGATTGCGTCCCACTCCCAGTCATGCAGTGAAACATGCATACACTCCAACATCATTCATTTATGTCCACATCTCCAGACTCTGAGATATAAATCAAAATCCTCCTTTGACTCATTGGATTCATTCATTCGACCCACTTGCAATGCTGTGTTAGTCTGCACAGTGCTAACTGATAGCTTCCCACGAGCCTATTCCCTTCACAAAACACTTGTTTTTATATTCTAGTGTATGGTCTTCTGTACAATCACTTCACGCGGAATCATTCTTTAAAATCCTCATTGCCATTTATCGTGTGAGATGAACTCAAGCAGATGTCTTTACTTGGAGACTTCAGGATAGAAGCTGTGAACAAGTAGCAGCGTGACGCAAAACATACGCGGGCTCGCTTAATTTTTGGCCAATCAAAAAGCAATAATCACCATTGCCTTTACATATTAAAACCACAAGGGGGCAACAAGACCACTGTGTGTTACACCCTCCAAACAAACTGTTATAGCCAAAAGCCTCCAAAGCCAGACTTCCAGCTGAGGGAAGCGCTGACGTTAATGTGTGTTAAACAGCCAGGTTAGAGTATCCCATTAAGAATGGTTGGGTGAATGGTGAGAGATGGATGGAGGGGAGACTCGAGGTCATATTCTCTATATATTCTCTCTCTCTCTCCATGAGTCAGAGGCAGTCAGGCTAGTCTGGATACTCTGGTCCAGTGGAGACTGAATCAGTTCAAGCAGGCTCCATGTAGAAATGCACATTTCAGACAGGCACATAGATTAACAAAGAATGTATTGACTAAGAGCAGCGGAGGCAGTTTGCCTACACATGTATTGCTACAACATGTATTAATTACATAATAAATTTGTAAGAATACATGCATGCAAAAAACAGCTTGTATTGCTGGATCTTGGGTGAGTGAGCCTAGTGAGTGCAGAGCTGGTCAGGGGATTGGTGTGTGTGTGTGTGTGTGTGTGTGTGCATGTCGAGGGCAGTGTGGTGTTTAATGAGAAATTTGGAACGGAGGCTGGTCACTCAACTACTCTTATAACAGAGTCAATGTGACGTTAAAGCAAATACCCGACTACAGACGTAACACTTAGCACAGCTCTGTAATTTACTACATTAATATTCATTACTATGGCGGTTTAATGGATTTAACTACATAACTTGTTAGTTCTACTCATTTAAATTCTATGGCACGCTAAACATGCACAGTCATCATTAGCTCGGTCCGCACATACACTATTTGATTAGCATCATTCATGTGATGAGGGAATGATGTTTGACACTGCAGCCTGTGTCATGACAGTTGCCCTGCCCCCACACCCCGTAATATTCTTCTTCTGTGTCTTTATTTCTGTCCACATCAGTCCTCAGTTTTTTTTCCTGTCAGCTTTACTAAGGCAGCGCTGCTCACACATCCTCTCCTCCTCTCACATAGGAAACTATTTATATTCTGTCTGCTCATTCCAGTGAGAACAATACTGAGTAAAATGTTGGTAGAACAACTCCTAACAACTAAACAGCAGTCTTTTTCTGTGTTCATTATCCAGTACTGACACAGCACACCATGTTTTTTTTGTTATTTTTACTTTGCATTGCCAGTGGTAGTTGAAAGCACAACGGTCCATAGGGCACATAACGGTTAACATGTAGCATAATCACTATTCTCACTGTTCTAATCAGGAGCAGAATGAAACAACAGTTTATGCTGCTTATCATTATCAGATACAGAGTCAGCTCAAGTAAGTTTGATCATTTTTATTAGTCTTCTGACTGTGACAAGTGTCCATTTCATTTTGCAACTTCAATTAAAAGTAGATGGTCCATCAAAGCAGTAAATGTTTGCCATTTCAGCAAAATAGCATTATTTTACGCTGCAGTGAAAGGGAGAGGCCACTCGTAAAGGAAAGGAAAAGAAAAAAAAAAACTTAAGTCAGAAATCTGTCGTTGATGTCCAACCTTTAGGAGGTAGAAAATGGTGCCCATGATTATCTATGTATCTGATATAGGAAGCGACTTAGTAACTCTGAGAATCCAAAGACTCATATTCAAATAAGTGCTGAGTTCCAAATACTGAGAGAGAACTGCTTCTGGCATGTGAATATTCAAAGAGAGATTCAACCAGGCAAGAAGTGACTAAACAGATCCAGGGTCTGAGACTTGATGAGGGCCCAGGGCACAGATGCCCTCACCTTTTGTCGCTCGTGGTCTTCTTCTGCAACAGCTCACTGAGTCGGCAGACAGCAGCACACACTTAGTCACTAACTTTGGGAGTTTTCATTCAAATCCAGTCATTACATTACCAACCTTTGGGTCACGTAGCACAGGTGTCATGTGTGTTGTGATTTTTGAGGAAGAAAAAAAGGCTATTGTTTGGTCCCCCATTGTGTTCAGTTAGAACTATGTTATGCACAAGACGGTGTGACAGGGAAAAGGTGCAAGAATTCATACACTTAGGCTCTCTTATTATTTCTTGTGATAATAAATTGTGAACTCCTCAAGCTACTGATTAATATGCACACTGAGTAAGTTGGAAAACAATTTTGCGAGAACTAAAGAGCCTTAAATTGATATGGCATTGCCATGGGGTATGAATTTGACAAAGTTTAGAAAAGAGGAGCACTGAACACTTCACTGTTCACTAGAGTGGAAAATTGTCTTTGTCTTTCCGATAAACAATAATCCAATAGACTGAATGAGATACAGTACCATGACAGTGTAGCACCCATATTTCCTTATTTTTAAGAAGCTGTACCCGAGATTTCTGGCGTGAGTGATTGGTCTCTGGGGTGAAATGAAACTGACTGAAGGGTGAAATTTTGAACACAGCTCATTATTTAGAATTTGCCATACTTTTCACATTTGTTATTACATTCTTTGCACACTGGACCCTCTACTCTACCCACAAAGCCCACAATTTTTTTTTTTTTTTATGCCTTACCCAACTTAACACTCAGGACTGAGGTGACATCTTGGCATATTATGTGTGACTTACAGTAGGGAAGTGTATGACGGGCACAGTAGAAATGAAGTGGACTAAAAATACACTTCTGAGGATGAACTGGCCAAGACATGACTCCTGCTTTAAATGTCATTGTAAAATCTGTCAGACATGGCTCATATTTTGGTGGCTCACCAACACCTCTCTTCACATAATTACTAGTGAAAAGAGCGTGGCCTGCTGTTGAGTCAGAACTGATGAGACACTTGTTGCCTGACTACACGTCTGACCCGTAAGTCACTCCGCACCAAACTTTTAATTTAGTTCAGATTCAAGTCGCTCAGACTCAAGGAGATGCTCCCTCTGACGGACCCTGTGCAGCTCCACGTTGACTCACAGTATTTCGTCATGCACTCTGGGATAATATCTGCCCTGACCAGCAAAGGCCAACTGGAAAATATGTACTTTACAATATGTGACACACACAGTCTATGTCATACTGTATATGACTTCCAACTAGTTTATAGTTTTCTGCACACTGGCCTAAAGCGAAGGTCCTGTGAGCCTGGAACACACAGCAGCCTGCAAACAATAATAAGAGTAATGAGTTAACTGCAGCATGAGATCATTAAAATGAACAGTGCTTCTATCTGACTTGCTGCGCCTCAGGCATTTACTGATTTCATGATTATGTCTACGCATTGTCTATTACAAAAACGTAATTGTCAATTTTGCCTCTACTTTGTGATGATGGAAAAATGAAACAATTATCCTGTACTTTTCACCACATGGGGCCAAAAATGTTGAGTAAAACAGGCTGGGGTTTAGTGATGTGTGTTGTTTGAATGTAACAGGCTTTTAATTGGTTTGTCCTCCAGTGAGACCAAATTAATTTAGGAGTAAACTGCCTTTGCTCTCAACGTTATTGTGTAAAGACAATTTAATATTTAATGCATCATGTTGTCAATCGTGGTGGCACCGTTGTCAGCATCAGCATCCAAATGATGCTTCATCCATGAGGTTGTCTGAGACCGTGGCAGAAAAATTCATCCAAATTGTGACCATCATTTAAACAGATGCTTTCACATTTCATCCTAAACCCGTTGAAATGATGGGAAAAGCTCATATCAGCCATCAATTCCACCAAACTGAAATCGTGTTGATTAGAAACAAAGTGTAAAGCACTGGTACAGACTTAAAGGGATAGTTCAACATTTTGGCAAATTGTGCCCATTGCCATAATCCCTATAGTCATAGCGGCTCGTAAGAACAGCGGCGCTAATGGAATTTCTTGGTTTTCCTCATCAAACTAATCAAATACACAATCCAACAACTCCAAAACGCTCTGGTGGACAAGTTGTGACCTGCACATTCACCACGCTATGAGATGATAACAGAACGTTGCGAGACAGAGTTTCGTGTTTAGACGACAGTGTGCAAGCTTTATACGTAGGCTCCATGTGTTTCTCTGTGTATGTTCATACAGGCCTGGCATATGTACTACAGCAGTTTTCAGTGGTTTTGTGTGTACACAGACATTTCTTGCAGATGCCATGTTTTTAAAATGAAAAAGAAAAAGATTGGTTAGGGAAAGCTCAGTTTCCCAGTAGATAAGGCCTTAGTTACACAAAGCATAACACACCACAAAAAAACTCTTATCTAATATCATCTTAATTCTACCCACAGGCATAGAGGCTAACAGGAAGCATTTTTTTCCTCTATGTTATTTGGTGATGGAGGCTCTATAGCTGCAAGTGTGCTGTTTGGGAGGACACTTTGTCTTCCTGTGACTGTAAGCCTTTCAGCAGCAACAAAAAAAAGCTGCTGGCCTTGGTGTATTTTTTGAATCCACTGATAGGTCAGTGGGTCTAAAAATGGTTGAAATTTGAAGAAGCGTCTCTGTTTAAAGCAAAGCTGAGATAGATACCAAATGCACATTCACATTAAAGCCATTGTGATCCTCTCTCAGCTGTGTTTGTAATATAAAAATAGGTTGCAGTGGCGTTCGGTGATGCTCGAGAGAAGAGAGAGTGGAGGGGAAAGAGAGAGGACTAGAAAGAAATGGCTGAAGCAACCAGACACGGCCCAGCCTAAAGGGAATCCAGAGAAATTAGAAAAGCTATGGGGGAAGACATTGAAAGCGGGGGAGGGTTAACACAGCTACGCGGCATAATGAAATACCAATATCGTATTTAACCAATTTCCATACGGGGTAATGTCCATGTGAGGGGATGTTACAGCATGCAGAAAACTGCAGCTCATTACAAATGACATAACGTAAATCTGCTGTTATATGTACTGCACGCTAATCCCTATTGCACCGATATAGAGTAGAGGGCTTCTTTGTCCACAAGAGTAATGTATTTTTACAGATGAAAGTCACATTATTACACATCAAAAGTGTTATGCTCTTCAGAAGTTCAGATTCTGTCCATCACGCAAGACCATTAGGGAGGCATCTGGTCAGTCCCAAAATAATTCTGCAGCACGAGACAACAAGCCCAAACACAAAGCCTGGGTCATAAAGAATTACGCTCAGTGATATGAGGAACAAAGAATCCTTCAGTAGTAGACTGCAATTACATGACAAGACAGAGGACACAGAGACAAGATACTTGGAACAACACATCTGCTAAGTTCCTCGAAACACTGTGAAGTTACAAAGAGTGTCAACAGCAGGACAGCGAGGGCCATACGGTTTACAAGTTTCCAAAGCAGAAATTGCAAAATGGAAGTTTGTGAATATTGTTGACATCCTCCGATGAAGCACTGGTAGTGGTACCTGTATCTGGACTGCAGTGCTTGTGAATGTTAATTTCTAATAATTGATGTAGTGGATGCCAATTTTGTGTTAGAATTTGAAAAGTAAACCAAGGAGAGCACTTGTTTTCAGATTTTCAGAAAGATCACTGAAAGAAACGTAGCATGACAGAAGTGAGTTATAGTGGAACAGTAGCAAGCCCAAATGTGAGGTCACGACTTTGGCTCTTTTCTGATACAATGGAATGATTGAAAACTGTTTTTCCTCCAGACGCTCAGCTCAGTGGACGGCTCTGTTTCTGGGAGCAGCTGTGGTACAGTCACAGACATGACATGGAGAAACCCAGCGCTATGTCAGATCTACCACCACTGACTGCTTTTCTTCTCTAACTCATACCATTGGTGCGTTTTATCATTCATTTGATTTTCCTGATGTATGGAGATATAATGTCATGGTTGTATTGGCAGCATAGCAATGAAGTTTATATCAACTGGGCTAACAGTTATGTGTGCTTTTGTTCTTTTAACTCTTGAAGATTGTGTAGGTACTCGGACTGAATTGGCACATGAGACAGTATCACTTTGGACTGTTTGTCTATATTTATCTGTATTTTTCTGAATTCGTTCCATTTGTTGTCCAGTGCTGCTTTCACACTTTTCACAACAGCTCCCGGTAGAAACCTCTCGGGCCTCTTTAGTAACTTTTATAACAAATCTAATATTGTTACGGCTCAAGTGCTGTGAAGTGTTTCCACTGAGGTTAATGTACCTCACTGTGGACACTTAACGCCACCGTGCATTAGTGAGCTGTGAAGATCAGACGGAAAGAAAAGACCGAGAACTTTTGAGCTGTGAGGGTCTTTGAGCAGATGCTTTCTGGTAATAACTGAGACGGCTTCTCTGTATTCAGGGAGTGCAGTCAGGTTCTCTCCATCAGCAGATAAAGCTCCAGCAGATGAAGAGGGAGAAGAAGAAGGCATAGTGATGCAGACCAGCATAGCATAAAGGCATCATGGATCATCAGTTCCCAACGCTGCCGGGCCTTGTGCTTTTCTCCTAGCGCCACTCAGGGCATTCACTAACTTTATAAAAGGGGCCATGGATTAATTCCTCCAGCCCCCGGTGCCCACTGCACTATGAAATGCTCTAAATGCTAAAGACTGAATACTATCAGAGCTCTCTTTTCAAATACCCATTGCCTACGGCTTCTTCCTGCGTTATGCCTCAGCTCACAGAAAGCCCTGAGAGCCCTACAAACTCTGACACAGTGACACAAAGATTGGTAAAAGACGGGTTTCTGCGCTGAGGTTGATCGTTGATCAAAATGCTTGATAATGCCCAAATGTCAGTTTTCTGGGAACAGGCGGCATATATTTGGTATACAGTATCTCTAGGCGTTATACAAAATAACAGTTTTTACAAAGATGCTTTATAAAAAAAAAGAACTTGTTCAACAAAGTAGAAAAATGCCAAATAGAAAAAGGCACACACGATTAACACAGGTGGGAGATACACACCTCTTCATTTGAGAGCCTCATAAGATCTTGCTTCAGGACAATTTGAATACATTAATAGCAGCTGAGGACAGAGATGGAAATCTGCCAATGATTAGTTACACAGTAAAGTCTGAGGAGACGAAGCACAACTGACCTCATATTTCAACCAATTGCTAAGCATTTAACTCTTTGAAATGATGAAATACAAAAGACAGGAATAGGGAAATACAGGAAGTACCAGAGCCTACACCAAGACAAAGACCCCCCCCCCCAAACATCACACATTGCAAAGGTAATTATTTGCAATCACCATGGCTGCTCCTGCCGAGGGGGGCTGGGTAAGGTGGAGATGGGGGGTGGGGGAGCTGAACCTTTCCATTCGACCTCCCTCAGAGCTTTGACTGACCTTGAACCTGCAGTGACCCCCGGTAATTTACTGGGGCCAGACTTACACAATCACTGCTGGGCTTCAGAAATGAGAGGAAGACAAGAGAAAGAGCACGTCTGATTGCTGGAGAGCAACCAAACACTCAAACAGGAGCCATGTCTGTGAAGCATTTCAGTCTTATTTCAATAACCTTCACAAATGAAAGACCACAAAGACACAGTGTTGTGGTTACACTGTGAAATTGGTTGCTCCGGAAAATCAAGTCATGCCTCCCAGCGTGACATTCAATTTGATGTCACCTGTTTGGAGAAAAAGCAAGATGCATTTAGTTTTCTGTGTATTAAATGTCATTTGGAATTATAATACAGGCTCGTAGGGAGCCTAGTTACCATACAATGACAGTATTGGAAGGCGGTGCTTTGGTTGATTGGTTTTTATTGTGCAGCACACTGAAGTATTTCTGCACGTTTTGGGCTGATAACGTATGTAACACCTTTGACTTGAAGCTGTGGGCGACATTCTGAATTCGAACAAAGGAAGCTATAATTCATTGTCTGGTCGAGCCTAAAAATAATAACCTGTGACCCCCCAACGTGACCCTTTTCTGAACTAATGGTCCCAGTCACCACAAACACCATGATTCATGAGCCAGGAGGTAGCAAGGAGGGGGCAGGAGGTCAGCCCCAGTAAACATGGCCTCACCAATATTTAATGACTGCATTTCAGCTGCTTTTTCCTTGAATTGCAAATTGGACTCCAAAGTCTAAAATGAACCAGCCGCTATGAGGATGTTTATATACTATATATATGTGTGTGTGTGTGTGTGATCGTTTCCAGAGAGGTTTTCGTTATAAATTCCCATGGGAAAATGTGTCCACTGCATTTGACCTGTCCTCGCTCCAGTTTCTAAAGCCAGCAATTTTGTCAAGGGTAATGGCTGGAGGATCCCTAAGAGGAAATTGGTGCACCAGGAGGTAGAGCTGCAGAAACACAGGGAGAACATCACAAACACACAACATCTCCATTTTCTTCATATTAGAGTCATGATACATTCAAGGCCAAACGAGCAGCAACTCCATGCATGACGTGTCACACAGACTTAATCCAGAGCTCCCCAGTTTACAGTCATATGAACGGAAAAATGCCTTTTTCATAGTTTCATGTCATATTCATTTTGCACGTTTCTCAGGACGTTGCGTCCTATTTCATGTGACATGGTTAAGATTACTTCGGGCAACTGACTTCTGTTGGAAAATGCATTATTTTTTACATTTGAAGTCAAATGAAAACTCATTAATTCCTCATTGACTGAATAAACGCTGAAGCTGCATTTCTATAAATAAAACACTGCATAAACAAATGAAAATGGAAAAAAGTGGGATGATGACTTTATTTACATTTGCCAAATCATAAGAAAATAGCAAACTCTCTTTCACTCTGTTTTGTGCTTGCATGAGCACAAGTAAGTCTTTGTCCATGTGAATATAATTATGTCACAAGGGCTGAAGGTTATGGATCATGACACTGTTTTTGTGTTGACTACATCCATCTGCAGATACAGTCCCATGTACCGTCTGTTGGGTTACCCAGATATCCTGGGTAAGTGGTAGATACATATACAGTATACTACATATTCATTTACAAATCATATTTTACACCTTGTATTGCGTCTATGTTGTAGCCTACTGTATGTGGTTAATTAAATTTGATTTAATTTCAATTTTTTTGATCACTGTGCCTATGAAGTTTCCATATTTTCATATTTCTGCATTTATGGCTTGTTGCCTCTATTAACATTTCAGTGGGTCCCCTTTTTAAGCGTATGCAGTTTTTTTTTTTTTTACTTAGTTATGTTTTCTTGAAGGCTTTATTAGTCCCTATGATGTAATCTGTTTTGCCTCAAGAAGCTTCAAGATTGCTTCAAATTAGATTCAAACCTAAGTTGCTAAATCAAACATGTTGCAGTGCTTAGACTTTTTGGTCCAAAACCCCTTGTCACTCCAAATTAAAATGCTTTTCATTCTGTCTGAATTACATCACTCTAAATTCAGTTTAGCCGAACAAAATAGTCCCCTGTGTGAGAAATAAGCCATAGGTCACTACAGAGTTGCACCATCTCTCTTGGTATGTGATGTTCGTAACAGGACGAAATGGTTCAGAATCCTCCTGCCTGGTTGTCATGGAACGTCTTGCTATGTCTCCACAGCCCACGGCTTACTTCCCCCTCTCTCTGTCTGTCTTGATCGCTCTGACTTTCTCTCTCCCTCTTGCCTTTTCCCTTTTTGCTCTTTTCTTCCTCGCCTTGGCTGAGATAAATAGGAGGTATTTAACTCTGATGTGAGAACATAATGTCTGCTGCTCAGTAAAAACTACATTTGTCAGTGCCACAGTGCTTTTTCGCCTGGGGTAATTGTGTGGCATTGTCTTGCGAGGCTGCCTGGAGATATTCCTGCCACAGAAAAGGGAGCGAGGTCGGTGGGAGAGGGGAATTTTGTGCTATGTGGAAATGAAAAGAATGTGTTGTTCTAGTATGTGACACATGGCGGCTGTATGATTAATTGTGCCATTAGCAGATGCAACCGCTTCCACTCCATTTTGATCAGCCACATTCTTAACATCTTAATTTTTGTTTTTGTAGTACATGCTTTAAACATTTTCTGATTTGGCTCATGCTCCAGGAAGGGATCATTAAATTTCATATGTGATTTATTTGATCTATTTTTTTTCTTGTTCAGTATCAAATAACACTAATGCTTAATAACCTCCTGTCTGGTAGCAGCGCTTATGTTGCAGTCATCTGGATTTGAGGCAAGAAGAAGAATGTGTTTCCTTATCTTTGCGCATGGTAACACACAATTGCATTAACTGACATCAGACTGTAAATCAAACCAAAATCAGTAGTAAGCTCACAGTGAGCACTATATATGTGAGTGGAGCTGGCGTCTTTTCTAATAGTTGTTTGATGAAATCTTTATAGTGTCAGCTTTTGTTGCACTAATGGTACATGCAGATGCCATGTTGAGTATGGCCATCGTGCTTAATTAGGAGATTTCCTGTACATTAATATGGGTGAAAAAACTTCTTCAAGCCTGTTTTTCTTATTAAAACTGGACAGGTTCACAAAACGTTCCTACAAGACAGGACATATGATCAACATGGTTGAATGAACACAGTATTTTTTCCATCAATTAACATCATAAACTGTCTTTTGGATTTCCCCTATGACCTTTGAAAAGTTACTCTGAATGTGACTTGAACATTTGTGTCCTATAAATAGCACCCTCAGTGGGGTTTCTTATAAGGCTGTAGTAAAGTACTCTCTCTGTAAGAGGGACTTGGCTGATTGGCTCGAATCACTGATGGTGAGGAAAGCACCTCCCGGGGAATAGAGTGCTCACCTGCACGAGTTTTTCACTTTTCCAACCCACAATCATTCCTTAAAGGAAAAAAGTCTCTAGACTAGAAAAGAATGAGTGGCTACATATCGTATCTCTGGTTCTGTGAGCACGTTTGCAACCTTCAAAGAGCTTGATAGGCAGCATTCTGCCAATCAGGACAGACCCAATAATCCCACCCAGTTAGCAGCTTTGAAAATGGACATTATTTAAATCCAGAATCCAACGTGAAATGACTAGAGGTCTCCTCTTGTGCACATATAAGTGTAGTTCCAAGGTTATGAGGGATAAACTGACTGTGCTCTGTCTCACACAGACCTCTCCCCATAATGGACTGCATACGCTTAAAGGAGGAGACTGACCTCAGAGTGGCAGAAAACCCAGTGTAACCAATGTTTACCCAAGACTTTTTTTTTTCAGCAGCAGTGCTGATGTGTCTGTGTCCACGAGGATGTGACACTGGCACGCCACATATTCATGCATACTTGAATAGCTTCAAATTAAATGACTCAAATGTTTATCTCACTCCACAGCATTTGACATTTACTGTATGTGCAAATAATTCATTTCAAAAACCTAAATGCCACAACACAGATACTGTAATTAGTTAATAATTGACAGTGGCCTCTCCATCGAGAAACATTGACTACGTTTACATGCAGTAAATGCAGTAATAACCCGGTTGCGCACGGCCATGTAAACACCAATAACCCTTTTGAAAAACCGGAATATGCTCATATTCCTTTTCCTTATCCTTTTCTAACCCAAATAGTCATGTATACGCCTATGAGGATATCCCCATCAAAAGGAACATTAATTTGTGATCTGCGCATGAGTACAGGAACTACTAAACATGGTGGAACGCAAGATAACACCACACTTTTCTCCATTTCCTATTTCTTCACGTTCTTGCCTTCCATTAATGAAGAAAGTGACTAAGAATAGTGTCAAGTGCTGGTGGTGGGTCAGTACTGTTGTTTTTGTTTTTGGATGCAGGAAGAAGAAGTGTAAATGACGTGCTTTGCGTCATGGCGTTCTCCGTGCGTTGAGACGTTGTCTGTGCACCGCTGTTTTGATCGGAATATCCCAATTGATTACAATTACCATGTATACAGGATGGAATAACCCTGAATACTGACCTTAACCCGAATATTGACTGCATGTAAACCTTGTCATTTTCTCAAGCTAGAATAACAATAACAGTGTCAATAAAGTAAAGATCGCCTGCACTTGTTTCCTCAACACATTTTATTCCTTATAGGCAACATGCTGATAACCATTAAGCAGCTAATTAATGTGACTTCCTATATGTAGCTAACAGTTAGTTACATAGCAGCCAAATAACATCTTGTTATTGTGAGCCTGGAGAGATGTTTTCTTTTCCAGGAGTGGGGGAAATAACATGCAGCTTTTCTTGGTCATAGGAAACTGCAGCATTTACTAACTGACGCGCTGCAGCTCAAACTGTACATTTACAGCCATATTGACAGCTTACTGCTAATCTCTTCCTCTGCTTCGCTCACATTCAACGCTTGGCATACACTGCTCTGTTCCCCAAAGGAGCTGCGCTACTCTGATGTTGCCTTTTTTTTTTTTTTTTTTCTTTTTAAGTAGATGTCCCTTTAAGAATGTGCAGGGGGTTCAGGAGGATTTGAGGCTCTGCTTGATGACAAAAAAAAAACCAAGATAACATTGAATGATGCTCACACAGTCATTAACTGCCAATTAATATTGATTGTGTTGATTCTAGCACCAGTGGTGCACCGCTGCTGAGTGACTAAAGGGGAAACATGGTGGACATCTACACCTTCTGATCTAGGTGGAGTTTCACCAACAGCAACACATGACTTTGTCTGACAAAACAACTGCAATAAAAGGTTCTGGTTTTACACCCAAGTTCATATTAGCTTCCAATGTTATTTGCTTAAGTAGAAAAACCCGGAAAGTTTGTAAGCATTTGTTTGATTTTACCTCTTTTTAAAAATACTTAAATCAGACAAAATTGCATTTGCCCCAAAAGACTGGTTTTATTTGTTCTGTTAAAAGATAATTAAGACACATCTTAAACCAAATTAGATGCCGCGACAAATTAAATCGAGATTTTTTTTTTCCTGTTTGTCTTGTTGTACAGTATAATGTCTTTCCACTTATGCACAACATCCTGTGTTCCTGGAAGCAAATATTTAGACATGTAGATGTGAACCAAAGTGCATTGGGGCTGTGAAGCATCTCTTTGTGTCCAGAGCTCGCCACCTTCCCAAGCCTCCCAGTCATTCAAATGGTAAACCAGCAGAACCAACTCTTAATTCATTGAGCAGCATTAACAGTCCAGTCCAGCTCCCAGCACTCCAGCCTGACTCACTGTTTCCCACTACTTTCTCCGAACAGAGAAAAGGAAAGCATTTACCATGAGAAAAGAGACAGAGAGGAGAGTTAGAGAGCTGGATGTGGCACGCTTAATCTGTAATCTGTCTCTGCCATTTTAATTCGAAGCATGTCTTGCTCAGGTTTGTGTGTGTGTGTGTGTGTATCAATGTGTGTATATCCTTTTTATAAGTAAATAAAAAGAAAATAGTAAAGAAAGCAATCACAGTTGCATATGTAGTTTATCCCTGAATTTAAGGACAATGCATTACAATCAATAGTAGACAAATGGGGAAAAAACAAGTTGTTTCCCTGGTTCTGTGAGCCTTCAAAAGGCTTTATAGTACGGTGGCCCAGACAGGTCAACACAATGTATACAAAAGCCACAACATACAAAAGTCTGCATTGTTGCTTTTGCGTTCGTGTTTTGGCTTAATTTGCATTCGTGTTGTTGCTCTTGCATCCATTAAGTGGCTTTTGTTTTTGTGTCGTGGCTTTTGTATTGCGTTGACCCGTCTGGGCCACCACAGTCGGAACATATTTGGGTGTTTGTGGCTCTGGAGGTAGAGCAGGTTACCCACTTATCAGAAGATCGCTGGTTTGATCCCCGACTTCTCAGGAAAGATACAGTTCTCTGCAACTTTTATCTGGAGGCTGTTCATCAGATTATGTGTGTGAGTGTGTGTGGGTGATAAATGAATTTGTGAATAAATGGGTGAACATGGGGCAGCACAGTGTTGCAGTGGGTTGTATTGTTGCCTCACAGCAAGAAGGTAATGGGTTTGATCCCCTTTCTGGGTGGAGTTTGCATGTTCTCCTTGTGTCTGTATGGGTTTTATCCTGGTTCTCCTGCTTCCTCCCACAGTCGAAAAACATGCACATTAGGTTGATTGGAGACTCTGAATATGTATACAGTACATGTCAGCCCTGCAATAGACTGGCAAGGGTGTACCCTGATCTCGCCATACATTGGCTCGGATTGGCCCGAGCCCCCCTCTATAACCCGGGCACAGATAAGTGGTATAAACAATGGAAGGATTGGATGTTTGAACACTGACAAGTGTTGTCAAGTGTGGCCTCTAAGTCTAGAGAAAGGCTATACCATAGGTTATATTGACATATTTACACTAACTTAGATCATATTTAAATCCCATGCATTTTTGGCTGCGGCCGTTTGGAGATTCAGGAGATTCAAATGTGCCCACAGCAGCTAGTCGACAGGAATTAATGTAACACAGTGGTTCTTTGTCATTTTGCCAAAACACTCACAGTGTAACTAGTCCTTCAACAACCATTCACATAGCTTCAGATATGACCTATACTCAGCAGCAGCATCAGGGTTAATGGACCATCATTGTCACGGTAACAATAACAAGCAGGTGGTAAAGATTGTGGATCTGTTAGTTAGGTTTGGGAAATAAAACCACTTTGGCAAATTGGCCCATTGCCATAACCCCTATAATTTTAGGAGTAGGTTTGTTACCTTTATTTGTTGGTGCAAGCAATTTTTAGAACGTTGGAGCAGTGCTGTAAGATGCTCAGAGCTACGCTACGGAGGCTCATGGGATTTCTTGGTTTCTTGGTTTTCTTGGTTGGTCTCATCAAATACACCAAAAACTCCAAGCCCACTCTTGTGGACAAGTTGTGACCTGCACATTCACCACGCTATGAGATAATAACGGAGCGTTACAAGACAGAGTTGTTTTCGAGGCAAATGAAGAGACTGCTTGCTGACAAACTGCCCCCGACGGGAACGCGCATCAACAGTTTTCCATGAATTTACCTCAAAAACAACTCTGTCTCATAACGTTCCGTTATTATCTCATAGCGTGGTGAATGTGCAGGTCAGAGCTTGTCCACGAGAGCGTTTTGGAGTTGTTGGATTGCGTATTTGATGAGTTTGATGAGGGAAACCAAGAAATCCCATGAGCCTCTGTAGCGTAGCTCTGAGCAGTTTGCGGCTCTGCTCCGCTGTTCTAAAAATAGCTTGCACCGACAAATAAAGGTAACGAACCTACTCCTAGGGCAATGGGCCAATTTGCCAAAATATTGAACTGTCCCTTTAAAGGTTAAAGAAAGTTAAAAAAGTAAGGTTAAAGCAGAAGTAAGTGATATATTTGTGTTAATATAAGTCTTAAATAGTTATATCTTCCGACAGCAATCACTTACATAGAGTGTTTGGACTGAAACACGGGTCTGTCAGTCACTCTGCTCTGCTCTGAGCCGAAGAGAAAACATTTATCGTATCCTACAGTTTTTATCCAATGAGGAGAGAGAACGGCATGCAGGGCTGTGTGTGCAGCCAAGGAACGCCGTGAATGTGGCGACGTAGGGACGAGGACTGTTATGGTGCGTTCAAGGAAACTCGTATTTTTCCGACCGTGAAGTGGTACCAGTTTGATCTGGTACGAGTTCACCGGTCGGAAGTTACGAGTGGCCGTTATAGTGACTTTCACCGGTAAAACAGGTCGGAAAAACACGAGTGGGTTGCCTGGAACGCTACAAAGTCGTAAGTTGTGACTTGAAGCTGTAATTTACGATTTCAAAAGCCTGCCTGGAACGCAGCATTAGTGAAAACGACCGAACCACTTACTTCTGCTTTAAGTTTAGAGATTGTTGTCACAGCAATAAACATGTGGTAGAGGTTGTCAAACAGTAAAAGAAACAACAGGACAAAACCTTGTGTGCAAATGTGTAGAAGAACTTCAGCTGGTGCTTATCCTCAAAATTCCATGATGGAGTGGAGGGGGTGGGGGGCTTGAAGAACATCTGTCTGCAAGCATAAAGTGACTGCAGGAGATGCGTGCCTGGCATTCAACACCATGTTTTGTGGCAAAACCTGTGTTAATATCCAACAGCCTTTCGAACATCCACTTAATTACAATCGATTTCTCTCAGCACGCCCCTCGGCAACATTAAAATTGAAGCATGACGCAAAGACAAGTCCATGTTCTGCTCCGATGGCACAGGTTATAGGGGAATAGAGAGAATGGGGGGGGGGGGGGGGGGGGGGGGAGCGGAGCAGGATGGCAGAGTGTAATCACTCAGTCATCTGCACTGGATTTGCATAATAACTACAGCCTTTAGAAACCCATATAAATATCCTTGGCCTGCTATTTCCTGCAAAAATTCTGCACACTGGCCTGAATTTAAATGGAATTTGATATAGAAGGAATGGGGGGGGGAAGTATCCAGTTCTGATGGGCTATTGAAAGCCGATCCATGAATTTAGGCTTTTTGGAATTTCAAAGAGGCTCAATTATAAGGGGGGAAAAAAAACTCGGTCAACTTTTTTTTTTTTTCTGAGGCGACATTAGAAATCATTTTGTGTGAAGAAATCAGATGGATTACAGCAGCTGTGTTGGTGGTCATGTGTGTGCTGGATCTGTTACAGAACTCATAGATTTTTCCATCTGTATTATATATATAGACTGTTACATGCCTCAGTAGTTTGATAATACTGAGTGATGGGCTTGGATCTGAACTGTCATGGAAGTAATTATACTGTAAATAACGTTTGTCTGTGTATGTATGTGTGTTTGTGTGTGTCAGAGGGCTTGACAGCCGAGGGCAGGCAGGCATGACATCAGATCTCTTCCTCTCTGCATAAGCAGCATTAGGGAAAGAAGGGGGAGAGAGACTGGAGGGGGTGTTGACATATGATGCATCCTATCCTTGGTTGGCTGTTGAGTTCCTGAGAAATAAATGACTGCACAATAAAGGGCATTTATTCAAGGTTAGGTTTTATTAGCATCTTTATTTTAGTCCTAAAGTGGAATTGGGATATAAAGACATTTGAATTTGTGGTGTCTCAGTTTGAGTGGAAGAGATTAACTGGGGGATGGGCCCTAGTATTGCAGTCATGTGACTTGCTGCCAATAGTCATAGACAATTGTACACTATATTTAGTTTTTTTAACCTTGCCAGCATTGTAGCTACAGGGGTTGACTTGTAGCCAGGCACCCAAATGCCCAGCGAATGAATTTGATGTTTGTTTCCATGTAGTTCATTCAGTAGGTCAGTATTTCACTTCTCCAATGTAATATCTCAACAGTTTCTTAATGGATGGCACAAACACATCAACAGACATCTACCGTTCCCGACTGATGAACCCTAACAAAGTTGGTGATCGCCACTTTCACTTCACTTTCAAGAATTTAAAGCAACACTATGTCGTTTTTCTACCTTAAAATAATGTTTCTAAACTCATTAACGTGGTAGAAAAATGGTTAATAGGATGAATGGTCTCACCGCTGCAGCCTGAGCGGGGTCGTAACTTCCCTGCACGGGTAGGAACACCGTGGTGAGCTCCAGAGACCAAACTCAAGCCCAGTCCCCCTGCTCCTCCTTAAGTGATTATATGTTTATAAGTAGTAATGATAAAGATATTGAATTGAACATTTTTATAATTTAGTTAAGTTTTGCCATTCGGACTTCCTGAGGATATCCAAAATGGGGATATAGAAAATGAAGTATTATCAAATAGGGATGCACAACCGATTAACCGTTAATCGACTGACCGATATTGGTTCATTTTTTTTATTATTAGCTCCTTATGTCGTCAACTCATGGGGGCGTGTCGACACGTGCAGACTTCCACATGCCTTCAGTCATATTTCCCAGCAAAAGGTTACACAGGAGGACTGACAGTATGTGCAGGGCAGCCCTGTGAAGGAAGATCAAACAACGAATGTAGCTTACACGCACACAGATGTGCATCACCCGTAACAATGGTGCTGCAAAAAAAAAAAACAGCTGGTTCACCTGCAGCTCCACAGAGGAGCTGTCAGAGTGACTCTCCCTCTCTCTTCAGCCTGATGTTTGGCTGCACTTAGTATAAAAACAGTTCAACATTGGACGATCTAACCTCCATATGAGCGCGATCAGCTGAGACAGAGCACAATGGATGTGGCGCTGATCAGCTGTTGCACGTGTGTGTTTAATGGCAAAACAACAACAATTAAAAAAAGTGATCACCCCCGTGAGCATTGTAATCTTATCGGTTAACGGTTGATAATCGGTTAACGAGTGTTGGTTATCGATCAGAAAAAAAATTCAAAATGTGCATCCCTATTATCAATCTTAACAGCCAGATTCACAAGCCTGACTTGTACTATTGTTTTACTTATTCTTAAATCTTCTTCTTACGTCTTCTTAAACTTTATCTTGACATGGTCCTCAGTCCTCTGTAGCCAGGATGCAGCTTCTCTGTGAGATTCAGAGATAAACATGCCCCTGTAAACATGCCATCTCAGGTATAGTACTGTATGTTCCAGCCTTTGTATCATACCGTGAGATGGTGTAAGCTTTCTCAAAAGCAAATGCATGTGAAGTGCTGGTGATGCTAGATTTCACAACGTTTCCACGGCGACGACCGTGGCTACACAAGCGGCTTTCTTCATCTTGGCATTGGACTATTTTGTTCGTTTATTTTACATTATCCTGAACAAACATATACTTTTGTTGCACTTGTAGTCTTTTCTGCAGGGTGTGTGGGTCGTCCTCTTCAGAAAACGGTGTCAAGAACATGATGTTTCTGTTGAGACATGAGGCCATTAAAGACCTGGCTGAGCAAGAGAGCACTGAGCAGATGAGGTGATGGCTCTTGATGGCAAATGGAACGGTAATTAAACCCTCTTCAATGATATGATTTCAGAGTTAGTCAAGACCTCTTATGTCTGATCATCATGTAGCACATCTCCTTCACTGTTGGAGTTAACAGTATTCTGTACTTCCTCCTGTGCCATTTTGTTTTTCCACGCTCCATCGTAGAAGACGACGCCACAACAGGGGCTGCCTCTGAGATGCAGCGCGCCACCGCACCCCTGGTACATTTGGTGATAAATGTGGCGTGGCAAAATGCCCCAGAGGCTGGAAGACATGGGCTGGGTTCATTGGTTGAGTCTGTGGAGGGGAGAGAGGAGAAGAGATATGTGGGGAAGAGGCTGTAGAGACTTAGTAAGGGGAGAGCGAAGAGAGCGAAGAGAATGAGCGTTGTGCTCTGTTTGGGGCTCTTTACTCTTTTGTGCCAGGAGAAAGGAGCCGTTTCCAGCTGGAAGTCACGCTCCCTGTTTTGTCACACAGACCTCCTCTGTCTCCATTCATCCCCAAAACACAGAGAGGGTCTGAAGACACCATTCGTTTCAACCCTCACACTGCGGCTTACCTGCAAATATGCATAGTAAAATGATCGCTGCATAAATAGTCCTGGTACTTTTCTCATTTACATTTTCTCATCTCACCCCCTTTTTAAAAAAAAAATGTATATTAACAGGCTGCCATTTGCTGTTCAGAACACCTATCAGATCCCACATTGTTAAGTGGCAGCCTTGAGCCTTTTTGCTTCACCTTTTACTATTGTAAAAGCTTGCACTGATTGATATTGTGGTTGTGGAAAGCACATGCAAACGTTACTGCCTCGCTCTGCATGTTAAAAATCATATGACACTGTAGAACCTAGAATATGTGATGCCTAAGCTTTGATTCATCTTGCAAGTGTACAACAAGCATGGCTAAAGCGCACCAAAGCTTTGGCTACATTTTACAAAGCATGTGAAGGAGAGCGTTTTCCTCATTAGTCAGTCTGTACGTCTGATGTTCATTCTAATAATAATTGCATATCAGCGGGGGTCCATATAAATCCTGATGGCAATGTGAGTAAATGGGAAAAAAATAGGATTGTGTCTACCAAGCAGTTTGCCAAATATCAAAGAAATATAAAAATGCTGGGTAGACTATGCTCACTCTGTTTATCACGTGGGTGTTGCTCCAAAGCGTAAAGCCAGTGTAATCCTGAGAAATACTCCTCATGCAGAGAATGATAGGCAGGAGATAGAAGAAGGTGGACACGTGTTTATGAAATGTTTACTGATCACAGCAGCCTAATGATGACTCCAATCTTACAATCGATACAATTGTTTGTTTTTTTATGGAATTGTATTTAAAGTGGAATTGCCGTTTTTTACAATCTGGACCTTATTACTAGCATAAAATACAATCATTTACTCACCCAGATATCTTTAGTGTCATTACGAGTCCTTCCGACAAAATGACATCCAGCCGAGAGCCGCGTATATCCATATACAGTAATGCGAGTATTAGGGGCAGCAGAATGCAGCCTCTAAATAATACATTATCCACAAAACTTGTTTATTTCACCAATATTTTGTTATGATAGGCTAGTGCTATTCCCCTCTGAGTCCGGGGTTAGCTGTTATCAACATCAGTGGTCTGTAGGTTGACCTACTAACCTCTGACCTGGATGATGTTATCTCTGAGCGCTGCGCGGCTCATTCTGATAATTATCATTCCACTTCGGCATTCAGGTCCATTTTTAGCGCAACTAGCTAACTAACTTTAGTGCGTCCAGGTTGCGGAGAGGAAGCCTGTGGAAGCTGAACTTCGTCCAGCTGCTCATTTTGTTCTGACAAGTCAGAAACACGCAGAAACTAACCATAGTATTAGCAGTAGCAACAAGCTGCGCTGCGGTCGGAGATGACATCATCCAGGTCATCCGGATGTTGATAACAGTTAACCCCGGACTCAGAGGGGAATAGCACTAGCATATTATTGTTGAAATGAACGGGTTTTATGGCAGATAATGTGTTATTTAGAGGCTGCATTGCGCTGCCCCGTGTTGGAACGACTTGTAATGACTCCAAAGTTATATGGGTGAGTAATTGATTGTATTTTATGCTAGAAATAAGGTCCAGATTGTAGAAAACGGAAATTCCCCTTTAAGTAGAATGGGTTACAATGTCATCTACCTTGGGATGGTCACAAAGGGGTTAAAGTCCTTCGGCCATCAGTGAGGCTAGACTGTAATATGGCCACACAAGATAATCAAAAACATCTATTGATTCTAATTAAGTCTGTATTGTGTGAAGGAGTGAAAGGAGGTTGAAGTTAAATGAATGTCTTCAGACCTATACCCACTGTCACATTGCACACCATTGGGTTGGAATGACAGCGGTAATGGTCTGTTTGTCCTCATGTGATGAATACAAATTCTGTATCACTTGGACGCCATTTCAGTTGGGACAAATATACGTCACTACCCTGTGTTGTGAAGGGAGCGTGCGCGTGCGTGGATGTGTGTGTGCGTGCGCAGTTCAGGCAGGGCTTGGCAGGGTATGACATGCAGGCAATTAAAACTGTTCATTAATGCTTTGTTAGACAACACTCCAGCTAATCCCATCATATGGCAGGCAGTGATAAGAGCATTTGCTCCTCTCACTGCCTCTCTGTCTGTCAGTCTGCTGGGAGCAGATATGCTATCAGGACCCTGTTGTAAAGGTGAACAGAGGGGAAGCCATGAAGGCTCACTGATTCTGATCCAGCTTCGGTCAGCTGGATAAAAAAAAAGTGATCCTAGGTGAAGGGAAGGGCCTCATAGTGCACAGTGAAGCGTTGAAGAGTTCAGGTTCTGTGTGTTCTTTGTTCTTTGTTGTGCGTGTTGTAAGAAAAGAATGCGTCATTGTGTTTGACTTGCCTATCCACTATCATATGCTGTCTCCTATATGCAAAGTCAGTTGCATAACCTCAGTGCATCTTTCGCATGGAACAACTATGGAAGAAATCCAGCCTTGAGTCATATTTATTTTCTTAAAGAAAACATTTATTTATTTATTTATTTCCACTCTGTGCTGCGCATGTCATTGCCCAGTGATTGTGATGCGATCGGAGAGTGTGCATGCTACTGGGATCCTTGGCGGCGAGAGAAAACAGATTACCATTTCTGTGCTGTGTGTGTGTGTGTGTTGTTGGAGCCTCAGAACTGACTTGTGAGCAGCTTCTACCTCTGCTAGACTAGAGCTGTCAGAGCTGCTCCGCTCATGTCTGTGTCATCATCACCACAACTAACACTTGCACCCCTGCTGCACACTCAGATGAACAGACACACAGTCTTATGTATGTGGGCGTATACGTACACGCATACTCAGGAGGACACGCTGAGTCACTTGCATGCATGCATACACATTCACATGATTTAAAGCATACAGTCATCACTACTATAGTACAACTCATGAGTCTGACCAGGAACAAAATCACCCTTCCCCCTCCTGACTAGATTTCTCTCTCTTGCTCCCACATACACACCATAGACTTCTCTGCACCACTGACCACTGACCAGCAATCTTGAACTATTATAATACTTGACCTTATAAGCCATTTTAAAATGCTCTATGATGTGTTATTCTTATTGTTACAAAGTGTTATGATAGTTTATGAGTGTTTTGTCATTAAAGTGTAACCAAGATTTTTTATGACAAACATCAGAGACATGAGTGGCAAGATTTAGGCTATACTTCTTGTGTGTTTTGCCACCAAAGATAGTGGTTTTGGTATTTGTGTCTTCAGGAGGACACACTGACCCAAAGTAATATTTAATCCAATGCACTAGTACGTAATAGCTCAGTTTACAGATTTGCTAATCTCAGTCATGTCCCCCAGTTTCTATAGGGGAGGAGCCTTACAGTGACCAATATTTGGCCAATTTGTTGAAGCGAGGCAGTGCTCAGTGGATATAAGATGGACTGAGCAAGAGTCTTGCATATTCAAGATTTTACATAATATCTGGTGCTGAGCACTGTGTCTAATGCACTGTTTAGAGGGACGTTACTATCAGCACTATCCAATCTCTGCTGTGCTGAGCTTGTATTTGCTCGCAAGGGAATATGACATCATAGCCCCATATACCAATTATAAACTCCATACATATTCTGCTTTCACATAATAATCTGTTCCGTGTGATTAGGCTCGCTGAAATGGAGCGAGCTAGTTCGGGCAGATAGCTGGAGTTTGCTGCCGCTCTCTCGTAACTCTCGACTCGGATGCTGTTAGCACCTCGTTTGAAGCACACAGAAGCCTTTAGCTTCCTGCTGGGAAATGGTATCATAGTCAATCCCCAATCACATGATCAAATAAGTCCCATTTACGTCTTCTGATGGGAAATGTAGCAGGAAAAAGACACAAAAGACTTTCACAATGTCCTGTTCAATGTGCAAGAGGGTCTCACAAGAGGACCAACCACAAAAAATGGAAATAATGCAAAATACTGTAGTAAAAATAGGAAATGAAGATATCACCAAATCTGCCCCCTGGTGTGTATGGGTAATTCTTTTTCTTTTTTTCTTCATATTCCAAGTACTGATAAGCTTTTCTGTTGTTGTATGCACATGGAAGCCTCTAGTTTCTCTAGGGATGCAGTTGTTGTCACTTGATCTGTGTTGTTGTGTTGAACTTACTATAATTTTGAACAGTTAAGAGGTCCATCTATACCATCTATATAAGGATATAATAGCTTGGATTTGGATTTATAGAAGCACTTTTCTAGGCAGAAACCATTCTTAATTCATACCGTTGGTGGTAGACTACGACTGTGTAGCCACAGCTGCCCTGGGGCAAACTGACAGAAACGTGGCTGCCAGTGTGCACCAAACTGACCACCACCAAACATTCATACATTCATACGCATTCACATCAGGCAAGGTGGGTGAGGGCATTACGAGCGACTAGGTTTCCAACCTCCAACCCTCTGGTTATTGGACGACCCACTCTAGCCACTGTGTTCCCCAATAATACATCCACATCACACATTTGTTCCTTGAGAGTTTGTGTGAGGGTTATACTAAAGTGTTAGCATGTCATACAAACAGTACAAACGTACAGTGAGACAAAGACAAAAAAAAAAAAAAATTGTTCAGTTCATCAAACGTCCTAAAGAAAGTACATTGACGGATTAGTTATGACCTTGTATGGATAAGACAAAACAAGCATTACACTGAGTTATTTTAGTGTTTGCAGTAAAGAGCCAAAGGCTAAAACTAAAAACTCAGCACATTTTGAGGTTGTGGTACTTTGTGATGTCTGTGCAGACATGCCATCCAGAGTGTTAGACATATAATTTCATTCACACTTAACCCCCTATTTCGTGTGCCTCACCACTTTTTTTTACTTTGTCAACTTTCTAAAAAAAAAAAAGTCCTTGAAATAAAGATGTCCATGCCATCTCTGTGCATTTTCAGATGATTTTGCAGCAATCATAGGCTAACCACTGCGTAACAGGAGGTAGATGGATGGTGCACTGTGACTAGGAGGGATTGGCTGTCAGCCAGAGCAGCTCTAGTGCCTTTGCTGGCACAGCTCTCGGTGCAGGTGTCACAGGGATACTACTGTGGCAAGAACCATTTTGTCAGAAACTATCAGCAAGTTCACAGAGAGTACCTCTCGCTGTGACAGAGCTCACAGCATATTCATTTCCACTTATGCAATGAACCGGGCATTAGCATTACATTAGCCCAGGTTGGTGTCAGGCACAACCATCCCACTCAATGGAGATGGGATATTTGAAGTGCATTTCTATACCTTTTAAATCAGCACTTTCACTTTTCCAAGAGTCACATCTATTTAACAAACCAAAATGTGTTTCAAAAATGATCAGTATGGCGTTTATGTATTTCACGGTGAATGCATCACATGGTACAAACATTATAATCTATAGGTCTTTATTTATTTTTGCAGATAACATATATTGCAATCATGCTTTTTCATATAACACCATCTAAAGACATTTATTATATTTTTTTTTACATAGAATATTTTACATTAGGCCCATGAAACAGCTAGAAATATACAAAACAATATTCTCTGACTAGACATTTCTATTACATAGTTATTATTATCATCATCTTTATTATTACTCTATTCTGTTATCGTAATTATAATTTTTTTTTTCTTTACAGTTGAGAGAGATATGTGCTTTAGTTTCTGAGATAATAATATTATTGCAGAAAACAGCAAATAATATCACTTATTTTTTTGTTCAACATTTAGACAAAAAAGAAAAACTCAGGTTGTACGGACATTCACAGATACATGTATTACACAGTCCAGTTTACAACATCATTCAAGAGAGAAAGCTGCAGTATGGTAACTTTATACAAAATTCACGGAACCCTTTGTCATTGCACATTTTAATTCACATATCTTTGAAAAGAAAAGAAAAAAACATAAATAAAAGAAAAGAAACGGGACTGATTCAACCTGATTCCTGTCGCATGTAGCTGCCACAGAAGCAAATTTTTCTTCATCTTCCTTCTCAGTAATACAGTGATATCTGTGGTCAGTCACAAAGTCAGCTTCTAAAGTTATGCTTTCATATTGCTGAACAAACTTGATATGTAATAATAGGTTTTTCCTTTACCCTATGAAAAGGAGTAGTTTCAGTGGTGTTGGCCTATATAGCATGTGGCTATGTCCTGTTGTGTTAACAGTGCTTGCGCCAGCTTTGTCCTCCGATTGAGCCAAAGTTTCTCTCTCTCTCTCTCCTCTCTTTCCAGTCTGATATTCCTGCACTTTGCTACAGGGTAGAAACACGCTGTGGCTTCTGCTAAAATAACTGAGTGAAGGCCATCACAGTTCATTTACACTGAAAACAATGTGATGCTAGCTGAGTAGCGCCCCAGCAAGGAGAGCAACAATTTGGATCAGCTTTCGAGTGCCCAGTTATGTTCATTTTCAGGCGATTTGTTCATATTTCGCTGCTGCTTTAATGAAGCAGTGTTGGATCACTGGGAGAGAATGGCAGAAATTTGACAAGTGTTTTTTTTTTTTTAAGTATAGCATTAATTGTTTCAGTGTATAATGGTAGTATCTGAGAGAATTTGGTCACATCCACCTTTGTTCCTGAGGAGTGGCTTACTAAACAGATATACAAGTAAACGGTTCCAGTCAGAATAGTGGTAGCTATCATAGAAATCCAATGCAGCAGTCACTGCAACAAACTCATTCACAGTTTTAACATATGGGTCTGGATTAGCATTAGCTTATTGCAACACAACTCTTTCTTTCCACTTAACTGGTTGTTAGGAGAAGGAAAAAATCTACATTTTACAAATAATCCCCCCTCAGCCCGAACTGTCGTACGCACAGTGCCAACGTGGGATTTCTGAAATGGCTGCACCTTGGTTGTTAGAGGTGGTAGTTTACAGATCCAAATTGTGCTTGTAGGTGGATGCTGTTTTTACTACCCAATGCTCTGTACTGAGACAAGAGGGCGATGCTCGATTTCATCCGGATATAGCCGGAGAGGGTCAAATGTCTTTTTGAACTTGGAGTATGATTTTGGTCCTTCTCACTCTCACATATAGAAAACGATCTAAAAATGATCCTACAAAAAAGATTCAGACAACATACAAAGTTATTGTTCTTTAGAAAACAAAGAAACAATTATAACAGTCTCTTGCTATGTAATCATATGCAGGTTATTTTTGCTGTGGTCACAGGTTTCAATTGAGTCAGAAGTTGGACGCTTCGTTTTCCAGTCTTTACTTGTGCTTTTCAAAGGTAGCCCCAGATAATGGGTGGTAAACATTTCAGGCGAACTGCAGGGTCACTGCAAGGGAGTGATAGTCTGACTAAATAATATTTCACATACAAGCAGATTTGGCCTTACCTGTTGCACATTCCCATATTGTCTTTGCCTTAAATTGGTCAGTGTTCAATTTTCACTTGTATTTTTTTTATTATTTTTTTTTTTACAAACTTTCAAATTGCTTTTTTTTTTTTCCTTACAACACTGCATTCATTTTAATGTATTTATTTCATGTACAAGCAAAATGCATTTAACCAATATTTTTCTTTGTACAGTAATTGTAGTTTAGTAGATTAATCAGTATCTTCAAAGTAGCACAATACCTACTATTGAATCGACGTGGGCCTCCAAATTTAAATTATATATTCAATATACAGTAATTTCCTAAGTCACGTTTCCTTTTCTAAAGAGACTAACGTTTTTTGCATAATGAAATTCATAATATCACAACAACTTTGCTGGGTAGTTTGTTTTTCCTTTTTAAGTTTTATAACTCTGTATTATACAAATAAACAAACAGAAAAACCCCTAAAAATAACTGTGTAATCAGGTTGGTCTCACGTGTCCCCAGGAGGTAGGTGAAGAAAAGCAGACATGGAAGTCTGGTGGTCGTTCCCAACCTTGATTACGTTTCTTCTGTAACAGAGCGCCAGTCTGGCTGTCGAGGGACAGACACAGGCAGAGGTTTCTAGATGTAGGCTTCCTCGTTAGCAGGGTTCTGGTTCTGGTTTTCTGTCTGCTGGTCCGGGCCGTTTTCCTGAGCCTTCGCCAGTATCACAGGCTTGATCATCATCCGCAGACGCTGAGAGGGGAGACGGACAATAAAGGGGAACGGTGAGACCTCTGATTACCACACGGCTGAAAATGCACTTCCAATAAACCACTGCAGCTGTTTTCATCCCTACACATGGTACATGACAAAGTTTGTGATCCGACCCATAAGCTGAAACAAAACACACCAGCCACACAGCTGTGAGCTTGATGAATGCATCGCCTCAGGCTCTAAACACTGTAAACATCCTTCTACATGACACAATGACATTTATAGATTCACCCACAAGTGATGTAAGGCTATATTGAACAGCACAGCTTGCAATATGGCTGATAAGGAAAAATAAAAGCCATTATTTATGACACTGACAGATGTTTCGTGGGCCCAAAGTTAGTGAGCCCGCACATCGAAATCAAAACATTTCAAACTTGGTAAATTTCCTTAATGTTCTCAACTCTGCGTTTGTGTCGGGCCGGGCTCTGTGTGCATGGAAGGCATTTACACGGAGAGTTTGTGAAGCTAAGCGTCAGCCTGGGTGCAGAGCACTAATCAGCCGGCTGATTGCTACAATTAGACAATCAGCCATCAGCTGTTACTGCAGGATCTGACACCTGCACATCGCCTCTCACAGCCTCTGCTGCACCGTCTGCAATTATGGCCCATTTATTCTGTCAGTGGTGGCTATGAAGCTATATCTGTCACCAGGGGCCGTATAGATGTAAGGTTTATTATACTGAGCATTGTGGATGAGTGCAAATCAAAAAGCTCTTGATGTAAATGGCTTGCCGGAAAAGGTATTATCAGCCATTGATTAGGATCGTCGGATCAATAAAAAAGGCAGCGCACGATTCTGCTGCATGCAAATCAAAGCAATTCACTGAGAACTCAGTAGTTGTTTTAACAAAAATGGGATCTAAACTTGTTTAAGAGAACTAATTAGAAACTCTATTTTACTAATCCTTTTATCAGCGCTCTACTCTTCATGGCCTTTATCACATCTTTACCCAGCATGCCTGCGTGTTTGCTCATTACGAAACCATTGAATCACAACGCCTCAGTGCAGTTTTATTGCACAGAACAAAATCACGTTGGGCAAAGCCGACACATTTTCACATCCAGTGTGAAGCTGCTAAATTACATATCTGGTGCTACTTCCATCACCGACCATACGTCAATACTGTTAATGTAAGTGGAGATGATATAAACTCTGGATCAGTATATTCCAGTAAACATATTAAAGTCAAAAAATATCCACAAAGTAACCCGAAATGTTAATTCGAGCTTCTCGCTGCGGTTCAAACCGATCTCTTCTGTAAAATCCTCAGGGCTTGTGTATCGCATTTATATTACATTATCCACACACCACATCAGCGCCCTCTAAATACACCACTGTGCTCCTGTGTTGGATTGGTCTGCCATCCAATATGTAATAGTATTTTTGAGAAGAAAAAAAAAAAAAAATCTTGCATACCAAGTAATCCACTTGAAACTCTTAACAGTGAGCCTGCCTCGCTGCTGACTGCAGATTAAAATTCAACTCGGCTAATAGATGTGTGAAATGCTAAGAGGTGGGTGCAGTGATGCATATGTTCTGTGAAATCTGTGGCTACATATCCGCAATACACCAACCAAGTGTACGTGTATAACGCTTGTATCTTTTTATATTTGTGGTAAGCATTTGTTTACTCTTTACAAGGAACCCAACAAAATTTTGTGCAGTGTTTACTGGAAGAGTTTGTAGCTGTTGATTTTGATTATTAGACAAGAGTCCACATTGATCTCACCTCTTTGTATGTGCCTTTGAGTGTGAGGAACATGTAGACCATGTAGCCAGGGATGAGCAACATGGAGGACAGGGCCATGCACCAGCCGACCCCCTGACCCCAGGCTGGGAACACGTAGTCACCCAAGGTGAGTGGAACCATCTGCACAGCACTGAACAAGAAGACTCCCTGCACGCCACAGAGACAAGAGAATCAGATCTCACCTTCATTGTTGTTATTATCATCAATGCACATGAACCACTTGTTTAGACATCTTGGATTTCAAATTCTGAGATCTAGGTTATTAGGTCTTTAGATTTAAAAGATGTTTGACCACATTAAAGGAGAATTCCGGTCATTTTCTAAGTAATGCTCTACAGCTCTAGGTCCCCCAGTGCGACCACAGGAAAAAATCTTAGAAAAATATGTGCAGCCCGGACCTAGCTCTCCTCCTGCTAGCTGCGCTACACTGCAGTTAAACAGTGAAGTAATGGGGGCAGTTCTTCTAACTGCGACTTTGGCTTCTAATGCTCAAAATATCACTACAGATGCTTTGCAACATCCACCAGTTCCTTACTGTCGAGCTCGGGACTGTTTCCATATCAACAAAGACAAAGATGCAAGGAAAAAATGATTTTGGATGGGAAAAAATCTGTTATATTCATATTGATGCTTTTTTCCCATCCAAAATCATTTTTTTCCTCCTAAATCCATGTTTTCCATGCATTTTTGTCTTTGTTGATATGGAAACAGTCCCGAGCTCGACAGTCAACTAGTAAGGTCTACCCTGGAAGCTAGAGTAAACAGAGGTACGTGCTAAAAACACACAGTTAGCACTGCTTTCTCATATTAACAGAGTTGTGCACAGTCAGTGTTGTATGGTAAGGAGCTGGTGGATGTTGCAAAGCATGTGTAGTGATATTTTGAGCATTATATAGAGGCCAAAGTTGTGGTTAGAAGAACTGCCCCCATTACTTCACTGTTTAACTGCAGTGTAGCGCAGCTAGCAGGAGGAGAGCTAGGTCCAGGCTGCACAGATTTTTCTCAGATCTTTTCCTATGGTCGCACTCTGGGACCTAGAGCTGTAGAGCGTTATTTAGAAAATGACCGGAATTCTCCTTTAAGTCAACTTTTTAGAGTGTGTGCACTTGGCCATCAAGATCAAGTGACAGGGAAACAATGACATGGTTTGATGTGGAGTTATTTTCTCTCTACATTGTTAGTTAAATCCTTCATAATGCCTGCAAATAACACTTACAGCCACAATGAGTGGAGTGAAAACAACCCAGCAGGCCTTCCACCACAGACAGGGCCTGTGGCCAACCATTTCCTCAATGTTGTCATAGAATTTATCTGCACCTGGAACCAGAGAGAAAGCAAAGTGAGCATTGTTGCCGTGTAAATAAAGATATAGTCCACAGTTACAAAGTGTTAAGATAAAGAAGACGTAATTGTGGCTCACCATAGAACCATGAAATTGAGATGCACTCGAAGAAGACCAGGAAGAGCAGGCACATCCCACTGGCTGAGTAGTAGTCGAATAGCTTGAACACGTAGAGTCCGCCCTGTGGGGAGACAGACGAGGAAAACAAAAGAAGACAAACAAGACAGATGAAGGAGAAGGGAGACAAAATATAAAAAGAAGCAATTATAGCACTGAACGTACAGGACAGTACCAAACCGGTCAAGTGGAATAACATTGAGGGCGAGAGCACCAGCGGCTGCGACTGGTTCGTGTTAGTGACGTCTCATTGGTGAGGACAGAATTGGTGCTAAGGCTTCCATGTGGAAACAGCGTTACTGTGATGGTGCCGTGCAGACAGGACCAGCGTAGATGAAACATCTCAAAAACACTGCATGTCTGTCCACAATCATATGAACACAGGTATCAGCCTAAAGCGACCTGCTGCAGGTCCTGCGTCCACTGCTATACTCTGTGAACCTAGATACACTTTCACACTGCCCGCAGCAGCGATTAGGGTAACTGCCTCGCTCCAACAGGGCTCTGCATGTTGCATGATGGGAATCCAGTGTGGCAGAAGTAGAGGGACAATGCAGAGCCTTCAAGTGTCATAGGCAAGCCTGACCTTGGCCTGCAGTCATTTCATCATTTTTTTAGCTCCCGAGCAGAGACACAGAAGCTACTTTTTGCTGAGTTTTAGTTTCTTCAGATTGCCATAAACCTGGTGCTGTAGATTATGTACCTGTTTGATATCATAAACTTAAGGAAATAATGACAAAAATATCTAATTGTCTCTTGTTTGAATATGTTTGGTCATAGCTTGAAATAAATAAGTTTCAACAGAGCTAGGACCAAAAAGTTAAAGCCCCTGTACAGACTTTTCATTTAGTGTTGATTTTTATTAGCAGCGTAATGTATCTATTCGTATCGTTTCGTCCTTCCTGCACCAGACAATTCTATCTTGGCTTTGAATAATAAAAAGAATAGACTTAAGGATTGGAAAGAGAGACGTACTACATAATAACTATTTTGATGTTGGTCGAGCTGTACCCAGCATGAGTCTAGAAGTTTGAATCTCGTCCTGAGGCTGGCACTTAAGCAAAAGCAGTGGGCTCATTTAAAAAAAAAAGGGTTTTGTTATCTTGGAAACATCTGCAAGTTTTGGAATGGTGATAGTTTGACCCAATTATGACTGAAATCTAAGGGAGCACACAAAAAAGAAAAGGACGTGTTAAGTAAATTTCATGTCATTCTGCTTTTCACATTGCTGTGAACAGTTGGGAATAAGTAGAGGTTCTGGTCTGATATCAGTGCTGATAGAAAGCCACCAACAGCATTGGGAGTTATGCTCTGTGGACATTGAATATGTTCATCAAATTTTCTGGAAAAACAGATAGCACTGTCAGATCACCAAGAATTACTGTAAGGAGAGTAAAAGGAACTCTATGGCAATATCACCTATAGGTCAGAAGCATCTTGTTATGGACCAAAGTGTTAAACACCTGGATGGACAAACTGTTTTTTGGCCCAGCAGCTAGCAGGAAAATAAGCGAAATGTGACCATGGCTGAGGATCTGTTTCATGGCTAAATGACCTGTTACAATTTGGCTTGAAACTACACTCTCAGAGGTAGACTGACCCCTTGACCTTTGGTCTTGCAGGTTAATTCCCAAAGCAATGTGAAATATGAACAAACTACTGTAATGCTTTGTAAGACATGAAAAGTATATGAAGAATATCATCTGATTAATTGACTAAAGAGTATTTGTACTAGATTGTGCCAATATTTCAAAAAAGCATGACTAAACCAAGATATATAAACACAAGCCTCATCAGCAAATCAAATGATGACGATGCTGTGAGCGCTCTTCAACTCTCTAACTTTGTTGTATCTGAGACAAATGATCAAGCAAAAAAGAAGTTTGTACCTGTGTGATGTTGGACAGTCCGATAATGTAAGAAACAAGGCAGACGCCTGCGATGAAGAGCTCTCTGCGTTTTCGGAGAACAAGAGGGAACTCATCAACCAGAGCAGTGATGAAGCCTTCCACGGTGCAGAACTGGAGAGATTGCAGAGTCATGATGAAACCATGATTATGTAATATACAGTACATGTCATGATGTACTGTAAACAATAAACATTAGATGATTTTTAGGATTAGCTCTTACATGAATAAAAAGGGTAATAATGAAACAAAATTACATTGTAGTTATACTGAGGGGTTGCTATGATAATGACATATTTTAAAGGTATCCAACCAGAAGCATTAGCACCCAGGCCTTAAACATGGCGCTTAACATTTTGACATATTTGTGGAAAATCTTCACGTGAAAATATCATATCTTTACCTGGCTGTCGATTCCCAGCATCAGCAGCATGGAGAAAAACAGGATAGCCCATAGGGGGGAGATAGGCAGCTGCGTGACGGCCTCAGGATAAGCCAAAAACGCCAAGCCAGGTCCTGATGAAGGACAAATGTTTTTAGAATGGGACACTGGTAAGAGATCACTTATATAAGAATTTATAAATGACTTTTAAATAAGTTTAGTTCACCTAAAAATGTGCTGAGAGTTCAGCTGGAGTATTTACAAAGGCCAGAGAGTTTTACAAAAATCACTGAGCAAATAACACATCTAGCAAAATCAAGGGATAGTTTCTGCACAATTGCGAATATATTTTGGCCTGTGCCTATTGTCACTATCGGGTTTCAACATTGATTGCAATTACCTGAGGCTGCCACATCAGCGATGGGTCTCTTTGTTACATTGGCCATGAATCCCACGATGGAGAAGATGACAAAGCCGGCGAACATGCTGGTGAAGGAGTTGATGCAGCAGACAATGACAGAATCTCTGTAGGGGAGAGACAAAGCACAAGGCAGCCATTGTCACGCCTATATCAATTCCTTATCAACCCGTCACACATTGTCGGGAGGCGCGAGGGGGGTGGAGGGACGGTGGAGAGCCATTTTGCATCCAGCGGCAGCACAGCAGCTGAATACATTTATATTGACCTGTTCTTCTAAAATGGCAGTGAGCTCCGGCAGTTTCAAAGTTGGAGCCTTAAATGTGTTTACTGTAGTTGGGCCGTTGACCAGTGAACACCTCACAATGTGACACTGGTTGAGCCAAACTAAAAGGGGTAAAACGAGTCTAAAGGGGGAGGGAGGGGGGTCAAGACAAAATAATTAAACTCATAAAGCTGGACACTCAAATAGTCCCCAAATAGATGTTACAGCAGATGCTATGTTGCCAGGAAACCAAAAATAATAGGAAGAGACAATTGCACAGTCATCTTTTAAAAAACAGGATAAAACATGAGTCTGGACAGATTTTCAAGAGTAAAATCTCCTCTTCACAGGTACATCATGTGGTAAATGAATCACCTACCTGTATACGTTGTTGTTGAACGTATTGTAGCTGCCAAGAGCGATCAAAGAGCCTAATCCCAGCCCGTAAGAAAAGAAGATCTGAGTGGCAGCGTCCAGCCACACCTGGCACACAGAGATTAGAGAGGACGGTAAAAGAACTGGGCACAGACACAAGCTTGAGCATAGATGGATGATTCTGCACAGAGACACTTGTAAAAATCATTTTATCATATTGGTTGATACAGTATGACCTAATTCTGAACCTGGTTTATTGGTTGGACTGATCTCCAGACGTGCACAGCCTGTGATGAGACGGCACAAACTGAGGATTGTTGCAGAGAATTGTTACACCTGTGTGCTGTCTTAGGTTGTGATCTCATTCACAGTCATCCCTGCACATAATCCAACCTTGATCTGGCCTCATCTCATGTGTTTTTTTTAAACTTTGGTAATGCAGCTAAGTCATGTATTCATAGAATTAGACATGGATTCACCCCAACCTACCAAAAGCTATTTAAGACAGTAAACATTGCAGACTTAAAGAGACAGTTGATAATTCCAACGTTTTAGAAGCTTGTTGCACCACTGCTCAAGGGAAAATGTTTGGAAGATAATTGGATTTTTTTTTTTTAAAGGCTGTGTACTCGTGGACATCCTTTCTGCTATTTGCTGCTTATGTAGTTAACCGTGATTCTTACATAACCCAGCAGTGTTTATTGTGCACTTGTTCAGAATCAATTTCTATAAGTTTATGCTCTGCACATATGCATTGCAAACAGTATTAACTACACAATGTTAAATACCAATTCAATATTATTACAGTGACCTGTGAAAATTTTATGCAACTTTGCCCCCCAAAAAGCCGAAATTATTTCAAGTTGGGCTCATTTTAATCTCTGCAGCCACCTTTAATCTGATCTTTATGTGTTCCTGAAGAAAAGCAAATGGGCCTGCAGAGTGAGAGAGAGAGCAGGTGAAGCAGTGAGAGAGCTTACCTCAGACTGCTTAAGTTTTTCAAAGTCTGGTGTGATGTAGAAGAGGATCCCATCCATTGCACCTGGCAGACTGATGCCGCGACAAAACAGGATGAAGAGCATGAAGTAAGGGTACGTGGCTGAGAAGTACACCACCTGTAGGACACACAGTAACAAAGCCACGACGTTTAATCTCACATGAGTAACGAGACAAGTGAAAAGTGTGAAGTTGTTCAACTCGACACTGAGCGGTGTTAATGTGGCGCCATCGCCACAGTACAGCACAGTGACCTAGTCAGCCAATCCCCCTGAGGCAACATGACCCCAGAGCGGTTGGGTTCAGCACACTGCCAGTGCGCTGTTTCTCTCCTTTTCCACATTTCGGATCATTCGTGATAAAAATCTATAGTGAGTACGACGTGCACCAGCAGAGTGGGCCACTGATACTGCAACAACAGTCTGGAAATCCTTTATACACATTTATACTTCACATAAACAGAAATGATCAGAAATCAAAGCAAAATATATTTCATATTTTACAATTAAGTAGCTACTGCACAGGGCATGACACAGTGCAGCAGCTAATTCTGGGCCTTTGTATTGCATCGTACTGTAGGTGCTCAGGTAGGATTAAAGGGCAATTGCATGTCAAATATTATAGTGCACTGGATGACCTTGGACTGTTTAATTTGAGAAGTCGTTTTCATGTTCTGTAGTGGGTTTTATGGCAATAACCCTTATTAAACTATAAAAATGTTGTGTCTTGATGTAAAAATGTAAGATAAATCTATATGCTCATAGGAAACTAAAACTAAAACTGGCTAATACGGTTTAAGTAAAGTTATGTAATCACAAATCTCTTTATTTGAACAATAATCCAACATTTCATTTTACCAGTTCTATGACCTTGAGCAGTGACTCTGCAGACTCATTGAAGGATCCTACAAGTGAAATGATGCAAATCCAAACCACAGCACTCACACATTTCGTTTTTTTCCATTCACTTTTTCTTTCTGCCTTTGTCTTCTCCTTCTACTTACTTTGCCAGTCCAGCTGACTCCCTTCCAGATACAGAAATAGACGAGCACCCATGCAATAGCGAGTGTGATAGCCAGTGGGACCCTGATCTCCCCGGGCTTCTCCAGACCATCGGTCAGCTGGTGCATGTTACGTCTGCAGGGGAAGGAGTAAAGTGGTCTTACTTCAACGCACAAATGCAGCCTTGATCTCATACATGCAGCACGCATGGGTGCATGCACAAATATGCATACACGTGTCTGGATATTCACAAAGAGCCGTTCCACGCCTTTCTTTTCTCACCCCTAAAGCTTTTTAAGGCAAAGACAGTTAGGGGAAGTCATGCTTGCATGCACGCAATTTTCTTTCGCTCATAAAATGTTTTTTTTTTTTTTCTTGTTTGAGGCCATTTATTTCATGTGCATGTTTTCTGTGGTAGTGATATCCTGACCTAGATATTAAAGGATGGCCACAGTCTACATGCAAATCGCCCTATCAGACTCTGACCCCTTATCTGACCCTTCATTTTACACGCTAAGGGAGATGACCTTTCCATGTAGCTAAACTGTTCACACCAGAGCAGCAGCCTTGTGATCTAAAAAAGACTCTTATGTCCAGCTTACTCCCAGAACTCCACCACAGCACTGGTGAGGTTCCTGGTGTCTGGGATGGAGTAGTTGGTGTAGCAGCGGTCTGTGTTCCAGGGATTGCCACAAGTCTGCCATGGCAGATCCTGAAAATTAAAGAGGGGGGAAAAAGAAGAAGAAGAAGAAGAAGAAGAAAAAATCACACAGACAGCTCTCTTTACTTGGACCACTCTCCCACCGCCGAGTCCCATTCTCTGTGGCTGTCGAGCAGCCAAGACCATGATACTCATTCGGGACATTGTGATTTCATGCTTTTCTCAGAGGAGTGAATGCCTCATCGCCAAATGCATTTATCAATACCTTGTGTAAGGCGCTAATTATGTGGGAAAGGAAGTAATAAATGTCATACTCTGTTAAGGCCTGTGTCCTGTTATATAAGAGCTGCTGGCAAATACAAGCTGCCACATAACTAAAAGGTTTACTATGTAAAAATACAACCTGTGCTTTGTTCTGATTTAAAGGGCCTCTGTGTGAGATGTTTTGAGGAAAACAATCCAGACTACTCAGGGATTCCCCCCTCTTAGATTTTGAAATGGCGTTCAGGTCCTATTTCAGGGCACACTGATTGTGTGATTCATTGAGGAAACAGCAAGAATATAAATATGAAATACTCACAGCAGTGAAGGAATTGTACAGATAGTAAATAGCCCAGGAAATGATTACAATGTAATAGATATTGAGCCAGAAGGAGAGAACAGCAGCAGCCAGACCCACACCTGAAACAATGGGAGAGTACAGGCATGATGTTAAATTCTGTTGAAATGTAGCTTAAAATAAAGCAAGAACAATGTCATATTTAAGATTTTTTTTTCAAATGTGTCTGTTTAATGAGGGATACCCCCCCCCATTATTACGTAACAATCTCAAAAGAGAGAGAAAAAAAACATTTCCCGTTGTCTGTTACTGAATGTGGCCTTCACGGAGCTGCCATTGTATACAACAATCAACAGGAAAGCGCAAGTGTTTTTTTGTTTGTTTGTTTTTTTACCTTTGAACATGGGGGCCAGTTTCCACACTCCAAGCCCTCCAATAGAAGTGTACTGACCGAGCGCCGTCTCCAGCAAGAACAGAGGCATGCCAGCAAATATGAGGGTCAAAAAGTAGGGAATCAAGAAGGCCCCTGAATGAGAGGTGAGACGTAAAGGTGCATAAGTGAAGGTAAACCACAAACTATTAACATTCAACATAATCCGGATGAGATATTTGGCAAAAGGAGCATATGGTTGCGCACTGAGCCCAGATCATCGCGCGGCTCTCGCTCGTGCGCAATTACGCATGGCTACGATGTGGGGGCAAATACACTAAAGATTTATTTCAGTTAAAAACCTCCGGGTGCAAACTGGCAGGTTTTGATGTCGGGACCTTTGCACTCCTTTTTGGTGTGTGGATGTATGGAAAAATGCCAAGAATTCCTGATTACCTCCTCCGTTTTTTCCACATAAATAAGGAAATCTCCAGACATTCCCGAGTCCGATTGCGTATCCGACACAAGACAGAAGAAAGTCAAATTTTCCACCCCACGTTTCTCTCTCGGGTAGCTCCTTCTTCTGCACTTTCACCACCAAGGTTTTGGGTTTGTCGTTTGGCGTGGTGCTAGGCGCGTCATTCACGGTCTCCGTTAAGACGTGTCCGTCCGTGGCTTTGGTCCCGTTGGTGGCCATGGTCACAGCGCGTGTCGGATAGTCCTGACCAGTATAGAGGAGGGGGTTTCAGCACCGGCCCAGGAAGACTGACAGACAGACTGACAGACAGCAGTTTCTCCGTCCTGTGCGCCCAGCTCCCAGACAACAGCCGAGTGAAGGCGAATAATCGGGGGCAGTGAGTGATTAGGGGCAGCAGCAGAGGCACCTCAGCAGCGGTCCAGTGACCCTGGAAATACAAATAAACAAGTATAGAGTCAAAAATGTACATACAAATAAAACCACAAGCTCTCAATAAGATACTATTTTACATGCACCTCATCCAAATGTACTTATTTTAGATAATGTCTGAATAATGAGTAATTCATTTGCGTAATGCAGAAAAAAAAAATCTGTCACTCACTTTCCAATTCAGAAAGTAGAAGAACCTTTTCCTCATCAACAGAATAATTATCTGATTTTTGGAAGCAAAAGCAAAAATACAAATTTTAATTTGAAAATTAAAAATGTGGTGAAATTGTGACATTATAGTGGTCTGTCCTGCAAAACCACGTCGTATCTGGACGATATAATTAATAATTCATTCATTTTAATTGTATGACATTTCTTCAGGGGGTGAAGGGGGGGAAAACAATCATGCCCCTCGATCCATGAACCCCACGGAATCAAATAAAGACTTCTCATGCAATAAGAGTCACTTTGAATAGCCTGGAGTGAATGCATGTTAGCAGAAATTTAGAGGCTGCTCTTGTCCATGATTCATTGCGCTCTAAATTCAATCGCCCACTTCCCACTGCTCGGGTACAAGAGCAGAGCAATTAAACACATTTAGGAGTCAAGACGCGACGATCATGTCTAATGAATCACCTGGAGAGGCCAATAACTCACTGGAGTTTACAGCCTGCACTGGCATTTACATCGAATATCTACACGGCAGACTTAAGTTTTTATTTTGATTTCACCTCCTAATCAGTTACTATTGAATAGAAAAGGTAGATGCACAGATTATTTAATAAAATAATTCAACATTTAAATTGTGCTTTATTTATTAGAATTTATTTTAACTTTAAAAATGCAAAAAAATAAACAACCTCTCAAATGCAACGAGCGGATGAAACACGGAGTGCGCGCGCTCTCACCGCTGTCCATCACCTCGCGTGCGTAATTGTGAGGAGAAAATATGAGGCAGCAGCGTGATTGCCTCCACAGTTGTGTATTGAATCTTTTTTCTTTTATATACTCGTGAAATTTGTCTTATAAATAGTCTGTCGCAAATATCCCACATTCATTTTGTTCCAAAGAGACACAACCTCATGGCAAACTGACATTCAGTGAACAAAGAATAATGGGTGCACATCACCACCACAGACGCGCGCGCACACTTACACACACACACTCACTCTCTCACACACACGTAAAGATCACACATTTACAATTGTAACATTTTGAAACACGTCGTTGCAGGACTGAAGGATCAAACCCGCCAAACGAGTCTCATTAGATAAGTCTGCGTCGCCCTCAAGTGAAGCGCAGCGGCACATCCGCGCGCTCTGCCAGATTCAGCGCATCTGCACGGTCTCAGCCAAATTCCTCAGCGGTCTTCACTTGTAATAACTACTGTATGTCGGCAATCACCAGTCACCCGCTAGTTTAAATTTTAATGCGTAAACGAATACTTACAATAAAATCCTTTTCTTTGCCAGGTTGTTCTCCCAATGGGAAAAAAACCCCAATTTCCTTAAAAAAAAAGTTACTTCCTCGGACTTTGACGGAATAAAACCAGCGTGAAAATTGTGCAATCCGACGACCGAAGTATATATGATCCTGAGGAGGGGAAGAGGATGGTGGACTAATGCGTCTTTGAGAGAGCGAGGTGCTGTCCTTAAAGGAGTGGTGCTGAAAGAGAGGAGGGGAGAGAAGACGGGGAAAGGAGCTGCCGCCGTCTGAGCTGGAGCGAGCAGGGACGTAACATGGAGCGCAGGATCCTCACTCTCATCTACACAGCGTCAATGTCACCTCAAAGTCGACCCTCCCCAACTGCAACATTTCCACCACTGAGATGGCAGCGGGTTTGAGAGAGGAGCATCCTCTTGTCTCAAGGTTTTATATCCTTACTCCTGCAGATTTTTTTTTTTTTTTTTTTACATCAGCAACTTCTCTCTCTCTCCCTCTCCCCCGCTCTCTCTCTTTCTCTTTCTATCTATCCCCCTCTCTCCCCTTCTGACTCACTCAAGGACTAGTTGATGCATAATAAAGACTGCTATGGGTTATTTGCCTTGGATGGAAGTCATTTCTAAAGATGACTCCCGTCAAGTTGCCGTGAATAAAACTTAAAAACTCTTAACCCACACTTGTTCACTGGTTTCATTTCCCAAAGTTCCCTCCATCCAATAATAATAATAAATACATTGGGTAACTAATGAGAAACATCTTGTGTGGAAAAAAAGGCCAACATAAGTAATGTCACATCAAATGCAGCCACTCCAAAGTAGCAGATATAGCGGAAGATGCCAATGGCTGCTCCAGCTCCTGGCAAAACATGATAAGAGTGTCCCAGCCAATAAAGGGAGTCAGGGTGTGTGAGATAAATTGAAAACTGTGCTTATAATCTTCTTAGCCCGCTGTCTTCCAAAATGAAATACCCTTGTGGAACATCCCAAATGAGCAGTCTTAACGCAGACTTTAACTCCCACATCGAGATAAATTATTAGGGTCTCGGTGGGAGATTAGGCTCTCGCAGGGTTTAACAGATAAAGTTTGAGTCGTGACAATGAGTAAAGATTAAACCAATGTAAAAAAAAAAAAAAAAAAAAAAATCTTCATCTGGTTTGGGAGTGACAGATGTCTGGCAGATGAAAAGTCTTGTTCTCTGTCATAAAGCTGGCAGGTGACACCTTATTGTGACTTATACTGTATATTTTGGTGCCAATGCAGCTTGGTTTATTATTCAAGGTGATGTTATATGCAATTAGATGAAACATTCTTCCATTTCCGTTTCCCCCCACCTTTCACCTTTCCTATTCCTCGCTGGCCTTACTTCCTTTGCCCTTCACCCCCTCTTTTCCAACCCCACGATCATCTTCCCAATTCTTTCCCCTCCATCTTTTTTGTCTCCGTTCGCCTTGCTTGCTGTAGGCTGTGCAGCGCTGATGCAGTACAACTGAAGAGCCGCAGCACTGAGAGCCAAGGAAAGTATGCCCAGATGGTGAACCAATGAGGGGTGAGCTAACCTTCTAATGATACAAAACAAAATTTAGCATTTCTAATCCCAACTGGCTGATTGGCCCTCGGGCTGTGGCACCTCTGATGTGCAAAAAGCCTCCTGTTGGCCTGCAGCTCTCACACGGGGTGGGGTGAAGGGGGGGGGGGGGGGGGTTCAGAATGCCACACTGATGAGAGCTGGTGGTGCTGTGCTTGTGGCCCTGGCCCCACCTGATGGTGAGCCTGTGTGCAGTGGAGCTTGTAATTACAGAAGGAGGTGGTAGTAATAGAGAGTAGAGTACAGGCAAACACACAGGCAGACAGCTGTCCCCCTGTCAGTTCCACCGCTCAGACGTAGGGGACAAAAACGATGCTCTGAAACCGTAGAACAGATTATCGCTCATGTGAGAAAGACAAAATGGTGATGCAGATGATGATGGTGACAGTAATAATGATGACGGATGCATAAATACAGTGCATAAATCAGTGTAATGACTGTCAGCAAAGGCAATCCACATGCACCTCTTAGACTGCTAGCATTTGAGCAGGATATATTTAAATCTAAAATAAATATTATATATTGACAAAGTGAAAGGTCTGCACATGGATTAATATACAGTCTGCAGCCATCCTGGTGGCTGTGTGTGTGTGGGCCACAGTGATACATTGTGTTGAATGCCAGTGTCAGCACATTAACATGCTTGCATTTACAATATTAAATATTATGCTGATGTTTTGCCATATGGAATTTCCATGATGCTAATGTCATTACACCAAAGTGATTAAAATTCATCCAGAAGGAGGGGAATGAATATCTTCACCAAATTACATGTCAGTCCATCAATCTGTTGTTGAGCTCATTCCATCTGGACCAGTGGACCAACCAGGTGATGTCACCACGTTGGCAAAAATTTCAAACATACCTGTGCTGTTGTGTGTTTACGCTCTTGTATAAAAACTTACCAAAATAGCTGGTAATTACGGAAGCCCTAAAGGGTCATACATACGCCTACATTTTATTTCCTCAGTTTTCCCGTGATAACGAGATAATATTCCTCAGTTTTCTCATAACGAGATATTTTTCCTCTGTGTTCCCGAAATAACAAGATAATTAATTTGAGAGATAATGAATGAAACGTGATAGGTCTGAGATTTCCATCACACGTGACATGTCATGCTGTCTGACTTCTCCTTGAACACCAATATAGGTAAGATTAAGCCTACAGTAGTTCTCTGTTTGTGTTTTGTGCAAGGAATTAATTAATGTTACAACAGCTGTTGGTCAGCTCGCTAGTGAGAGAACTAGGCTTAACATTACATTGGTAGGAGACGTCAGTCAGCATGACACGTCACCTGTGATGGAAATCTCAGGCCTATCACGTTTCATTTATTATCTCTCAAATTAATTATCTTGTTTTCTCGGGAAAACTGAGGAAAATGATCTTGTTATCACGAGAAAACGGAGGAACTAAAATGTATGTATGTATGACCCTTTAGGGCTTCCCGTAGGTTATTGAAAAATGAGTCCACACTGTGTTTGACTTGTTTTTACCCTTTACCATGACCTTCTACGCCCACAGCGCCCTCCAAACAGGGTCAAAACCTGGCCAAACTGCTTCTGTCTCCTCATCACCATAACTGCATAGCATTAGAGTCTTAAGGTATTACCACACTCCAAGACCATGTCGTCTCTGAAACTGTGAGACATGCATGACTCGCCTGCAGTCACTTTCCAAGTCAATTTCAAAGCTTGCCAATCATTGCAAAGTGTAACTTTAGCACCCAAAATATGTAGAAAAAATAACTTTTTTTTTTTCGTAGGCTTCATTGTTGTACGATGGCTTAGCACTTGAGAGCTTATGGAAATCAATGTGTGTGTTGATGCATGTGAAACTGAGATAAAGACTGAAAAACTGACTGACAGACTGAGGGAGCAAGAGCTCTATGTAACGTAGCTTTTCCGTGTCTCGTAGAAGTAAGAAGCTTCTCTTCTTCTCGGGTGGTGCAGAGAGGGAGGGACTGTTGTCAGGACCAGTTATGTGTAACACTGCAGACCCATAGAATGTGTCTGGCTCTTCATTGGTAAGTCAGTCAGGTAGGACGCTGCTAGGCCTCTCCAGAAGAGACTCGGCGCGACGTTTCCGCTCGCAGTGAAAAGATGGAGACAAAGTGATGTGTCTGTTGCTGGGTGATTCACAAAAAGAACCCAGGGTGCATTTCTAAAAAAAAAAAAAAAAAAAAAAGGGGGAGGGGGGTTGGAAAGACAGCAGCAGAGTAAAACAAATACTGGCCTCCGTCCCTGCCTCCCTCACTCTTCTCACAGTCAGGGAGAAATGTGGAAGTCGATGAGAGAGAGTGTAGAGGGAAAACAAAGCCAAACTATTTCTGCCAAGCCAGCTTTTACTGTAATGCAGTATTATCTTTGAAATAAGCAGCTGCCACAATAGAAAACTAAATTCCTTAACACCTAAATTTTTGGGTCATTTTAAACCAAAAGGCTGCAGTGGCTCTCTAATTGTTATTTTCCATCATCAATTACCATTATATAACTGTCATGTGTGAATATCAGACACGTGTCAGATGTGTAGAGACATGTGATGAGTGATGTATTGTCTATAAATGGTCTGTGACATTATTTTGACCCCTGTCGTGATGTATTACAATATTAGTGACAGGGGGTAGGAAAAGGTTGCCAAGGTGCTGCAGATGAATATGCAACATGCCAGGCCGTTCTCATCGTAAGAGGCAAAAGGTCAGTTAAGAAAGAAACGCTTATTTTCCATGACTGTTGACAGCCGTGGCTACCATATGTCATATTAAGTGAACTGTATCATTGTGCAAATGTGGGAGTAAATCTTAATTGAACCACCTGTGGCAGGGAAAAAGCATAAAAGCATGAAAAAAGTGTCATATGAGAATTTGACAAGAAAATAATGTTGCCTAAATTACATTATAAAAATGACCTGCTGTCTCTGAAGCAGGGCTTTCAACACGTTTTCCCCAAATGAATAAGAACAAGAAACAGGACTATGCTGGAGGCTCTTTGTGGCTGCACTTATGCGGTGCTTTGAACGAAATGCTGATGTGGTCCAGGTGTTCTCCATGTGTATGATCTAAGCTAAGTATGTTACATACTGATATTTGCTGTAAAAAATACAAATGGAGAATGTTATAAGGTTTGGGAGATACATGGTCATAAACTGCAGTAATGGATAAATTGAAAAGCACAATTCAACCTCTGGGGACCATGGACATGAATTTATACCCATCCATACAATGGTTGTTGGTGTTTTTTTAATTTAAAAATGCTGAAACCTGGGGCAGTGCGTGGCGCAGTGGTTAAGGCGGCCGCCCCATGTAGAGGCTACAGTCCTCAACGCAGGCGTCCCCGGTTCAAATCCTGCGTTGGGCAGACCTTTCCTGCATGTCATTCCCCCTCTCTCTGCCTCCCCCTTTCCTGTCTATCTCTACTATGGCTATCAAATAAAGGCATAAAAGCCAAAAAATATACTTTAAAAAAAATGCTGAAACCTAGAATTATTGAAGTGGATACAATTATTGAAGTCCTGTTTAAGACAGGCTCATTATATTATAATGTAATGTTAATTCATCGTCACCTGTTGTTTGACTCTGCAAGGAGACATTGAGACAAACAAAAACAATTTGGATCAATTGTGTATCATGGACCGCTCTAAGCTATACATCTGAGATTGTGTTACCTTAAAAGCATTGCATTTTGTGGCGGTTGTAGTCATTTTATCCAGCCTCAGTACAATCTGCTAGATTGTCTCTGAGACATCATTTGTAGGCCTCTGCTTCACTACAATGCACAATGCATTGTCAGTCAAATGTCATGATGTAGCTGGCTCATCACAGGAGGCCATGTCAACATCAGGGCTGATGTGAAACAGGAAGCACATTCAACGGCAATTTTCCTTGGTTGTATCAAACCTCTGAAGGTTAACAGTTGTGCACGCTGACAAATGTGGGAGCACCGCTGTGTTTGCCGACTCCTGCTGCAGCAGAAAGACAACTGCACATACTATGTGGTCTGTTTTTGTTTTATATCCAACCTTTTACATGACATCCACTTGCTAGTGTTTGAAATGTAAGAAGAGTTATTACATAAGCATCAGCACTAGCTCTTATAGAGTCTACAGTATACAGTTTTCCCACTCAAACATATACCCTGTAGCCACTATCTAGTAACAACTAACAGAGCTTTGACACCAGTGCAAGGTCAAAATTGCTCAGAGTAAGGCCTATTCTTTATTCTCATAACAACAGGCTCTGAACTGATTTTCCAACACCTTAAACACACTTACCTCCACAACGTGCATAGCATAGAGAGTGTTAGGAATAGAACGTTATTTTACTGCCAAATGCAGTGATGGGAAATTTTGTGCTTACTGGGTGTGATTTGTTTTTTTTTTGCCCTTCTTGAAAAAGGACTTAATCATGGTAAAAAGACAAATGAATAACAACATCAATAACAGATAATCATATTTATATACCATAAATTTGACAACAGCACAAGCTCATTGGATTCATCATTGAATATTTGTGCCCTTTGCCCCACATTACCAATCCACATAAATCTGTCTTTATTTATGTTTTACCGCTGCATAATGCATTAGACTTCTACTGAAATCAATAGCTTGACTAATGTGAAGGAAATTTTCACAGATTATAAAATGTTGACCTTGAACCACAAATTGAAGGTTAGTAAATGAAGGGATTTCATTGTCCATGTTGGGGGGAAATGTAGTAAACGTAAATTTGAGTTCATATAGGCACAGTTTCATGAATAAGCTAGGTAAAATATTAAATATGAGGAAGTTAATTAAAGATTATAGTTTGCATAGTCAAAAAGTGTCTTACATGTCTTTATTGTGGGTAAAAGTGAGGGTAAAATGTTAAAGTACAAGTACAAAGGGTGAGAGAGCTTTCATAAACAAGGTGTAAGCAAAAATACAGCAAAAGGATGAATTTGAAACAACAAAAAATGCTAATTTTCAAATACTGGTCAACACATAAATTGATTGCATCTATATACAGTATAGTAGGAAAATATTTTTAAAAAGAATGACGAAAAGAAGAGAAAATAGGTATAGATTATAATATACAGAATAAAAAGTAAGTATTTCTCTTGCAAAGGATACTGGATGAGTTTGACGGCTTGTAGCAGAAATATTACTGGAGGGACACGCTGGCTGGACTGAGAGAGGACTCAGTGATTGGACCTATAACTAGGATGTTCCACTCAGATGGTTTGCGTTGAATCTCATGTATTTGTAATAAAGACGCGCTGCTGGAGAAATTAGATGTCAAACCATCACATCATTGTTGTTACCTTTTGTACAAGAGAGCAGTACCAACTGTCTTCTATCACATACTTAAACAGTAGCAGGCATTTATAGCATGGCATCTTCATTATATCAGCCTTCACTGCTGTGGAATAGGAAGATTGTGTCCTTTGTGTGGGTTTCAACTCCCAAAACCGCTTTTTATGGGTAGTTACCCTCAGTCAACGTAATTGAGGCAGACAGAATGTGATGCACGAGTCAGGACTGATATTTAGACTTAATGGCTTTCTGAGAATCTGCATCCTCCGCCACCTGCACCCTCCACACATGACTGTCTGAGTTTGCCTCCGCAGAGGAGAGAGAAGAATACAGAGAGGAAGAGTGGAGGTTGTGATTTCTCTTTTCATACGTTCTTTCCCGTGATGTTCGGTGAGTACTGTCATTTGAGACATCCATCAGAAACATTCACTCCAACATTTTAAACAAGCCTGTAAAGTGGGAGAAAAGTAAATCAGTTTGTCTCACATAATCGGTTAAATGCAAATCTGCTGCGATAAATGAAATATTCGCTGATGTGTTGCCAGGCAACAGAGTAGTGAGCTGTTCAGTCGGTCTCATCCTTTTGACCACATCCATCTGGAGCACTCTGAGGGCAGAGGTCACAGACACTTTAGAGAGGTTTGCAGAAAAATGTGGAGATTTAGGGAATTTCCACTTTGGTCGTCAATTAACATTTCATAAAGAGAACTGAGCTGGAAAAAAAAGTTTTGTACAATCTGCAATGTCATGAGGCTAGAGAAGGTTCCTTAGCTGAATAGCTCTGCAGCCATGAAGCCAGTCTGGGTGAAATGTCTGACATCAGAGTGAAAGATTTGCTGCTAGCGAAGTGAAGTAGATGGCTCCTGAAGAAGTTTGGTTTGCGGCTCAAGAACCGAGGCTGTGTCTGAGTTCCAGACAGACGAACTAGCAGATATACTTGGAGGGAAAGGGCTGAAACAACCAGCGACTGAGGCAGCAGTCAGTGTCAGCGGGCTGCTGCAGCAGCTGCTGTAACAGGCCGCATTAACTTTTACTGAATGCAGATTATGAGTCCTCACATGTGGTTTCTGGGGGTTAATTTGAATTTGGTTTGCTACATCAAATGCTTTATGTTGTTTTGCAGCTTGAAGCCTGTTGGCTTTCATGGTCTCATGATTGCTAAAACGAGCAGTGCTCTATACAGTCCACACAGTCTGACCGTCATTCAAGCAAGAGGCTAATTACTAGAGCAGACTTAAGTTTTTAATCTCATTTTAAAATGATAATGATTTGAAAAACAAATGTTCAAAGTAGAAAATGAATAAATCATAAAATAAATAAATGAAATGCTTAAGCACATGAGTGAATCCATTCTCTTAATGCAGTTGTGTGACACATTCTAGATAAGGGTTGAAAATATGTAGACGGCTACAAACAAGATAAGAAAAGGCAACAAAGCACTGTGAGGCAATATTAACAATAGCAGTATAAAATATGATAGATTCAGAAGTGTTGAACTCATGTGTATCTGACATTAGCACATTAAACTGACTGTCTTTTTCTTTTTAAATACATACTTATTTTATTTCACTACACTATGTAGCTTCAAGTAATGTGGGACTTTGTGTTATTAGTATTTTTTCAGTTCTCCCCATTTCCATTTATATTTGACATTTCAAGGACAAGCTTTTAAAATGTTTCTGAGAGAACATAACATTTGAAGGCTAAACTTTCAGAAGTTTTTTTCTGCTGCAACACATCTGATATGTGGATCCTGATAATCTAATCTTGCACAGTGCAGATATTTTAGATAGAATGAACCCTCATACATGTAGGCACCCCTGAGTGGTACCAATGTTTCTACGGTTTGGTACATGCTAGAAATGCATATACACATGGTGCATGTACATAGGTTTGAGATCCACATGAAGAAGCACAATTATGCTATGATCACACAAGCGATGCAACACCCTCAGGACACCAGATATTTTGCTGTTTCCAGAATCCTCAGGAAAGCCATTTATGCAACAAAAAAAAAAGATACAACAAATATAAAATTCTAGCGTCTAAATCATATTTAAACTTTTTTATGCATTCCTGTGCAGTGCTCCCACACACCTATCTTTCTCGCCTTATTATCGTAGCCGGACCAGGAGTTTTCTGCTCAGATGTCTGGTGTAGGTTGGTTCAGCATAATTGGCCGTGTAATGATCCAATCACACACCTTCTACACACCACTAACTCCTCAGAGCTTTCCTCTCCTGCAGCATTGCTCCATTAGACAATTTAAAAGGAGACGTGTATGCTGAGGTGACATTGAGTTTAAACATTTTCTGTGATACGTTATTATGCAAATGTTGCTGCCTGCTGAATATAATCAGGTGAATACAGTTCCCATCTCCCCAGGTGGATCGCATCACAACTTTAGCCACCTGGTGTTCAAGAGTGTGTCGGCTTGAGCTTCAGCGTTTACCCTGCTACTCCTGCTTGTAGGCCTGTAGGTCCATTGGAAGCTTGACTTTCCACAGTGTCCTGAATTATTTATTCAGACAAGCAACAGTGTGTCCACTGACTGAGCAGTGTGTCAGACTTGTAGCTGAACAGTGGCACAACATTGTTCCAGGAGACTGCACTACCATCATTCCTGGGCATCCTCTGCTGCACTTACATATATCTCCCCCGTTCACCCTCTGCCCCTCAGATTTGAGATCTAGCTCAGTCATGCTGAAACGAGAGGTTTTCATCTTTTGCTGGATGCATCAGTGAGAACCATGAGAAGGAGCTCTGGGGAGTGCATTAAAATTAAAACCCACACTGACATTTGTAGTATTGTAAATGACCACAGACCACTATTATCCATCTTTGAGATAGCGCTTGACTCAGCATTATGCTGAGCGGTTTAGATAATAATTGTAAAAAAGGTGAGTAGCAACCATTAAGCAACACAATTTCTCCTGAGGCACATTCATAACATCAGGGCTTGAGGAGCAGAAATGCCATTTTTTTGACAGTGGATCCATCAAGCTACCATGGGGTGGTTGGGGGATTCACCCTGGACAGGCTGCCAGGTCTCAACATCTAGAATAAATAAAATCCATGCAGGAACAGGAAGAACATGCAAATTCTACCTACAAAGGCCTCAGGCCCTTGGCACTTAGCAACAGTGTTAACCAGTGCACCACCTTGCCACCCTTGACAGAGGACATACACTAAAATGTTGTGAAGATGTTAGTATTCATGAATTATATTCATATGGATATGAAGTTATGCCAACACAAATACTGAAAGCCATGATGATTTAAAACAAACAAACATGGGAGCTGTAGTCTTTTATATGCTAGTCGTAGTCCAACCACTCTGATTTCTAATAGCCAGCTCTGTAGTGAATATGAATTCAACTCCTATTAAGCAGATATAAAGTGACATCCAGGTTCCCTGTATACTGAGCACATGCCTGTACATTTGATGATGATGCAGTGAGCCTTTTCATTTAGGGCAGCAAATGTAACAGCATGGAGGGGTCAGTGTGGAAATGAGGCATATTCTTTGTATTTAAATTGATCTTAAATTGATTGATCTTTTGCTCAAATATTGATATCGTACAGAAAATGTAATTTTTATGTTATTCCAGATTTTGTAAGAGGCTTTTACTACACACATTAATATATGATGTGGTCACTCTCTAATACAAATTATTCGTCTTGTGCATTTTTTCCCCATATTGTTGCATTTGAGAGGAAAAGTGCCAAATCAAATCGCAATGCTATACACTATGAAAATGATAAATCAAACAGTTTTGGGTCAATGAAGTGTAGGTAACATGATAATAATGAAGGAAGTATAACATCAGAGATAAGTCATGCAGATGTTTCTCATTGCTTCAAGCAACATGATAGTCCTACTATACAAGGATTTGAATATATTTTCTTATTATGTGTGTTTGCAGTTACATAATGTTTGTGAAGATTTTTTACGTGTGTGCATGTGCGTGTGCGTGTGGTGATAGGAAATGAAGGAGAGCAGGTGTCGGCAATCTCTCCATGCTCCCCTACTTATCCCCTATTCACCCAGGCCGTTTCTATGGTGACGAATGAATGGATTGCCACATGGATGATTGGTGCCAATCCACCAGTCATTGGCCTCATAATGGACACCCGCTCAAGGAAATAATAGTAAATTAAGACTGAGCCAATCCTAGTATGTGTGATGTGTATATCACTGAAGGATTTGCAATTCCCAGTTTCCACCTCTTTTCAAACTTAAATTCATCTGCAGGGAAGAATAAGAAAAAAAGAAGTTAAATGATTGCAACAAGAAATGTTTACCAGACGCATTTCTATATTGTATCAATTAATCAATGAATGGGAGCTCAGTTCTTAGAAAAAGTGAACACAAACCCTAAATGTTTTATATTGTAAATACAGTGATAAAGACATTTGCATAACTTGAGTTTCTTGTGTGATATTGTGCTCGAATCTTTTGTTATATTTTCTAAATTGTGCAAGAGTAGCTACATGCTTACACACTGAACATGTGTTGACAAAATCAGTTTTTAATATCCAACAAAACCAAAACTCTTAATCACTGACAGTATAGAATTTATACATTACAGTAATATGTTTCTGGGAATTAAGCGAGTTGTATGTGACAGTGGGTTGGAAGTAAATAAGCTTGTATAACTTTCAGCACTACAGTGAAGTGGACAGCTCCTGACCAGGCTCTCCTATTAGACCTGGTTAAATAGTAACAGAGTGTCACAGTAACAGTAAAGAATTATATAAGCCCATTATGCCTTAATACTGTATTGATCATGTGCGAGGATCAGGCTGCAGTTTCACACATCGTGTCACGCTGCCTAAAATATGGGATTATGATTATTGGGATGATGTTGATGTGTCCTAGCAATGCCCTGTTGTGATGCATTCACACACATGGAAGTGAGTAAAACCGAACAAACTGTCAAAGTGATGGAAAATAATCACTATATTGATGCAATACAATTCAATACCATGTATCAAGGGTCTGGTGTGTGTGTGTGTATGAGTCCTTCACTTCTTGTCTTCCCTCCTGCTGAACTAGCTTTTTGCGCAGCACTTGCTAATGAGTACTTTGTTGATTGATACAAGTGTTTGCAGAGTCAAAGTGTACAACAAAGGCTTCACTTTGACTGACAGATGGTTTCATTCACAACTGAAAGTGGTTCACAGTTTTCCACAGTGACCTTTGTTGCTGTTGTTGATGACGAATAATTTTACTTGCATACTCTATCTATTGACGTGTACAAATACATAATGAAGCTTTTGCACTAGACATCCAGCATTAAGTATGTTTATGTGGCATATATCACCAGCAAAAACAGCAGACTTTTCAATTACAGTTCCAAGACTTCCTAGAGGCTCTGTATTTTTTTCAATCCAATCTCGCTGTTTCCAAAATGATAGAAATGTCCATGGATAAGTTATAACCTCACTGTGCCACTGAGTTTTCTGCTCCCTGCATGGCTTGTAATCTTTCACTGCACTGGACCACAAATACTGTTTATGTATCCACCAGTCTTCAGATAATTGATTGATAGGGCCTCTGGGCCTGAACAATGTCAGAACAACGATACAACATGAATTTTAGAACTACTATCTCTGAAACAGTGCAAACCTCATATATCACTGTCATGTTAGGTGTGTTTGTGTTTTTTTTTAAATACATATTCCCCTTTGGTACATTGATATCCAGGAAGTGGCAGTGTGCACAGACTACCACTTTTGACTTTAGAACAGGGAATTGTAGTGGTCTCACAGCTTTGCAGGAGAAAATCACTGTCCTTAGTGTGACAGCTCGTCTCTGTCAGCACATGTGACAATTAGAGTGAGTAGACTGTAGACAGATGCAGAAACATATTATCACCATCATGCGTCAATCCACCACAAACTCTGATCAAGTTGTCAAGAAAAGACCAATAAAAGATACTAACTTACTTATGATGGTGCAGAAAGGTTTTGATGTTGCAGCTCTTCTGTTGAGGTTGCTGGTTTGCACTTTGCAATGAAGAATACACAGTGCAACCTGGACGTTTCCCATTTACTCTATTATCATTGTAATGGAGAAAAACATGACCATAAAAGCATAGTCCTACTCTTAATGGCCATTCATCCTGCCAATTACAGATCTATATGAGGGTTTTTAACACTATATAGATCTTCTCCAACATGATCAGTGTTCATTATAGGAGTGCAGAGATCAATAATTATAGAGTTATAGTTGTGGAGTGTAGTAGGCTGCAGTCAATTCTTAGGAGCACATGAGTTGTGACAAAGAGATGTGGATTATTGGTCCAAAGAGAGGAACAAATTAAACGTACATGTTAGTTTTGTATCATGAATTTATTTATGATCAACATACCAGCTGTTGAGTATCTAGTTATACATAATGGAATAGTATTCTAACTCGCATTCCTTTTGTATTTACCTGTTTCTTATTAACAAGAGGGATGTTAATTATATGAGTGTTTCATTACTGCTGTCCTTATAGAGAAATGATAATGGTGGAAAAGAGAATGATAAAACAGGCACAGCACTTTGAATTTAGGAAGGTTTTAATCTTATCAGCGATTTAACGACTCAGAGGCTGTGATCAAAGATGATCATGTATAATAGCCTGATGGCAAAAGAGACATCAAAACACAGATAAAGGATAATTGCCGTGACACTTGTTTCTTTGAACATCATCTCTCTGCCCTATTTCAGGATTCAGTCTTGAGGATATGGACGTAGTAAAACACACTTACACAGTACAGTCAGAGTCCGGGCTGGTCACGAGACACTAGTTTTATTTTCTGTAGTAGTGATGTCATAGTGGGATTTTCAGTGTATATAGCACAGATTCTAAGATTTTGTGTTGTTGTTCAAGACTTTCCATCTTGTAGTCCCAAGAGGCCATTTGAGAAACAAATGAAGGAGCAATGATCTTCTGTGGGTATTACTGACCCACTAAAACAGTGCAGGTCCCTGGATGATGGCAGGTTGAATTAAGGCACATCACGACCCTGTGGCAAACAGATGTTGCACTGTGCCATTTTCCTACCGTGAGATACAAAAGACAGTCGCAAAGATCTGTGTCAGTGCCAGAGAAATATGAAAGCTGTCTTGACAAAAAGACAAGCATTTCTTCATATCGGAGCTTCTAAATAGACATTTAGTACGAGGAGCAGATGTGTTGTGACATGGCTCTCAGGATTGTTGTCTGTCTGGCTTTCTTGTGATGTAGACTGACAATGACAAGTGAAAAGGTTCCAGCGGGTGTTTTGTGGCTGAGCCACCCGCTGAAGCAGAGCACACATGGGGACAAAGCTAACCTTGCCTGAAGAACCTACAGGCTGTGAAATATAGCAACACTGAACCTATTAAATTCGTCTCAAACTAAGCTAGTAACTTTAGAATAAAATGCACTCATTCTACCAGACAGACTCACCTTTGCACATGTGGCTGCGACAACCAGCATGAGTTCTGCTAACGTGTCACATGTCTTCATGCAAACGTTTCTAAAGTATTGTGGCCACATTTAGGTGAAAGTTGCAAAACTGTAGCATGCACAGTTGGTTTGGTAGGAATTTCCAAAGTTTTTAAATTTAAATGCTTATTGTGCCGCCCCCATGAGGAATATTGACATGTCCTTGGAGTTGAGTGAATCTGGCATGGGACTGGATTTTTCACGTATGGGAAGAAGAAGAAGAAGAAGAAGAAGAAGAAGAAGAAGAAGAAGAAGAAGAAGAAGAAGAAGAAGAAGAAGAAGAAGAAGAAGAAGAAGAAGATTTTTTGGGGGGGATTTTTACAAACACAATTTATTCACAAATCACGGGACAGTATCAGCTGTTCATTTTACCCAACTTATCTATTTATAAAGCCACACCATAAACACACATTCATACATACACACATACAAACAACCCCAAAACAATAAATAAATAGATATTCTGTCAGTTGTTCAAAACACTGTTAAAAGAAAGTTCATTATTTAAAACAGCACAGGGAAAACAGCACACAGGACGTTGTTGTGGCACCAAATGTCAGAGAAGCTTCCCAGGTCTCCCATCAATCTATAAAATGCAAACTCCAGTCTAATCCTACAGCGGACGTTAGAGTGCCACACTGCGGACGCCTCTACACCTGCCTGGTCTTCCATTTTATTTCTCCTAGGGATGTAGATTGCCATTTTCGCCTCCCCCACGATAAAATTCAACAGCTGCCACATTGCCCTATTCTCTTTTCTATATCCCGCCCCATAAATAAACACTGCAGTTGTAAAAGTCTGACTAAAAAGACTAAAAACACTTGTCAATAGAGTAAAAAATGCAGAGAGCCGCCCACACTCGCTAGAAATGTGGAAAGTCGTCTCCCTCACTCCACAAAAAGGGCACTGGTTGGACACATTAGCATTAAGAACAGATGTAAAAGAATTGGACGCAATAGCACCATGGAGAACCCTCCACTGTAGGTCTCCAGTCCTCTTTTTCAGCGGGGCCTTGTACAGGACTCTCCACTGTGGAGAAACAAGAAGAAGGTTCCCGTAAGCTTAATTAGTCAAGTGATGACACACGTGGCAAAAACCAAATCCTACTTTACTCTTGACTATCCATTGACCTACCCTACTGAGAATTCTGCATAGTACTAACAGTACTGTAGATCGAGCATTTTAACAGGTCCCCTTTGTGATTTAGTGCTGCACTTCCATTAAGTTGAGGGACATGTGAGAAACAAAAAATGAGCTCATTGACTTTGACAGAAAATGCCCAGTTCCAGGAAGAAACCAGCAAAAACATAAGAGCAGCTCAGGATGTCTCCCTCTCCAACTGTAAAGCTTAACAAATTAGTAATGTAACATTAGGAATGATAATTTGACTATGTAACTGTTAATTAGTAATGGTAAAAAAAAAATGCAGTCACTCACTGTTTAGCCACAATAATGACTGATAGTGTCCATTTTTATCCTTATGTTTTTATACCAAATAACAATTGATATTGTGGTGGAAAATTGCACAACAATATCATCAGCACAGACTGACACAGTTATGATTTCCCTATGCTCTGCATCTGCAGTATAAACAAGCAAATGTTTTTGTCGAGGTCCATTGGTAGTGATGACGCAAGTAGCTTAAAAATGATTCTCTGTTACAAATGTCTTGCATGAGCAGAACTAGAAGATTTGTCTTTTACTTGTGCTGTTGTAGAGGTATGGGTGATTAGGCAGAGCAGTTATTATGGGTCAGGTTCTTCTTTACTGGTTCATTAGCCAGAGCCACATGCGTGACACTGACCCTTTATCGTAAAGGGCATGTAATGACTCCTTCCTCCATTTCTCTCATTTATCCTATTTATGGAAATGTAAATCTTCAGGGGAATGGCTCGATGCTGAAAGAACTGTTTCCCCTGTGATACAGCTAGTCCCTCTCTGTGGACCTTTGTTTAGAGACATGAAGGGCCATTAGGGAAAGAGAGAAATGCAGAGTGAAAGGAGGGAGTGTTGAAAAAGAGTATTTTGAAGAGGGCAAGAAAAAAGACAAATGTAATTCAGTGGTTTAGAAAGAGGCAGCCAGAGGAAGGAACTAGAGGAAAAGGTAAAGTTTATAAGTGGAGAAGGAATGGAAAAAATAAAATTAAAGTCAACATGGAACATGAAAGACAAATTGAGATGAAAATGACTTGTAAAGAGATACAGCAACAAAGACAAACCAACTACAGGAAATGTAGTAGGAGGAAAGGTTGGAGGCAGCTGTGTCTTTCTGTTTTTCTTTTTTTTTCTCCAGTTGCTAAAGCTTGATTTTGAAAACAGAGCTCATTTCCAATCACCACAATTCACAAAAACAAACACCCAAAGTGCAAAACACGCAAGCTCCTGATTCAAAACTCATACTGAATCAAACTTTTGCACATATTAAAACTTTATGCCTTATACTGTATGTCATAATAATAAAGCTACACACTTTTTTCCCAGTCAAAAGCACCTTTGTCTTTGGTCAAAACATTTTATTTTACTTTTAAAGGTGCAATATGTAAGAATGTGGCCAAAAACGGTTACTGCAGTCAAATTCAAAACACAGCGATCTCATTTTTTCTCCCAGTCGTAGCGGCAGCTCAGTGGAAGCAGACCGGAGGCTGAAATGCCACTGACGCCGCCGTTACTGGGAGAGAGGGCAAGGTGGCGCAACATGTAAACACGTAAATTCAAAACATAAACATGATTTGCAGTCTGCAAAAAAAGATTTTTAATGCGAATACTCTGGCTGTACTATTGTTGTTGGTGAGTTCATCATGCGATATGAACATTATTCCTGAGTCTCTGTGACATATTAGGAGGATTTTACGGCCAGTTGCTTTAGATTTCTTACATACTGTACCTTTAATGTATTAATGTATTTTTCTTATGGTGTATTTAGCGAATCAACAATTACCTTTGGTGACTGGCCAGGTGGCATGTGTATTGGTCGGCTGGTCCAAAAAGAGTAGCAGTTGGAATAGCAGCATTTTAGAATGGGAAACAATGACTTCACATTACAAACCTGTAAGAACCCTTACACTGAAATTGCAAAAAGGGCCATGATGAATTTGTATTTCAAGGTGAAAATACATTCTGTGTTTTGAACAAATTAGCGACTAAAAAAATAACTGTTACATTAGCTCGGCACTGCTGCTGGCTTAACTATTGCATGTCTACATCACTGAAAGGTTACCATGAGCAGTACTGACAGTTCTGCCTACTAGGCTTTGACTGGCATGCTTTACTCATAGCATAGGGAGGAGGAGGAGGAGGAGGAGGAGGAGGAGGAGGAGGAGGAGGAGGAAGAGTAGGAGAAATGAAAATAAGGGGAACAGACAGAAGAAACAGACAAAAAGGAAAAGAAGCATAAGTAAGGAGGTGGAAGTTTGAACGGAGATTGAAAGGGATCGGGAGAGGGGAGGAATAATGGAGAGGAAAAACAGACAAATGGACAGAGGGGAGGGTAACATGGAGACCTTAAATGAACACAGATGATTGCGTGATGCTGAGTCATTAGTCCTGGAGTTACGGCTCTCGTCACACTGCCATTTATAAAGGGTAAGAAGAGGACAGTGGGTCCAACTTCACCACAGACTACTGTATATACTGACAGGAAGTTTCACACAGGAGTGTTGTGTGTTGATCGTCTCCTTCAGGGCTAATAAATGATGCTGCATGGCATGCATGCACACTGCCAGCTTCATTCCTCTCTCGGCTCACCAAATAAAAAGTTATCATAGGGACATTGTTTCCCGTGTTCCTTTTATTTTAAAAATGTTTCGGAGGCCATGCTTTGACATCAATAGGTTCTGATGTTGTTCTGTTCTGCTTTTAACGAGTTTCAGACCTTGCCTTTAAATTTCAGATACTTCCTTTAAAAATTAAGCAGAAGTTTGTACACAGCTTTAATCAAAAGATATCACAACAAATTAGTTCCTCAGGCTTAGATAAAAAGCCTGCAGACTATATATGACAGTAAAAAATCGATGAGCCTGAGGCTGACAAAAAGGAAGCCTTTTTGACTAAAGATATACCTTAAAAAAGGGTAAAAAAAAAAAAGAAAAAGAAAAGGGAAACATAAGCAGCAGCTGTTTCAAATTAAATATGCTTGCCTGTAAATGCCTCTATGGAGTTCCTTTAAGTAATCCAGGAAATTAAAGTAAATGAATTGGTGAGTCAAAATTAAATGCAGCATTTCATGTTCCCATTTCCTCCTTCAAAGATGAAAAGCTAAACTGAAGTCTGATCACCGTGTTGGTGCCTCGGGCCGCAATGTAATGTAATTTCTTCTTGTCTGTTGGTCCATAGCCCCTGGTGATGCATCCACGATGCTGTGAAAGCCCACAATCAATTCATATGTTCCCTGGTTTAACAGCAGATCAATTTCTCAATGCAAATTTCTGCTAAATGATTGACAGTGGATTGCTTCTGCTGGAACTTACAATTGGGAATCGTTTTTTTCTTTTTCTCTCCGTCTCCCTTTCACAGTGAATGAATTTTAAAGTGATTATAGAATGATCAAAAGTCAATTTTCATGCCTCTGTATGTCAAGTGATCTATACCTATACAATGTGAATGCGTCTTGCAAATAGATTTTCTTAAGAACAAAGGTTACTGAATTGTGTGGCTGTTGGGTCGGCACCTTCAACATCTAAAATATGAACAAAATATGACTGGATTTGAAAAGGTAGATAGGAGATAGGTGGTGTCTCCCATTTACAATGCTGCCCTTTCATCTCAACCTCTAATGACTCTCAACGAGCGTCGTTCACCAGGGGTACACCTGACTGTTGTTCCCCAAGTGGCACAGGACTCTAAGGACTGTCACTTGGGACCCCAACAATGGTCAAGTGAAACCAGTACCTTTGTGGTGACCACTCCCACAGAGGTTAAATACAGTACCTGGGTCTTACTCCACTGTCTTTGTCTAGCTAGTGTGGACTAGTGAGACTTGTTGTGTACGAACTGATGATAAGAGGATAAGAGGCGAGTTACGAGTCCAGTTACAATTCAATTTGCCCAGAAAAAAAAAAGCCATTCAGTTCATTAACTTTCTGCAGTTCGTCAGTGGTGGAAATTTGACTTTTATTTGTCTCCATATTAGTGATGGCTTTCAATAAGTTCCAGAGCTTTTTAGAGTTCATGGTGGTGTACTGCTGCTCAATAGTGTCCCTCTGGTGTCTTCTGGCCTCCTTCAGTAACTGGTTAAGCTCTTTTTGAATCGTTTTAAGCCCAGCCCGATCCTTATCCCTGAAAGCTGCCTTCTTTCTGTTAATGCAGTCTTTAAGTTCCTTCGTTATGTACACCTTATTGTTTGGGTATACAATAACCTCCTTTTGAGTATACTGTCCACACAAAAACTAATAATCTGTTGTTGCCTCTGTGGCCACGTCAATGTCTGCATCATTAAAAAAGTCCCAATCTGTGCATTGGAAACATCCCTTCAGTTTATCTACAGTAGCCTATGCCATCCTCTGACCACACAGTCACTGCTTTCACCTGTGGCTTGCTGCGTTTGAGCATAGTTTTGCATGTGGGAATTAAGTGGATGGTATGTGGTCAGAGTTAGCCAGAGGGGCTTTGGCTCTGGCAGCATAGGCGTCTTTAATGTTTCCATAGCACTTATCATCCCGTGTCACACACTTGACATATTGCTCAAACCCAGGCAGTGACAATTCAAGTTTGCAATGGTTAAAATCACCCCAAATTAAAACGGGGGCACCCGGTGTGCGCTGTAACTGTTCATGAACACAGACCGCGATGCAAGCTGCTGCTCTTGCTGCGTTCCCGCTGGGGGGCCACACTGCCAAACTCCCTCAGGAAATAAAACGGTCTCAAAATCATGCACAGAAGCTCGACGTCAGGGGGGCAGGTGATTTCTCTAACTGTGTACTGTTTGCACCAGTCGTTACTCACCTACACAGCCAGGCCCCCACCTCTGTGTTTCCCTGATAGTTTGTTCCTGTCCGCTCAGATGAGGGAGAACCCCTCGATATCCACCGCCGAGATGGGGATGTCCTGGTGTAGCCACGTCTCTGTGAAAGCCATCAGACTTGCGGTGCGGTACTCGAAGCAAGATTTGGTCTTGACACAGGAGTTCGTCGATTTTGCCTCACAGGCATCTTGCATTGCACAGTATCATGGAGGGCGGGCGGGGAGGGGTCTCTATCCTCGTCGCCTTATTAGACGCTGTCGTACTCCGCCTCGCCTGCCCCTTCTCCACGACCACCTGTTGTATTCAGGTTGTCGCTTCACACTCAGGCAGGTCCATAGGTGGAGTCGCTATACGGCTGCCCGTATATAGGGCATCTCGGCGGTAGCTGACAGGTAGCTTAGCTTCCACGCCCGCCGCCAGGTGAGGCGTGTGTACAGTAGTTCCCATATTATCAGCACCAGGCAGGCGAACTGGATAAGCGTCGTCATGTTAACTTAAGCACCTTTTCACAACGTAAAACAACATAAAACAACAAACTATGAGGCTTATGACTTAGACGAAAACGAACAAACAAACAAATGCAGCAGACCATGCGAGTTGGGTCGCAGCAGAGCAGAGCAGTGCCCCCGGAACCGGAAGCTAATAATGAAGAATTAAAATGTTGTGTTGATGTTTTAGCCAATTACAAACCTGTACCCTGTATTTCGAGAAGGTACTTGCAAAATGTTGTCTGGCTATTTAGATATAAATGTCTGCTTCAGTCAAGATTCAGAGTCTGTCATAGAAACATAACAAACAGTTGGGGTTGACTACTCATTGCCTCAGACAGTGGAATTTAAATTTAGTTTCTATACAGTATGTCTATATGTGATTTGTATTAAAGGAGTTACACTGATGTCAAGTTATATTGAAGTCACATAAAAGGTAGTCATCAAGTTCCACAAGGCTTTGTGCTAAGACTGACACTTTTAACCCTATGTGTTTCCTTGAGGCAGTTTACATGTGGGAGGCAGATGTTCCCTCAAGATCACCTCCCTGTCTCTGTGTCTCTCATGTGTAGTTGATTTTAGTAGGAATAATTTCACTGTTACAACACTTAACAGCATGCATCTCTCAAACCCAACTGGTTGAGGCCGACGGACCCTCCCACCCTGGGCCTGGCTTTTTTGGAGGTTTCTTTCCTGTTAAAAGGAGTTTTTTTCCCTCCCTCTGTCACTTAACGCATGTTCTCTATGGGAACTGTTGAGGTTTTCTCTATAATAAAGTTAATTCTAAACCTTACCCTGTAAAGTGCCTGGAGATCATGTTTATTAGGATTTAGAGCTATACAAATGAAATTGAATGGAATTGAATTGCATTAGTATCGAATTGTGCTCAAACATTTTCTCTGAGGGTATAAATTGAGAAGGCATTTGAGTAGGGAGGCGATGTTCCCACTGGTGTTGTTGTGACATGCTATGTGTAGACCTCTGTAATATCTTATTGATGGAACAATCCCTCAATAAAGTCATCCCTTTTCATTCAACCTTCCCTTAGTGTGTGATGCTCCACAACCTAAAGCGCAACATAGTTGGGCATCCATTTGGCCTTGCAGATGGAAATTTTGAGCTGCCTGAATATGCAATAGAAGAGATTTGTGCACACTTTGCATCTTTTCACTCTTGTGCACCATTGCATCTCTGCATATGTGACAAATAAGGAATAGCCTCAAGGAGAGCCATTACCACAATAGCTGTCTCTACATCTGATGCAGTGCGTGAAGTCATTGTTGCATATGATTGTAGATATGAATGATTTTTTCCCCCAAAGATCAGAGATATTGTTCCTCTTGTCGTCTTTTCTGAGGCCAAGTTATTGGAAGGTTGATAACTTTATTTTACTGTCCCACAAACACATAATGTGACAATTACATTTCTTATAGTCAGGGTTGGGAGGGTCACTTTTAAAATGTTATCCAGTACAATTACAAACTAGGCTACCTATAAAAAAATATAATCAGTAAATATAAAAAAAAAATAAAGTTATGTACCGGATTACTTTTAGTTACTTTTGGATTACTTAAATACCAAACATGCAAATTAAGAATATCATGCAGCCAGCACGCATCATCAACGTACATCAGATCACTGCAAACACCTGTCAAAGATTCCAGCTCCTGGTGTTGGACAGAGAGTAGTTTTCTGCCTCAAAATGATTCTATATTACTCACCAGGGTTATATTTAGAGGATTTAACCTTAACCAGTACGTTCTACCACTTGAAATGAGAATAAGGGCCATTTATATTGCAGTTTTACACCTGCCAAAAATTGATTCCAGCTCCTGATGTTGCACAGAAAGGGGGTTTCTGCCTCAAAATGACTTTGTCGGTAAACTGACATGAAGTAATTTTGAGGCAGAAAAAACATTTTCACTGCAACTTCATGGGCTGGAATCATTTTTGGCAAGGAGAAAAAATCTGATATATGTGTTGCAATGGCCCTTTACTCATTTTCCATGTGGTAAAAAGTACTAGTTAATGTCAGATCTTCTAAATATAACTCTAATGAGTGACGTTAAGTCACTTTGAGGCAGAAAACCCCTCTCTGTGCAACATTAGGAGCTGGAATCAATTTTTGGCGAGTGTAATAGGCCTATTTGCATTGCAATGGTCCTTTACTCATTTTTCAAGTGGTAAAAAGTACTGGTTAATGTCAAATCTTCTAAATATAACTCCGGTGAGTGATATTAAGTCATTCTCTCTGTGCATGTTAATGCTTTCGGTTGCAAAATCTGTTAAAATACGCGTTATCGTATCACAAATGCATACCATCACTATTAGCTCAGACATAGTGTATTTGTTCGTATTTGGTGTTTGATCCTGATTAAAGCAGCTGTAGAGCAATGTAAACTACACTTTTCAGCTTTAACAGACAGTGCGCATTTCCACGGACGGAAATACATTTTTGGCAAGCAATCACTTTTTGGCACAACAAGGGCACAAGTCACCAGGCAGTCAGAGGGTCCTAAAGCTGACAGGACCTCATGGATGAAGAAAAAATAATCATGGAGGTGGAAAACCATAACATTTTATGATACAAACCATCCGCTCCATAAGAACACAAACAGAAAGTTAAAAAGAATAGTAAGTAATGTTGAAGAGCAAATCAACCTCAGAAAGGAACCATTTCACCTTTTACAGACTGGGGTACACACAGATCGAGGCTACCTGAGTGGTTGTTTCAAGTGTTGGTTTGTTGTGGTCTTGTCTGCTCTACTAAAGGTTTGATTTTAAAAATGTAATCATGTGAAATAATCCCTGTTTTTATCAAATATAGCAGTAAATATACCGCTAACATTTTATTTTCTCTACTGTAATGGATTACAGTTACCCTTTTTTGTTCACTAACGTAATGCTGTTACATGTAATCCATTACTCCCCAAGCCTGCTTATAATTAGCTTCACTAGTAGGAAGTGAGTTGGGCTGTGAACACATCACACATTACCACCCAGTGACTAACATTTGAGTTAACTTAAAAAAATAAAAGCTGCATATTAAAACAAGTATGTCTCTGTTTATTCTGTTTGGCTGGACAATGCAGTGCCATTAAGCTGAGCCAAAAGTCATTTGACGTTTTGCAGTTCAGTGGACTTAAAAGATAAGTGAATGTGAACAAACAATGCAACTGAATAAAGAGAAAAAAATTGTGCCACTTCCTGCTTTTGAATCAGGGATCAATTGTCAATCATGATAATACAATATGAAATCATGGATTTCCTAAAAATCCATTTCCCATCTCTGCAGTGAAGCCTCTAGGATTACATGGATAATAATTTGCAGAAGCACAAATAGGAAGTGACACACACCTTAAATTTCAACACAGTTTTGTATTTTTGCATAACTTTAAATGTAACGACAACCCTGAGGCGAATGTACACCCCACTGCAATTAGCTGTATAAGATGAGTGCTGATGTAGAGCCACATTAAGGTTAGTGTACTGGAGAATAAAGATGTAAAAAATGAAATCACTTATAGTCAGCCTAAACTAAATGATTACATCCTGCAGTTTTTTTCTTTACTTTAATGGGACACAACCAAATGAACTTGCAACATCAAACAAAAGAACAGATATATGCAGTGTGCAGCAAAATTAAGCAGAAAGAATATCTCATCCGCTATCTGTCGTGTGCTGAGGAAATCTGAAAGGATGTGAAGCTTGCACTGCATCCACAGGGTCTAAAATAGCTTTTCACCATATTGCACTCACAGGAGAGGAGAGGCAATTCATACATACAATAACAAAACGGATAAGATCGCCTCAGGCACCGAATTAGGACCGAATTAGCCTCCTCTCCTCTCCCCCCATGTTATTTCCGTGCAGCCACTCATGGCATAGTAAACCAAATAATCCACTCGTTATCGCAGAGCACATCATTATACGTTAATAGCCTATCCATGTTGACACACCATTAGGCATAGGGAATTTGGGTAATGTGCTATACCACCGCTTCTACCATAGATTCATGTACTTCTCCTCCATCTCAGGGGATGTATGCAAAAGCCAGTGAGAAAATGAGGGAAAAGGAAGTGAAGTATACATGAAATGCCTTTTTTTAATGAAACTATGCTGTCGAGGCATTGTTAAAAATGACAAATAACCTTCATTATTCTGATTTGATGATGATAGGTGAGTGGTTATATGACAGGACTCTATAAATGGAGCAAAACTGAACCATATGATTCACCATCTGAGGAGAGGAAAAGTGAGGAAACTGAAGAAGGCACGAACAAAGAGGAAAATTAGAGAGAGGGAGAACAGAGTGAAGAGGAAGGCAAGAATTAGGGGGGGTTGGGCAGGCGGAAGAAAGAGATATGTGGGGACAAGAATGAGAAATAGATTGAGTGTAAACAGAACCTATAGAGGAGGTGATGGTCCACTAGCTCTGATGTTGTCATTCAGGTCTGCTTCCTCTGACCTAGCAGACGTAGCTCACTGTCTACCTCGATTCTTTTAGAGTTGCATAAGTAAAGTTAAACGGATTTTGAGTCAGGTGGAAAAATAATTCAGAATTGAAATTTGAATCCAGTAAAAAAAAGTTTAGCCCCTTTGATGACAAGGTGGTTTTGAAATGATATATTACTTTGGCATGACTTTCTTCTGACACATGCATAATCTTTTTAAAGCAGTCAGTCACCAGAATGAAGCTTTTCTCTTCAGTGTGGACTTACCTCCCCCAGCTCTAAAATCTCTCTTTTTTTAAATCATGAATATTTCACCAATTTCACCCGATAAAACTCAGCTCTCTAAACTATTCTACACATCATGTGTGTCCTTCAGAGTGTTTTACGTATAGATATGCTTGTGCAGATGCTTTACTGTAGTTTTATGCATAAGGATTTTTATAGCTGCTGAACACAACTGTGGGAGGCACTCCATCTTCAGGCTATCCATTATTTCTCTCATGAAAACGCACTTGCACCACCTTGTTTTCTTCTTTTACTTTTTTTCCAGATAAAAGTGAGATTATGCACAGACACTGTGGGCGGACACACAGCTCACAGAAAGTCTACAATCACCAGAATTCATTTCAGTGTTTCATCTCCCAAAAGACATTAATACCCTTAAAGAATTGTCTCAGAAGTTTCTCATAAAAAGAGTTTTGTTTCCTTCTTTAAATTTTTTTTTTTTTTTCTTTTTTTACATTTGTTTGACATAACTGCTTTGTTAAAGGAATAGTTCACCAAAAAATGAAATTCAGTCATTAGTGACTCACCCTCATGCTGATACTCCAGAGTAGTTTTTTATTCCTCAAAGTGCATCTGGAGACCCGGTAGGCCGGTTCGTAGTCCAACGAAAACTTTATATGAGAGTAATAGGGCCTGAAACAAAAACGTCCATAAAACTACACAAAAACCTTGTACAGTAATATTCCTCCACACTGCTCTTCCACTGCAATCCAAGTGTCCTGAAGGGATATAGTCCAGAGTTTACCCAAAACGACGTCATTTAGGCAAGTCCAGTCACGTCCGCGTGCATGGCGTGAACACGAGAGCGCGCACCAGGCAAATTCACTACAGGACTGTTTAGGCTGTAAAAATGTCCTAAATGACGTTTCAGTGAGTAAACTCTAGACTATATCCCTTCAGGACACTTGGATTGCAGTGGACGAGCAGTGTGGAGGAATATCACAAGGTTTTTGTGTAGTTTTATGGACGTTTTTGTGTCAGGCCCTATTACTCTCATATAAAGTTTTTGTTGGACTACAAACCGGCCTCCCAGGTCTCCAGATGCACTTAAAATTACTCCAGAGTATTCATCAGCATGCGGGTGAATTTCATTTTTTGGTGAACTGTTCCTTTAAGTGCTTTTTCCAGACTTACTGTCATGGCCCTGAGTTTGCCGCCATGCAGTGGCTCGGTTTTTGTTAAAGCAGAAGTAAGCGGAATGTTTGTGTTAAAGCAGAAGTAAGCGATCCGGTCGTTTTGGCTAATGCTGCGTTCCAGGCAGGCTTTTGAAACCGTAAATTACAGCTTCAAGTCACGACTTAAGACTTTGTAGCGTTCCAGGCAATCCACTCCTGTTTTTCCGACCTGTTTTACCTGTGAAAGTGCACTATAACGGCCACTCGTAACTTCCGACCCGTGAACTCGTACCAGATCGAACTGGTACGACTTCACAGGTCGGAAAAACACGAGTTACGGGTTGCCTTGAACGCACCATAACGTCTTGTCAGCCAACGGAGTTAGCAGCCCCCGCCCTCGTCATGGATCTATTGGTCCTCGTCCCTACGTCACCACATTCAGGCGCATCCCTTGGCTGCACACACAGCCCTTCATGCCGTTCTCTCTCCTCATTGGATAAAACTTGTAGGATACGAGAAAAGTTTTCTCCTCGGCTCAGAGCAGAGCAGAGTGACTGACAGACCCGTGTTTCGGTCCAAACACTCTATGTAAGTGATTGCTGTCGGAAGATATAACTATTTAAGACTTATATTAACACAAAAATATCGCTTACTTCTGCTTTAAAGGAGCATTATCGCAAATACAGCAGTAATAGCATAAAATAAGCTGAAATATGCAAAAGATGGGTCGGGGGGAGCCATAACTAAATTTACAAAAAAAATCGCCAACAGTATAGTTTCCGTGGGGCAAATGCAGAATTTGTCTTTGTTATGATCCAAGCCGGCCCGGCGCTTGCTGCGTTCAATTGCACTCGGAACTCGCAAATCCGACCTCCGAACCGGAAAAATGCAACAGAAAATAGTAATGTAGCAGTGTTAGGCTGCTTACAGTCACTGAATCGCTCGGTAGAACACTTTGTCTCCACGTCCCGTGTCTTTCTTCAGCTGTCCTCTCAGCGTTATTAAGGAGGAGGAAGTTGCAGTTGCTGTTGTTGTCGTTGTTGTGGTTGTGCGCGACGTAGAGCTGCCGCTTCCACTAGCGAGTTTTCTTTTTCCCGCGATTGCACGTTCATTCAGCCTGGTGAGGGAGGAGGAGGGAGGAGGGGGGGGGGGGGGGGGGGGGGGACTAAACGAGGCTGCTCTCTCTCTCTCTGACAGCTGCCCACTTGTTTATATCTGATAAGCTCCGCCTGGCTCCATCTAGTGGCCGAATTAAGAATTTGGATTTGCGATAATGCTCCTTTAATATAAGTCTTAAATAGTTATATCTTCCGACTGCAATCACTTATATAGAGTGTTTGGTCTGGAACACGGGTCTGTCAGTCACTCTGCTCTGCTGTAAGCCGAGGAGAACATTTTCCTTGTATCCTACAACCTTTATCCAATGAGGAGAGAGAACGGCATAAAGGGGCGGTCCTCTCTGTGTGTGCAGCCAAGGGATACGTGTGAATGTGGTGACGTAGGGACGAGGACGGGGACTGCTAACTCCATCGGCTGACAAGAAGTTAGCCAAAACGACCGGATCGCTTACTTCTGCTTTAATGTAGCTTCTTGTTTTGGACTCTTGGTTTCTTTAGCCCTGTTGTGTTCCTTGCCTTGTGTTAGTGTCATGTCCTTTTGTGGGTTCCCCAGTTTAGTAAGTTTAGTTCCTGTTTTAGTTTGAAGTTCTGTGTTGTCCTGTGTCATGGTCTGTGTCTTTCGTTTCCTGTTAGGTTCCAGTTTTAGTTTAAAGTCCTTGTCCTGTCTTCCTGTGTTCTCCCCCCTGCTTGTGATTACCTAATGTGTCTGACCTGTGCTGATTGCACCACCTGTGTCTTCCCTTGTGTATTTAGCCCCAGTGTCTCCTTTTGTCTGTGTTGGATCGTCTGCGTTGCTACCTTGTGTTCCCTAGTGTGCCAGCTCCCTGCTTTTTTGATTTGAGTAACAATAAATCCCTTTTTGTCACCGAAACCTGTGTCCACCTCTGCCTGCATTTGGGTCCTTCTCCGCACATCCTGACACTCACTGTATGTTGATACGTAAATTCAACACATGGCACACACTGATGCTCATGATTTTAACAGGTGCTAATAGTACTCCAGTGTAAAATGTTGTAAATAGGCCTAACTGTTTAGTTTCTTTCAATTAGGTCTGTCCAGGAGTATGTCTCAACGTATTACAACATATCAGACATAAATATTTTCCTAAAATTAGAACAGTTTCTTATCAGATTGCCAAGTGCTGCAGGGATATCTTCTCCTTGATATTAATTTGATTTCACACTTCATTCAGAGAGAGGAAGAGAGAGATATAAATAGAGAAAAATGGAGACAGAAAAGGGATAAAAATATGATGACAGACAGCAACAGAGAGGGACAGCAAAACAAACCAAGGAGAAGAAAGAGAAGAGAGGATGTGTCATGACAGAAAAAGACAGAGCCTGGGTGTAAAATATGGACGCAGGTCACCATGAAAAAGTTCACTTACATTGAGGTAGGCTACATCATACATCTGAGTTCTTAGTAAATCAGCAGGTCATCAGCTTGGGCAACTCTGTTTGTGATCATTTATATTATCAGAGCGAGGAAAAACAATACGTAATATATTTCTGAGGCACAGGAGAGGTTAAAATATTGTGATACCACCATTTGATATCAAGTAAACATTTACTGTAACAGTCAGTACATTTTCATGACTGCTGAAAAAAACAGATTATTGCCTTAATCTAACTACATATGAATAATAATGTATAGCTGGACAACTTACCGTAAGTGCATGTACTGTAAACGCGTGTCAAACTCAGACCAGACTTCTTGAAATCCGACTAAGTCACCCATATGCGTGCGATTGGAAATTGCATTTTCTTCTGCATGTATACGCATTAATCGGACTGAACCTGGACACTGCATGTGCACATGCTTCACAACAGTAGATACAGCACAAAGGGTGGCACAGAAGCCGGCCCAAAACCGACAAATAAAAAAAAAGCGGCATCAGAGCCAATTGAGTGCATTTCACACAGTGCGAACAGCGAGAAGATGTGTTTTATAAAAGGGGAAAAAAAGAGTTGAGAACTCTAAGTTATTTATTTACATTATTGTACTCGGTGACAGAAAAGCGGTCTGTGTTAACCCACTGAAATGACGCATATTGTCTGCCAGTTAGCTCGATTTAGCTGTATGTAAATGTACTGATTGACCAATGTTATGTGAATAAGTACCAGCATTTATTCCTCTACTGTAGGCTACATCATGTCTACTACGTAACTTCAGAAGTGATAGAAATAGAAATATTCTTAACATCTTAATGTCTTAACATAGATGCCGCTTTCCACCACTGGTTACAGCTCTCAGCAAGTAAAGGCAGATCCCACAACAGCTATTAATGCTAACATTAGCAATGCAAAAAAACTTAAAAACAAATAGTACCTTTAAAATGTATGTTTGGGATTAAAACATCTTTCTGTAGATTTAAAGGTTTATCCTCCTTTAAAGGGACAACGAGGAGTTTCTCCATCGGCAGAACGAAAAATTCCGCGACAATAAAAAAGTCTCATATTAATGTGGATGAATCTACGTTACCCACACTTGTTAATGGGCCCATTTTCGATAAATATATCGTTTTGTCTCTATCATTATTTTGTTATTATTAGTGGTGGCGGAAACGCTGGGCGAGCCGACCAGCGTTTCCTTACTTTCGGTTTTGCAGACGCTGCCCGGCGAGTCATGAGAATAACGCCGCTGAATCGCTGTTTATGGTCGGAACTATGACGGTATCTGAACCTCTTTGAACCTTTCATTCTTTCTTGATGAATGAAAACATGAATCTGTCTTGCGCCGGTCAAAGAATTTCACGATGCACGCGGAGGCTCATAAATGTAGTGTGAAAACACTTCGCTTTTCCAAAACTCCTCGTTGTCCCTTTAAGCCTTCTCTCTCTTAATATTACTATATTATAGGCTAAATGGCTGCTTTAATATTTCACTAACTTCCTCCGGACACATATTTTACTCCAGCAATGCAAATATCACACTACAAAGCATCTTCCCTCGTGCATCATAAAAGTGTTGGTTATAACAACTAAATTACCATTTAAAAACACTAAGCCCCCAACACACACACGCACACACACACAAGCTACCCAAACCTCAAGACTGATGTCACCCCAAGGAGCGACTTCATTTATTTTTTTCGCTGCTGGCTTTACATGGTGACCTTTCTAAGTGGTAGGTATATAGCGTTGGGGCCGAGTGGCAGGAGAAGTGACTCACAGGGAGGTGTCTGTGCCTCCAGCCAAACTCATCAGCATGCATGTTTTCAAGTCCCTGGACTCCAAGAGGTGCCTGTGCGTGTATGTATGTGTGCGTCAGTCAGCATACGTACGTGTTCCTTGCGCCACACATTCATGGCTGGGTGTTTCTCTCTGTGTGTGTGTGTGTGTGTGTGTGTGTGTGTGTGTGTGTGTGTGTGTGTGTGTGTGTGTGTGTGTGTGTGTGTGTGTGTGTGTGTGTGTGTGTGTGTGTGTGTGTGTGTGTGTGTGTGTGTGTGTGTGTGTGTGTTTTCTTTCAAGTGTCAAGAGTCCTTCTTTTTGTTCTGGTGTCTCTGTAGTGTTGTAGTGTTGTAGTGTTGTAGCGCTCCAGGCTCTTGCACCACTGTTCCACAGAGAAGCTAAAAGGTGGACTGGATGCACAGAGTAGTTTATTATGTCCTCATGGGAGGGAGGGGGAGGAAGGGAGGCAAATGTGAGTGGGGGTAGGCTCACGAAATGTGACACACTGGATGATGTGAATATTTACAGAGGGAAACAAATTTGAACACAAAACACTGACCATTGTTTTATGTAAGGGAAAGACACAAAGAGCAAGAGAGGGTTTCATCATAACACTTGCCAGTAATATCCCTCAGTTCAGAGTCTCATTTTATTTTTCTAAAACATTTTATCTGCCCTCCATGTGATGTTCTCCCTCTGTGGTATGGGTTTAACGCTGCTTCACATTACAATCCTTCTGGAGCTCCAGATAAGAATATTCAAAAGGTGGTAGTTCTTTACATTTTTGCCGTTTAGCTGGAAACGTTCCAACAGGAGCCACACAAAGGTCAAATTAAACTGTTAACCTCAATTACCCTGTGCTTTACAACAGGGGCTAGAGGTCACAGCCATGATGAGGAGTTTCATTTTAGTATAGCCAGAGGTGTTTTTTGAACAGATAGTATCTCTCTCGACTGTTTGTGACCTGTCTTTCACTCTTTACCCAGTCGTCACCACCTGACCCCACACAGCTGACTGGTTTAGAGACAATATACATCCTTCAGCTGATGTGTTGGTCATCTCAGATGTTCAGATGCCTCGCCGCAGCAGCAGCAGCAGCAGCAGCAGCAGCAGCAGCAATGAATGACAAACCTCAGTGTATCTTAACTTGCCTTCTTGTGGCCAGTCATACCAAAATAGACTTTTGTTTACGGTCAGATCATCTGATGACCGATTAGTCAAACATCAAACCCAAGCAGAGTTGAGTCTGTTGTGAGTCTGGTGACTCCTAGTCTCGCTCGCCAGACCCTCCTCCAGAGAAGAAGGTGACTCCTGACTCTGTTTGGAGTTGCCCAGGGATCTCCTAATGGTTCAGTTGTGTTTTCCAGATATTCTCTAAACATGGGAAACAAGCCAAAGCCTCCACTGTTATGCCGATGATATACTACTTAGTTTTACGGGAGCGTGCCTATGTTCCCTCAGCCCTATGTTCCCTCTGGACTCTCTCTACCTATCTGGACTCTGTCTATCTGGCCTGTCTAGCCTCTACCTGGTCTTTTTACTAAACTTAACCAACTCCTTTCTTCATTGCCTAAACCCAACCAATGGTGGGACCAAAGGGCTGTGGGAATAGGGCCTAATTTTCAGTGACAACAAAAGTTAGAAATGAGGGAACATAGGGCTGAGGGAACATAGGGCCTAATTTTCAGTGACGACAAAAGTTAGAAATGAGGGAACATAGGGCTGAGGGAACATAGGGCTGTGGGAACATAGGGATGACCCCAGTTTTACAAGGAATTCTATTGAAACTCATATATTCCATGTCCAAGATTTTCAAAGTGAGTGTCATAAATCTATTGCTTTTGACTGTAGTATTAAAGTGCTGCAAGTAAGAGCACAACACAGCACAGGATCTAGGCAGACTAAAATACAAGTGTTTTCTCAATTTGAAACGGTATGGATTGCAGCTTTTGAGAGTGTTATGATTTGTTGAATTGCGATGTGAAATTGGCTAAGGTATACTGGTGTGAAAGGACAGCATAAACAGAACTGAAAAAGAGACTGTACACCAAGTGTTGCTAGAAAACATCTTTAACACTTGGCAGTAAAATCTTGAAATCCAATGGGCAGTCAAAGCTGCTTTCTGCTCCTGTGGGGGTTGGATGGTGGAACATGAGCGGCACCATAAAAAGAACATTAAAGCACTAAAGGATGGCAAGAGGGAAACACATGCACAAATGGGGGAGTTGTAAAAATCCAGTATGCACATCCTTTACATACTTATGCACATTCATAAAATTAACACTAATGAAGCTATAGTTTCAGTTTTTGACATGGGATTGTTGATTTCAATATATATTGCATTGTTATAACACATGTTTTGTTGCAGAGTAGCAGCACAGTGCACAACAATACATGGTTGCCACTGATCCCAGTTCGCTTGCCTAACTGGGAGCAATGGAATTTTGATTGACACAGTCATAATGGATGAAAAATTGTGGTATGCTGTTTGACATAGTGTAGTAGTAAGACCACCACCTCCACTATCAGCCAAGAGAGTTTCTTACTTCTTGGTTGGATTGAAAGAATCTAGAATAAAACAACATATCAGTAATACAACTAAAGATCCAGACAAGATTTACTGTACATATAAACTTCTCTGTTATAAATCAGTTTTTCAACCGATCAACACAGAATTTCTGAGCAAATTATATGTGGAGTCAGATGAAACCATGGACCACCAGATCTCTGTCTGTACTGCATCTTAAATTGAACTAAATTTTGTCATGTTGCTGTTGTTTACTGGATTTTGTAGTAAGTTTCCTCCTCTTCTGCCCTCAAGTGTGTCCAACTGATGTGGTCACAGTCACACACACACACACACACACACACACACACTGTTCAAGCCGTGAGAGGTGTGATAATGGTGGAACCACGAGTAAGGAGGTATTGACTGGTTTGATGATCGATGACAGTGAAGTGTGAGGACTGAAAAGAAGGGCAGTTAAATTCAACAGATTGAGAGAAAAGTCAATGAGAGTGATACAATCAGCTCTGATGAACATCTAATAAATACGGTGTTCTAAGTGTCTTTTAACACTGGCTGTTGTTTGTTTCTCTAGTGCTATAATGTTTCAGGAACAGCAACTCACTTTACGAGATATACAGTTCAAGTACTTTTCAGTTTATAATATATATATAAATGTATATTATATATATATCAAATAGGAGAATTTGAAATAAAATTCATCAATATGTGGATACATTTATTTGGTTGATATGATGTAAAATGTAATAGTTTTAACATTACTACTGTATATCCATAGTGCATACAATGTATTAATTAAGGCATGTTAGATCAAATAATGCTGTTATCTTTACGCCTTTAGAGAGCTGGTGTCCCACCTAACCAGTGACCCATTCAACCAGTCAACATTACTTGACAGTGAAATTAGAAACGTTGTCACTGGCTGGCCCCTGAATGGAGATTTGACCTACTAACACTGAGTGTGTGCATGTGTGTGGATGGAGGGTGCTGGTGGGGGTTCATGTATGGGATGTGAGCTGGTGGATATGCACGTGCAGACAAGAGTAAATGTATGCACAAGTGTGTTTGTTTATTCTGTTATGTACTGCATTGGGTGTGTGGGTGTATATACTGTATGTGTCTTACAAATGACACCTGCACCACAGAAGAGGAGTTTCTCCAAGGTCAGGGACAAATCAACAGAAATTACACAGCTGCCAAAACCCATTACTGCAGAACCGTGCAACACCGGGCCTACCCAATGGGCATAGACCACTCATTGAGTCTACCAAGCAAACACACATGAAACGGGACACACACACAGCCAGTATGTGTGTGTGTGTGTTGTGTATATAATAATCTCTGTTACACACAACTGGACAAAGTATCGCAGTATAAAATGAGAAATTACATAATCAAAGCTATAACACGCAGGCATAAAACTCTAATACATTTCATTCCTGTGATCATCTACAGTATAATCTATTTTCTTTCTGCCCATCAGTATACAATGCGTAAATATCTTTTTATTTACTTCGCTCCTCTGCATGATTCAAACAAAAAAGAGAAAGATAAAATAGCAAAGATATTCCCCTCACTCTCCTTTATCGCAAAGGCTCAACCACAGCGAATCTGACTCGGTCTTTATAGACTCTGAAAACCTTTCGTTGGCATAGAATATTAAATTTACTGTAAGCAGATCTCAACCAGGCATGAAAGAAAACAAAGCTTTCTAAAGAGGTGCTCAGCCCTCTAGTCATGCTTCCTCTGAGCTGCCTCAATTCCATCCTCCCTACATTCACACACAGCTGAATTTGACCTTTCGCAGCAGGCACTTGCCTGTTTCACGGTTATTCATCCATGCTGGCTGCACACAGGTAGGAAATTAAGGCCTGGCTTTTGGAATAGTAATTCATATCAAAGTATGGAATCGTGAGGACAGCAGCCACAGTGAGGTAAAGAGATAAGGATAATGGAAACATGAGTGTGTGCTCCAGTCTTTGATACCATGGGGGTTATAAAGAGAAACACACCCCACATGAAATATTACTCATCTCTGTTATCTGTCGCTGGATCACTCGTTTGGTTAATTAATAAACGTTTCCTGATTTTATCCAAGATGCTGGTAGTAATAATAATGATGGTGGCAGTGCTGAGTATTTGAGGTCACACTTCATTGGCTGTCAATGGAGAGAAAGAGAAATGCCTGAGTGTCCTCAGGCGTCTTCTCCTTTGACCCATGAACTGAGACCTCAAAGAAGGTGCCAAATCGGGTCCCATTTGACATCCTTACCCCTGTAACACACTTCGGTCTAGCACACACACACACAATGCTAATGTGTGCCGCACTGTCATTACACAGAGAAAATGTTGACATGTTGGTCAAGGTTCACCATGCGGTGTAATAGCTTTTCATTGACTCTTTAAAATGTCAGTGGAAATGAATGTGTCTATTATGGAACACATGCAGGCAGCAGCGGACACGTACGCGAACGAGACAAAAGTGTAATTATCTGAATGCATTTTACTGCATTGTGTCAGAGAAGTTTCATTGTTCCATAGAGGCTGTACACTGCTGTTGAATGGATCCTGAAGTAGAATGATTGATTTATTGGCTGACTGGTTGAATGACTAATTTATTTATTTGTAAAATTGAAATAGTTGCTTTCTTTGGGGGCAAGATGGATGACTCTCTTTTAATTATAATTTGAAAATACATGGAGCAACACTGTCCATTAGGTTGAATACAATGTTCTGCCCATAGTGGTAAAGACTATTTTAAGTGATTTAGATTAATTGCAAAAGGGTTGCTCAGTCTAGAATCTTAACAGGATGTATAATGAATAAAGACTGTGGGATAAACAAACAGGAAAGGTCATGGTGATTACAAAGTGACACTTTAAAATCAAACAACACCAACAAAAGAATGCAAATTAAATTACATTTTATTTTATTTGATAAGTTGTGGGACACCGAGTCACAGTGGGATACTGGGAAGGTGATCTGTGTGTTTTACAAGAGCTTCCAGCATATGACTGAGACTTTTTAAATGGAGATAGGAGCAGTAAGGATGCTGTTTCTTCCCCAGTGGGTTTCCTTGTGAAATTGAAGTAGATTACGAGATAGATATGTGGCCAAACAGGACTGGTTTCAGCCCTAGCTGCTCTCTTGATTTTAGAACTGCACCAGAAAATCAGCTTGACGTGCTGTAGAGACGAGAGTTGATCAAGATGTATCAGCTGTGGTGAAGATTTCATCCTTCAAATACCCCTGTAGCTTTGACAAAGAAGATCATTGATAAACTCCAAGCATTTAGCAACCTAAGCTCAGTACAGAGGTGGAATTTGGTTCACCATCCAACTCAGCATCTGACAGGAAATTGAGGTTATATGGGTGCGTCTTTAGAAATCCAATAAGCTGCAACCTCCATCGGTGGTCGGCCAAAGACATTTTGAGGGAAAGTGCCCAATGATCGTACTGTATGATACAAACATTAAGAGACTAGGGTGAAAGAACAAAGATAGGGCTTTTCCCCCACATTGACATTTACATAAAAGCTCTCGTAGACAAGTTAGTTTTATAAAGTCTAGATAGAGGATTCATCTCATGTGTACCTTTTTATCTGCTGTATATTTATCACAATAACAAGCAAACCAGTCTAACACTAAACCAAACCAAAAAATAGATCATTTTTGGAGCTTAAATGAAACTATATTTCCCACTTGAATTTCTTATACTGTATTTTAGAGATATTCATGGAATAGGAAACTTATTTCTTCACAAAATGAATATATAATCATTTGATATTCTTGTTTTAAAACAATAGTAATGCAAGGGATTTTTCACCAGCATATGGAGGACAATGGACATCATAGTGTCCTCTCTGACCTCCAGGTTTCCTGCCCAGCGTCTTGAATCTCTTTCTCACCAGGTGCAGAAACCATTTTCTCTGTGTTGCCTCCTCACATTACTCACCAGATTACTCTCACTAACGCCTTTCACCTTTCCATTTCCTTTTCCCACCTTTCACTTTCCTCTCGTTTTTGCCTTTTCATTTTGTCCATCTATTTCTCACCATTTGCCATCCTCTGCCCATCCTGCTCTCATCCTGTTTTGACTGTGTCGTGTGCACGTGATACCGCAGGTGAGCACTGTTCCAACAGTCACTGAAGAAAATACATGTAGCAAAAGCCTCCTTGTGAGCAAACACACACTAAATACAAAGAAGTACAAAGACATGAGCTTGGCGTGTTTAACCTGCTTTCAGTCAGAAGGTTGCCAGTACCAAGCGTGCATACTGTAGCATTAATTGTACCTAATGTCACATGATGCCATGTCAGAGGATATTACTGTAATTAAGCAATAATGATTGTTGAGCACACATTTAGCTGCTATATTGTCTATTATTGCAGGAAAATGCATTTCCCACACACACATACAGACACATGCATTTATGATCAAAACACATGTGGTCACACGCAGGGGTGTATGCACTCACAGATACACACGCGCTGTGGTTTTTCTTATCACCTGGTGTCAAAGCTTGTTCAGTCATGGTAGTTTGGAATTTGCTGCCCCCTGCTGAAACTAAAAGAATAACTCCAGTTTCATGTCACAGCAGCAGGGGATCAAAAGGGAGCAGAACATGATTAAATTTAGTGTGGAAGCAGAGTCTTTTTAAAGAACCAATCACACGACCCCTGGCTGATTTTAGGCTCTGAGCCACAGTTTAATAAAAGCTCTATGCACTATACGAAACGTTTGATGAGCTCCTGCTTTATTACTACACACATTAGTCTATTCTTAATCGTATTGTCTCACTTTTTTTGATTTAGCTGTAGTACAAAATTGTCTCACAATACTCTTATAGTGGTCTCACACTTCACTGACCCCTACCGGGAATTGGCAAGCCTTGTAAGTCTTTAATTGCTTCCCTGGATGCTTAAAAAGCGAAAAGGAGGAGTTACATTCATCCATTTATATGGATTTTAATTGTTATTATTCAAAGGTATGAATACAAACTTGTTTCACACTTTACTGCCTAGTCAGTCTTTCTCTTCATTTATCTGCCTCTTCATTTGGTTCTTTGTTCTATATCTATCATTGACCCATCCCTGCACACACACTAAGCTGGCACTGAGAAGCAGTTCAAGGCCAGGGTTACCTATAGAGGTCTCTATTGGACACTTCATCGTCATACTTTTATTAAAGTAGGAAGTTTGTTATTTGTTCAGGATGATCACATATAAAAGAAAATTGTTGACCAACAATAATATCTAGCCTATGTGCCAAGAAAACAAAGCTCATCTAATGATCTTATCTCAATACTGGATTTAATTGATTGAGAAATTTGAGAAAAATTGAAATAACCAGTGTTAATTCCTATGTGTATTTTTCCCCCATATGATTTACATCAAATAACATCAGAAAACAGCAGCTGGATGCTGGTAGGAAATCTGCTCCTGTTATGAATGATATCTGATATCCGTTTACAGTGGAGTGATTTCCTTCCGTTACTTTCCCTCTTTTCACTGTTCAATTAAAAGATCAAGATAAGAATCTAGGTTGCTGTGATCTTTAGGCGAGGCTGACTTTTGGCGCGTTGCGTTTCTATCTTGGCTCTGTCCTGAAGCTCTGCCCCGGACCACTGTGCGTGAGTCAACTAATCTGCTATGCCTTCTCCATAACTGCAGGGGAGAAAGCAGCTTCTCTCTCTTTTTCTCTCGTCTCTCTGACTGCTTCTCTATCTGCTGTCTCGTGCGTGTCTTATGGCATCTGTATCAGTCTCTGTCTCCTATAAACCTGAGTTCATGTTAGTGCTGTGTGTGCTCTGTATAATTGTTTCTGTGTTTTCTAATGGGGTGGCTTTGTTTTGCCTGCCTCTCACCTGGCATGGTGAGGCATCCATGTCATGCTCTCACTGCCAAGTGTCTACATGATTGTTCTTCATGCTAATTAGTGGCATTGGTCTGTTTATCTGGTCGAATACTTAGTACAAGCTATTGGGTTGAACTTCTATTTATCAATATTTTTTTATGTAGACATGAAAAGCTGCTGTATTGTCATTGCTCTTATCAGTGACAAGCTTATGCTACACCGAATGTAGCGAGATGAGCTGGAATAAAACGTTTCTGTATGCAGAAATTGTATTCATAATGTATATGGTATGTGTCAGCCAACCACATCGTTTTAGATAAAGCTTATCTCCAAATGGAAAGAAAATAAGAAAATCAAAAAGTGGTATATCAGCATTAGAGAGAGGCTGCGTTTCCTGCTGACAGCCATTTAACCCTACCATGCCTTTCTGAATGGGTCTGCTTTTCTTACAGAGGCCAGAAAGTTTTTTAATGTGACACAACAACAAAGGAAGATTTACGTCACATCATCTATGGGATCAAGTCAAGATGTCACCTCCAGATCAAAGAAACTAAAGCTGATTTTCCGAAGCGCGACAGTTGGATGTAAGCGCATGACTGCACATGAATGCACAAACAGCACACTGGATGCACACAAACACATACTGTAGACGACTGTATTTGGGATTCCATCACATCTGTACATCTTTGCTCATAGGCACATTCCTTATTTAGTGTATTGATAATATTAGTCTCAGGGCTGGGTCTACACTTATCTGTGCTCTAATCAGAATTTCAGAGCTGCTCCTCTAGTGGTGGGGAGGATCAGGCAGAGGGAGGAATCTGTACATGTTGGATTTGTGGTGTTTATATGACACATTGAATAGAAAGTGTTACCGTAATATTTTACTGTATGTTTCACTGATCGAGGTAAGTGTAATGGTGGCGTATAGTGGTCAGCACTGTCCCCTCTCAAGAAGGTTCAGCGTTCAATCCCCAGGCCTTCGATCTTGTGTCCACAGGCGAGAATGTGAGTGTGTGAGGTTGTTTGTCTTTATAAACCAACGACCTCTCCTGGGTGTACCCCACTCTTGTCCTATGCTCCAGCTACTGCACGGTGGTAAAGTAGACAGATGCAAATGCAAAGAGGTGAGAAATGTCAATGAAGCCCAGTTTGTCTGGAGCCATACAGTCCTCATCAGGCAGATATGTTGAGGATTTAACCTACAACCTCTTCTATTATCAATTCCTCCTCCATTCCTCACTCTCATATTAACATGAATGAGTACATTTGATGCATATAACATGAATGTGTTGAAATGTCTTGCAATATCCACATAAGCACAAATATTTTTTCCTATACATCTCCATATCAACTGTTAAGGAGAGCCTATGATGCAGCCACTGTACTTGGTCCAGTACGGCCCATGTTATCTTATCTGAGTCTATCATTTTCACCACAAACAGAGGGATGGAACCCTTTCAAGGGATTTTAGAAAGAAATGTCACTATCTAAGAGTAGTTTTTTTTCTTTTCTTCCGATAACCGCACATCTTGGTTGAAAGATTAAGTTAAATGGAGAAAAAAAAGACACCAGAGCCCAAAGTCAGTTTTCCTTTATAATATTTATTCTTAAAAATGAGTAAGCAGACAGTTCATGTGTCCTGTGAATACCAAAATCTGTGTAGAACAGTACAGAACAGTAAAACACCTTTCATTTTATTTCTATAACAAGATCTTTTGAGCGGCATATCAAAAGTCAAAACAAAGGATGTACTCTTTTTATTACAGCACTTCTTTTTAAACATTTTTCATCTCAAGAAATAGACCACGGATTTCTAAAAAGAGATGTAAAAATATACATCAACATGATCAGTGTTAAAACAGCGGGCTATAATATCCGATGCACACAACTATTAACTTGCACAAACATCAGTGAGGAGGTGATAAAGTCACAATGCAACCACACCAGAGGGACCAATCACATGTTTAAGAGGATGTCACAGCTTAGACAGGAGGGGCTTCGGTCACTAAACACTTCCTCGATTTCCCTCGTTACTTACTCGGTCACACACTTCCTCAACTCATCATTTCCTTATTTCTTCCCCTGCTTTCTTTGCCTCCTCCTGGAAAACTGTAAAAAGAGACATTTAAAGTTCCATCCCTCAGATGCTCTCCTCTGATCGCATTTTCATCGGGAAACAAGGACAGAGGAAGGAAAGGAAGGGAAGCGAGAAAGTGGGACAAAGTGAGGAAGGGGGGAAAGGACAACTCAAGAGCCATTGGAGTGCTGATTGGATGAGACTGTAATGGACTGAGATCGATCTGAACACTGAGACCAGCTCATTGTCTCTTAACCGCAATTAAATGGATGATGGAGACAGACTGCTTTCACCCTGCAGTCACTCAGACAGGAAAATGAAAAGCTGTTTTTTTTCATGCTTCACAATGTGAGAAGAAAAGGCCACAGGAATACTAATCGATAGCAAAACCACTGGTGATGATGTATCGTTGCGTGGTGAAATACAAAGCATTCAGTGGCACTGTGGTCTTATATAAAGACTTGTTCAAGCCATCCATGTGATAAAGAGAAGCCAAAAACAGAAGTGGAAAAAGTTGGAGGAGGCGGACAAGCAGAGGTTGAAGATGAGATGGAAGGACAGCGAGAGAAAAGAGGGGTGGGTGGGGGGGGGACAAGAGGAAAGAATGAAAAGAGGGGAGGGGGGTAAGAGGACAGATGGGTTTTGAAATGCTCATCTGATGAGCATCCATCTTCTCCTCTACAGGCGGAGCAGGAAATAAAAAATAAAAAAGCCGGGGTGGAAGCTCGTCTGTCTGTCACTCTGTGTTAGACTCAGCATAATTACTGTGAAATGACAGATACGTATCCACGACTTACGGGAGGGCAGCTGGAGGAGGAGAGAGGTGTGTTTCTAGACTCAGCCTGCGAGTCGCTCACTGCTATTCGTAGCCACGTAAACATTTTTTAGCTCAAACCTAACAGATGTAAAAAATTAATGCTATCTAAAAACTGAGGAGATCTATTTTACAATGTTTACACCCTGGACACCTTTTTTTTTGTTAATCCTTTCGTGTTACTGTAAACCTCTGAAGCAAAAACATCTCTCTAGAAAAAGCAATGCCATGGAAAGCCCCAAAACATGATGAACAATAACTGTAGTACGTAGAGAAAAGGGGGGTGAGGAATAACTGTAATATCTTCTTTTTTTTTGCTAATGTATTCAAGTAAACAAGAAGGCCTAAAAACAATTCACATCCCTCATAGTGACAGCTGCATCATAGAGCGTTCAAGATTTCAATGGCAAAACTCTTAATAGACAACTCAAAGTTTTGCTTACAGGGGGATTCAGTGCCCTCCTATAGCCTCAGTGCTAACACACGCTGCTGTATCCTCTCTTAACAAACAACTATGTAGAATGGTCCCCAAGCTGCTACATCTTAGATAGTCACATTTGGGTACCTAGTACCTAATAGAGAGGCACAGCACTCAATAAATGTACAGTGTAAGCCTTTTACAACACATCACGTTGGTATTGTTCTAAAGGCACAGACACTTGTGCGACCAGTACTGACAAGGTACCAGGACAAGTTTTAACCACAAACTGTATGTCATCAAACTGATTTTTAAAACATTAATGGTTAGAAAAAGAAAGAAACAGCTGCTTTAGTCACAATGTTAACTGAAAACCACAAAGGTGTTACTCAAAGTTTGTGCAAAACAGAAGCGGACTACATAACCACGTGATAATCTTCCCTTTTTTTCTTTTATTTTTTTACAAAACAAAAATAACACTCCCGAGTCATTTGTTTCCTGTTTTGTGTTTGTGATGGATACTGTTGTTGTTTGCTGTAGTTTTCATTGTGTTGGACGGCAGGCAGCTTGGTTGGCCAGTCAGGCGGTCAGTTAGAAATGCGTCTCCTTCTCTGAGATGGTGGATATTTTCCCATCAGCCTTGAGTTTGGCGTCATTGGCGGCATAAGGACTGAGGGCAGCCAGTTTCCCTCGCATTTTCAGGTCTGGGCTGGGAGTCGTCAGCTTCTTCATCCTCTGCAGAGATGGAAGCGAGAGAGAGAAAAGAGGTTATCTCTCACTCTCACACCAAAATACTTATTTTAGCAGAAGCAGCTAGAAGGGGGGAAATGTATCCAAACATAAATGTGTTTGGTTGGCATTTACAACCTTTTCACATTTTGTGCTACTGTAACTAAGCATTATTTAATTTGTATAGACATTGTATTTGTACATTGTATTGCACTGAATGGTTTTTTCAGTGTTTTTCAACCTTGGGGTTGGGACCCCACATGGGGTCGCCTGGAATTCAAATGGGGTCGCATGAAATGTAGTCTAGTAATTACTGATAAGAATATTTTTAAACTAATTAGATTAAACACCAAACTAAATCTTAAAGAATTGTATTCTATACTTTCACTTTCTTGAATATAAATCGAGCTCAAATAAAATGCAGCATATAAAAATATCTGAGCTGGCGCATCTTGATTGACGGAAAATCACGTGATCGCAGGGACGTCAGAAATTTGTGATGTCAAAATAGGGTCACGAGCCAAAAAAAGGTTGGGAACCACTGGGTTATTTTGTTAAGTTTCTCCATTTGCGAATGATTAAGTAAACAAAACAGCAGTGATACCACAGCACATACGGTACACCCTGTTACCGTATTTTGTAACAGACTGAAAAAATTGACGAAGTTGGGGATTTACTAGTTCCCTAATATACTAAACATGTTGCATCAAACAAAAAAGTATTTCCATGCATTTCTGCCAGCTACCCCACCAAGATACAAACATTATCCACCCAAAGACCAGAGGCCACTGCTGATCATCTCATATCAGAAACCCATAATTTGTTTACTTGATCCTCCCCTTAAAGCAGAAGTGAGTGATATATTTGTGTTAATATAAGTCTTAAATAGTTATATCTTCCGACAGCAATCACTTACATAGAGTGTTTGGACTGAAACACGGGTCTCTCAGTCCCTCTGCTCTGCTCTGAGCCGAAGAGAAAACATTTATCGTATCCTACAGTTTTTATCCAATGAGGAGAGAGAACGGCATGCAAGGCTGTGTGTGCAGCCAAGGAACGCCGTGAATGTGGTGACGTAGCGACGAGGACTGTTATGGTGCGTTCAAGGAAACTCGTATTTTTCCGACCGTGAAGTGGTACCAGTTCGATCTGGTACGAGTTCACCGGTCGGAAGTTACGAGTGGCCGTTATAGTGACTTTCACCGGTAAAACAGGTCGGAAAAACACGAGTGGGTTGCCTGGAACGCTACAAAGTCGTAAGTTGTGACTTGAAGCTGTAATTTACGATTTCAAAAGCCTGCCTGGAACGCAGCATTAGCGAAAACGACCGGATCACTCACTTCTGCTTTAAGCAAAAGATAGGAGCTCATCCAACTGTGTCACAGCCCCTCTGAGAAAGACAGAATGTCAGATGAGATTTGTGAGGCTCATTCAGTCCAAGCTTGGCAAGTGATTTGATTAAATATTTCCCAAATGCAAACCAGTCGGTGAGAGTCTAAAAGGAAAATGTCTGCTGACACTGTCCATTGTTGTTTTGGATGAGAAAAAGATGTGAACACCTGCACCAGGCTTTGTGTTGGAGTCCTAGGAAATGGGAAGGACATCCATTGAGTCCCTTTTATGGATGTGCATTGCCTTCATTGACATTACCCAATTTCCATTGTCTACCACAGGGTCAAGGGTCAGGAAGTTATCAGTTGAATTAGTTTATAGTACAACGGGGGAAGAGATAGTTCTTGGGACAGAAGATGGACAATATGAGATAGTGAACAAGTGAAAGGCTGACAGGAAATGACTTCTACTTTATTGATTCTCTGTACAATGGGGAAAAAGGGTCGAAGCAAACAAAGCAATGTTTGGTTTGGATAGTAGAGATCTTTTCTTTCAAATGCAAAGCTACAAAGGTTGGTTGTAGCCACTTATCTATTTGCATTACCTGTATTGCAATAAATTTGACAAATCCAATGGCTGAAATTTCACAAGGAAGCATACTGTATGGCTAATATAATTCTGCTTGACCACCTGCACAAAATGTCTTCATTATTTGATACACAGCTCTGGTGAATAAAAAAGGAGTGTTTCTTACCTCAGAGAAGGTTCCAGGAGTTTTCCAGATCATCCAGATAATCCCCACAGGGATGCAGACCATCGAGGACATGGCCATGAACCAGCCGATCCCATAGCCCCAGTCAGGGTAGGTGTACACGTTGTTGTACTTCAGCGGTTTATATTTGATGAGGAAGAAGAGGAAGATCGCCTGTGGCAGACAAAATGATGTTTTATCTATTTGTCGAAGATGTTTTTTACACTGCAAGATCGTGCCCTTTGAATTCAGAAGAGCCACCCACGACCGGACCTTCATGTGGATCCAAACCAGTTTTCACATGAACAGAATGTGTAATATGAATATTTTCTCCTTAATCCAGGAATCATTCAAAGCTGCATGTGTTTTTGCTTGCATTAAAACATAAAACGGGACAAGATACTATATGCCAACATCTACAATACACAATGTAACTATTCACAAAAAGTAATCATCCTGAAAGATTAATAAAAATGGCTTTAAACTATGACTTAAATATACAAAAGAAAAGTTAAGAACATCTAGAAGATCATCTGCACAATGTGTTGTTTGCTGTCGTTGATGGTACTGCTGCTCTTCATTTTGTGTCTGCAGTGAACTCACAGCGCAGATGCCCGGGGTCAAGATCATCCAGCACCATTTGATGAAGAAGACAGGTTTGTAGCCAATCATGTCCTCGATGTTTGTATAGAATCTGTCGCTACCTGAAACGCAAATCAGTGTCGCTCAAAATAATGACCTGATTGATGCCCCTTGACAGAATATGGTCGTCTAAAACAGAGCTGCTGATTGGATGTGGAGAAAAAACATCTAGTTTTGGCCGAGGGACTTAAAATCACTCTGCATTGCTGCAAGTTACATACTGAAGTGAATTGATATAATTAGGCTTGTTGCCATGGGATTAGGCAGAAATTAATGTAAATCCACTGGTATGTAAAGCCCTGCTACAGTATGAAAGCCACATTTATTTTGGTCAGTGTAAAAAATGGGAACACTGCAGGCCAGATTGGTATACTGAGTAGGCAAAAAGACACCATGCTTTTCTAAGAAAAATACAGTATGACAAGCTTTCATGTTGATATACAGTAGTACCATAATATTGTTTTTTTTAGCATCTCACTACAATGAATCTGATGCCTTGTGTAAATGCTCCATGTGTTTGAGACCATTCTCCAGCAGAGGGCAGAGAAGAAATATTATTTCAGCAGGAAGGGTAAGGTAGTATTACACAAGCTTAGTGCTGTGGCCTGTTTTTCTGTGCTGAAACATCTTGGCAGTTGTTCAGTTGACAAAAGACAGAGTACTGTTGTAATGACAGGAGTGAGACGAGAAAACACTGCATCCCACATCTCTTGCTGTGTTTTTAAGCAGAGTCTCTGCTCTTACCGTACACCCAGCCGATACATATGGACTCAAATATGGCCACAAACAGCAAACACATCCCGCTGGCAGCGTACGCGTCGAACAGCTGGAAGACATACATCCCTCCCTGATAGGACGAGACAGGTGTCAGTTTCTGTCACAGCCGCTATGTGAGCATCATTTGGATGACATCAAGGTTGAAGTAAATCAGCAGTGCGTGATTAGGCTTGTCACAGACTAATGGCAGAGGCTCATTTAGTAAACAAATCCTCATTGTGACCCACCACTTGTGTTTCTTTTACTGTAATTCTGAAGATCATTGTTTAAAGGTGTTGATGAAGCATTTATGTAGCATGCTCTGGTTGGTGTTTTGAATGCTTCATTATTAACACCAAAAACACTCTTTGTGTTTTAGAGGTCCAATATGGCTACAGAATAGTTCTGTTTTGTAGGCAATACACTTATCCACTTTTTCTCTGAGGCTTAGATGAGAAGATCAATACCACTCTCACATCTGCCCATTCAATATAAAGCTGGACCCAGCATTAACTTAGCTTAGCATGAAATAAACTAGAATTACTGCCTTGCGGGGACATGCCTCTGAAGTTGACCTGTGACCATTTGGATATAGAATGTCATCACATCATCATTTTATCATACTTGACATTTGAGTTAAATGGTGTAATTATTAGTGTATGAGTTGAGGAGTTATAAGTGGTATTTTGTGAGGTCACTGTGACCTTGAACTTTGACCTTTGTACACCAAAGTGAAATCCATCTGTCTCTGAGTCCGTGTGCGAAATCTGAAGACGCTTCTCCAACTTAATCTGCCTATCAGCACCTCTAAAGCTCACTACTTGACTGATGTACTCTCTCTCTCCTCTCATCTCAAGCTCCACAAGAAAGCAAATAAGCACATATCTGAAAATGTCAAATTCTTTCAGAAGTTTCTGTGGCTGTGCTCGATATTATCATCCACTCAGCCTACCTTCACTAGAGGCAACTTATCTCCTCCTCTCTGCCTCCACTAAAAGGGCCATCATAAAAAAAATCTGAAAATCTGAACACGACTGGGAGAGCAGGGTTACATCACAGCTCTAAACAGCCAGTAAATAGCTAAGAATATCAAAATATCTCAGTGACTGCCTCTATGCCTGTCTCAGCTAGGTACTGAGCTACACTCCCACAAGACCTTTTGAACTGTGTTAAACCCCACTCTGGGCTCCTTGAGACATTTAATTCATGATGGCTCTTTGGCAGCAGAAAAGAATAAAGTGTCTAGACTGCAGGTGTTGGTGGGAGATTGAGTGGAAGTAGAGGGAAAATTGGTGATTTTTGTGTAGTGGTGACAGGGATTAGAATGGGAATGAATGTTAGGTCACTAGACAATGCAGCTGCCTGAAACACTGAGAAAGTATCATACTTCAGTTTTGCACTAAATTCTTCTCTGTCCACTATAGAGAAGAGTACAGTGTTACACCGGGGGTGGATGGAGTGCAATGCATATGGAGAGATGAAAAGCTTTTAGTGGATGAGTAACCTTGATGTTGTGAAAGATGAAAGGTCTAAAAAGCACAGCAGAGCTGGTGACATAGATGCTGCTCTGGAGGGATGACGTGACTATGGACCTTTGGGATTGAAGAATAAGTGTCGAGTGGAAAAGATCAGTGATTCATTTCATACAGGCTGAGTGCTGAGAGGGGCAGAAAGCAATTTGATCACAGGATCGAATTGTCTTGATTGAATATTAGACTTAGACAAGTGGTAACTTATTTTAGAGTTGTTTGTTTGGTGTTTGTTGCATTCAAGCATTCACCATTTCATGCAATTAATGACTAATTGACGATTAAAGGGATACGCCAACATTTTTTTTCGTGTCTTGCCTCACTCCCGAGTCCATGACAAGCAGATAGACACCATCCTTTCGACTGTGCGTGCAGTAACAAGGGAGATACGGGCAGAGCTGGCACACCGCTAATTAGCTTAGCTCAAACACTGGAAGTGTATACAATAGGTAGTGTTAGCCTGCCTCCTACCCGAGCCGAAACCAGCAGTCAGAAGCTGATTTCATTTTAGCTCTAAACTCTGTAAATGTATCACTTTATCGACATTTAGACGAGAAAGTAGCTGTGATCAGCAGTGTGTTGTTAATTAAATACCAGCTGTTTACAATTTTGGTCGGACGAATTCGGCGCTACTCAAGCTAGCCGTTGTGACCAACGCACTTCCAGTTACTTTCACAAAATAAAACACCCGTTGCCCTTTTCATACAGAAAACCATGACGATAGAATTTGTGCTTTTACTTTGAAATAGGAAGCTAACCTACCCTCGGTGTAGCTAGCTTGAACCAAAATAAACCGTCTTTGCTTGAACCCTCCGTTTTGACCGATCTCGTCCCGTTACCGGCATTTGACCTCTCAAGATGCCTTACCGGAGAGTTTTGTCAGCTGAGACGAAGATCGGCCCGCCGGTTTCCGTTTAGAGTTGCTGACGAGTTTCTCTGATGACTTAAGGTGGAGGCAGGCTAACACTACCCATACACTTCCAGCGTTTGAGCTAAGCTAATTACCGGTGCGCCAGCTCTGCCCGTGTCTCCCTTGTTACTGCACGCACAGTCAAAAGGATGGTGTCTATCTGCTTGTCATGGACATGGGAGTGAGGCAAGATACGAAAAAAAAAAATTGGCGTATCCCTTTAAGTGTCAGGTGAATCTGTCTTTTAAATCTGATGTCTGTAGTGGCCATGAAGGAAGTTAGCAACATGTACTGTATATTGATAGTAAAAAGAAACTTTGCGCTCTACAATTTAAGAAAGATGTCAATTGACGACAAGGATTAACACAAACTACCACTGGTGCGTATGGCTTTTGGGAACAACAGTGTCAGAGTGAGGAGACACTGTTCTGCACTGCAGGTTTAATACTAAACAAAAGGTTACCGTCAGTAATGACCAACATCTGCAATGTACCTGACCGGGTTTCATCTTCGATGACGATGATGATGGTGGTGGTGGTGATGATAATGAAGATGATGATGATGATGACATGTCTACATAGAAATAAAAGTATGGTTTGAAGGTACAAACAGCGTAACTCAAATTAGAATTTGATGACTGTATCATAGGCCTACAGTGCGTATGTGACATCTTTATGTGACTATTAACTAAGTACCAGTGGATAAATGTAACTGATTAGTACACTGTAAGTTTGTTTGTTTCTCCTATAAACACATTCATACTTACTGTATGGAATATGTCCTTACCTCCGTACACATGATGAGACCTATGAAGAAGGAGACTATAGACATGCCAAGAATCAGCAGCTCTCTTCTGTAGCCTCTCCTGAAGGTCTCTGGGTACATGTCCACCACAGCTGTCACTAAACTCTCCACACACACAAACTGCAACAAAAACAAAATCTTGATCATTACAAAATGAGAACTGATTTTTTTTACTACAACAGCCACTTATAGTAGCTAGTAAACAGGCAATTAAAGCAGATATCAGCTTCACGGCCGTTTCGGCTAATGCTGCGTTCAAGGCAGGCTTTTGAAACCGTAAGTTACAGCTTCAAGTCACAACTACGACTTGGTAGCGTTCCAGGTAACCCGTAGCTCGTGTTTTTACCATCCTGTTGTCTGTGAAAGTTCCCTATAACGGCCACTCGTAACTTCCGACCCGTGAACTCGTACCAGATCGAACTGGTATGACTTCACAGGAAAGAAAAACACAAAGTACGAGTTTCTTTGAACGCACCATGAGTTAGCAGCTCCCGCCCTTGTCAGGCATCAATTGGTCCTCGTGCTACGTCACCACATTCACGCGCATCCCTTGGCTGCACACACAGCCCTTCATGCCGTTCTCTCTCCTCATTGGATAACACTTGTATCCCACAAGGAAAATTTTCTCCTCGGGTTACAGCAGAGCAGAGTGACGGAGAGACTCGTGTTTAGGCTGAAATACTTCATGTAAGTGATTGCTGACGGAAAATAGGACTATTTAGGACTTATATTAACAAAAACATTCCACTGATATCTGCTTTAAGTGACAACAAGACAGTAATATCGTTTATATTGCACATGACCATTTGTTTCCTGTAACAACTACAAAGGTGTCCAAAAACTCCATTAAAATTAAAACAGCTAAACCTAAATTGAAAAACGGTGTCTCTGTCCAAAGCAACTTGATGTGTTTTCAACCTTTAGGAACATAGAGTTTGGGTGTTGTTGTTAAAACAACATTGCTTCCCTAAACAGCTAAGAGTGTGCTCAGAGCTGAAGAACTAAAAAGAACTGAAAAGAACCACAGAAAATATGTATATATGTTTTCTCATTAAATATTTCAAATCTGAACAAGACAAAATTTAAACACTAGTTTTTTAAGGTAAACATATGCTAGTGCTTTGTGTTGGTGCTTCCATTTGTCTTCATGCGGATTTTACCCAAAGGATCACATTTATTTCAAAGCCTTAACAATATTAGTGCCTTGACACAAATTGGTCTCACCTGACTGTCCAGGCCGAGGAAGATGAGCATCATAAAAAAGAGACAAGCCCAAAGTGGAGACAGAGGCATCATCGTAACAGCCTTAGGGTAGGCGATGAAGGCAAGACCAGGACCTGTGTCATGAAAGAGGGATCTTGAAGTTATGACTTGGAGTTATATTGAAGCAGCAGAGAGTTTTTCAAAATGGCAATAATAAGAACATAAATCTCTTGCTTGTCATGTACCAAACTTTTTTTAATCTTCTTAAAGCTTCTTCTACTTTATCATATTACTTTATGTTTAATGTACATCCGTGAGCTGGGCTTTTGGGAAGTTCTTCCCAAGTTTCTTCATCAGTTATTTTCTATTGCTAAATGATGTTTTGTTAATTGAATTCCCTTCTCTGCTTAATGGGGTGTCCTAAATTACTGGGGCTTAATGTGGTCTGATCATGGTTTTATTATTATCACGTAGTCGTTATATATATATATATAAAACTCTGCCAAGCAAAGTGGTGGTTTACTTGTTTATATATTTTGCATCATTTTTATGGAGTTTTTTTATTTAATCTAAATAAAACCTTTGATTTACAGACAAACTGACTCGTAAACACAAGTGCAGCCAAGCAAAAGTCTCACAATGGTTGTAGATAAAATGAAATGAGATGCTGCTGTGAAATAAGAGTGGCTGCTTTAAAACGAGAGGTGGTGTGCCCTAGTTTTACTCAACACCTACAACTGCTGACATGAGAAAAGATATTATCTAAAACATTAAGCACTGTCCTCCCCGTGCTCTAAGACAAACATTTCAAATCGCTCACTCCGCCACTAAATCATTCATACTGACTTGAATAAATCATAATGCGGTGGTCTAAGTGCCTAGGTGAAGAGTGTGGACTTATATAACTGGTTATGTTTATCCATTTTACTAGAATATAGTGGATGGAGCATAGAGATTCACACAAGCTTTCTCTTGTCTGCTTATACGTAGCATATATGCTTAGTAACTTAAATTTGGTAATTCAGAAATCTGATTTTATATAGTCTGTTATTTTCTCACCAGATTCTGCCACAGCTTCAATGGGAACGTTCTGTTCGTAGGCCATGAAGCCCAGCACAGAGAAGATGGCAAACCCTGCGATGAAGCTGGTGCCGCTGTTCAGACAACACAGCATGATGCAGTCCCTGAGAGGGAAGACAGAGGGAAAGAGAAATGGATCGCACTGTCACTGGACCTTATACAACGGGTAACACAGACAGATTCACAAACTAGAAACATACACCTCATCCATTATTACAATCCTCCATCACCCAGTTGGCACATTCTTACTTGTAGCAGTTGTTGTTGTAGGAATTGTAGCTTCCCAGAGCTGTGAGACAGCCCAAGCAGATGGCATAGGAGAAGAAGATTTGGGTTCCTGCATCCACCCATACCTGATACAAAAGTGGCATAAAGATACAGTACATATACAGAGAGGAGAGAGTGAGTACAAGGAAGCGCCTGCATGTGTTTGAACTCTGCTACTACTTACCAAAGTTTCACTGGGATTAGACCCTGTGTGGTATCATATTATTCACATCACCTTTATAAAACTGATTTTTTTTTTTTTCATTTTCATAGACTTTCATCAGACACTCAAGGTACATACAGAAACTATATGGCAAGAGGGAAGCAGCGACAAGCACCAAATGTTTCTTTTCTGGCTCATGCTGAGGTTTAATGGCATGTGTTTAACCCACTGGAGCCAATACGTTTTTAATATCAATTAAACCTCAGAATTAGAATGAATAGAGAGTCTTCGTCTGCAAGGGACCACCACAATATGACAGGAGGTGACTCTCTGGTCTAATGAAACCCCCATTTCTGTAGTCAACCCTCATCTACCTGATTTCCATCATCTCAGTGACTCTATAATGAAATTACGGCGCAGCTCCACCGTTTTCTTTACCCTCTAAAGGGGCGCACAGTGTAGCAGCTCGAATCATGGATTAACATATTTAAAGTAGCTCTAAAGTCTTCCAGTGCCTAAATATTCATATTACGCTTCACTGACTCCATGGCATAGTGAGTAGAGCAGTGAAGTAGATTTCATTTGAGGTCAAAACATTTAAAATTTTCATTTTGCACACAGTGACCGGTTTTCATTTGAACATTTTCCCTGATAGAGAGTGGTTCCAATTAAGTGATATCCATTATTTAACATAAATCTGATCTTAGCATTTTCATGGTGACTATATTAGCATATTGAAGTCAGCATTCAGCTCTAAACACTGGTGCTTCTGCTAGCATGGCTGCAGACTGTTGTTTTTGCTGCAGTTTATGTGGACTGGCTCTTTGAGTCCACATGTGTAACTGTAAAACAACAGAGATGGCTGTTGTTGTTTTTCTGGGCAAATCAGTGAGGTCATGTGACCGTCTACTTGACATAGCAGGTGGTGGAAGGGGCCCAGCTCACCAGTGTTTATGGCCTACTTAACAAAAAGCCAAAGCACTGTGACACACATTTGCATCTTGTACTTTCTCAAAAAGTTAATGTTTAGCTACAGTAAGTAATCTTTCTCTACCATCATAAGTAATGAACTATACATGTGACCAGATTGATATTATGATGTCTTGTTTTGGACTGAGTCTAGGTATCAGGAATTGTTGGTTTGAACTCAGCGGTGATGCTGAAATGTCTGTGACTATACTCCTGTAGGGGTATTGTTCTATTGCTGACCTTGTTCTGGGCATTACATTTTCATTAATTCTTAACTTTCTATCGCTGTTAAATCCTCCCTGTCACAGTTTATCCCTGGATATACTGGACTAAAGGAAAATGATCTTGGCAGAGGTGGAAGAAGAACTCCAAGGTTAGTTCCAATTTAATGACAAAATACTTAAAGTATCAATAAAACAATTAATCAAGCATGAAAGAAATCAAGGCATTTATGGAGCAGCTACAGTGTCCAAGACAAATTTCCCTGAACGGGACAATAAAGTTTATCGTATCGTATCGTAAAAAGAAAAGGTTCCGCTACACAAACTGAATAGTGACAAGTTCATTATGTTTTTTTGTGAAAAATCTTGAAATGAGAGGTAACTAGACAACTGTAATGTAGTAAGATGCAATAGTTCCCTATTAAGGATATGTAAAAGTATAGTAGTATAGTAGTTTTCAATTTATACATACAAGTAAAGTATATGTTCTGTACTACTACTGCATCCGTAATATTTGGTGAACGATACAGGTAAAGTTGTATTTCCTCTTGAATCCCTCTCTATTATAGTAATAGGTGTAATGTGGAAACGAAACAGAGTAGTTTTATTCATGGACTGCATGTGGAGTTACACATGTAGGATTCCTGAATGAGACAGCGTTAAATGTGCATTATGGAACTGGTTTGTAGTGCAGCACAGGAGCCTAGGACCCACAGGATAGCATGGAGTGCTAGCGAATTCAAACTTAATGCAGCATGGCTCTTTGAAAACTCTCTCACATCACCATTCAGCCACTAATCTCATTTCCCCACCGAGAAACAATTAACAAACGCACGGTCTTCGCTCCCTCCTGGGAGTAACCACGGTAACTTCTGTGACCTCACAAACACAGGACTGTTCCTGTGGAAGAACAGGCCTTTCTCTCCTAATGTTCATTAATGTTCCCTTTAGTTCACCCTCGGCTGATGGCCGTACCGCGCAGCGAAACCTTAAAGGCCCAGGCTCAGAGAGAATCACTTGTTGATGTTGTGCCTAATTTGGCCGGCTTGTGTTTGGTTATGTTGAGACTGTGGCTCCAGGAAACATTTCTACTGTGTAAAAGCTGGAAGGCATTGGTTGTAAGGTAGTGTTGTTGTAATATAAATGTATCACTCTTTGGTGCTCCTCACATCAAATGAGGGCCACCTATTTTTATGTGTGCTGTTTTAAGACATTAACTGAAATAAGTCACGTTCACTAAGTTCTTCAAAGACATCCCATTACAGTACGCTGCATAATACAAATGATTTACAAGTCTATGAAAAATGCTCTAAGCATCCAAATGTTTCATTGACCTTAAAGATGCTCTCACAATGTGTGGCAAAATACATAAACATACTCTTACTGAAAAACAAAATGTTGTCTGTTACGAGATGTGTCATAAACTGTAGCATTGGTCTGAGTGTGAAGTTTCAACAGCTGTTGGAGCGATGAAATACTGCAGGGTGTATATCTTTGTTTAACACATACACATAATTACTCCAGATTATATCACAGTCAATAAAACGAAAAATCTTTAAAAAAAAATTTGGTTTTAGAAAGTAAACATTTCACAAGGACAATGAGATTTCTATCCTAATGTAGGTCTTTGAAAACAGTATTTTTCTCCCCCCCCCCTCCCCTCTATAAATTTTTTATTTTTTATTTTTGCAGGTTTATTAAATTGAATTTCTCTATGTATCTGAATATTTTATGACGATTATGTATGCACAATATTATTACACTCTTATATTATGGAAACTTTTAACCCCAATTGACCCTAAATAGTCCACTGATCCACTTCAAATATGTTTGTGTATGTTTTTAGTATTGTCTTGGTTTTGAGCAGAACATTGCTTATTGCTCATGGATTTTGAGTTATTAACACCAAACACAGGCTCTAACCTTGACTAAGAAAAATACTCAGGCAAAAACATGCACTTTAAGCTTTTATCAAAGTAGCCCTTACCTTTTTTTTATGCGAACAATGGGTCACATTACTACTTGAATGTGTGGAGAGTTTCTCAGTGTAATGATCCCTGCAGTAAATTATCACTCTGCAGTTCCCCTGCAACTCTATGATGTGATGTTACAGTCCACAGCTCGAGTGTTTTGACTCTCTGACTGATCTAGTAAAAGATGGTGGAGCATTTAGGAGCTGGAGGTGCACATAGGTGACTACAACTTTATGAGATGATGTTGCAGTGTTGAGTGTCAAATCTTTTACTGCATCTCTCAAAAATCAAAGTTAGTGTTTGCCTCCGTTAAGTAGGTTAATCATGATATTGCCCTCCTGACACCGGCAGCTGTATTTTCTAAACAAAGGCGGGAACCACACAACAACATCCTGACATCCTGAGACAAAAGCTTTGGCAAAAGAAAGTCTGAAGATGAGCGGCAGCAGTAGAGTAAAAGAAAGAGAAACAGTGAAGGTTGCGGGGTGTGAGGAGTGTAAAAGAGATGCACAGGGCTGGGTGGAGGGTGACAAAGCGGGTCACAGCTAGAGATAGACAGGTATAGGAAAGAGGAGACGAGGGGAGGCATGATGAAGTTCAAGGGTGTCAAAGGAGAGGGTACAACACATACACTCTCTATACAGGCTGCTGGACAGAACAGAGCCCTGATTGTCCACGAGGAAACTAATTTAACATCGGTGTCAGAAGTAATGTCTTCCTCTGCCAAACAGCAGCGCTTCTTTATCGCCCTCCTTCACTCCCTCCGTGCCTCCGTTTGTGTCTTTGTTTGTCGGCTTCTTTTATTTCTCACTTCTGCTCACTGTCCAACTTTATCGCTGTATCTCTGTCTCTTAACTTCACTAAAACAGAAGCAACAGTCATCTCACTGCACAACAGCTGGAGAGCTTTGAAACAACCTCATGCTCATGTCCTAAAGAATAGTTTTGTTAGAATGTATATTCTCATATCTTTTGGGGTTAATGTTTAGGCTTCAAAAAACCTACAATATAAGGGTTATAGCAGGAGACTGTATGTTCTTAACACCTTTTCTGCTTTGGCTCGTCTGTCTGTGCAATTACTGATCAACTGCATATCTAGTTATTTCTGAGCCAGCATTTCCTTGCTATCACATTGGAGGTGTCTCACTCTGCGGACCAGCTGTTGCCATGAAGCGTGTAAAACAGGTGTTCAGATAGGATAGGGTAGGAGTCGGAGCAGGAGGAGATTATCAATTTGCAGCGCAGAGTTTCCTGAACATGCAGTGATATATTGACGAAAGTCGAAGTTGAAAGACAGCGACAGTTTTTTATTTTCATTAGAATATAATCTTGAAGGAGGCAGGGCTAGAAAATAGGCAATAACATCACACTTAAGTGATGTTTTGACATATTGTTAACTCTTAATACTTAGTATTTCTTAGCATTTCCTTCATTTACAGTATATCTGGTGTTTTTTTAACACTTAGATGTAAATGAAGGAAACACCAGATGTAATAGAATTGTAACAAACTGGTTTATTTACATCCATTTTTACTATCTTGCATCCCTTCCCTCTACTACCTTTGTTTTGGTAGGCTACATTATTACTCTTTCTTGACTTTTATACCAAAGAACCATCAATCCATCAATCCAACTGCCTGCAGAATAACGTGACACGTGGCGATAGAAAAGTGTCATCACTCTATCTGCTCCAATCTGCTGTCTCTCTTTCTCACTCAAATTCTTCATCTGTCCTGATTCGTGTTGTCATGACACCCCGTCCAATGACATTTTCTACTTGCACTGTTGCCTAGCGACCCGAGCTGTCTGCCTTTCTCCAGACGAGGTCAAGGAGTCTGCTGCTCCAAGTGTGTGTGCGTATGTATCTGCCTGTATGAGTGATATGTTAATGCAGCACCTCTATTAACCTCAAGCCCTCATCTTTCAACTCCTCCAGGTTCTTAGAGCTCAGTGTTTATCTGACCCTCGATCAGCTCATCACCGACAGGAAGAGTCAGCCCTGCTATGTCAATCTCAGCTGCATATTAAGACACGTTACCATCACAGCCACTAGAGGTATCTAAATACACCTAATTACACACTTAATTATGTTTTACTCCAAACGATGTAGGTGGTCAACAGGGAACGACTAAACAAGCAGTTGTTTTTCTGTTTTTGCTACAACATAGTTCTCAGTGCTAAATAGTGATAGGTGTGGAAAAAAAATCTCATCCCCTGTGGCATTACAGTATCAACAACACCACCTGTCCCACTGGCAGTTACTCAGCTCCAGACAGGTGGATGTGAGGAAAGTGTATAAATGCATTCCCATGTGTCTTGTCTCTATAACCTCTCCTGCTTTGCCTCAGCATCTTGCGCTTTTGACGAAAACAGCCACAGTTCAATCCAGTACAATCTGCCTCAGTCAACAGATCAGATTGTCATTATGCTGCATTCGGCTTCCCGTTGGAATTTTGAGAACAATATAAACGTGGGTGCAAGTACAGACTAAAGCAATACACCAAGAATTCAGAGTATTCATTTTAAGGTTGTTGCAAGAATTTGGATTATATTAGTATAGTAGAGATGTTTTAAAGTGGTATCTTAAAATGCCACGATCAGAGCATGTGGCATCCCAGATTTCATCATATAATGGGTCAGTTTGAAATCTCTGGAGTCTGGGGTATAGAGTATGGTGCAGTGTAGATTTCTGTCCCACCAGCAGCAGGACAAGTAACCACAGCCACACACGTCTACAGGCAAGGAGAGTAACATTTTCTACAACCTTGTCTAGTTGTTTCTTTTCTTGTAGCTATAGTGTTTGGATGTCTTAAATTTACATTTTGATGACAGAAAATCTTCTGCTCAATTCGAGGAAAAATTGAGCATTTACCCTGAACTTTCCAACTGGGCTAACTAACACACAACTACAGCTAACAGCAGCTCCACTGTGAAACTGCTGCATAACCGCTAAGTGCCTACAGGTGGCAAAAGTATTCAAATATCAACAACTTTTGACTTGCCTGCAGGTGGCATTATCTCCATGTTGACAGACAGACTGCGTCCTACCTGAGGGTCGGAGAGACGCGAGATGTCCGGATAGAGGTAGAACTTGATGCCGTCGAATGCTCCTGGCAGCGTCACCCCTCTGACCAGCAGGACCAACAACATGACGTAGGGAAAGGTAGCCGTCACATATACCACCTGAAGGCACAAATATACACAGATTTAAGAGTTTATTTTATGTGCAGATTATGAAAAAAACACTGTTGACAATGAATAACTGTCAGAACTTATATAACCTGATATGATGCAAGCAAAAATGAAATCAAAGTAGAGCCACGCAAAGCAAAACGCCTGCCAGCAATATCCAGGACTTCACAATCTTGGACTTAAACCAACGCTGCCACCTCCTCTTCCACCCACTTTTTAAAACTACTTCATATCGTCAAGAAAACATTGGATTGACTCGACTGAAAGAAGCCTGGGGAGGAATAAGTTTGCAGTTTTGTGTCGCTCTTATGAAAACATGTGACTGCTCACACCCAGAGGTGAGAGGTCACGGCAGTAATCTAACCGCACATGTCCAGACAGGAACAAAAAGATGACTGTGAAAATAAGTGAGAAAGATCAGTGACAAGGGCCACAACATGCTGCAAGTTTTTACAGATACAGTATGGTTGATATTGAGTTTAGGAGAACCTTTTATAACCCTTTGTCCTGTTCTAAAGAGCAAGAATGCAACTTGCAAGACTGGTCAAACAGGACGGCAACAAGATAATTACAGGTGCATGTATTTAATTTCTGGTACACACATACAGTATACATTTATTTTTCTGACTTCCTGAATCCTGGCCAGTGTCCTTTCTTTGGACTTAGTTGTGGCGACAATGATGGCTAATTATATATCTATATATTACCATACGTTATGCTCAACAACTTATTTAAATCAGCAAACATCATTGGCATAGGCTCATTGGCTACACACCACAAACTACAAATGTTTTTATTTGCCCATATCTATGCAGCATCTGATATGTATCATGGCTAATGACATACCACACAGACTGTTACCCAGGATCGGGCATAACAGTACTCATGTTATGTAAGAGATATGTTCACACAGCAGAGTATCAGGCATAGCACCCGAGTTGACTCCATAACACAACACATTCCTTCTGTACAGTAGCTAGCGCTTGCAAACCATCAAACCAACACTCCCTCTTTTATTGACCCATTCAGGTTTTGCAGAATTGTGCTCAACATCTCAAGACTCTTAGAAACCCCCTTGAACAAAAACCCTGGCCCCTTGGAAGGCAGAGGCGGGCAACATACATCCCCTGGCTTGCTGGCATCTAGTCAAAGTCCAATTGAGGACAGAACAGGACAGAACAGAGCCAGGCCAGGGGACTGAAAAGAAAAGAAGGCTCCTCTGGCCCCGTCTCTTAAACAGGAGAAGCCCAGAGGAGTGATGCTGGCAGTGTGGGAAAATGTGCTTCTCTTTGAAGCATGCACAGAAGTGCACGAGCACACACACATACACACAACTTCATTCACAACATAGAAATGGGTGTACACATACTACAGACACAGACAAAACGGACCATTCACAGGTCGGCCTGAACACACACTAATTCACAGATGTACACACCATTTACCCAGTCACGTTACTGTACTACTGCAAGCAGCAGTTTTCTGAATGGGAGATGCTTTTTTAGAGAGGTGTGGTGGTGATGGTGGTGATGGGGGGGATGAGCTTCTTAGCCAAACTCCACAGTTACAGCGCGTCTGTGATCTGAAACACCACATAAAGCTCAGAAGACATTTTACTTTACTGAATGTATTTAGATGTCTTAATAACCACTAAATCCAGACTCAATTTTCTTTTTATAGATAAATGAAATCCTAACCAAGAAAGGTGTCTGAACAGTGAGAATCCATGAGACTTAATGAGATTGTCCACTCTAAGCTCTGTTAATCCCGGCGTGGCCCACAGGGAAAGTGTGGGAAAACTTGTCTCCTGCCCAACAGATCCTTGCTTTAATTTGTCAAATAAAACAATTACACATCCTAAACCTTCTCTCCCTCTTTCTCCCCATCACTCTGGAGATGAAAAGGACAATATTCAATCTCTCCATGAACTTTTGATGCTCCACATGCTCCCTCCAGCTCACCACGGGCAAACATTTAAGCCACCGCAAATTTACTGGTCAAACTTGCCCCTGCCTTGTCGTAAATCTAACAGGAGGGCTTAAATGTGAGAATGGCCGGCAAACACGGCCAACAAAAGCAAACAGCTTAGCAGAGTCGGAACTGAATGGGGCTGTAGGGTCTGTGGAGAAGAAAGCACCTCTCTCTCTCTTGCAATGAGTGAGCTGTGGTTAATTTCTCATAGCGGGAGAGAGAGAGAGAGAGAGGCCGAATACAGCAGAGGCGGAGGATGAGGATATACTCTGCATGCTCCTCATGAACACTCTCCTTTCCCCCAGTGAATACAGGAATCAATCTTGGACCAGCTGCTAAAGCCCAGCCATGAAGAAGCATTCTCCCCTCTTACTTCACAGCCACACAAAAGACACTTCAGGGAGATATAGGCATTGCCGCCTAGTTGTTTTTTTCCCCCCCGTCATGTAGAATGCAAACCCATTCATTTTTCCTCGCACACCTCTCCTCTTTTCTCTTTACTCCCTTTCTTCCCCCTCTTTCTTCCTCCATCTCTATCTCTCGACTCATTCTGGCTCATTGAACCTGAGAGGAGTTCCTTGAGGGCAACCGAGCACCCAAAGCAAGACGCAGACTCCATACTATCCTCCTCAAGGCTGCTAGAAGAGACTGAAGGAGGACATTAAAATGGAAAGGCTGATGGGAGAAAAGGTACAAGTGGGTTGCACAGACACCCCTTTTGTTTTCCGCTTGCTGGGGGAAAATGCTGGTGGCTCTCTGTGAGGGAGTTGTTTTGAGGACAAGAAGGGAAAGTGCTTCAGCTTGTGGCTGTTTCAGCGTGTAAGACCAAACATGAAAAATGTTCATCCAAATGAAACTGGCAGCAGCAGTAGTAACAACATTGCACACACACACATACACATCATCATATTCGAAATTTAAAGGGACATTGTGTAACTTCTCCTGTTATCTGTTCACGAAAATCGATTATTTCGTTCAAAAGTCTGTTTTTCATTAATCAGTAATCCCCCCCCATCAATAAACTGAAGTGTTCCTTTCAGCTCTGAATTAGCCGTTCATATCATTCATATCTACATGGAGTGGGTAAGCTCGGTGCTGCTGCCATGTGGTGTCGCCATGTTTTTACGTTCAGTGGCAGCGTGACGGTAGGAAACCACGGAAACTCAGCGGAGACACCGGAGCTGTCGGCTCAGGTCCAGGTGGCGTCTGTGAAAAGTCACCGCGGTAACGCAGTGAGGAGGAATGGAGCGTTACACTGATGCTGCATTCACCTGCAGTCGGGCAGACGGCCGTCGGTGACAAACCAGATGTCATTTTAGTCACAGAAGTGGAGAGAAAGCCGGTAAAACGTGGCTCAGGTAAACAATACGACATCACCATGACAACATATTGTCACGTGTATTGTTTTGCCTCAGGCTGATGGACCACTTGTTTACATAGAGGCTTGTTTATGCCATTACGTGCAGCAGCTGCATCCGTCTGCCCAATTTCACGTGAATGCAGCATGAAAAATAAGATTGAGTTGCTTGCAATATACAACCACAACGCTAGATGATCATGGGAGTAATTCCTACACAATGTACCTTTAAAGATCATCATGCACTCACTCATTGTATCGCATTAGAAATAATTCAAACTCACACACACACTTGTATACATGCATTACTGTGTCTTACCTTGCCAGTTGACTTGGGTCCTTTCCAGATGCAGAAGTAACAGATGAACCAGGCCAGGGCCAGACACATGGCCAGCTCCCAGCGCACTCCCCCCATGTGCTCAATACCATCTGATATCTTCAGCACTCTGCGCCTGTTTCAGCAGACAAATCATAGATGGTTACTGTCTCTCTTTGATTTCAGGGCATATAGTCCATGCTACGGGGTTGACATGTGTAGAGGCCAGTGTAGGTGAAGCTGAAGTAGCAAGAAACCTGCAGTTTATGACATCGCTCTACGGATGATTATAACCACAACCTGTGCTAAATAAGTTAAAGCCCAGAGTGAGGATGATGAAAACTAAATATTTGCTTGAGTTTGTTCCATATAAATAGTAATGTCATGTCAGTTGCTGGTTAACCACTTCCCTGGGACTTCTACTCCTCATCTTCAAAACACCGGCACGCTAACTACTATTTCTTGAGCTTTAACTATACACAAGCTTAAATCGCTAAGTGTTCTCCACTGCAGATTTGCACATAATTGCTTAGTCACCAAGGATGAAATAACCTATTCCACACTACCGGTCACGGATATGACCAAACCCTTTATCCACTTTTTGTCGGTGACTGAAAGGGCAACACAACTTAGAGCAAGCTGTTCAGCATTACAGAGCAACCGAATCCACCTGCATGTTCCCCTCCACCATCACTCCCTTTCATCCATGTTGGCTCATCACCACATTTAAAGCCAAATTTCTAAGCATTTATTGTAGAATTTGTTCTACTGAGCTTCCTCTACCTTTGCAGTGAGCAAACCTTTGATGACTCTTAAAGGGATAGTTCAACATTTTGGCAAATTGGCCCATTGCCATAATCCCTATAGTCTTAGGAGTAGGTTTGTTACCTTTAATTGTCGGTGCAAGCTGTCTTTAGAACAGTGGAGCCAAGCCGCAAGCTGCTCAGAGCTACACTATGGAGACTAATGGAATTTATTGGTTTCCCTCATTAAATACACAATCTAACAACTCCAAGACGCTCTTGTGGACAAGTTGTGACCTGCACATTCACCAAGCTATGAGATAATAACGGGACGTTAGAAGACAGAGTTGTTTTCGAGGCAAATGTAGAGACTGCTTGTCGAAATTCTGCTCCTGAAAGGAACACGAATCAGCGGTTTTGCATGAATTTACCTCGAAAACAACTTTGTCTCATAACGCTTCGTTATTATCTCATAGCGTGGTGAATGTGCAGGTCACAACTTGTCCACGAGAGCATCTTGGATTTGTTGGATTGTGTATTTGATGAGTTTGATGAGGGAAACCAAGAAATCCCATTAGCCTCCGTAGCGTAGCTCTGAGCAGCTCGCAGCTCTGCTCCGCCATTCTAAAAATAGTTTACATCAACAATTAAAGGTAACAAACCTACTCCTAAGACTATAGGGGTTATGGCAATGGGCCAAATTGCCAAAATGTTAAACTATCCCTTTAAAGCTGCACAGAAACCCTCCCTAAACTCCATGTATGATGGGATAGAGACAAACAGCTTTGTGGTGCCGAGGAGTGGCCACCATCGGACAAGACAACCACTACGTGGTGCTTGGTGTAGAATTTGGGATGGCATTGGCATTGCATGATAACCATCCTCACACTGATATCAGACATTGTGGTGACCCCCAGTTTCACAACATCTTCATGATAAACAGATGGGAACCAGCTGGTATAATATCCCCAAACAATTTCCTCTGAAATACACCCTGCCTGTCCTTCAGTTGCAGATACTGTTGATACTCATGGCGGTTATGTGTCCAGGGGGTTACCAAAGTAAAATGGAGGCCTGTCGTAAATTCAGAGGACTAAGGCTTCTCTTTTTCTCCTGTGATATGCCTACAGGTGCAAAAGTGTGGATGCAGGATACCGCGCATGTTAAGAGCGATTATGACATCATAGCTTGTCTGCGGAGGTGAAACAACAGTTCATTTCCTGTTTGTTGAAGCATAGCCAGGCAACAGCATTGATGGAGGATGAGAAGCGAGAGTCGGAGCCACAGAGCTAAACGGTGCTGCCAAATCTTTGCCACCGAGTTCACCCCCGGAGCTCCTGACCAGCCATTGATCATCATGACATGTTCTTGGTGGCTGGCCACAGGGTAGGTCCAACACAGCCCCCCTGTCCCTGCCTGGTCAGCCGAGAGGGCAAGATGTGAACGCTAATGTGTGTAAATATGCTTGTCCATGGTCTAAAGTGAGGGTGAATTGGTTTTATATGGGTGCACAGAACAGCTTCCCTTTTGTGTGTAACTCACTTACATACTGTGAGTATGTTAGAGGAGGTGTGCAGATTTATAAGGTGAACAGTAATATCTATTGTTTAATATCGACTCTGTGTGGTTGTTACTAGAGCAAAGAAAAAAAGGATAGATATCCTTTACCTATTTGTGAAATTTTGAAATGTGAAAAATATAGTATATACTGTATGTGTTTGTAGCAACATATGTGCATAATTCAACTGCAATATTAGTTCACAGTTTTTCATTAATCTTACACATGTGCGTATTCTGATTGTGGTGCATCACTTAAACCATAAAAGATGGAATAAAACCGTGTGCATTGGTTTTGTGGAAGCAACGCAAAAATCCATGTAGATGGCAAAATACAGCTTGTTTAATTTATGGTACTACAGTTTGTTTATGCTGTATATACAGTACAGTGCAAAACACAACAGTCTGTCTTGGCACAGGCTGAACAAGGCTCGGTAAGTTGCTATTTTTGCCAGCAACATGTTGATTGGCTCTTTGGGCCATGTCTGTCTCTGTGGCTTACATGTAGGAATAGGTTGCTGGCTCATATCTGACATTTTCATAACTTTTACTCCAGGAATCTTACTGAGTGCTTTGATTTAAACACAATAATACACACGGCAATTTTGAATTTAACTGTCGTCATGCTGATATGTAATTTGAAAAGATTAATCAGAGGGTTGAAAATTAGATTTGACCCAGCAGTGTAAACACAGCCACTGGCAGCGAGACAGGAAGCGTGGTCAGCGCTACACACTGACAAGGGCTGATCTGCTGCCACACACATGGTTCTAGCTGGGAGACAGCTGGCCTACCAGGGCCCGCTGACACACAAATATGAAAAGGGCTGACTAATTATTGGGGGAAAGGTTGGGGGGAGGGAGGGAGCGAGGGAGGGGTCTGTGAAACAGTCTGGAGCATCGACAGCTCAGCGTTTTGAACAATAAGTTAGATAATGAGCAGATTTGTGGAAGAATGTCTGGACAGACAAAGCGTCTACTCATGGCGTTACAGGACAAATGGCACGTCCATTAATATTTCATACCCGCATAGATAAAAGCTACCATTATAGTGTGCTCTTTAATGCGACTTTACAAACACAGAGTACGAGGTCTTATACAGTATAAAGATCGTGAAGATCAAGTGAAAACATTTAAATAGGAAATGTACTCACTCCCAGAACTCAATGACGGGAGAAGTTGCGTTGGGGTTTGTGATGTTGGTGGCATTTTCTCCATAGTAGTCGACACAGTTCTCTGTAGAAACACAACACTGGGTGACTCATGTGACACTCAATATCGAAATCTGTATTTTCAACTTCCTTTAAGGAAAATAGGATGCCTATGATGATCTGTGATTGCAAACAGGTTTTCCATCGTCCCCTCCTCCTACCTGTGTTCCAGTAGTGACCGCAGGCAGCCCAGGGCAGCTCAGTGGTGAAGCAGTTGAAGAGGTAGAAGATTGCCCAGGCTAGGATCACTACATAGTACACGTTTAGATGAGCTTCAATCACCTGCGTTGCATAGCCAATTCCTGAAAAGGCAAAGAGAGGAAACGAGAAAAAAAATATAAGTGAAAGGCTATAGATTGTAAATTTAATACAATGTCAGATCTGATCATTGTCCAAAAGACATTTAATTAGGGTGTACAGTGAGTTAAAAAAAAATATATTACATTAAATCATCAAAGAATACTTTCATGTTTAGCATATGTGTGCAAAAAGTGAGTTTCATTCATTGGAGCATTACTTCTCTGTAAAATGTATTATTTTCTGTTTGATTATTATTTATATTAATGTGAAGTGAGTGTGTTCTTACCTTCAAACAGCGGGCAGACTTTCCTCCAGCAGGTGATGCCTCCTTCACTGGTGAACTGACCCAGGGCAGTCTCCAGGAAAAACACAGGGATGCCGCAGCAAATGAAGAAGATGACATATGGAACAAAGAACGCACCTGTATGAACACGAAAGAGAGCACATCAGGAACGTGCACTAGTGTGAGTAAGAAAGCATTAAACTAATTCATCCCAAAAAAACAAAACATACTTCTTAAAGGGATAGTTCACCCAAAATTCAAATTTCACTCATTATCTACTCACCCTCATGTCGACTAAGGGCTAGGAGAATGTTCAGAGTCCTCCGTGCCTTCTCTGAGTTACGGGGGGGGGGGGGGGGGGGTCCGCGCAGAAGTATTTGTCCATATAATGGTTGTGAATGGTGCTCACTTTTCTTCGTCCAAAAAGACACACCAAAAAACATCCAAATACCTTCATACTGCTCGTCTGTAATGTCCCTCTTGTATTGAAGCCCCGACATGAGAAATTGTTCCGAAAAAAATGAAATAAGTATATGTTTTAAGATTGTTTGTAGCGGAAGCTCCCAGTGTCTCAGTTCACTGCTCTTCCTTTGTCAGTGCAAATCTCGCGTGATTTGCACTGACCGGCGGAACAATTTCTCATGTCGGGGCTTCAATACAAGAGGGACATTACAGACGAGCCCTATGGAGTTATATGGATGTTTTTTGGTGTGTCTTTTTGGACGAAGAAAAGTGAGCACCATTCACAACCATTATATGGACAAATACTGCTGCGCGAAGTTAGTCGACATGAGGGTGACATGAGGGTGAGTAGATAATGAGTGAAATTTGAATTTTGGGTGAACTATCCCTTTAATGCTTACTTTAAATAGTAAGGATGAATCCATGAAGTTCACATGAAAACACTCACTATGATGCCTCACTCAGAGCGGGATGACCTTTTCAGATTATGAGGTGGATCCTTACTGTGCAGTCTAATGAGGGAACCCACCTCTTTTATTGACACGATTGTGCATAATGGATGAAATATTAAAAGGACATCATATTTTGAAACTTTGATACTGTTGCCTACTCAGTTTTTATCCAGTGATGTACCTCCTCCTTTAGAGCGGGAGAAGACAACAGAGTTTGTCTTACATCCTTTCCCAAGACCCAGTCGTAAACACTTTCTTCTTATCGGTCTAATATTTGCTTATGTTTCTTTCTTTTCCAATCTTGTGCAATCCCTTCTTACAGGTACCAGTCTTACGTCCTCCTTCCTGCATGCAAGTGTATCAAATACCCACTAAACCCACAAAAACCTGTCCTGTTAGCTGTATTATGATTATTACGGTCTAATCCAAACAAGCACAGGCAAGGAAGACTTCCCTACCTCCTCCATTCTTGTAGCAGAGGTAGGGAAACCTCCAGACGTTGCCCAGCCCGATGATCTCTCCGGCCACAGACAGGAAAAACTCGATCTTGTTGTTCCAATGTCCTCTCTCATTGTATTCCCCAACAGGTAGGCTGGAGCTGGACCCTTCCGGATCTCGGCCATCCTCTGGTTTACCGTTTGTAACGGGCCCGCTCTTCTCAGCTGTCATGACGCTCCAGCAGCCCGCTGAGAGAGAGAAAAACAATCAGACAGAAGATTTTTTTTTCTTTTTAAAGAGAGAAAAGAGGTGACATCATCAGAACTTTAAATTGACTCTTTCTGGGACATTTGAGTCTGAACAGGACCGTCCCTTTTATGCAACATCACAGCCATGTAATGATCCTCATATATGTGAGATCAGAATCAAGTGAAAGCAGACTAATTAACCAATTAAAACAGCCAGGGTGAGGATTTTAAGTGGGCAGATACAAAGACACAAAACTTCAGGGACCTGCAGCTACAAACTTCTGTGAAAGCTTATTTACAACTACAACATTCATACAGCAAAACAGAACTTAAGTTGTTAAAATAAAATTACAGTGACACAACTCATCAGTCAACCAGCAGTCATCATTATCTACACACTGTAGGAGCTTAACAAGAAGTTCAAACGCCAATCAAACAGAAAAAAAGCATAGAATACAATATTACGACTAAGAAAAATAGAAATTATCATGAAAAAAAAAAATCAAACACATGTAAACTGAGTGGCACAACTCACCAGTCTCCTATGGAACAGTGGCAGACCTCCTTTTGGCTCCCGCGATGATGCGCACTAACAATTGCCTTTACAAAACACAGGATGGTTAAGCCTGATCAAGGGGGTGGAAAAAAAAAGGAGAGAGGGGGCAACAGAGGAGAAAGAAAACAATCTGGGTCCGCGTTGACTGAAGTGGTTTTGTTGAGTCTCCCGTCTATATAAAGGAAGATCCCAGACGTGGCAGAGTGACGGTAGATCTTGCACCGGGCGATGGATAACCTGCGACTGCGCTCCCACTCTCCAAGCGGTCTACTCTCAAGCGCCTCTAGTTGGAAAGCAGCCATGTGGTAACCAGTGTCGCTCACACATCAGCGTTACCCCGGCGTACAGAGAGCAGGGTGACACGGGGAGACGGAAAATCACGAAGAAGAAAAAAGTTGGGTAGATTCTAGGTTAAAGCGTCTAAGAGTTATTCTTAAAAAAAAAAAAAAAAAGTCAATAATAACCTCGATTTGCTCATAATGACACGCCAACTAAAGGATTACTCATGTTGAAGTTAGGATGTGGCTACAACTGGTCGATTAGTCCTATCAAATCAGGTAGTAGACGGGTCCAGAAAATGAATCAGCCTTAAAATCAGTTAAAACAAAAACAAAAACAAACAAAAAATGCCAAACAGCTTCCCCACTGATTTCCTCAGGCATATAGGACAGTAAACTGGCAAATAATCAGCAGATTAATCCTTAATGAGGATAAGTGATAGATGCAGCCCTTGGTGGGGCATCTATCATTCAGTTCCAGGTGTGTTGGTGGTGTAAGGTGACCAGATATCTGACATTTCTGGTAGGCCAGTAAAAGTAACTGACAGTTTTATGACAGATAAAATTTCCTATCATCCACTAGCAGCTAGATGTTACAATAAAAATGTTGATATTGTATGCCATATTTCATGTTCTACTGTCAATGAAACATTAGGATATTATTGTACATGATATTTTCTCTCTGTAATCAAAATTACTTCTGTTTTCCCATTTTAATTTGGGCGTACTTGGATAGCATAGCCTATGTCTTACCTCCATAAATACATTCAGCATGCAACAAGTCAGACTAATAAAACCAACTATAAACCTCAAGGGGCACTATTGTTACATCTTAAGTTTGAGAGGTAAATTTGTGATCTAGTTTACGTTCAAGTTTCACCTTGACAACAAAAGAGCAAGAGAAATGTGTTGATGTGTTAATCACACAATGATAAAACCAACATCAAGCCCAGCCAAGAACACAGTTCATATTATTTGTCGATATTAGCTTGTCACAAATATATTTGTATTGCAGTATATACAGTATTGACTAAAGATGCTGCACACTAACTATTACACTATTTGGCCACCAGTGGGCAATAACAACTTTAATTTTGAACTGTAGCTAAAGGTCTCACATAGTGCATATTTTTCTAAAAATTGTTCAACAACCAAATTTAATAATGAATTTAACACAATTGTTCATCTTTCTTCAGTGAAATTATGTCGGCCAGCGTATCATCATCAGATTTTTGGAAACTTTAGTCAAAGGTATTGTTATTGCTCTCAAAAATGTGTCGCTCGAACATTTACCTAACAACACAATTGACATTGTGTCCTGAACAGCAGACTAAACACTTCTTTTACCTCAGGTGTTTGTTGGTTCAAGACTTGTGGGAAGTCAAGTCCTGATCTTCAAAGAGTCGGTGACCCCGTTTGATTTATGAATTGATGTCAGCAGTCTGGTTCCTTTTGTCAGTGCAGTTGCTCCTGGGGCTTTGCTCCCAGCATACCAAGTCACACCTCTTTGTCCCCTCCAGAAGCCACTCTGCACCGGAGCAATACAATATGATTGGATTTCCTCATTTAAAATCAGGATCGTTGTTGTCAGCAGCTGATGATGAATGATCAGCCCGTCATAGAGTCTTAATAAAAACAAGTTGCTTGGAAAACAATTGTTTCCTTTTGGGCTTAAAAAAGGGAGTTTGTAGGATTTGTAAGGTTTGTTCGTACACAAGTTGATTGCCTGGTTTCCAGGCGTGATAGACTTGGTGCACTAGGAACTCCCCTGACTCTAAAAGCCTGACCTAGTCTCTAAGAATCCCTTCACGCAAGGGTCACTCGTCATTAGAAGCTTAAAGGAAGTGCCCTGCATAAAAAGTATGACCACCCAAAGCGGCTGGCAAACACTCACTGTGCTTTTCAGGCAGAGTCAAGTCCTTTATTTATGTTGCCCTGTATAACATTATCAGAGGAGGAATGCTTGATGAGAATAAAACTTTGATAATTTCTTGCAGCACAGTAAGAGGCTCCAGAGGTGGATGTTCATGCTCTTTATATGCATGTTAGGAAGTCTCACATCCTGCAGTGAAGTACATTGTACTCAAGCACACAAAATATTACTTTTGATATTTTCCAGTATGATGACTAATCCTTCTCAAACTTTGTGAAGGTCAACAGTCGGTTGAGGACTATGGTGTGAGAGATTGCTTTGAGAAGGAAAATGTTAGAAATAGAAACCCATTCACTCCAGCACTGGATGGTGTGTTGACCAGACGGCAACAGGTCATTCTCCTCAACCATTATCCCCCTGGCCTACTGACTCCAGAGCAAGCGAGATGATTGGCCGGCTCACTACTAAAGGAGCACATAGTTGTTGTCTCATTGGTTGTAGGAGTCGGGAGGGACAAAGTCACTTTGCTGTCCAGTTAGGACACTGAGAGAAAAAAAAAGCACTTGTTGCTAGGATACCTATCATCAGTTTTTTTTTTTTTTTACAAGGGCCTGTGAGTGAGTGAGGGAGAAAATAGGCAAAGAGATTAGATGCGTGGAATGAAAGAACTGTAGTACGTTAGAGGCAGCGGTGCAAGGAATAAAAAGTGGCAAAACGAACAAGAAAAAAGGAAGTCAGAAGAGGAGCTGAATGGCAAATGAAACACAGTGAGAGGATGAGAGTGGATAAAGCTGTCTGCCTGCATTGCTCTCACTCTCTTCTCACATGATGTTATGTAACTGTTTTTTTTTTCAGTTTTGTGAATGCTGCTCAATTAGTCTCTGAATCTTTGGAGCAAATATCTTTTCACTCCGGGATGAAACGTGCATCAAATATGTTCATCCATTTGCTCTTTCCACTGAAACTTTCAGCTTGTTGCAAACTGTGACAGTAAAGATTAGCAGCACTAAGCATTGTTATCACTTGGTGACTTCTAAGCAGTTTTACAGTGTTCATCACACCACATTAGCAGGCAGTGCAAAAGCAGACGCAAGAGAACACATTGACTTCTGGGCAGTATTTGTACTTGATTTAAAGAAGACAATGTTGATGCACAAATTTACCTGTACCTTAACATTTACTAGAGAATTTTACAGTCATTAACAAGAACAGGGAATATTTTTGTAAAATAACCCCCCATAAAACAAAGAACTGTACTGTAAAGTGTATTAACTGATAGTTAAAGTGTGAGCTAAAATCAACAGCGCTTACATCTGTTAATTGATTGATTGAGCTTTAATATCCCCAAGGGGCAATTCAGTGTACAGCAGCGGTTGGCACAATAAACAAAATACCAGAATACATCATAAAATTATTACCTACAAATTATCACCCAAATCATCAGCTGGTTCAAATATTTAACAGCTAACGGGACAAATGATCTCAGGTATCTGTTCGACTTGTTCAATGATACTGTTTAGTCTGTTTTCATTAGCTAGACTGAGGTTGCCAAACCAGCAGATCATAGAAAATGTGAGTACAGATTCAACAAAGGATGAATAAAACATTCTCATGAGGGAGCTCTCTACCTGGAAAGTCCTCAGCATTCTCAAATAAAACAGTCTTTGATTGACCTTCTTGCAGATTCTGTCCGTGTTGGCCTCAAATGTCAGCCTTTCATCCAGAATAGTCCCAAGGTATTTATACTGGCTGACTGTTATGGTCGTTAGTGGCATGGAAGGAGGGTTTCTACGAAAATCAAACCGCATATTTTTAGTCTTGCTAACATTTGGTTGCAGAAATGGCAAGCGCAAATATAAACCTAAATCTGTGTACACACCAAAAGCAACTTTTATCTGTGGTGCAACAAAACTACATAGAAAGTCAATGGAATGACGCAACAACCTGTTTGATGCCACTACAGACCTGTAGTGCGACAGAGTGGGCGCAACATGAAGCAACTATTGTTGTGCAAGTTTCAAATAGTCGGCCCTGATCGTATTGAACAAAGCGTTGTCAAACTGGGCACTGGTGAGCAGCCATCATCCAGGCGCAGTCCTGGAGAAGGCAGTGAAGCTCTCCAAGCTGAATGTGCCTCCGCAGCATGTTGTGCACCCAGACACGATGGCAGTTGGTCCCCCCCTCCCTCCTGTCACTTCTCGGCCAAGGGCGACAAATTAATGAGCAAGTCGTGCGACCACGCATCATTGTTGCTTTGGTGTGTACACAGCTTGAGAAAGAATCAGAGTCATACGTCTGACTGTCACTACAGTCACAACAATAATGTTCCCTCTCAAGTTGTCAGTGGTAACTTGTCAGAAAATTATCACTTCCTCATCTTTAATTTGTCCTAAAGTTTTCAGTTTGTTGCAGTTTCAAATAGGACACACACTAGGGTATCATCAGCATACAATGACACATTCTAGTCTTTGCTTATGTGAGGCATATGGCCGGAGTAAAATAAAGTTGTTGCATTCTGTGACCATATAAAGCATTTGGATATGGAAGACACAATTGCCCAACAGCCAAACTATAGGCAGATTAAAGAATAAACAGTATTAAGCCAATCACTAAGATTAGTAAATTAGTAACTGGTGCATGGAGCGAGAAAAAAAAATTGTTAGAAAACATTTTCTTTTGCAGTGACACATTAGAAGTAAGTTTTGTATAAGACACTCACAGAGGTTTGGCTGCATGTGGACATGCAGGAGTTGGTGTGATACAATGAGCTTTAACCAGATTATTTCAATGATATATAGTAAAGCAAGGCAAACTTATTTGTATAGCCCATTTTTTATGAACAAGGGCACCACCCTCTGCCCTTAGACCTTCACACTATATATAATTGGTATAGCATTATCACAGTATCGATAGAATAATATCACAGAGGCACCAGCAACACATGCATTGCTCTTAGGGACTAGACTAGCTGATTGGGAGAGATGCAATCCTGAGCTAAGACTATTGAGCTGATTGGATGGACCCAGGAGACTGTCGGCTTTAACGAAAACTGAAGCAGCAATAGTTGGTTCATCTCAGTCAAACACTGAAGTGACAGCTGACAGCAGATACTGAATTGATTTTATATTTTTGACAGCAACGATTGATTTATAGATGTTGTGAATTGCGAGAGATTGTTTTAGCAATAATAGCTTGAATCAGCTGATTTGGCTGGGACTGACAAAAGGAAAAACATAACTGAATTTTTGTTTAGTTCACTGTATAGGAGGATTTTTGAATGAATCAAATGTGCATTTGATATGTTTGACATGTCTGGAAGTAAAGCCCACTCGAAAACAAGGACCCAAAGTGACAGACAAAGGACAACGTCATAACTTCAGCCAGATCTACCATTCAGTGTCCTGCAATGCAAATGCGTCGCCAAGTGTATAAACCTCCAGTTCAATAGAGACACCACCCCACATCTTCATATCAACAGCAATTTGCTTGAGCAATTCAACAAGACGCCCCCAGAACATTTAAACACGGGTCACTTCACTGAGAAAGCTTTAGACTGCATTGATGCACAATTTTCACCACCAACAAAAAGAAACTGCAAGGGAAAGTGAAGAGAAAAGAAGCTAGGGGAAATGCAAGACAAAGAGCCCAGCGCAACAGATCCCAAACTCAGGTTCAACAAACTAGCTGCAGCCAATCCACTGCATCTATTCACTTCACTTGAATTCACCGTTTCTTTCATCCCCATGCAACAATTAGTCTGGCGTCCCACAAAAGGTAATATTTACATTCACAACAATAGTGTGACAGTATCAGATGACAGTAGAAAACATTGAGAGTGCGACAATTAAGCTTGAGTCACAAACATGCGCGTGGGCGTTCATATGTACAGACACACACACACACACTAGTACACACACACACACTCTGACCCCACCTTACTGCTTTCCTTGGAGAGTCCAATAGCTTTCTCTGCTTGGCAAGAGAGGAGCATTGAGTAGCTACCAACCAGGCCACCCAGTAGTGAATGAGACCTGCCAGCTACAGCCCCGGGCACATGCCAATAGACTGAGAGGGCTGATTCTGGTATGCTGAATATTAATATTATCAGAGTCTATAGTGCTCATGTGTGAGAGCATGCATTGAAATAAAGCTGCAACACATGCAGATGCTCTGCAAGGCTTAACTCTTCACTGGATACTCAGTTTTCACTAATTATGTGGTAACAAGAGTAAATCAGTTTATTTTCATAATGACAGTTGAATGCATTTCTCTGCTGTGAATGGATCTCTGTTACATTGTTTTGTTTTGTTTTTTAACATTGTTCAGCTTTTTTTCACATTGTTACCTCACTTCCCAGAGCATTTGGCACTCATAGTGTAAAGACGTTGTAAAATCCAGGAACAGAGGAGAGAGAGAGCTTCATTTGCTCATTTTGTTTGAGTCAAGCAGTCACCTGTTTGTTCTGTTTGAGTTGTTGACAAAGTATCCGCCTGACTCTAAATGACAAGCCCTTCCTTCAGGATGTGGCAGAGGAGGTAAACACTTTGGTATACTCAGTAGAAGCTGCTGAATTAAAGATAAAAACATCACAAATCACAATGTTGTCGCTTCCATTTGACAGGTTGAAAGTGGGTGGAGCTATGATGGGAATGATGTACCATCACCACAAACAATGATACAAATGTTACAGTATGTGTGGCCACCCTGGCAAGTGCGAAAAGGTGAACAAGAGAGTGAGATGGACGTCAATCACTTACCATCTGTGCAAACCCACACATTCCTGAGTTAGAAGATACATGATAAGAGCTGAGTGGGTGTGCAGGGCAACGAGTGTGGTCAACTGAAGTTGAGGAATAATAACACATTTAATTAAACTCCACTAACACAGTAACAGTATCATAGCGATAGTGACTCATTGCATGATCTTTTTTTGCTGGATGGAAACATTTACTATTTTATCTTGGTTCGTAAATATTATATATAAAATATCATCCAGACTAAACCATCCCAGTTGGTGGTGTATGCACAAGCTTGCTGATGATAGTGGATACTATAGTGGATAGTGACTAGCACTCATGGCTCTGAATGCATTGGAGAGGCTAAAAGAAAAAGCTAAATAATTAAGTAAATCAATTACTGACTAGGAAAAAGAGCAGCAGCTGGTAAAAGGGAATGGAAATTGAAAAGGGTATCCAGGTATTATTTATATCCACTATGAATATATGCATTCAAACTGAATGTTTTATGCTATTATTATTCTGAATCAGTTTTTATATCATAAGTTTATTGATTCATCATTCATTTAATAAATTATTTTTGCAGTACCCATTTTTAATACCTCACAATATGAAATGAAGGAAATGCTTGGTTACTCTCCCTGTGACAGCCCCAGTCCTCCATAGTAACAGACAGACGAGGCAGAATCGATGGAGTTAGTTTAGAAGGATTTTGAGGGTCACTTAAATCCTGAGGCCTTTTTTTTTTATCGCAGAAGTGCCAAATGTCAACTACAGTATCAGTATTGATAACTGTCATTTTCAATCCCACAGTCACTGGCCTGATAAGCAGCCAGGTAATCATTTTCATTCAAGCCCTTCACCTTGCAGATTTCTCATGGGAGACTGATAATATTAAACCTGATGTGCAATTATACATTCAGCTATTATTAGTACCAACTGTCACTATACTCACCTGCCAGACTTTTCTTTTTTGCATGAGCTATTATAGTGCAACCTAGAGTGCAATGGACCATGGGTGATGAAGACAAACTGGAGATATCATACAAATAATGGCTGCTGGTGGTCCAGTTCTCTCTCTCTCTCTCTCTCTCTCTCTCTCTCTCTCTCTCTCTCTCTCTCTCTCTCTCTCTCTCTCTCTCTCTCTCTCTCTCTCTCTATCCCTGTCATCCATCTCCTCCCCCTATTCAGCTCGTCCTTACCTCGAGATGAAATGTTGATCACTCGGGGAAATACGACGCCCCCACATCCTCCTCTGAATTTGTCATTTCACTTATCACTGGCTGACATCTCAGTATCGACACAATGAGTGAGGGAATGGGCCCATTATACCTGTGAGGTTTAGAGGTGGGACGGTAATCACAGACCTGTCCATCTGCTGTTCCCAGAGAATAGAGTATGATTGTGTGTGTGTGTGTGTGTGTGTGTGTTTGAGATTGTGAGACAGAAAGGCAACATGCTTGTGTGTGAGTATGTGGTATGTAACTGTGTCAGGTTTTCCCAAGACAACCAATTTGATCCTCACCCAGAGTTAAACAAAGAAACTCTTTGAAGATTTTTTTTTTCATCCAACAGTTGTTTAAATCATCCATCACCCAAACCTGAGAGGCTTTTGTTCCACACAACAATTTCACCATGATCATCAGTTGTAACCCTAAAACAACAACAACAAAAACAGAGGAAATCTTGACATTTTGACCCTTTGTTGAGCCCCAATATCAAAAATAACAGCACCTCTTAGTGATTTTCTTATGGCAAATCTCCTGACCCTATCAGCAGATGGAGCTGCTAGGTTGTGATGGAGATGGATTATAGTTTGACATATGGAAAATAGTCCAAACAATATGGGGTTAAAGCATCCCCATTGGCTTAAAATTGTGTTTATGTTTTGCATTTGGAGATAAATGTATTTGCAACTGCACTCTTTCTGTATGAACATAATAAGGATATGCTGTTAATTTATCCATCTGGCAAGTTGCTAATTACATTGACACTGAAGACATCAATAAAATGTTCACGAACAATGTGTTTTATTTCCACTTGCTGTACAGTTTCTAAGTAAATGCATCATTATTCAGCTTTTTTATGGTCACAATAGGCTCACACTGGTATAGGTACAGTAATTGATGAAGGTTACAGAAATATTGTGGTCTGGTTTAACACATAAAAACTCTGTGTCTTTTTTAAATTTTAATATTGTAACTGTGGACCCCGGGAAAAATAATTGTTGCTGAGGCAGTGACTAATGCCGGGATCTATACAGTAATAAACAAAACCACCATTAGTCCCATGCTTAAACAAAATGCTTTTGGTGCTGAAATGCTAACAGCCTGGGGCCTCATTTATCATTGTGGATACACCTTTTTTTACGCCATTTTCCCCTCGTTTTGTGCGTACGCACTTTTCTCCGCCAAATTTGGGATCTATCAAGCCAAAACCTGACGGGGAAAAGTGCGGACATTTACACCCATTTTGACCCTGGCGTACGCCTTTTTTGAGGAACAGGAGGAATTGGCGACACCGTTGCTGAGTCAGAGAACTGCAGTGTGAGAGGGAGAGAGGAGCGGAGTACATTTAGAAGAGCACAGTAGGATTTTTTGAAGTAGGCTAATTGTGGTAGTGGTGGACCGTTGATGCTGGCAATCCAACCCGCTCTATAATAACACTAGGCTATATTAATTGATAAACAGAGCGGATTGTGGATTTTGCTTTTTTGATTAGGCTATGTGTGACGTCCGACAAGGATCAAACCATCCAAGTTTAAAAACACATCGGCAGCAGCGCACACTGATCTGCAGCTACTGAGACTGTTATTATTCTGTCACCTGAGTTAACGAGGTGCACGTGTGTTTGGAGCTGAGAGAGGAGAGAATAAAGAGTGAGACAACGCGGCCCTGAGGAGGAACTGTGAATGGGAAATGACCCAAACCGAGTCCAGTAGAGCTGTAACTGTGTAGTGGAAAGGCCTGCAAAATAATGGTAGCTATCGTCCTGCTTCCTACATTATTTTAACATCTAGGTAAAAAAAAAAAAAAAAAAGATTTTCTGGGATAAACGGGCAGATTACATAAGATTCTTCTTCTTTCTGCTCCCTTTTGTTGAGATTTGGGAGGTTTTTGTTTTTATTGTAGCTTATTAAAATGCAAGATCATTTTTCTGACTGATTTATTGCCCGTGTATCTGCTTTCGGAGAAGCGGAGAAGTTCCGCTTCTTTCCCCCACCCTCCGCCCGTAGTCTCCGTTGTCACTTTGTTGTCACAAAAGTTGCTGCGCCACAGAGCGCACATGGCTAATTAAATATGCACGTGCTGACCATATATAGTTGTATATAGGCGTTCCGGGGGCAGAGTAAGAGGTGTGTTCACGTGTGCACCATTCTTGAGTCCTGTGTGATTTATTGCGCAGAGTTGTGCTTACGCACAGTTTGATTGATCTGAAAAAGGTGTAAATATTTAGGGTGTACGCCATTTTCGTCTTTTCGCCGTACGCAAATATTTAGTAGCAGTTTTACACCCTCTTTGATAAATGAGGCCCCTGCTCTTTACTGTCGATCTCAGCTGCCTTCTGATAGCACCACTACAGTCCATAAACGTATTATATTGCATTATTCATTGAAACAAAGACACTGAACATAATTGAGCCAATGATTATGTTATACTGCTCTAAACCTCTAAACTGAACCTACTGTAATCTGATTGACAAACGAGCACCTCCATCCACTGAAGACTCAACACGGAAAGCCTTGGAGAAACTTAGTAACTGGACCTTGTGATAAGACTTTTATTTTTATTTTTTTAAGTCAAACTGCAATTTTAAAGGTAACTGCATCTTCACTGAAGTGAATGGTTGAGGTGTCATAGGAATCAGAACAGGAGTTGATAAGTATAATTTAGTATGCCTTTTGTGGACAACAGGAAAACAAAAAAAAAGTTGCAATTCCGATGTATTTTTATAGTAGTTGTCACTTTTGTCTCCTTATTAAGACATGACTTCAGTGAACTGATGAAAATGGATAGCTCAGTGCTTCCCAACACACAACATCATTAAGGCAGTAAGAAGGACAGATGTACATTTATCATACAAAGGATTAGCTTTGTGTATTAAATCTATCAGTTAAATTACTGATTGTAAAATAATGGGTAGATTCCTCACTTACGGCTTCTCAAACTCTGTCACTGTCAGAGCTGCTCACAACCGATTATAAGTGGATATCGATTTGTTTTCGGGGTCTCAAGCCAAAAAGGTTGGGAACAATTGAACTATTAGGTTTCGTGGCATGAAGGCCACAGATGACCCCTACTGGTCAGAATTCATTATTGCAGCACTTGTCCCTCTTGTCCCTCATTCATGTCTAATGACTAATGTCACTTCTTTCATTCTCCTTATATGACTCTTATCTTTGCATTTGTCTGTGAAATAATCGGCATCACCGAAAATATAAAGCACTTCATCACTGTGTATGCACCACAACACTGAGCACATGAGTCACCACAACTTTTTTTTTTTTTGGATCATGTTTGTGTTCTGTTTTGCAAAAAAGAAAAAGAAAAAAAGAAAAGTTTCACCCCGGCCTAAAGGTTTGTCATATCTTTTTTTGGCCAGAGTGCAGTATATTTCCAGCCCTGAGGTGTGTGTGGGAGATAACAAGTCACCACATATCACCTTTGCTTTGAATCAACCAACAACTCAGCTGTTAGTGCCATGAAAGCAACGTGTGTGTGTGTGTTTTCCCATGTCATTCCCACAGTCCCATCCCTCCAACAGGAACCATAGTTTCCCCTTATCCCATTAAGACAATTGCCAAGACTGGCATTCAAACATGTGCACGTGTGTGTGAGTGTCTTTGTATGAGTGTGTAGATGTGCGCAAAACACAAACACACAAACCCACATATACGGACCAATGCACACAAATATACCAACCTATATACAGGCTGGGCAGAGAAAGAGTAATTTCAAAATCAATCCTTTTGGAGAAAAGAAGAGAGGGGGGAAAAAGAATGAGAGCCCAAAACCTCCACCAGTGTTGGCTGATTGTAAAGGACTGTCAGTTACTGCAGCCTTCTATTGGGCCAAAGGGAAGCAGCAGGATTCAACTTGGGGCCCAATAAAGGGCTATTCTTCCTGGAAATCAGCCCTTGCACATGGACTTGAATGCACTCGGGTGCTAATCTTCCGAGCTGTGGGAGCCCACTCTATATTCACAGACTGTGCCACCCCAGAAGGCACAGCCGCGCATGTTGATGCTATCACACACACTGCCAGGCCAGTGCTAAGGCTAACACAGGGTTAATACTAAAGTAGTGGCATCTCTGGATGGGATGTGGGATTTGTCCTGTTCAAACCCTCACACTGGATGAGACAGTATTTCTATTGTCTGTGTCTAGACCTGCAGCAGCAGCATCTAATATAATGATGTTTTACACTGTATACTGTGGGCAAGAGCTTTGTACATCTTATATAACAAGTGTCTCCAAATGTACAAAAATAGAAGTGTTTTATTTTGTGGGTCCAGAATTTTGCAACTTATTTTGTTTTAATTTGTACTGAAAATGTAGTTTGTTTGTTTCTGTTGTCCAATTACATTACATACACACATTTGCTACTAAGCATTAGCACAAGCCTATTTCCTCATGTCTAGTGGAGCGGTGTCTTTTTTCGGTGCCCACGCTTTGAGATTTGTCTTAACTTTCCCACTCCTCTCTCAGCACTGAAAAATTCAACAGGAACACACCAAAATCTCTTGACACTCCAGCTAACTCACTGAACATTGTGTCAACAATTGTCATGGGGATTGTTTCAGTGCCACTGAGAACTAAAGAACACCATGTACTGCAGAGTAACCAGATGTGCTACTGCTACTGATGAAATTTACTTGCTCATGATGTAAGCGCCACAAACGCAATCCCATTCAAAAGTGGAAACCTCACACATAAATATTTCAAATCAAACCAATATGTTTTTTATGGCTTGAGTGGCACAACCATTGACACAGTACATTATTTAATCAGGTTCCCAGACCGCATCATAAAACTTGCCCATATTTGGGTCAGATGCTTGTTGTCCTCTGGCCCACGCTACACCTGGTTCCACAGCCTGACGATGGCCCATTTACAGCATCACTGTAAGATGCTGCTCCCACATCTGGATCAATTCTGGCACACACACCATTCACCATGCTTCTTACTCAGCTAGTTACTGCCTTGCCAAATATAACCAAACGCAAGGACAGTAACAGAGTAACTGGGAGTTGAATAGTAATAGGACAGTCAGTTATCTCCATACAGGGCAGTCACCTGAAACAAATGTAAATCTAGACATAGATTATTTTACAATAAAGATGTGAAGTGTCAACTGTTCTCAAATCTATGTGAGTAAATCTACTTTTGCTCATTTTTGTTTGACTATTTGTACTGTATGCTTATTGATATTCTTGACAAATTCAGATTTGTGAAGTGATATTCGCTGCCAGTTGCAGCCCAGACAGAAGAATGGTCACTTTTCTATCTGGGTTGCTACTGGCATCAGGTATCATGATTAATACCTAACAGAGACTAATAAACCACCACAATTATTGAACCTTTGTTCAACATGTGCTGATGCAACTGGCACAAGAGTGAAAAAAGACACAAAAGAGTTAGTATACAGTATACTCTAAGTATGCAGAACTTTCACAGAAAACATGTCATTACATTGAGACCTTTATTCTTGAAAATACTCGTTCCATCAGTGTAGGGAGCACTACACAACTTTTGATACTGTAGTGAACAACATTAATGTTAAAACTAATCAACTCCTGGACACTATGACTGATGATGAAATTAAATTAAATTAATAAACAGACAAATGAGCTGACAGTTAGAGGATTACCTGCTCCACTGCCTCTTCTTTGTACCACTCAAATGAATATTAAGTTGTCTGAGTGTTTTACACTTCAAACATGTTAAAAATGACCGTTGTCCTTAAATAAAAGAACACTGATGCTGAGGAGACACTTTTCATGGATCTGAACAGGGACACATGGGTGAATTCATTTATCTTTTGTGAAACACTGCCCTCCAGTGGACTTCAACATTTAGCTTGAACTTCCTCTAAAGCCTTTCTGTTATATAACAAACCCCTTCTAAAACCATCCATCCATCGTCTATACCGCTTATCCATGCAGGGTCGCGTTGGGGGGTTGGAGACAATCCCTACTGCCACAGGGCGAGGGGTGGGCTACCTGGAAAGGTCACCAGTCAGGAGGACACTGGTGTTTCTGTAGAGAGAACCCAGGCAGGAACAGGGAGAAAATACAAGCTCCACCCAGAGACCCAGGCCTGAGAGATGAACCCAGAACCTTCCTGCTTGGAGGGGAGGGTGCAAAACCACTGTGCCTCCCCCTCTTATGCCTTACTGATGTCTAAAGGACTAAACTGACAGATTAACAAAATCAAAACAGCTGCACTGTATTCAGCACCAGTGCAGCAGAGCTTGTGGTCATTTTTGGAACATGCAGTCATATTAATATGCTCATCATATTTGTGTTCTTTTGAACAATGCTCATCATACCCGTGGAAAACTCATACAGGTGGACATCGTCCTGTTTTAGAAGATAACTGCAGTATGTCGGCTGTGTGATATTCTCCCCAGTCCCACCAAAGGAGGAAGTCTGTGATTTCAAGTCATGGAAACATTGAGTAGGACAGACAAGTGTGGAGTGATCAGCTTCAGGACTGTCCTTCAACTGACCTTCACTATGATCACTACTGTGTAGAGATGTGCAGCTTGCTACTGGAAATAGGTGAGAAGAACGGTTTGGCCAAACCCATCAGATCAGACTGCTGTTGTATGGGCTGCTGCTAGACAACTGAGGGAATGTGAAATGACTGTTCCTGAAAAAAAAAGAGCTGCTCTAAAAAGAAGGACAAAACAACCAACAACAACAACAAAAACTACACAAAGAATAAAAGTAAAAAAAAAAAAAGACATACAGTATATATTTATATTTATATATCTCTCCCTCTCTGTGTTGATCCATGGACTGTTTCTAAAAGTTTGACATTTTCAGTTTAGAATGAAATTGCATCCAAAACATTAGATGGATTTGATCAAATGTTTCTCAGGATGAGCTGTACTTACTGTGGTAATCCCTGAACTTTTTTCCTCTAGTGCCATCACCTTAATCACATGTGCCCCCCAAATTGTAGCATGCTGACATGGTAAACTGCTGATGAACATCGTGAACATTACAACATTATCAGCTACTCTGTGTGTTTGCTGCACAGCAGCACTGTACAGAGCCGGCTGGAATTTAATTTAAATTTAAAATGCTTCTTCCTTTTTCAGCTTTTTTTTTTATGTCTGCAGTGCAGGCCAGAGAAGAACGTGGGCCAAGCAGCCTCGTCTGAACCTGGGGTATTGCAATTACTGTCATCAGTTTAAAACCCTTGACCAGCAGGATACCACAATATTAAAGTTGTGTTACATCAAGGCCTTATTATGATTATATTTTCATAACCAGTGAAAGCCCGACATGTTTGCTGTGAGCAGAAGCTTTTGAAACAGATCAGTAAAAATGGAAAAACAAGCCGAGTCGGAGTGGATGGTGAGGTACAACGAATCAGAACAGGACATGTGACACGGGGCCAGGACACACCATGCTGGGTCATGCTGCTCTGGGAGATTTATTTAGTGATTTTTCATTTTTTTGTTTTTATTATGTTTTTCACTTGCGCTCCTGTCAGGAGTGTGGTAAATGGGACAGTCAAGCAGCAAGAGTCACAGTTCATCATTATCATCATCATCATCATCATTATCATCATCAGCATCATCATCATCATCACCACTGTCACCACCATTATTATTATCATCCGCCTCATGGTATAATAATAATTTTCATCATCATTTAACTTTTTCCTCAAGCTAGAAAATAATTTACATCACATTGTTTTTACTGACTTTTGAGACCATAAACATTCCAGCAACACACTCAGGATTAAGGGTGGGTAACAATCAGAAAAGCATGACTTTTTGCATAGTATTAAATGAACAAAGACATTGAGTTCTTTATTTACAATTATTGTATAGATAAAAAAAATATCATAAAAACAAGATGAACACTTAAATCACTTACCCATAAATGGAATGCCAAAAAGTTATCTGTTGGCATTTCTCTTTTTCTTTGTTCCACAAACTGCATGCTGCTAAATACAGTACATCGAGGCAGGTGAGAGTATATTGCAAGAAGTATCATTGATATCATCATTATCATTATCATCATCAGCATCATCATCATCATAGTCATCATCATCGTCATCATCATCATCATCATCGGTGTCATCAACATAATTATTGGTTGTTACAACAGGTGTTATCATTTGGATGTAATCACGATGTTTGAGGTTTCTGACAGGAGCAGTGATTGATTACATACAGCCAAACAGCTGTGTCGGCAGTATGACTTCGTTGTGGTGCATGATGGGAGACGTAGTCAGGAAGAGTTCCTGTTTTTCACACCAGTCTGCGTGGAGTTTCTGTCCTCAGCGGACTCATTGCTGTATTTACAAAGATTATTTTTAAACTCCACGTCTTTGCGTCCTCTTAAAGCTGAATGTCCTCCTGGATGTAAAAGTGGTTTGAGAATGTTGTCGGCTTTAAGTCTTTTTTTCTTTTTTTTTTTCTCTTTTTTTTAAATTGAAAATGCTGTTGTTGCTGTTGTGATGTTTTTGTTTTGTTTATTGTTTTTAATTTTTTACAGACAAATAAACAAATAAATTGTCAAGTTAAAACATCGGGAAAAAAAAAACAAAATAAATCAGCAGCTTCTAAGCAGAATATCAGAATCCAGACTGTTCTTTTTTTTTCAACTCAAATAAGACAGATTCATAATTCAAATGGTCCATGTTACGTTTTCAACACGCCTGAGCTGACTGGTAAAGCTTGTGCACCCTCTCCAGATGGATGGATTGAGTGGGAAATGACAGAGGAGGAGGATATAAAAAAGAAAAAAAAAGATAGAACTGCTCAGATAAATGATTGTACATACTGTAATAGTGTATAGGATTTTTTAAAGTAGAAAATTATCAATTTTCTCAAGTTGCATAATGAGCCTATCACGTCATGCTTGCCAATGACTTCGGTTAGTAATAGAAATAACAATAGTACAGGCTAGTTAAGTGGCCTTGTCCTTCTGAGTGCAATAAGACTGGGTAAATGTGCCTTCTGTATTTAACTTCTCTCTGGTAATGTCTGATTGGTCAAAGCACAATAAATAGTTCACAACTAGTGAGTACAGTTGAGATGCTAGAGTACTGTATATTCTGTGACGGCAGGAAGACAAGCTTGGTTAAAACACACAAAAGCACATCTAGAAGTACACCACGGAAGTTTTCATTCATAACCAGATAGTGCAGAAAAGGATCATTTTTTTTTATATATAGAAAAAGAGTCAAAGCAACATTCCATTTTGTTGTATTTCTTTTTTTTTTTGTCAGTTTTCCATTTTTTCAGATGTTAAAAATGCCAACAGCTTTTGCATGTGTCTCTCTGCTAGAGGAAAAGAAACTCTTTTTTTAAACCAAAATAAATCAAAATTAAATAAAAAATAAACAGCACAATATATTCCAAATTTTAACAAAAAAAAAAGAAAAGAAAAAAAAAGTCTGATTTCCGTGCGGTACAGATAAGCCAAATATAACTTTGTAAGTTTCTAATATGACTCGATTGCAGCCATTTGATGGTCACACGTATTTTTAAAACACCAAGTCCTTCGAACAAGCAGGTTTATCTAGTAGACAGTTCACTGTAAAGGTCCTGACATCAGCCATTGGCTCGAGCGCTGAGCTCAGGCCAGCGCTGAAGCACAGAAAAAAAAACAAAAAAAAAAACAGAAACACAATAAAAAAAGAGAGGAAGTAGAGAAAAAAAGATTTAAATATTCCCCCTCTGTCACGAAAAGGAGGCCTCCGTTTAGAAAAACCAAAGGCAAGCCACTCCAAATTGATCCCAACAATCATATAGAGTAATACTAAGATTCCACATTTACTATGTATCCCACCATATTTTGGTTTCTTTTTGTTTGTTCATCTTCTAAAAATATCTACAATATTTGACAAGATAGCAGGCAAATTCCAGCAAATGGTTTTTCAGTAATAACACACCAACACAGCTCTGGACCTTCTGAGTTTCAGCTTCGCCTCCCTCTCTCTAGAAACCAGGAAGTTTATCTCTACGAGGTTGTAAACAAATTACATTCTCTTTAAGACATAAATAAGTCAAAGTATTTTGAGCCATTGAAGCAGGAACAAGGCAACATGCCAACAAACAAAGATAAACTCTCTCTAAATATATTTATATGAATTTATATTTATAGAATATATCCCATAAATGCTATCATCATCAACATTACTTTGTGTTCCTCTTTTCTGACAGGTGCAAAACTACTGTGCAAGTTGAGCCCTGCCACCTCGTTAACACATTTCCGTTTATGGATGAAATAAATTTTTACAGTCGGGTACATGTTCATGCCACACAGAGGAAGGAACTTTGCAGGCCAGGAACTCAGAGAAGCTGTCTTTAAATTAGTAGTTCAGCGCGAGGCCTAGCCCATCAGAACGAAAGAACTCCAATAAAATTAAAACCCTTTTAAATAAAACTTGGGTAATGTACATTCATGCAGGAGCAACAATAATAACAATAATAATCAGAATCAGAATCAGAATAATAACAATGTTTTTCAGTTGATTTTAAACTATCATCAGTATTGACAATGTTATTGTTGAGGAGAGGGAGTGTAAGGGGAGTTTCAGAGTCTGTCCTGTTTTGCAATTTCTACCCCTCAGCAGTGTCTGTCTCCTTATCGTCCTCCTCCCGGTGCCACTGAAGACACAGTTTATACATATGTGCAGTCAGCAGCACGCTCAGACAGTACATGCTAACACACACACACATATAGTCATACACACCACCGCTGCCGCCACCATACACATACAACCATAAAAGCAGGATGGCTGTGTAGGATTTGTGGCTTTGTTTTGCGCTTTTTTGATTGTATGTAAGTTTGTTTTTCTTTTCACCTTGCAGTATTACTTTAGATTTTCTCCATCTGGATAGGAGCGGGGGAGCTTTAAGAGCTCAAGGTTAAGGGGGCAGAGACGGACATGTTGCCACAGGACCTGTCCTGTGTAGGTGGGAAATTGGTGTTTTGGCGGGGAGTGGGAGTGGGGGGAGTAGGGGAGTAGGGGAGTAGGGGGGGCTGGAGGAGAGGAATTCAGCTGGACTGGGTGAAATTTTGGGGTGGACAAGGTGTAAGGTTGCAGTTAAAGGTCCGGAGGGAATCGGAGGAGGCACACCCAGATTGCAAGGAAAGGAGCTTAGAGGTTTAGAGCTGAGGTGAGGTGAGGATCAGGGTTAGAGGCTGGTCTCCAAGCTGTGCAGAGGGCTGGCGGGGCCGGAGGAAGCGGCTGATTTACTGGTGTCGATGGTGAGATTAATGCCACTGTCGATGGCGTTGTTGTTCTTGTTGGGGGACGAGGGCTGGCTGGAGTACTTCCCCCTCCTCCGGGCAGACTCTTCATCCGTGTCGTCGATGAGGGGGATGTTGGGCGTGGAGTCTTCTATCCTAAACTCGGGGTGTGTCATGAAGTTGTGGATGGATGATCTGGAGTCTGGTTTTTCCAGGCCTTCATAGAGGGAACTACGGAATGCATTCACAACGCGGATCTGTCGTGAGAAGGGAGGAAAAACAAAACAAAAAACAATGAGAGAAGAGGTCAGAGATGAAATGGAAGGGTTGGAGAGACCCTCGGGATGAGAGAAAGGAGGGACGTGGAGGAGAGGAGAGGAGGGGGGCGAAGAGGGAACAAGGGAACAAGGGAGCAAGGGAACATCTTAGTGGAGAAGGAGGAGAACGTGAAGGAGCAGCAAGAGAGAAGGCAACTGCAGTCAGTGTTCTGCCTTTCACAAGGTAACTACAGTTCACAAGTCACTCAGTTTCAGCGTGCAAGGAAAACCGTGAGGAAAACAATCGTAAAAATAAATAAAAAATACAACCAAATCATACATTTCAAGAAAAACAAATACCAAAGCAACACAAACGCTCGTTGTAAGTATACGCTTTAGTCCAATGTGCTGTATACCTAGAAACAAGCCACGTTAATAAATGGAATGCTCACAGAAAAAATTAAAGGAGAATATCACATGCAAGTTTGAAGAAATCTGGTGGACGAGGTCAGTAAGAAGGAAGGAGGTTAGATCTGAGAGATCCAATCAGGTGGTTTAAAAAACCTTCTGCAGGTACCAGAGCACGGTCTGGTACATAATCCACACAGACTCTGAATGGGTCACACAAACACACACGTATAGCACAGGGTGGGTAAAGCATGGCTCCAAACAGGGCGATGGAGAGAGTCAAGTCTGCATGAGGAGGCTGGTTCAACACAAGCATCGCAGTGTGTGAAACTCACAACAAAACAACACATTCAAAAAATAAAAATAAAGTGTCATTTAGACAACAAACTAACACAGCATGTTAAGATATAATGAATACAGGGAGTAAAAAAAACAAGAGGTGAACACAAATCACATGCACCAAGACAACAGGGTGGTGAGGGTAGTGGACACCAGCACACAGACTGCTGACACAAAACACATGAGAGTGAATGGTGAAAATTATAATTTCACTATCAGAGGTCTGACGGTCAAAGCATGTTCTCAACTCCATGCACGTCTAAGTAAACACTCAAGTATAGCCCCCAAACATCTACGTGAATCTTATCTGAGGTTAAACAATCGTCTTTGTGTCCTTTGTCTGCTTGAGCAGCGTCATCATCAACGTGTTGAGGAATCATATGAAGCTTTAAAAGATTTGATTTGATGTATTTTCATCAGTGCTCTGGAGGACACAGATGATTCATAAGGGATATCATGTCATTGTGGTTGCATTGATAATGTTCACAAAATCATCTCTACAGGACTATTCTATAGAAATCCCATCGTATTTGTTGTTACTCTGCAGTTCTAGGATTCGCTATAACCACTAAATAATATGTTATGCACCCCAGTGTTTTATTATTGAAATACAATACATTACCAGAGCAGAAAAGCCTCAAAGCTATGTGAATAGTGTAAATACTCTAACTGTGGCAACGTGGGGTATAAGGAGACAGAACAGCAAAAAAGAAATAATAAGAGGAGCCTGCCTGGATGAGTGCAGGTGACAGGATGTCTGACAGGTAACACTGATGGTGGTGTCAGAACAGGGTGGGGGAGGGGGGAGTTGGATTTAAGTCGCTGGTTGGTGCTGCAGAGGATCTATGTATGTCTGTAACTATGGCAACATGACAGTCGACTACACTGACAGTATGGAGCGACAAGACGGGATGAATTATTGGTGCGGTGCTGCTGCGTGGAGTTTCTCCAGTCCCCTCCATTCCTCTGCCCAACACACACTAAGCAGTGATTTTCAGTAATTAAACTGAGACAGAAAAGTGTGTGTGTATGTGTTATAGAGAGAGAGACAGAGAGAGAGAGAAGAGGACAAGAGAGTGTGTCCCCATGTGGATATTTGAGTTCCCTATTTCACTTGTTTGCAAGTTGCAATTTTGTAAAGATGTCACGTCTCCACATCGTGCAGCATCACTGATGTGTTTTCATCATGGCAGGTGAAGTGTCAGCAGCAGAATACATCAATTAGCTTCAGGTCAATTCAGTGTGGTATGCCTCGTCAGAAGCAAACCCACGGGAGAAAATACGACAACAGTGCAACTTATACTTGAATGTTTACCCAGTCCCTTGGTGAGTTGGTGGAAATTAGTTTGTATTAATGTCCGTCAATACATAAAAATGGGAGGACTGAGAGATGGGATGATGGATGGGGGAGGATGAGCAGAGGGAGACAAACTCACAACCTGAAATGTCACGCCGTGGGTATCACCCTTAGTCCTGCGCTCCTAGCACTCTGGGGAAACAAACACACATTCACCAATGAGAGGACAGTACACCCAAGCATGGGACGAGATATCAAGATGAATTTGAAATCCAGTATGAACAGCAAAAAGACAGAAGAGAGAGAGAGAGAGGAAATGAAAAAAGCAGAGAGCAAGAAAGAAAAAAAAAAAGACAAATCTTCAGAGATGCCAACCTCAAATGGTCACAGCGATTGGGTTTAAGAATAATAAAGCAGAAAATGTGTGAAGAAAAATTTACATTTTCTTCCCGACAGGTTGGCACCTCTGAAGCAAAGAGAGAAGAGAAGCAGACTGACAGAGTTCTGACTCACGGCCAGTAGTGGGAGGAGCAGTAGCAGCAGTAGTGCTTGTAGGAGAGGAAAGGGCATTGGACAAGGACACGTGACTAGGACTAGAAACATTGGTTACATCCTGGGTCTGGCTGGTGGTGGATGATTGGCGTCTCAGAGCCCCCGCCCCCTGAAAGGAGGTGCCACTCTTGAAGGTGTTGACTACGTCAATCTGTGGGAGGAGAGCAGGACAGGAGAGGACAAATGGCTGCTCAGAGTGACACAGACCAAATGGCAACACAGGTTGACTGGCTGGGCGCGATGGGGAGGGACAGCTCGCGGTCAGAGTGTAGCATCCCCTTAATCCGAATGGTAAATTTAACTGGAAAGCTCAGTTCACCCAAATTAAAAAAAGAAAGAAATAAAAGAAAAGAAATAAAGAAAGAAAAATCTATTAATTCTACTGCTGCTGAGGTTTGTATTTCTGCACCAACCTTGATTCAATTTAAAACCTTTCATTTCTGACAATGTATTGATGTGAAACCAAAACGCTGTACATACTGAACTGAACAATACTTAAAAAAAAGAAATAGTCAAAATTATCTACGAGACCATAAGCCGCTTGAGGTAGATGAGAAAATTAGCTTTTTGGCAATTTGGGTGATATGAAACTTTAAAGAGTGGCTAGATGATGTGTGATTTCATACTATACAGATGCAGCCATTTATAGCATTGAGAGTCTATTGTTCTGTGGCATCTCCTATGACTTTGCCTCAGGAATTAAAGGAAAACTACAGTTTATTCCATTTTATTTGTGGTTCTTTCCACTGGTCTTATGAAATCTTTCCAGCCTCCAGGCCTTTCTCCTCTGGCTGAACCACAGTGGTTCAGACAAATCAATGAGAAGCTGGTTGTAATTGTTTTATAGCTGTTGAAAATGTTAGCACAGATGCTGCTACCCTGTAGCAGATGATAATACTGTATACTAAGATTTCTTTTTTCACTTTTGTGCACCGTGGCCTTATCTACAGCACACTCTCAAGATCAACACACGCCCTGGGCAATTTAAGACGACCTCTGTGAGCAAATGTTTTCCCTCAGTGTGCTCCTCTACTGAATCTAAATTCTATGTAACAACAAAAGCATCACTGCAGTCGAGGGAAACCTCAATGATTTTCAAGGCTTAAATAAATAAATGAGAAATAAATGAGACGGACAGATGGTTCATGCAATCACCTGCCAAGTATTTTCTGAAAGCGCCTGCCCTTTTCCAAACAGTTTCCAAAGAGGCCTTCCCAGATGGTTCTGGGTTACAAACCATCTGGTATGTCAGGTTATAGGAGAACTGGAAGTGCACAGCTACAGCAAGTGTAGTGAGTCAAAGTTGAACCAGGGAGATGGCCTTTAACTTGTGATGGATATTCACCATGCAGTTTGTGATGTAGCTTTACAGTTTGTCCTTTTCCGCTCTACATAGAATCTAAATAACCTTAGGTGTCCAAATCTCAGCAACATTTGATTAAGCTGAGGTGGTGAGGTGAAATAAAATGTAGTTTTACTTCAATACAGTAGGAAAACTGTTTCTCTTCTCTCTTAACCTTGATTGGCTGCTTCTGTAGGACACGGGTCAACAGTACCGTGTCGTGGGATAGCTCCACCCTGGACCACCAGTGAGATGAGATCGTTGAACACACAGGCAAAACTCTCTTGAATATCACAGTGAATGGTCTGCACAGTTTGTCACACTACAAGTAACATCGGTGACTATTTCCAGTTGGATTTCACTCAGAGGTTTGACGGCCGATCGTCCACAGGTCCGAGCTGGTGCTCACATCGAGTCCGACGAGAGAGAGAGCGGCGTCTTCGTGCACCTGAATGAGTTCTCTTGAAAGAAATAACTTGACTAACATGTACAACATTTAACGCAACCTAGCATTTCTGCTTGGGGGGGGGGGGGGGGGGGGGTAAGGTAACTTCTGTTGTGGTGCAACTTCCTACAGGAAACTGATTATATGACAAAGACAAACAGTGAAACAGCAGATGCATTTTAAAAAAACATCACATAAACTTGTTGGTGTAAAATGTTTCTTAAATAAAATCATACGTTTGATCACAGTAGTGTACTGATACCAGCGTCTTTTTAATCCGTATTCAAAGCAGCAAAATCTTTCCTCCAAATGACACGGACAACTGCATCATGGGAATTGAACCTTGTTGTGTCCTCACCTGAGTCTGAATACGGTTGAGTCCTCTGAACCACAGTATCTGTCCTCTCCTCAGCTCCCTCTCCGCGTGGTCGATCTCCTCATTGTCCTCGTTAACATCCTCTTCTGGTAACTCGTCTTTCTGACTCAGCTGGCCAGCCCTCCGCAGGAAGCGCAGCCTGCTATTGGGTACACTGGCTATGACCTGGCCCACAGAGAAGACACAGCATTGGGTCAAATGGAAAGGTGGGAGGCGGCTTACAGTGGAGATGTAGAATAAAACGCTATGAACTAGAAGAAAAACAAGAAAATACATGCAGTGGGAGAAAATCTAAAGCAGATGAGTTTGCATGTTACCTGCCCCCAGACGAGTTCTCCCAGCCCGAGGAAAACACACCACATCCATTTCTCCAGGTCCAGCGGTTGACAGCTGAATGGCTTCCCCCCGAACTGCACAATCACAATCTATGCAGAACACAGCGCAGATTAAACTCAAACATGATGAAAATATGTAGAGTAGAGAAGATGTTATTCATAGAAAAGTTATCTCTCAGCAGTCTGGATATTAAATTGAACCATTTGCATCAGCTTACCTGCATAGCAAAGGTGCCAAAGACAATAGAGCAGAAGATGGGGTTCCTGAAGATACCATCAAACACGTTCCGCTCACCGTGGATTTTTCGAGCATTTATCTCGTTGAAGAGCTGCATCATGACGAAGGTGTTGAAGATGATGGTGTAGTGCTCGGATGGAGGAGAGTGGAGAGGTGCATCACGGCCGCTGTCAATGTCAAAGATTTTTTCACCTAGAGGAGAGGGAAAGATTTGTTTGAACCAATGTTATGTTGCATCAGTCGGGCGCAGAATCTCTGAGAGCAAAAATGACGGTCCGTACCAGCAAAGAGCAGCGTGAAGATGATAATGAGCTGATAGACTCCGTGTCCGAGGATGTTCTTTGTCATGGTGCTGGAGATGAGAGGCTTGTTCCGGCCGTATGGCTTCCTCTTCAGCAGAGACTCTGTGGGAGGCTCCGTTGCCAAGGCCAGGGATGCAAAAGTATCCATGATCAGGTTTACCCACAACATCTGCACTGCCTTCAGGGGAGAGTCCTGAGGAAATACAAGAGAGATTGCAATAAGAGTCAATCATTTGTGCCATTATTTTGTATGTTCTGCACTGCACAATAGCATTCAGTTAAGGGATGACAATGCAGTTGTGCTAATATAACTCAGTCAGGAGAATGTTTTATTCTGATGCATTAATGTCAAAAATTGTGAAGTTGTTTTGGAAGGCAAGTGAAATCATCCTTTGGCCTCATGGTGAATTTTGCTTTGTAAAAACATGGTCATAGTTACAATTTTCATTACGGCATGTTGAACATGAAAGCAATGACTCTCCTGTGCTGTTCATTTAAGCTCTATCGTGCATTTCATGATTTGGTGCTCTTTTTCCCTGTTCTTTCTAGTTTATTTTGTCAATTTTTAAAAAAAAATATTATCATATCAGATCATATCACTTTTATCTTTCATATTTCAACAATCTTAATATTGTTCTTACCTGCCCAGGGAGTACAGGTGAAAATTAGCTACAACTTGGCTCAAGGCATCTTCTCTTGTCTCAGGAGATTCATGTTTTTGTGCATTGTCCCTGTTTTAAATAAATAAAATTCCTATCCTAACAGCTCAGGTGGAAATTTGAATGGTCTGTTGTTGAGAAAACTAGTGAGGAAAAAATGCTCACAGCTTCAGACGGCACAACTAAACTAGGGAGGGATTTGTTGAAATGGCACAATAACATCAGAATACACGATGGCCTTTTCACTGTGACCGTACTGTGTGACTCAGAGCGTTCCTGAAAAGAGCAACTGTTAGTTATGTAAATTTGTTTTTCTTTTACGAATACATTTACATTTAGTTTTACTAATATTTATTAATGCTGTTTTGTTCACCCCTAGCAAAGATTTTACTAGGGCAGTGTCCAATATTAAATCTTAGTCGATATCTATATTCCATTGTATTTTTCTTGTAGTTGCTCTGTATTTACATACAGGAATATGGTGTTGCATAACTGTTAATGTTAAATCTGTTCATCTAGAGTTCATACTGTACACCCCCACGCTCTGACCTGTGTGATGCAGGCGCCGGTGAACGCCACTATGACAGCCACAACGTTGACAGTGAGCTGGAACTGAAGGAACTTGGAGATGCTGTCGTAGACGTTGCGGCCCCACATGACCGCCTTGACGATGCTGCTGAAGTTATCATCAGTCAGAATGATATCTGATGCCTCCTTGGCCACATCTGTACCGGCGATGCCCTGGAAGAGTGCAGATACGGAGCAGTCAGGAGGGAAACCAGGCTGTGTTACGTAACTATGGTAATTCTATGCTCGCTTATTATACATTGCACCTTGGTGCGTTATTCCTCAACATACCACACGAAGGAAAGAAGGAAATCTGACTCAATGAACTAACAGCACTCGGGTTGGTTTTGATGATACTGTACAAGGCTAATTAAGCAGTCAAGTGTGTGTTGATGTGTAAAACATGGAGCAGTGGCCCAGGAAATTTCAAGAAACAGATACAGTATTATGATTTGTGTTTACAAAGACAATAAACACAGAACTATGATTTGATATTGATGTGATGCTCAGTGTTTTTACTGTCACTATATCTATTTAACAAACAGCTGTGACTAGAGAGGACACACCTATCAGAAGAGAATCCAAATAGATGTACTGAGGAGCAGAGGGATGGTTTGTGAAAGACAGCAGAGACAGAGAACGCAACAACCAAACAGCTAACACACACGAAGCTGTGATTTACATAAAGAACAGAATCTGCTGTCTGCAAAGTGTGAGGAGTCTATGCTGCAGGGAGAGTGTAGAAGCTGGGTTATCCACTAGGGGGAGCATGTAGCCTGCACAGCCTGAGGCAGAGTGGCTGTGATGGAGCCCTAAATACTGCAGAGGTGAAGGAGACATCTGCAGATATTGTCTCGTACGACGGAAAGGGAGACAGAGAAAGACATATGAGGGGGGGAAAAAATAAAAAAAGAGCCGATTCTCACCATGGCAAAGCCAACATCAGCTTTCTTCAGAGCTGGTCCATCGTTGGTCCCGTCTCCTGTCACAGCCACCACCTGCCTCTGATCTGTCATAGTGCTGTCAATAATTCCTGTCAAGCACACATACACATGCAGCAGTCCATGTGGGTTTATTATAGCATTGGGGAAGAAGACAGGCAACATAACTCCATGTGAACTCTGAGTACAGGGACAACAGGCGTGACATCACAATAAACTGATTCGAGGTTTATTTAGTAAAATGCACGTTTTGGTACAATGATGAATATCCTCAAACAATTTGAGTTTAATTTACAACAGTGACTCTGAATTTGAAAGAGTGCGGCTGATTTACCTTTGACGAGTGTGTGTTTGTCAGTCGGGGAGGATCTGGCCAGAACTCGGAGTTTAGGCCAAACCTTGTCAATACGTTCCTGCTCCACCTGGACACGCACACATACAGACGCACAGACAGACATGGAAATACACAGGACATGTGGTTGTGGTTTAGGCGTTTTCTTTCTCTTTTCTAGTCTCAAGTCTCTCCTCCTCTCAGCCTGACAGTGGTTACAGTACAGTACCTCTCCTTTCTCGTTGCGGATCCTCCTGTTGAACTCTTTGCCGTCGATGCAGATGAAGTCCTCTCCGGGGTGGATGATCCCACACTTGATGGCGATGGCCCTCGCTGTGTTAATGTTGTCTCCCGTCACCATGCGCACTGTGATGCCCGCACGCTGGCACCTTACGATGGCATCAGGCACCTAACATGTGATTACAAGAACACGTGCTTTGGTTTTTTTTTTTTTTTTTTTACCAACTGTGAGCAGTGGAAACAACTGACACTGTAGCATCTTTTAAATTGATATGACACACACCATCTCAACATTATCTCCACTTGAGGTTTAGGCCAGCTGATGAATTCACATTCAGTTTTTGGTTGCAGTTAACTATTTTGGTTAATATGGGTCATTTAAGCTGCTAAATGCATCAATGCTAACTAGTGAGAGTGAACCCAAAAAGCACAGGCAGTTAAACAATCACTTTTTGCAGCACAAAGAAGAACTGCAGACTCGACAACTGTCTTCATCAGTTAGGGCAAGTTTCCCATAAAATTAGTTACAAACATGTATCATAGTTAGTTGCATTAAAAACATACTGATAGCAACAGTTATAGCTGCTTTTCCCCGTAGTCTCGCAGATTAACAGGGAGGTATTACTGCATGGAGATTGATCTGTGGTAGAACAAGTGAGCAAAGCCAGAGTATGAATTCAGAAACATGTCTTCTTCCTGACAAAGGTCAGTGTGGGCGAGCTCTGCTCTCCAAACCCACACATAAACAAATGTGTGCACATACAGTCACAGAAACTCACATCTACTGGCCTGCACTTTCTCTGACACACACACACCACACACTCAGAGGCAGGAATATGCATACTTTCCACTTCACACTCGCAGACACTTGGGCATATTGCACATACACAGGGGAGCATGTGTGTACTCATAAACACACGCAAACAAACAGTATTACATAGATTGGAAGACTAAACGAATCCACCACCGCAGTGTGTGCGCATGCTGAAATTGTACAATAAACTACCAAATCAAGCTGCTCACGCATGTAAACATGAAGCGTTCGACTCGTTTAAAGGATTATGAAAGTGTGCAGTGGGTGAGGGCAGGTCGTTAATGAGCTGGAGGTCAAACCAGCAGAAACATATAATTTCGTCCGACTTGTAATTTTATCACAATTAGTTATCAGTGTCTTTAAAGTTTGCTTGCATTAGCTAGAAGCAAGGATGCAGCTGTAAAACCCCTGCAAATATGTAGTTCAGACAGAGCTGCATCTATTTATTTATAATTGTGTCAGAGTAAAAAGAAAGAACATGGACATAATGGACACATCTGATTTGCCTAATATAGTTATAAAAGAAATTAAATCCTGCCTGTAATTTCCCAGCAATCTCCAAATAAGGCAAAGGTCAAGTAGGTTTAACTAGACAACGATGTTATTCATGAATATAAAAGGTGTTTAATCATCGGTGCTTGGTGCTGAGCTGATAATGTGTGAAAATATTTGTACAACAACGCAAAAGCACAAAAAGAAATTAATTCATCTGTGGTAATTTCAAAATAATATCATCTGACAAGGTAAATAAGTTCTCACAGTAAATAATGAAACAGGTTTGTGTGATGTTCTGCCTTCTCTGATCGCGCTGATTCATTTTTCTCAAGATACTGTACCAGCTTCCACTCTGCCTCACTGTCTGTTTAACTCTCCTTTCTTTTGGATTCCCAAAGCTCTTGTTGACTGGTCATCAAAAAGAGGAGGTGGAGAGAAGAGGAGGAGAGGAGAGGAGGAGAGCGAACGCTTATTAAAAATACAGCCTGGCCCCGACAGAGGTGGAGGGTAAGAGGCTAGTAGGTGAGACTGAAAAACAAGCCTCTTGTGTCCCTAATGTGGATCTGGTTACACTCTCACTTTTCCTCCGTTTCTCTCCTTACCCGTCTTCCTCCTCCTGCTCTCGTTGTGCCTCTGACATGAACCTGATTTTCAATCTCTTTATCTTTATATCTCGTTCCCTTTCTCAGTCTCTCTCTCTCTCTCTCTCTCTCTCTCTCTCTCTCTCTCTCTCTCTCTGTCTTCTCTCCTTGTTCTTTCTATTTCACTCCTGTCTCCTCCGGTCTCTCTGGGGGCAACCCCACAGAGCAGCCGGTTATTAAAAGAGCATTGCATTCTGCAGGAAGAAATTAGAGACTAATAAACAAACCAAAAACATGTTTATCACTCTGTGTGACCTTTTTAGCAGAGGGGAGAGTCATCTAATTTCCAATATTAGCCAGTCTTATAAAGAAGCCGGGAAAGATATTATTGGAGAGCAGCTGCAGTGTTCGGCGCACAGCTTTTCTCTATTGGTTATTGGAAATGTCAGATGTTACAGTAAATGAGTCCTTTTGTGGAAATAAAAGGGAAATTCTGCAACCTTCCAGAATCTGCATAAACCACATTTATTGCAACGTGCAATAGTTGGTTCTTATTTTCTTGTTATTTTAGAATAACTCTAGAGTTGGTTCTTAAAAATATGGCAACCTGAAATAACACTGTGATACATCATTTTATTCTCTTTAACTTGTCGGGTTGTTTAGAAGATGTTTGCTCGTTTTGAGGATGACAGCGTCGCTTTTTCTGCTTCTTCCCTCCGTACGTCTTTTTTTTTTTTCTTCATCTACCTCGGTTCTGATGCTTACATAACTCGGCTCCAGACGCAAAAGACAGAGAAGGCATAGTGAGTGAGAGAAAGGAGTGTGAAGAGAAAGGCAAAAGAAAAGGAGCCATCAGAAAGGTGAAATTCAAAATATGGCAAGAGAGAGGTAGAGGAGAAAATATGATGGGTGAACTTGTTAGAGAGTGAGGAGGGGGGTGTGGAAAAAAAAGATGAAAGGAGGAAGTTGAATAATGCAGCAGTGAGTTTCCTGCTTCCCTATACCTGCGCTGTGGCTGTCAAGTGAGGTCAGTTTTCCTACTGTACTCAGATGCTTCTTTCCACCAAGTTCTCTCTCCCAATTATAGCCTCTTTTCTTTGAAGTGAAATTGATCATCGAAAATGTGTGGCACTGAAAAAATAATTTGTTGACGAATAACTTATGCAAATGCAAAAGACACAGAAGTGAGACATTCAGCTCCGAGTGTTATTTGGCTTGTGTGTGTGTGGAGTTTTGACTCAATGAGCCAATCCTGAAATAAATGTGAGAAGTTCCAATTGCAGAAACTGGAATAATGAAAACCCTATCTATAAAATACAGGATATACAATAATCTGTAACACTGTAACCTGTATGTTGATCAAATCCAATATCAGTATGGTAACTGAGCAGTGCACAATCGGCCAGAAATCTCTAGCAGGTTCAAGCTGATTGGCCCGGTCTTGAGTGTGCGTTTCATGAATCAATAATCATTTAGTGAGCCACTCATCAGTGAAGCAATTGATCATGCAAACACCCTAATGTCAGGCCTCTCAAATGACACATGATCCCTCCCTGTCCTCTCGTTGTTCAGGCTGCTACTGTGACCAGGTCCCCGCTGCTTTGTTCACCATCTGCCTCCACAGCCACACCATTAGACCATGTCTTGATCAAGACAGACATATTGTATTATATTTATTCTAAAGCACATAAACAGAATAAACTAACAACGTGCCAACTCTAAATCGGCACATAAATAAATAAACATGATTTTATAGGTGTTATTCCAGGATCTCAGCTTTCTAGGAAGACCTGATCTAACCTGCTCAACTGAATATTAGCAAATCCAGAAAAAATAGTAGTTGGCAACATGGCAGCTTAATAACAGTTAACATCAGTCAAACTACCATATTTAGTATATGCACAACACAGTTTGGCAAGAAAGTCTGCAAACACTTATTTAATTAAAAATAACAAAAAAAACATATTTGTAGTTTTGTTCCAGCCTGAGGCCATTTCTGAACTTAACTTATCAATATAAACATTTCACCCACGCCATAAATTAATATACTGTCTATCTATTTCTACTGAATTAGAGGGGGCATCTTTATACACTGCTCAAAAAAATAAAGGGAACACTTAAACAACACATTGTAACTCCAAGTATATCTCACCCGTGTGAAATCAACCTGAGATGATAATTTTGATTTACATTGATCATTTTTATGTCATTTTGTTCTCAACACACTCTACTATATATTGAATAACGATTTTAAACTGCAATATTTCATTAATTGAGATCTAAGATGTGTTGTTAAGTGTTCCCTTTATTTTTTTAAGCAGTGTATATACCAGTTTAATACCACAATATTTATACATGTCTCAATATGTCTCCTCTAACAGAGGCCAGATATCCTCTCTGCTAACCACTCTTCCACCATCATTTATTAGCACCCTTGTCGTGCTGATAAGGACACACATACAGTATAGACTGTACAACACGGCACAGTGTTGACATAGGTGTAATTAGATTGTTCTTTGGGTTGGCCATTTTCTTTATACTTCTTTTTCTGCCTACTTTCCGCTATTTCAACAATTCAAATATCAAAACGTGTAGCTTTTTCTGGAAATTATCAGATGTATTCAACTTTTTCATACTATTTATACTTTTTAAAATGTTCAGATTTTTTTTGTCCCATAGGAAATACAGTGAAACAGTCTTCAAACTCCTCAAATCTTGTGCTTCTTTGAACCTCTAAAACTTCAGCATAGTTTCTGCTACAGACTTCATTCGACTTCTAAGCTGTAGACGAACTTAATTTATTCCTCTTTTACTCAGCTTATTTATATCTTAAACAGTTCTATACAACTGGCACGTAAAAGATACTGACAAATAAAAACAATAACGATCGAAGGGACTCGATTTTGCGAGAGTCTGGCGCTCTCCTACCTCTGGCCTGACGGGGTCCTCGATCCCAACGACACAGATGGCTGTGAGGTCACTGAGGATGTTGTTCTCATCGTCCCACAATGGCTCGGGATCGCCGGAGAAGTCACGGTACGCCACGCAGATGGTCCTCAGGCCGTCACACGCCATGGGCTCAATCACCTTCTTCACCATCTCGTCCTTGTCCCGTGGGCGGAACACCCTTGACTCCCCCACCTCGTTCAGAACATGGCTGCACCTGTGGTGAAGAGTGGCGTTGAGTGGTGGGAAATCGAGGTGTTTGCGTGTGTGTCCTGGTGCTCTTCTTTTTTTCTATTACATTTTTTAAATCATGACCCTGATGATCCCAGGCACAAGCCATGAGATATTTACATATGAACTACATCGAATGGATTTCTAAGGGTAAGCTGAATGAACATACAGTACAAATGGGATATTACAGTAAAGGGATAGTTCAACATTTTGGCAAATTGGCCCATTGCCATCAAATACACAATCCAACAACTCCAAAACGCTCTGGTGGACAAGTTGTGACCTGCACATTCACCACGCTATGAGATAATAATGTAATGTTACGAGACAGAGTTGTTTTCGAGGTAAATTCATGCAAAACCGCTGATGCACATTCCTGTCGAGAGCAGTTTTTCTGCAAGCAGTCTCTGCATTTGCCTAGAAAATAACTCTGTCTCGTAACATTCAGTTATTATCTCATATCTCAGAGCGTTTTGGAGTTGTTGAATTGTGTACTGTATTTGATGAGAGAAACCAAGAAATCTCATTAGCCTCCGTAGCGTAGCTCTGAGCAGCTCGCGGCTCTGTTCTGCCATTCTAAAAATAGCTTGCACCGACAATTAAAGGTAACAAACCTACTCCTTAAACTATAGGGGCCAATTTTCCAAAATGTTGAACTATCCCTTTTAACCGTGTGGGACCTGACGTAATCATGTCTGCTCTTAGTCATTTGTGTAAATGCAATTTGGACTCATCGGTTTGTATTCGTGTTTTCATTATAATTTGTATTTTACCTTATGTTCACCCATAAAGAAGGATATATGTACCAGCTTCCTCCGTACTAAATGTTGGATATTAAAGATGTTGGCAGTCTATCAGCATACAAAGCTAATTATGTTACTTTAATGCTTTGATTTTAATGTTGTTCCATCTCTAAAGAGAATTTCTGCCTCCTCCTTAAGTGGGTGAAGGAAGCTTCAGAATTGCCTCTCATGTTTTTTTTTCTCAGAGTTACTCATTTGTTGCTGTAATGTCACAGTAATGTACTGTAAAATGTCACAATTAAGTGACCTTCTAGTGGAAACTCCCACTCTCACTGCTTGGAGAATGTGCAGTAGGTCGTGCCCTCAGATACATTATGCTCTTCAGAATGGAATCGCTGTATATTTGGTGGAAAAATACAGAATGTGATTATATAACTACATATATATGTACAGTATGTGTGTGTGTTGCCATATAATAACGTGTGTGCTATGATCACAAGACCAGACTCACTTTTTGAGGACGATCTCAGAGGCTCCTTTGCTGTACATGCGGAAGCTCCCATCAGGCAGTTTGATGACGGTGCTCATGGACTTCCTGACAGAGTTGAAGGTGTAGACTTTGTAAAGCTTCTCCTCAGGGATCTGGTTTCTTATTGGCTGGTAATCCCGCTTCAGGTCCAAAACCAACCCCAGCAGGCCGCACTCTGTCTTGTTGCCCACCTGCTTTGGCAGACCGCCTTCCTTATCTGGGGGCTGGAGAGAAGCAGAGGAAGAGATTTTTTTTTTCATTTCTCAGTTCTATATTCAGACCAATATTTCCAGTAATAAAGACAAATTTGTGCTTCTTATTGATCTGTGGTTGTTTTATTTCAGACTACATCACCTACAAACATCAACTCACTCAACTTCTTCCTTCTTCTTTTTTTTTTTTTTTTTTACTGAACTTACTGTTGTGCTTTCACATGGAGACTTTTCATGGAGTCTCTCGTTGAGCAAAATCTAGGAACAGACATCACTGTTTGTTCCGTGATCTACTCTATTCAATGATATTCTCTTTTCTTCTGTGCAGTACGACTAATGTAAGGCTTGAAATAGCTGCTAGTGATAATTAACCAGCTAGCAGGTGAAAGGGTTGCTCTGTGTGGGAGGGTAGGAGATGAGATGGATGGAATCAGATTTGGATGTTCTTCTTTCAGGCAAGAGGCTCAATCCTTTCCAATCTATAACTGTGGATTTAAAACTGTGTTTTTCTATGGTTCAGTAAACACCTCAAGATCCATATGATACAACATGACTACATGGATTGTGAACGATAAACACAGCATGTGTGTGTGTGTGTGTGTGTTTTTGTATGGTTTAAAACGGTGTGATTGTTAGTAGTTTGTTTCTTAGGGCCACAACAATTTTCCTCCATTTTGTGATGATTAATTTACTTTGCAGAAAACATATTGCTGATGAATGTAGTCATGACTAATTAACATGTTTACCTCTTAGTAACAGGGAAATATTATATGATGTACTGTAAGAGAAGCAATTCCTGTGTGTGTTTACTGTCAAAATGTTGAGCCTTTTATCATATTGTATGTGTGTGCGATCTGTTCCAATATGTAGACATGACTGTTCAGGTGCCGTAGCTTGTGTGCTCAATTGTGCACACACTTATTATGAGTAAGCGTGCATGTGGTCAGACTCAGCGTTGCCATCGCAACACTGGGCAAAGCACACAGATCTGGGAAAAAGACAGGGTGCTCTCTCTGACACTTGGGAATTCTTGCTCTGTGGTTGTGATTCTCACTCACAACTCTCACTCATCTCAATGTTCTTGAATCTTGCCGCATTTCCCTTTTCATCTTTTTTCTAATCCATATTTATTAGCATTTCCCAAGCCACACTTCATTTACTCAGTATTCCCACACGCCTAGTATCCCACAGAAATACAAGCAATAAGGCGTGCAGCATGACGATCCATCTCTCTCTGAAAATGCACTGTTTTCTGTTTCTCTCAGTGTGACAGAACAAATCTCATTACCATCAATATCCTACAGACACATCCTATCCGCACACACACACACTGACCATTGTAGTGACACTGATGCTCATGAGTCCAGACACATTTGAGAGAGTGCAATCCTTACTGTCATTATTCATAACATGCCTCCTCACATAATCACACATTTCTCGAGCTGATGGTCATTTCAGTCCGATAATAGACGAGTGGGGACATAAAAGATGTTCAGAAATGCTGATCAAGGAAGTAAGTGCTGCGACGTACAGTTCTTTTCATTATTGGTGATTCTGCCAGTTGTTTTCCTGATTTACTCTGATTGCTCAGGAAATGTGACAAAATATGCTGAATAGGATTCCTCAGAGCTCGAGGTAGACCAGTGTTTGTCAACCTTGGGGTTGGGACCCCACATGGGGTCGCCTGGAATTCAAATGGGGTCGCCTGAAATGTCTTGTAATTGATAGAAAAAAAATGAATGATAAAAATGTTATTTTATCTAATTATTATTCTTTTTAAAATTATGATTAAAAACACCACACACAATCTTAAACAACCTTATCTATACTTTCACTTTCTCAAATATAAATAAAATACAAATAAAATGCAGCTATATCTGAACTGACGCATGATTGACATGATTGGATCGCCAGAAATTTGTGATGTCAAAATGGGGTCACGAGCCAAAAAAGGTTGGGAACCACTGAAGTAGATGCTTGAAATTCTCAAGATATTCATTTTTACCAGCATTTATATCAATAATCACAATTCTGGTTTAAATAAATCACTTGATTAGATGTAAAACTGTGTAAGAACAATGACAAGTGAGTGTTACTGTGTGCTCAGTATAATCAAACCAGTGCTGTTTGGTTGTACAACATATTAAATTTGGTCCATTGGAGTTGTTATTAGCTGGCACTCAGGCGACAGCCGGGCTCCCTGGGGTCTTACTGTATGGTACCTACAGTACATTTGACACCTACACTCACAGCTAAAGAACAGCTTGTTTTCAGGTTCACTCGCTGTCGCTAAAATGCACACATGAGCACATGTGAACACACACACACACACACACACACACACACAAAACAACACTGTATGTCAAAAGCACACAGAACATAATGCTTCTGACTTGCCACTAAGCAGACACCTTCAGTCTGTGCTATTTGCCCCCAAAATAGATTGACTGCAGGCTTGCTGTTCTGCTTCTAACAAGCCTCCAACCAAGATTAGATTTAAAAGGATATCTTGACATTTTGACATTTTCAGTTTTACTTTCTTGCTGTTGCTTTATTTTCCCCACTTGGCACTTACTGCCACGTGTTGAGAAAGACTCTGTATTGGCAGCACAGTTAATTACATTAACGGCTTGCTGTAGTTGGTAAGCAAACATTTTCTTCATAATGACTGTTCTTGTCCACCTGCTGCTAACAAGGTTTTGAGAGTGGATGCTAATAAAATGTGTTAATGTTCTTTATTTTGGTGACAGGTGAAAACAAGCTCTGTTCTTTTTCTGTCTTATCTATACTTGTATGTAGAATCCAGTATGTCTGTCTGTTTTAAAAGAAAGATCGCTCTGTGTTTCTTTGCTTGAACTGAGCATCTAAGGATAGACGCTGTTGCCATACAGACATAAAATTTCTTGAGCCTCACTTTGGTTTGTGATTTTAGACTAAATAATGTTAACCTGACTTGACCAATCTTAGATTCTTGCTTATGATCAACTGCAACAAAGTTTAATTTTCATTTTCCTGTTTGGAAGCGTTTGATTCCGTGAGTCTGACATCAAACTGGTAGAAATCTGATCAATCTGTGGAAGTTTGCTTTATAATTATAATCTGTCTTGAGAGCTATCAATGTTTGCTTATTTTGAAACCATAATTTCTTTAGAAACAATGAACAGCAACTCATTCTGTCTCAGACATATTTTACATATCTCCTTAGCTGCAGCTGCATGGTCGTGGGTTTCCAGTTGAGAGGTTTACAGAGAAAGTCATCAGAAATGTCATTAATCATTAAAACCCAATCAGAGTGCTGGCCCATGTCCACCTAGTAATTGGACATATCTGGTTAATGTTCAGCTGTGTGTCTCATAGACACACAGAAGAGCATAAATACTTTATACTGAGTTTGTGGTAAATAACAGAATTAATGCCTTTTCCTAATGACCAATGATTACATCAGGAAGACACGGCCTGTCATTGGCTAATGAGGGGATGGGACAAATGGCCTCATCAGCACTGTTCTCTAAATGTTTGGGAGAAATAGCTCCCGGCAACAGACCAACAACATGCTAAACACGTTAATGTAAATGAGCACCTGAAAACCATACAGGAAGTGTCATTGATTTAAATAAGAATTCTAAACGCACAATGTAGTTAATAATTTATGTTTGCATTACAAAACATTTATTTTGTCTTACTACAGTAAAGCTAACTATCTTACATCTTTCAGTCTCATATTCAGCCTTCAAGCCTTAAAGCAGATATCAGCTTCACGGCCGTTTCGGCTAATGCTGCGTTCAAGGCAGGCTTTTGAAACCGTAAGTTACAGCTTCAAGTCACAACTACGACTTGGTAGCGTTCCAGGCAACCCGTAGCTCGTGTTTTTACCATCCTGTTGTCTGTGAAAGTTCCCTATAACGGCCACTCGTAACTTCCGACCCGTGAACTCGTACCAGATCGAACTGGTATGACTTCACAGGAAGGAAAAACACAAAGTACGAGTTTCTTTGAACGCACCATGAGTTAGCAGCCCCCGCCCTTGTCAGGCATCAATTGGTCCTCGTGCTACGTCACCACATTCACGCTCATCCCTTGGCTGCACACACAGCCCTTCATGCCGTTCTCTCTCCTCATTGGATAACACTTGTATCCCACAAGGAAAATTTTCTCCTCGGGTTACAGCAGAGCAGAGTGACGGAGAGACTCGTGTTTAGGCTGAAATACTTCATGTAAGTGATTGCTGACGGAAAATAGGACTATTTAGGACTTATATTAACAAAAACATTCCACTGATATCTGCTTTAATTTGATGAAAATTCTTCAACTTTATAACAATAAATGTTATATTATTTCAATGTTTAGAAATCAACATCATTTGCAGCATTTAAATGTAAAAAGCTAGTAAAAGTTATTTTAATTTTGTATTAGAAACAAACACAGCTAAATCTCATTTGGCCAGGTTTCAACACTGAAGAGAAATACAGACACCGGCTGCTCCAAAAACTGAACAAGGACAGAAGAGTGATGAATCAACAGAAGACGAACAAAGGGCAGACAGCATCACCACTGCCTTTTATTGTCCCGAGATTCCGCAGAGGTTCAGCTTGACGTGGGTTTCTACGCACAAGGACAGTTGCTGGCATGGGAAGCCCGGCGTTGGCACGACTCGGCCACTGTTGGCATGTCCTTGCCTGGACGTGGCTGAGGACCAGCTGCCCTCTCCCTGGTCCTTGGGTGTTCCCGCAGGCAAGGACATATGCCAGAGGGAGAGCTGGCAACTTTACTTCCTATACCACCTGGGGCTCTCCTTAATCCATCCCTCCTGTTCCTTCCCTTCCTCTTCCCTGCCTCTCCATTTTCTTCCTTGGTTTCTTCGCACCCCACCCTATCATTTCACCACACTCAACAGTTTCCCCTCATTTTTCTCTATTCTGTTCTTCCTCACTCCTGATGATGACCCCTGAGGACTTTCTCCTCTTCCTCACAATCAAATTCACCAGTCTTTCACCCCCCCCACCCCCACCCCCACACACCTTTGCCATCCCTTCTATTCCCTCTTTTCATGTAGGAGTGGATGATATTCTAGCTCTCCACATGACTGTAACAGCCAACTGGGCTAAGGCCCGGAGCCGTGCTGCAGGGCAATAATACAGTCCTCCAGTCCATGATGAGGACACTTGTCACGCGAGTATTCTCTCTCCTCTTCTTGTATAATTTTCCCATCTTCTTTCATCCTTTTTTTTTTGCAGCAATCATTGCTTTACCTCCCTCTCCTTCTTTGATACATCTTTTTTTTTACCTCCACCAACCCCCCACTTCCATTTGCTTTCAGCCTCCACCTCTAACCCTATTTCTTTTATTTATATCCTTTTGTCTGGTAATGCCATTTACTTTCCCTTCAATTGCAGACATTCGATTTTTCCAAAAACAATAAGATGTACTGTAAGCAGGCTACGTCTCCATGGAGCTGTGAGAACTTCTCAATATAAAAAATTGTATCTATATAGATGGTAACAGTGCTGCTGCTCTTGGTTCACTGATGCTTTTTTGGATTAGTATATTTTTTCCCTTGTTTTGCAAATTGTTTTGTCACATACAAAGCTCCTGATATGAAATATTGCTTTAACCTATAGGTGTGCCACTGGCAGGTTTATACAAGCTCTTCAACACTGAGGACAGCTTTGATTTGGTGCTCGTGACTTGGTCTCATATCATGGCTGTATTGAGAGTGCAGCTATCAACAATGTTATATTTTGGCTCTAAGGTGAAGTTTTAGATCAGGTGTTCTCAGTAAAGGCTCATCCCACAGTCCTTGACATTTCACATGGGCAACATCATTCTTCTTTAACCTTGGTAAGTCAACTTTTTTTATTTACTCTTGAGTATTGGTCAAAATGCTGCAACAAAATCAAGCTTACAGTAAACCACACATACTGACTAAGCACTGGAGAAAAAAAAAGGAAACTGGTAATACAACTGTCACAAAATAGCGGTGATCTTAAGTGCTAATGTCATTGTTGGCTGAAATAATCTTGAATGTGATCAGTTGCATTATCATTGACCTCACACTCCAAATACATCTTTGTTGTGTTTAATTGATGCTGGTCTCTCAAACCAACAAAAACACGGTCAATCAAAGCATGAAATCTACTAAGTCATGTGTGACGGAAATGCAGGGAACCCATTAAGCTTTGTGCCTTTGAAACATCAAAGCATTGTCATTCTAATGTGATGACAAGTTCTCTTCTCACTGCATCTCGACAGCACTGTCAAGACTGTATAGCAGGAGCTTAAACACGAGAGAAGAGAAGAGAAGAGAAGAGAAGAGAAGAGAAGAGAAGAGAAGAGAAGAGAAGAGAAGAGAAGAGAAGAGAAGAGAAGAGAAGATCAATGCATTAGCTTGTTGTGGATGTCCAAAACTTTTCCAAACATTGGGACACTGGGTGCTTCAAGCTACGGACACCCAACATACTCTCATCTTGTCTCCATGTTGTGCAAACAAACACGCAACGTCCAGATGACAAAAGCACTGTGAGCCAAAGCCAATTACATCACAACTTCACTGCTCACGACACAACAGAAATGAGGCTGTTCATTTTAATTACAGTACTTGTTATAAACCAACATAGGAAAAAAAATATATATATATATTTAACATGATCAGAATCTTGTTTTTCTCTAACAAATGAGCCTGTTGAATCCTTGTTATTGTAAATGTGTATTTACTTCCATAAGCCATGAAGCCATCTATGAGTGTGTCTGTGCATGTGTGTGCGGGGTGTGTTTGTCATCTACCTCTCTGGTCCCTGACCGGAATAATGACCTGAGCAGGTGGTTGAAGCAACATGAGGCTGAGCTCCCAGGACACTCACACAGCCATGCTAAACACACACCACTGTGCTGTGAGAACATGCACCTGTGATCTGAATACCTCATACAGTGTCAGTGTGCCTGCTACGACGACAGATGTGTGCGTCTGAGTGACATTTGCGTGTGTGCACCTGCATATAGGGTTAGACACACCACGCACACACACATACATACACTGCTCTTATGGACAATGTTAATAAAAACATATTGAAAGATGATTAAAAGAGAAAGAAAAGAAAGAACTGTATGGAGATGCTTCTTGCCACTGGGGATGACGCACGTTCCTCTGATATGACGTCACTGTACGACGTTCTTGTTGGCTAACAAGCATGATATGACTGCAGAGACTAAGCGATGTGTTGTGGATACAGTGCATGTATGCTAATTTGTATGCACATGTGCACGTGTCCTTTTCAGAATAATCAATGTGTGTGCGCATGGAGTGTCTATGAGCATGTGCGGGTGGCGAGTGTCCATACGCTATATGGGTTTCACTGTATAAACGTATGTGGATTTCCCCCTCAAGGATGAAGCCTCTCTACTTTAGAGTGTGTATGTGCTGACAGAAGAAGCGGAGCTATACCAGTGGCTGCATTATGAAGCCAGAGAGGCAGTAGAGGGACTGATACGGGTATCAAAGCCTGCCTCTTTGCCTTTGTGTCTTTGTGTGGTGGCCATCAAAGACTTCCATAGCCATCCTGGCATCCCACAGGATTGGCCTCTTATATAAGAACACACCAGCCAGCATACTGCAGGAGTGGCGCCGAGGGAGTGGGGGTGGTTGGTGGAGGAAGGAAGAGATGCACTAAATATTCCTCAGATATTTCCCTTTTTGCATCTTCCTTTCTGAGTTCATTTCATGCCTTAATTATATCTGTCTTTCTTCATCCTGAGTTCTCCCTGTTCCTTTACTTCATTCTAGTAAATAAATAAATAAATAAATAAATGGAAACATGTCCTGGACTATCCGCTATTTATGTACTAGATTTCGTGTTCCATCCTTTATTTATGTAAGTAAGTACTTTGCGTATTGATGCATGGATGAACTGATGAATGCGTATGAGAGTGTATGTTCATGTCAGTTGGCTAAACGGTTAATTAACATTTACTGGAGGTGGAAGCTCACAGAAAGTACAGTTAGGAGCTTTATAACCATTTGAAGTGTTACCTTCTACTTCGGTGCATGAGGTAACCTCTTTTATGAATGAAGAGATTAAGAAGCGGACTAAAAGTGCCATTTAATCCACCAAGTCTAAGCTGCACTGTGCCGCTGCTTCATTCCGTTGAGCTAAGCAGCTATGGAGGTACAACAGTCTGATGTAATGCTGCGAAGCATTCCTCCAGGTCTTTAAAAAGGGATAACATCTCGTTAATGTAGCACATCTTGGTGGAGAAAGACTGTGACGAGGTGAAACTGGGGAGGAGCGACAACAATACTAATTGACAATTTCTACTGAGTGGGAATAGACAACAGTCACTAATTCTCAGGTTGGTCTCTGCACTGTGTTACAGTACATTGTCATTGGCATAGGCAGGTACAGTAATTATTCATTTTAGACACACAATTCTTTATCACCCCTGAACAAATCATTCACTCAGTGTATTTTCACATGAATGTGAATTTTTAACTTTCCTAAATCAGTCGCTATCAGTTCAGCACATACCGGATCTACTGTAATTAGCAGGACAACACCACAAATTTTCCAGTTCCTATCTAATTTTAAACTCTGCTAGAGCCAAAGGACTATATTGAGTGACTGAAGCTTTATCACAGTTGAGTCTCACTGTGAACAACAGTTCATCACAGCGTGAAGAATATTACATGGAAACTGCTTTCTTCATTTTCTAACTGGCTGTAATAATAAAACCTCGGTCTAAACAGAAACAGGACATGTTGATGCTGACGCCCGGCTAAACGCAGGGACATTAATACGCCGTGTGCATTGCTGCTGAGGAATCTAATTTTAACTCGGCTGACATTAAAAAGATAGAAACTCAGTGGCATTAAAATGGAAGCACAATTATACTGCCTGCGAGCCAGAGGTAACTGCATTGCCTAAATGTATTCACTAACCAGATTTAAACTACAGTGTGTGGCTCTTCATCTTAGAAACCCAGTGACCAACACTCTGTTTCCACCCAGACTGTGATTGTGCCTTGAGGGGGATGAAGTGAATTCTGCCGGCTCCGTCTTTCACACATGTCCTGCTCAGCTCATTCTCCATGCAAGCGCCATAAGGGCTTTTACCAGTTGGTCAGCCACCAATGAACAGACACGACAGGGGTTTACAAGGGTAGTGATACACTGACAGGCACAAATGATGTGTGTGTGTGTGTGTGAAGGTGAGTCTACGTGGTCATGCCAGGAGGAAGATTACTCAGCCATGCAGCTCTGACTGTCTGAAGTCCTTATCTTGGCAATCTTTCTTTTTAGGATATGTTTGCTGTCTGTGATTACAATGCACAGCTGTCTGTATGTCAGTCACTCTGTCTGTCTGTGTGCATATCCATCTATCTATTTCTTATTGCATGCAGATTTAATTGGCTTGGGGTATATTTCTCCTCGCTGCATTCACTGTAAACAACGGACCATCTCCAGCACTTAGACAGATTGGATTCAATTACAGTCTGCTACGCTCTGAATATCAGATAAGACAAAATTACACAACCGTTCTCAAGGTGACAAGTTGAGTGAATGCCTGATGAATCCAAAGCAGCAGCCAAGGACACCGACTGCCTGCTTCGCCAAGAAGAAAGCACTGCAGAACTGTCTCGCTGTATGAGAGCTGCTCTCGAGTCCAGGTCTGAAATATACATCTTAACTAAACAGGCTTTAGCATAATAGAGTATCTTAAATATTGCGTGGAAGGGTTCGTAGAGGGTTCTGCATATGTTTTATGCAATAATATTACGTCAGTTTCTTTTTCATGTTTCTCCAGGGATTTTACCAGTGGTTTATATTATCACAGATGGCTTACCAGTATCTTGGTGGTATAGGCGCTGTTGAGGGAGATGGCATTGATCAGTAACTCCAGTGATTTGGGTGGCAGGACTCCAGGATCTGGGATTTCTTTGTAGTGCGTGTCTGCAACGTAACACTGTACAGCTGTCATGCGGTTGGTGGTTAGCGTGCCTGTCTTGTCGGAGCAGATCGCGGTGGCGTTGCCCATTGTCTCGCACGCATCCAGGTGACGCACCAGGTTGTTGTCTTTCATCATTTTCTGTTGGATAGGAAACAACATGATGATGAGAGGTCGTGGTGCATATTTGCACCTGAATTAGCACTTGCACTGCTTGACATTTATTGACTATAATAGGTACCAATAGAAAAAGAGGGTTGCCTGTGCTTATATAATATGTGAAACTGCTTATACAATTCACAGCAACAGTAAAAGAAACAAAATGCTTTTTCAGAATTTGCTTTTTTGTAATTATGTTAACACCATGCAGGAAATAACTACAGCAAATCCTCATGAGTGCAAGGAAATTCACCCTGTGGGAGGGACAGAAGTTTACACAATTTATTGGAAATAACTCAAAGCGGCACACATTAAAAATTTTGTCAAACTGTCTTTTTAAATGTAAAAAGTGAATGTTCTCTGCAGGAGTGAAGAAAAACTCTCCAAAGGCAAATAAATACATTACTGAATAGTGTAAATGGACAGCCCATAAAGCAGAGATGGCACAGTGCCACAGTCTAAACACAGTATGTGTCAGTGCTCACCTTGACAGAATATGCCAGAGATATAGTGACAGCCAGTGGCAGTCCCTCTGGTACGGCCACCACCAACACAGTCACACCAATGATGAAGAACTTGACAAAGTACTGGATGTAGATGGGAGTGCACTCAGGCATCCAGGGGCGCTTCTGCAACACAAAGGTGTCGATGGCGAAATACAGGACCAGGATGATGACGGTGATGGCCGACATGAGCAGACCTAAAGAAGACAGAGCAGGAGTCAGCAGAGGACAGGGATGACATGGAATGAGACATGAATTGGCAGAAACTGACCAGGGGTCAGTGTGCTATCCAGAAGTACTCATTTTTTTCAATCACCTCCAAATTAAAAGCACCACAAGTACATCCTCTAAAAGGATCATAAAATTGAATTAACACCTCTCTAAAACATCAACACATTAACCTTCATGAAGGGACAGTTTATTCCAGTGCATTACTTTGAGCTTAAGATTCTTGTCATGTACAATGCTAATTCTTCTGTGACTGCTAATGAAGCATGGCTGGTATCAGGTAGATATCAAGAACATACAGAACAGATATGGCTTATTAGAAGTGTGTAGGGACAAGATAAGTCAGCACATTATATACAGATACAGATGCCACAGTGTGTATTGAGTCGACACAATTTCTGCCAGACCCACAGAAAGACCATATGATGGCCCAGCACTGCTTGTATAGTAATACATCCACTGGGTTTCAACAGTCTGATATAAGAGCAGACTGGAAAAACAGGGACTTCTTTGAGGGACTCTAATGTGAAATAAGATACTGTAATAGCTGCTTTAATAATGCAGAAGTGCTCAGGTTCTCTGAACTTCCTCAGTAGTTACCAGGGGATATTTTGAGGTATTTTTGGAGATTCTACTTTCAAGAAACCTTTATTCTCTAGACTGGTCCGGAAACCTTCGCATTTCATAGCTAACGCTTGCTAAACAGTAATCCTACTATGGTGCTGCGGAGAGGACACCCACAATGTGGGCACACTGGCATGTGGGCATCTGTTACTAAAAATGCATAAGGCGGTAAAGATCTACTGCAGGAGTGTTAGACATCCGCTTCTTGGAGCCATAAATCGCTTTAAATTCAATTACAAACAATTGTAAAAGTGAAAGAGATGCATCTACATTGCTCCCACAACAATGATGGAGTGAGTCACTGGAGGACAGGTCGTTTAGAAAAATGAAGTGCACACGCTTCTCTGCTATTCTGTAATTCTCATAGTGAAGCACTTAAGCATTCTTCCAAACTGCTTTGATTGCTTTAAGCGACCAAGATGTGTGTCTTGTCTTGGTGTAACATCTTGTTCTGATGGACAGGACGATGCTTCAGTACCTTGCTGTCCCTGATGTAACAGCGTAAATGAGTGGGCTTGTCTGTGAGGGATCTGCTGTACCTGCTTTGCCAATCTGGACGGCCAGTTTGGTCAGCTTCCCCTGTAGCACAGACTTCTCCTTCTTTGAACCCGACACCTTCTTCTTTTCTTTTTCATCGGCCTCTCCGCCTTCAGCACTCTTGAGAGGCTGCATCTCCATGGCAGCTGCTCCGTCCTGCTTCTTTACTGTAAATACCACAAAAAAACAAAACAAAAAACAAACAAACAGAAAGTGGAGTGTTAGAAATGGAGAATAAACCAAGGAAATGAGGAGGATGAGGGAGCCAGGCTTTAGCACCCAGGTGTTACTCTAGCTCCTGGGACTCAAGTTTAGACTTAAAAACAAAAAAAAGATCATACATGTATAAACCTTTCATATACCAATATAATGATCGCTTAATGTTTGTCCCTGCATCATCTTCTTGGGAAGATCAAATGGGCTGTGAACCACCGTACTGTTCTTGATATTGAAGTTTTCTATACAAACATATTTACAGTAAGTCATTAATACTGTAATAATCCAATGGTGCTAGAGGTAGACACCTAAGCCTGTTAGGTATTTGAGGAAAGTCAGGAAAAGGAAACCGTTTTACATTTCACACACACATGAAAAACTCAATGTGCTTCACATAAAAAAAAAACAACAACCAGAAAAGAATTTAAAACTAATAGAGTTGGAAAAACACCATGAAAAACAATAAAGATAAAAAAAAATGTATGAATCGAAATGAAGGATAAATCATTTTTTATCAGTATTGAGATTTGTTTCCATGTATAGCATAATACAGTACCTACACATTGGTTTGTAGTTGTTTGTTTTATTTTTTACCCTGAGAAGATATTGCAGACCAATTTATGCAGGTTGAAATATCAATATCTAGACTTGTATACTGGCAAAAATGTAACTGCATTGCATTGAAGTTTGTTACTGTACATTATCTATAAGCTCTTCTCTGGTAATCACAATGACAAGAAACACAAGTAGTACAGTAAAACCATATGGTTATACTTTTTACTGAAATAAAGACACGATTACCCTATATATACTGTAATAAGATACATTTAAAATGAGTGCATTAATAAATGAAATAAAACTGGAATAAAATATCTTCCCCAAGTCAAAAAATTCCAAATTGAAAATGGTTTCACATTTTCTAAAACATACAGCACTGTGCAAAAGTTTTAGGCACTTCAGATGTTTAGATTCTTATCCATTATGCAATACATCCTCTGAGAGGCCTCTGATTGGTCAGACTGTATAGAACTGGTAAGCATGGTTACACAACATTATGATCTGATTTAGGTTTCTGTCTTCTGTTGACTGAACGTTGTATGATGTTCATCCATAAATAAAGACTATTCATGCCATTATTTTTTAAAGCATCTACACAGTACTTATACTGCTTAAAACCTTTGCACAGCACTGTATATTGACCCAGGCAATGTACAGAACATATTATGTGATCACTGTCCCCACTTGGACAGGAGTGGATTGTGCTGAAAAAAAATCTCTGTCCGAACACACACACATGCACACACATACCCACACACACACGCACACCAAGTGCAGTGCTTCTCTGTTAATGTAACCCATTACTAAGAATAATTTCATCCCCACTTTCCCAATCACGATGAAGGATGTGTTTGATTCTTACAAAAACCCTTTAATGTTGAACATTTGTCATTCTCCGGTTGTGAATTTTGTTTTCCCACCTCCATGTCACTGGACCGACAGTGTATTGTATTGTCTGTATGCAGCAACAACTTTTTCAGCATGTCATCATGTTGTTGTTTTTTTTGCATTTAAGAGGCAGCAAGGCTCCTGGTCAGCAGTGGTGAGCACCTGCCAGCTCTGAAACAGGGGGTTGGGGCTTGTGCTGGAGCAAGTCTGATCTGCAGTGACACCTCACAACTTACAAGACAAGGATCTGCTGCTAACGTCTTGATGCTAGATACCACAGGACATCTTCAGAGGTTTTGTTAAGCCTGCAACATTACTGTGCTTGACAAGAAAGGAATATTTAGCCTTACAGTAGATACACATGCAGATAAACCAATTAAGAGCCTTGAATCCTAATGATTTCTGAATCTAATCTTTTAAATCACCAAAAACAGTGTCATTTATGCCACTTTTCACATTTCATTCGTTTGATGGAGTTCAGGTGGATGTTCAGGGTGACAAAAAAAAAAGAAGAAAAAAGCCAAGTTAGCCCTTAGCTATTGCTAATGACTGAGTAGCAATGTCAAACAACATTTTTCCAGCCGATATGAAATATAATACAAAACAAGCCAAAGAACATTATCAGTTTCCCACAAACTGCAAATTCAACACTTCTCAGCAAAAGGCAGAACAAGATGGTATCACTAGGCCTGACCGGGCGAGGCCTCTCTTCCTCTGAGCAGCTGCCTCCATCTCCACAGCTGCCTGCACCAGTCACAGGCACAACTTCACTTACTGGAAGGATTTTACCCCGGAGAGCAGCGTGAAAGCGATCAGCACTCACTCTGCAGCTACACTCAACTTGAAGAATCTCAGTCAGCTGAGACGTCGCTGACTCGTGATTTGAATCTTTGACTTTCATGGGGCAACCTGGATAAAATCTTCTGATATGTACTTAAAATGTTATTTCTTTCTGTTTTATATTGTTGTGAATTAAACTGAGATGAGGTTTTGAGTTTGTCTGGCACAATACTGTAGGTCATTTGAAGGGATCATTTGGTTACTTTTTAATAGCTAAACTAACAGATTAACCATGAAATTAAATAATATATTTACAAGGTAAAAAATAAATAAAATAAAATAAATAAAATGACACAGTATGCTTTCAATTTCAATTTCATGTGACACTGCCTAAACAAAATGTCTTATAACAGCGGAAGGGGAAAAGAAGGCTGTGGTATAAAACCTTGGGGAAATACAAAGAGGACAGCTTGGGGTGTTGTTGGTGGATAAAGGTGGCCTATGTGAGGCACTACTGAGGAACAGGCTGCTGTTCTCTGATAGAGAACAAGACAAATCAACAACACAAGAACAACAACAGAACAACAGACCAAGGACAACACGCCAGTGACAGACAAGAGTGAAGAGGAAGGATTTTCTATCCTAATATGACTGCAGGTAAAACCTGGGTCAAGGAAAAGGTCAATTCCCTCTGCAATTCACAGTATCAGTGTTGGACTGTCTCTTAGTACTGTGCAATCCTGCATTTTGAACAATATGAGATACAATAAATTGAGCAACAGAGAATTTTCTATCTGCATTTGACCCAGAGCTTACTCCACACACCATAGAAGGAAAAAAGTGAGAAAAAGGAGGAGAAAGAAATGAGGCAGGGAAGGAGAGAGTGAAAGATATGGTTTGGTTACCTTTAATCTGGTTGCTCTCCATATTGCCATCTTGCATTTTACCTATGATGGAGACATACAAGACAATAACAACAAAAATAACCAAGGCAGACAAGTCAACAAATTATCACCACAGAGACAACACACGCAGTGAGAACCAAAAATCACAAACAAGGAGACAGGAAAATGACTTTTAATACAACCTCTCTGTGACAGTCACATAGAAAGGCTTGTGATGTGTAAGTGGTATGATGTAACTAGCAGCTACACCTACTGTCAAAGGGCTCATAAAATTTAATTTAATTGAGAGTTACTCTAAAACCAAACAGTGAATGATACTGTAGTGTGCAGACTTCCCCATAATGAAGTGGGAGGAAATTAGGCTTTAATAGATTTGATTTTATTGCATAGGCAAATAATCAGGTAATTAAAATACTAATGGGCCTTTCAGAAATATAAATATTTTGCAATCAAAGTATATTAAGTGTGACAAAGTATGATGCAGAACATTAAAAACTGCAAATACTCTTGGTCTTAAATATTGTTTTTAGTGTCATACAGTATAGGTAATTCCATACACATTATCAAACACACGTGTCATATAGTCAGGCTATAAAATGGGATATCAAGACATAGATAGAGCATTTACACTGGACACCGAGAGTGAGGAAGAGTACATTACAAAAACACACACACACACACGTACAGTGCACGCAAACAAGAGACAGCATGCATGGGAGGGAAATTCAGACAATACATGCAAGATCACACACTCAGTGGGAAGCAGACTGAAGATGTGAACAATGCAGAGAGAGAGAGAGAGAGAGAGAGAGAGAGAGAGAGAGAGAGAGAGAGAGCCTGAAGGGAAAGCCTCCCACATGGTGAAGTTACATAAGAACAACTGGAGGAAAATCGAAATCTAAGTTTGGGGACAGTGCATTTATTATGCTGTGGGATTCTGCTTACACAAGGATCGAACATATTAATGTGCATTTAACTAAAAAAAAAAAAAGATTGTTATAAATTACAGAATCATCTTGCTTATGTTCATCGTTTCTCTTTCTGATGAAACTGAGAAGATAACATAATCTTGTGCTTTCAAATCAAATGTATAGACGTGTTTACAAAATAACACATTATAATTATTAGAGCATTTATTATATCTACTGCAGCACTGATCTCATTATCTACACAGGCTGTAATTACACAGATATGCATTGTTTGTCTCAGTGGTAAAAAGGCTATAAATTGCACTAAATCTGCAGAGCTTTATGTTCAAATGCCAGTAGGAACATTTATCAGGCACAGTAGAGCCGAGAAGACCAGATTTTTGCAGAGTGCTCTGCATGGATGTGGAGAAAATAAATGGCTCATTTCACCCCCACGTCCACATTAGCCTGTTCCCCGGAGTCACAATATAGCTGAAGATGACAAATCACCCTGTTCCAGCCCAGGACAGCACAAGGTCACCATTATAGTGCAAATCACGCCCCTCCAGCCTTGAGTACAAACACTTTGGGGCTGCTCTCCAAGGAGATGAAGATAAGAGAGAATCCAGTGCAACAGTGAATGAAGTTAATCTTTTTGCATTCCGTCCAGCTAAGATAGAAATGGAGGATTTGCACTAAGTGATCTCAGAGGACGTTCATATAAAGAAGATGGCCCTACAGTAGGATTTGCCACCACTATTCACCTAGTGTTATGTTTCCTATGAGAAATCTGAACTCATAACACTGTCCCAATAACATGATTTATAGGAGCAGCTCTGTAATTTAGTAAATGTGCTCATTCTCTTTCTCATTAAAAGTTAGATGAGAGGACTGATACCACTGTCATATCTGTGTAGTCGATACAAGCCTACAGTCAGTAGCCAGTTAGCTTAGCTTAGCTTATCTTAGCACAAAGAAAGGTAACCTGTCCAGTGATAACGAAATCCACCTGCTGACATCTCATTTGTTTGTGTTTAATACATAAACTGAAATCTAAAAACAACATTAGGTTTATGGGCTAGCCTATTCTTCTTTTCTAAAGGTCACATCATTTCAAACTGTGTTTTCCTTATTCTTCATAAAATCTTTCAATGAATGAATATTAAGGGATTTTTTAGGTGTCCACCAACCGTTTCATCTAAAAAATGGTTGTATTTGTTTAATTTTAGTTTGCATTAAATGATTAAGAAAAAAACAACCTTCCTCAGTCATTATAAATGTTTCCCACACATGATTAGAAGCATCAAAAGGCCAACAATAGCATAAAGAGAGGAAAAAGACACCACAGACTAATTTCTACAAATAGAGAAGACATGCATTGAGAGCATGGATACAAAGGGGTCCAACACAACTGAGACAGAAGGTACAGTATAGAGCAGAGGGTGAGCACCCATTGTGTGAAGCAGTTGGGAGAATGGAGAAGGTAGAAGGAGTCAAAAGTCACAACAGAAAGAGGTCAGAGATCAGATGTTTTGTCAACCTACCATTAATTAGGCTGGCACTGCCAGGGGCATTAATGCCTGCAGCCCCATCCGTGGCTATAGTTGCGATAGGGTGGATAGGGGGATGGGAGCAGTCTAGCCATGAGGACCGAACATGAATGAACAAAACAAACACATGCACGCACCCATACAAAAACACACACGCACACGTGCACACACAAGAAAATGAACAGAAATAACATGGTTATAGCACATTTAAGAGATTCAGCATATGTAGATTGTGTGTGAGCTAAAATGTGACCATTGTGGATTATGAATGCATTTATTTGTACATGTAATAATTATGACATGTAACTAACTAGTGTGAATTAGCAGAGGTAAAAGTGAAAATGTTCATAAACAAACATTGGACAAACATGAAACATGAAATCTGAACGTAACATGTGGAAAACAAGAGCCACAAAAAAGATAACTCTACTGTAAGATGATTTCATAAAATACATATTTGTTTTGCATGTACTCTAATTCTTTATGTAAAGTGATTATTAATTAGTATATTGTATCTTACCCCTCTGATGTTATATTTTTGATTGTGTATATTGTACATTATTTGTATGTTTTATCTTTTCAGTTTTTGCAGTGTAAATTTCACTTCAACCATGTTATTCATGTAATAGCTTTCAGCATCACAAAATAATAATTTGAGCGGGAAATCTAAAAGAAATAAGCTAAAAGGTGTTGCATAAATAACTTAAAATCAAACCTTCCAATGTTAAAGTAAATAAAATGTAAAAGGGCCCCCATACTAGCCAGGCATTTGACACATGTTCCAACCAGTTCAGTGATGTGGCTGCTTTCTTATCTTTTATTCAATTTTTATTTTACAGGTGACCAAATGTTTTGCCTCAGCCCCTTGTTAAAATTATGGTTTTTCAAAACATTAAACAGATCTCACAACATTGCTTTAATCTTTTGACAGCAGCCACATAAACTGTAATTAATATAAAATGGAAGCATTCCTTGTTATGACAAAACTCACTGAATAATGGCACTGGAAAGGTTCACTACAACTCTACACTATATTTATCATCTCACTCAAAAACATTCAATTCTTTGATGAAATGGTCCAACAGCAATTATGGGCCAAATTTCTTAACATATTTGCAATTAGCTGTGGTTTTATCAACAAATTCACCTGAGTATTACCACTGATTTCTCCTTAAAAAAAAAGTCACAGCTGCCTTGAGGTAACCCTAACTTAACAACTTTCATGGTGTAGCTTCAATTTCAATGAAATTGTTTAAACTGTACTAACAAAGACACCAATACGTGATATTGGTTGATAAACTACAAATCTTCTAGGAGTATAAACAGACATACTATTAATCAGTGAAACCAATTTGAATAAAATCTACCAATTTAACTCCAACATTCAGCTGTTCAGGTGTATTAACATAAATAAAACTTTAAACAGTAAGTATATCTGATCTAATTATATCTTCGCTGGGCCCAGATTACTATGTTGTTGCTTGATCAGAAATGCAAGATTATTTTCCCTGATTTGATCAAACAGGTCTGATTGATCACACTTGGGACAATCATGCATTTTAGCAACACCATCACATTGTTGAAGAACTATAATTGTATGTCGTGACAAGAAGACATGTAATGTTTGTTCGTATTCAGATCAGAGGAAGAAACTACTATTCATAGAGGATGACATGTTTACTGTTACTCTTGCATAATGTGACAATTTTGAGACAGTCGGGATGAAATAATACAGTATGCTACTGGTGCAAGCCACTGGGCTTCCTGCTCTTTGAAACTACAGAGCTGTTCAAAGAGGCACAGGTAACAGTGGCAACAGATCACTATTGATATCAAATATGAGATCTAAAAATAGCATCTTAAAAAAAAAACAAAAAAAAACATATCCCTTCTACTTTACTCCCTACTGCTGGTACATGTGCTATACACCTGCAAGGCTGTCACTCTCATGTCATCGTTCTGTTGTACGGCAATAAGATGAGTCTGACAGCCTTTCTCTATTCATGGCATTCAACACGTCTGAAACGGGGCTGATGTTGAATGCTAGCTAGTTAGTTTGATGAGCGCGGTGCCTGTTGTAGTGGGAGAGGTTTATGCTTTGTGGAATGTGTCATCTGTCAGCACTTAAAAAGATGCAGTGTTGCGGCGATGAGGCTTCTCTTTTTAAGTGAGGAAGTAAAAAAAACTGGGGCAAAGGTGCGAGGCTACAGAAAAAAGAGTGACGGGCAACGGTGTGGGGGTGGGGGGTGGGGGGTCATCGGGGGTTAAAGACCAAAAGGATCAAGTACCACTCCCAGGGGTCAGAGAAAGGTGATACTCTACCTGTGTTCTGGTGTCCATCTTCCACTGCCCCTTCTTCAAGGCGAATTTGGAACGATAAGAGAGTAAGGACAATGATGCACCTGAACCCACACAACCTGGATACTGCAACTCACAACTGTACCACCAACACTCATTTCATACAGTAGTACATATATAAATATATATATACGATTGTGCACAGGCTTATTGTCAGGTACTGTACTTCAGATACCTACAAAAATGTCATACAGTTCACGTGAGTTAAACAGGAGGACAACTGTTCATTTCAGTCCATTGTTCATTACCTGATAACAAGGACAGTTAAATACACTACTATTATGTAATGAGAGTACGCTTTCAGATTTCCGGCACATAATGTAATGAAATGACAATGAAGCTTTTTCAAGGGTATGTTGCTGGGCAACGCTGACAAAAAAACAAATTACCTCAGTGCTCTTGAAGTAACGGCAAAAAACTCTTAATGGACATGTTCAGAAAATGCTAAACTCGTGATATAACGGTCTTACCTTTCTTTTCTTTCTTCTCTTCTTCTTCTGTGCCGGCCCCCAGCAGGGTGAAGATGATTCCGGTCTGCGAGTTGACACCGATAGCAGTCACCACCATGCGCCCCGACCCCTCCATCACGTGAGTCCCTGGATAAAAAGACAGGAGAATCATTTATTAGAGCTGAATTAGAAAAATGATTAATGTTGTTTGACAGCTTTTGTTGCCTCTGTCACTATTGTGCATATTTGCATTGCCCACATCTGTTTTCTCACTCTTCCACGTCAAGAAATTCTGAGATTCCTCTTGCAACAACACGTCTGAGTGACTGATCAAGAATATTCAGTTGCTTGCTCGAGAAAATCTATTGCATCACTTTGGTTCAATTGTTACAGCAGCATTTTTTCATGTCCTTTCCCTGTCTGTTCTGTCTGTCTCTGTCCCCTGTAGATTTTCCATGAGATGCATCAGGCCTGGGAAGGAAGCTACAAGCTGTGGTGCCAGCATCAGAAAGAGAAGCTTCTATCGGGGGGACTGCTGGGCTCTCAGCCTGGTGTTTTTGTTGTTGTCTTCTGATTTGTATCTTTTCTGTTCTTAATTTGATGTCTGGGTCATTTTTCATATCTATATTAAACAAACCCTGTGTTATTTTAGAAGTCTCTTGGTAGTCTGATTTAGGTCGCTGGTTAAGTGTTGTGTGCCACCCTTGGGTGGGGCATCATCACACTGCACTGGTTTTATACTTAAGATGGCTGTTCCTCTAGTCTGCACTGACCTAAAATTGGGAGGTGCTGTATACATGAGAAGGCCTACAACTTCAAACATTATTAATTTACTGTTTCATTCTAAATCTAATGCGCTGGAGCAGACAGAAAAAACTAAACAGAAAATATTGTGTCAGTGTGCAAATACTGGCAGGCTGTATGACACTTTTATATATGAGACTATGTACAGCACACGCTTAGAAAATGATTAACCTTTGTCAGAGTAAGTCGATGTGCGTGAATAAGAGGTTAATTAAAAGAGGCGGCAAAAAGACACAGCTAATTATACACAGGAAAAGATGTGAGAAGAGATTCACCCACGTTTCAGTGATATTCTTCATTTCTAAGAATCACATGCGGCAAATTCTGGTGTCTCTTCTGCAGCAAATACTCAACAATCAAGAGGAAAACTAGACCTAAAAGCTGCCAGACAGTCGCCAGCGTCTTCTGCACTGATGTACAGAGAGTAATTAACAGCCTTGTGTTTCCTGTCTGAGGTAATACCATGACTGTGACTTCATTTGGTTTTATTCACAACAGATCCCGCAAATGGAGTTACTTTGACCAAACCTTTGCCAAATAAGTAATGTCAGGCTAACCTGAATATTACAGTAAAACAACTTCTCTGAGGCTTTGGAGTTGACTGTCAGTTATTGCGATTGTAATCAGTTATAATTATTTTGTAGAACTGTATTTCTTTGATTTATTTGAAGGCAGGGAATGGGAATAAAATGCTGTGGCATTAGGCCAGTCTGTATAACAAATCAAACTTTATTTACTCATGCTCAGGTCTGATGCAGAATGACACATTGGCACTAGTCCACTGGATGGGAAAAAAAAAACCCAACATTTGTGGGCTCGTTTGAGTAAATAATTAATTCCACAATGCTCTTTATTCTGTAAAGATGAGGAACAAATGGACAATTACTGCTGTGCAAATAAACCCAACAGTCATTTCAAGTCAAGTCACCACCTCTGTTTTTGTCCCTCTGAACAACATCACTTACAGGAAGACCTGACTGTGATATACTTTACAGTAGGGATGTCACGATTACTATTAATCGCGGTACTAAACGCCACAATTAATTGATCGCAAAGATTCCTAAATACCGTCATATTCCAAAAAAAGATTATGTATGAACCGTGTCGGCAGATGTGCGCCAAAGTAAAAGGTAAATGCACAGATACTGGTCCATTTACCTAACGTAGCATTGAATTGGTAGGAATTCAAATGCTAGAGTCATTTGTAATTTAAAAAAATGATTAAAATTAACTTAATCATTTGGTATCGATGACAATTAATGACTTGAATATTTCAAACACTTCCCCTGGCGGATTAATAATCCGTCAATAGATATTTAAAATATTTTATAATTAGTAATGTATATTTTAACTATATTTGATTTTACACATTAATAGTGTTGTGAAATTAATTAATGCATAATAATTGTGATAATCGCAATACCGTGAGTATTTCTCTCGTACCAAAAAAATCTATCATCGTGACATACCTACGTACTTTACAGTATACAGTATACATGTATCCATTTGCGTAGTGTGCGTCAGTGTGAGTGTATGTCATACCAGATAACAGCATGGGATCCTTGTCTGTGTTCTTCTTGACATGGTCGGACTCTCCAGTCAGTGATGACTCATCAATCTTCAGGTCGTTGCCCTGGATCAACACTCCATCAGCAGGGAGCAGATCACCTATGACAACAGAGATGGATAATGGATGAATATGTAGTGCTAGATTTTACTGTTATTTACAAACGATGAACAGAAGTCTGAGCTGATGTGATCCTGCATTTCCATTAAAATATTTGTAATGAAATGAGTAAACTCCTACACACACCCGACCAATCGGACAATCTCCTCACACCTACCGTATTTGATCTGCGCTATGTCCCCCACTACTATGTCGGCCACAGGCAGCTGTATGACCTGGCTGCCGCGGACCACCTGGAACTTCTGCTCCTGCTCGATGCGGCTCTGCAGCCCGCGGAACTGCTTCTCCTTCGACCAGTCGTTGAAGGCCGTGACCAGCACTACGCACACCACAGACAACAGGATGGCTGCACCTTCGATCCAGCCGGCGTCCGCCTCACCCTCGTCCTCCACTCCGCCTCCCGCCGCGCCACAGGCTGCAGTTTGGTAACCGTGACAGCAAGGAGAAGAGTGAAATTATATAAATGTCATACATTTGCAAGCATACGGTTTTATACTGTACATGCTTAGAGACTGCGTTGTTCTATAGTAGTTTAATATACATGTATACATTTTCTATTACTTATGCACAGTAGTAGCACTTTATACTGGGACGCAACTAACATTCTTGTTCAGTGGGGACTGAAAGGCTTCGGACAAAAATTTTCATTTCGTGTGTGCTGTGTGTGTGTGGAAACATAGAGGGAAAAACACATTGTCCCATTTCTCTGCATATGCACGGTTTTTGCAATATTAAAGGCAACACGTGAAATACATGCAAGCCTTTTCATTAATTTGCTTCACTTCATACAAAGGCCTTGCTATCTGCTGGCCGTGCACTGACAGACTGGAGTATTTCATTGAGAATGAAACAAGGCCGACTCCCAGTCCTCCACATGCAGCTTCTTGTAATTCTCTGGGAGCTATTGTGCTCTACGCTCTGGGCTAGCTGATTTCAAAAGCCCCCGGTTGGGCAATTTGCTTTGGACTATGTAACACTTGCAACTCACGACTGAGCAAGTACACACCCCTTGTTATAGACATGTAGGGTCCGATTTGTCAGATTTAACTAACAACTAGAGTTTAAGAGCAATTTTTTTCTTATTGGTGCAGTAAAGAGAGGCTCCATATCGAACCAATATGAGTAGAAATAAATATTCTCCTTGATCTATAAGACTGCTGGTATCAATTAGTTATTTTCATTCTGTCCTATAAGGGAGATTTTATTCCACAGAACATTTTCTGATTCTGCTTGGTGGGGGAAAATGAGCTCCTGATTTTAATTAGTGGAAACTCAGTTTTAGAGAAGCAGAACAATTCTCCTACAGATTATGCAAAATTATAATGTGTTTTGATTGAAGCCAGTTACTGTCCTGTAGGAAACAATGATTACCAAGAAGCAACTGTCAAAAAAGGCTAATGATGTGGAACAAAAAGCTCTTCAAGTATGTAGTTGAATAATAAAATACAATAGTTAGTGGATACAGTATGTGCAGATAGTGGCTCTCCATGGTTCTGGTGATATCCAGACACGTTTGAGCACAAACTGTTCTTTTGTCCCTCTTTCGAGTCACAGTCAGTGTAATGCAGTGTGTCTGTAGCTGTCCATGGTGCTGAAGTGCCAAAGAGCCAGACAAAGTAAGCTGACTTTGCAGCTGTTGGCAGCAGCATGTCAATGAATAAAAACATGGCTATATGAGCTACAAAAGCAGTCATACTAATTGGTTCGGATATTACTACCAAAGAATGTTGGTCTCAGTATCTATTTCGTTTTACACAGTTGTGCTTTGTTGCATGTTGTGTGTTTGATACAGACACAATTAAGTGCCTACTCATTCAACTGCCACCAAGCCATTTCATATGTAAATGAGAATTAAATCATCCCACCACCTTCTATTTTCGGATTGCAGATCTTTTTTTTTTAACTTATTAATAAAAAAAACCATAAACCAACAGTGAGAGAAATGTGCTTATAAACCACATCTAAAAAAAATGTTTAAAAAAATCCTGAACCTAACTGTTCAATATACAGTACATCATCAGTGTATTTTCTCTTGTATGATTTTCAAAATATTTAATTGTATTTTTGTTGTATTACAATAAAGGATCTATACCGCACACTATTATAATTGTTGAATTACAGTTGGATTCATTGTTGTAAATCTACTGTCATTTTATATCAAATCAGGTGAAATGTATCAGGACTCCATCTCATTTTTAAAGCAATAAAGTCAGCTGTAAGTGTCCCATCTTTGTATCTTTGTCACAACTCTATAAACAAACAAATGTGATATTATATTTGATGTATTTGTGTAGAAGGAATACTGGTCAATATATCATCCTACACTGGCAATTATTATGATCCTATTATTACACGCAAAAATTGTTCATTAAAAATAACATTATTATTACAAAAATGACATTGCATATTATCTGGGCTCGGCACCTGATACTTTTACGGCTACGTGTCCATCTCTCTGCTATAGCACCAACTGCTGTTCACAACCATTCATTTCCTCAGGAGTTTATGTGCTGATTTAGATTCATATGTATTCATATCTCTCAAATATGAGGCACCTTTTTTTTGCCGCAAGTTAAAAGGAAGCTTGATTATACTGCAGATGGATGCAGTTATTAGCATAATCATTCCTTTGGTATTTCTCTGCTTTATTTGGACTTGGTGATGCTTGGAGCTCATTCATTAAGTGATGAACCTCAAAGGAGTCACAGAAAACAGGACGCATATGTAGGTAAAAGCAGCAATTTTGATTGATGAAACTCCAGTTGATCATTAATTAAAATTACAAACTGCAAATGAATTAATACAGAAATGATTTGATTAACTAACCTGGTACTTCTACCTCCATGACAGTGTTTAAACCCCTTAAAATGATGACTGGTCACTTTGGCAGGGTAACTGAATTCCATTACTGTGATAATGCTGGGAGCAATGAGTGATGTTGCTGACTCAGCACCTCGATACGGCCTCTGTCTTCATTTCCTGTTTCACGGCTCACAGGGCTGATGTATGGGCCCTGGGAGCTCAAGGTTATTTCTCTACTCAACACTTCATTAACCTTCCTGGTACCTTTCATATGCACATTTAACACATTCACAAAGTGCACACACACACACATGCGCGTGCGCACACACAAATTAGCCCTATGCTCGATAAGTCACTTGACCTCTTGAGGCTGGTCACAAACAAAGTGTGACCTGGCACACCAATTAAAAATTGTGCGTGCATACATGTTGGTGTAAGTGTGTCAGTGAGTGCCGGGATGTCAGAGGAAGTGATGCCAGTGGGCCAACGCAATTATAGTCCTTTGTGGCCAATAGCGAAGATACCACCGTCGTGTGTGTGTGTGTGTGTGTGTGTGTGTGTGTGTGTGTCTGTCTCGAGGACTGGAAACAAAATGACACAGAGAAGATCTGACAGGAAGTGATGTCACGGGAGCGGCTTCACTCACACTCTCCGCCGCCGCTCTCTCCAGGAGGGTGGTAGAAGGAAAGTCCCAGGGAGATCAGTGCGGCGATCTCCAGGATGATGAGGGTGACATCCTGCAGGGCCTCCCATACCAGCTGCAGGAAGGTTTTTGGCTTCTTTGGAGGTATCAGGTTTTTCCCATATATTTCTTTTCTCTTGTCCAGGTCAGGCAGGGCACCTGCGAGTCCTGGTGGAGACAAAAACAGAAGGGAAGGGAAAAAGAATTAGAGATCTGTTGTACACCATTTTACAATGATCAGGGTGTGAAGGACAGTCTCACTGCTTTATTGCAGTCAGTGTTACAGTATATAGACCAACGGTTACAAATACAGTCATCGTTTTTGATTCAAGATAAGTTATACATTTTTTTCCCCACACACAAAGATTCACAGTTCAGCAAAATGAACAGCAAATCAAGCCACAGCCGTTTTGAAAAGCAGTGATCTAAAGTCTTTTGTCTTGCTTTCTTTTTTATTTCTACCATTGCTCTTATCTTTCTCCCTCTCGCACCACACAAACACACCATATCTAATTACCAGTTTGAGTCATGGCGGGCCATGGCTCTGTGTTCCTTATGTAATTCTGCTCAGGAGATGAGGGCCTTGTGCTTTGACCTCATCCACCTCCTCATCCACCATGAACAACTCTACATAAATATCTTCTGCTCTTTTATCTGAAACAACTTCACACTGGCTCGAGGCACAATTTACTTTTAGACTGTTGTCCAGAAGATTATTCTCATACGGCAGCTGAAATAACAGCAGAAGGACTAATTACATCACATGCAATGTTTTGGCAAGAGATCATTTAAACTTCAAAATACAAACAACATTACAAAGGAGAGTAGCATCTTGTGTGCCATGGTACATCATTATTTCCTTTTCGTTTTTTTTTATTTTGGATCACAGAACACTGTTCTGTTCTCTGAATGCTATGTATTATATTCTACTGTATATTATGTGTAACTATAATTTATGGACGTAATTATTCTACTTACAATAACCTTTCAAGTAAAGAGGTTCATATTATATTATCTCCCCCTGGTGTATCAGGAACTGTATCACACCATCAGGGATGGAAATGTGTGCTCTGTGAATTCATTTCAAATTACTCATAAAATATTTCTATTCAGCTTTATTATCAGTCTGTATATGGCTGCTTTTCAATGAGGTTCCATTATCTGGTTGCCGAGCACAGTGTGCATTCATCGTATCTCTCTATATCCATGTCTCACTCCTTCCCAACCACAGACATCACCACAGCATTATGTCACACATGATACGTCACTGGGTCTCCCAGTAGTGGCCCTGGATTGCACCTGATAACATCAGTGCATGCTTGACACTGTTTCACATGTCAATGCGTATGAGTGTGAGATGGCTAATCAAGGGTTATCTGCAGAAAATAACCAATGATGCATCTGCATTTGACGCTAACGAAAGAGGGGTGGAAAAAAAAGACAATGGCAGTGTTTTCCATCCAGTCTGAAAAACAAATATTTTAAGAAACTGCTAAAAAAAAAATCAAGGAGAAGATGGAGAAAACAGAGCAGTCTCACTCGCTTGAAAAAGGGAGAAGGAGTTGGAGGGAGGGAGAAGGAGAGGACAGAAGGAGGGCAGACTGAAAAGAGAACAATTCCCAGCTCCTACGTAGGAGAATGCCCTGGTTACAAATAGATCAGTCTATAAATAGCCTCATTATCCATTCTCTTTTAATTGTCTCTGTGTGAGGACCTCGCATGGTCCTCCATTGATCTGCACAGCACCCTGCCTCACATCACACACAAACATGACTGTGTGTGCAACTGTGTTTGTTCGTGTGTGTGTTATGTGTGTGGATCTGTGAGTCGTGACCGCCTGCACGTGCTTTGTGTGCATGTGTGTGTGTGTGTGTGAGATAAGGCTGGCCAAGCATGCCTGTGGTTGCTTGTACTATCACACTGTTAAACTAAAGCTCATATTATCAGGCTTTAGCCAGTTCCCATGGGTTAGACACACACACACACACCTAAACATATACACACTTATACATACATAAGTAGAGATGAGATTCAGCTTGTGCTAAACCCTCCATCTTTTTTAGCTAGGTTGGGACATTTAGCTAAATCTGCACACAACATTATAGCTCATATTTCTATTCCATACTGCTTCCACAAAATCTTTTTCTGTGGTGGTAAAAACAACAAATACATATGCTAATCCACCCACTCCACATTTCTAGCGTGCAAATGCACCATTCTGCGTCTGAGAAGCAATCATTTCACAATAAATATTACATGCTGCATACTGTTAGTTATTTATGTGAGAGGTACTAACTGTATGAGATGGTGCATCATTTCAGAGTGACATTTAACCTCATTAAATGTTTTAACTGTGTTCTCCTTAAAGGCCCTTTAGATGCAAGCTATGCTACAATCAATCTCCCTAATCATTAAATACTCATTGCTTCCTGGAAAATCCTCTGCTGCATTATCATTCCTTCCTGGATCGCTGATTGCAGTGCTGCTTACAGCTAAAGATTAATTTGCCAGATTTTGAAATATTGTAGGCTAAATACTGTCAGCCCACCTAACTGCTCTGGCAGTGGATTTTGAGGAGGCAGTGAGAGGGCAGAAAAACTCTGGCGATACACAGATGAGTCACTACATTCTCAGAAAGGATTAAGGCTGATTGCAAATGAATCTTTGTGCTAGAGCTTATTACCAAGTACTGAGGCCTGAGCAGATAATGATATACTGACTGGATACGAAATGTATATGATCGATCAATGTGAAACTACCTGTGTAATGGGCAATTCAGGTTTAGTAAAACACATTCTACAGTAAGTATTCTTATGAAGGCTCAAACTGTGAAAGCTTCTTCGGAAAGCAAAGTTGAAAAATATGAAATGAGATGGGAGTTGATGCACTTTTATTAGCATTGGATTGCAGTTGCTTTTTAGCCTGTCAGCTGATGGATCTCACAAATAGTGGACATCCTGGTGACTCAGCAGACTAAGGCAAAACCCCATTTACTGGACTGTACCAGGAGGAATGCATCCTGCACTCAAATCAAATTTATGTATTTATTAACATTTCATCAAGCTGAGCTCCATTATTTCCAGCCTCATGTTTTAAACAGATCTGGCCACATTTTAAAATGATCAAATTTAAAATTTTCAACGCCCATGAGAGAAGTTAAATATCATGACATTCATCATAAAAGATTACTACAACATGAATGATCAGTGTGAGTTTCTTTGGTGCTCTGGGTTCAGGGTGCTGAGAGGAGCCTCTAAGAATCCTGACCATGCAGTTTGGCATACTGCCAACACTAACACATTATAATGAAATACTATACCATTAAAAACACAATGATTAAACCTTTTTTTCCCTATTATCAGTCAATTACTTATCACATTTATTATTACTATTTAGTCTAAAGAAATGTCAGAAATGCTTTATGTCACTGACCAAAATTTAAACGTACAGTACCACACTTGAAGGTGGTCAATCTATAATGATGGAATATGACAAATGATCTGCAGATATTTGGCAGGTGTCTTTCTAATACCTCACTAAGGGCCGGATCTACTAAAGGATTGCATCTATTTAGTGTACAGTAATATGGGCGTTTCTGCCAGAACGTGCAAAATATTGGGAGGGGTAGATGTAAATAGATTTCATTCAGTGCGGTTCGCGCATGTTGTCATTTAGCGAGTTACCCATAGTAGGTCATTTTGCATGCGCTAACCAAACACTAGGAGCACGCAATTAGGTGCCCCTTATCTTAGTAGATCCGGCCCTACAGTATATGACTTGTGTTGTTGTTGTCAACTCGCAGCCTGATTGTCTTGGTTACAGTGGTATTATTATTCATGAGCAAGACTTACGGATATTTTTCAAAACTCAACGAGGATGAAACTTTGAATTTTCTCTAACCCTCGTCTTCACCATTCCTACTCTATAATTTATGGCTAGTAATGCACTGATCTGTCAAACGCAGCAGGATCTGTGATTCAAATCCGCTTTGACAAACGGTACCTACCTAACACCCTGGTTCCAAATAGACAAGACATGGGACATGGAGAGAAAAGAAAAAAAAAAACTTAATGCCATCCTTTCTGGATGAGAGGAAATGGAATTTTTTCACTCAGAGCGAACATGATGGCATATTTTAACAGTTGGCCCTTTTTTGTCACTGGCTAAAAATAGATCTCCATGGAAACACTATGCATCCCACTCCTTCGGTGGAAATACCCGTGACTCTGAACCTTGGAGAATATGTGAATATGTAAGTAAGTGTGTGTGTGTGTGTGTGTGTCTGTGTATATGAGTGTGTGTCCTCTCCATGTGTTCAGTGTCCAAGAGCATGCATGTACGTGTATGTGTGTGAAAAGGTACATTCCAACAAAGGAAAGAGAGGAAAAGATGTGATGACCTTCAAATGTCCTTGTGTAATAAGTATGTCATAACAGAGCAGCAAACATCCTGTATTCAAAAATAAAAAAATACATTTGCATGACATATTCAATTATGTCATTTCCAACACGTCTTCTTTTGTCTCAGCAGCATACGTTTGTCCCCCCTGTCTTCCTTTTTACGTTTTCCTCCCTGTCTCCATCAACTTCCCCCCCCCCTCTTCACAGTACTGCGAGCCACAGTGTCCAAAACAAGTCACCATGGCAACAGGGTTGTGCAGTGATCATCATCATCATTATAACGACGCAAAATATTGATGCTTTTTTTCTGCAAAGAATCAATAGCTTCAACGTGCATTTTTTCAGCTTTCAACCATTTTAAAGAGAGAGAGAGAGAAGGGGGGGGGGGGTGAAGAGAGAAGACAGAGAGGGTTGAAGTGTGACTCACAAAGCACAAGAGAGTGAGGAAAAAGAGGGAGACAGGGACGGAAACAGACAATGAGAGTAGGCTGGATGTGGAGTAACTCTATGAATAATAACCCATCAGTGGCTAAAAGGTGGATAATTATCATGCTCTTATTAGAAGATGGAGTGATGGAGAAATGTGTCACAGTATCCTTGAGAATGACCTCTATAATAATGACACCATTTTATGCCATAAAAGAGGAGAGGTTTGTTACTGTGCATACAGAGGCAGAATCCAGTGGAAATAGCCTCAGAGGGCAGATGTTCATACGGATGACATTAAGAGAGGAATGGAGAATTTTATGTTTCAGTCAATGACAGAGACAGGAGGAGGGACTTTAGTGTGTTATGTTGGACAAATTGGAAGATATTACAGCATGAAGTACATATTATTATTAGTGTGAGTTCAGGTGACGGAATCTCTGCATGCTATACAGTATGACATAATGTTTCTGCTTTTACTTCCTGATCTGTTACTGATTCTCTGTATCCTTAAAAAAAACTTGATTGTGTCGGATTGGGATGGTGTCAGAGGTTGTGAGTTCAAGCCTCAGCTTAGGCAGACTAGACATAATGCTGATGTTCTTGTTGTCTTCCTATTCTGTCTCTTGTTGCTCAGAATTGCCTAAATTTGTGTAACCATTGTAACCATTTATGTGTACAAACAGTGTTATATAATTAATAATTCACGGTTTACTGACAATATTTCATATGTATTTACTTCAAGCTCAGTCTCTAAGGTGATACATTTCCACATTGTAAACAGGTGCTTTCAATGAATGTAATAAATACAAAACAAGGCATTAAGATAGATTATGAGCAATTACTGTAGAGAAAATAATATGAGAGACGAGATATAAATAGATGATATTCTAATTTAAGGTGTGCACAGTTTTGCAATCTGCATGGGTTTATACTGTAACTGGATATGGAAATGGATTATGTGCATGCTTCTAGGTGATAGAGTCACCTGGTATCTCATCCACATGTGACCAGCTGCTGCAGTTTAAAGGTATAATATGTAGGAATTACCCCCATCTAGCGGTGCGGTTGCATATCTGAACGTATTCTTGATGTTGCATTCACGTGAAATCGGGCAGACGTCAGACAGACAACAGACGCTGCATGTAACAGGATAAACAAGCGTCTATGTAAACAAGTGGACCGCCTGCACGAGGCAAAACAATATAGGCGTGACAATATGTTGTCATGGTGATGTGGTATTGTTTACCCGACCCACGTTTTACCGTCTTTCTCTCGTTGAGTAAAATGACATCCGGTTGGTTTGCCGACGGCCGTCTGCCTGACTGCACCTAAATGCAACATCAGTGCCTCTGTCCTTCCTCACACTACACAGTGGTGACAGTTTTAACAGGCCGAGCCGATAGCTCCGCTGAGTTTCCGTGGTTACCTACGGTCACGCTGCCACTGAACGTAAAAAATGGCGATGCAACATGGCCGCCTCGGTTCGGTGCGTCGCCCACTTATGTATTTGTAACGACTTGTAACAACTCATTCTAAGGACCGAGAAAGCTTTCATTTGTATGCGGGTGTTGATTCGACTTCAGTGAAATATTGTACGTAGTTATGAAAGCAATATTTGATTTTTGCTAATAAAAAGCCAAATAAGTTACATACTGGAGCTTTAAGAATAAAACTGTCAATGTGACCCAGCAGCACAACAGGTCCACCCACTGCTGAACGGGGATGCAGTCAAAGAAATGAAGCCTCTTTTCTCTCTCCAGCATGTTAGGGCAGGGTGTTTTGGGGTGAAACATCAGGAGACTGATGTTAGTGATGCATTTAAAACAGCAGGAAGATGTGTCTCAGACCCCTGTTCCCAGTTTGAACAACTGTTTGTCTTGTTTCCTGGCCTCTTTGCTCAGCGTACAGCGTGGATTTCGCGTGCAGTGATTTCCTGTATATGCGTCACACACAGTCGGGATTGAGAGCGCGAGAGGGCACGGCAGGGGGGCTAGCTCCAGCTCCGCGAGGATGAGATGATGTGACATGTCGTCAGTGTGGCAACACACATGCAATCTTGCACTTTTATGTACAGACCATTGAGCAGTCACATTCTCGCAGGCCAAACATGCAAGCAGACACAGTCTAGTGTATGTAAACAAACAACTGAGAAAATGTAATCTCTCGTTTCATGCGGAGTCACGGGGTCACATGAACACGAATACATGCCTGCACGCACAAACACACACGCACACACGCAGGGTCTCTCATTTATTCCCCTATGGACAGCTGCGTCTCAAAGGTAATGGACTGGAAAGTGACACAGAGCAGTATCTTACTCAATGCTTTTTTTCCCCCCATCATGAGTTTACTGTATGTATGCGTGTCTGTTGGAGTCTTATGACACCATACTGTACTACTACAACCCTTATGGTATGGTTCTGCTTGTGTGGACAATATGATAGATCAGTCTAATATGGCAGATGTCCTGTGCTACGCCTACACAGAGAAACAAACTCTGAGATCAGGAGCAGATTTTCCTGGTCGTCAAGCGACACAGAGCTCAGAGGAGGTCATGTACTGTAATGACTGCTGCTTTAACAGGAAAAGTATAATAGAATAATTTGATCAAATAAACCTGCTTGGAGTTGAGAAGAATTATACTACTGTCACTGTGTAGGATGTTTAGCTGGAACCAGCAGCTGTTTAACTGAAGGTACCATTTATTTCATTGCAAATTAATATATTGTGTTTTGTTTATGTGATCTGTAAATCCAAGAAGGTACACTGCCTGTCCAAAAAAAAGTCACCACTTGGATTTAATTAAGCTAATACAGTAGGTAAGAGCCTCCCATTGGATAATTACTGTATGGATGATTATGTCTCAGCTGGCAACAACTTATTTAACCCTAACAACAACCATGTCGGAAGACACATCCTGCAGTCGTGGAAAAGATGTTAATCTGTTTCAGAAAGGTCAAATTATTGGCATTAAGCAAATAAAACATCCAATGAGATTGCTGAGATTACTAAAACTGGGTTAAGAACTGTCCAACACATTATTAAAAACTGGAAGAGAGAGAGAAAACATCATCTTCAAGGAAGAAATGTGGTCCAATGTGACCACAGAGTCCAGACCTTAAGCCCATTGAGAATCTTTGAAAAATGAATGCAACTCTGGATGGAAATAAATATTGTGACATTGCAGAAGCTTATCGAAGCGATGCCACAGTGAATGCGTGAGTGTGTGACTTTTTTTTGGACGGGCAGTGTATCTGGTGCATAATCTCTAGCAAACTGTTTTTGTTCTTAAAGGTATTGAATGAGCCCACTGTGGGTCTTAACATTAGTGTAATCACTCATCTATCAGACGATGTAGACCAAACTTTGTGCAAAATTCTATTTTCGAGTAAATCCGGGATGAAAGTGGGGTAGTTTTTTTTCCGCATTGGATAATGCAGGCACACGAATTATGCGTCACATTGCTCACGATTCATCAGCCAGTGATATTGGATCCGTCATCCGTCAATCAAACGTCTGAGAGACACACACACCGAGCTTGGTTTCGTCCCAAACATTGAATATCCCGCCCGCTCAATAACGACCAATCAAATTCATTTTCCTTACTCGGGTAAACTCGTGCGGCAACTCGTGGAAACTCGTAGAAGGAGACGCGACAAACAGGACAAACTTTCAATCTTTTTCCAACTGGGCCAACTGCTAGAGCGAGTGGTCCACATGAGGTAAATGCAAAATAGGAAAGAAAGCGAGAAAGTGTACTTCACAACATGTGGAACTATTGTTTGAGTTATTGTTCAAAACATGGTGCACATCTGTTGGAGCCAAATTATCTTTGATTTTGACAACAGGGCAAGCTGACCACTAAGAAGCTTTTTGGTCTTGCAAAGGGACACACAAGACAACACGACCGACGGGTTTCACAGTGTTGCAGCTGTCCTGTTTCCATCCAGTGTCCATGCTGAATGAGTAGCCAATAAAACCTGTGCACATCTGAGGGCCCGTGAGGTGTGGTCAGGTGCATTGTGGGCCAATTGATATGTTAAGGCAGCAGAAAGCAGATTCAATGGCAAAACAAAACAAAACAAAATGATCAAGAGAGTATATACACAGACTGTTGCACAATGTTCCTGTTATGCATAAGCAGAGTGTGCAGAAAGTTCACTTTAGACATTTGGATAAATCAAATGAAACATTAGAACACAGGCCACATAGGGTTGGAGTATTCATTGTGGCATATTGTGTGTTGCACAACATTGCCATGCATCATGGATGCGACACCCATGACGTATGAGGCTCTGCATAGGAGCGCTCTTTTTTTACTACCTGGTAAATCTTCTGCAGCGTTTCATAACGAACCAAAGACGTATTCACAGGTCACACGATACGCACTAATTTACGTAACATAAAAGATGTCTAACGCTGTGAAGCGTGCCATTAGTTCTTGGTGGAGCGCTGCGCTGCGCATTGATTCACTCTGCGCTTCCTTTGCCCTCAGGGCACCACAGAGATGCCGCGCGCGTGTGCTGGGACTGTGCTCACTGGTCACTTGCAATATGTGATCAACTCACCCCAAATAGGATCTAATTCTGTGTGAAACACTGTGGCACTAAAATAGCAAATCCGCCAAGGTGCAGGAACGCCTGGCTTCTATGGAATGAGACACGGCACTGTGATTGGTTTATTCCATGTTAGACTAAAAACATTTCTACGATTTATTAAGAGACTAAGCCCCTGTGAACCATGTGCCCAGAGCAATAAATAGAAAAAGTGATGTGGACATGCTCCAAGTGTGTTTTGTCTTGGTGTCTTAGATGTTTCATGAATCCACTGCAGCTATTGAACATCTTCTTTGATGCAACATCATTTGTGTTTTCTACAACAACAAAAAAAACACTAAAATGAATACCAGAGCAGTTTTTAACAGTTACCCAACAACCCAAATTAAATATATGTTGAAATGCTGAAAAAAATGTAAATGTGCGGCAGTGTGCGAGTGTTTGCGAGTATGTGTGCAAGTGTGTGTGTGTGAGTCTGTGGGGGCAGCTGTACAAGTGGGTGAGTTTTGCTGTCAGGCACTGTGCTCTGAGTCTGACTCATGCGAGAGATGTTAGAGTGGGGTGAGAGAACACAGCTCACAGCTCTCTCTTTCTCTCTCTCTCTCTCACACACACACACACACACACACACACACATATAGCCTACTAAATAAATCAATCTAAATACATATACAAGAACACACAGCGCTCTCTGCACAAGATTACTTAGCAGTCCTATCTTGTAGGATATGTTGACAGAAATGTTCGGAGTAACTGGATGAAGGTGCGTGAACAAAACTTTCCAGTTAGACTCATGCACCTCACATTAATTTTAAAGCTAATAATGCTCTGAACCAAAATAAACAATCTTTTCCTTTTTAAAAGGGGGTGATGAAAAAGTTGATTATGTAATGTTATGCAAGAAAAAACAGGCCACTACAATTACAGAACAAAAAAGAAAATAAAACAATAACTGTGATTGGTGTATGCTGCTCATATCACAGAATTTGAAATACCCAGAGGTTTAATTTGCACCTCTTAGAACATTTTTCTGGAGGCCTGAAAAGTAGCACATGAAGAGCAGCACAGAGGGGAAAAACAGAAACAAGCTGATAGTGACTCATGTGGGATGAAGGCTTCAGTGCATATGGTCCTTTTCAAAATTCATGAAACAGTCATTGTGTGAAAATTCTGTGCATGGGTGAGGTCCAGTTTATATCAGAGCCCTGTGGGTCCGTGCATATGACCGAGATAAAAGGGTGAAAAAAAAGACACATTAATCGTATTAAGATTACGCCTCTATGTGATCTGGTTCTTATTGCTATACGACTGGTGTGCTGTGGGAAGATCCACGGCATCAAATCAAATGTCCCTATTTTTTTTCCTTAAGCTGCATCAAAAATGACAAGTCTGTGGGTAGCAGCACATCACTGTAGAGTTACAGCCTCGCAGTCGTATGCTTCCACCAACCAGATCAGATAAATAAATACAAATCTGCAGGTTTCTGCCAGTGGAGGGTCTATAAGGAGAGAGATAAGGACGTCATTTGCTGTAAAAACTGTGAAGCTCCTTGAGGCCAGTTTGTGATTAATGATTTAGGGATATATAAATAAATTTGATTTGACTTGACTTTGTTATGCTTGGTTGTTGTTGTCCTGCTATATGTCTACTGTATTAGTGTGTGAGTTCATTAACAGTGAAGTCGCAGCCGTGGCAGCAGAAGATACTTCAAATGTCAATGTTGCTACAAGATGCTTCACACGCATCCTCAACCCACCAGCACAGAGGATCTGATCATCATGATTTCAAGGTGGGCAAACAATAGTGAAATTGACCTCATGACATGTCATCACTTCTTCATTTTATCCTTTCAGACCTTTGTGTTGTTGGAGGAGCTACATTCAAGATAGTGGAAACCACATGTTCTTTTGTTCCACGGATGAAAAAGGGTTTCTTCAGAAAACAGCTGTCAGACTTTGAAAAAGCCTTGAAAATCAAGTACCGGTATCTAATTAGAAAAAAAAAAGAAAAAAAAAAGAGAAATCTTGGAAAAACTTAATTCTGACCACAACTGCACTCCCCCACTGTGCCTGCATGCACGTGTGTGAACAACTGCAAGTGGTCAAAAGTGAAAAAGAAACAAGTCTCTCACTGAATTTATTGGTCATTTAGTGTCTGTCGCACCATGTGAGCCTCAAACACTGTAATCGTAGCTGGCCTGACTGACCTAGATGTGGGCACCACATTAATGAGACATCTGTTTACAGCTTCTCTTTGTGAGGAGAGGTGTGTGTGTGTGTATGTGTGTGTGAGAGAGAGAGAGTGCGTGTGCATGTGAGCCTGTTTAGACACAACTGCTCAGCGGTAAGGGCAAAGTGTAACCGGGTGTGTAACTTCAGCCTGTAATTCCAGACTGGTCAACCATTCCTTCAGTCCACCAGTCCATCCATCCACCTAACCATCCATCCATCCATCCCTCCATCCATCCATGCATATTTATCTGTATTTTCCTCCACGCTAAATGTCAATTAAGTCACTTTATGTATCTCTTTAAACACACTATTCATATTTATTGATGAAATGTCACATAATGTTTCCATCAATTTCTGTCTCACATTGACACATGCATGGAAAAAACACACTTGTTATTTCTCATGCGTGACCGGGTTGTCAGTGTAACTCTATAGAGGGGTTGTTGCCTGCATGAATGCTGAAACATGAGAACTTTTTGACAGCAGAATATTCTATATCTTATACGTTATTGTAGTAGAAATAATAGACTTTGAATAAATATTTAATTTTGAATAATTCCCAAATTACTAAGGTGATGGTAATGGTTTTCTGTTATACTACAATGGAAATCATCTGGATCTATCTCTGTAATTCTGTTACTGTGGTTTAAGGCCAACCATGCCAATTAAAACCCTAACCTTGTTTTCATGCCTGCGCACCTATACACGCAAACACATGCATGCGATGCACGCACAAACACGCATGCACATGCTTACACATCCAGTTGCACAGAAACACAATGCTTGCACACTTGCACAGTTCAGCAACCCTCCCTCCTTTGGGAGCAAAGAGGGTGAGCATCCAGGGCCAAGAGGCTGAAAGGGAGAGTGACAGTGGTCTATCTGCTGTCTCCCATCTGGGTGTCAGTCTCTGGTTTCGCCCAGGGGCTCAGATGAGCTCTGGACACAATAAGGGCAGCTATTAAAATTCAAACTACCAGAGAGAGTCATAAAATAGTCATGACATGTAAGGGAAATCTACATACTCTAATGTCCTCCTTATTGTCTGTCTACCTCGAGCTGCAGGAAAAACATACAAACGCCAAATGAAGTAAGTAAATACTAATGATCATAACAAAAAATTGGCATTATAAGTATCAATGTCTACTGACATAATATAGATTAAAACATACTATTTTTAATAATTCAGCACACTCTTACAAAAGAGCTTACAAACACCGACAGGGTACGGAAATTACAGTGCAGAGCTGAAAGACTATTGATCTGTGCCTGGGCTATGCAGTAACATTTTGATTGAATTGTGATGTGACTGAGCCAATGAAATCCCATCCAAAAGTTCCATCTGGTGCACAAATGGATGAATGCATCTTCTTTAATATCCCTGACATGAAACACATGTACTTACACTGTATTCAGCACAATTGATTTTTCCACATGCCACTAATGTAAGGCTAGTCATCTGTCGCTGGCAAGGTTATATTTTATGTACTGTAAAGAGCAGTGCAACACTAACACTGACTGCAGTAGTGGAATATTTGTTTTTGGTTTTATGACAAACTGTATTAGAGAAAAGGAGAGCAGCTGTTGTTAATTGTTGAATTAGATTTTTGAAAGAAGACAGACAGAGGAAAATGTCCATGGCAAGTTCCCAGAGCATAAGGTGATGCTGTTGTTGTTGATGATGATTATTATGATGCGTTTGCCCAGCTAACAGTCCAGAAGCAAAAGATTTTAATGATATGAAATTGAAAAAAAGAAATTGAAAATGATTTTTTTTTAACACATCACATTTGAGACAATAACTGAGAAATATTTTGAAGTTTCTCTTGACAAATGACTCTCACAGTTCTTAGATCATCAACATGATTGACATCAAATTTTCTAATCAATTCATAGTTTCAACACTATTAAATACTTAATTATTTCAACTTTTTGGCTAATTCGCCCATTGCCATAATCCCCATAGTGTAGGAATAGGTTTGTTACCTTTATTTGTCGGTGCAAGCTATTTTCAGAACGGTGGAGCAGAGCCGCGAGCTGCTCAGAGCTACGCTACGGAGGCTAATGGGATTTCTTGGTTTCCCTCATCAAACTCAAGAAATACACAATCCAACAACTCCAAAACGCTCTCGTGGACAAATTGTGATGCTATGAGATAATAATAATAACGTTACGAGAAGGAGTTGTTTTTGAAGTAAATTCATGCAAAGCCGCTGATGCGCGTTCCCGTCATTTTTCGGCACGATATAGGCTTTGCATTTGCCTCTAAAACAACTCCGTTAGGGAATATGGCAATAGGCAAATTTGACAAAATGTTCAAGTATCCCTTTAACATTTACTGGCATTCTCTACTTGTGTAGATTTTTGAGGTATTCTTCTACCACTGAAGGTTTGGTCAAAGTCAAAACCTAGTATATACATCTATATGTTGACTGTATTTTGGATGAAACTGCATAACACTGTCACAAGAGAGGAGGCAGGCTGGTACACTGTGGAGGTTGAAATGATGCGTTTGCATAATAGACAGAGTCTGATTTTGGTGCTTTGATCTGTGCCCTTGGTAAAAGTGACAGTATCTTTGCTCCATTCAGCAAAACTAAACAAGCTCCTTTTAGCCAGTGTGTGAGGCATCGAAATATGAATATAAAGGTTCACAGAACATAAAAGTTGGTGTAAGACAGGAGCCTACCAATGTTTCTGCTCCTGTGTTATGGAGTTTGTGGATTATTCTCTTTATGGATTATTCTCTACAATATCCTTAAAATTAAAGTTAAGAAATAGCTGCTCTGTGCCCTTGAGCAAGGCATCGCTGGATCTGGTCCAAGACTGTCTGTCCATGTGCCCTTGAGAAGGAAAAGCTGTCTGTTTATGTTGGCAGCAGTGGTACCACCCTTGTTCTGCCCCACAGCAGGAGAGGAGAGAGGAGAGAGGTCAACTCAGGAAAAGAGCTGACGTGGAGAGAATCAAGCCGGTTATAGCCCCGGACTCTGCATATCCAGCTAAAAGCATCACCACGCCTGTCAGCTCGCTATCTATACTCCTGGCCTCCAGCAGGAAGTTCAGATTCAGGACATCTGAGAGGACGAGAGCCCGGTGTACATACAGTATATGAGGGCAGAGAAGCATTTTTAAGACAAATCTGGACCCTGTGCCTTCGCTCACTGAGACCTGATGCGCCCGATGTTCAACGACAACAGGTGTTGTTCCTCGAGTGCCCTTGAGCAAGACACTACCTCCTCTCACCTGTGCATTCAAGACAGTCAACACGACATCCAAGAGATCCAAGAGAACGTGAAAAAGGTCATTAAGCTTCTAGCCTTGATAACACACAATATCATATTTCAAACCCAAGACAGCATGGCAGATAAAAAAAAGCCATTTTCAGTATTGTGTGTAAAAGATGACCACAAGAACAAAATTAGATTATATTGAAGACAGTTACAATAGATCCCAAACGCCATACGCCAGTGTCATGTTACATTTAACAGTTACATTCATTTTTATTTTTCCAGTTACGTCCACTCTATACCAATCTGTACATGATGTCATGGTCTTTGGCATCTGTCCTCTTAATTCAGTCAGGCATCTCTTGGGAAATCTGACTTCACTGCCAGTCATGCCCAGCATCTGTGTACAGTATGTGTGTGTCTATATGTACTATACTGTATGTATCCGTTTCTCTCTATTTGTCATGTATCATGTGTGCCACACTACTGATGAAAAAAAGTAGGCTACAGTATCCTGATAATTTGCACATACAAGGCCAACATCTGGAACATGGATCCATACTTCCTGTTACACGTCAAAGCATCAAAGCTGCAGTTAAATATTAAACTGTGAGCCAGTCGCTGATGAAGGGTGGAGGGCTTTTCCATTTACAGTAAGCTACCAAGCTTGCAGATGCTGTCGCTACAGTAAATACACCATGAAAGGTTCTTTTCTCTGACATTTTTAAGCAATGTTCCTGCTGATAAGTCTGGACAATGGACCCTTTATAAGTAATTAGAGATTAAATGTACCTTCCTTTTTAACCCAATGTTGTATATTGTTTAATGATTAATTAATTCATAATTAATAAAATTTTAATTAACCATTAATAAAATCAGGATTTTTAATGTTGAGCTGCTCCTTAAGACTGCAGCACATTTCTCTCCCCAGTAATCTTTATGATATTGCGTATAGAGTGATAGAGTGTTAATGTGGAGTGACTGACTGACCACTGAGCCACAACACTGCTGCAGCCTGCCTCAAGGTCATTGCTACTACACATTGCAGAAGAACACCTGTGCGAGTAGTGGTGTGTGTGCGTGCGTGTGTGTGTGTGTCTGCCCACGATGTGGTTTAGCTCCCTCACAGTGCAAAATGGCTGTGTATCATTTATAATCTGTCCTCTGAGAGTCATCTCTCTCTCTCTCCCTCTTCTTCACGGCCTCCTATTTCATTCTCTCTCTTTTTCTACCTCTCCTTCCCCTTTTACAGAGTCACTAGGGAGAGGAGAGGAGAGGGGAGGGCAGAGAGGAGAGGAGAGGACTGGTGGAGGGGGAGAGATGTTGCAGCGCAGGAGAAATTGTCCTTATTAAAGAGACGGCGGCTCCATGTGAGAGATCCCTTGTGGGACAGAGATTAAATAGACTGCGTCAAAGGGGAACGCACTCGTGGTGCTGCGACTGGAGGACGCGATTAGTATGATCATCAGGGAGGGATGGAGAGAGGGTGGAAAAGAACGACAGCGAGGAGGAGAGGTGGGATGAGGGGACGAACAGACAGGAGAAAAGGAGGAGAAGGGTTAAGAATAGAAAAGGAGAGTGTGAAGAAATGTAGAAGCGCACAGACAGAACTGTGGACTTTATTTCAAGGGAGGGATAAAAAAAGATTAGACGAACGAAAAACAGGGGGAAAGATGGGTGTGAATGAAGGAAAATGAGGAGGCAAGGAGATGAAATGGAAGAGCAGATGGAGTGTTTCGACCAAACTCTGCAGTCACAGAGAGGAGAGGGGAGGATGGAGAGCTGTGGGATGACAGATGAGTGGAGAGAACAGTTTCCTGAGTTGTGCATAGAAGTCATAGAGGCCTCATCACAGGAGGAGAACATAGCCAGTCAGATATGAGGGAGGAATAGTAGCACAGCAGCGGATATTACACTGGTAAACTACAACAATACATGGGAGATGGATTGTACCTGCAGATGGAGAAAGCACCAGGTACCAGCAGAATAGAGGAAAAGAAAAGGAAAGAAATTCACAGTAGAGAAATGAGGTGTAAGTTTACACATCTGACATGTTTAACTTCCATTCCTCTATTCAATGTCTTTCTTTCTTCTCCTAAATCTCTGTCTACATTTTCTAATATGTACACATGTCATTACACCTGTGTCCTTGACATCGAGGCAATGCTGCTGAAGGAAAATGGATGCCAAAAACCAATCACTGTTCACAGATCAGCCTTTGGAGACTAGTGTTGCCGTTGTGTATGGTTATGAATCACATTCTGATTAGCAAGTCAAGCGTGGACTGTTTACACAAGAACCTGTAACAACCTCCTCCCATGAGAAATACAGGCAACATGTATGATGTATCTGGCCACCATCCACCACTGTCATTACTGCCACAATGAGAAATTCATGGCTTCTCCCATCGGGGATCAACAGATAGTCACTTGTATTTCTACCAGCCATTTTTTTTTCTATGTGTCAAGCAGAAAAAAAGGCTCCATCTTACTAAAAGTGCAACAACTCAATACATATCTGTCTGGCCTGTGTTGATGGTGAGAAATAATAATTAACCTCAACCACTAGTTAAAGAGGAACTATGCAAATCCGATCGCTTTTCCGCTGTTTTGCTAACCCTCCTAGTCTTAACTGTCATGAACAAAAGATTACGGGTTATGGAGCGTGTTTGTGTCACCGTGCCGCAGAGACAAGAGGTGGGACACCGGGGTGGCGGCCAAGTACTACACTGATGTTGTAGGTTGGTTTTCAGCCATGAGATGCCAGGTGGAAGGCAGAGACAGTCACAAGTCATGTAGTTATCACAATTACTCCGGGACTGTTTAATTAAAATGTAGCATAGCCACGGGAAAAATTCTGCTCAGTTCCTCTTTAAATTAAGTTCCATGCAGAAAGGTTGTGCTACTTTTCCAGCACTATTACACTGTTACTAACTCAGTTAAAGAAGTGAGAGCAGAAGAGAGCGATGGTGAAGGTTATAGATGTAGAGCAGGTCTATTTAGGCTACGCTGTACACTGGCCCACTGGGATACCAGCGACCGACCAGCACACCAAAATAGAAATGGGAGCAGGGGAGAGGAAGAAAAGAGGAGAGGTAAGGTGTGGTGAGAGATAATAATGGGAGACAGAGAGAGAGAGAGAGAGAGAGAGAGAGGAGGAAGAAAGAGATAGAGAGGGAGAAAGGGCAGGTGGATGGGTGGATGAGGAGGATGTCTAGAGGGGACAGGAGAGAGAGATATAGAAAAAGAATTGTTGGTAGTAGGGCGAAAGAAGATTTAAGTAAGCGGATAGAAGAGTTGCAACGTGGGAAGAAATAGTTTGGCATTTTGTGAAATATAGTCATTTGCTCTCTTACTATAGTCCGATGGGAAGGCTGAGAATGCTTTCATCTCTGTACAGTAAATATGTAGCTGCAGCCAACAGCCAGTTAGCTTAGCATGAAGGCTGGGAATGGGGAGACAGCTAACCTGATAAACAAAATCCACTTACCAGCGCCTGTAACAATCAGTAATTAACACGCTATATCTCATTTGTTTAATCCTTACAAAAACAATAATTTACCATTTTATGGGGGTTTATCTGACGGACTATTTATTGGCCGGGAGCAGTTGCCAAGCAACGAAGACTCCAGAAAGTCGCTGCTGCCGAGAAGAAACAGAATAAGATTGGTATCAAGCTTCTCATCTTGTTCTCAGGAAGTAGCTGCAACTGTTTTATATACAATTATTTAATACGACGGGCATTGATTTCATCACATCATCAGTCGAGTTCGGCATGGAAAACACCACTGGTCTCAGCCTCTGTTGCTACTTGCAACAGAGAAGAGGCCAATCAATTGTGAATCACAAAAACAGCAAATTCAAAATGAGTAGCAAATGCATGAATGAAAGACCAAATTCTCCAAAGATCTGAAGGCAAAGTCTGATTTAAGATGCTAAATGCGCAAATGGGTTTAATTCATTTGGGACATTTACATAAACATCAATGTTCACCAAATCAGTCATGTGTCACTGCCGATGGAAAAAATGAGATAACATTTTATTTTGAAAATCTCCTATAGACTGCCTGTAATAACGTCTCCATGTTCACAACTCTGTAATGTGAGGGGGACAAGTGAAGCTCGTATACATTTTTATATTACATTAAAATGATTACGTTTAAGATGTGGTTTTGCTATGGTTGATGTATCATCAGCTATATTCTGCTGGTGTCTCTGGAGGTTGGGTGAAGGTGGCATTGAGTGAGATTTATAGGTGATGAAGGAGGTCTTTACTATAAATGTGAAGTGAAAGTAAAATCAGGGGACTGGGGGGCAATACGGATTGAGAGGAGACGGTGCTGGTGAGGAGAGTGAAATGAGGTGTGGTGATATTGTAGAGGGCAAAGAAAAAATATTAGACGCACAAGAGGTGAGGGTGAGGATATGAAATTGGGGGATTTTGGTTGGTTGGAAATAAAATGGCTTATTCCAAGGCTGGGTATAAATTATTAAAAAAAAAAATTGGATTGAATTCCATCTGAAAAAAAAGTTCCTGCTCTATTAATTAGTATTTAGCACTATCTCCCCCCAGCATGCATGAGATAACAGCAGACAGTGACCTGAAACTTATGGAAAAGGTGACTATGACGCTCGTGAGGCCCATAATCCCATTTCCGACTTGGCATATTATACTAACAGGACAACCTGTTTACAGAACTGAAAATAGACAAATAATCCAGTCTGTAGTATTTTTTTGTAGTGATGTAGAGATTTCCATCATTTACTGCTTCATTCCCTAGAAGATGACATTTCATCTAAATCTGCAGACTAAATACTGTACTACAGTATATCTGCTGTTTTGTGGGGTGACTGTGTCTGTGTATACGATGTTTGTATCTATATTTATTTCTCCCCTCCTGTAAGGCCTGGCTAAGTACCCTCCTACCCTCTGTTTCCCACCGCATCAAAGACTATCAACGCTCTGAGCACCTCTTCATCCTCCTGACGCTTGAGGAAGGGCTATGCCCTAAGCACTCTCACAATACCCTGCTCCCTAGCCAGGAGGACTCGCCAATGTGCTGCAGCTCTCTACTGATCTCTTGAGAAAATAGTTGTACACTGTGAGCACCCACCAACTGTCTTTTCCTCTGTCTCCTGAGAAACAGGTCGCAGTTCGAGCAGCTTCCTGCCATCCCTCCTTGGAAACTAAGCTGCAGCCTGACATCCCATCTGCTCTCTAGAATGACTCATGCCCTTCACCTGCCGGCTGCCTGAGGTAAATGCTAGCTTCTTCACCCCGCAGTCACCTACAGTACAAGGCAACAACAGGTAACTACATCCTGTGAACTGGTATACTGTGGCACAAGGAAGCAAGCTACTGGGAAAAACTGAAGGGTAAAACTCAAGACATAGACAAGAATATATTATTTAATCACTGACATAATCGTGTATTTTGATCTGAACGTCAGGACCTCTAGTTTATGTTTTACCTGCAGTTACATACCTTCCTCCAACTTACAGTACATTTAGGCCAATTTTGTACCCATCGAATGCATTGAAATGAATAAATGAAATAAAATAAATAATAATAAAAAAGAAAGGAAGCTTCTTTTAGGTCCTAAAAATACTAATTATACTGCAGTGTTTGTCTACTGTGTTTAGAAATGGAGTGAGCCCTGTAAGCTCTAACCCTATGGCATTCATAACTCATACTCCTTATTAGATGAATAAATAAACAGGCTCTCAAATGACTGGCTGTTGGACCTAAGTGCTGTGCCTTTTATTAAGATTGTATAGTTGCATGTTCTGTAGCAACAGTGCTGCAGTACTGTAGCTCAGTGGCTGGTGCAGCTATGTAAATGTATGCGGTCAAGAGCACACCACTTCACTGGTTGCATTTCTACACTTAACGGAGCCATTACGCATTTATGCTGCATAATGGAGTACAGCCAATCATGAACTGTTAGTATCATGTGAAAGGAGTGGTATATAGGCTACAGTACGCAAGGCTAATGGGTCAACTCTGCTTAGGGCATCTACCCATCAAACGTGGGCCCCTGGGACATATACACGTTACACACAGCACACATGATGACAGCCAGCAATACAGAATACCTTCAAGGATAATTACCATGATCATATTTCTGAAGTAACATATGTTCTGTGGAGCAACCACACACACGGCACACAGGGGGACACATGCGGCATAAACACAGACACACCTGGGATCACTAATGCAAATATAGATGCACCAGATACCATCGCTCAGTTTCCACTTAGTGTTCCAGTGAGAGATAAAATAATTCATTATAACAATTAATAACTATAACCAATGATGAGAGAAGAGAGCCGTTCTGCTTGTAGTAGAGTAGACCTACTAAGATCTTAAAACATGGGGGCTTCCTAAATGGATTTAGCAAAGTTAGTTCATCAAAACTGCATAAGATACTTTATCCGATAACGGAGCGCTCACACCTCCGTGTTGCGTTGACACTTGGCCGTGGGCACGCCGCTGGAGCAATCGTCATAGCAACAACAACCAATCGCACTTTCCTGCTCGGGACGCACAACGTAATCGGCTGTCTGCGCAACGCTTAAGGGAAGTACTGAGGAAATAAGCCCCCACGACCATATGAACACATACAGTAACAGATTCACCAGCTGCCTCTGCCTTCTCTCCCCAGGCTTCATTTCTCTGGGTTGTGGCCCAGTACATAAATAAACTCTAATTATAGAGAAAAAGGCGATCCCCTATCACAGTAATCAAGTTCTTCTCCATTTTGACGTTGCATGACACCTGCATCCATCTTGGGATATTTGCATAGACGGGATTTGATTGGCTGCCGCCTGCACTTTAACTTCTCTTAACTTCTACCACAGGCAATAGAAGCAAAATGCAATGACACAGCAGAGAGGTGTCTGTTGAAGCCACCGTTGATGCGCAAATGTGACGTATTTGAAAATAATTCACACTCCAAATAATTAACACATTTGAGATTGCATTATTTCAAACAATCTGGATGGAAAGGTTTGTATGGCAGGTGTATTTTCACCTCAGTGTCAGTGAAAGGGTTGTAGACAACAACTATGAAGCGATACGTATTGCATTAATTACAATTTATCTATTTCTATTTGGGAAGTTTAAATATTCTAATTTTGGCTTTATTACAAGTCTGCAGGCTGTGCTGGCACGCTGATAAAATGTGATGTTCATGTATCTAATCAGAAAGCTCACGAGAACGGGAAAATGAAATTATAATTTTATATCTGTTATGATAATTTTATTGCTAGTCCAAATTCAGTTTCATTTCAGTACTGCTGTATAACTGCAGGCATTGTTTCGCTATGATGCAGCCAGTATGGTTATGAGAAATAGTGAAACTCATCCCGTATCAGACATTAGAGAGTTCACCAGTGCTTTCACTTTAATCTTTATTCAACTCTGTGACTGGAGAGATTTTCTGAACTGATCTCATTTACTCTGCTCTTGTCTTGCCGCAGGTTTTACCACCAGCTGACACCGGCGCTACGGGATGAGAAGACCAGGAAACACAAGCTTGTGTCACTATCGCTCTATAAGATTACAGGTTACCTCTGATGTCACACAGGTGACACTACATGAATACTAATCAACGATCCCAACATATGGGGAGGTGGATGATTTCAACACCATTATAAATATTCAACACACGGAGGCAGCTTCCAGTGAGCTTCATTTCTCCAGTGTTTGCTGCACTGCTGCTGAACTGTTGCTCTGTCCTAAGAGGAAGCAACTAAAAAATCCTACGAATGCAATACATGGACAGAGTATATGACGCATTTTAATAAGTGCATGACTAAATATTTAAATTGCTCTCTGATATTAAATGCATAAAGGAATTATGGTGTACGCGTTTCTCGTTTAGATGTAGAAAAATGACTGTACTACAGTAACCTGCGCTTGTTAGGATAAAAAAAATAGAACTGGAAATATAGATTTGTACTGAAGATATTATAATATTACTGTATTTATTACTAAAATGAAATGACATACATAGCCAACAGATAAAGAGTTATGTTTTTCTGCTTTCTCATTTCTCAATATCACCCGGTCCATATTTGCAGACGCCTCAGCACATTCAACGTGGCCCAAGCCTCTACTGTGTTGCCCCAGAGACCTGCTCCTTAACAAGGCTAAGGCTGATTGGCTGACGGGATGGGAGAATGACAAGGGAGGTGGGGGTTGCGGGGTGGTGGGTGCTTGTGCGGGGGAGGGGGAGGGGGAGGGGGAGTGAGGGGGCTAAACTGTCCAGAGAGATTTCTATGCATACTAAACAGGTCTAACACTAGCTGGCTGAGAAGAATTTTCATTAGTCCCCCTCAAACGGGACTCCCTCCCCTGTCTGCTGCTGCAATGCTGTGCTCACGCATTTCTCCAGGTGCTTTTCAAGGTTTCAGGCATGTCTGTGCTTTTACACAGCAGCAGGTGCACTGAGTAAATGATGATCAATATCCAAACCAGCAGGGAATCTATCATCAATGTCAGTGTTAAAGAAGTACAACACATTCCTCAAGATGAAGTCTGTCATACAATAATCCATCAGTGCATATACACCTACACACATACACACGGACATCATGGGGACTCACCTTCTGTGGGTGAGGTTTTCAGTCGTTTGCACAGTCCCTCTACGCCCCCGTAGTCCTCTTGGAGCTTGACCACCCCCTCTGTGCCACGCAGCTCCATGAGCGAGCGCAGCTCCATGACCGAGCAGCCGAAGCCCGCCGCATGGTTGTCCTCGTTTCTTTGGTTCTTGGCATAAAAATCGCTGTTGGACATGTCCCCCATGATGTCAGCTAGTCAAGTCTGTTAGATTAGTGTTTGTTATTGCTTATTGATCAATTAAAAAGCTTGCACAAGAGAGAGAGGTGAGCTCAGTCTCATCCAAAAAAAAAAAAAAAATCCAAAATAGGTATCAAGCAGGCAACAATAACCAAAAAAGAAAGGGGGGAAGAAGAAAACGCCACTTGTAGGTAAAGTAGGCAGATAGAGAGATTCGAAAGGGGAAAAAAATTCCAAGGGGATCAATCAATCGATGAGCAACTTCTCTGTTTCAGGAGAGGACTGTCAGAATTCAGCAGACCAAAAACCATCAAAGAGAAGAAACAGAAGAAGAGGAGGAATAGCAGCAGAGAGCGAGGAGAGGAGGGGATGATGAAACACAAGTGGGGAGCATCCAGGTGAGCGTTCGGACAGCCCCAGTGGTCAGGTCCTGAGAAGGGCAATGATGGTGATTGCAAGTCCTGTTGGTCTCAGTCTCACCACGGCTGCAGTCCAGACCCGCTCCATGTGTGGCTTCCCATTGCTGCTTTTCTGTTGCCGCCGCTGCCGCTCTGTCTCTACATGGTGGTCTTCCCCATCACTGCTACAGAGAGAGAGAGGGAGAGGGAGGGAGAGAGAGAGAGAGAGAGAGAGAGAGAGAGAGAGAGAGAGAGAGAGAGCCGAATTCACGAGATGAATTCAAAGAGGACAGAGGGGAGGAGGAGGGAGAGAGAGACACAGAGAGCGCACAAGGATGAGTGTTGTGTTCTCAGGGCAGGGGTGAGTGCAGCGGTAGATGATGCACAGCTGAAGAACAGCCTCTCCTGGCTGCTGCAGTGACTGTGGCTCTGCTGTCTCGATCTACTGCTGCTGCTGCTGCTACTGATGCTGCTAACCTCATTCTGAGGACACCGCTACTGACAGAGAGACGGAGAGAGGAAGAGAGAGAGAGAAAAAGAGAGAGAGAGAGAGAGAGAGAGAGAGAGAGAGAGAGAGAGAGAGAGAGAGAGAGAGAGAGAGAGAGAGAGAGGGAGGGAGGGCGGAGAGAAAAGGATGCTCCTTTCTGGTGCAGAGCGGAGAGGAGTTGTGTGCGGGTGGGAGGCTGGGGCTGCTCTGACGACAAAGCGGAGAGGCAGCACGTAACGCTGCACTGTCACAGGGAGGATGGGCTGAGCCGTGGAGCTGCTGCTGCTGCTGCTATCTCTCCACTAGTTCCCTCCAACTCTACAGTAAGTGACCTCTCTTCTTATGCAGACACTCTGTGGGGACACATGCCTCTCTGCCTGTTGCCTTCAAATGCCTCGCGTTAATGACTTTACCCCGTGAATCCTGCCCTCGCACTCACACTGAAAAAAGGAAAAGCTGTGCAGTGTGCAGTGTGCAGTGTTGGGGGTGGTATAGACTGCAAATGACTGGATTAAGGTGATTTCAGAGTTTGTAAATGGATTACATTGACTACACGCTTACTTACTGGTGTAATAAAATAAAAATAAAGGTGTTATTCTATATTTGTATTACAGACAAGTCTCCGAAAAAAGATGGATCAATAACCAGCATCTGGCTCCCTCTCCTGTCATAATAGTATTTGGAAAACAAGAGACATCTGTATTACGCAACACAAGCAATACTTATTAATAGGATCAGTTCATTGATATTTTCAATCTTTCCATGAGATCTGTGGACAATAGGCACAACAAACATAGAACACAGTCAAACAGTGAACAAAAGGCTATTGATTTATATGTCTGCCTCCAATTTATTCAGTGACATCGGTGACCCAGCATGTCACGCACATTCTCAGCCGACGGCTCGAAATAAGGGTTCGTTATTAATCGTATTATCCTAAGAAAACCTCTGGCTCGCAGCTGCCCTTCATCAGCGCCCGGCCACTCATGGGGAGACCTGGGATCCAAGTGCCACTGCACTGCATCACACCGTGCGCATCAGTGAAGCAGCAGCACAGTGTGAAGCCGCTCTGACTTCACTGTCTCTTCATTGTTGTGAGTTTGTTATGTTACATTAAAAAGCAAAAGTGGCGGAGCATGTAACTTTCTACAGAATAAAGATTGCGGAGGTGATGTGTTAGAACTGGTTTCAGCCTGTTGTATGTCATGATTAGTGATTAAATGTATTATAGATGTGGGAGATGACTTCCCATTGCAAAAAACATAAAAGATGTTTGACACAGAGGCTTCACTAGCTCTTTTCTTAGACACTATGGCTTACTCAGCACAGCGACTGATAATCTAATATTTATGGAGAAAATAGGAAGTATTTGCTACTGTATTTCACAGTTGTGATTTTCTTAATGACTTCATCAGAGGGGGCCCCTGCAGGATGCTCCGCCCCGTCTACGCTGAGAGTCTGGCTCCGCCCCTGTGCAGAGTCGCAACAGAAGCGGTTGTGTGCTCGGGAGCAGCGGGCGGCGACCTTGTCGCTGCAGGCCGGTGAGAGATCCTGCCAACACGTGAATACACATCTGTAACTCCACAGGTACCAGGCCGCTCTGGTAATGAGAGCCAGCCCTCACTAAAGTGACAAAGTTAAGCAACGCAGCCAATGTCACGTACAGTAGACGGGTGTGACCTACTGAACATATAGTAAACACTTCTGTAAAGCAGATTAAGAGGAATGTTTCCTGGCAGCTACATATCATATCAATAGTGAAACCTCACATATTCAGGCTTAGTGGGATTTGGATAGTTCCTCCATTTCTTAAACAAAAAAGAACAGCATGGGGCAGAACTACTTCTTCCTCTCTATTTTTTCTCCAACCCTTCATGCTGTCCCCCTCCTCCTCCTGCCGATCAGGTCCAATCAATGTTGGCGGTATTCTCTGCATGCCAAGGCAGACATCTGTGCCGGCCAGATCCTCCAAAAGCGTCAAATGAAAGCAAACAAATGCTCTCCCAGGAAATTCTATGTGTGTTTGTGCGTGGAAGTGTGTGTGTTTGTGTGTATTTGTGTGCCTGAATGGTTAATCAAGTGGCTGGCTGAGGACAGCGACTACATCACACAGGTAATTCTGTGTTGCACCAGATGGACCACCTGCGAGAGACAGACACCAGCACCATCACCACTTACCCTGTGTACATGCACTGTGTTTTGACACTGAGGGTTACACTGCCTTTCTACCACACTGTCCAACAGAAATCTCAATACTGAACTGAAAACAGCTGCCTGATGGTGGTTGCTGTTGCAAATCTGGGCTGACGTGACGGAAGTGCAGCTTGTCAGCATATCTGCACACCAATAATGCCTCAACACAAAATACGTGCATAATTAGATGCCAAAACACATCACCGTTATTCCAAACATGACAAAATACATTCATATCTCCCATAATCTACAATGTCAAGCAAAGACATGGATTAATTAAAGACAAATCAGGAAAAGCAGCAACGCAAGCGATCTGTGTAATTCATTCAAGTTCGATTCAGACCTTTTCTGTGTCACCCCTCGGTTCTCTCCAAAGCCGCTCTCATTTGAAATAAGAATATATTGAGCAATGCAGCATTACATGACTAATTTAATGCCGAATGCCAGCGCAGCTCCCTCCACAACATCTGTTCGTCATCGACCACGTAGGACTGTGTATTTCCAGCTTCACATTATCATGTTGATGATGTAAATGACTGCTGGTGGTGTTACATTCTGCCCCGCATGCAGCTGCCTATGTTTAAATTACGGTGACATGCGCAGGAGTGGGAGAAGATTGAGATGTGGGAGGGAGGAAATGAGGAGAGGAGACGAGAGGAAGGGGAGAGAGGGAGGACGTGGATGGCAACAGATACAGACTGAAGAGATGGAACTTAGTAAGAGCAGGAAAGAGGGCAAGAACAAGGAACTTCAAAGCAAATGGTGTCCTTTTTATAGAGTGTACACACACACACACACACACACACACACACACACACACACAGCCATGCATACACTGTGTACACAGAATTGATTTCCTCTTTCCTGGAAAAGGAGGGCAGCTATAGAGCTATTGTTGATGGTTTGTATGCATTCATATAAATCCCAACAATGGAAGTGTGTCCAAAGCGTTCTTCTTTGCTGTTAAATAATTTGAACATCAAAGGAGGTTTTTTTTTCTTTTTTCTCCCTTACACACTTGTGACAGAAAGATTTCCCATCCACATCCACTCTGTCTCCAGCCACCGCTCCCGGCCCTGCTGCCTGTCTTCATACTGTCCCCTGGATCTCTGAGCTGTCTCCTTGCTACCTGTCTGTCTGTGTCTGACTAATCACTTTCCTCTCCCCCAAATCCACCTATAATTGTTGGCATTGCTCACTGTGGCTTGACAGTGAGTAATGAGCAACACATCACTCAAGGAGAAAGTGCAGCTTTTGAAATAATTAACAGCTTTTTACCTAAAGTGCGAGGACGCTTAATTGAACTTGAGCACCATATGGAATCCACATTAAAATCATGAAGCTCCGTGGCCAGATGCTCAGACCATCTGACCGGCCTACTGTACAGAGTTTGCCTCGCTACCAACTACTGCAAAACCACAGAGGGATCTATTACAGCTACTAATACACAACACAAGAACACCGCCGCCAAGCAGCAAGTAGCTTTACAGACAAGAACCCTGGAGAATGTAGTAGTTCTTTTTTTTTTGGAGGACCGGCAGTGTTGCACCATCTGTTACCTTTCTTCTTCCAATTGTTGCTTTTTTCATTTGAATGGTTAATTTTTAGGAAATGCACATAAAAAAAACACATATTACACTTTAACACCACTTAGAAACCCTGCAGTTCTGATTCTATCACACTGTTATTGCCAGGGCTTTATATTTTCTTAAGTGTATCACATACAGAAATACACTCTGTGTATTACTAAACAATGCCTTCCTATCTCATCAGTATTCTCCATTGATTTTGTGCTTTAAAACATTGGAGATTTGATTTTGCATTAAACTTTGTGGCTGTAGTTTGTATTATGCTTAAATCCCATCAAAGAAGTTCATATACTGCAAAACGGTCTCTTTGTTAATTAACCTTCAGGAAACACTTGCTCAAATTTACATATTAAAACTGTTAAGTTCAATATACTATTGTGTATTCTATTTCAGTGTGGATTTTATTCTTACCTCATTTAAAATTTTCACGACTAATGATTTATCTGCTGGGACTCTCCGCCCTGTGACTGTAAATAGTAAGTGATAATGATGAGTCGGTGCTTAGAGTAACCTCAATGAAAGGTTCCTGATCTGACCAGTACTGGGGGAGTTTACTGTCCTCCGCTGTAAAGCCATGCGCATTCCCTGTGAATGTCTGTCTCAAAATGTCCTTGAGCACAGTGAGGCAGGGCTGAGGTATGAGCTGTGCCCACTGCACCATCACCATCACCAGCAGCAGCAGCAGCACTGGCATATGGCCCCCCCTGCCTGTCACAAAGAGAAGTGCAGGAGATTTCAATGACGACGGTACTGCTCTGCTCACCTGCACAATCAAATCTGTCAAATTATAATTCCAGACGACAGGTTTACAAATGCTCATATCGGTTCATATCATGTCGATCAAGTCAGGATTCTTTATTGATTGAAACAAGGTGTTTGTGTAAAGGCGACTGTGTAACTGATCAAAATGTGATGCAATCGATGCAACACCAGCAGGACAACTTCAGCCTCGAAAAGGTAAAATGTTCCAGATGTGCAGATGACAGTGTGATGATAGTGAATCCACTTCCTGTTGATTACAGCAACTACTGAGGACGGGAGGCGCTGATATAATAAGTGAGGTATCTGATTGGTTCTTGCCTTCTCAGTTTGCCTTTATGGAGGATTTTAATGACAACATGAAACTCAGTGAAGTCTTAAAACAACAGTTTTACAATGTAAACATGGTTTGTTTAGAACCTGCACTACACCGACGGCAGTTAATCAGTTGTGAAACTGGTCGGTGAACAATGTACAGGGAATCCCCTGACACACGTATTAGACAGCAGCTGCGATACCGCATTGCAATACACACACACACACACACACACACACATTACCAGAGAGCGAGCGAGAGGAAGACGCGTTAACTGACATTGTCTCTGAGGTGAATTGTTATATAACAACCTCAGAAAGAGCCTCCTTTCAGCCACCATGCTCTCTAATTGGGTTGAAAGCAGCTGTCATGCTAACTAAGTGCAGCAGACACAGTCTGACGAAGAAAAGGGTTATTTTGGAGAGCGATGCAGGAGCTGGGAAAGAACTGCAGCTCCAACTCCGTCTCCTATCAGGCTGGAGAGAAGATAAAGCCAAGAGGAAAAAAAACATAGAGAGATGAGTCAGAGAAAGGACGAGACCCCCCACACATACACACATACATACTTGCATGTACTGTATGTGTGCTTAGCCTATGTCAGGGCATAAATCACTAAGGGGTGGGGGGTGCTTTTGAGGAAAAGCAGTTGGCCAGGCAACCCTGATAGCTGCAGGGGTTGCAGTGTGTTACTGCAGAGTGAGATTGAGAGGAGAGAAAGTGAGAGCTGGTGATGACTGGGTTAGAGGACAGAGCAGTGCACAGTAATATAAGCCTTTGGTGCAAAACAGAGGAACCCTAATGGAGCCCATTATTCACATCTATGGAAAACGTCGCTAAAGGCTCAAGCAGTGGCTCGATAACTGGTGACTCCATCTCTCCCTCACTCGCTGCCTGACTTCCACCTGCCTCTTCTTGCTGCTCCGCTTCTGCAGCGCACACACACACACACACACACACATACACACACCTATTCAGGCTGGTGTGCCGATGTCACCTTTCCTCTCACCTTGGTCCATGCTTTCATGTGAAACTGCCTGCTCATTCTCACTCGCTGGGCATCTTTTCATGAACATCGCTTCATTATTTGATCATTTGTAAGAAATGACTGGCTTCTTTGTCCTGGCTGTCTTTCTGTTGTGCAATCTGAATACTTTATTCAGGTTTGTACTGAGTGTGCACACAGCAGGGAGGTACTGTAGATATGGGAGATATGGAGACGTAAAGTGTAATCCTGCCTGGAGCAGCGGTGTGAGTGCACGTGGACAACTGTAATCAGTCAATACTGGCCTTTTAAAATGAAAAATGTTTAGAACTATAAATCTTCCATCAAATTAAACGCTCACTGTTTATTGAATCATAAACTCTTGGCGATTTTTTTTTACCACGTTCGACACAGAAGTTGCAGATCTCATTTCACATTATCACTCACTAAAACCTACTCAAGACTTTTCACATGGTTTTTTTTTTTGCTGATGATGTGATGAAATCAACACAAATCCTTTCAGATGAAGGTTTAAAGCAGAAGTAAGTGGAATGTTTGTGTTAATATAAGTCTTAAATAGTTCTATCTTCCGACAGCAATCACTTATATAGAGTGTTTGGTCTGAAACACGGGTCTGTCAGTCACTCTGCTCTGCTGTAAGCCGAGGAGAAAACTTTCCTTGTATCCTACAACCTTTATCCAATGAGGAGAGAGAACGGCATAAAGGGGCGGTCCTCTCTGTGTGTGCAGCCAAGGGATGCGCGTGAATGTGGTGACGTAGGGACGAGGGCGGGGACTGCTAACTCCATCGGCTGACAGGAAGTTAGCCAAAACAAGCGGATCGCTTACTTCTGCTTTAAGAGAGCAGGAAAATAACCTAAGGATGGCACAGGAGAAAAGAGTGATGAAGAACGAGACTGTAATGTAGATGTATGTGAATTTGATCAACATAACTGACCATGTTGTTGATCCTGGACAGTGAGGGAAGCAGGGAGCAGATGCCAGCCCTCAGGAGGTGCAGAGAAGAGAATTGGTGTGTAGACTGTGTATCACATCTTGATTTTGTTTTAGCAGTTATTTTACAGTGTAGTTTGCTTTTCATTTGTCTTTGTCCTCTTTGCCTTTTCCTGTATTGACTATACTGAGGTTTTACTGTTTGTAAGGGCTGAATCCAGACATTCAATACTTTATTGCTCCCACTACTTCCAGTAGGTGATACCATATCCCTTACTGAGTAGTGAATATTTTTTTTAGAACATATAAAATGCCTTTTTACTCTGTTGCAAAGAGTAGTAACTATTACTGGCTCTACACGCTCTGAACAAGGTGTTTTCCATCTGTATGTGTTTTGTAATGCCTGGTTATTTATTCTGATTGGGTTCTGTGTGAGCTGAAGACATTGTTTGATTTTACAAAGAGAGTCACAGGTTTGGTGAATGTATTTGACAACTGGGGTTTGTGTTTACTGGTTTGACAAAAGCACAAAGGGTTTTGATTGTATTAGTAATTGTGGAAAAAAAAGTCTAACAGATTGTGGTTTTGCGTCTGCATGAGATCATCCTGTAAAATAGGAGCTATTTTATCCTCAACTGATAAATTCTCCAATTATACCAGACTCCTGGCCTGATCCGGAGCATGCCTTGCTGTCAATCACCTTGCATAGGAACTCAGGGGAGTGGAACCATGGTAAATTATAAGGTAGGAGGTGTGAACTGAAACACATTTTACTCTATTTAATTTTTATTATCTCTTTGTATAATTACATTTTTCTTTAATTAAGAGAGACTGATGTAGATTGAAATAGAAAGGCATAGAATAAACAGCAATGAGAGGAATTACACATTCAAAGGCTAAGGAGTGTCTGTCTTCTCAGAAACGCTATGATTAACGTTGACCTCATGTTCTTCCTGAAGGAACAGAACGCATCTACAGTATCAGTCACTCTACTCGGTGATGTCTGTCCTGTAACTTACGCAAAGCTATAAACACGGCACAATCACACACCAAACACCTCAGCCGAGCGTTCATATCAGAGCTGAACACACGAAACGCACAGGGAAATAAGCAAGATATTTAACTTGTGCTCCAAGAAGCTGAACAGATGGGGCTCTGTGCTGTCTCCTCCAACAGAATGCAATGTAATGAAATATATATGAGGGTATATTTTTTATTTAATGTGGACAAGCCGTAGCTACTGTATGTTTTTTTTTTTAGCCACACTAGGGGCATAGCTGGCAGTCAGCTGGTCCACTACTTATATCCAGATTGAAATATTTCAACATTGCATGAATTGAAAGAAAGAAAGAAAGAAAGAAAGAAAGAAAGAAAGAAAGAAAGAAAGAAAGAAAGAAAGAAAGAAAGAAAGAAAGACGGATTGGCACGACATTTTATAATTGATCCAATGACTTTTCCATGGGTTCAAAATTTTCAATTGTCCACTGCTTTAGTTTGACCTGCACAAATGCTGACATTACTATTTTGCTCCTAGCACTACACTCTGCTGAAGTAGCCTCTGCACACACAAGTGCTGCTGTGGACTGTAAATCTTGTTTCTTTATTACAGGTTAAATTAAACTGCCTCACCCATGCCTGCAGGACATTAATATAATATTAAACAGTCTTGATGAGCATTCCCAGAAAAAATGTCAACAACACAATGCCTGTGTGTTGACTCAATTAAAGGCTTTACAAAGAAAACTGTAGTAGGGTCAACCTCTTCACTTGTGCCAGCTGTGATAGTTACAACTTTCACAGCCTTTTTTTTCTCTCTCGTTTTGCAACCTTACCTATTTGAACCTAGCTGAACCTAGAACCAGTCGGTTTTAATCTGTTTCACCAGCAGATTCACTACCTTCAGAGAATAATGCATCAAACAAGTGGATGACAAATGTGCTTGTGGGGATTTTGCTAATCCACGCACAGTATGACACATGGCGCAGTCCACATGTAATATGGCTCACTGAATAGTAGTGGCACCGAGTCTGACACTTGCCTCAGAGGGTTTCTAACCAGGAAAGGTCCTGAAAAAAACATACTGAATCATCGTCATTTTCAAGGTTGAATGCTTAAAGCTCGTGTGTAATGAGGCATGGACTGCATATTTAAAGCTGTAAATTCAGGTGTTAGGGTTAAGTCTTTGACATAATGGCAAAGTTATGGCTCTGACAACTCAAATGAGCATGTGAGTGGACAAAGGGACTCTTGTATTTTTTTAATCAATAATGCCACTAAAGCTTGGACTAATCCTGACATTAATGAAAATAGGTTTATGTAAGAAGCTAATTTGGTTTCAGTTGGTCTACTTCTGCAACGTACGGTTTGTTGTTCAGCTGCCAGAGGAGGTAATCTACAGAAGATGAGAGGACAGCGAAGACGTTCAGTGATGTTCTCGTTATGGTAGATATTTGCATAGTCATACGTGAGAGAATTAACATTTACATAGACATAAAACTCAATGGTTAAAAACTAAAATGAGTCTGACACCCATCCTCTTCCATTGAATTCCCTGCTGGCCAAGTTCTTGACCAGAGCTTACTCATGTATTCCTCGATATTCTCTGTTGCTTCTCAGCTCGACAAGATGGTTAATCTCTCTGTGTCCTTAAAAGCCACACGGATCTAATCAAAGACAAGATCTTTGCAGCTACGACTTCCAATGCAAATGCAAATACTCTCTCTGTTCTCTTTGTCAATTGGGATTTTGTATTATTGTATTTCAAGTCTTCAGATTCAGGTTGCAACAAAATCAAATGTTTGAAATAATTCTGATGGTCCCAGATTAACTGTAAAGCAGCAGACTGAAGCCCTTAATCCTCAAAATTTCTGGTTAATTTGTGCCGATTATCTACTATTGTTCCAACCTCATGCAATCTAGGTCTAATGATCAGTCGTTAGAGGACGAAATATAAATATATTATATAAAAATATTGATATTATCTATTTTGTGTTGTAGCATCAATAACTTCATGGCCATTAAATTAGCAAAATCCTGTTATCATTCCTCCTAAATGATTTGTAGCATTTATTCCCAGTGATCTCTTTATTTCTGTCTCGCTCACTGTCTTTACAGCTCCTTTACATGTAGTGTTTTTATTTCCACCACTTTTCCCGTTATGCATTTAAATAAAACACCTTGTCTTTCTGCCATTTCTGTTTTGGAAATTCCCCTATACAGGAGGACATTTTGAATCTCTTAGGATCCTGGTGGAGGTGTTGGTGAAACTGGTATCTGTAAACAATCTGTGCGGGGCTAAAATCATGTGTCAACAGCTAGTAAAGCATCTGGTTGTGGCGATGCATTTGTGCCATGGTTTCAGGAGAAAAAAAAAAAAAAACGTTGGTTCAGGCACATGAAGAAAATGACTCACATCCCTGGTTTCACAGGAAAATAGGACGGCAGGCATAAGGTCTAGAAAGATAGACTAGAAATAGAAAGAGACACAGGGATGTAACTCTGACTTTGAATTCAGTGGAGATATTACATTGATAGATATTGGCGGTAGTATGCACGCAGTAAAACACAATAGCAGCTGTTAAAATGACAACAAAAGACTCACAGGAGCCATTTAGCCTCAGCAAAAAATATGTATCTAGTAGTAGTAGTTCAAATCTGTCAAGATATTCAAAATCTGGAACCTCGCACAGCGTGAAGTCCTCACTGACCACATCCACATCACTTCCTTAAAAACGCCCTCATTCAATCATCATCATCACACCAAGAATATGATAACTGACAGGACAGGAATAAAGATAGATAACAGCCTTTCATCACATACACTAGTGTATCAGCACAAACACACACTTTGCTGTCAGATTCTCATATGACGGGAGACTAGAAATCAAAGTCCTTCCACCTGGATGAGATCTGTTAGAAAAATGCTGAAGCTTAGTGCTGGATCCAATGCACAATGTGACATTACACTCAACACCAGTGGGTACCAGCATCATGTGACTCCCTCTGAGTGCCCACATCCTGCCTTACAACATGTTCTAACACTGAACACTGAACACTTGCTATTTGTGGGATATTTAGTTTCTCTCTAAAACCTCTAATGTCAAAATGATTCATTATTATTTCGACCAATCTCTCACTTACTTCTCCTCTCCTCTCCTCTCCTCTCCTCTCCTCTCCTCTCCTCTCCTCTCCTCTCCTACCATTGGTAGAAAGGCTTACAAACTCAAAAGGAGCTATTTATAAAATTACAGAGCACCATCTATTATCCTGTGTCATTTGTTATTACCAACAAGGTACTTACAATAACAGCTTCTGTCCTTGGCTCAAGCCTCCTATTCAAGATGTCTTTCTTTTGTAGAAAAAGGACTGTCAAGTCTCTTTACCCCTGCATTTGTCGCTATGCTACACAGAGGTGATGGTGACACAGCAAAATTTAATGCACTGCGACGCTAACAGATTGTCTCCTGGCTATATGAGATATGACAGAGCAGTGCAAGGTATGGATTTTCACTGAAGGCTGTTTCTCTTGTACTTATCTGGTGACTTCAAATAAAAGGAAACAAGAACAAATATTCGTATATGTATTAAGTACTTTCACACTGAAAGGGGGACCTTGGTATTTGCTCAGAGCATATGCTCACAATTGTCTTTTCTCGCGACTGCCTCATCACCTGCGTGTTTGTATCCTATCCTATTAAATGTGAAGAAAGAAAGAAAGAAAGAAAGAAAGAAAGAAAGAAAGAAAGAAAGAAAGAAAGAAAGAAAGAAAGAAAGAAAGAAAGAAAGAAAGAAAGAAAGAAAGAAAGGACTGACACTGCCTCTGAGCTGTCTGGCTGTCTTGGTGCAGTGGAGCTGATGGTTGAGGTCACACAGTCATCCCAGCCCCAGAAGAGGCACAATCAATTTCCTATGACAGCCTGTCTAACAGTGTGGCTGACTGACTGAATGAATGACTGAACAACTGATTTGCTGACTGAATGGATGCACGAGTGACTGAATGACTTTGTGGCTAGGGGAATGGGTGACTGGTTGTTTGACTATACCTGGCAGTGATGATATTTCTCTGAATGATTTCATGTGCACATACTGACTAACTGGCTTCCCATTGGACCGACTGGAAAGTCGAGCAACCGCACGACAAGCCACTGAACCTGTCAGTTTGATAAGATGAGTAGAGAAATGTTTCACCTAACCACCGGTAGTCAGTGAAATCCCCAATTCAGCGGCCGGTGACAGCAGTCAGCCACAGAGCCGGCCACACAGCCAGTCAGCCAGGGAGCAGACAGCCGACAGATCAAGGAGGAGAGGTGATAATGTTCCCTATTAATTCAGCCACCATGCCAAAACAGTCAGTTAACTAACGCAATGAAGACAGCTAGCAGGCCAACACACATGATGAGTTACGGCAGGAAAGCCTGCTGCTATGACACTACCAGTCAATAAGTGTGACAGAGAGGAGAGACTGCAGACTTCATGCTGACAACAGATGGCCTGACAGTGAAGAGGTGTGCATCAAACATTGTCATCTAGAGAAATGACAGGACTATCTATCTATCTATCTATCTATCTATCTATCTATCTATCTATCTATCTATCTATCTATCTATCTATCTATCTATCTATCTATCTATCTATCACATATGTATAAATAAATAGATGGATAGGGGTATACTATAAAATCCCTAAATGGATAATTAAAGCTTTAAATATGATATATAATATATACAACATATATAAAAGTATACTATAATTACAACTAATACAAATATGTATAATATGACATGGGGTACAGTCCTGGCACAGCACGCTCTCATGCGCACCCTGAATGACAGTCTCACAGTACGGGCCAGGAAAGAAAGAGCCAAGGTTGGTAAAAGGTTGGTAAAAAAAAAGTTCTCAAATGATGCAGCAGGATTTCTCTTGGTTTAGAGAGAGAGGGGGGGCAGAGGAGGAGGAAAAGAGGTGTTTCCTACTATCATTGTGGAGAGTTCAGTTTCAAGTTTAAACCACGTTGACCTGGTGATGGGTTTGGGCTGCGATGGAGCGGATCGCACTGCCTCCAATACACACACAGAATAGCAATCCCCTTGTGCTGCAATGACGGATACTGCGCTAGCTAATATGGTTTTTCGTACGTTTTTTTTTTCCTTTTTCTTTTTTTTGTCCCTGACTTGGCTGGTCTCTCCCTGCCTGCACCTGCTCTCTCATCACCAGAGTGTGTCAGGATCACTGGTTTGTCCTACAGCCTCCTTCTGCTCCCTGTTTTCTTTCACTTATAGCCCTGGACCATGGTAACAGCTAAATGGACCTTTGGTGGGGAGCGTGCAGGTAGAGGAAGACTGATTGAGCCACTGATAAAGAAAGAGCACTACTTTCTACTTCGATGCAGCACCCCATCACAACAGCCTAATGATTATCATGTACTCGCACAAATGAGACTGTGTGAAATTTGAACTGGCACGCTCTCAAAGAAAAGGATGCTCACAGCCTGGAGCCTTAGATAGATACACACGTATCAAATAGATTGCAAGACATGACTTCATTCTGCAGGAGAATTACTGTATTCTTCATCTCCATCTCTGCTCTCCCTCTCTGACTGAACACCTGTCTGTCACCCCCTCGCCTGCCGACACAGGGCTTCAATTTTACCCATGTTGTGCGTAACCCGCTACAAACAACAGACTGGCATGATGTTAATGAGTACAGGTGGTATTCTGCCTCTAAACATGCAGGTGATTTGCACCGAAAAGAGTAAAAAAAGAAAAGAAAAAGCAGTAAAGAAAAACAGCAAACTCTCACACACTGTTCTGTCTTTCACATTTCACACAAGGACAGTGTATACTTACATGGCAGCAAGGTTGTCACCACCATCACCGTGACGTGAAAATCCTCCCCCCCAAAAAAATGATGCAGCAGCAGCAGCAGACTAACCACTAACCACTAACCACTAACCACTAACCACCACGGTGCCGTTCGGTATGTGTGTGTGTGTGCGTGTATGTGTGAGTGAGTGTAGGTGTGCGTGTGTGTGTAGAGACTCGCTAAGCTGCACTCTCACTGCTCCTGCCTCAGCTGGGGCTGTCTCAATGCACAGCCTGTACCATGTCTGCAGGCAGCAGGGGTGGACTGGACGTGTGTGGGTGTGGGTGTGTGTGCGGGTGCTTCTATCTTTGTGAGGACTGAGAGTGAGGACCGTTTGGGAAAAGTGAGGACATTTCGGTCCTCGCAAGTTCAAAGGGGTGTTGGAGGGTTGGTGCTGGTTAGAATTAGGTTTAGGTTAGGGAGTTTGACAGAAAGCTGGGGTTTGGCATTTTGTTGCAGTGGTTGAGGTCGTGGTAAGGGAACGCATTAGGTCGATGAATGTCCGCTCTAAAATAGAAGTACAAGTAGCTGTGTGTGTGTCTGTGTGTGTGCTGTTCTTCTCTTGACAGGGGGATCACAATAGATGGCTGGGAAGATAAATTGATGAAGAGGGTGGGAGAAGAGAGGAGGAAGGGTTGGAGGAAGATGGAAACAGATGTGGCAGTCAATCCTTGTCCACATCTTTCATCCTCTGTAGCTTCCTCTCACTCCCCGTCTTTGACATTCAGCCCCCCAGAGCAGAGCGGAGCAGAAGGTCCGCTGCAGACGCGCTCGCAGCCTCATTTCAGAAATGACTTTGGAAGGAAAAGAGATGGAGACAAAAAAAAATGGAGAGAAACAGGGGAAGACAGAGGGAATAGATACAAAGAAGAGAAGCACTGGAGCAAGAGAGGGAGGGATAGACAAGAGGTCAGAAATAACAGAGCGATTGAGAGGAAACTGGAGAGACGAGTCAGAGACAAGGATGAAAGATGTAGAGGTTAAGAAGGAGCAAGTGCATGAGTGAAAAACAGAGAGGGAAGAGGAGGGGAGGGTAACATTCAAGGACACGCATCCTTGTCAGTCTCAGTCTCATCTTATGCAGGCCAGGATTCCCATAACACACACACACACACTCGCACAGCAGACATGACGGCTGCAGGACATAATGCTTTTGTGTGTGTGTGTGTGGGTGTGTGTGTGTCTGGCTCATCCTACAGTGACACACACTCACACACCTGTCTATCCAGCAAGCCGCCTGGCCACGACAGGAGAGGATAACAGCTTTTGCGTCAGGTTGCCGTCACGTCACTATCTCACATCCCATCCTGTCACAACTCTCAACTATTTTTCTCTGTGTTTTGTCTTTTTTTTTTTTTCTTCCTCTCTCTCACTGTGTAATAAACTTGCAGTGATGCTGAGCCTCAGGAGCATTATGTAGATATCAGATGCTGGACACCACTTGCAGCATCCCCCCCCCCGCCTTAGGTTATTCCCAATAATACATGTAACGCAGCATGTACACTGACATATCCACAATATCACAGAGGCAAATCTTGCTGATGGAAAGACGCCAAGGTTTGTTATAAAAGTCACTAGACAGGCAGTGCGTTATGAAAAATCAATTACTACCATAACCAATAATGGACATAGACCAAGGACAAATGAATGAAGCAATGCATGAATAAATAAATTATCAATATAAACATGCAACATAGCTTCTTTTTTTAATCACACGTTACATAAACAACATGAGCAGTGTACAGCAGCTGCCACAGAAACTGCAGTAATGCAGGTGAAGACAGGTGCAATGGAATCATGCTGCTGTTTGGCAAGTCTAAACTAGAGCTAGAATATTGTGACCAGATAACTCAATTTATACAACAATTATGCTGCGTTCGATTGCACTCGGAACTCGGAAATATCCGGCCTCCGAATCAGAAAAATGCAATAGAACGGCCCTTGAAGTCGGAACTCCGACTCGGGAACTCGGGTAGCATCCAAGCAGCCCGAGTTGGTCGGAATTACGTCACAGCAATATGGCGTCGCACACCGCGAGGGGTATTTATTTATTTAGGCTATTTATTTTCCAACCTAGACATTTAAGCAAGGGAGAAGTTATGGAAAAGGGAATATAGCCTAGTTCCACGCGTACTGCAGCAAGAGTTGACATCTGCACGGCTCGCTATGACGCATGCAGGATTCCACTCGCTGCTGCGTTCAAGACTGTGTGTTGCAGAAGTGGCGTTTCTCTTTCCCTCTCTCCCCCAAGCAGCTAATGTTCTTCCCCAGCAGTACTTTTGGATGCTCGAAAGACATCAGCTTACTGTGGGCGGCCATGTTTTCCGAGGTTGCAATGAAACGCATTTACCTCGGAAGTCGGAATTTCCAACCCGGATCTTTCCGAGTTCCGAGTGCAATCGAACGCAGCATTAGTTCCTACCGGTTCCGACCGAGTAATTTGATTGGACAAGAGACGTTCCATGAGTGCTGATATACAGTAGGCCCATAACAGCACTGGGACTTTTTACAGACATTATCACTCTGCTGTTCAGCTGGACAGGAGCTAAGTCAGAGCCAGGCTCCCCATACAGGAGCTGCCCCATCTCTCCGCTGCTACTACAGATAGAAACAGACTCAGCCTAAACCCGGCTGAAAAAAAAAATTGCTGCGGCGGCAACTATGTTTCGACGGCGATGTGTTTTGATATGAGTGTTAGCTGTTGTTAGCCACGTAGCTCAGCTACTTATCTGAGCGGGTGTGAGCGCCCGTGCTGATATACAGTACAACAGCACTCCCTCTCATGTGATATTGCTTAAATAAAGTTGGAGTAGACAAAGTTTTTGTTTAGTACAGAAGTCAATGGATGAATGGATGGAAAACTGTCACAATACTGGGGACAACAAAGTGTATATGGAGTACACCACTGATAGGACCTCTTATCTTGGTCAAGACATGGAAAGGGAGAATTTCTTGAAGAGGGAAGACTTACAGAGAGAGGGAAAGAACGGGAGGAAAAAGGAGAAAGAGAGAGACAGGGGGGGAGCAGTGATGGGGATCAGAAACAGGGCCTGAATATCAATGCAGCACGTCTGAGAGATTTCAGGGCTGCAGTGCACCAAAACCTGGGAGAAAGAGCAACAATAATATCATAGGCTGCCAAAAGTGGAAGTACCAACAGAGCCAGGACCCCCCCCCCCCCCCCCCCCCAATACAAGGTGATCACTGCTCCACTCACATGCATCGTACAACATCATGAGATTCCCTTCATTTGAATTTCCTTTGTGACTGATGAGGTTTTCACCTCAGATGCAGGTGTACAGTCTCCACAGCGCAACACAACACCACACCTCCGTCTTTAGTGGAGAAAAAAAAGAATTTTGTCTCATTAATGGGAAAGTCAGTTTCTCCTCATGATAATCCTGCAGCTAGACCAGTTTTAGGACGACACTGCAGGCATGTCCCACCACAGAAAACACACACACACAAACTTCACTTCAGAGAGATTCATGTCATCCGTCTTAATTAAATGACAGTCATTCAAGAAGCCTATTAGACACATTAGTATAATGCTCCTCATCCTCTTTGTCCTTCTCTTTATAAATGGCCTCTTCACTCCCTCCCATAAAAGATCCATTTCCATCCAGAAGAAATCTGTTAACCCATAAAGTGCCGTGTTTACCTCGGGTCAATCAGACATCTCATATCCTGGTCACTAGCACCAGCCAATAACCATTAGCCTTATTAATTGCGGAAGCTTGAGGCCATCTCCTGAGTGCTGTAGTAAAATAAGACCATGCACTGTGTCTGCGGACACACACACACACACAAGCATGCAGTAATGAGATGACTCCCAAAGGTCTCTAACCTTTCTCTGGGAGAGGTCACCATCGCACACACTCTGTCTAATCTAATATATTACTCACACGCTGCATGTCTGCACTTCCTTGCAGCAGTAGTCTCAGACAGTTATGAAGAGTGAAAGACCAGTTCTACATTTGTTTAGAGTCCGGTGCCTGTTTTACCAAACCTCCGAGATGCAAGCTGTAACTGCAACATTTCTCTCACACTCATTCTGAGACGTATCACTAGTGACTGATACATGAGCGTGTGAGGGCGCAGAAGAACATTTATCGTCGCTTTGTGCAACAGGCCTGTGACACATGAAGGCTTGATCATTTTCAAATGATAATCTGAGAGTGTGATGCTTTATTCCAAACTGAACACAAATCATAGGAAGGATAAGGAAGGAATCAAAATCCATGTGTGTTGTTGAGCATCACAAACAGAATCTAACAGTAAGCTCCCTCAAAACGGAGCTATCTTCAGCACCGACAATCCCTACAGGATGCAAACTATACTTCCTCGACGTGATTTATTGCACCTTTTCTATGTAAATCACTAATCCAATCATATTTTTCACCGCCATTCTCTAACCTGCACGGCGCCGGTATCGGTCTGATTTGTGCTCCACCACCAGCCATCCTCCACAATACCTTTTGATGAGCTATATGTAGTATAAAAAATAATTATTAGAATAAATAAAAAGATAAATAGCCTTAACTGTTCACCAAAGACCATATTTAATTTACTATAGGTAGCTTTCACCACCATCTATCGACGCACCATCGATCTAATCAGGGCTGCAACTAAATGTTTATTTTTCTCTTGATTATATTAATTATTGTTTGATTTACTTTATTATAACATAAAGACGAACAAAAACATGAAATTTGCCATTTTTCTTTAAAAATATGAATGATTGATCAATCATTGTGGTGGCTACTCTTGTGATCCAAAAAAAAGTGATGGTCAAAAACATCAGAGCAGTGTGTGTTGGAGGAGGTCTAAGACTCACTAAATAAAAAGCCCTCGCGGAGAGATAGTTTCAATCAAAAGTATAACGATTTATTTACAGAAACAAAAACGATCTCATATCCGGGTTGACTTCAAGCAAATAAAATAAAATAAACTGTAATTTAGTGGTCAAAAAACTATTTCACTCCTCACTCCTTCCACAGACAAAAGAAAATCACTTCCAGAACCAGCTGTGCTCACTCCCAAATCACGGGAGGAGGGTCGCCTGACAAGGAGGAGGGCCCTGACTGTGGCATAATCAATCAAAAGCAATCAAAAAGAATAATATTGTCTAAATAGGCTCCAACAATCATCTTTAGAGGTGTCGAATGAAAACCTAATGGTACGTTCAAACCTAAAGGGTTGGGAGCATCGGCGGCGGTGAGCATCCAGAGTGTCAAACTGAAGTTGAGAGAAGCTCAACTTTATGTAATGAGGAGCGTCGCTGCCGAAACAGCAGCCAATTGCAGACTGGGATTCTCACGGCGGGAGAAACTGAGAGAGCCTGAATGGACACACCACCTGCAGCGCTGCTTGAAAGTCCCGCCCCTTTGGCCGCTAGAGCTGGCAGACGGCGAGATGCCAGTGACCATGGCGGCTGCAGACGTTAAAGATGCTTTGGGTGTGAACGTACAGTAAGAGCACCAACCCACCCACACCTGGATGTATTTCCTGTTTGTTCTGACAGAAGGAAATCAACCAATCAATCAATCTATAATCTGGGTATTTAATATGTAGGCATAAATCTGTGACTCATACAATCACAACCAGCATGGCAGGCAATAACAACTCTCATTCCATCCTGTTTTCCTCTGTTAGACCTTTCTCTGCACTGCTGTGTCTCTTTCCTCTCCTTTCAGTCCTTGTTCCAAGAGTGATGGAAAGCTTCATCTGACTCCCCAAGGACAGCCATAAGCCATAAGACTAATGGAAACACACACACACACACACACACACACATACAAGAAAGTCGCACAAAAACCATCCCACCTACATCCACGTACACACGCCGACACACAGAGCCAGCAGACGGGGAGACATTGTCCGCGACAGGGCGAACTCAGTCAAATTCTCCTCACCTGAATACCAAACCAAGAGGCAAGGGTAGGCTAAGGAGAAGCGTTACGAGATGACAGATGGCGCCGGAAGAACATAAAACAGCGGCAGACACTCACTCCGACTTTTTCTACTGAGGGTGTACCCTTGGTTGTCAAATATAGAAGTTCTGTCAGAATTATGAAGTTAAAAATTGCCAGTACATAAGGACCAGCACCGTGCAACTTGTTGTGTAAGCATCACATCCCTGCTCCCAGTCCCATGGGACCCGGCCCTCTCTCTGGTGCTTCTGCTGCTCTTGCTCTTATCCAACTGTCCTCAGACTATGAAGTCTATTAGTAAATGAACTAATTAAGCTTCCTAATGCATTAATCAGTTAATATTTCTATGTCAGTAGTCTTGCATTCATTGACTGCACAAGTGGATTTAAACAACAGCCACTTGTAGCCACAGTGCACACAGAGAAGCACAGCAATGCAATGTAAACACATTTCATTTCAATGATTTTGAACACTATATATAATGATGTTCTTACACTCTACGTTGGTTAATGATTTTTATTTTTATTTCACACCAGTTTAACATGTTTTATGTCTTTTCACAACAGAACTTTTCCTTGTTTTTTGGACTGGTTGTCTGCATTTCTAGATACTTGAAGGAGAAATATTTTTCCTTTAATGTCCACTGTCCTGTTAATATTCTGTTTCTTGTCTTGTCTTCTTCTGTTTGACTTGTTGAGCGGAGATCTACTTGTTCTTACAGGTTAGAAAAGAGGATGATTTTCTTTTTTTTTTCCAGAGCAGGTTTGAAAGTCTAATTACAGGCCCACAATTGTTGCAGGGGAAAGCCATCACCACCTTTCTGGTGGTGGTCATTGTTCCTCATTGGCTGACCCCTGGGAGCAGCACTACACATTGTTGTACTGATAATCTAACAAAGCTGCCTGCCTCTGATTCAGTGAGGTGCAGACAGGAAAGCTGGGTGTCCAAAGCCATTAATCTACTTGAGCTTCCTCATTTTTTTCTTTCTTAATTTATCTCCTCTCCCTCCCTCACTCCCTCTCCCTCTCTCTCCCTGTCTCGGACTCTGTCTCTCTCGACAGATACACTCCCTCCTAAATAGCCATATATTCAGTTCTTATTCCCCCATTTCCAGGGGAAATTAATGCCTGGTCGAGATGAGGTGTGAGGATTAAACTGTGGCAGAGGATTAATCACTCCTGCATGCCTGTAAGCTGGACAATTCCAGATAGTTTATAAAAAGACTGGAACATGAATAGATACAGCCAACTGTGATTGAATATAGTTCATTCTCAGTTGAATACAATACACTTTCCAGCAAGACTGCACATGTATTTAAATACATTTTGTTGCTTTTGTACATTACTTTCCGTAACAGGAGTAATTGCATAATTTCCTCATTAAATTAATATTAAACCAGAGAGATCACAAGGATATCAACACGCATAAAACTAAGCCCTGGGGCTTCTTGGAAGAACCTTGTGCTGCTTGGAAAAAAAACAAAACAGCCAACCCTTTGTTTAAAGGTGTCAGGTGAGAGGTAATGCAAAGCAGCTATGCAAAACAGTTATATTCAGGGGCACCCCAGTGGCTCACCTGGTAGATCACAAAACATGTAGGCTCAGTCACCAGTCCCCGATCCTAACCCCAAACCTGATCAACCGCCAGCCCTCTGTAGCATCCCTTCCCTCCTGTAATAGTATCTTAAATTAAAATTTAAATTAAATTAAAACATGCATGTATACACAACACAGCTCTGTTCAGCCCAGGCTTTCTGAGCCTTCGGCAGAAGGGGAACTGAATGGACTCCGAACACACTACAATAAACAGTCAATATTGTTACAAAGGCTGTCAGTTTAGCTGGAGGCAAGGAACATCCAATTAGCAAACACCGGGCAGAGTAAATTCTTAGTCACTTCCTTCATCATAGGAAAAAATAAACCCGCAAGTATGCCTTCAGCTGAACCTCTCCACCTACACAATATCATTTAGAAATCTATAGACAGCTGCACGTTCATCTTTAACCCTTCGGTGATTGCTGGATGTCCTTCAACACCTCCAGTAAAGGAGCTTCCATCCAAATACTTCACTAATTTTACCAAAGTTGAAGTAATATCTCTCTCTAAAAAAGGAGAACAAATGATTATTTTATTGCTAATTTATTTTACATTCACTGCTGTCATGTGAATATTAGGAGCTGGTTAATCAGCAGCTGGAGGCAGTAACTGTTCAGTCGAGTGCCTTCTCGGAAGAAGAGCAATAACATGATGGTGTAAATGAAAAGCACCAATCAAATTTGAAAAAATGTAGTGTCTAAAATATGGGATGATTTATGTTGGTTTCATACTTTAATTTAAGGAATTAAAAGCCTCATTAACACTCCACAGATATCTGATCAGTGGACTTTGCTTCCTGTGCATCATAATCCCTTTACTAAGCCGGTTTTCATTGTATTTTTAACAGTTTGCTTTGGTCAATAAACCAACTCTGACATCTGACCATCTGACTACCCAAACACCTCTTGTAGAAAACATGATTCCTTCACTTTTTATCTGTCACCATCTTTGGGTTTTCAACTGTTAAACGACAACTACTACATGCAAACCGGTTATCTAAACTGTCATGTTGTTATGTACTTATGTAGGATTACTAATTGCCATGTTTGTCGCAACCGTTTGTCTGTCAAATTGTTATGTACTTATGTAAGACAGGACTACAGATGGAAATTAGCGGCTCCGCTAAATCTGGTGCAGCCATCTTTTTATTGTCTCAATAATTAATGTCACTGCACACTGTCCTTTTTAAATAAATAAATAAAAAATAAGAAAAATCTTTGTGTTTTGTGCTAATTAGCAAATGTTAGCATCCTGGCATTAAGACAATGCACATAGCAAACATTGTACTAACATCAGCATTATAATGGTGAGCAGCATGTTAGCACGGTGATGCTATCAGCTTCACAAAGGCTAGCGTCAGAGTGTCTAGTAGGCTATGACTTAAGTCCTGGCCAGTGAGATAAAGTTTGCCTTAATTGTCTTGGAAAATGAGAACTTCATCTCCTGTGCTGGGAACCACGCCAATGGCAGACAACATTTTTTAAGTAAACACATGCTTTATTTATGAGGAGACCTGTCTTGAAAATAATGTATTTAAATTAGAAGCTGTTGTTTAACTGACACCAGAGTGGTTGAAGTTTGTTTTAATGGAGAACAGCATCTCTAGAGTGTCCTAATGCTGCACACAGATGACAGCCAGGAGGTTTGAAAGAGTATTGTTCAGTGCAGGCAGAGTACAACAATTTGGAAATGCCTCAACCTGTCTGTCCAATACAATTAACAGGAGAACTCACTGTGTTCACTATCCATGAATATAAACACTAATGCACTTTCACACTTCAAACTCCATCTAAAATTAGTTGTTGCTTTAAAGTAAGGGGAACTTTTCAAGGATCTTTTTTTTTTCCTAAGCAGCCAATTAATCAGAGCCAAGTTACGCTGAACGATTGCCAGCATAAGCACAGGACAGCAGAGGCAGAGAAGAAGAGGGAGAGGGAGAGAAGACAAGACAAGACAGGAGTGCTGACAGAGAGGCAGTCCTGTCCTCTACAGTCTCTTACCTTGAATGAGAAAGAAGCTGGAGACAGATTATCTGGAGAAGACAAGTCCAACACGCCCAATGCTTGTCAGATGCTTACAGTATTGTCTATTAGTCTATTGGTTGCTGTCTGTCATTGTGCCTGAGCCAATACCACCTCACACTCAGAGACCATCTGCGTGTTTTTCAGATCCTCCCAGCCCTTGAAATGAATGTAGAAGTAAATCAAAGGCAATTGACAAGATAGCTCGGGATCGATCGATAAATTATCGGCTCGGCTGATTATTAGATGCAATATACAGCGTTGTTCTCCTTTTTTTAAAAGTGATAAACAACATGGATTTTAAAATGTGCTACCTTGGCTCTGATGCATCCTCCTGTTGCCTGTCTGTAGTCTGGGGAAGTGTCCCGCCCACAGCACCATCTGATTGGTTACATATCGTAAGTAACAGCCTATCATCTGAAGGCCTGTGGGTAAACAGTCAGGACACAGACGTGTGTCAAAGGTCAACACCACAACCATCTACACTGAAGAGCCTCACATCATGTGTTGAAACTCACTGCTAAACTAAAGTAACTACATACTGTAGATGAGGAGCATCCAAAATACTGAGCGTGACATGTAAGCCCCTTATAAACAGAGATGCCACTGCACTATGTTGCCATTGAGTAGATCCCTCATTATTCCGCCTTTGCTTGTTTACACTGAACCAAACAAAGCTGACACGATTACACCCCTGCATGTGATTTTAGATAGCATGACATGTATAACACTGTTTCCCCTATAGGTTTACTGCTTTTGGGTCGTTGGCTTTGTATTTGAGTTTTTAGAGGAATTTATAACAAGAAAAAAAAAGGAAAAAGAAAAGAAATAAAAAATCTTATGTAACAAGTTGTTACCCCATCTCTTCTCCTTATTTGTTTATTTATTTTTGGCCATTTGGTGGAATAGGGGTGGGGTGGGGCGCCCCCTCCCCTAAGGCAATGGAGAAACACAGATATGCAAAGAAGATAGTCTTTTTACGCCCTGTGGGCCCAAAGCTTTGACCATGCCAATGAGACAAGGGACAGTGCAGAACAGTGAAGAGATGAGAAGAAGAGGAGGATAGACTGTAGGATGGAGGGAGGTAATCTCCAGCGAGGAGCAACTACATTGTGCTCTGACCTCTGGCACCATTTAAGCACACACACACGCACACACACACACACACACACACACAACACACACACACACACACATAGATTGGTGTCCTGCTGGGTAAGCACTCTACAGAGTCATTAATACCACTTCACACCGCAGTCACTTCTGCAGCCTTACAGTACAGGACATGACTTTAATGCTGCTGCTACAGTAAGTGTGTGATCACACATCCTCTATACGTGTACATGCATATCTGATACATTATTTGTGTGACTTCTGTTGCCATGAATTCAACAACCTTTAGGTCTGTCTGAGTGTGTCTCTCTTCAAATATATGTTTGAGTGGATGCTGCATGTAAGAAGAAAGTGCCTGAATAACTATGCCCTGAATGTTCACTAATATGCTAAGAGACTATATTAAACTAAATATTTTAAAATATTTCCATCAGTTTTATTATTCGGTATTGCATTCAGCTGCTGATACCCTCTGTATTAACTTTTAGTGCAGAAAACTGTGACATTTAGACAACCGTTGCTGCAGTCCTGAGTGGCATTGTTCTTTCTCTCGATGATGGTGCAATTGTCCAGTCATTTAGTAAAGGCCTTGTATAAAAGAAAATGTCATGTATGTCAAAGCTGTGCAAAATCAAGACCCTCTGCTGTATTACAGCCCACATCCATAGATTATTAGCCGTTACATTATTATTTCTTCAATATCAAGCCTATTACATGCATATGGGCATTTGGGCTATGTACAGTGTGTATCTTTCTCTTTCCTTTTGTACTGTTCCTGTGCTTGACACATTCCACTGGTAAAAGATTTCCTGCCCTCAAAAAGTTCTTGTTGCTATGCAACTGATCTGCCTGGCACTGAGAATAATGCTAGCTTACATAGGCTACACAGAGTACAACCCTACACACACACACACACACACACACACTCACACACACTCACTCATACACACACCAAGCAGCTCTTAGCCTACATCCTGTGCTTGTTAAAAAAGATTGGGCTATTAAGCTAGCATGAACAAAACATCTTTAATCTGTTTTTTTTTTCTTTTGGACTAAATAAGCCTTTTGCATTACAGCTCTTTTCACTCCCTCCTGCTAAGTGCGCTAACATTTAGACAGGGGAGAGCAAAACCTATTACTTAGAAATACAAACTGGTACATCACAACATGCCAGTGACGTTTCTAATTTACATATTTCACACTGACCCAATTAAACATGCATAAACATACCATCAGTATTGGTATTTACACATTTTAATATAATAAATACTAAATCGTATTTTACTAAATTCAATTCAAGCACAGCAGGTTAAAAGTTCAAATAATTCTGACACTGTTGTAATTATACTTTCATCCACAAAAACAACTTTGCAACACTCAATAAATTGTTAATGTTAAGCACAAAGCAATTGCTGGTATTAGGATTACAGGTGACAATGACATTTTCTAACAAAAGACTACAATTAATTTTGCTATTTGCTTACAAAATAAGGTGTTTCTTTTGACTGGTTTCATCAGAGTTCTAATTTGAGTGTTTTTCCACCAAAATCACAGTTTGAACAAGAACAAGAGAGTCACACTCTAACAGTCATTTCAAACAATACCATGTTTGACTATGCTAATCCGTCAAGCTAAACTCCTTACAAGACAACAAGGACGTTTTAATGCTTTTGTGTACAGTGCAACACATTTCTGATCCTCATGATCTCTTTGTTATGACAGACAGTCCTGGGCCAAGCAGGGGGGGACACACGGAGACAGACAGAGACAAATCTGGTGAAAAGGACGGATAGAGGCAGGGAGGGAAAGAAGGGAGGGGGCTAATCTTAAATTATACCTTGAAGGAAGTAATCAGACAAGAGCCTCAATCCTTTTAAGTAATACAATTTATCACTCCGTCATTAGCCATTTCTATTCTAATGGGAGTCCTCAAGATGACACTCCAAAAACTGCAGCTGGAGAGGACTGTCCCTGATCTAACACCTTAATATAATGTATGTATGTTCCCTTTCAGTTCTTCTGTGACATCTGCTAATTTAAAAAAGTCCTTCCTCATCTACATTCTGCAATTTTGATACTAATGCTAATTTCTTCATGACTCAAAACTGTAGGCGGACATGGACTCGCACGGTGAAGCCATGTACGTGAGCAACATAAGAAAAGTCTCAGTAATGGTGACAAAAGGTTGCAAATGAGGGGAGATTAGCCTCTAAAACCCTTGAAGGGAGGAGAGGAGAGTCAGATTAGGTGACCAGGAAGTGTGTGATGAAGAGTGATGGAGGGAAGAGGCTGGTTTGGGAATGGTGGGCCGGCAGTCTGGGCTGCATGTTAAACCAGAGCTGCCTGGTTTGAGTGGCATTACGCAAATAATACAGACCGGCTCTAACCCAGAACAGACGGGAAAAACAAATATGCACACACACGTGTATGCGCACATGTACAGAGTGCACGCACACACACTCTCCCACAGTGCTTCTTTCAGCCTCTATCTCACACACTCACATACAGTGAAAACAACTTGCTTACTCACTCACTGGCTTGCTACTGCAGAGCTTTAGCCCATCTCTCTCACGGTCACACCAAGGGCACCCACTCCCTTGTAACAGTACAGTGCAGCTCATCACACAGAGGAGAGGAGATGAGAGGAGAGGAGAGGAGAGGAGAGGAGAGGAGAGGAGAGGAGAGGAGAGGAGAGGAGAGGAGAGGAGAGGAGAGGAGAGGAGAGGAGAGGAGAGGAGAGGAGAGGAGAGGAGAGGAGAGGAGAGGAGAGGAGGTTGTCTGTTATATGGTGATTATTACATGCATAAGGGGAAAAATGAGCACCATAAAAATACAAATGGGTGAGATGGCAGAAAATAGACAAATGACGAAAACTACAAAAAAGAAAATACTATGACAGTAGGGAAGGAACAGGCAGAGAAAGTTAAAAAAAGAGGGGAAGGAATGTGGTAAAAGGCAGTGAATCTTTCTCAGGACGTTGCTGGGTAATGGCGATGAGATGTTAATGTGGCTGCTGGTGATGCACTGCAGCAAACTGAGGAAAGAAGGAGAAAGAGAAGAACAAGCAAGAGCAGGTGGTAGAGGACGTGAGTAGACATGGGGAAGATTAGAGGGAGAGGGAAGTGAGAATAGAGAAAGAATAGAGGATGAAGAAGGAGAAAAGAAAAAGGAGATAAAGATGGGGAGGAGATAAAGGAGAGAAGGGGGGAAGGGGAAAGAGAAAGGGGAGAAGATGTGAACTTTGATAAGGCTGATGATGCAGCAGGACGACGCCTGCATAAACTGATACTGATGTCTCTGATGAATCTATAATGATGCTATTAGGACTGGATTTCAAGGCCGGCACTGTGTTTCCAACCAAAGCAACTTTGATTTTCACACAAAGCAGAATTACAGACTCCCATCCATCTTCTGGGGATACTTAAATTGTTTGCAATGGCTCCTGTGTGCTCACATTCGCATATTAATCTGCTGCATGAAATTCATTTAAACCTCAAACACACATACTGGGACTTCATAATGAATGTATTAAGTATGTCTCAAATGGCGTGCTTCCAAGCCACATGCCATGTACTTGCAACATTGTCAGCGTGATTCCAGCTAGTAAACTGTTCCCGCCCCCATTACTACTGCTCACTGTCCAATTAAACAAAAATGCTCAAACAATCTTCAAAAAAGGAAAAAGGCTTGACACAGAGCTTCCTACATGAACACATCTTTGATCTTACAGTTTAACTACTGCTGAACCAGCAAAGCAGCAAATCATCTCACATGTGGTTGTTCTCCAAAGACTGACAAAACTGAGAGAGAGAGAGAGAGAGAGAGAGAGAGAGAGAGAGAGAGAGAGAGAGAGAGAGAGAGAGAGAGAGAGAGAGAGAGAAACCTAAAAAAAAACAAAGATGGAACTGAGGAAAAGGCAGATCAGAAGGAAAGTGAAAAACATAACCATTACCATGGGCTAAAACACTTCTGAAGAAAACTGCCATGTGCCAGCTAAACTCTGAACACAGTGCACATATATGACAACCCCCGCTTCTCAATGGGGAATATGAATAATCCTGAGAAAGCAACACAGTGTCATAAGTTGTTTCATCTCTTTGATGAAAAGTCAGCATGCAGCCCAGGCTTCAGTGTGTTAGGCGTGTTACTCTCTGTATTAAAAAAGTATTATGAAATATCCGACAAAGCACCCAAACTGGAGTAAAGCCGCCACAAGAATCAGGTGAACTGTGTCCTTTGTTAGGTAAGACACTGATGATTACTGCTCTAATGATTCCATCATTAATACTGTCAAATGCAAGTTAATTTATTAAAACGTTTGACATGAAGCCTTAAGTGGTATTTAGCTTCTTATCATTTAGCTACAAACATCTGGTGAGCTCCTTCATGAGAGCTTCACCTTACCTATGGTGTCTAGATACAGTAGTTATGTAATTTAATTTACCAGCAGAGTCACAGTCTGAGTCCATGTCTGGTCTAAAAACGTATCCCTTGGATTTAGTGGTACTTATAAGGGCCAGAAATTGAATTCCGCGTAATGAAGACAACACTATCAATAATATACATCATTCGAAAGCAGCGAGTGTCCCATTGCGTGACACATCATTCATGACCTCATAAAACCAGCACATCATTTCATACCTCAACGAACAGCCCCCACAATACTTCAAAAGAATGCACACCACCCTCTAACACCATGTCTATATTTATCTTTAGCGTAGCAAGTACAGTGCAGAGAATATGGGGCACATTCAGCTTACTGGATGGTGGATTCAAGTCTGGCCCAAAGCAAGCCAGACTCTTCATTCACAGCTTTTTGTGTGAGAATGACATAAGATGTAAAGTCTTTGTATCATGTATTACTCACATAAAACATGAATGACTAACATCTAAACATGCCTTTGGCTATGAGCTGGTCTTCATATGGTAAATGTGAATCTTACAGAGGGTGAGTTCAGGTAGAAGGATGGCCAGTAGCTCATGAAAGAGGAAACATAACAATTGAATAACATTTTTTTTTCGCTGTACGAACGCCAACGTGATCTTAGGACGAAGACTGAAGGTGATAAAAGGAATTAAGGCACCAGAGGGAGGGCTTTTTAAAGCAGACAACAAAGCTGCTAAATACTGGATGTAAGGACCATGTTTTCTTTTACTCTTTTACAATGCAGTGTGTTGCTCCAACTAGGATAATACAACAGCTGTCAGTATTTGTACAAGCATCATAGGAACCAAGGAGGGTTTGTTTGTTTTTATTCCCACAATGTCTCCAAGCTTAATGGAGTGAAGGTGTAAATGCGTCATTTCCAGATTTACCAGAATAAAAATATACATTAAAGCCAAACATTCCTGAGTCATGAAACCAAAGTTACACTTTGTAAACGTAGAAAAAATAAGTTAAAAGACGCACGTCTTTCAAACGCATCTCCTATGCAGATCCTGGTTTCGTTTCTGCTTTGGTCAAGGTTTTTTGAGAGTCACAGCGAGGTCTTTTAATGTTAGTAACGTCAGTGTTACAACTGTGAGGGAGGAGCAACAACAAGGCAACCAGGACATTATCTACAATGCTTGTAGCTGCAGCTGGATGCTGAAATGCTACTGACTTTGTGATTGGGAGATAGCAGCGGGTGGAGCAACAGGCAAAAACACTAAATCAAAACATAAACATGATTTATGTGCTGCGAATAAAATTTTTAAATGCAAATATTCTGGCTGTACTATTTCCGTCAGTTAGATCAGTACAAATTAACATGATTCCTTAGTCTCTGGTGACATATTGGGTGATTTTATGATTACTTGCCATACATTTTTTACATATAGCTCCTTTAATGATTTTCCATTTTCAGTCTGTTTACCAGTTCTTTCAGCTAAGCTGAAAGTGAATTCCCTGTGGCATTATCTCTGTACAAAAAGAGATGAAAATGTATTTACTTTTTCTCATTTGACTGTGGCTATGATGCATGTTCCCAAGTATTACTTTAATAAGAGGATGCTGATTGTTCTCACACACTTCACACTCCAGTGGAGCTGAGGCACTGCATCACGCCACATCATATATCAAATATCACATGAGGTGTGGCAATGTGTTCTGTCTGATTTCAGCCACATGCATTTCATCTTTGTGTGCATGATTTACAGTATGTTTGAGCTTTAAGTCTACACCACACTGATCGCATCCTCCAGGTGATTTACAAAGGAGAAGTTCAAAGACAAAAGGAAAACATGGGGAGAAAAGGGAGGAAGATTATGGTGCAATACAGTGAGGGAGAAAACTTAAAAAAAAAAAGAAGATAAAACAGAGGGATGGATGAATGAGAATGAGTGATTACAGAGGTGAAAGAATCAATAAGTGAAAGTACAAACGATGGAATGTAAGATCAAATGAAGGGATTTCAGATAGATAGATAGATAGATAGATAGATAGATAGATAGATAGATAGATAGATAGATAGATAGATAGATAGATAGATAGATAGATAGATAGATAGATAGATAGATAGATAGATAGATAGATAGATAGATAGATAGATGTTGAGTTGTACTCTCTTGGCACTATAATATGACAGTGGACCATCAATGATATATATATCATCCGTCTCAAATTTCTCACTTATTCTCAAAACAATCTGCAAGTGGAAGTTTAACTTCCTAGAAATGTGATTACTAGGGAGTAGGTGTGTGAAAGTTGGAGCCGCTGCACCAGTGTTTAAACAATGGTGCATGAAGAGGACTGGGCAGCCATCCAGGCATCCTCTGCAGCAGAACACTGACACATAACTCTCTCATACTCCCCTCTTTCAAACACACATACACAGCAAGATCATGCTATTTAAGAACCAATGGCCTGTGCTGCAAATCACAGCAAATGCACACGGCCTTAGGAGGAATACATCATAAATACTGTATATCTGTGATTGGCCTCATTTTAGTCACCATTCAGATCATTTCTTCTTTTTTCCTTCAACAAGAGTGTGCACTTGGGGTGGTGTGGCAATCTGATGCTTGAAGGGAACAGTCTGACAAAAAAAAAAAAAACACTCACTGAGGAAAACCAATGTCCTTCCACAAATGGAGTGTGCTGCACCATAAATAAGCTGCCTATGGGTAAATGATGAAGTTGCTCGGGAGCCAAAAGCACACTGATTAAATCTGTGTCAGGTTTGGTCTTGTGCATGTCATCAAACTTTATTGTATTTGGATGTAACTAAATCAAAAAAACCATTCAATTAACAAAGACAATAAATGTGTCTATAAACATGTAAACTAATTAATTTCATATTAGGGATTTGTTTTAATGTTACATCAGAATTTATTTTTGGTGCAGAATTTTCCTCAGGGGCATGGCCCAATTCATTCACACTCAATATTCAAATGATGTTAGGTCCCAATTAATTGCAGGGTGTATTTGGGAATAAGGTCCTGCAATATCTCAGAGAGGCTCATTTCTATATCTGCACAGAGGACTGTTACTGTACCACCGACTGCAGCTCAACACTGTGCAATAGAAGACACCATACCAACACTGAGTCCCACGCTGACAGTGAGGGAACAATGTCTCTTGGACATGGGAGTTATTCCAGATAAGACTGGATTGTTTGTAAGGCAGTAACGAGAAGAAGTAAACTGTGTAATATAGTCAACAGTTGTAAACCCTCTTTGCATCATCTTATAATTAATTGTTAATTCTGTATTCTGATTAGATTAACTCTGCTTCCAATTAGGATTTATTTCCAATGTAAACCAAAGATCACTTTTGTTTGACTTTGGCCTAAATAAAGTGGAAACAATGTTTTGTAGGGCTATTTACAGTTTGTGAGCATTTTACTGACCCTGTTCTTTGTGATATTCAAAGACCTCACATCCTGTGCAGTCAGTGTCAAAAGTCAGTTTGGGCCAATTACACTGGATTGGTGACAAGTCTGATTAGCTACGTGGCTACGTTCACATCCAGCTGACATTAACCAACATCAGTCCACTGACCTTTTAGCTCTACATTGGTCCAACAATTCTGTGTCTTTAACTTTTTCTACTGCCAACTTATCTCAGCAGCCACCGGTTGACACGCTCTGTTGGTCTGTAGTTTGGTGGACCAGCCTATGGACACACACACAAACACACTTTGACCACAAACCCATCTGTCATATAGTCTGACTGGGCATCTGAAGAATTCTTACCGATGAACCATACAAAGTCAATCAAAGTTTAAATGACCCTGTCTATCACATTACCAGTCCTCTCCCTGACTCCAACAAGAGTGTGCTGCATGAGCACTTGCTGGAACTTGGCTTTCTGAAAACACTATGCTACGTTAACCCTCAAGCCCTACAGCCAAGACTGGTAAAAATGGGCAACAGTGTGGCTTTTCATAATAAAGTTCCCTGACTGTAAGAGAAATTACTGCACACATTTACTTCACCCCTCCAAGCTAAGTCACTATTAGCTGCGATTCCAATGAAATATAATTCTCTGAAGGTTTAGCATAACAAGGGACTTTTGTGGATGCAGTAAACCCAAACAGAACTTTAACTTTTAATGCAACTATGTCTAGAGAAAGGTTGAATTAAATGAGTTGAGATGTATCTATGCCAAAAAGTCGATACAGGTTGAGATTACTGGATTGTTTGAAGAGCTTTGTTTAGGGAGTGTACGTCCTTATCAACTAACAGTTTAGACCTCAGGCTGTTGTCAAAGGCAAAAGGAGAGTGCTCCCCTGAAGACACAGTGCTGATGCAGACCTCACACTCAGGTAAGATAGGTAATGGGTACACTTATATGATAGACAATGTAGCTGAAGCTGTAGCTGAAATTAGCCGACAAAAAAACAAAATTTTAATCAGCGACAAGGTCAAAATCTCACATATTTCATCACGGTAGTTGCACAAAACATGTTAAATGGACAGCTCTTCAAAACTATGACGGAGGGAGTACTCAATGCCCTGTCACTCTCTTACTGACTATAATGATAAATTCCCAAAAAGCCATTTAAAAGAAATTATAAAGGAGGATTTTGCGTCACTTTTTTCAGACAGATTACAAGCCAAACAATGAACAAGGTGATGAAGGTCATTATTTTGGACATAATCACCAAACAGGTACTGGCATCCATTGCTTGTTCACTCTCATACAAGTTTCATAACATGATTTAATACCAATGTAATGTCAGGTTTATTTGAATCGTTGCACATTTTATCTCACCTTCTATTTGTTGGAATTTGATGGAATGATCGTCTTTATATATAATTCCACCAGTTCTGCTGCCAGTAAAACTACATTAAAGGTGCAATCAACGACATGAATTTACACAGTGACTTTACTGTGGATGTAACACACTCACTCACACACATACACACAAACCCGACTTTGTGGGGACCCATGATGGACATATACATTTCCGAGCCCCTCACTTTAACCTTTACCATTACCATTTAATGACTCAACCCAACCCTGACTATTATACTTAGGTCCGATTTTAGTACCACCAATAAAACCAAGTCTTAATCCTCAAGAGCCCTTTATACTTGTGAGGTCCAGCATTTTGCTCATACCAGTCCACTCCCTCTGCATATCTGCTCTTTCTCCTTCAAGCTGCAATCATTACAAGAAGCTAATTAACTAAGACCGATGACTGAACTGAGTAACCCCACAAGTGGACTGGGGCAGCTGCTATTTTCGGAAAAGTTTGCTGGCTTGGCAGTGTAGAGATATTCTGCCTAGAATGGACCCAATCCCTCATCCCCATCAGAAACCGACTCGGCTAGCAGGAAGGAATATCTGTGTGCTTCTATTTCTGTGGAACAGGAACTCTGTGTGAGCACAGGCATGCAGGTAGCTCCTCACTGTGCTCTTCGGTGCACTGAGTGCGTGGGTTTGTTGATTGTTATCTCTCTCTTGGCACTTAAATGGCCGTGGTACACTCGTCTCTGCACCCAGCATTAGCATGGTCAAGTTATTTCCTCTCAGGGGCTATTTCCACTGACCGGACAGGATTTTTCCGTTCACCCCTTCAAACTTGTGTAAGAAAACGGCATGCTGTGTTTTTTCCGTTATTGCCTATACACTGCCTGGTGATGGGCAAAAAATGTCTTCGCTATGATGTGATATTAGGTAAGGTAACAGGCTGTAGCATATGGATTTAAAAAAAAAAAAAAAAAGGATCTACCATATTCTCCACCTTAAAGCAGTAAATCCTCTAGTTGGCTCTAACTGATTCCCTCATCAAAGGCAAGTTTTGTATCACCCCTGAAACCTACACACATACACACATGCACACTGTGTCTATTGTAGTTCTTCTAGCAATGTTTCTGAGAGTGAAATAGATTATCATAAATCATTCTAGATACAGTTAGCTCCTAAATGTTTCTTTTCTAAACTAATCATGTGTGAACTGCATCTCTATATCACTGAGTGACTGTGCAAATTGTGCACTGACAGACAGAGAGATGTTGAGTGGTATTGCAGTTTCACATGGAGGCTAACTGTACATACATGTCTTAGCACAGCTTCAAATCTCAGCCACTTCTCATAACATCTATAATTTAAAAAAAAAAAAAACAATCCTACAAGATGATCTGGGAACTTTCAAGTGACCATACTGTATAGTTAATGTTGAGGACTTATTGCAGAGGAAATGCTTCCAAGAACAAGCTTCAAGCTCACCATTGACTTACATTGTAACTGATTTACAGTATGGAATCATCATCACTACAGATCAGACATCCAAAATTCAAAAATTAATTTCTTAGAGCAATAAATATAGCCTCAAGGTATGAAATCCTACACATTATACTGGGGGTTGGACCATTAGGAGTAAAGGTACCTACAAAACACATCAACCTTTAGAGATGACTGTATCCCATGACTGAATACATGTGGTGAGGCAGGGAGCAAAAGAAAAAAAAAAGCCGTACAGTAGAGAGCAAGGTGGAGGTTAGGTTAGTGAAACAAGAAGGAAAAGATGTAGAAAGGAAAATCCAGGTGGGAGTGTTCCATCAAGTCGTGAAGGAGTGAGGGGAACACGTAGTGGGGGTGGGGGGCTGTACAGACACTAAAGACAGCAGATAATTGTTGTCAGAATAACTAGTTTGTCAGTCCACCATAAGGTAGATGTGATCTCCTCCACCCCATCCCCACGTGGGGTACATCATCTCCCAGCCTCCATCCCCATCCCTCAGGTCTCCCAGGTGCTGCACTGTCTGTGCTCTCGGCACTTGTACTCCACAATTCTGTCATTAATCATTGATTCTTATATGAAAGGATGGCGGGATCCCAAAATAACAAACCTGGCTGCCTACTGGCAATGACTTTGAAGTGTTTCAAATGTCAGATTACTGTATGGGGCGAGGTTTTACTGTTAGGAAATTGTAGTGGCACAGAAACTGAATCACATTCCTGATTTCCAGTCAATTTGCAATCGCCTTCATGTGGGCAATGTGCAGCAGCGCAACACAGAGCCAGCTTACTGGCACCAGCCGGTGTAATAGCTAAGGGCATTCTATAACCAGGGTCCACTTTGCACTTAGACATACGTATATGCACAATGTGTGTGACTGTGTGAGAGTGTGTGTGTTCAAGCCTGTCTCAGGAGACTTTCCAGTTCCTTCATGTTGTCACAGGGTTTGGCACTGGTCTTGTTTCCCCAGATGTTCCCACCATCCTGTTTCTCTCTCTTTTTTTTCTTATGTCTGCCTACTCTCTAAATTTCCATTTTCAGGGATGAGAAACACACTTTTTTAACTTTCCATGTCTTGCTGTCTGGTTCCTCTGTCAAATGTGAGCATAACTGTCTCCCAAACCCCACCCCCCCTCACTTCCCTCTGTAACTGATGAGTAAGAGAAATGTTTCCCCTGCAGACAAATATGTCCCCAACTGTAGCATTTCCCTATCTAAACACATGGCAGAGATGGGACAGAAGATAAACTCTGTCATGAGTGAGGGTTTAAGTAAGAGCAAAAGAGACGAGAGACCAAAATTAAAATTACACAGATTTGATTATGTTACATCATAGTATTAGTCTCAATGGAGCACATTTGTGCCTTAAACCAAGGCGGCCAAGGACAAACATGATGCCTCTGTCAAGAGTGAATCTTTACTCCCATACAACGACTACACCATTGAAACTGAAACTTCTCGATAAACACTGCCACAAATATTCACTTCAACTGGATCTGCTCTCTTTGTGTGAAACAACAAATAGAGAACTAATATACTATTCAACCAGGTTTCTTTCCTTTCCAACTGCTTGGTCTAGAGCAGTGCGGATTACAGAGCCCATTTCAAAGACAGTCTGGTGCACTGACATCTACAGTCAAGTTGAATGTTACCACTGCAGTTACAGGAAATATGAAGTGGCGCCTAAAGGATTATAAAAACTTAAGTAGTTCACTACAATTCAAGTGTAGTTTTACTTCTCCTAAGTAATCCCTTGGTGCTCTCTCCATAGCAGCAAACCTCTCTCAAAAACGACAGAAATGCCATTGTTTTAAAAGGATTTACTTACAGTGAAACAGCAGAGGGAGGAAAATGTGGTGGCGGCGCAAGGTACAGTTTCCCCAGATATCCCTTTTGGTAGTGATGATGGTTGTAGTAGCAGGCTGGCCTGTTCAGGAGTAAATCTATATATAACCTTGAGAGCTTGTAGCAGGAGCAGACAGCAGGTCAGATCGAGCTTTTCCACGTTGCACAGACACTGTATTTGCCATAAGCGAACTCATTCTGAACGGCTGGAGAGCTGCACAGCACAGAAAGTACAAGAACAAGAAGCTTCACACTAGGGCTCTGTCCCTAGAACAAATGAAAGGAGGGAGGGAGGGAGGGAGGGAGGGAGAGAGAGAGAGATGGAGGGAGAGAAAAAGAGAGAGAGTGAGAGAGAGAGTGAGAGGGACACAGGAAGGGAGAGAGTTGGTGTCGTGTATATACAGGACCTGCTCGCATGACCTCCTGTAATGAGAGCACACACACACTGACACACACTAAACCAAAGACTCTGGTCAATCTTGGGAAAGAAACTTTTAGGGTGAATTGACAATAATTAACTTTGCACTCAAAGGAATTCCTTTCACTTTGAAAAAGATGAGTGTTCACTTGTTTTTACACTATTTGTGTTTCTTTTTTCATCGACCGCAGAGACAAATATTAAGATCAAAAGTACATAACAATCAATTTAAATTGCACTAAGATACTTTACTGCAGGATTTTAGTTGTCATAATTACATTTTTGGGTGCTTTGAAGCTTGAAGTACGGCTTCATCACTAAATAAAAGTCTTGTCTTTTTCTTGAAAAAAATATCATTTAGACAAGGGGGTGGAGCTAAATATGCATGTAAACAGTGTAAATGGTGTAAACAGTAAACCCCACAGAAATGTGCAATAGTACAAAGGACTTGTCAGTCAAGTTAAACAAGCTCTAAGATGTGTTTAATGTGTGAAAGGGGTGTTAGAGGGTCTGTCATCTTAGGGCGCTCCAACACCGTTTATAACCTTGACCCACACAGGTTGTCAGTAGGTTGTAAAGGAGCAGTGGAAATGGAGTGCATCGGTTTCAAATGTTGTGCCATAACTCAATTGCTGTTTATACTGCAAAGCAACGTAGTATTAAAAATGCAGAAAACAACTAATAAAAAAATAAAAGTGCGGGAGATCTACACACATCTGACACTACAACTGTCCAGGCTGCCTCAGCAGGTAAACCATGAGGAAGCCTAGTGGCCGACAGCAGAAGGACGCTGTTGTTACAGGCAGATGAATGAGTTTACACACAAAACTGATCCTCAAGCAAAATTAGAGCAATTCCACTGCCTGGTGTAAAGTCTGTGATGAAACAGCTGCTAGTTTTTTGTTTATCTTCTGTCATTCAAATAAGCGAGTTAAAGAATAAATCAAGCTTCAATCGTAATTTTCCATCTACTAACTCAACTTAAACTCGTTCAGCGTGAAAGTTCAATTTTGGTCATTTCACAAAAATAACTAGGAATTCCCAGAGCTTTCAGCATAACATCAAGCCATCTCCATGGCAACTGAAGAAACTACATCCCCTGATGGTCTATGAAAGTAGTAGTTGTGGTCAAAGAGATCACTGAGTGGTCCTTTAAGGAAATACTTTCACATTTTGTAAAGTAAAATAAAGTTAGATTGAAGTGTGTTTCTCTATTTCTGTTTCTTTCCATCTCTCACTCCCTGAAAATAATGCATCATGATCATTTAGCAGCTGTGGGCCGAGCCACAAGGAAAGTCCTATTAGATAATTCTCCCCAAACAACTGTGAGTGTGCATGAACATGTCAGTGTCGTATTCTTTTACTAATGCACTGGAGACTTCAACATCAACACACAGTGCTGCTGATGTTGAGCACACACCCATGTGCATATACAACAACAATACACACACACAACAACCCGCACGCACGCGCACACACACACACACACACACACTGCTTAGAGTCTTAACAGAAAAGGATCACACATGTGGAAAAGTGGAGGTCTTCCCATGCCCCCCTGCCCTTTCTGCTGGACTTGGACATCTCCCACAGGCTGAGCTGTAAATAGACAGTACCCCCAAAACCCACACGCACACACACAGTCACACACAAGCACAACCGAGGACACACACACAGAACTATACTTAGATGCCATCTCTGACTTGCCACTGCGCACAGAAACTTCCAACTGACTGATATGAGCAACATCAGTTACACTCCTAAACAGAGATGAAGCCACATCTTCCCATGTTGTGATTTGTGTGTGTCTAGTCTAAAGTGAGATATTTTTGAAGTGCAACTTCAGAAAGTCCAGCACACATTACCCTCTTTGCTTTGACAAAGAAGAGAGATTGTGCTGGTGCTGTATGTAAGCAGCAAAGTGCTGGCTAAACTGCAGAAGAAAGGGACTTTCCTCCAAAGAGCACCTATTTTCCCTACAACAGAAAATGTGACAATTGGCAGCATTTCATGACTGTTTGGCTACAGATTAATATTTCACATCCAAACATGTCAAGCCTCTAAGATTTCCAAAAATCAGGTGTTGGCGAGGAGGTAGAAAATCACAATTAACTATTAATTATTAACTTCGCATTCATCTTCCTCCCTTTTGCCCAAGATATTTCAAACATCAAACCCTCCTGAGAGTTGGAGGAATTAGTTTGTGTAATTCAGATGTTTTTACATGAAGACAGTGAAGTCAACATTTCTGAAAAACAAAACAGTGCTTGTCTGTCATCAGCTGTCAAATAATCAGCATTGTGAAAGAAGGACAGAAGCACAACATTCAATATTCAGCTGGTACAGCACTGACAGTGACTTTGTGAATGTGACAGCAAAGGTTTGCTGTGGAGAAATGCTGCTTGTAAAGAGTGTTTGCATAAGCCAATTGAAAATATAGTGAATGTATGTGTGTGTTCATCATCAGAATGATACCAGCTCATTCTGAGCCAGCAAACACCCTGAATGCAGCACAGCTTCTATAGCCTCTGTGGCAAGTTCGTGGAACATCTGTAACCATTAATGTCTAAAAAGATCACAGTCATAATTTACGATATGTCAAGAGACATCTAATTACCATACCACAGGACAGAAACAAGGCTTTATTGAACTGTTTGTCAGGAGCGGGCCACTTAAAAGATTGCACAGTAAATTACTGTGTTAACACTGTGGTGGTCAACCTACAGTAAAGTACAGCTAATGAATGCAGTCTTGCAGATATTGCTCCTCACAGGGATGTAACTGTTACCACTGGCTATTGACAAGGTCATGTGGTAAAATGTGTGTAAACAGAGTAACTCAAACAGACACTTGGCTTCAGATCAGATGGCTGCAGCTAAAAACGCAAATGTGAAGTAACAGTACGCTGCCTTGACAAGATAAAGGGGCAAAGTCGAAAGAAATGTATCTGCTCTAAGTTGGGGCAGCAATTGGCTACCCATCTTTATCTGTATCATCTACATACTGGTCGTCCTAAAGCATTTTCTGCAGCCTTAAAGGGATAGTTCAACATTTTTCAAATTGACCCATTGCCATAATCCCTATAGTCTTGGGAGTAGGTTTGTTACCTTTAATTGTCGGTGCAAACTATTATTATAACGCAGAGCAGATCCGCGAGCTGCTCAGAGCTACGCTATGGACGCTCATGGGATTTCTTGGTTTCCCTCATCAAACTCATCAAATACACAATCCAACAACTCCAAAACGTCCTTGTGGACAAGTTGTGACCTGCACATTCACCACGCTATGAGATAGTAACGGAACATTATGAGACTGAGTTGTTTTCGAGGCAAATGCAGAGACTGCTTGCCGACAGGAACGCACATCAAGGTACGTTCACACCGGACCTTTTATTTTTGTAGCGGTCGCTCGTATCGCTCCTTTGTCATCGCTCTGTCGCTCAGCTGCAGTCGCTCGTCAGTTTGGCACAGACTCGCCTTTTTGCTTTGATGGCGTCATGCCCACTGCCATGTCTCTCTGTATACACCGGCACCACCAGGATTACGGCAGCCAATCAGCGTTGAGCGGCAAGCGACTGACGACCAGAGAAATAACGTCAATTTAGGATTTCTCATCTCGAGCGACAAGCAATTTTTCGCTCTGTCGCTCAGAAACGCTCAGTCGCCCGTTTGCATTGACTTAATATGTGAACTCGTCACCAGAGACAAAAACGAAAAGGTCCGGTGTGAACGCACCTTCAGCATTTTTGCACAATTTACCTTGAAAACAACTCTGTCTCATAACGTTCTGTTATTATCTCATAGCGTGGTGAATGTGCAGGTCACAACTTGTCCACCAGAGCGTTTTGGAGTTGTTGGATTGTGTATTTGATGAGGGAAACCAAGAAATCCCATGAGCCTCGATAGTGTAGCTCTGAGCAGCTTGCTGCTCTGCTCCGCCATTCTAAAAATAGCTTGCACTGACAATTAAAGGTAAAGAACCTACTCCTAAAACTATAGGGATTATGGCAATGGGTGAATGTTGAACTATCCCTTTAAACCCCAAAAAATTTAAATTAATCTCACAGTGACAAGAAATGCTCAGTGTGTAACGAAATCTGACAAAACAAGTGCTGAGTGTCACATAATTTCAGACACTCTCTCTGAAAGACTGCATGCTGCACAGTGCTGTCAGTAGTCGTCAGTGAGTATTAGCACGGTGACACACTTTTACTTTGTTCATTCTGTACTCCAGCACATTGCATTTTAAACAATAACTAGGTTTAATTTACACGTGTTGAAAATACACTTATGATCAGTGTCCCAGGTTGAATGGCAAAGACAGAAAATCTAACATACAAATAGAATCATATTTGGTAACAAGTTATTTTCATTCAGTCTGTGCATATTTGGTTTCAAGTTTTGCCTGAGATCTACATCCTGTAGACATGAACCAACACTCGGTACTTTCCCTGATGATAGTGGCAGAATTCAGCCTGGTCTAATTACAAATGAAACATGTTCAGTTGGCTGGTCAAGCATATTATACTGTTTGGCCTATATGTATGTATGTTTATGTATGCTTTGAGTTAGTGTCATGCTGAACTGCCTTAGAAGAGCATGAAGTGTGAAAAAAATATGGACGTCTAACAGCCACAAACATTTTGAAAAAAATGCCTCAATCAAAATGATAAGAAGCCATTAACAGTAACAACAGGGAAATTATTAGAGAAGCAAAACTTGCAGCAATGCATGACAGTAGTAAATGCAGTGCTGTTATGACTGCTACATTGTGTGTGTGTTTCATAAGCACTTGACCCGGAAACAGAGTGACAAAGAATACAACACAAGGATGACCTCATTGCCATAGTTCCCATCCAATGACAAATGATTTAGATTGCTGAATGACCTTGCTGTGGTATATTACTGAGACCATCAATGCACACCCACAAAGCACATTTTTGTTGTTTCAATCAGGACCTCTGTTGATATCTTTGCAGGAGATCAAGGTTCTTCACACCCCTAGTTCTACCAAATGACCTTTAAATGGTGACGCCACAAACTGCAGCATAACTCTCACCAAAAAGCCATTTCATATGTCTTTATCACTAACATTCATCAGCCAGTGTCACAAAAATCTCATATCCCCATTCCAGTTTGTACTAAATGACCTCAACCAATAACAGCATGAACAGCTGATCATAACATATGAATCTGCAGTGGAGATGAATGACTTCTATCATAACACACTGGACCACAGATATTAAATCCTCCAACCTTGCTGTCCACACATCTTTAAGATTAAAAATACCATACAGTGTTCCCCTTAGATTGACTGGTGTCATGGCAAACCAATTCACTGGCTAAATGCACTAGAAGGAGACATTTACTCAATGTTTTATTGTGATGTTTTCACATTCAGACTCTGATTTCTGTTTGAACCAAGTGTCACATTTATTTTACAGTGTGTTGTAAAGCCTAGACTTCTTTATCAGATAGGTATTTATTTATTCCCTTTGTCTTTACCATACATTAATTTCAAGTTATTGTTTCCGATCAACTGAAAGCACGCCTCATATCATTTCCAATGATGTGTTCAAAGCAGTTTGATCCAGTTTTTGCTCACACCCTAGCTCAGAATCAGCACCCATCTCTCTCACTTTAGCAACATCCACCCAAACCTCAGCACACACTTTCATCTGACATCTAGACGACCTTGAATCCTCCCTCAACATCTCCACTGCTGCCCTCTCCTTGTTAGGGTCATATCTGACAAATAAACACACAAACATTTCTTCAACATCAATAACTGTATCTTCTCTGCTGTTCCTCTGTGGCAATGAAACATCCAGGGTCCTGTGCTTAGTCCTTTGGTAACACTATACACTGTCATGTTCTCGGTGTCCGCTATTTTGCTGATGACATCAAGTTCTATCTTCACCAGATCCATCCATGATAACTGTCCCTAACCACCATCCACTCACAGCTGCTGTCTCGTATCTATAACTCAGCAATCTCTCTTCAAAACCAATGTCAGTTAAATCACCAGGACTGACTTTTTCCACCCAAAAACATGGCTTGTTCCCATCCATATCCAAAGATAATTGTATATACTGTATACTGTATATCTACTTCTGCATGTTGACCTGCATGTTGTGGTTTTCTTTCGATTAAGAGAAAATAATCCTAATCCTTTTAGAACATTAACAGTTAATACTGTGAATCGTTTTACCAAGAAGAACTCCAAGGAACAGATTTAATTCCTTTTTTTCTTCTATGATTCCGTTCTTGATCATACTAAATACAATAACTAAGATTATTTTTGTTAACAGATAGCCTACTCTACTTTGAACAATTAAATTCACTCATCCTCTAAACATTTAGCAATAGCTACTAACCCATTTCATGAACACAATGTTAACTCTCACTCACAAAACAGTCTTTTCTAATGCCACGAGAGCATGCACATTGAAATCTGTTTCAGGGTGACTGTAACACAAACACCAAGTCAGCAGGAAGGAACTTAGGTGACCACTCAGGAGGTGCCTGCTGTGCTTTATACATGGCAGGAATTTTAAGCCTTGGAGGTAAAAGGAAAAAAGCCCTAAATACAATACATGTATAAAATATATACAGATATACAGTGCTAAACAATACATTTCAGGGTATTATATAAACCAATTTCGAGTTAGTTGTCTACAAGTTTGTCACTTACATTGCAATACGTAATTCTCCCCAAAATGCTGCAAGTTCCTTTAGTCTCACAGAAGGCTTTGTTGAGCAAAGGGTTTGACCTGAATGCTCCCAAAACAAACAGCCCACTGTAAGCCCTCTAATGTGCAGTTTACCCAGGAGTCTAGATTATTTAACTGAAAGTGCTGAAAGTCTGCTTTTGCCAAGACTCAGAAATCAGGCAAGTTGACACAGCATGGCTTACAATGGCATAATATAACATTCTTACATAATATGGTAAAACCAAAACAAAGCTGAATTGGGCAATAAATTGGACTATAGTGAAAATGTGGCTGCTTATTTAAGGGTAAAATGCAACCTGAGTGCTGCAATTAAACAATTAAAACACATTGCACCTGTAGGGTACAATTGGAAAGCAAGGCTATCAAACTTTCCAGATGGCTAAGCATAATGGCAATCGGGCCGCTATCTGAAACAAATATATAACAGTTGCTTAGTCTAACTTGTAAGCAAAAGCCTCAGTGTGCACCACCCCTAAATATGTTTTACAGAGGAAAATATGGTAACCAGCTACCATCAGTCCAACAACCAACAACTGCAGACATGTTTGCCCAGGTATGTGACCATGACACAACACTTCCAGAAAATGCAATCATTGAAGAGCTTGTTGTGAAAAACAATACAAAATCACTTATTAAATATGAATCGACTGGATTATCAGCCTGGATGCTTATCGGATGCAACATTCATCATGTTTTTTTGATGAATGGTGTGTAAACAGCTGCTGAATTAACAAGCAAGTCACTTGAAGAAGTAAAGAGCTGTCAGAGCTAGAGCAGGACTAGTGTATGTTAAAATGTGTACCCAGTGTTTGAAGTGGAAAAAAGGTTTGTTAGGGTATATATGTATGCATGTACTGCTCTGTGTGTGGTAAATAGACCTTATGGACAAACCAGCATCAAATAACTTTCAATTGGAAGTTCAAGTAGCTGTAAAATTGTGTACTCAGACAAAAGTATATAAGTCAAAATGAATTGTTGTTTCATTTTAACAGAAGGAATTGGAGAAAAAACACATTTAACATGTTACATGTGGCTGTAATAAGAGCTGCTTTTTGTTACCACACATATGTAGGTGTATAGTATTGGTATTTCAATGCATATAGTTGGTGAAATAAGTCTGAACAGCAGCCAATTATTTCCTGTCAGGTACCTACTCTCACAACTGGTATTATGAAAATTAATTCAACTGGCAATTTATTAGGAACATCTAGCTCAAAATTCCTGTCATGTTGTTTATTCAAATGAATGATGATTTTGGAAGGTTTAGTGTGTGGTGCTGTTAAGCTGTACTGTATTATACAAAGAGGTGTTTCTCTGTTATTTGGCTTACCTTCATTTACATTAAAGTAGAAGTAAGCGATCTGGTGGTTTTGGCTAACTTCCTGTCAGCAGATGGAGTTATCAGTCCCCGCCCTCGTCCCTACGTCACCACATTCACGCGCATCCCTTGGCTGCACACACAGAAAGGACCGCCCCTTTATGCCGTTCTCTCTCCTCATTGGATAAAGGTTGTAGGATACAAGGAAAGTTTTCTCCTCGGCTTACAGCAGAGCAGAGTGACTGACAGACCCGTGTTTCAGACCAAACACTCTATAAGTGATTGCTGTCGGAAGATATAACTATTTAAGACTTATATTAACACAAACATTCCGCTTACTTCTGCTTTAATGAGGGTGGACAAAATATTAGAAACACTTGACTGTTATGTGGCAGTTCCTTTGTGTCGGCCGATCAGTTACAAATATTGGTTATCAATCTACTTAATTAGCTATTATCAGTACTAAAATCAGCCATGAAAAAAACATCATGTCTGTACCTATTATTTGAGATTATTTTAATTTACAAACCTGCATGCCAACAGTCCTAAATGGAACAATTTGTGATGTCTGCAAACATAAAGTACCAACAAAAGATTTTAACAAGACCATTCTGTTGAGCTCACTACACTATCACTGAGACCAGCAGTCCCTTCATCCCCTATCTACTGTACCACTGGACAAGCTCCACCTGATAGAGTCTCATATGCACACTCGTTCAAAATCTAACACTAAAAATGTTCAGAATTTGATATGCAGCTGCTCTGATCTCACATTTCTATTTGGACTATATGGACAACATGCATTCAATCGAGCTACTGAGTGAGATGGGGGTAGGTGAAGTGAGATATGAGAAGAGAGAGAGAGAGAAGCACACAGAAAACATGATCAGAGACGGATTTCTTCATCCATCTGTCCAGAGATTCTGTGATGACCATGCTGCCTCCAAGAGTGTTTCTGATTGTTGCAGTGAGAATTGGTCATTAATTCAAACACTCTGCCACGATATGCAAATGACAGACAGAAGGCAGAATGAATCTGTGGCAGTAATTAACATGCTCCTAAATGACTCATTAGAATCCATTTTATTAGCTAATCGAGTATTTTATGAGTGAATGTGTAAACTGTTCTGTTTGTTTTTACCTAAATGTTGAATCTGCTGCTGTTCTGTTTGTACAGTAGCAGTTTGGCAAAATTTCTACCACTGGATCAATCACACAAGATGTCAGCTTTTACTACATTCTAAAACATAAACAGCGTCATTATGTATGCATTATTCACCAACGGCGTCAGACAAGCAGCACCAAAGGAGCTGGTGTTTGTGAGGAAGATTAATGCTAATGGCAGTCTGTCTTTGAAGCTCAGGATTTGTATGTACAAAAGCAAACACAAGTCAGATATCTATTACAGCTGACCACTGCATTATAGATCGGCCACACGTACAAAAAGGAGGTAGGTCAAAGTTGAATTATTTGTGGTCTAGCAGTTGTTTACATCAGACTGTGAACATGTCTTTTTGCTTCAGAGGTAGTGGTTTAATAATTCATGTATGTGATGTGGTTAAAGATTTGTGGGATCACCCCACATCGTCCACTGTAAAGTTGTGTCTCTACTGGGGTCACTGTGTCCCTGAATGTCAGGAAAACATCTCCATCACTGCAGAGAAGGGCAAAACAACAGCAGCACAGTACAAGACAGGTTGTGAAAAAGGCAATTTTCCTTTTTAAAACTGAAACGTGCAACAATAGCAAAACACCAGCAGCCTCAGTGCAACATCTCAAATCTCCACACAACTACTGAAACTAGAAGGTAAAGAAACAATCTCTCACCTAAAAGCCTTTAAATGATATCAGGCTCTTATAATATTTCTACTTATGCAGGCTCATTTTAGGTATCATTGATGTGGAATTTCATTTTGATTTGTATGACTTCACCTTGGACCGCATGAGTGCAGGTGTTAGAATTAAACTTCCGTACATCACAAAACCCAAATAATGAACTACAATGTGTTTTCAACACGTACATGTACAGTGTTTAGTCATGGCATACGCTTAAAGCTGAAGTAAGCGATCCGGTTATTTTGGCTAACTTCTTGTTAGCCGATGGAGTTAGCAGTCCCCGCCCTCGTCATGGATCTACTGGCCCTCGTCCCTACGTCACCACATTCACGCGCATCCCTTGAATGCACACACAGAGAGGACCGCCCCTTTATGCCGTTCTCTCTCCTCATTGGATAAAGGTTGTAGGATACAAGGAAAGTTTTCTACTCGGCTTACAGCAGAGCAGAGTGACTGACAGACCTGTGTTTCAGACCAAACACTCTATATAAGTGATTGCTGTCGGAAGATATAACTATTTAAGGCTTATATTAACACAAACATTTTGCTTACTTCTGCTTTAAAGGTCCAGTGTGTAAAATGAGGGGAAAACAGTGACATCCAGCATTCCGATTCTATTCTATTATTGATCTATTAAATAATTATGTTGTTTATTTATGAATGTGAAACTCTTGAAACGTGCTCTCTGGTTGGCTGGATTTTCCATTCTAAGCAAGGCCCTTGCTATCCACCTTTTTCCGAACGTCAAAAACGTAGCCTGTTTTGCCGGTTTTGCTCTTCCGGTGGAATTTTATGTTTATGTTTCCATGGTTTCAGTAGGCTAGTCGCGGTAAATGCATTAATTTTTTTTTTTTCTTTTTCCAATGAAAATCTGTAAAACGCATGGATCATCACACCAGCTTTTAACAGTGGATATCACACAAATTGACATCCGTGTTAAAAGCCAGCGTTAATAGACCGAATCGCCTTGTTGTTTACATTCTACTTCCGGGTAGAAAACCAGCACGTAATTTGAATGAGATCAATAGTAACGAACGAGAGTTTAGCTATATATATCATATTTTTCACGCCGTATCACTGTTTAGACAAATCTGAAATGATGGAAGAAACATTACTACTTATCTGTGTGTGTTTTGTGTTGCTATGTGTTGTATTTATTCAGTTGGGGGGAATCACGGTGTGTAGAAAGCATCAGTGGCTGCAGCTGACAGGGACAGCTGACGGCGGTAGCTAAGCTAACGGCGGTAGCTAAGCTAACACCAGGACGTCAGCTGTTAAAACCCTCCCGTTGTCGGACACGACATGAAACTACTCCAGTTTGCTCAATAATGTTGTAACTAAGATATCCGCTGGTGAAAATATTTTTTCATGGACCGTTTATTGAGTCACTGAGTTATTAAAGTTAAGTTAATCAGGTAGCCTAACCGTTAGCCCTGCTAATCTCTGATAACCATGACTAATTACAAAAATGTGCACACGTAAATAGTAATGTTTGTCTAATCATTGGTTTTATAGACTTTACAAACATCAGATTAGTCTAAACGGCGATATAGTGACATGAAAAAGTAGATATATATAGCGAAACTCTCGTCCGTCACTATTGTTCGAATGCTGGTTTTCTACCCGGAAGTAGTTGTAAACAACAAGGCGATTCGTCCTATAGATCCATGCGTTTACCGCAACTATGACAACGACTGAAAACCATGGAAACGTAACTGTACAATTCCACCAAACCGGCAAAACCGACTTCCGGGTTTGCCCATAGATGACGTTCGGAAACTTGTGGATATGTATACGTATATAAAAGAAGAATTATAACAGATTTTATTTTATAGTCATTATACACTTATACAATGGTAGTATATTCAGATTTTGCCAATAAACCTTGACAAATATTACACACTTGGACCTGAGGTTAACTAGTAGTGCGAAGCTGGCCATGTTAGGAAAGTCTACAACGATCACAAAAATTGAATATACACATCAGATCACAACAGACGCCACACCTGTCAACATGTTGAGTATACCCACGAGTACTCAGTAGTTATTCCTACATTATCATGTGAGTAACTAGTCAAACAGAAGACAAACGTAGAAACGCCTGTCAAAGTACCGAAAACCGCCTCTGTCGTGGTTTTGTTTCCGCCACAATAGGTGTCTCCAGGACCACATTCTGTCAGGATCACTCACACACAAACTGAGAAGGTGAAAACAACACCTGCCAACTCACAGTCGCAGCTAGTAACAAGGTAAATGTCAGCCAAAAAGAGCTGAGCCTCCAAATGTAAATACCTGGTGAACACTCACTGCTGTTGCCAAGAAGCTCTGCTAAATTAAAAATATTTCTCCATCAATGCAGCAACTATCCTGATAGAGGCCTACATATGTTGTTGTTCACCAGAAAATATTAAGAAATTATTTTTCTAATAAAAAACTGGAAATCTAATAAAAGTGACATAATTGGTGTTTTTTATTCATACCATGTAAACCAAGCAAGGACGTATGTAAGTTGCAGCAGCTATATTTGTTTGTGTAAGGAAAAACAGATGCAACATGTGTAACAGGTTACAACATTTTTTCTTTTCAGTGATGCAACATTAAATATCTCATCCAGAGCTTTTGAGGATTTTTGGACACCTTGAAAACAGCAACTGGTAACACACTAGAGCCACAAACTGTAGCCTATCTACTTTGAATTGCGATGCTGTCAGTGTAAAGAACATAAAATAGGTCGTCCAATTATAGCAACGAGTAGTAATTATGTCTTCAGACCGCTTAATGTGAGGACAGAATAGGTATGCAGCATCCATCCGCAGAAATAGAGGTAGAAGATGAGGAACTAATTGGTCGCATCCATCCCCTCAGCTGAGCTGCATACCTGCGGCACCAAGCGCGTCTCTGTGGCAACGACAGCAGACTGCCCGGGTAGCAACAGTGTGTCATTCCTGCCAGTGCATCTCACTACGGATGCCAGGGCATCTCCCTCTTATCACCGAGTCCTCGTGTGTCAGCGGGCGCCAAACAAGCACGACATGAACAAACTAAAAAAGTGAACCACCCCTCTCCCAAAATAAGAATAGAAAAAAAAAATGTATTGCTAAGGACCTTCTCCCACCTCCACCACACACACACACCCACCTCCAACCTAACTGGATACGTGGGCTGATGTTTTTTACCCCGGAATCGGACGCGTGTCCTACCTGTTTCTGCTGATCCAGGAGAGAGGGGAGGACGAGGAGGAAGAGGAGGAGCAGGCGCATCAGGATGAAGATGTGGGCGCTGGGTTTTGTAGATTCGGCAGACGAGGGGGGAGGAGGAGGATGGGGGAGATCGAGCCTGTAGCAGGGGTCTCTCTCTGAAGGTCTGGTGCTCCCGCGCGCAGTCACGACGCAGCCCCAAATGCGTTAATCCACTTCACTGTGCAGTTAGCGTGTGCGCGCAGAGCCTCTTGATTAGAAACAGGTGAATCGGGAGTTCAGCTGTGGAGAGCAATGTTATCAGAATCTAATCTGAGGGTTTAATGGAGCATGTGCTACATGGTTGGCTTTTTTTTTTTTTTTTTTTTACCAGAGAAGCTAATTAAAGGAGGGTTAACTATGATTTACAACGAGCTGAAGTTTTCTGTGCTTACTCACAATATAACTTAGATGACATTAACCGCCTGTACTGTAAGAACAAGTTTCCCAATCAGTTTTATGAGCAACAGATGTGTTTAGTGGAGCAGCACTAATCCACTAGGGCAGCTATCAACTAGCCTATTAGTCCTACTGCTCAAACAGTTATGAGAATAAAGGCGTTAAATAGTTAAAGGCACTAATTTTTTCCACGCGTAATCAAAAAAGTTACTCACCGACCGTTAACTGACTCAAGAAGTCCTATAGTCACAAACTAGTACACCCGTTTAATTGTACGTTATATCGGCTAGCCTACACATTAGTCCATCAACTGGTACCAAAAAAGGAGAGGCCGCTCACTGCAGAGCCAAATGGGTGGAGCTGGACCTGGTCCAGCCCTACGTTCCCTGGTAATTAGTTACCTTTGCAATTAACTCTTTTGAGGGAAAGTAAGGAGTAACTATACATCTTTACACTGATGAAAAAAACAACAACAATGCCTCATATGGTTTGGAAAAAATATTTCATATTTTTTGCTTTAAGGGACTAGGTTATTAAATCATAATTTATACAATTATTAGGCTAATTGATAATTAAGTAGGCTACAGTATGTTGTTTGTTCTCTCGCAGCGTTGTCAACCACTCAGTCATATGATACGTTCAGCTTGCATAGTAAACACATGCACACAACATGCCATGGCCCCTGCTTTGACAGGAGACTCACCTGTAGACGTCATAATTATAAGACTGCTGGATGGGGATTAGTGTTTTCACCAAGATTTAAAAATGTGATTTTTTTAAATTTTCTTTTCAAAACACAGTTGTCATCAGGAGAAGTAGTAAAGTAAATTTGGGGAAAAAATCTGAATATGCATGAACTTCACTTTGACAACTAGCCTACACATACAGTAAAAATGTAGTATTGATTTGCATCCAAATGCATAAATTACAAAATATTTTTAAATTCAATATTATTTTTGTGCACTAAAGATACCACAGTCCACTATGCTTGCAGAACTCTGGGTCACGCACCCTGCTCAGCCAATATAACAAACATGCCTACTTTTATTCATCCTCTTACCCATTGTGCTCACTTGTATGAGGTTGTATTTGCTGCTGTCATTCTACAGTGGGCAACATGCAGGGTGCTGAAAATTGATTTACTGGCAGAGATTTAGATTTTTCCGTTCCGCAGCACACATATTGCCAGGGTGGGCCGGCTGGGAGCAGCTCCTGTTGGTCTATATATTCTTGGAAACACACCTGGGCTTTATTGTGGCCAAACCCCCTTTGCTTGTTGCTGACTATCACTGTAATGAGTTTTGGTGTCCATCATTACAGTTGGATGACAAGGGGTCATGTTCACTTCATCAGAGCTGCATACTACGTTTCTGTCATGTCTGTCAGCAGATGGGTCGCTGACCTGCTCTCTTACCCGGGCCAGGGTGTGCCGCAGCACAAATGGAGCAGCAGGAGCAGATGGGAGCGAGACGGATGAAAGGAGGATGAGACAGAGCAGTGTGCTTAATATTTAACCAGTGAAGCAGCATGCTGCTCCGCCTAGGAGGGAGGAGGATCAAATCATCACACTGAAGTGACAATGATTATAGACATGCTGGTGTTCTCAGGTGGAAAGTAACTGAGTGTCTAGATTGTACTAAGACTACTCACATCTTCAGGGGATACTGCTTATGAAGTACCACTCTTAAGCGGCATTGATTGTTTCACTCAATACTATGTAAAAAAGCTGTAAACAACTTTTGGTTTGAAATTTACTCAATTGTTTTCACACTTTTTTCGTAACTCTTGCTGCCATTCTTTTCCTTTATAGAGCAAAACAACATTTGGGTCATAATATTAAATCCCTTTGATGAAACAACTTTGTAGTGTTCAAGGAGAAAGCTCAGTGCACCTTGTTGGTGCTGATGGCAATGCAGTCTGCAGTGAACTAATATTTTGAACATTACCATGTATATTTATATATTCATGCAAATTAGCAGTACATTTATAATAGAGTGCCATAGAGATCACAAGGAAAAGAGAGGTTCTGCAGCAGAGCCCCCAAAGTAAGGGTTATCACAACTGCCAACAAGCAGTTCTCCCTCATGGGTCCTCCATTAATCAACACAGACACAGTGGACCTCTCACTGTATTGGCTCCAGACCAGTGGGAACCATGTTTCACAGACAGAGATTAACACCATGCCTGTGGATGTCAGTAGCCTATAAATGTCCCCTGGAAAGCCAAGTCAGCCTAACACCAAGCTTAATCCTCAGCAGTCAAACTAGACCTCAATGTTACCCATCATGTTACCAGGAGAAGAAAAAAAGTAATGTTCAACACTGTGTCTCTAGTGACCCTGTTAACTTTATTCTTCAAACTACCTTGTCCCTGTTTTCTGATATACAGTACATGGGCATTTTAAATTCTCATTTTGAATCACATCTACAATGCACCCCACCTTCAGACTAGCTGCCAGGGAGTTAAAGGAGACATATTATGCCCCCTTTCCACAAATTAAAATAGTTCCCAGGTGTCTTAAATACATATCTGTGACATGCTTTGGTCAAAATACCCCAAGGATCAAACATCACGGCTCTTTCCATCTTCTCAAAACTGCCCTGTTCAGAACGGCTGGTTTTAGCCTAAAATGAACCACTGCTCGCCCCGCCCCTTCTACCGGCCCCAGGTAGGGGTGGTATTATGCAAAGCTTGTAAAACAATGTGGATTTCAACCTAGGGAGCCTGCACATTACAGATGTTATTTGTCAATTCTCACATTTTGGGGCCTGAAAGTTTAAAGAGCCTTCAAAAAGTGATATTTCCATAATATGTCCCCTTTAAACTTAAACTGCTGCATCTCAGCTGTACGCCCACATCAACTGGTGAAGTTGCAGTTTATGTCTATGTATGTATGTCTAGACTCATAGAGAAAGTTTTGATTTATTTAATAAAGAGGTACTATTTATCATGACTAAATAAGTAAACAGACGCTAATTATGACATGTGAGATAACAGTGACCTTTGACCATTAATGTCTTATCAGTTCATCTTTGAGACTCAGTGGACACATGCACCAGATATTTCCTCCAGGCATTCCTGATACATTTCATGAACAAGAATATGATAGACGTGAGGTCACTGTGAGCTTGACCAGTGAGTTATGACCACCAGAGTATAATCGGCTCATCCTTCAATCAGTGGCTATTTGGAGTAAATATTTGTGCTAAATTTGAGCAAATTCCCTAAAGACGTTACTGAGATTCACAAGGATGCAATGGAACAGAGGGATGGAGAACATAAAAACATAATGCCTCAGTCTGAAGCTGGTCTAGAGCACAGAGGCATAAAAAGTAGGACTGAGCCATCCTGATAACAAATGGAGCTCAGAGGATGACCCAGTCCAAGATGAATACATCTTTCCATGGACAGCTAGTTACTGGGTCATCTGTCGTCATGACAAATGAGATACCATCGTCTCATCACTCACACAAGAAATGAGAAAGAGCTCCATGTCAGTTTATGACACTGTCAGTTTGCAGTCCTCGGCTGACTTAAGAAAATGTAGTTTTTAGTTAGGTACCATCATGTGGTAGTGTTGCAAGGCAGCTTTGTGACAGTTATGGATTTACAGATTAGCTGCTTTTTTGAGGCTTAATTAAGGTTTTGTAAGATTCTTTAAAATGACCATTTGTGATTTTACGGGGGATTATGGACAGGATTTTTTTTTTTTTTTTTCCAAAATAGGGAAACAAGGCATAACATGATAAATGAAGTCAGAGATGCTGGTTGGGAGATTAGGCAGTTTAGATCCCTCTAGCTTCCAGTCTGTATGCCAAGTCTAGCCAAGCTAAGTGTTTGCTGGCTGCAGCTTCATATTTAATTGACAGAAATATGAGTAGTATTAATCTTTGCATTACTTGGCCATTCAAATTCCGGACAGTTTTCTCGGAGACTGCCCTGCTGAAATTGATTTCTCCATCATTTCGAGGTGTAACTTTCCTACATTGGCACGCCAAAAATATAAAAGCTTTTAAGATCTAGATAAAGTTGTTGTATTTACTGGCTACACAGAATTATCCACCAAAGTTGGGTTCCCAGGCCAGCCTCACCTGCACCACTTCTTTCAGGTCCAGCTTTTCAATCACCTCCTCTCTACTCCCTAAACCTCTCTGGTCAGATCTGCAGCTGAAACCTCGACAGAAGTTTCATTTGCTAAGTGTTCCAAGTAAAAGAGCTGCATGGGAGCATCAGCTGGCCTTCAATATTACTAATGTGTGGTTTACTTTTCTTAAGCCCAACTGTTCAAAGTGTATCCAAAGACAGACACCCATTCATGTGATAGTGGTCATGTTCTTTCATGCAACTTAAGCATGATTTTATCGATGCTCAATGTTCTACAATTTCTGTTGACTATGGTGAGATTGTGTCAAAAATATTTAAGAAGGAAATGAAGAACTACAGATTTTTTTTCATTCTTTGTGTCCTAGATTAGAAGAACCAGTTTGATTCCAAACAGGTGAATATTTTCGCATCTTTGTGAGCAACTTGGGACCCTGTCTTTTTTACTTAAAGGGATAGTTCAACATTTTGGCAAATTTGCCCATTGCCATGATCTCTACGGGAGTAGGTTCGTTACCTTTAATTGTTGGTGCAAGCTATTTTTAGAACAGCGGAGCAGAGCCGTGAGCTGCTCAGAGCAACGCTACAGAGGCTAATGGGATTTCTTGGTTTCCCTCATCAAACTCATCAAATACACAATCCAACAACTCCAAAACGTGGACAAGTTGTGACCTGCACATTCACCACGCTATGAGATAAGAATGGAGACTGCTTGCAGAAAAACTCCCCCTGAAGGGAACGTGCATCAGCAGTTTTGCATGAATTTACCTCGAAAACAACTCTGTCTTGTAACGTTTTGTTATTATCTCATAGCGTGGTGAATGTGCAGGTCACAATTTGTCCATGTTTTGGAGTTTGTTGATTGTGTGATGATTGATGAGTTTGATGAGGGAAACCAAGAAATCACATTAGCATCCGCAGCGTAGCTCTGAGCAGCTCACGGCTCGGCTCTGCCGTTCAAAAAATAGCTTGCACTGACAATTAAAGGTAACAAACCTACTCAACGACTATAGGGATTATGGCAATGGGCCAATTTGCCAAAATGTTTAACTATCCCTTTAAAGGGTGATTGAAAGTTAAGAGGAAACACTATGGGAAATGGAAACCTTTTATGACAACACACTAGAGGTCTTGCCACACCACATGCTGAGATTTGTGTGAACACAAGTAAAAAAAAAACATATTGATTCTTCGTCACCTTTGATTTATTCCATTTGTCACTTAATATAGAACTTTTTTTTAATCACAGAATCCTTTTGTCCCTAAGGTACAGCAGCCCGAAAATCCATTTCACCTTTTAAATGCCTTTGAGTTGTCAAAGGATTCCCAATGCAATGAACAGAATAGGTTTATCTGTTAAATTCAAAATGGAGTATGAGCACAATAGGCCAAATTGGTTTCCCAATTATGAGCCACAGCAATAATTACTCTGGACTAAGCTCACCTCTCGTCAGCCTTGAAGGGAATTAGCTTGCATAATTTCTATAATTAGCATAATAAAGAAAAACATCCATTTGTAACATTGACAGCGAGATAGAAATCGTTCAATCTGAGGTTAAAGAACCTTCAGGGTGGGTTCAAGTCTGGTTTTTCCTTCATCAGACAATTTCCACGGCCAACCACTGTATGCTTTCATCCGGTCAGTGTGTTCATCTGTATGAACAATCCTGAAGTTCTTGAAGTGCATCCGCTTTGAATGAAGAATGTAAATCTGCCCTTCGTCCAGAATAAATAAAGCCCAGCAACACATTGTGCTTCCTTAGAAAACTGTCACTTAGAGGTGGTGACACACTAAAGGTGGTATGAAGGAAAGAAACTGTGTCAGGGAGTACAGCTGTTGTCACATGTATGATTGCCTTCCAGCACAAATACCTCAAGTGATCTTCAGCCATGCTAACGTTGTTGTCTGAAGTCCTCTGAAGAAGTTTCATGATGTGTGACAGTGAATCTATGGCTTAACAGAACTTCACAGACAAGCCTGCTTGGTATTAGGATTTCAGGAAAAAAAAAAACCTTCTTAACATGTGACATACATTGCTGTCATGAATCCACCGTACATGGGATTACAGTAGGTAAAAAAAAACCTGTTATACATCTGAGACAAATGTTGATGGTAAGATCAGGGGATGACTCTGGACTTATGCCTGGGCTGTCGTTGGAAGAACTTTCACAAACAGAGTTTTGGTGTCTAGAGATTTTACTGGTGCATCAGCTGGCAGTTCTGAAAACAGAGGAAAAAAATGGTTATATGGTTTGCTTAATTGATTGATCACACAATCACAGACGATGACATCTAATACCTTAACATCAAGAAAATACAACAGACCGCATCCAAAATGTCATCATAACATAGCCACTTATCGGGGTGTGCAGGGGAGATCTAATCCATAGTATTTTACTACTTTTAAATATAGCCCATGATACAGGTCAACTGAAATGCATGATGGGTAATAGAGAAAAATTACATGTTTTGTAGTTGAATGAATAACAGAGCTATAAACAAACTGCCACTGAATTGTACATGAGCAAGATTTTATACATTTCCATGTACCATGACTCGCTCAATGCGCCTCTTTTTCTTACTCCACATTGAGCATTTTATTTCTACCCTTCAACAATTCAGAGATCCCGGGTTTATCTTACTCCTCTGCATTTATTTAACAGCTTTAGTTAGTTGATAATTAGATATCACAAGCAAAACACATGAAGAGATTATGAAAGATTAAACCACAACATAACACTATGTACATTAATGCATAATATTCATATAAACAATAACAGTAAATATTATAAAGTGTTTTAGCTCAGAATTTGAAAATCTGAACATCCATCAACAAAAACTATCATTCAGTACACTGGCTAAGACATGATGTCATTTTAAAACATAATTTCTTGAAGCCCTAACCTCCTCTGGAAACTTGAGTTTTCTTATCAGTCACATATTGAACGGTGATGATGGTATGAGCTATCAATCTGATTTCCCCCTCACTCTATCAGTCCAGAATGACTTGCCTCAAATCAGTTTAAAGCCCCAGTCAGAGGGGATTTAATCCTCTAGGGGTGGGGTGGGGTGATTATAATATTACCTGCTCTGGTCAGTGATTTTAATCCAGTCTAGGGCATGTATGTCCTGAGCACCCCTTCCCCTGTAATGACTATGACTACAGTCAAAATCATCTACTATTTCAAAGTGAGCTCATTGGTTGTCTTTTTTTTACCCAAAGGAAACAGCTGTTTTATTTCTCCTGCTAAGTGCAAACTTGTTTTTTCAGTCTGACAACATAACAAGTTAAGCAATTTGATTTTATCATTCTGATAAATGGATGCGAGTTAACACCAACGTATAGGTCTAATTGCAAACCAATACAACAACAGATTCCAGTAATCTTGAAATCTACAGCCTGTGTTCTTATTAACGACCATTTGTAATGTAAGGTACATTAAGTACTGCTACTCATTGTAAACCACTGTTTTAACCGGTATTTGTTAGCATTTTTTAAAATCAAATTAGTGTTACTGAAAAGAATGCCAAATAAAGCTCCAAGCACTTCCTGTTTGCAGTGTACCCATGTGTGCACATGTATCTATCACTAACCCTACTCTGATACTGAAGAAAATCTAGATATACATTTAAAAGTCTGTGTCTTTAAAGAAATAGCAAACACTGGGAATATAATGTTATTTTTATCACCTCCTCCATGCAGTGTTACTTTATTCCTAAATGCTAAAGGCCTTCTGTATGGTTGTTGGATTTTGTTCACGACCAACCCAACACGCTCTCTTACCTTGGGTGAGGTCCTGGTCCAGGTAGAGTTTGAGCCACCTGCTGCGGAGGCCGAAAATCTTGGCAGTCTCAGACAGCAGGCCTGAGAAGTCGAGGCCGTTCTGGCCCACGGGGTTCACCAGCAGGAGGGTGGCCACCTCTCCTGTCTGGCATTCTGGAGGAGAGTGGACGAAGGAGGAAGGAAGAAAGACAGTGAAGTGAACCAGACAGTCTCTACTTACTCTATAAATGAAGAAATGATTGGCTTGTTAGGTTTGGTCACAAGTCCTGGGAAAGTATGTGATCAAGCCAGAGCCTTGCCATGGGAAAAGGGAGGAGACAGAGAGGAGGAGGATGGATCAAAAGGAGAGAGAGAGAGAGCCTGGCTCATCAGCTGGTGGATAGAGAGGTCAGGTGAAGAGGGTAGATGTGAATGACTGGAAGGATTAGTGGAGAGAACTCAGAGTACTAGGGCAAGAAGATGAATGCAGACTTTGCTTTGTTTCTGCTTGACAGGTGGGTAGTATTAGCTGTACCAACAGACCACTCAATGCCGTACATTTTTCATTTATCAAGACATATTCTTAGATGTTAGTTAAGATGTTATTCGCTCATACGACATGCAGAGGTTTGCAAGAACAATAGATTTCTTTGCATAATTTGAAATGATGTGTCGGGTGATATTGGTCCTCTCTGCTGCCACTATATTTCTGTAAGAACAATCTATACACCGAGTCATGCTGGCCCATTCATTTGGGAGGCGGAGCTTCTGAAGGAGCTGTGAAGGGAGAGGTGTGTTTGTTTTGCTGCTGAGTTCAAATATCAAGAGTCCTTGTGGAGCACTGCTGGCTCTACCTTCAACAGTGACAACAGCAACTGTATTATTGATCTCTGGAAGGACAGTCGCTCTGTGATGGGCAGACATTACTGCAAAGGCTCAGAGATGCTGCTCCATGTTTATCCAGCTCTCATAGTCAGGTCTGCAACTTACCTTTATCTACTTTGGAAATGTACTGTGTTATAGTGTAGGACACGTTCATTGTTGTTTGGTAGCAGGGGTTTAGGTGATTAGCATGGATAAACTACTGCCTAAAAAGGACTGGCTTATCAGTGGTGCATGATTATTATTATGTGTGTGTGTGTGTGTGTGTGTGTCTTACCGGCTGGCTGTGCGTTGCAGAGTAGCAGGTTGACGTAAGGACAGAGGATGGTGTCGGCGGCGGGGACAGGACCGGGGGAGGAGGAGCCTGACGTCACTGACAGAGTTTTACCACTCAGAGCCTGAAGGTCCGTTTTGCTGGTCAACTCTGAAGTGGACATACAAATACAGACATACTGAAGGACTTTTATTATTTATATCTGGGTTACTATGGAGCCTCAAATAGACAGAATCGTCACACAAGGATATGAGAGTCTGATCTGTCGGGGTTTATGTCTTTCTGAGAGGTCACATCAGTTCTCACCAGTTGCGCCACTGAAGAATCTGAGTTTGGTGTTGTTTGTTCCAAAGATGCTGGAGCAGACTCTGTTCAGCTTGTCCACCTCTAGTCTGTTGTCTCCTTTGGGGTTCTCCAACAGCACCACCCCGTCTGAACAACAAACCAGTCAGAGAGAATTATGAGCATGGTGACGCAGCTCATACAGTAATGAAAGTGAATGAAGTGATCCAGACATTTGAAGTTCCTTATAAAATAAAAACTAAATTTGATCAGTCACAAATATGCTTCTGAGAGGTTTCTGGCTGCAAACACAGGCTTCCTATTTGACCACCACCAGGTGCTACCTTGTTCTTTGTTGTTGACCTTCACTCTGAGGTTTACATAGGCGCAAGCTGGTCCATTTAGAGGGGCTCGAGGGGCTGAAGACCCCTTCACAATGGTTAACTCCAGGTCTGAACCCTTCAGCTGCAAAATAAAAGCATATAGGAACAAATGAGACAAAGACCAACACTTCATTTCATAATCTCTACCCAAGTGTTATTTCATTAAAAAAAAAATTGTGACCTGTGCAAAATAGCAAAATGCAAATGAAAGTCCTAAGAACACACTTGGTATGGTATTGGTGCATTTAATGTATATGTGGCACAGCAGTTCACACCAAGTGATCATTCACACGCTGCTTATCCCCAGTCGTACCTGAGTCTTCTCCTCTATGATGACGCTGGCGCTGTTGGGGACAGGGTAGGGCAGAAGTGGAGCCTTGGTGGTGGCCAGGATGAAGTCTGTGTGAGCCTGGACCACAGAGCCCAGGTACTCCCCCTCAGGCAGGCAGCGGTAGTACACAGTTATCTCATCAGACGGCACCAAATGGCCCTAAAGCAGGTGATTGAGAGACAATCTGTAAGCTAAATGTGAGCAAATTTCACACAAAGCATCTTTCAGACACTAAGCAAAAGGTGTGAGCAAATATGCTAAACACACTGCTTGAACTTTGCAACAAAAAACAAACGATAATCTGACATTTGATTTAGAAAAGCTGTTATCTGATATGAGTAATGATTGCCAAGGACACAGGCTCACAATTACTGCGACAAGGAACTTTCTTCAAAGCTTTTTTTCCCTCTCTCTTTTAAAAGAAAATGAAATCTGGAGGAGGCAATTACCGGAAAGAGGGGAAAAGAGGAGGTATGGGATAAACAAAATGGAAGAGGCGAACAAAAGACGAGAGGGGTAGGGATTAAAAAGCAGAAAACAGTACAAGAACAAATAAAGGCAGAAGGGAACAAGGGGAGATTTTTTTATTGGATGAAAGCCCATCTATTTTGGCATTGTGTACTGCCAGCTTCCTCTAACCTTGACACATTCAAACACATTGATCTCATCCTAATCTGCAGTGTGCACGGCCACACACACATATATATTCTGACTGTATTACACACACACAAACACACACACACACACACACACACACACACACACACACACACACACACACACACACACACACACACACACACACACACACACACACACACACACACACACACTTGCAGTATGTGGCTCAAGGGCAGAGGAATAACATTAACTAGATACAGAGGAGGAGTCAATCAATGGAGGAAGGTTTACAGGCTTTTCTTGCCAAGTCAAGGTACTGACCCTACCCTGAAGGGACCAATACTGTGTGTCTGTGAGTGTGTGTGTACACCTCCGATAGAGCTACAGAGAACTCCAGATTGTGTGCAGCCCAATAAAAATAAAGGAAATGCTGACCCCTGTTTCTCAGCGGTGTTATGCTCACAAACAAAACACCAACACTCACGTAAACACCGGTAAAGACACACATGCGCAACCCACACACTACTACCAAACATGTCAAAGAATTGTTAAAAATTAATTCCCATCCCCGGGGTGGAAAATTCCTAACAGATCTCAGTTTGAAATAACTGGAGGAATTTAGCTTGGCCGGGAGCCAGAGCACACCACTGCTATAGGAGGACGGAAAAAGTGTTTGTTGCTTGTGAAAACAAGGGGCTGTTGGCTAATCCGTCTTTACTCCCCTGACCACTTCAAAGCTCCAACATTAGAATCTGAAAGGGGCCAGACTGTAATTAAGCTTCCATTAAGCCTTCCTTATGATGGAGAAACTTCTAACTGTGACGCTGCAGTGGAAAGATTTCAAAACTGCCCTCGCAAAATTAGCATGGGACATAAAGACGAAGATTGAGGGGGTCCAAAGGGAGGGAAATATAAGAAAGAAATACAGAAAATCTTCTTCATTAAAGGACTGTGGCAATAATTAGTTTCATTATCGATTACCCTGATGTTGATTTTCAATCAATAGTTTTTTTGGGGGGGGGTTTTAATGAAAGGAAAATCCAAGAGAACATGATGCAGACCTATGGTGCAGTATGGAGCCCATATCTGACAAAATGTAATAAGAGGTAAACAGTTAAGTCAGGGATAAGAGTGAAAACATCAAGGAATAATATTTACAATGATTAAAAGAAGTGTGCAAAAAGAGAGATTTACATTTGTCCTTGAATAACTATATAAAATCAACATCTCTCACGACTCTGATCTATGCTACAGAATTAATAATTTCCTTGTTTTGTCGGTGCAGCATGTCTATTGTTCTTTTAATATCCATATATGATTATATAAGATTATTTGACATTTTTGCTACTTTAAGGGCTTAAAAGTTTATTTTAAATTTATGTGGAGTCATTTTCAGTTGCGGAATTGATTGCCTAATCAACTTCAGCATTATCATCATTATAAAATATAATAAGGCATTAAGCGTGAGTATACAGGAAGGATGAGAGTGTTAAAGGTTTAAAGAGGACCAGCGACAAAAAATCTCTTGTTTACAGAGTAGCCAAACAAGCTTTTCTGTTGGAGACAATATCCTGTTGTGTACTTTTTCTTCTAAATGCATACCATCACAAATGTCCACCTGCTGGATGTGCAGGTTGACATCAATCCTTAAAATGCCACACAGAGACACACTTTTTTTTGTTGTTTTTTTGTTGCATTTTCTCATGTTCCACCTCTTTTGCAGTCAATCTCCACCCCCTGCTTTACTGTTATATATATATTTCTCACTATGCAGGCAACAGCCATGGAAAATATTTTATCTTGAAGCACAATTCAGTGCCTCAGCGGCATGTTTTGCTCAGCCTGGCACAGCCCTGATTACATACGTTGTTGAAGTGTTTCATCTCTGTCAGATTCTATTCATTACACACTGGATTGCAAAATTTAGTGGCGGCCTGTTATGTGTCACTCTTTTCCAGAGCTTGTAGTGCTCCTGAAATAACTGCCCCACCTTCTTGCGTAGTTTCTGAATGCGGTTAATAACCTCGCGGGCAACTCCCTCATCCACCATGGACTGGTCTGGGGAGACATCCAACAGAACCAGGACCTGTGAGACAGAAAGGGAGAAAAGGAGAGTGTAAGATGAAACACTAAAACACTAACGATGAGACAATTTAACACTGAACTCTTCTGATGTTTCCAAAGACTGACATAACGCTCTGTAAAGTTATATTGAAGACAAACAAATCAATTTGTAGATTCCTGCCAATTGAGTGAAATACTATGGTTCACTGATATATTCATAATTGATTATAATTTGAGTCAATCTATACATTTTCTCGAAGGACATACGTTTTAATTTTGGGGCAAAATAAATTTTGAATACTCTGGAACAAGTTTTCAAAAAATGTTCATCTTAGGACCATTTCTTAAGATACATGCTCAAGCTGTGATCACTGTTTGTTTTAAATATTTGTAAATCCCTACAATTACTCCAATATTCAGTTGATAGAATAGAGTGAGAGGAATGTAGGATTTCACATGACATGAAGATATTATGGGAGTATTCAACCTCTGATATCATAAGTTTACTATATCTGCTGAAGCACTGAGGCTCCTGCAGCTCAGTGATGCAAACTATTCATGTGAGAAACAGAACAACATCTATGATGATGAGAGCAACCTTAAAGAAAACAATCTTATATATCTTACACTGTTATCCAAACATTTATTATGTGAAAACTGAAACAGAGCAACCAACTGAGCAGCAATAATGACAATATTGTCGTCTGCATGAGTCATTTAGGTAAAGTGAGAGTCATATTGTGTGGGGCTGAGCTGCTGCCAGCCCTGCCATGGGAAGTAGGAGGGAAAGAGATGACAGGGTGACAGAGAAAGGTACACAAAGGCAACAGAGAAAAGAATAAGAGGAGAGAAAGAACAGAGAGCCAGACAGATGGGAGCTGGAAAGTCGGTGCGAGCGAGCGAGCGAGCGAGAGTAACAGAGAATTAAAAAGCCAGCTCAGTAAACTGGTATTAAGGTGCAGCCGTGTGGCATGTGTACGGTTGGAGGAGCACTGATTAGACGGGGCCTGTGGGAAACGTATAGATGCTGGATTCCACTTGGCCGTGGAATGATTTCATACATCACACTCTCAGAAAAAAAAACACATAAATGCCTTTACAGTATATGGCAGCTTGGTGCAGGATCAGCAGCAGAGCAGCTTCCTTTTTATTAGATCCAATTACATTACACTTTGTAGCTCAATCTACACAACAACAGTAAGTAATGTAGGGGCAAAGAGAGAGGGAGAGAAGGAAGGTACTTCAGGATGATTGACAGTATTATTTATGTAATAAAATATCTAAATTTCTTTGTTTAAAAAACACGACTACCAGGTCAAAAGAACATTTGCACCTTTTAAAAAATATATACTTTTAGGCTGAGAGCCGAGTGAGAAAAATGACACCACACAGCCAGGAGACTATTAGCATAGCTTAGCATCAAGATTAAATTATTTCTTGGCTTGCTGCAGTCATTTCCTAAAGTGTCTGCAGGTTAGCTGGCAACCTCAAAATTATTGGTTGCTGCTCTGACACATGGACCCCCTGCAAAAACACAACTTGCCCTTTTCACACTTTGATTATAACATGTTAATTGGTGTCATTCAAAAGTCGTCTTTAGCATTTTTCGCCATGATTGTGATATTGATATTAGGAGAAAAAAGAAAAGCAAAGAGATAAATGAAGTCGTTACCCTCTGCTTCCAGTCTTTATGCTAAGCTAAACTTAATGGCTATTAGCTGCTGGCTGTAGCTTCTATTTTTCCCATGCTACTAGGAAAATAGTATACATCTTCTGATCCATCTCTTGGCAAGAACACAGATGAAGACTTTTTAAAATGTTCAACTGTTACTTTGATTAGAAAAAAAGGGTGTTTTTTTGTCTCTCGAGAATTTGGCACTTCGACATAAAAATCATTTGCTTCTTAGTTTCCTGGGGATTCGCTATGATCACTGTGGTGTTAAACTTAAAATGCAGAGCTAAAATATTGAATTAAATATATCTAATTGGAACAACACAGTGCCTAATATGAGTGGAGTGTACCTGTGCGTCAGAGTGCGCTTCATACTGTGCAGCCGAGTCTGAACTCTGGTCGAAGGTGTACATCAGCCTCAGGTCCTCCTCATGAAGCTCGTGGCCGTCCACCATGATGGATCCTTTAAATTATCCACAGCGGCAAGACAACATTAGGAACAGCTGATACCACCATAAACACCAGTGAAGTTAATAAACATACGGTTCATACATAATTCCCCCACACTGTTTCAGCACCATCAGCCCACATTTCTGTAAATTACACAGCTCCAGGGGGCACAACAAGATACAGACCATACTTAACATTCACTCATTAAAAAGTGTTTATTTTCAGATCACAAACAATAAGACTTTCCTTACGGGTTGGGAGAGCAGCTAATTGGTAACAGTTATTTTGGACATAATGAGCAATATAATATTATAAATTATAATAACATTCAAAATAAATACTTTTTGAAAGTTATTGCTTTTTTTTTTTGCTTGGACAAACTCCCAAAGCCTGAGAAAATGATTAATAATTCACAAAACACTGTGTAGTATTTGTGAGTTTGGGTTTCAGTCTTGGTGACCAATATGAAGTTGAGATTATTACATGTTGATGATAAGTAAAGTGTGAGGGGACAACTACAACAATGTATAACCGTTCCATTTCACTATTGTGAATATCTACAAAATTCATGAATTCTTGATGCAACAGAGAAAAACATATGATGTAATTGTACAAACAGTGAATGTATCATTTAGAGGAGAATGATAAGTCATAGCACCATGCTTACTGATGCCCATTATGATCAAGTTAATGATGATAATTTAGCTCCCTCTATCCTGCTAATTGAATATCGAATAAATTGCCGGCTGAAATGAGTCTATATGGTGTTTTGTCTCCTGAGAAGGTTCCTAAAGGTTTCAATTACACTCGGTGGTAACAAATAAAGTGCTCTGGCTTGCATGCAGACTGAAGCTTTGTTTTGAATAAGCTTTGGTCGGGACTGCTATTTTAAGATTCCTTACAGTGCAGTCTTTCTGGCCACATCCACATGAAGAGTGAAGATTTTAAACAATGCAGCCAACGCCATTGAGTCAGGTTTATATCTCCATTTTGCCAGTGGCAGCAATTACCCACGTCTGTGTTCTGACTAAAAACCATGACCGTGTTCCGTTCTCCTCTTCACTTCTCCACACCCAGAGGCTGGGTGAAACAGTCACTCCAATCCCCTCTAATCCTATATTTCCACACTTTGATTTCCTGTGTCCCTCCCTGCTTCTCTGCTCTTCCCCACCTTCCCTCTGAACCTTTTTTCTTCTACCTCATCAGAAACGATGGGATCAAAAGGCACAGGTAAAGAATAATGAGTAACAGAACCAATGGCCATCAACCCACAAATAGTTTCTTGCCAAATTAAAAGCCTTCTGGTTTTTGGAGTCATGGACTCTGCAGTGAGAAATTGCTCAAAAGGTTAAAAGTAAAAGCTTTCAACTGCATGTGAGCCGTTAACTCTTCCATGGATGGATTATTTCATTCACCGTCGCTGCTTCTTCCACTTGATCACACAGATGGACGTTTATTTTGTCCAACCTTTTCTATCCTTTCCCTACGTTCCCTTAAATATTGTCCACTAAAAAACAAACATAGGTTCTGAATTATACAGTTCAGTGTCTTGCGAACTCAACACATCTCACCTTGGCTCTCAATTTACTGAACTCTAACATGATATTCATCTGTGAGTTTCCCCTCTCCATCATTTCTCCCACATCCTCTGCCACATCTACCACTTTCTTTCCATTGCTCATCCTTATTTCTGCCTTCCAATTGGCCAGACTTCAAACATCCAAGTGATTGGAAATGTTAAGTTCCCACAGCCCAGCTGACCTCCTCTGCTTCCATCCCCAGAGACCCAGGGAGCTCTCCTCGTCTTTCTATAATTGGAGAGACAAGATACCTTGCACTGCTTTGATCCGTACTCCACCTCTGATTGGAGTTTCAGAGGGTTTAAGGTTAGGGTTTCTGAGGATAAACTGGTCAACGTTTGCAGACTTAATTATAGGTGTTTCATTATTTACTATATAAAATATATATTTTGACACTATGCATCAGTGGTGTAACCCTATTGCTAACCAACTGCTGTTCACCAATTCAGTATTTGGTAAATAAAATCACTGCCTACTCTTCCCTTTTTTTGGCAGGTGTGAGAGAGAGAACAAAAATATTCTTGCGAATAATAACAAAACCTGTTGTAAATAATGTAAATAAATGTAAATTACTGAAACATTTCCTCCGTGTATGTGAGTATAGGAGACATACCTGTCTTCTGGAAGGCCTCTAGCTTCTCGCTGGTGAGCTCCTTGATAGAAGCAGTGATGGCTTTAAAGGCCCCCTTTAGTCTCTTGCCCAGCACCATGTGGTCTGGCTCGGCTCTCAGACGGATGCCGTACTTGTCCTTGTCCGTTGACAGTGTCAACTGGCGCACATTAAGCTCCTGGAGGACACAAAACAGACACACATTATGCATTGGAAAAGGTAATGTTAAGGTCTTGTAGTTTCCTGTAGAGAGAGTAAATATCTCAAGTATGGACAGAAACTACAGCTTAGCATGCCACAAAAACTAAAATAATACAAACTTATGTTCAAATATAAGGAGATTCGTGAAACTAGGTATAAAACTGCTTTTATTTCAGTATTTAAATTATAAATAAAATTTTAATTATGTGTACTACTGTAATACAGCCAAACATGCGCAAAGAAATAGGTAAAGAAAGTTGTCTTGACAGTAGCCATTCAAATTAAAGGATTGCTTTTTATTGGTTAAACTTCAGAAGTTCATCCTGCAACAAAAACCTTTTAAATAATTGTCAGGTGAACTTTGTTCAGTTTTTCAATTTTCTTTTCAGGAGAAATCTACCAGTTTGTAACTGCAGCCCCCCAAAAACATTATATGATATAACAGGAAAAAAAGAAATTGAATTGAAAGCAACACTGGAAATCAAATTCCAATCTCATTACAATTTAACATTAAAGTTTACAAAACGTCTCATAAAAAGATCTTAACTGCCCCAGGCATAAGCTGTAAAGAGCAAATAAAAATGTATTAAGTTACACATTCAGAGAGCGAGTCAACCATGAAATCAACCATTCAGTAAGCCAGTCTGTCTTTGAATCTCCAACAGGCCAGTTCTTCTATTCATCACTACCTCAGTCCAAATGGAGAACATCTGTGATCCAGTCATATTTTGTGAGGCAATAGAGAGATATGAAATTTACATACTGGTGTCCACCCAGGTCTGCCACGCACAGCTACTGTCAGTCAATCACACTAAGTTGAAGCTGAGTTCGAGCACAGTTGACTTGCTGAGAGAGCATGGATGCACTACTGTTGTGTAATAAACTTCAGGGCAGTGACGGGTTGAAAATAGCAGCTCACAAACTTCTACTTCGAAAAAAGCCTACAAAAAGAGCCTTTGTTTTACCTTGAGGAGATATTTGGCAGTGTGTGTGTGTGTGTTGACTTAGAGCATTACAATGAATCCAGGCCTCCATCAGCTCAAAAGGAAACTCAATTGGCTTTTCTTTAGAGCAGCTTGAGCTCACTGGAAACTCAGCAGATAGTGTACTCATCAACGAGCTCGTCTGCCAAGCAAAGCTGACCAAAAAAAAAAAAGTGTGGCCATTAACAAGGGACAGCTGATCCTTTCTGTGCCTCACCTCCCTCTGAAATTCATTAAATTCATGTTTTGCTTGAAGAAAGGGGCAATAAAATTGGAATCATTATTATTCAAAATAACACTTCCTGAGAAACATTTTGCTGCTGTGTCTTTGTATTTTTTTACAAGTTACAGTAAGACTGTGATGTCACTGGTGTAATGTCAGGAACTAGTCAAAGTCTTGAAATATGCCAACAACAGCACTGGTGCCAGTAGCATGCACTGCTTTGTGTAGCCGAACAGGCACTTCTGACGGGTCCCACCTTCAGCTGAGTGATTTGTTACAACCTATAAAAGTCAAATGTAAAACTTTGTGCCGTAGCTACAACCCGCCTCAATTCAATTCGCTCTGAGCAAGTCGGCTATGAATCAACTCGTCAGTAGGCCTGTTGATGTTGGCAATAACAGTGGAAATTAAAAGTTAATATTTGACTATAAAATAATACTCACATAAAGATTTGAAAAGGGCAATAGCCCTGGGACAAGGGATGAAGGAGGCATGGAAGGTTTTAATATCCATTGAGTAGATATGAGGAAATAAAGCAATATTAACTGTTAACTGTTCATAATTTGCTTTACTAATAAGTACCAATAGTGGTACCATTATAGTACTGAATCAATAAATGCTGTTGATAAAAGTAGTGGTACTATTAAAATTTTAATGAAGATGATTTCCATCCCTGCCAGTGAGAAAAGAACCTGATGAATCGTTTTTGAGCTTACTGTCCCATTGGTGCTTGATTACGTGGTATGAAAGAAATCATAATGCATGATAGAAAATGACTAGTTAATCAGAAATAGTGAGTGGATCACAATAGAGAAAATCATATACAGTAATAAGTAAAAAGGTGATTTCAGAGTTCATCGACTAAAACTTCGTAACATTGTAAGAGAGCTTGGGGGTTCTTCCCGGGTTGCAGGACCTTATTGCTCTCAATTCTGATCAAATGAACCTTGTTTACTGGAGGGAAGCAAGAAGCCAGCAAGGTTAAATGTTTCCCAACCAGAAATGAAACAGAGTGAGATAAGAAGTGGCCTGAGCTAATATAAAGCTGGGAGGACACAACAGAAGGTTACAACAGAAACTCTTTTCCCACATAGTCCACAAAGGTTCTATCAGTTTTCCTGCTCAGCACCACATGGGAATGAGATGGAATGAATTTTCAATCTATGATGCATCAGTAATTTCTCATCTTGAGATCTAGCAAGATTAAAATGAAATAGATATCATGAATAATCTATTTAATATGAAGGGGACAGATTCAGCATTCCTGCAGAGGTGACAACGTTCTTACTTATGACAGTAGCAGGGATGTTGGAACAACACTGACATCTTAAACTTTGTTAGTGGAAAATCAAAACCACACACAGAGGAATAATGTAATGTAAATTTAAAGGCTTCCTGCAGTATGAGTCAGCATTTCCTAACTTCCTTGAACAACGCTTGAATTAACTCAACAGACTCGTGTCATCAATCTACGATTTCTGCTGCCATCGAGACTCTCTGGGGTGCAGGGATAATGTCACTTTTGGGAAAACCTATTATAACACACACTCAGTGCTCATGAATACATGTTTATTTAATGTCGGAAATGTTGTGGGTGTCTGGATAGCAAAAAGCCATGACCTTACATTGGGAATTGAACTCAGTAACATTGTAAACTACATATACTATGAAAGGTACAAGATGATGATAAACTACAGAATAATGATGCATATAACTAGTGACACTGTGTAACACAGGTACACAAACTGATAAACAGCTGAACTAGAAGGAAACATAATGTGTGTTTCCATCCTGAATTTGATGAGGTGCTTGCTTGTGGTTAAACTGGAGAAGATCAAATGTGAAATCATTTTCCAAGGCATCCACTCCACCCCGCTTTTTAAATTAACCCGGCACAGAAACTATAACGACAGCGGGAGTTACAAAGAGCAGATGAAGATGTTCTCCTTCTGATCTTTATCCCATCAACTGAGTCAACGTACAGTAGTGGCTTTGGAGTTTTAGGAAGGATGTACCTGATGCTTCTTTTTACCATAGAACAGGGGTGGCCAACCCGCGGCTCTTGGCCAATAAGATCCAACCTCCACCTGAGCACCGTCAGCTGAGACAGAGCTCAGTGGACGTGGCTCCAAAGCTTGTGTGTTTTATAATGACAAGAAAAAAAAACTCCCATAGAGGATTGCGTTGCCACTCGCGTCAGATCTTTTCAGTTAATGGTTATTAATCAGTTAACGACCTGCACTGTTTTCCCACAGCAAGCAATATAATGTGGCTCTTTGCTGTACCACCATAAAAAATTGGCTCTTAGACCCCTGCCATTTTTTTCAAACCAAAAAAAGTAGATTTAAGGGAATCATGACATCGGAAAGATGAGCAGAAATGCTCCTTTTGACTTGAAACAGAGCACTGGAAAAATGGCAACTTCAAGACTAAACAAAACGTATAATTACCACACAACATAAGGGCTGTTCTTTGTAAAAAACAAAAAACAAAAACTAATAAATAAATACTTGAATATTAAAATAAAAATATATAAAAACAAATGACTTACTTCCAGGATGTATTTCTGCAGGGACTGGATGTCTCTCAGAGCCTCTGGATCCTGGTGAATAACTATCACCTCCTTCAGTGGGTACTGAAATACAAATAATCAACTTGACAACCAATTTCAAATTTCAATTTCATCCTCCTTAAAATTTCATACATTTGTATATTTACAATCGATAACACAGTACACAAAATATATACATACATTCACTTGAAAATAGCAAAATTTAAGATCTTGTGTACTATAATTTTAATCCAGTGAAACCTGAACACTAGGAGTGCATGAGTGAGTGGAGTTCAGTTGATGATTCACCTTGACGGGCAGGGTCTTCCTGTCTCGGATCACTCTGCCCAGCTCAATCACAGACTGCATCTGAGAGACAGCGCTCTCAATGCGCTTGTCAATCACACTCTCCCTGAAAAACAGACACAAAAATAAAGAAAGTGTGAGTATCAGCATATTAGGAGTTGTGTTACCGCAGTGAGAAAACTACTTGAAGTGTGCCGAGCATCGAACACAGCTATTATTAGCTGGGCTTTGGTAAATTTGAGCTAATTGTGAGGGTGCTGCATGACCTTGAGCGTTATTCAAAACATCTCAACTTTTCGGGATAATTATTTGATATTCTGTGAAACTCCGAACAATTTCAGGGCACAGGCTGTGGGTGGATGTGCCTTTGTTACAGTGAGTGACATCTCGCCATCCTCTACTTAGTGGTGATTTAGAAATTCAAATGGGTGTTCTATTGAGGGGAATTAATAATAGTACTAGACAAGGTTAGTAGCACAAATCGAAACGAAGACAGAGTTCAGAACCATCAGTGCCAACTGTGGAACATCCACTAATAAGGTAAACTGAGACTGAGACTTCCACCTCTGAATTCAAATTAGAGCTGCACAGCCACTGATAATCATGCATAATGGCGATATTAGCCCTAACTGTCTGCAGGAACCTAGACTCTCTCGTGTGTGTGTGTGTGCTTGTTCATGTATTCCTGCAGTGTTCTTCACCCTGTGTGCATACAACAGTGTAGTAAAATGACAGAGGAGTGGATGCCAGAAACAGTCCGTCATTTATTGAGCTGATTGAGAAGCAGCTGCTCCCACCGCCTGATTGGTGGCTGACCTTTGGGAGGAGGGTGAAGTGGTCCCATCCGACAAACAGGAGGGACATGCAGCTAATAAAGCAGCAGCGGTGGTGGTGGTGGTGGTGGTGGGTGCTGTCCGAGTGACAGAGGAGATTATACACTATTTTCCTTATGCAAACATCAAATGGATATTAAATTATGTCAGATCTTTTTGTAGAGTTAAAGATGACGCAATTAAGTTTTGGCAATTAAAATAAAAAAAAGACCTCCAAGGCATTAACAAAACCAATCAGCCACCAAGGAACACATTATACTGAAGTAATTGAAGTGAAGGGGATGAAATGATGGTATTTTGTGAGGCAAGGCAAGCCCTCCTTCTGTCTCTGGAGACCTAGAGAGATATCAACAGTTTTTACACTAAAAATACAATTCGAGTTTGGCTGATTATTAGAGAAGATAGTACTGAGACTGGAGGAGGGTTTCTCCGTATCAGATGACCTGTTTGTTGGTTGGAACTGACTCTGTGCCAGCGTAGAAAATGCATCATCTCTGATTCACTGTTATCATTCAGAAACAAAGAACCATGAGCTGTGGTGTGACACACAAGCACACAGAACAAACCGTTATCTGGGGGAAGCAATAATATAGCAATTAATATTTATCAAAAATCCTAAATGTATTCCCTATGCCACGATTAAATGGGAGGGGGGGGTTTACAAAAAGAGCACGAGAGTGAAAAAGAGATCACAGATGAAGATGACAATCAGCACAAACAAAGAGGAGAAATTGTGTTAAGACATAAAGGGCTGGCTCTGAAGGCTGACACGGATCGAGAAACTGCTGCGGACAGTCAAGCTTCAAAAGCTTCTCTTCTGAGTTCAGAGTGTGATACCATGGGGGTGAAGTAAGGCCACACAGTCTGGCTGAAACTGATTAGGCTCTGGAAATCCTGCAAGAGAACGGGAGCTAACACAAGGGGGGCTCACTGTGGGGAGACTGTGAGGCAAGAACAGCAGTTTTTAAACCAAATGACCCCTTGTTTCCTTCACTTTGTTAAAACTCTTCAAGATTCAGTGAGCGTCTGCTCTGCTGAAGTGTGCTACGACACATCCTGCTAGATACAGGGCTGCTGCTCTGTCGCAGAGAAATATGAAAAGTTATTGGTAGTAAAACAGGGTTCCCTTCAGGACCTGTCTAATGATTGCTACATTTACTCCAGCCTGATCTAACCTGAGGTTTTATTATGACTGAGCTGCTTGTTTTGGCTTTGTACATGAAAATTGTCACATACATTTAGTGCTTTATTGTTCATCTGACATTCTGCTTTAAATGTGTGATGATAAGTTGAAGTGATCTGATGAGCTGAATCAGACCAATCCTGATAATATCCACTGATTCATTTAGTTGTTAGATGATGGTTAAAAAGCCAATAAATAGAACAAAATGCCTGGCTTTTTAAAAATGTTGCCTTGGCTGTGAGCCTCAGCAGTTCTTTGTCGATTTATTTTTTCCCATGCTTTCGCAGGTGCCTTTGATTTCAGGCAAGGTGTCCTTCCTCCACCACAAATCGCTTCAGGACATCGTTTTAAGAATATGTAAATTTCTCTAATTAATCCGGCTGGCTCCCATTAACCACAATATTTTAAGAAGATGAGGAAACTGAATTGTCTCAATACAGACGACAGGTTTAAAGATCAGTGGGATCTGTGTAACAAGCAAAATCGGTTCTTCAAGATATGACGACATGGGCTCTTTGAATCCGAGTTTAGCTGCTAGAAAAACAATCACAAAGAAATGGCTTAAGCCCGAAATCCCATCTGTTCATATAATTTACGACATATTTGTGATGGAAAGAATCACTTTTTCAATCACTATCACTTCAGCAATCTAAATTCGATGACATCTGAAAGCAATGGAAAAGGTATATTTCCCTAAAACGCCCCTTGTTTGTTAATGTTTTTTTTTCTTTATATACTAAGATGTACTTGGTTAATTTTTTATTTCCTTGTATTATTATAATAGAAAAGACCCATGTAAATAAGACATGAACATGTGTAAAAGGAAAAAAAGAAAAAGAAAAGAAAACATGCTTCTGTTCTTTTCTCTTTTTTAAAACATTTTTGAGCTCACTGTCCTGAGTGTGGTCCTAATTGAAAGGAAGCTGGGCGCCTGCTTCACAAATCCAGTCGACTACTAATGTCTGTTTGTTTTGTGCCAGTGTTTCTGTATATCGTCTTTGTTGGTTCAGAAATCTGCAGGTGGTCCTGACTTTTGCATGAGCCACTTTCCTTAGCGTAAACAGACACAGCTCTCAGGTATCAGGTATCAGTAAGTAAGTTTTGTGCGCAACATTTAAAGGCCCTCTCTAATGTTTGTATCAGGAAGCCAGCCGTCTTTGCTTTATTGAAGAGAGTTTCCCCGACCTGACTTGGGGCAGCATGAGATAGTGGATGCTGCTGGCGTCCTTCTCTTCGACGGAGGCGGGGTCGATGAGGTGGCGCATATTTTGGTACATCATCTCCGTAATGAAGGGTGTGAAGGGAGCCTGAGGTGAAAGAGGGAATAAAAGCAAGTAGACATGAGAGGAAGCACAAGAGAGGGAGATTATTCAAAGATCTGTGCTGTAGTTAATTTACATTTTCTGACATGAGGTCTGAAAGTCAGTGGCAGCTATAAAAATCAGCATACAAAACACATTTTTTACTGTATCTTTTTTTTTCTCCCCTCAATTGGTACAAAAGTTCAAACTGAATCGTGCCAGAGTGAGGTTACTTCTAATGTGATTCTCTTCCATTTCAACCATAGCTAATTAATTTATATAGCTCACAGCTGATCTGTATTGATCTGGGTTAGGCAAACTGCCTCTTAGCGTGCCTCTCGCCTCACATGCAAACATCTTCAATGTGTTATAAATATAAACTCCTACTGCTCATGCATTATTCATAGCTCTGCCAGCACACACACACACACACCTCTGCCATAACAGGCATTATTTCTCTGCGTCTTTGTGCACACACAAAATCAAAACCTCACCACAAGAAAATTTCCCCCATACAGTCTCCTTTCTCTCTCAGTCACTCAAACGCAGGGTCTCACACACAGGAGCAGGATGACTCACCATCAGCCTGCACATGGAGAACAGAACACTGAAGAGGGTTTCCAGCGCCCACAGGCAGTCCTCGGTGCCACTCTCTCCCTACAAAGTTCACACACACACAAACGTCAGCATATTCGCTCCTCTTGGAACAGTGAAAAGACAGAAGTGCCCTGGCAATTCGACAGCGCATGTATCTCAAATGTTGACTGCTAGAAAATGTCCCCAGATTATACTTTCAACTCATCAGATACTATTAGTAGTGATGGCCACTAATGCCACTGCATACACTTGTAGTTATGAGATGCCATCTAAAACCACACCCATCTTCTTCATTTAACATTAATGATTTTAAAAAAAAGGGGTAACCCTTATTGATATCATTTATAATTTATATGTTATGGAGAGGATTACATTCAAACTTGAAGAGAACTGGTTAAAATGGCTCAGCTACATGTCAACTGTAAGACCTGATTTCAAATAGATCACAAAGATAAGGCCAATTCCTTTAATAAGAAATGTTTTTCCCTATTCTCAAGAAGCATTTTTATATTTTAATGTAAGATGTGCTTATGTTTGGCTCTGCTGTTCTACTTAATGAACAAATCCTCCCCTTTTCATGTAATGTTGTATGTTTTGTGCCCAGTTGGCAGATATGTGTATATTACTAAAAGAAAAAAAGGGGGGGGGGGGGGGGGGGGTAACCCTTTAATTTACAGGCCATTAATTACGTTATAATGTCAAGATATAACAATTAATTGCGTAGTAATGTCAAGATAAAGCCTAGAAATAACGGTCAATTTAATAGTAGTGTCATGTTTTTCATAAAGGCAAAAGATTACACATGCTTTTCATGTTTTGGATTTTTTGGGAAAGCCCAGAATTTTTCTCCACCAAGTCACACTTCCAATGACCGTTATTTCAATGCAATCAATCTTTATTTCTTGGCTATATTTCTCGACATTGCTATGAAATTGACCATTATTTCAAGGCTATTTCTAGACATTATAACGCTATTTCTTGAAATTATCACGTAATTAACGGCCTGTAAATGAAAGGGTTACCAAAAGCTGCTCTCACCTTCAGGCGGCGTCTGTTGGTCCTGACGTACCAGTTGGTGAGCATGTCCACAAACTTGACCAGGCGAGGCACGACAGTGTAGAGGCGGTAAGCTGCAGCAACAAAATTACTGTTAGTGTATTTATCTGACCTTTATTTAACAGGTGATCTCATAAACATCAAGATCTCTTTTGTAAGATCTGATAAGAGCAGATGTTAAGAAATGAAAACTCAGCAATGAATATGGAAACAGGCTGAAAGGTGCCAGATGGGATGAATTTTAAGATATTAAATCTTCTAAGCTAATGTCCATTACAAGGGTGGTCTTTAGAAGTGTGTGTGTCCTCACCATCCATCTCAGCCTTGAAGAACTGAATGAGGGACTGTGTGAAGGACTGAATCCATTTGTCCATGATGTTGTCACTCTGCTTCAGTGTGTTCTCATTGTACAGAAACCGAATCTCTTCCTCCTGACACAGAGAGACAAGCACACAAGCACAAACACAATCACAATCACACATAAAGAAAGACCAGTTTCCACTTTTTAGAACGGGGATACACAGCAGTGTTGATATGAAATAGCTGAAACTGATCTTGTAACATGTGGCACATATAGAGAAGAGAAGCAGAACCAACGGTAGCTTGGAGAGCCACATATAGAAATACTGACTCTCACCATTTATGGGGGAAAAAAGCAAATGCTGCTGCAATTTTGACATTTGTGTGCCCTTTGTGCAAATGGTATTTAAAAGTTTACTACTGCTGCTATTTCCTCCCTGGAGTTTGGAAGATGTAAAACTGTCTGTGAGCATTAACTAAGGAACTCCCCTGTGTGGAGAGTCTACAGCCCTCTGAAGTTAAATTCTAGGAATGCCCCCACTTATTGGCCACAGATCATTATTGCCGATCGATGGACCGGAATTAATACTCCTAGCTATCGATCACTTGTGGTTAATACTCTGGTGTCTGTGACTGAGAAGAACTGTGTGCTCTATAAGTAAAACAAAAAAAACATATTGGCCATGTGAAAGTGATATAGTGTACATCTTCAGCAATGTATGCCAAAATAGAAAAAAAACACATGATCAAAGCATCCCTGAAGACTTCTCTTTGCTTTCTAAGATTTTTAAATCGCCCCTTAATATCCAGCCTGAAATTCAATAACGATACAGGGACATTACAAAAATGTATTACTGCAGCTAGTGCTACGTTGTTTTATGGCATTAACATTGAATTCAATTTCCTCTTTGCACCAATATTTACTTGATAATTAATTGCTTATTATTGGCAACAAACGGCTGTAGCATTACACCAGGAACAGCTGAGGAAACAGTGTAGGACTGACTAAAAAATAAGGATCTTGTGTTCCCTTCATTACAAACGTACCTTCTGTAACCTTTGCACGTTCTGCACCAGGAAGCGATAGGCATTATACCACGGCAGGAAGACGTCTTTCAGCACGTCCCGCACACCTTCCTCTTTGAAACGCAGGTTCTCTGCTCTCACTACAGGAGAGTTGATGAGGTACAGTCTACAGGGGGAGACAGTACAGTATGTGAGTGTGCAGCAGGAGCGGTTATGAGAAACATACAGTGTGTAAACAGGTAGATCTTGGGAGGACGAAAGCTTAAATGTGGCATGTGAGTGAGGTCGCATGCAGCACCTGTGAGGGGACCTAGATAGAACAGTAACATAAATATTAGGGATGGGCATTTCAAGCAAAAGCACTATTCAATAATCACCGACAATCATGATGAAAGGACACAGCAATGACAAAACATCTCCAGAGTTTATGAGTTTATGAGAATATGCACCGGCTCATCTCCAGAGTTATTTCAGATGTACTCTCCAACAAGAACAAGTAACAACTAATTCTGAAGCAATAGCAACATAAAACCTAAAATACAATATACACTACTCAAGTTAGGGATATTTGACAAGAATATCCCTATAACAAGTTCATGCTACAGTGATATTCTATCAAGAAAGCCTTTTAAGTAGAAGGATGCAATGGTAATTTATTTATCTCAAACAAAAGCTAACAACAGTGGTGGCTATAGCACAACAAAAATCTCTATGTCTCAATAACTTGATCAATTTGATCAAAGTGTTGTCTTGGGATCATGATGTCAAAATGTGAACATGGTGGAGAGGAGAGGGAGAGAGAAGAGGACTGTATACAAACTGTCATTGAACCAGAACATTTAAATAAAATCAGACAATGCTTGTGATTTTTATGGTTAATCACTTTGTTAGAGAACAGCATGTTATTTAATAAGGACTGAAACATTGAACAATTTGACATGTGCATTCAAAGGTTTAGAGAAGATTAAGTTCACCTGTAAAGGTTATAGTGCATTTTAGGTGCATTCTGAAATTGAATCCAAAAGCCAAACATCCTAACTTTCTGTGAGTATATCTTTGAAATTCAAAGCTACTAACCATGAATAATTTACCAGTAAGTGAAATCTGTAGTGTCTTTACAAATTCAAGTGCAAAATAAACTACTCTACCCACACCATGAATTAATTATTCATTCATTAAGTTATCAATGTGTTTTTTATGTATATTGCCCTACTTATGTATTTATTATACTTTTGTACTTTTATCTTACCTGATCTCAATTTTGCACTGTCTTGCACTTTCCTCCTCAATTGTACAGTATGTATGCTTGTGTATGTGATTGTGGTGCGGTGGTCAGCTGTAGAAACAGAATTGCCCTATGGGATAAATAAAGTAAACTCAACTCAAGTTTGCAGTATCAAACCGAGGCTGATATAGGGAGCCAGTGGCCTATACACATCAAGTGTAACAGAACACAGTGGTTTAATGGTTTCATCTTAGTCTCAAGACCCTATCCAAAATCACTGACTAGTCTGACCAGGTAAATTTCGATGGATTAGAATCTGCTATATAAAGCCACAGTGCAGTTGCCGTTTTCAAAGTATACCCACTTGTGGTACAGCAGCTGTCAGAAAACGCCCCATTGAATTCTGTTAAAAACTGGAACCATTTCCTTCCATACAGTGCTGCAAGCAGGCAAACTATGTACAGTGCTGTGAGTGAGTGATGCACATCATTAATTGAAGCTGCATCCTTGTCTGTATACCATCAGTGAACTAAATAAGAAGAGCAGCTTCAGGTTTAAAAATCACTTTCTGCTCATTTGTTTGACATTTTGCAGATGAAACACGCCTCCAAAGTGCTGCTGGTGGCCAAGAGCTGCATTTCAATTTTGGTCTCTTTTTTTTTTTGATAAGCCAAAGGATACAGATACAGAGAAATCTTGCAATAAACTTCAGCCACAGACAAAACACCCCCCTCTGTGGACATCAAGAAAAAAATGAAGGAAAATAATAAAAGCACAGTTGGACAAGCTGTATCTTCAACTGTCAAATATATTTGAATTGGATTAGCTTTACCAATTAGGCTAAATGTCCACTTTGAATATGTCTTGCACATATTTTTTGCCAAAACCTAATTTTACCAACACAAGCATCATGGTGCAAATTAATCTCTTTCCTCCCTTACAGCTAAATAGAGACACTTTAGACAAATAAACAAAATAATCCAGATCAATATAATAATAAGTGGCAGGCATCAGCTCTCTGGTTTGGACCGGTTAGAAAAGGTTTTCAAGCTGAAATGATGCAACTTCATGCAACAGGCCACGAGTGATTTTAATAGTAACAACTCTGAATGTAAATACACAACACACTGACACTGACACATCAACTGGTATAAATGTTTGATCAACTTAAAATGAGCAAAGATGAAGGCGGACAATTGTCTCTTTACCAAGTTTAACCGAAAACTTTGACCCTTTGAAAAAAACAAAAACAAACTCTCACTTACTTCAGTCTGTAACTTGTTTACTTTCATATTGCTAACATTTTTCAGTAAAAACACTCGTGGAGGTAATGATACTATAATTGCCACACTGTAAGTTAAGTTTTCAGCCAGAAAAGGGAAAATGGGAGCTCAGAATAGCAACACACTGCCGCCTTTTCCTCTTTATCTCTTCAGTTCACTCTTCAGTGTACTGTATATGTGAGCATATGGTGCAACTGCATAGTGCTTTATTCATTAGGCCATATGGCCATGGAGCCCTTACTGCTAAGGGCAAAGGAGAGAATGTATGAGGAGAAACACTCTGTGAATGCACTTGGACTGTATGTAGAGTATGGATGGGTGTGTGTCTACTGTATGTAGGCCTGGGACAGTTCCAGCTTAAGTGTAGATAGTGATTTAAACCTTTCAAAACATAAGGTAAGTGAACACACACAGCTCTGCCACAGGCACTAGGCTTCAGAGACACACACTTGCTCACATTCAAGCACAGAACTGACCTGAGGGCATCAGCTCCATAGCTCTGCACTATCAGTCCCGGATCTGGGTAGTTCTTCTTGCGCTTGCTCATCTTCTGTCCATCGCTGCAGGAATGAGACAAAGCAAAGGCATTAATGCACAGACGCACGCATGCATGCACAAAAGTGCATGTTCGAAAGCATGCACTTGGTATTCAAATTAGTCAAGTCCTTCCAGGTCAGCAGGCCTGTGAGCCCAGTACTGTGTTTAGACCCCGGGGGCTGAGGACAAGCAGCCCTATTGTGGAGCAGCTCCAAGGGCTAAATGTTAAGAGCACACATACCACACTGATCATGAAGAACAGCAGAAAGATTATAGGAGATGAATGGGCAGATGAATACAGAGAGAAAAAAGAAAAAAAAATGATGGTATAGAGGGGCAGCAAACAGAGGATTAGTGGGGGCAAGGAAACACAATGGAAAGCTAAATGATGTCTGAAGAGTACAGATTTATTACCGTATGTTAAAATGTATATTATATATGAAATCAACTGTAAGGATGAGTCTGACAATATATATATTATCTATTTGCATTGTCAACAAATCCCAGAGAAGACTAAAATCAATTCTACTGATGAGCATTACCTGAGCCAAACATTCATAAAGCCCATTTCTGCCCAAAACATTGAAAACACATCAGCGAGCTGTTGGACCAATGTGTTGCTGTATTACCAAACAGAGTCGTTAAATCAATATCCTTGCAATAAACCTATTTAAGGTCAAATTTAGAGTATATTGAAAAACCACCTGCACATTGTCAATGTGCCGCAAGTCAAACAGAAAAATACAGAGTCATGCCGATTGTCTCTCTCTTTTTTTTTTTTAATAAGGAAATGGACTGACCTTGCAAGGACCAAACCATTGACGATGACGTTCTTGAAGGGTGGCTTGCCAAACAGGGCAGTGGAGAGCACCAACAGGGTGTAGAACCTGCAGGAGAAGACAACAACACCGTACACAAGGTCAGTGCAAGTACAAATAAACATAAGACAAAAGTTCCAACACCGTTATGAACACAAAACTCAAGGACCTTTAAATGCACAACTACCTCAAATTCTAGGACCTCACGAGGCATAATTTGAGACACACATCAAGGTTAATTATTGTTAAAGCAACAATTAGAATGAGGCTTGATGCTTGAACACTTCTCAAGTGTAGTAATTACCGACAAAGTGGTATCACGACACAGCAAAACAACTTACTGCATGAGGTTAGTTACAGACGCAGGGACTTATCTACGAGTTCAAGTACACAATTTTGAAGGATTTTCAAAGGCGCAATTCATTTTATTTATACCGAGACACTTCCAAGGCCTTGGTTTATTTTTTCCTAAGTTTTAAACACATTCAAGGATATCAAGGAGCCATGGGAACCTCTGATAATAATTAATGACTCGTATGAATCCATTAAATTCAAAAAATTCGAGACTATGTCCACCCATGCATACTTGCTCTGCTCTCATCAATTCCCCTCGATGAACTCAGCAGGCAAGTGTGTCTCCACTTGTCATCCGTCACCCTCTTCCCATCTATCCCTCAATTAGTTCCCTTCACCCAACTATCCATTCATCTGCAGCTCACCATCCCCTGGTCTGGTCGATGCCCTCAGCGATGAAGTCAGCGGGGAAAGTGTCCTCAAACTCCTTCCGGTTTTCGAAGGGGTAGTGGACCTGGGCGTAAGGCATGCTGCCGCTCTCAAACCAGCAGTCAAACACCTCGGTGACCCTCCGCAGGACGCCCTTACCACACCGAGATGGGATTGTCAGAGTGTCGATGCTGGGCAGACAAAAGCGAGGGCAGAAGGAAGAAAAGAAAGAGAGAAAGTGCAACTGTTGAGACAGATGGATGCAATAACAATTGAACAAGTTCTGTTTTATTTCAGCTTTTATTAGGGCCATAGGTAACTGTTTGCACATTTCTACGCCGTATGGATCCATGGGTCTATAGGCTTTCTGGCTGCAGTCCAGAGCAACGATTTTATAATCTTTCACCGCTGGGAACTGGGTTTAAGAAAAGAACAGCAGAGCTCATGTTGTGCTGACACGCAGCAGAATAATGGCAGTTATTGCTTTGGGTCATAAGTTTCAGACGCGAGGATATGGATTATTTTCCACCAAATACTGACTCGCCGAGAGTAACACTATAAACAAAAGTCACGCTTGCTTCAGAGAAGTTACCTAAGCCGGGGGTTAAAGAGATGAACCTGACTTTTGTAGTTACAAAATGTCAGCCTGTGTGATGTGTCCATAAAATCCACATCAAACAGCCTATTCTTAGCAAACACAGAACAAAAATCAATAAACATCAAAATAATATATACAGAAAGTTGCTCTCCTCTCCCCTCCAGCAACAAACAACTACACATTTGTAGAGTTCGGGCCTATAAACCGCCGATGACATGACATCGTTGGTAATCTACTATTAGCCACTAAAGCTGCGTTGTTGCAGTGCTTTGCTGCTCTTTAAGAGCTCTGCTCCAGGGCCTAGAGAGGGAGGGGAGCGTGTAGAGCAGGAATTTTCCCCAACAGAAGTGCAGTGCCGAGTACATTCTGAGTAGTTTAATATGTGTTTTTTGTGGCGCGTTACACAGAAGATTGTGTTAAAATGTTCACTTTCCATCAATGTGGGCAGAGCCATTATCATATCTGGCTTGCCACTTTGCATATTATAATTCGGAGTGATTAGAGTGTGTCCATTAAGCTGTTCGTGATCCATACATCCTGACTTTAGTACAAAACTTTTTTCAAGTTGGTAAAAAAAAAAAAAGCTCTGAAAAAAAGATCTGGGCTTCTTTCTCACTTCAATACATCTAAAGACAGAGGTCAACTCAAGTCCCCAAGACATCTTCATGACATTAACATCCCCGTAGTCAGCTGTGTTTTAGGGGAATAGTTTGACATTTTGGGAAACATGCTTGTTTGCTTTCTTCCCATAACTCAGGAGATTAAAACCTTTTTCATGTCTGCATTATGTAGACTACATGCAGCCTTAGACAACATGCCTTATGTGAATACTATATGTGTGTATGCACATATCACTATCTAAATAAATTATTGAAGTTTAAATAAACAAAAACTGCATTTTATTATTTTTTTTTTTTTTTTACATTTTCCAACTTTAAAACTTCTGCTGCTAACCTCTGCAGCAGTTTCACTAATTTAAAAATCTGGTAAGATGCTCTGAAACTGATCAGGTGTTATTTTCTTCAAAGTGTTTTACTACTTCTTCTGAATTTTAAATCACTTTTCCAAGTCTTCCAGGCCTGCAGAATTCTTCAACATTCAACCTCGAGCACAGGAGCAGGGCAAACCGGACCGCCTCCTCCATCAATTAAAGATGTCAAGTCCCATGGAAATGATAAACGGTAATTAGCTGATGAGGAGCGGAGGAGAACGGTGATCTGTGTTCCCCCACACTTGTTTGACAGGTCAAATTACAGAGACAGGGGCTGGATTTAAATGGACGCCATTCATACACAGATACTTTGACCTAGGTACACATACAGCGTGTGAATCTGATGGTGTTGCTCTGTCACAGCAGAAGGAAACACAACTGAGTAAATGTTCAAGCTAATCAGTGACTCACCTCTCCCGGTGCAGATCGGTTACTTTGACTCCGGTCAGTTCCTCCAGTTCAGCCATGGAGCCGACACACACCACCTGATGCACAAACACATACACACACACACAGAATTTGTGATGTGTACAGCAAGGAAACATCTCAACTGACAGATAATGAATTTACCAAACAGGTGTAAGGTTGCTGTTTTGTTTTTTAGTTTCAAAAATGATGTTTTAGGTTTTGAGACTGGATGATTGCAGTTCTCTTTTTGTCAGTCTATGGTAGGAACTGGAATCCCCACTTCCCCCTCCCACTTAACACTGCTCATTTTATTTAAATGAACAGCTTAACCTTTTTCTTTAATGTGCTTATTCACTATTATTGCCCTGATTAAATGGGAAGACACCACTTAGTCTGTAGTGTAAATATGAACATATGCCTAGCACCATATCATTTGGGGATTTTAACAGATGAAACAAATGAGATATAATGTGTTAATTAGTGAGCTTTAGAGGAGCTGGTAGGCAAATTACCACATGTAACCTTTGGAAGGAGCAGAACTGTTTTCCTTTTATTTGTGAGAGCTTCTGCTTTAAACCCACAGGAACTGTCGTATTTGTACTAATTTTGTTCATTAGTTTAACATCTGCAAAGGAGTTAAAGTGCTAAATCTGAGAAATCTACCCAGTAGTTGTATGTATTAAGATAATTCTTTAAAAAAACTTGAAAGTAGGCCTACTTTAACACACTTCCTGAGTAACTTTACCATAGAAAGTATGGTAAAGTGTGTTATCTGGTCTCCTCGGAGAGTTAACCTGTAGGCTCTGCTCTAGTTTTACCACAGCACCAGGTAACGTGGCCCAGATACAGCCTGACACGCCACCGTCAGACACAAAAGAAGACGGAAGGAAAAAGAAACATACCCAAAGAGACGGGGACAGGCAACAAAAAGAGAAGATACTGAGAGACAGATATCATGCTGTCACATGCTGAGAAAGGCACACACGCTGCACACACACACACACAAACACGCAAGAAGACAGCTTTGGTTTTGGGTGTGCGATTCGCCGCTGAGGGGGTGTGTAAAGGAGGCACCGGGGAGCGCGAGTGTTCTGGAAACAGTCACAATGCTATTTCCAGCAAGCAGGTCGCTGGCTGTCCCTCTTTCAGCCAGGGGACCAACACTTCATTTTTCAAACGCTCAAACAACCCAGTTCTGACATCTCTATTCAGTTCAGTCTACTTCACACAGTCAGCCTGGTTTGGCAACCAACATCCATGACAAGATGAACATTTACAGTCATGGCTCTGTTCTGTGCTGCCTCCTGTCCCTCTTCCTTGTTGTGATCTCTCGTTTTGCCGCCCTCTCCTTTCACCAGCTTATTTATTCTGCCCCCTTCTGTGTATTTTCTGTCTCTTCTTCGCCCCCACCCCACCCCACTGCCGTTTGTCTTGATGCCATTAACTGGCATAAAGGGAAACCAAACACATTCTTGGTCGGTGTTTAATTGCTGTTTACATTTATGAATCATTCATGTGCTGAGTTTCAGGAGGCACTGTGTAATGGCGCCGGAGGGGAGCCGAGTCTGACTGCAGTACGGAGTCACGCTACAGTCTCATCCACACCCTCGACGATGCGAGTATCAAAAAGAGGTCAGCGAGAAAATTTTCACCCTGCCAATTTATGAGAGAAGAGCTGGATTTGCTGCATCCTTGCAGCAGACCAGTCTTCCTTTGGAGAGACACGAGACATTTTTTCCTCACCAACTCGTTTCTGTGGTTGATAAAAGCAAGAGTTACATAGAGTTCAACTTTTCAATTATGCCCTCTCATGCTCGGCCCCAGATTGATTTGCGAGGGCTGCCGGAGCTGCGATCAGCTGCCTTAGAAGAGAATAACTATCTTGGTATTTGGTCATGACACAGACAAATAGTGTGATCTCTTGGGAGAACAAAGACACATTAGAAGCACTAAGTACTCTATTAAAGCAAAGCAGTGCGTGTTTTGTATTGTCCTGACCTCCTCGAAGTCGTCGCTGACCCACAGGGGGATCGGCGTGCCCCAATAACGGTTCCTCGAGATCGCCCAGTCGCGTGCGTCCCGCAGCCAGTTCCCGAAACGCTTCTCACGCACAAACTCTGGAACCCTGCGGAGACAGAGACGTTATCACATCTGCCTTGGCTTTAATTACTTTTGCAAATATAAAACTTGAACACAGACACAGGGAGAATCAAGTCTACAAATCGCTGACATATATGTGTTTTAAATCTAAACCTAACAGTCATTTATGTACATATAACACATGTTTGTAAAATCTGCACTTGTCCATATGAATAATTGAGTCTCCTGCTACTATTGCTAGCAGTAATGACAGTGTTTACTACAGGTCTTAAACAAGATTGATCTCCTGTCAAAACAATGCTTTTAGTTTGTGTGTCACATCTTCTAACAGCTCGCAATCTGGGGAAAAAAAACAAACAAAAAAAAACGTTTTATAGCTCACATCAATTCCAATACAGTGGACAAGAGAAAATGTATGGCAGAGTTATTGTAATTAGATTTAGGACTTTTTACTTTTTCAGCCCTTTTTAGGGTTTAAAGCCCTGCAGGTATTGTGATTAATTTAATGCACAAAGCATTTCCTCATAACAGGAGCAAGCATTATTATAATGTGCACTATTATTCCTTTATGGAGTGGGCTTGTTTTCCCTCTTCTTCTTCATGTTTTTAGCCCTAAAAATAAACTGCACCGCTGTCTTTATGAAGCACAACTGCAAAGGTTAACATTCCCTTCCAGGCATCTTCCCCCTTTCCTGCTCTCTCCTCCTCCGATTTAGCCTCAACAAATTTCTAGCTTTAATCCACTATCTCACCATCTCCTTCTCTTTCTCTCATCCCCCCCCCCCCCCCCCCTCCCCTCTGTCCTCCTCGCTTGCTGTGCCAGGGCCACGTTGCTCAGAAGAACAGTGAAGGACTGGGGTGGATCGTCATCAGGATCCACGCGCTAAGCAACAAGTTCATCAATTCCCATTTGTAGGAGGCATTTCTATTTAGGCCCCTAATATATCAATTTAATGATTTTTTTTCTCCTTACTGCTGCTGCTGCTGCTCCCTGCCACCCCCCAACCACTCCTCCACTCCTCACCCTCCCTCTGCCCGCTCATGCTAAATGTAGAATTTAAAATGTGCTGCCTTGTGCTGGAGATGCACAGAGGAACCATTTAACATGTACAGGCTTCTAGTGCATGTCAGAGACTCTGGGGATGGATGGACGCATGAGAGAGGCGGGGACACAGGCTGTGGTCAGGGAGGAGAATTTGCATGACGGGTAAAAAAAAAAGGTAAAGAAAATGAGGAAAAAAAGGGGAGGATGGATGTAGTGTTCAAGGCCAAATTGGGCGACTGACCATTCTCGAAAACCCTCCCCCTGAACAGTGATTGTCCAACCGCAGCTTAGCAACTGTAACTAGGCACTGCAGTTCTGTCGAGCTTTGATTCATCCATATGAAGTGGAAAGCACTGAGCTTGACTAAGAGCAATGTTTGGAAGCATCTTTTCCACAAATACAAACACAAATGTAGCAAGAATGGAGTAACATCTCTCTGCTTTGTTAGTATGACCTCCAGGTTTAGGTAAAAAAAAGGAAACAAAATGAGTGTAGGCTAAGGTTAGCTGCAAGTTCACCAAGCACACTGACTTTAGCTCCAGCCACCTGCACAGGTAAGTGGTACAGCCAATGGATGGATGCTTAGGACACTAGCCCTGCAAAACACCTCTATACATTTTTCTTTTCCATATTTTTTTCACGTGTTTTCAAGGACGATATCATGAATGTAGCCATCAACACAATCGAGTGTCTTTTTAAAATCCTTTTACAGGAATCTTAGCCCCGGGGATGTTTGACATCACGATACGATTCAAATTCCTACTGCAAATACACAACAGTGGCATCAAGAAACCAGCTCTGCTTTCATTAATACAGTTATTCATTTAATCAGACAGAAGGACAAACATCTGGAGAAATCAGTCTGACCTCCATAGCGTCAGTCCAGTAAAAAGGGATCAAATGAACAAATCACATTGAGTTTCTTAAAGAGTCTCTCATCAATTAAAATGAACTTCATACAGAGGTAGTGAACTCTCTGTGGATTTTACTTACGTAGGATGCAAATGAGTTGGTAACACTTACTGACTGATGACTTTGTCTCAGTTTAAATATTGCATCAAAAAGAAAATAAAACTTTTAAAACTTTCTAATTATTATTTTAGCAGTATCAGACAATTATAGATAGGTCCTAAATCCTAAATAACAGATTCAGTTGCCAGTTTATTAAGTTCCCTCTTGATAAAGCTGAAATTCAACTGTATGTTCATTTTGGAGGCAACTGATTTGCATTTTCATATACTGACTGGTGTTTTTATTATTTTCCGCCCATACTTACATCAGTGTGGGCAGGTTTAATACCTCTCTAACACAATACAATCACAAACATACATCATCCAAAATGCCCATTGCGGTTGAATCAACACTTCACAAACTGTTTCAATAACAACTGAACATCATAACCTTGAGGTAACGCTTAAGGAAGGACTGTTGTATTGCACTGCATTAGTTTTAGCCAGGTGGCATGTGAGTGTATATAACAGCAGTACCCTTTAGAGATAAGGAATTTTGCCTTTAAAAGCAGTGTGTGTGTGTGTTGGTGTTGGTCCCAGTGTACGAGTGTGTGTGTGTGTGTGTGCCTGTGCGTCTTCACCTTCCTAGCGGCTAGTCATTCATCTCAGTTTGACAGTCCCATTACCAGAGGCAGCTACTGTGGCTCAGAAAAGAGCACTGGGAGCACCGGGGGTAATACCACTTAGCAAAGCCATCATGCTGACGCTTACTTTTGCTCCATGTTCTGCCATTACAATTAGCATCATGCTAATGTTTTCGATAAAACACCAGTCCCGTGCGCATCATGATAACACTAAACTTAATGAAAACTGAAGAAAAGTCCTTGCAGCGACGTTTATTTTAAAATGTAATCTCCTCCAATGTATAAGGACTACTCCCAGCGCTGGCTGTCCTGCAGAGACAGGCCCGTGACTGACACAAACAACTTGATGTAGTAGCACTGAGTCGCGGCTGTAATTGTTTTGGGACTGTGACTGCTGTCTGTCTTCGCTTAGTATTCACGGTCTTCACAAGTATTTTACACCACTTGTTTTTGCGAGGAGCTCGTGTCTGCCACTTCACTGTCACTTTCCAACAGGCTCGTTAGCTTACCAGTAGCATTTTCCATTGTTGTCCAGGAGTTTGTCCACCATGTGCTCCACTCGGACAAACCAGCTGGGGACGGCTTTGTAGATCAGGGGCGTGTCAGACCTGTGAGTACGCAAACATAGATAAAACATAAGGATGCAACAAAGCGACTTGAATAAAAGCAATGATCTAATTGCTGCTAATTTACTTATTTATTTTAGTTTAGAGCATTGGAAATCGTGACATATGCACAGCAATAAATAGGTTTCAAAGGGTTAATTGTTTCGGTCTACTTCAACATTAATCAGAAAGTGGTGTCTTGAAATTGAAGTGTTTTAACTCTTTAAATACACATCTGCAAAACAATTTGTTTTATATACTTGTATCTGTAGCGTTTTATGAATGTATGATTGTGTGTAAAATGGCTTCCTATATCTAGAAATATGTGCACATTAATGCAGGTCTTTCTCTACAGAGGCCAGTTTCTCAAGAGAAAAACATGGTCTGATATTAATGCAGTAAGCTGAAATAAATTAAATGATGAATCTTGGACTCTCAGTCGTAAATTTTGAGACTGTGTGTTCACAGTTATGAATATACTTCTAACTCAACCACCAACAAGGGTTTGGTCCATAAAAACCTATTTCCTTAATCTGTTTTTTTTTTTTTTTTCATCCTTAGTGAGGCCACTCATTTCCGTTTCTACCAGCAGTTTTAAAAGTATATTTTTGGGGCTTTTTATTGTGTTTAATCGATAGCACAGGCGAGAGAGAGACAGGAAATGGGGAGGCAGAGAGAGGGAATGACATGCAGAAAAGGGCTGCCTGATGCGGGATTTGAACCGGGGCCGCCTGCAGTGAGGACTGTAGCCTCAACATGGAGCGGCTCTACTAAGTAAGCTAAACGCCACCCCCCTACCAGCAGTTTTGACACAGGTTTTGACATGTGTTTTCTTTTTCTGTGCTCCTCTCAGTGGCTTGAGCAGGGAGAAACTTTGCAGGGAAAAAAAAAGATCATGTCAAATACTTTGGACAATGTTTATAATATAGGACTGTGTCTTATAATCCAAGACTGTTTCTAGAAAGACTCTTTTTATGTAGCTTTATGGACCACAGCTGAGTTCTTACTTACAGGTGATGAATGGGTTATAACAAAACAGTTACATCTCTGTGAGCCTACGTCTCCTAGTGGCTTAGAGAGCACATCTCTGCATATTTACTAAGGTTAATTAATCCTTCTCAGGTCAGACTGCAGCTGCGCCAAGAGAGACAGTGACTTAGTCCACTAAAAAAAGAAAGTTTGTGTGTGTGTGTGTGTGTGTGTGTGTGTGTGTGTGTGTGTGTGTGTGTGTGTGTGTGTGTGTGTGTGTGTGTGTGTGTGTGTGTGTGTGTGTGTGTGTGTGGGGCTCTGCATGTCCCTGACAGTTTATGATGTGATAACGTGGGACCTTGAGAGGTTATTTATGCGTCACCACAGCGACACTGGCTTTATGAATTGATCCTGTGCGGAGAGCGGACCGTGAAACCTCTATTGACATCCTGCACTGATGACAGGTGAACCTCAAACCTCAGTGTATAAGAACTAATCCGAATGCTAAATTGTGGCTAAACTGCTGATTAATGGGAGGTTTGCTCTGTCAGTGCATTATGCTCTCTACCACTGCAAAAGGCTTTCAACCCTCAGCGGGTGAAGCTATTCAACAACTGCTGTTTCCAGGGGACCGAGCAGAAAAGCTGTTAGCTACCTAGAGGTAGAAGTGAGTTATAAAACGGCACAAGGGTAACATTTAAATTATGTACACGTCTCACCTCCAACAGAAGGGGTAACTATGCTTGAAACTGCTGGCATTGACAAGGCGGCCCTTCTCCTTCAGCCACTTGATGATGTTCTTGTCAGCATCCTGTAGAAGGAAACCACAACATTAGATCTGCTTTACAACAAAAGCAGCTTTTGACTTACCACCAGGCAGAATAAATAACCACCCCCAAATATGATGACGCAAAGCACCGACACAGCCTGCAGTACATCTGATGAGTCTCCAAGCTGGATTTTCAAGTTGTGTCAAGTTGCTCTTGAAATACAACAACATACTTGTTATTTTTTCCTAACATATAAAAAAAAGTTGTGTCTCATTAATCAAATGAACAACGGCGGTTGATAAAACATAATCCTGGTATTCTTTCGCGTCATGCCATATCCATCCCTTGTGCAATACGAAACCATTACATGGTTAAAACTCCTGAGTTCCCTCGTGATTTATCATATCTTCAAAAATGATTCATTATGATTTTTTTCTTCGTTGGTGAAGATGCCTCAGCATCCTGCCTTGAAGACTTCAAGGTAAATTCACAGCCGAGCTCCAGTTCCGCTCCTTCAGTTATGATAAATATCACGCAACAAATAGGGAGGCGTTGTCTGTTGTGTCATTCAGCATATTGTTTATGGTATACAATCTAATATGCAATAAACCCAGTGACTTATAACGTGATATCTTATCTCCCTCTATCCAAGCTCACAGTGCAATTCACAGGAAGCTCATAAATATGACTGTACAGCAAGTGTTGGTCATGACCTCCTTGTAAAGGGAGGTTTTAAACTTTCTCAGCCAGGAGTAAATTCTGTTATGCCCTGTCCTGAGCTCATTAAAACATGCGCACCCTTGTGATGGGGAACTTCACCTGTAACCCACGGGGAAAATAAACCTTTTTCCACTGACAGGCCACCTCGGGGTTACTCGGTAAATCACTTGCACACATTTTTGTGACTCTTATAGAATCTCTTTGCCATGAAGTATAATTAATTTAGTGAGTTGTTTTGTTTTGTTTTCAAAACAGTAATTTTTACTCTCATGTTTAATATAATACTTACAGGTTAACTACCGCTGCTATAATATCAAGCCCGGCTTGCATTCTGTGAAAAATAATCAACATAAGGCAACCTATGACTGGATTTACACGGTCATTTTAATTCTTAGTGACAGCTTGAGCAATGGAGTATTTAGGTTTAGTGGAAAAACGTGTTCTTTACTTGACCTAAGCAAAGTTAAGAATGTTTTTCTGCCCATTTCCTGTACTGCAGCTTAAAATAAGGGTAGATGAAAGTAAAGAGACCAACGGAGTGCACAGGGAAAAATAAAGTCATCACAGAAGAAGACATCAAGACAGAAGACAAGTCGCACAAGAGAAGAGAAAGGAAAAACGATCACCGCATTATTTTGTATGCACTCACTTCAATCTTTATTAAGTAACAGTTGGTCAATATTAGTGTAAATTGTCACAAGTTGTGTCTTGTCAAAACATTTAGAGTAATTTGGGAGGACTGTGAAGACCAGTCATAACACTGAGGCTATTTGTTCTGCTGTGTTTGGGCTGATGTGTGACACATCAAGACAGAACAAAAGTATTTCATTGTGAAGGTGGTGGAATCGGAAACAATCTGGATCAAGAGAAGCAGTGACGGCAGAAAGTGAGCAGCTGTAGCAAAGGAAAGCGACAGAGATATAACAGTGGGGTTGGCTTGACAGGAAAAGGGGAGGGAGGGAGGGTTGTTAAATTTAGCATGGGGTACTGTAGGAGCAGGAGTAAAGAGTAGAAACAAGGAGAGATGCAAAAAAAAAAAAGGAAAAGGGAGGGGCACTGTTAGGGAAAGTCAATAAAAGTGGAAAGGAAGGTTGTTTTGGAAAGTAGGAAGGACTGGGAAGAAGGCAAATGCATAAGAATAATGGACTGAGGGTGTGGCAGAGTGATGAGGATGGGAAGACTTGGTGTCAATAACACGTGTCCATAACACCAGAATATCAACAACTGTCAAGTCCACAATCCGCTGGTATTAAATGTCTGGTGGGATCATTGCTGATGTCAATCAACATACTGAGAAAGTCATACACACACGTGACTCATGATGTCATAGGTCTGAGTTTCCCCTCAAGTTTAGACTTGTCTAGAAATATTCTTGACACAGACCATGTGATTAGACAGCATTAACATTTGATCTTCGAATATTTCTAGAAACAGGTATCAAGGAAATCTCAAACACAGGGACAAATGGCTAAAACAGGGAAGAATCTAGAGTCTTTTTTTAACTAGAGTGAAATTACAATGCTCTGCTGCTGCTGCTGCTGCTGCTTTGGACCTGCTGCTCCTCTCACCCTGGATACTCAGACCTCTTTGGCGATCCCGAGCCTCTGCTCCTCTCCCTCCAGCAGCTTCCTGTAGGTGGCGATCTCTGCATCCAGCTTGAGCTTAATGTGCAGCAGTTCCTGGTAATCTTTGAGATACTTGGTCATCTCCAGTTTGGTTTCGCAGAGCTGGGACTCCAGCTGAGCGATGACGCCCTCTAGACCCCCGACCTTATCGAGGTGGGACATCTCCATGTCCTCCAGCTGCTGCTCCAGCGCGGCGTTCTGAGCCCTCAGCCCGTCGATCTGGTTCTGCAGGTCCGTCACCTGGTTGTGGAAGGTGGTGATCTCGTCTTTCATGGTCTTCATCTGGTCTTCGTGTTTGCCGGCGTGCTCCTTGAGGGTGTCGAACTTGGTCTTGTACCACTTCTCGGCTTCCTGGACGTTGCGGGCGGCCACGGCCTCGATCTCCGCTCGCATGCTGCGCAGGTAGGCGGCCAGGTCGGGGCGATCTCCGTCCATTTCGGCGGTGATCTTTGCGTCCTCGATCTGCTTCATGAGGTCGGCCACCTCTTCGTCATGCAGCTTCTTGAGAAACTCTATCTCGGCCACCAGTTGTTCGATGCGCCTCTCCAGCTCGGCCTTCTGCAGCGTGGCGTTGTCGACGTCCTGGCGGAACTCTCTCAGGATCATTTCGGCTTCCTCTTTGAGGGTCAGCTCCTCCTCCAACTTTAGTCGCCACACTTCAATCTCTTCTTCGATGTAGCCTCTTTCGATATCGGCTGCTCCCTTCTCGTTTGTCAGCATCTCGATCAGTTCCCGCACCTCTTTAAACTTGAGCTCGTATTCTTCTCCAATGCCCGTGGGGCCTCCCTTGTAGCGGCTCTGCAGGGCGGCCAGCTGCGCTTGAAGAGAAGCATTCCGCTGCTCCAGGGCCTGGACCTTCTCGATGTATCCTGCAAACTTGACGTTGAGTTCCTGCATCTCCTCTTTCTCGTTGGCATGTTGCTGGTGTATCTCTGTGCCCAACTCGATTGCGGTGCCGGTGCCGGTGCCATTGCTGCGATAACCTGAGCGTCCACGGCTGTCGTATGAGGCTCCGCGGCACCGGGATGGGGACGGGCTCTGAATCCTCACCCTGCTGCCAGAGCCGCTAACTTGCAGGCTCTTCTGGGTGTAAGACGCAGCTCTCATGTTGTGTACTGTCTTGTTATTTTCCGGCTCACAGAAGAACAGCTGCTCTCTCCGACTCTCTTTGCTAGCCCGCGTCGCAAACTGACGCTCCCTCTGATCGCCTCCGAGTTTTTATGCCGCGATAAAGAATGTCTCGGACAGCCTTGAAACTCACGCTTGGTTTTGACATGTTTCAAAAGTGGATTATGACAGACTTTCAGAGAACTGTGGCTGCATAGTCTTTATTAGCTAACGCTGTAATGTGAGCGGCCAGGCAGGTCGAGCCCACTCCCTGGCCTTTACGCAGGGATGTGAAATAGTGATCAGATCATGTACGGCAGCTATTTTTCACTCACTATCCACTTAGGATGGTAATGGTGCTGGGTGTGACAAGAAGGAAGAATGCACCCACTTACTATTACATCCTTTCCTTATTATTACATGCTAAACTGTAGAAGACCTGAGCCTCATCACAACCATTTCAATGTAAAGCTGACTGTCACATGTTGTGCATTTGACAACATCTAACTTGAACTTGGTAACAGTGACACAACAACATTGTGCTTTGGCAGCAGGTCGTCCTGCATAACTTTGTGAAAGTGTTCCAACACAGCTCCCTCCATATCACCATGGCATAAAGAGTCATTTTAAATAACATTTGGAGAAGCATGATACATATTTCATATTTTCATTTCAGTTACTATTACATAAAGTGTTAAACCTATAACCGAGAAGAAAAGGCACATTTCTGTGCGGAATGAAAAGAGGGAAAAATCATTTCAAAAAGATGGACTTTCCAGATATTAACGGAGGAAATGGAGAGGAATGGGACAGCGGGTACCCAGAATGCAGAAAATGAAATGCTGAATTAATCCAGCTATCAATATTCTTGAGGGATTTATCCCGTGTATCGTACCAGGGCTAGAATGCCTGAAATGTCTGCAAACCTAATCTACATGTAAATGTCTTCTGTGTCACTCACTTTGACATACTGTCCCGCGAAGTCAGTGACCTCTGAAGTGAAGCAGCCTGAGGCGTCCACAGGGCAGATAGGAGCCTGGTCCCTCTGGATGATGTTGTATTCAGTGCACACCCTGTAATCATCCTACAGAGAAAATGATACATAGCTTAGACACAGTTCTGATGAAGACATAAAGTTTCCTTAAAATAATTCACTGCTAGCTTCATCATTACAAACCAACTAGCTAACTAGTAAAATATTATTGCATCGAGAGAATGAATATTTGCTTCTTCTTTTCTTTTTCTTTTTTTTTTTACATCCTCATGATATTAATCGTGACCTGGTTCGTTGAGATCTTTTTCCAAATTGATGACATAGAAATGATAAATAATTAGCTAACAACACAGGCAGCCACTGGATTAAAGATATGTTATGACTCCATATTGAATTCCTTGTTGAGCCAGACACTTTTTGCAGTGTTGAAACAAACATCACTGGTATGTGACAGCTATGCATGAAAGATCTGAGTACTGTCCAGCTGTAAATGCATTTTGTATTCAAACACCCTGTCAAGGTCCCAAGATGGATGAGTCACAGGGTCATTTCACATCTAGTCATAACAACATAAAATTTGAAAAATGTAGTTGGGCGGTGTGTTTCTTCTCGCTATACATCTCCAGGATGACATGCAAATGCGTCTGTGTTTCAGGTTTTCACCGACTACTCAAACGCGAATGTGATCGCTGAATAACAGAATCTGTAGCTAAATAAATACCGAACATTTAAATGCAAATGTAAGAGAGAGATGAAAGGTGGCACAAGAGAAAGCTCAGAGAGAAAAGCTGAATGTGTATCCACAGCTGGCTACAGCCACAGGGGCATCCATCTGCCCCTGACAAGGGCATCTAACCTATTAGCAGTGACCCAATACCTCTGATAGCACTACTGGACTGGCCTCTAATCTCACAACCACGATGGTATCATTCAATACAAAGATTTCATAAAAAGACTTGAGGTTGACCCCGAATAGTTGACGATTCATTGATTTAATTTGAGGGAGTCTGATTCGACTTTGTTGAATCAGACATTGTCGCAAATTGTGGTTATGAAAAAAGACCGTACCATTCTGACTATATGGGGGTGCTCCCTGCTGCTGAATATCTGATTTTACTTAGAATTTCTTTGTTTCCTAATTTCCTATTTTTTCCTATTTTGATACAAACAATGGGACTTCCATGTTTTTCTATTTGTCATATACACTCATTAATTCAGAGCACAAACTCATATACTCGTCGCTGCACCATCCCCAAAAGAGAGGCGGTGATGCACATCTTGCAAGCAGGCCTAATGAGTGACATGAGGAAAAGGATGGATGAAGAATGTCCTGATATTGTTAACTTATGCCAACTGAATAACTAAATTTGTATATTTGGGTGTTTTAGCTTTTTTCACCGGAAAAAGACGCAAATACAAGTTCTGACGAATCAGATTCGACTAGGAAAATCCTTAGTCGAGGACACCCCGAGTCCCTAATCATTCTTGAATGTGTCTAAAAATATTGACCTGAAGTTCTGGACCAGCGAATCTTTTCAAAACTAATAAAAGTATTGTTACTGTCATTTTCACTCACATTAACAAGGTTGTTTGGGGTTTCGTGCTACGTCCTCCAGTAAAATCACATAATCCAATGTGTGGTAACAGGAGCTACACTGGCAGTGACTAAATGCACTTAAAATAATCCAACAAGAGAAAATAACAAGCTAAATGAGAAAACGTGTTAGCCACTGTGAAACCAACTCTGGAAAAAAAACACTGTAATTTCTGAAAATACACGCAAATCCAGAAATGCTGCCAGAAAACAGAACACAATTAAACTGCTAACATAAAGGCAGAGACAGAAAAGACTAAACATTCCCAGATGCACTTTGTGTTTTTTACCCAGAATGGCAGCGAAGCCAACCATAGTGTTACACCAGACAAAGGTGACCTTGTTTTCCCCCAGAGTGAGCTCCATATGGACAACTGCAGTAAGCTTGGTAAAACAGGCTTACTAGAGGCAAGGCTTCATAAGTATTAGATAGATTTCTCAACTTCTCATTTCAAGAGGGAAAGGGAAAATGTGTACACTGGAGAGTGGCCACCTGTGTACAATCGCCACAGTGTATTATCTACAATCTCAGAATCAATGTTGATCTCATCTTCATTTTGTCACCATCCTCAAAACTGTGCACTGTGTTTTTGTCTTTAAAAATCCTGTTTACCAGCCTGGTGTTCAAATCCTATAGAGTGTCATTTTAGACATGATTGATTAGTATGTGACTGGTCTAGAAAATAATCAGCAAATATTTGGTTTTCTGTTAGCATTTTCTCCTGTCATGCTAGCATACCTTCGGGTCAAGTACAGTCATTTTGCTGATTAATCCTTCAAGTGATCCCTCAAACAGGTATTATATATAAGAATGTTCTGTTGTTGCAACAAAAACCAGGAAAGAAAAGCTGGAACGTGTTTAACAACAACACTTACAGCTCCAAAGTAAGGTGCCTGGTGGACCACTCCTGTGCCCTCCTCCTCCTTGACGTAGTTATCCATCACTACCTGGAACGCTCCTGTCTCCCCACACTGAAGGGAAATGAGGACAAGGAGAATTCGATGAGAAAGGGTGAGTGGTGAAGAAGGGAACGAGGTACAGCCACAGATGGTGAGACAAAGATTGGGCAACAGATTTAGAAAACGTAAACAGAGATGTCAGTTTGCAGTTAATTACCAAAGTGAAACATGAGTCTGTCCTCATTCTGGGACAAACTTTTAAATGCGAAAGAGGGAGGACACAAACCTTGGCAAAGTACTGGAAGAGAGGCACGTATTTTTTCCCTTTGAGGTTCTTGCCAGGAAATCTAAAAACACATAAAGCACATTTGAAATCCTTCTTTTAATATTCATAAGTTTCCCATGTTTCCCAAGTGTTGGTACCGGCATGGAAAAGGTGATTTTATGTGCAAAGATAGAATTTTCTACTGTGAATAGGTCAATAGGTCAATTTTTTTTTATCTAGAGTCACAACTGAAGTATAAAGACAATCTATTTGGCTAAGGAATAATGTGTGAACATGAAAATACATTGACTGTCAGTAAAAACTAAACCTCATTATAAGTTAGTGTATCAAGAGTCAGCAACTTATGTAGACTACTACTTTTTTAAAAGGAACTGAATGATTAAAAGACATGTCTTCATAATGTGTTGTTATCAAGATTAATCATGGTTGTTCTTAAAGGAGAATTCCGGTAATTTAAGTAACGCTCTACAGCTCTAGGTCCTCGAGTGCGACCCCAGGAAATAATCTGAGAAAAATATGTGCAGACCGGACCTAGCTCTCCTCCTGCTAGCTGCGCTACACTGCAGTTAAACAGCAAAGTAATGGGGGCAGTTCTTCTAACCGCGACTTTGGCCTCTATATAATGCTCAAAATATCACTACACGTGCTTTGCAACATCCACCAGCTCCTTACTACACATCAATATGAATATAACTGCTTTTTTCCCCATCCCAAATCATTTTTTCCCCTCCTAAATCCATTTTCCTTGCATTTTTGTCTTTGTTGATGGAAACAGTCCCGAGCTCAACAGTCGACTAGCAAGGTCTATCCTGGAAGCTAGAGTAAACATAGAGTTATGCACACTCGGTGTTGTGTGGTAAGGAACTGGTGGATGTTGCAAAGCACGTGTAGTGATATTTTGAGCGTTATATAGAGGCCACAGTCGCGGTTAGAAGAACTGCCCCCATTACTTTGCTGTTAAACTGCAGTGTAGCACAGCTAGCAGGAGGAGAGCTAGGTCCGGTCTGCACATATTTTTCTCTGAATTTTTCCTATGGTCGCACTCGGGGACCTAGTAGAGCTGTAGAGAGTTACCTAGAAAATGACCGGAATTCTCCTTTAAAAAGCTTAGTAAAACCCTGGTTAGGACAGAAACTCTCCTAAAATCACTATTTAAGCTTTAAGTATCTGTTGGCTGCAGAATCAGCCATGATACACTGTTTTTATGATTATCATTCAAAACAGAGACATCCTTGTGTATGGGAACACTGTGTCCTTGAGGAGGAAGTGGTTCCTGCCAGGAAACAACATTATTCAATATTTTTTTTATTTCTGGTTAATCAGTCTCATATATGGGACGAGTGGGTATAAATCATGACTAGAAATATTCTTTATCTGGTTCCAGTACACTCTGTATTCTGTTTTCACTCAGGTGTTTTCTTCATCTCACACCACGGAGAGGAAGAAACCTCGCCTCGTCTTGTTTTTTGCCCCTACTCCATTCTGCACCTTCCTATCGCTCAAAAATCATCCAGTGAACTGGGAAATTGGGAATTCGATTTGCTTTCTGCTGCAAACACTGAGCTGTTATAATACAACGCTGCTCATTCTCCGTCACCGACTTTTTCGTCGCCTCTCAACTCTGGAAGACAACTTGTAGCTCAGGAGAATACTAGTCAGTCAACGAACCATGTTTGAAAGTTGCAGTGTTGCATAGAATCACTTGTCATTTACGAGCAGCATCCATTAACATGACCATCCTCAGTTTCCTGAAAGATCCATCATTGTCCTTTATGAACTACAGCTAACTAAACTGATGTAAACAGAAAACAGGGGCGCACACTAACTTTCACACTTCGAACACTGTTAGAAGGGTTTTGTGATTAAGCATCAGTGGCAATTTTTCAACTTTGCTGGTTTTTTGCTTATCCTGAATATGAAAAAAAAATCTCACTGTGTTGTAAAATATTTTCACGTCACTATTTCTGGTCTAACGTGTACCTCAGCAAGGCACTGCTGAACTTCAGCTGCCCTTTAGCTTGAATATCTAAATTTAATGTATTAGTCATTTTCGCTCCTGATGTTTTTTTAGCCAGCTCTTGTGTACTCACTTGTCCAGCAGAGTGTACTCGCTCTCTGACTTAAACAGTGCTCCCAGCCTGGCCTCCATCATAATGTACGTCTTTTCTGTGGTGTTATCTGAAAGATATACAAAAAAAAAGAGAATGCATTTGCTGAGTAACAAATTTGCAAATGTTTTACACCATTTCACAAATCCTCTATAAAGCAATGTAGTATGTAAAATGTATACAGTGTGGCACCTCTCAAAACTAAAATTAGGTGATTTAGAAACAAGACAACAAACAGCATTATCAATTCAACAGATATGGCAAAAGTATGTATCCAAAAGAAAGAAAAAAAAAAAAAAAACAATGTTTCAGAGGGGTTTGGGTTTTCTCCCCTCAGTTTTGAGTCGGGTCCTGGGAACACCCAAAAGGACCATCAGCTGACCCGAGGCTGCAGATTTCTACATGGCCACAACAATTCAGATGTATAGAGCACAACCAAGATCTTATATCTGATTTTAATTCCACTGGTAGCCAGTGAGGCCAACAATGGAGTAATGTGAGGACTGGCTGCAGCATTTAGAACCATCGGCTAGAATATATACTGTATACAGTGTATTTTAAAGAATCAAAGTAGATAAAGCATGGGGGAACAAAAGAATGATTTTAGTTTTCAGCACATTCAAGACATTAACTGTCTGATCTTAGAATGAGGTATCTCTTAAGTGGAAAAAAAACACAAGCTTCTTAACAGGCAGCAGATTTGTCTTTTTACTGGGTTTGATATGTGTGATCAAAAGTCCCACCAGGGTTTGGTGCAGGGTCTGTTGGGTTCTGTGATGAGGACCCCTGTTTTATCCTCAAACCGTTTCAGTTTATTTTGAGACATCCAGTATCTTGTGGTTTTCAGGAAGCAACTACATTAACACAAACCTCCCTGCAGCTGCCTGAATTTTTCCTCCTTTTTGTTTTGGTACAGCTTTCGAACCTCATAGTGCATGAAATGAAGTGGGAGTGAAGACGCTGATCAATATGATGAAAAATGATTTTTTTTGCGCTCTGGTCATTTTTTAAAGTCATTAATCTAAATCATCCCTGCAGAGTGATTTATGTTTATTGAACCAAATTTTGCAGCCACTCATCATACACGGTACAAATCCACATACCTAACAGCCATGCTACATTTAAGTCTGCTAAACCTGAATGTCAAGTCTTGCTTCGTAATAATCCAGCCAGCCAGAAAGTCAAGGTCAGGTAAGTAGCCCATCATGTAGCTACAACCACTCGACTGAAACTGAGCTAAATTAATCCGATGCTGTTGAAAAGTTCATGTGGGATAACTGCCATTTTAGGAAGCTTAACCCTCTAGGAAAAATTGAACAAATGGGGATTTTAGGAAAAATAACAGAGAAGAGGTTGAGACCGTCAGGAACAACAGTTGTGAAGAGGGCAAAAACCAAATGGCCTTAGCCGGTGAGACACAAAAAAGAGAGAGAGAGAGAGAGAAGGGGGCAGCATCAATAAAAGATGTTTCTTCCTCTCCGTGGTGTGACAAATGACTGCACAGCTCAGACCTGCTGCTGCTGACAGCCCCAAACTCAAACAGCGACAAAGGCAGTGAAGGAAAGAGAGAGAGTGAGAGAGGGATAGACACATGAAAGGCACAGTGAGAGGGAAAATAAGAGCGAAGGACAAAAACAGGTGTATGTGGAGACAGAGAGAGCGATAAGAAAATGAGAGGAAAAACTGGGATGAAGACGGAGCAAGGGAGGATGGGAGATAAAGAGACTGAGATGATATTTTAAAAAAAGGAAAAAAAATGTATTGGTATTCCAAGGCGGTCTCCCATGCAGCACAGAGCGAGCGGTGCACTCACAGTGGCATACCGAGCTTCAACAGTGCCCCCTGCAGGATCATAGAGGCCACGACGGGCTGGTGGGAATCTAGGTCACCCTTTAAACCCAGCAGTTTCTCTCACTGGGAACCAAAAACTACAACAGGAGGGTAACAGAAAAACAGTAGCCACCTCTCTGGAGTATTTTTTTATATATTTGAACAAGGACAACACTTATTTTAAGTGACCTGATTCATCCACACTCTCTGAACCAAATGTACATGCATGTGCACACACGAGCACATACACACATACACACACACACAGATCCAAGTTATCACAATACACCTCTTCAACTGAGGTAACTTTTTAAATGTGATAAAGGTTTAAATAAGAAAATGTCATGATGATGGATAAATTCCATTCGCTGCTCCAGTGTCAGGACCCTGATGCTTGTGCTTACTGTCACCTGCACTTGAATCAAAACCGAGCTAGTATGCAACACCTGTGCTTTTCCGACCTGAACAACTCAACGTATCTGTTATGTAAAAAGACCTAAAGACATTTTGAAAAATCTGTCCATTTTCTGCAAATACCTAAAACTGCACTGACAGATGGTATTGAGCTGGAACTGACGAGTATTTGAGGTTTTATATAATAAGATGCCTTAAGTTCTCAGAAGTAACCTCTTCACTTAATAATGATATCATTATTATTAGTAGTAGTAGTAGTAAAAAGTTTGCTGCAGCACAAATTAAAACAATTTTGAACATTTTCTTGGTCAATCAATTTCAGTTAAATGAGAGGATTTCAGGCACATTGATTGAAAGTGAAAAAAAGTCATGCGGCTTAACAAAATAGCATCTATCAGTTTTCTAGCAATTAAGTAGCATTAAGAACATCCTCCGCAATGACTGTGCACATGTCGGACTGCTGTGCTGCTGTGTTAAATCACAGATACCCAGAAAAGGACACAGCTAATGTCATCAAAGTTACAGGAAACTTACTGCCTAAATCTTCTTCAGTTCTTGGCTGTTCTTTGACATTTTAGTTGGTCACTGACCAGTGTTATTTTGTGTAGGACAAGACCTACCAAGGTAAAGCAGCAAAAAGTGAGAAAGCACTTCTTAGTGAAACCTGTGCATAGAAACCATTAGCACGGTGGGTGCACGTTATCTAATGCTCTTTGTTTAGATGTGACAGGTCCATGTTACGTGGGTGAGTCTAGATGCACTTGTAGGACGTAATGTTTTTCATGAACCCGTGTCCACATCAGTCATGCCTTAAAATCAGGTTTGTGTTTGAGAATGTGCAGCGTCTGGTTGGTTACAGATAAAAACAAAGTTCTACTGACAGTGAGTCCCTTGTCATACAACAAAAAAACTGTGTTATTTTATCAGCTAACACACAGCCAAAAGCTAGAAAGTCCACCAACACATTATGGTACAGAAATCCTCTCCTTTGGGTGTGATTTTCCAAGGCAGCGCTCCTCCACTGCTAATTTGTTCTTGTTTGTTCTTTTTGGATAAAAAACACCCACCAGCAGATACTGAGGTCCACAACACCAAACCCACGAGGGAAACAAGATTTCTAGTCGGAGAACTTTGGCCTTAGGCTACAGCATTTTTAAGTAAAATCATTCAACAAAACTACCAACCCAGTAATTCAAGTAATCCTCCGCAAACATGTTAGTCAGCAGGAGGTATATGAGCCCTTATCGCCGCTTTTTTACCATAGTATCACTTGAAGAAAATACAGACAACAGCCACAAAACATTGGCATTTTCTTTCCAGCACATCAGTGGTTGTTTATGTGACGACGGGGATGACTTTTTAAAGAGCCTAAGCTGTGTCCTAGTTTTATACCACCCTGCAGTTCTAAGCAGATTTCAAGCAGGAAACTGACAAAATTAATACACTAAAAACAATAATTATACTTATGGAATAAACACCCTGATTGTAGGAATGAGTCAGAATACTGAACTATTTGAATACTAGCTACATTAAATATGTGAAAAAATCAACAACTAATAATTGATGCAACTATCATGTTGACTTACAAAATGTAATTCCCAGCATTTTTTATGATGCCCAGTAATTGAAATTCAATGTAGAGCTTAGACCGGGAGCAAAACATCCAGCCCAAGCTGACCCTGCCCGAGCCCTTGCACATTCTCTCCGTGTTTAACCATCAACTATTTATGGGCCAGATACTGATTTAAACACAACCTTTTTTGAAAAGTCGGCTGTTATAATCAAAGTGTTAAACAGCAGTTCCAAGTTGTTTGAACAACAGAAATCTATCGAGCTGAGCAGCACAGAGGAGACTAGAGTGCTGCAGTTGATATCGCTGTAACTGTTGTGACCTTATTATTCCTCCATAACAGTAGACTGTGGTTTAATTGTTCTGGTGTAAATACATATCGTTTTTGATTATCAGACCATAGCCTACTCCCCATTTCCAACTTTTATCTGACCTAAACACGGCTTAATCCAACCCAGCCCTGGTCACATTGGGCTTGGGCAGAAAATCTGACCTTTAAATCGAGCCCACCTAAAAATGTAAAAAGCCAGTAGCAACAGCAGCTCATACTGACACATCAGTATTCATGTTAGCGTTGTTGTCAGTCAGATAGGGCCTTGATTGTTACACAGTTGTTGAGGGCATGATAGACAAACATCACAAAACAACAAATAAGTATTCAGCTGTAACGTCACGGCCCAAAAAACACATAGATTTCTTGCATATTAACTGCACAGGATACTATAGGTTACCGCCAAATTTGGTGGTGCATGCTGTATACAGGCGGTGAGTGCAGTGAGATACTGACACACAGCACTTGTCACGTTTTGTTCCTCACCTTTGACTTTGACATACAGGAACTCGGGGTTGACACACAGAGCCAGGTTACTTGGCAGTGTCCAGGGTGTTGTCGTCCAGGCAATCAAAGCAATGTCTTGACTCTCAACCAGTGGGAAGCTGACGATCACAGATGGATCCTGAACATCCTGCAAAAAATACAACAAAGAAATGTTTGGTCCATCAGTATTCTTCCTTTTTCTTAATTATCATATACATAACAGACAAGTTTTAATCTGATTCTATGACATTCTCTTATTGTCATCACCGTCATCATCATGTCTTCTTTTTCTTATTGTTATGAAATAAAACCGCAAAGCTGTGAGAGGTCAATCATTTCTGCTAACCTTGTAGTTCTGGTGAGACTCGAAGTTGGAGAGAGGGGTGTTGCAGGCAGTGGAGAAGGGCATGACTTTGACACCACGGTACACCAGACCCTTGTCATACAACTGTCTGAACACCCACCTGTATTAGAGAAAAGAAAAAAGTTAACAGATGGCAAAGACACAACAACTGAACAAAAGAGGACAGATCCAGAGATGGATTTAGTCTGGTAGTCTAGTAGTGGTTATTTTATGCTGCTTTTAGTCTGACAGCAAATTTACTTCCCTTAGGGAGCTCATCTGTAACGTTAAGGAAATGATAACATTGAGGTGGTACTCAACCTCAAGCCTGCCACACACATAAAGATAATCTGGCTGATTTTGCCCCGATTTCCCCCCTTCAGTCCAAGGACAAAAATCGGCCGATTATTTTATGGCTCTTAAGATTATCCTATGAGATTATCATGTGGTGTGAGATGTGTTAAAGGGATACTTCACCCAAAATTGATAATACACCAATTTTCTACTCACCGTCATACCAAGGACGGGTTTTGAGAACTTTCAGATTTATCAATACGCTTTTGGAGTTTCAGGGGGGGTCCGGCTGGCAACGGATTAACATCATACATCCAATGGTTTACAATGACGAACAAACATCTCACAGCAAATCTTGTGCATGCACACCAACATCAACATAGCCACTGGGAGCTACTACTACAACAAGGCTAAAAACAGAGATCAAATTCACTTTTTCCCAAACAACTTTTTCATGTGGCGGCTTCAGGACACTTGGGGCAGTACGGACAAGCAGTATGGAGGTATTTGGATGTTTCATAGTGTGTGTTTTGGACAATTCAAAAATTAGTCATCGTATGAAAATCCGTTGCCAGCCGGACCCCCCCTGGAACTCCAAAAACGTTTTGACGTTCTCCAAACCCTTCAAACCCTTCCTTGGCATGACAGTGAGTAGAAAATTGATGAATTATCGATTTTGGGTGAAGTATCCCTTTAAGAGTCAAATTCTCCTGACAATCGACTCGGAAAACGGTCCACAGCCCTCTTGTGTAAGAGGGCTGTGGACCGTCTCCGTCTCCGCGGAATGTGACGTGAAATTGAATGTAACCAATAAAGAAGCAGCTGACTGCAGCACACGTAGCATAACAAACCAGTGTGGCTACCGTCTCCATGGCCATCAATGAAGTGTGTCAGATCACGTTTGATCACGTAAGATTTCTGGCGTGGGGGACGAGATTCTAGTGTGTCATGAGACAAATCTTTATGTGTGTGGTGTGCTGTATTTGGAATATTGGAGCACACCACACACAATTTGATCAAACCTGTTCAATCAAAGATTTTTTTATCTTCATGTGTGGGGTCTCTCACAGATAAAAATCTGTTGAGATTTAGAAAATCTTCATGTGTGTATCTGGCTTTAGATAGAAATTAAAGAAATACCTTTTTGCTATCAGTAAATCAAATAAGACATAAATTCAATTATTTGTGATCACATAGAATACAAATGGTCAATCTTTAAGTCAAAACTGGTAAAAATGTTTTCTAACATCCATACCAGACTGTCTCCATGAACCATGGGTAGAGAGTCTTGTAGTCATTCTTGAAGTCAATCCACCTGCCCATTCGCCTCACTGAGATCTGGAAACAAAAAAGATGCAAAAACATAATAAGTCATAAGAACATGATACAATATGATACAAATTACTTTATTATGCATTTTGGAAATTCATTTGTCAGGCAGATCATCTACCATAATAATAATAATGGCCACATGCCAAGATTCTGCAGGGCAGCTCACACACTAGTATGTTTAGATCAGTCTTCATTAAAACTATGTTGCAAACACAACACATCGTTATGTGACAAAAAACAGGTCTCAAAAGTACGGTTAAGTGCTTTCACGTATTATTCTTTCTTGTATCCTCACCTCCCACTCATTGGAGTATCTCATGACAATATTTCTGCAGTGCTTGTTGTACTCAGCGATGCCCATCTTGGCCACATCTTCAGGTCCTTTGATCCCCAGAGTCTTATCGATCTCGTACTCCTACAAAAACCGACAGGACACGAGGCAGATAATTAAACCATTTTGACAGATGTTCTCGCAAAATATGATTCGACAGATTCAGCAGGAGATCTTACCACAGGCAGGCCGTGACAGTCCCAGCCAAAACGTCGGTCCACATGGAAGCCGCTCTGATGGGCAAAACGAGTAACGATGTCCTTGATGGTGCCGGCCAGGATATGACCATAGTGGGGTAGACCGGTAGCAAAGGGAGGGCCGTCGTAGAAGGTGTACCTGGTGGGAAAACATGAAGCAAAACATTATATGGTAAATAGAGTATGGGAGAACAGAAGCAACAGTTTTAAGGCTAAAAATACAATGTAATCTGATACAATGTCAAAAGTGTGTTTGCCATAATGATCCTCAAGCTCCATGTACATGTCATGAGTACTGGATCCATGAAACAATAATATCAGGGAGATTTTTTCAGGGTAACTAAGCAAGTATTCTCTAAAACCTCTGTCAGTGTTGATCAGGATCAGTTAGTGAGCAAAGTTCCTCTTTGCTAATGCACTTGTTCTCTGTTTACCATTTGTCATCATGACATTTAGTCTTTCATTGGCTAAAGATTAAAAAAAACAATCAAAACCACTTTGAAAGGTAATCGATGCATAAATCATACAGTTTCCAAGTAAATGGACATAAGCAGATGTTTATGTTTTTACCAACAACAACGAAACCCCTGTGACACATTTTTCCAATTCCACATATAAAAATATTATTACCACTTTACATATTAGCCGTGTTTGTCCAGTTAAGTAAACACAAGAACTGCTTATTATTTTTGGTTAAACTAACTTTAATGGTCCATTATTGTGTACTACATGTTTTATGCTGGACAAGTTCTGATCTTCATTGTAATCAAATTCTTAAGGTGTGCACCTGCGTCTAAGAACAGGTTAGCCAGGAACTGTAACTTGATTATTTAGATGCATGACAGATGAAATGCCACTCAGTAAAAATAATCTTGAATTTGATGAGTGGACTACGCAGCTGTCGTAGACTACTTATAATTTATGCACAATATAGCCTAATAATTATGCATTTCCATGTCAAATATTAAAAGTTCTGTGTCTTGTATTACGTGTTACACTTTAACATATCCTGATTATTCATGAATAAGAGATGGATTTACTTGGGCCTGTTCTTGGACTGTTTGAGGCATTCCTGGAAGCAGTCCCTGTCTTGCCACAACTTCAGGATCTTCTCCTCCTCAGAGGGAAAGTTTATGGACTCGGGGACTGGCTCCACCATGATGTCTGCCAAAACAAAGAGAACAAAAATAACTACAATAGGCTTTATGCAGAGCTCCACTACTTCCTGATCTTAAACAAGCTCCTTTATTTCCTTGTCTTACATTATTGGACAAACTGATTAACCCAGGTCTGTCTGACCTCAGTATGGTCAAAGTCGGACACACCTGGATTAATCAGTTTGTCCAATAATGTAAGACAAGGAAATAAAGGAGCTTGTTTAAGTTCAGAGAGCAGTGGAGCTGTGCATAAAGCCTATGGATCTGTGAATCAGGAAGACAGGGGAATAAATCAAACCGTACATGTCATCAAGATCAACTCGCACTACGTGTTTCTTAATTTCTTTGAGATTGACGTCACTTAAAATACAAATCATTTACCTTATTGAAAACATCTTAACCAGGAGTAATTAAGTTTCCCATTCAGTACACATTCACTTTCCCACACTGTTAAAGACAGGGTTGAAAATTATCTAATCAAAACACTGCCACTCCTGACATCCTACTACAGTACAAAGGCTCCACTGTATGTGCAAGTGCTGATTTAAAAACACACAATCACTTTATAATTTTTAACTGGTTAATTCAAACATCCATTGCATACTGCTTATCTGGTGCCAGGTAGCTTTCATGAAGTTGGGTTTATCATTACCATTCCTTTCTATATACTTCTAGGAAGTACTGAGGAAACATGATGTGACAAGTTTCCAAGACTGTGAAACACTTATTAAACTGCATTCTGTGATATTTAAACAGTATTTATGTCAAGTCAGAAAATTAACAGACATTATATGAGACTGTCAGAGAGTATTGGTCTTTTTCTGTGAATGTCTCTCAGCCTCCACACATGTCTTTAAGAGCTTATTAATAGCTGACCTGTCAAAGCTCCACAACGTGCAACTGTGGTCACAATTTTATGAAAAACCGAGCCTGTCAGTTAAACAATCCCCGTGTCAAACTCGCACATGCTGAAACTTTCCCCAAACTAGTCAGTGAAGTCCAATAAACGACTTTTCTCCCCAGCATGAAGTTCACAGGTATGACGCCTCCTTGTTGTTAGCTAGCAGGCTAAAGCTAGCCGGTCAGAGCTTCATGTAGTTAGCTTGTAGCTCAACGGGCCACAAAGTTTGTTAAAGACGGTGTTTAAAGGCTGAAATGTGCGAGCAGAGGGACGGAGAGGCGAGACTGTAATTGTCGCGTTCAGTTGTAATGATTCAGTATGAATGGAGACACTCACATGTTGTCTGCCGCCGCCGGCTGCCGAAAGAGACAAGAAATGATGCAAGCTGGAGTCAGAGGGGAGCGGAAGTGACGTCAGGACGCAAACTGATCTGTTTCATGAAAATAAAGTTTTTTCTTTCTTTTTTTTATGTAATTAATTCCATAGGTTCAATGTTACCAGAGACTTTCTATGTTACCTTTTTGGATCTGAGATACTGGCGGTATTTGTTGCCATAATGCCCGGCTCTTCAATTTTATTATTCTACTCTGACACATAATAAAAACATTTTCCCTCATGCCTCCAAAAAAAAAAAAAAAAGCTTTATAAATAAACTGTAACTTGTCCTTTGTTACCACTAAACGTCTTGATTTTTTTTTTACCTGATTGTTCTGTTCACTATTTTCATTCAGTTAAATAAGTAAAAAATAAAATGCAATTTATTGATTTAATAAAAATGAAGATAAATAAATAAATAAAAATAAACACATATGTGCACCGCACCCTACACAACACATATATGCATCAAAACATCTTTTTATATGCTCAAAGCCTGTTTTTATAATATCTTTTCATGGGACAACACTGAAGATATGACACTTTGATACAATGGTAAGTCAGTGTACAGCTTGTATAACATTATAAATTTGCTGTCCCCTCAAAATAACTCAACACACAGCCATTAATGTCTGAACCACTGGCAACAAAAGTGACTACACCCTGAGACCCCCTCCCTTCAGAAACTGGGCCCAGGGCAGTACACCATGATAACGACCCCAAACACACCTCCAAGACGACCACTGCCTTGCTAAAGACACTGAGGGTAAAGGTGATGGACTGTCCAACATGTCTCCAGACCTAACACCTATTGATCATCTGTGGGACATCCTCAAATGAAAGGTGGAGGAGCGCAAGGTGTCTAACATCCATCAGCTCCGTGATGTCATCATGAAGGAGTGGAAGAGGTTTCCAGTGGCAACCTGTGACGCTCTAGTGAACTCCATGTCCAAGACAGTTAAGTGCTGGAAAAAAAAAGGTAGCCACACAAAAAATTGACACTTCGGGCACAATTTGGACATTTTCACTTAGGGGTGTACTCACTTTTGTTGCCAGCTATTTTGAGGGGACAGCAAATTGACACTGTTATACAAGATGTACACTGACTACTTTACATTGTATCAAAGTGTCATATCTTCAATGTTGTCCCATGAAAACATATAATAAAATATTTGCAAAAGTGTGAGGGGTGTAGCCTACTCACTTTTGAGATACTGATATAGTATATAACTGAAGTCATTTGCGTATTCGCAGTAAACTTGAGATGTCTTTTTACTTTCCTGTCACACATGGGGGAATTGCTATTGTTTGTGAAGTTATTTGAGATTATCCTTGAAACACAGTTCATTCTGTCTAAACTCTGCAGGCGGCTCTTTCCACCCCATGGCTCTAATATGCAGTGACAGTTGTGTGTCCTTGTGTAGGGGTGTGTGTCTTTTCAAATCATATCCATTCATTTGAAGAGACCCCAGGTGGGCTCCAGTCAAGGTGTAGAAATATCTCGAAGGTGATCAAGATAAATAGGAGGAGAGCTGTGTCAAGGGTCATGGCAAATGGCCTGAATACTTATCCAATGTGAAATATTAAGTCTTAATTTCTAGAATCATTTTTTTGTTTTCTTTGTGCAGCATTGAGTGAAGATTAAGATTTATGCAAAGTCATTTTAAGTCTAAAACTTAAAATGGATCTGAGAATGTTCCACAAGCACTGTATGTACGGTGCAACGCAATCCTATTTTAAACATTCACCATCATCAATTATTTCAATTTCACAGCAAGAGCATTGGATTAATCATCTGTGGTTAGGTTAAAAAAACAAAAAACACTTCCTCTCATCCAAGTGTAGGTTTTCAAATCTCCTGGAAATGTGTCATGAGGAACAGCTCTTACTGAGAGAAATAATTAACATGATACGTAGGTTTCCCTCTTTCCAGAAGACCTTGAAATTATCCTCAAGCCTCCGGTTGGGTTTGAGCTCCGTACACACCCAGTTTGATAATTGTTTACACAATGTATCCCCCCTCCCACAGAACTATTGAGAATATTTGATCTCTGTACTCTACCACCTTTTCTCTTTTTTCCCCACTAAATCCATGTATTTGTTGTGTATGTACCACAAAAAAAAATGCGTTTTTTGTTTGTTTAGGTGTTGCTGTTTTTTCTTTTCCCTTCCCCTATCCCTTTTACTTTGAAAATTGTAGCAGTAACTATGATTAATTTGATCTCGTCTTATCTTTGACTCTCTGGCTGCCAATACAAGTTTAAATGACAAAAAACAAAGTGTAGGTTTGTTGAATAGTGATGAAGAAAAATACAGTGTGACTGACAAGTTACAAAATCCTGTACAGTTGGTACAACCCCTACAGTCATAGCTTTTGTTCTCCTTGGAAATACAAAATAGGGTACATCAAAGAATAAAATATGAGTTTTCTACCCCACTCAGTGAACCTTGGAGTTTACTGGTTTAGAGTTTAGAACTGGTTAATAGGTGACAGACTGGGTGACAAAGTTTTGGAAATGTGTGCAGGTTCTAATAAAAAAAATGGAACCACAGTGAATCAATTTTACCCAATATAATTGAACTTCAGACCATTAAAATGTCACGTTTTCTAAACTCCAAAGCAAAGTTGAAGATGAAATGCATACTAAGCCTAAACCTAATGAATGAAGGTATTTTAAATGTTTCAGGCTGAGGCAGGAGCAGTAAGGACACAAAAGTACCATCTGATGTTGGTTTGTTAACAAAGCATAGCTTTATTGTGATGGTGGAAACACAGTCTATGGAACGCTGACAGACATGGCGGTGACTCGATGGCGGCTTATTTCGGCTGAGCTGCCTTCTGTGCCGCCTTCATGCCCTTCTTGTTGTGCTTCTTGGCGAAGCGCATGTTCCTCAGAAACTTAGGGTCCACCTGCAACAAAGAAACAAATAAATTAGTGAACATGCCAAGTGACAGGAGGGTCGGAGGTAAAAGGTGCACAATACCAGTTCAACATGGCACAATACTCAAAAAGCCAAAGACAAACTCAGATCAGGTCCTGCTGACACAATATATTTGTACAAAATCTTGACCGGCCAGGCGGCCACAAGTTTTATAAAAATGCAGCACTCTCAGTTAAGTAAAGCTGCAATTTGAAGTCCTGGCAAGAAGCTGCAACTGCTGATCCTTTACACCACTTCACACAATTATCTGTCAGACCTCTTCCAATGATGCGTCAGCATTTCTAACGAAGGCTGCCATGGTATGATATTTGCTACACTCTATAAAAATGACAGCTCATGCAGCTCTGAAAGTTACCGTAGTCTAACAACTTTGAAGCAGGTTTGATAATACAGATCTGGTATGGCTAGTTTTAGATAAACCTGAGCAACGTGAACAGCCCTTTACTTGAAGAATGTACAAAACACGTTGCCAAACACACAGTAAAAACTAACATGAAAAACATAAGGAACTTCCTTATCATTAAGCACATTTAAAAACACTGATGTTACCAGGTGACTACTGACATGCTGGAGTAAATCAGTTTCTGGCCACATGCACAATACACTTCTTTTTACATGCATGTGTCCCATAATACACCCCCTCAGAAATGGAAACAATTGTTCTGACAGATTAACAGCAAGACGCAAAGGAAGATCAGAGCCCTAATGACTGCCTCCTTGTGCTCAAATGCATCCTAAATCCAAAAACAGCAGAACAACATCTATAGCCAAAAGGAAGGTTCTCAAACTATACAAGTAAGTTCAGATACATCTGTTTTATGCGAATGGAATGTACATTCATCCAAACTACTACTAACATAAAAACTTATTCCAAGTCAATTTGGGGGAGAAAGGACTGATACCATTTTTGAGTTATCTGCATTCATGACTGCTAAAATACAAACTAATTACAAAGTGATGGCCAGGATTTCTCTGAAGATTAATTTAACCTAAAATGGTGCAGAAACTGATCATCATCATCATCATCATCATCATCATCATCATCATCATCATCACAGTGACCAAGATGTCCATGCACTATCACAATATTGCTGAAAATGTTATATAGGTGCAATCATAAATAATGATTGCATTTACACTTCTGAATAAAAACACACAGTACCAGTGTCAGCATCATACAGATATCTTGTCACCTGCACAGCACAGTGATGGTTGACAAGATACACTGAGACCACACTGAACTCAGGGATGAAACACTGCCATGACTTTTTAAAATACCAGTACACACATTTAAAGCTGTACATACCCCCTTCAGTGACTCATAACGCTGAGATGTGGGCTTCTTGATGCCATTCCTGTGGGCTTTACGAGCTGTGCAGACATGAAGGGAAACAATTAGAAGCTGAAAATTGACCCATGAGAATAAGAGACACCCATACAAGAAATACATGTGTTTTTGAAGGATAGGCATTCAAAGCTACAAGTAGGAGCATACGTATTGGCAACTGAGTTCAGGCTTGTGCATGGTAGATAGCACTATGCAGTACACTTTTAGCTTTAGCAGACATGCTACATGAGTAAAGCCCATGGAGCCACATTTCTCCACACAAACTCAGCAATGGAATAAACTTCAGACTCCTCTCGTATACTCACACTGGTTGTGGGTTGTGTGGTTCTTGGACTTGGCCATTTTGACACTGGTTTATCTAAAGAGGAGAAAACACAGAGACATTCACGTTATCCCGGGTTTTGCATCAATGACAGTGTGCTAGCTCACGATAGCTCAGTATTAACCGCTGGCCAGAAACGTTATGTAAACACTTGTGCGTTAGCTGTTGGATAAAATAATAATATGAGACGGCAGCAGCTGTTACAGGACAACGTGAGGGTTTATCTAGGACTTAAATACACAGGTACTGTCTGAATGTAGAAATGACGCCCCGGTGATAGAGGCTGCTTTAGCTGAGAGAAGCGTTAGCACCGAAAGATAGCATTTTAATCTGTTCTTATTGACCACATCTGAAACATACTGCGGCGGACACGTTGCCAGTAAAGTGCTTTATCAAAATCAGTGACTGTTTGTGTGCGAATATGTAACATACGGGAGGATTAATTTAGATTTTCAGACTCCGCCAAAGTGGGAAAAATAGATACCTGCCACACGAACAGACGACAACCGGAAGAGAAAGAAAGACAAACCCGGGGCAGGAGAAGAAGACGAGGCGAGTCAAGACGATGACGCTCGTCTGCGTGGTTTATTACACCGCCCCCTGTCGGCCGGTGGTGGAACAACATGTGAGGGTCCACACTGCAGCTGGCCACTGGGGGTCGCTCTCTGCTCATGTAATGTGACTCCTCCAAAATAAGAGCAGCCACAATAGATGAAATGTGTCTGTCTGTATGAGTCACAACATACTCAGCTGCCAGTTTATTAGGAACACCTGGATAAAACTAGTGCAGCCGTGGAACAGATCTGACTGCCTCCGTGAAGGTTATAATCAGTTTTTGTTGAAACTTGTGTTGACTCAACTTTCCAAATCTGCGGTTCATTGTGTGTCATGTTGACACGAGTTTCTGTTCTTTTGTCCATCCAATTCAAATCAGTGGTGATAGGCTCAACACCTGAACCGCCTCAGCGCAACACAATACAGTTTAACAGCAGCACAAAGGACTTGGACTGTTGTACTGCACCAGCTTCATGAGTTTTAGCTTGGTATGACACATCCTGTCTTTATTAAAATCGAAAGTTTGGCAATGACTTGATATTTCCTTCTCTTTCATGAGTTTATGTTATCTTTCTTTTTGATTTGGTTTTGGTTTTATTTCTTTGCAGGTAGTAGTACTAAGTGTGACCCAACAGGCCTGCTGTAGTAGCCTACAGCTTTGAGGCACTGAAGTGCTCAGTCTTTTTCTAATAGCAAAACAAAATAGGACAGTGTAAAGAAAAACACTTCTGTTACAATTATTTTACAGCTATAATGATAACATCAAATGTGCAGAATATGATTTTACTTTCCAAGCATATCCTGTGACCCATAATGCAATGTTTATTTGGCTCTTGTTAGCCGTTTCCACCACAGACATTTAACCTGACTGAGGCTGAAAAATAAAGTATTTAACAAAAAATAAATTCCATTGCTTTCTGTTGTTTTTGCTTATTTATTAACTTGTTTTAGTGACTTCTAGGTTGGAAACTATACAATGATTGCATCTCTACAAACAATGTAAATAACAATATATAAGTATCCTGATTTGTGAACATTTTACTGATAATTCTTGTGCAGTTTAACAGCTTTACAATAAAGTTTTTACAGTAATATGTGTCTTTTTTTTCAAGTTTGTAATGAAACTGGGGCACTTGTATCCAAGATCAGACAGAACCCAACAGGTCATTATTCATTCTATAATAACCACGTGCTCACAATATGGCCCTATAGGAATAGCAATTATTTTTGCTGTTATAATTCCCCTTATCTTTCTTTGCCTCTGCCTCCTGTCCAACAGTGACAGAACCGTGATGCATGAACTCTTTATTATCAGCAGCTCCTTTGTTTGTGGTTTTACATACAGTGCATCTAAAAAGGTTTCATAGGTTATTCTGCTACATAAATGACTCCTGTTTATACATCTTTGAGCTGAACAGTGTTAGCCCACTGACTTCAATTGACTGCAGATGGACCAGAGTTCTTGGAGCATGTGTTGATTCGTGAAAATCTTCTTCTTGATAAAAAGGAAGACGAGCCGCTGATTGTGACAGAGCTCAAATTTCTCATGAACCTGCATTACAAAAACTTCTAGGAAACATGTTTATTGATCCAAGGTTTACATTTAAATCCAGTTTAGCCACTGAGACTGTGTCATCAACACCAAACCATCTCTCTGAGCCAGGACACCTGACATGTGAGTGAAGAGTGAAGCAGCAGCAACTGTGGATGAGATGTAACATAACTCAAACTCATGAGTATTAAATTATTAAAGGGATAGTTCAATATTTTGGCAAATTGGCCCATTGCCATAATCCCTATAGTTTTAGGAATAGGTTCGTAATTGTCGGTGCAAGCTGTTTTTAGAATGGCGGTGGAGCAGAGCCACGAGCTGCTCAGAGCTACGCTACGGAGGCTAATGGAATTTCTTGGTTTCCCTAATCAAACTCATCAAATGCACAAACTCCAAAACGCTCTTGTGGACAAGTTGTGACCTGCACATTCACCACGCTATGAAGGTTATGAGACAGAGTTGTTTTGCAGAGACTGCTTGCCCGAAAAACTGCTCTTGACGGGAGCGCACATCAGCAGTTCTGCATGAATTTACTTCGAAAACAACTCCGTTTCGTAACGTTCTGGAGTTATTGGATTGTGTATTTGACGAGTTTGATGAGGGAAACCAAGAAATCCCATTAGCCTCCGTAGCGTAGCTCTGAGCAGCTTGCGGCTCTGCTCCGCTGTTCTAAAAATAACTTGCACCGACAATTAAAGGTAAGAACATCCTCCTAAAACTATAGGGATTTTGGCAATGGGCCAATTTTCCAAAATGTTGAACTATCCCTTTAAGATGTCTTTTAATGACAGAATTATAAGATGGCACTCCAACCATGAAATAAGTCAAACATTGTCCTACAAGGTTCACAATCGAGTTTGCAAGAAAAAGCAACAAATGTCAAAATTACAGAAAAAGTGAAAATATTGAGATAAGAACATAAAAATTACACTAGCCTATTTGCTGACCTGATCGTGGTCACTTTTGTGAAATTTCATCTGATAGATTTCAGTGTAAATATCCCTCAGTTGCTAAATATCTGAATGAAGTCTGGTGAATACACAGTTCTGCTTTCCAAGAAACTACATGTACTCACAACTAGAATGTGACAGCAAAGACATGTTGTTGTGCTGTGTGATTTCCCTCTGATAGACCTGTCAAGGGTTAAGTGCCATTCATAATGTTTTTTATGCATATTCCGTTACTGTCCTCTGAGACGGCAACACGGCAACCAGCACGGTGAGATGATGGACAGATTGTAAAGCAGCCAGCCAGCGTTTATGGACACATCTACAGAGATTACAGCGCTGCCGACCCTCCCCTGTGCTCAGATGGATGGGGATGGATGCAGGACCATGTGACTGAGCTCACAGCTTTCTGTCTCTCTCGCACACTTGATCATACACTGAGAAATGTATCGAGATATATTTCTGAATGCAGCTGCAACCGCTGGTCCCCTCTCTCTTTCCTTTTCCTTTCCTTTCCTTTCGTTCTTCTCATCTCAGTCTCAGCTGAGGTTGGGCAAATTCCTGCTCAAGCAGAAGAAATCATGCAGCAGCATCCTATATTTAGATCCGTGTTTGATCATATGAGCCTCTCTGCTCCACTCTGCAGCACTCGGCTCTGCTCAGTCAATTACAGGGTGCATGTGTTATTTCATATTTTCTCCTTGATCTGATAGTGGTCAAAGGAGGACTGGTTTCCATTTCCCTGTCACATCTTTTGCATGACGGTAGTTACATTGGTGTGAGTTGAGACTGCAAAACGAACACATGTTGATGAATATTTCCTCTGTATCATCTTTATTAATGAGGGGTGAGACACTTTCACTTTATCCCCTGAAACAAACATGATTATCAGACAGTAACTCTCAATAACAAGTGAATTAATCTAAGCTGAGTTTTATGAAAGACAGTTTAAACTCAGTGACATTAAAAAAAAAATCCTGCTCTTTTAATATAAAATTCATTGAATATTTCCTGCAGGTTATTTATCTCAACGCTGTACTTTTCTGTTCAGACACATACAAATGCAAGTGCTGTCAGTATTCCCAAGACCAACTTTAATACATTTACAGAATATGAAGGTCTTGTGTGCTGTCTAACCCGATCTTAGATATTACATCTTATCCGAGAGCCCGATCTTCAATTCAAGCAACAAACACTACACAGGCACATCCGTAATTGTTTAAACATTGTGCTATATTGCTTCCCTGATATTGCGTCGCCCATTTCATATCGTACCAAAAAAAATTCAATTACTTCTGCGTCTTCATTTCAAGTCATGATCGGTTCGTTGTAATTACCTTCATTTCCCGGGGAATACAGGTTTTTGAAGCCTGTAAAATATGAGCTCATGTCAGGACGATGTCCCGTTTAACATCACACACAGTAGCTACGGTGCAGCATAATGATGGTTTTACTGAATGAGCAGCATCTCTGGAGAAGCTGTACATTCATTCCCTTCAATAATAAGCAGACAGAGAGCCACCAGCTCTGCTCTGTTACTTAATCGTTTCCCTGTGAGAGGGCAGAGGACATCACATGCTGCTGCCACCGCCGCTGTGTTCTGCACTCTCCGTGTCTTTCTCTCTGTCACTCTTGTCATCCTCACTGTGTCTCTCGTTGTTGCTCTTTCTTTATTTATCCCTCGGTTTTTTTTTCTTTCTTTCACCCTGAATTTCTTATGTGTCCCTGCTGTTATTCAGTGGTGCCAGCAGCCTGTGATTTAATGCTAGCTTTTCATATGTGTGCGTGTGATACCAAATGTCAGTCTGATCAATAAATGTTGAGACATTTTACTTCACACCCACAAATGTCAGGCTCTTGGTGGTCTGGTTGGTCTTCGGTGAAAACCCGGAGGATCAGCAGGACTCATCCTCTGGGGGCTTCGCACTCCTTGGTCTTTTCATACCACTTTCTCCTGCTCTCTTTTGTCTTTTCACTCCAAACTCAGTTGTTTGCTCCTTCTTTCTCTCTACCTCTTACCCCTGAACTCCCTCTCTTGCTCTCCTGCTCTTTCTTTTGTATACAACTTCCCACCCACTTTCATTTCCTTTTCATCTGTAAGAGGAAATCTTGCCTTTGAGCAGCACAGAGTCAAATCCCCCAGGGACTCACTTCACCTCAACACATGAAAGAGGCTGCTTATTAAGTGTCTGGATTTTGAAGGCATCATATACAGGCACATCCAAACAGAGTGGAAGATCTATTGTAATAAACAGGAGGGGGGAAAAAAACACCAGGATATTGAGGAATTGACGAGTGGCATAATTATGAATATACAATGTGTACAGTATTTCAGCGTTAACAGTTGATACCATATGTTACAAGCCCATAATCTAGTAGTTTTCTTAGTTACTCATTGTTACTGTGAGGGCTTTTCTGCTCTGAATACTTATTAGTAACAACTTGTTTCATGATCAACTGTAATTCCTGTCACAGGAACATCACACAAACATAAGTGAGTGCTCCAAATTTCTCTTTCGCAAAACAAAGATTCCTCACTCAGGAAACAATTTAAAAGCATGACTGTGCTAAAATGTTAGCACACAGCCACAGTAAATGGGCAGGAAAACATCAGGACAATGCTTAAAGATGTTGCTGATAAAAAAAAAAAAAGGCCAAATATTGGTTGTACCTCACATTTATTTTTCTTGGTTCGTTCATGATGGTGGTCAGCTCTTGTTTAGTGCCTTAAACATCTGTTTGTTTATCGCTGTGCAATAATGTCATTGTATTGGGTACAAATATTTTAATGATACATTTGGACTGTTTTAATGTAAGGCGGTTAATGTTAATTTCACAAAATATCAATAAAAGGAGGATATTACATTACCATACAGAAAATATTTTGTTAGTTTGTCTCTGAAAAAAAAAGAAAAGAAAAAAAAAACCTAGAACCTCTCTTTTACGTTAACTGTAAATCTTCATTAGAACAGCAGACTGGCTCTGACCAGTTCCAATTCCCAGTTCCTCAGCTTCGCAGTAGTGCTCTTGAGTAACGTGATGAATCAATGATTGCTCAAATGGTGCTTCGCCACAGCACTGTGGTGTTTGTCTGTTTGTCCTCCCTCACCAGATGTTACACATAAGATGAATGTCTTCCTGCCATTTCTAAAAAGAAGAATGACTACCATGTAATTCTCTCTTTTGTCAGTTTTCAGAGTAGACTGACTGCATTACACAACACTGCCTGTCTTCCATCTGTGTAACTCACTTGTAAGTCCCCGCACTTCCTCTTTGTTATTCTTCAAATGATTCTTTCACTCTTATGTGTGTGTGTGTCTTTTTGCTTGTGTGTGAGAGCTTGTGTATTTCATCTCAGATGCACAACATGATCTGAATGATCAAATGCAAATCTCGTGTTTGAGGTTTCTATATTCTGACATGCAGCATGGGCAAATATAGACTCTATAGTCATCTCTCTCTCTCTTTATGCCACATCAAGCTCCTCGTTTGATTTGCTGCACTGACTTCATTCATTGTGGCCGAAGGACAGTACATGAGAATGAAAGAATGAAGCACAAGTGCATGTTCATTGGTGCCAGGATAGGATGAGTGGGGCGGCTCTGTTATGATTGAGCTCTCTTATTGGTTAATGGGAGGGGATGAATGAAAGGATGCTGATTTGAATGAAGTCCAGATGTCACCAAGCATCAGGGCATGCAGCACCACTGGGACGAGAGGAGGGGGGGGGAGTGGTGAGGAGAGGAGGTAGAATATGACTCATTCTCCTATGTCCTATACCTTTTATCTGTCTGTCTATCCATATGTTGCTTCTGCTTCCTCCATCCTTCATGTCCCTGTGGCTCAGCTGGCCCATGCATTATAGGACAAAATGCAGAATAGAATAGATATGTTAGCAAATTTAGAAGTTACAAGTTGGGAGAGAGGGTATGACATGCAGGAAAAGGCCTGGACCGGTAGTGACTGAATTAACTTAGTGTTTGTCATTTATACTGTAGCTGCTGATTATGATAATTTGTCTGATGTATATTAATATAGAAGGAAACATGATGAAATAATATATAATGCAGTTATAACACTGTATAACTATAGTTATAAACACTATGATAAATGATCATATGCTTTATAACAATAATCATAACACACTATATAGCATTTTATCATGACTTATAAGGTCAGGTATTATAATACGTTATAATTGTTAGTAACTGGCTGACAATGCCCACATCGATAATACATTATAAATATAGTTATAATGTGTTATAATTGGCTTATATACGTGTATAACTATCATTCATTAATTATCATAAGGCTTTATAACAATAAGCATAACACATCATAGGACATTTTATAATGGCTTATATAAGTATTCTAATACTATTCTAAAAAGAGTTTCTCTATAATGTGTTATGCTTATTATTATAAAGCATTATGATCATTTATGAGTGTTTATAATGATAGTTATACAGTGTTATAACTGCATTATAACTCATTATAAGTATAGTTATAATGTGTTATAGAGATAGGCGTCAAATAAAGTGTTACCAAGAATTTAAAATATTATATGTATATGTAAAAATATTACAGGAAAGTTTGGAGAGAGGGTACATGCAGCAAAAGGCCTGGGCTGGTAATGACTGAGTTAACTTAGTGTTTGTCATTTATACTGTAGCTGCTGATTATGCTATTTTGTCTGATGTACAAATTAATATAGAAGGAAACATGATGAAATGATTGTTAAAAATATCAAATCGTTCCCAATCAAAAGATGTCCGGTTTCTTTTCCCAAGTGAATGCAAAGCTTTAAAAAAACACACACATTTTTAGATCCTGTACAGCTTAGGGCTCATTTGTTAGACATTAAAAAACATTTTTCAAACACTATATCAATGTAATATCCAGCGCATCCATTGTTCTTAGAAATACAGCCAAGATAAGACTTTTCCTCTGCTGAAATGACCTAGAAAAACTCAGACATGCTGTTATTTCTTCCAGTATTAATTACTGTAATGTACTCGTCTCAGGCGTCCCCGGCCTGCTCTCAATCAAACTAATTCAAAACTCAGCCGCCAGAAAATGAATGTGAACCAGTAAATATGATTACATTATCTCAGTCTCTGTTCATTGGCTCATTGTGAATGCACATATTGATTATAAACATCTGTTTCTAACTAGCGAAGCATTACTCCCACTCTCCACGCCATATATCACGATTCACTCGCTGCCCTGTTCACAGAACACACCTTCATTGTTATTTTTCAAAGAGACAGCTCGGAGCTCAGCCTCTTCCACTGGAGCTTCTTAACGGTGTCAGCGAATCAGAAACGGCCTCATTACTGCAGACTCGGTGGAGACTCGACAACAATTTGTTTTCTGGAGCCTAAAGGTTACCTGAGCTCTCATCCCACCAACAATACTTCCTCTTCCTTCTCTTCTTTCATCCTCTTTGTCTTTTCAGTTACTTCCACTCTAACACTGGCTGTCAAGAGTAACAAACACACATACAGGCACACTCTGACTAACTTTATAAACCTTTAATGTTTTCAATTCACTGCCATATTTTACAAAGACTAATAACAACGCACTGGAGAAGTTAGAGCCAGAGATTTTCCCTTAGAAAATAACTGAAAAAATGTATTTATTATCAGAATAGTTGCTTATGAATCAATCACCCAGATGATACTAATTGTTGCACATGCTACCATTAAATATGTGAACAAAATTTGTGTTCATACAGAAAATATCATGTCTGTTGAGTTTCTTTGCAATGCTAAAATCAATCGTAATGAATTATTTGGGGGCAAAACTTTAAAGGTTTTGTTTTATATTATGTTGGTTAGATAAACCAGCTATCCTTGTGTGTGTATGTTGAGACAAAAATGTTTATAGGCTGTTGTCGGATTTAATTATGGTACACATATTCACAAATATCTACAATGATTAAGACGTGTGCAGTGCAATCAGATCATGGTTGTTGAATTTTTATTTGAAATTCTGTGATGTGAAAACTAGGTATTCTACTGGCAACATGCCGGTAGACAAAAAACACAGAGCCACAACGTTTTATAAAGTTTGGAAAGTAATGTTAAAGTCAAGCCTGATGCCTTTTCTCTCTTCCCCATGGCAAGGTATACAACAATGGTATTGGTATCGGCCGATACACTAAGTCCAGGTATCTAAAAAAGGATCAGTGCATCCCTAATGTCAAATTAGTCACAATTACCTCTGGAACATTCTGGACATTCTGTCTTGCGTTGCCAGTAGTGGTATTTTGCATTGCACCCAAGCAAAATACCACCTACATGGTAACAGGGGTTGGTTGGGCTTGACGTGCCGGGGCAGCTTGTACACAACTCAAAAACTGTCTGGTCTCATGTGGTGTGAGTCTGTAATCTATTGCCTGGAAGGCTAAAGGTTTAGAGGAGAGGACTAACAAACCAACTCCACCTTCCCAAAAAGCCAGCAATGGCCTGAGAGTTGTGCACAGGGTCAGCGGCCCGGTCACGTAAAAAAAGTATTGCTACGGAAACATCGAAAACACCTCTGGAACATTCATCATCCTGGTTTGGTTTAGACACAAACGTGTCAGGAAACGTTTCAGGGAAAGATTATTGGACTAGAGGAAATAATTTGTAGAGGTGCACATATGGGACTGTAACTGTCTTTAATCTCACAGAAACAGGCTTCTTATCATAGATGACACAGATTAATATAAAGTAAGTGACTGGTTAAATAAGAGAGCTAAAACTGAGGCTGTATTAATCATATTCTGGTGACTCACTTGTATCCCTGCCACACTCGTTCACATTCACACCGTGCACACACTTTTCTTGCACATACAGTAGTACACACATAGATGTGTTTTCACAACACACCTACACACACACAACACACTCTTGGACACAGTGCAGCACGGTGTTGGGTATTTTTGAACACAGTGTTGTTGGGTAGTCCGTTATACAATATGTGTCTCAGGGACAGCCAGTCTTTACTCTGACCTGCTTTCTGTCTCCGTGGGGCGGTGTGAAGAGACCGGCTTCACAAACAGGCACGACTCACCATTGTCCTCCCAGAGAAAAAAAAAGAAAGAGAGGGAGAGAGAGAGAGAGAGAGAGAGAGAGAGAGAGAGAGAGAGAGAGAGAGAGAGAGAGAGAGAGAGAGAGATGAAGATTAAAAGTAATCATCCCTGCCACCAGGCCTTTCTGCTGAATGATACTGACGAGACAACAGAACAAACATAAAGCGAGTCGCCACAGAAGGAAAACACAGAGGAGACATTTGTGATAACAGGAGGCACATTTGATGTGAAAATGTAATTTGGAAGTCTTGATGGCCTAGAGAAGGAGGTTTTGGATTAAGTAACACACGATATGAACCCTGATGTGAAGATGCTGACTTGCTGTTATGAGACCTCAACCATCATTGCTATGCCGGTTTCACAGGTCTTTTGCTTGTAAAATTGTTTTGTTCATTTTGTGGTTGATTCTTAATTCTGTAGCCTGTAAGTGTGTATTTTCTTGAATCATTCACTATTCCCACAGTAAACACCCTGTAATTGACCCTATAGTGAGCATTAAAGTGGGATTTCTGACATCAATGATCATTGAATCATTTGTCAACAGCTGTTTGTTCTGAATTACTGTAATTTCCACCTCAGTCAAAGGCAAATCCTAGCACTGTGTGATTTCAACAAGTGTAAAGGGCTATTGGCCATATATCTGTTTTTTTGTATATTGTTTTTTCTGCTCACATTTACAGCATGATGTACAGTACAATCGATGTGTGTAAGGTTAGAACTCGCTGATAGTGTTTAATTTATAGCAGCATTGCAGTCCACAGAACGGTAAGATTGTTAAAGATGGTGTTTAAAATCTAACTATTGATTTTTTTGGGTCGTGATGTGAAAGTGTCTCTTCGTCTTTTGTGAGGCTGAATGGTGGAAAATGGCTGGAATGAACCATGTTTTTGCTTTAAGACAAGCGGCGAGTCTCATTTCGGCTCTAAATAGGGTGAATCATTTCTCTCTTTCTCAAATTTCTCCCTCGAGACTGTGTGTTATGTTTCTGAGTTTAAAAAAAAGAAAGAAAAGATACAGTGGGATAAAAAGAAAATACATGTTGTCTCTTACAAGGCCATGGTCTTCAGAGAGTTGAGTCATGACTATTGAGGAGCTAGTTTGGCTCCAGATTTGTTCTGATTATTGTTTGTCCTTCTTGGACTAAACCAGCAGTCTGTCGATCTCGCTCTTTCCCCATGGACCTATGCACTGAACCATCCGATAAAACCTCTCTGTGGACTAATAATAATTATCATGGATTTTATAGGGCACCAACAAATGTCGCTTTACATGTGTTGTTTCAAATACAGGAGCTGACTGACGAATGATGAATGTAGTCTCTGAATGCATTGGGTTTCAGCTCAGTTCAACAGCCAGTGAGACAACTGTTCCTCAAGTTTTTGAGGTTTATGTGTTGTCAGCGTTGCTATAGGCGACAGGACTGCTGCTTTTACTGCGACAGTGAGGTCAGCCACAGCTGGTGACACAAAGTGCAAATCCTCTACAGACCAGACTGTCTCATTTGGGTTTGGCCTTTATGGTCTGCCATGCTCACGAAAGTCTTCACCTAGAGACCGCGCTGTTATCTGAAGGATGCAGTCCCTTTAGAGGGACACTCGATTCTTCTGTCTGACTCTTGACTGAGGCCGCAGCAATCTCCTCTGTATTAGAAAATGTCAAGGGCAGCAAGTATGTGTATGCATGAGTGCTGGTATCATCAGCAACTGAATTAAGTCTGTAACTAAGCAAGTCAATTTTAAGGGAAAGTTCAACATTTTGGCACATTTTCCTATTGCCATAATCCCTATAGTCATAGGAGTAGGTTCATTACCCTTAATTATCGGTGCAAGTTGTTTTGAGATATGCAGGGCAGAGACGCAAGCTGCCCACAATGGAGGTGAATGGTACAGGTCCCCTGTCCCTCATCAAACTCATCAAATACACAATCCAACAACTCCAAAACACTCTCATGGACAAGTTGTGACCGGCACATTCACCACCCTATGAAATAATAATGTAACATTATGAGACAGAGTTGTTTTGGAGGCAAATGCAGCCGGAACTACATTCCAGACACGGCTGCTGAGCGGAGTGATTTGAAAAGCGCAAGTAGTTCTGAGTATTTGCTTCATGTGTCGTAATGTTACATGATTTAACATGATTATTTCATAGCGTGGTGAATGTGAAGGTCACAACTTGTCCATGAGAGGATTTTGGAGTTGTTGGATTGTGTATTTGATGAGTTTGATGAGGGAAAACAGGGGACCTGTACCGTTCACCTCCATTGTGTTCGCTGAGCAGCTCACATCTCTGCCCCGCAGATCTCAAAACAACATGCACTGATAATTAAGAGTAATGAACCTACTCCTATGACTATAGGGATTATGGCAATAGGCGAATTTGCCAAAATGTTTAACTATCCCTTTAACTTAACTTGCCTTCTATCCATCAAAACAAAGTAAGGTTTAGCTCTATCTGATTCACTCAGCTGACCTCTGACCGTGGCATGATTCAATGCACACAGCAGTTGAAAAAAGTGTTGGGCATGGAATGAGTTGTTCTTATGGCAACCTAGAATATACTGCACGAAGCGTACAGTGAAAAAATATAGGATTGTTTGGTGGGCGTCTTTTTGCAGGCCCCATGTACATTAGGACATCACTCTGCTAGAACCAGGTTCCCTGCTGCCTCTTCTCACTGACTCTACTATTGGTAATACACTCACTCTGCAGGACTAGCTCCCACAGCCTCACTTCAAATAACCAGAAGTAAGAGGGTTTTCCTCAGTGTTGATGGTAGTGACTTGTGTGGTGGGGGTGGGTTCCTACTAATAGATTCAAACATGATATAAGACACAGCAGCAATCTGAAATCTCTCTGGCTCCCGACTCTGTTTTCACCTTGTTCTTCTCTCTTTGCTCGCTCGGCTTTCACATAGCAGGAATTAATCTGCCGTCAGTGTGTGTGTAATTACAGCCGAAGCTCTTTGGTTGTTGGACGGTAGTACATGTCGACGAACACGCGCACACGCACTCCATGCAGAGCGGTGCTTACAGCTGGAGCCCTACTGCTATCTGTGTGATGGGGGGGGGGGGGGAGTAGGTCTCCCATTCGGTTAATCACACATGTACAGTTTGCTGCCAGAAGAAGGTGTTGATTAAACAGACTGGTAAGAGAAGAGGAGTGCTGCAGCTCTGCCCGGGGATTTTTTATGGTGAGGTGATTTTCAGGTCAGCCCAAAATCTTCTCTGCTAATCAGATGTTGTGCTGTCCTTTTTTTGTGTGGAGAAAAACACAGCCACACTCGGGACTTAAAGGGATAGTTCAACATTTTGGCAAATTGTCTCCCTATAGTCTTAGGAGTAGGTTTGTTACATTTAATTGTCGGTGCAAGCTATTTTTAGAACGGCGGAGCAGAGCCGCGAGCTGCTCAGAGCTACGCTATACGGAGGCTCATGGGATTTCTTGGTTTCCCTCATCAAACTCGTCAAATACACAATCCAACAACTCGCTCTTGTGGACAAATTGTGACCTGCACATTCACCACGCTATTTTGCATTACCTTGAAAACAACTCTCTCATAACGTTCCGTTCCTCCGAAGGGATTATGACAATAGGCCAATTTGCCAAAATGTTGAACTATCCCTTTAACGTTTCAAACACAGTATATTTAATAAAGTCATCTCTGCTGGGGGTAACATAGCAATATTGTTAGTGTCATTTCTGTCATGCAAAACTGTTTACAGTTTTATATTGCACATGTGTTTTCAAAATTTGGTCAACTTTTCTAATTATCTTCATTCCCAGTATGTCCTTCTCCTGCCAGGATGCCTGGACATCAGGTTGCATTTCTGTTTCTTGTTGGGGCAAGAAACAGCAGTCAGGGGTCAGATGGGTTGTAAACATGCAGGCAAACAGTGAAGCCTAGTTATTAAACTTCATTTTGAGGTTGAACTGAAAGTGAGCACATCCAAAATGTTGGTAATAATTCCTCCGTGCACACGAAATGAGGCATGATGGCCAAGACTATGAAAATAAGGCCCTGTTGTAATGAAAACAAATTATCCTGTAGAGTTGCACGCAGATTCCCACATGTTGACAAATGTTACAAGCGAATGACTTACTCTGCCGGTTAGCGACATCATCATGGGATGGAATTAAAAATATTCAAATGTAAAAATCTGTTATTATCCGAATAATCATGCGTGTATGGTCTTCCAGTAAAACCATATGCACTCCTCAAACGTTAAGTTGAGTTGAGTTTGTTTTCACTCTCCCTCTAGTAATATACAGTACAAGAATTTAATCTAGGCATCAATAACCCCAAAAATTACCATCCCTTATCTAAATCTGATCTGTGAACAGTTACACTATCTCTGCTTCTCAGTATTCAGACATTCCAGCATCTGGTTCATATCAGCTGCTATGGGAAACAGCACAAACTATCAGAGAAACAGGGACTGGATCCATAACATTTTTATCCAATTTTAGGTCCCATGGCTTCAAGTGTAATCCATAAGGGCTGCATGTGTCTTAGTTTCTTGCTGGGTGAGGTGAACAGATTTCCAACAGAAAGCACTGTTTCGGGTGGGAGTGACCGGGATCTCTGTGGGAGCGTGTGGGAGTCGGATGATGCATCTGTAGGAGTTTGAGTTTTAACAATCAGAACTCCTACAGAAAATCGGTGGGTGAAGGATTAAAAAGAAATAAAAACTGTTTTTTTGTGGCTTTTTCACTTAATTATTTTTTTTTTTTTTTGCAGAATTTCACATACCCGTCTCACTGTTGTAACCAAACCTTGAGGAGAGCTCCCTCTCTCCCACATAAAAATGTTTTTCACGTACAGGTGGAGAAGTTAAGAAAATCCCGACAGTGTTGTGAGACGTGATGTTTTTTTCCTCTGCATTGCTGCTGCCTCGTGTGTTCCTGAGCAGAGACCATGTGACAGCGGATCCAGGCAGGCAGCCAGTGCAGCGCGACTGCACAGACAACAATGCACAGGAACATGCACAAACAATTACACATGCATTTGCACTAATGTATCTCTTCATACGTGAGGGTGAACATGCTGCAGTTGCACATGGGCTACTTGCACACTTACAAACACACAGCTTTGTTGCAGACAAAACCATGTGCATAGGAAAAACAACACATTGAGGCGTGCTACACAAGCCAGCTCACTCCCTCCGTCCATCCCAGGCTCTGCTCTTTCACTAACTCAAGGCCAGTGATGTGTGAATCTGAGATGTGCAGCATGTGACTCCGTTAATGAATGAACAAGTCTGAGCGAAGAGTGCGTGTATGCCTTGAGTATGATGGAATTAATACTTCCTTTGATCCCCTCTTGCAGATCACTCAGTGCTGTGTATGTGTGTGTGTTTGTGTGCGTGACGGAGTGCAGGGGAGAGGGGGAGTTAGCAAATCCCTCTCATTCAGCAGCTAGCTACTGTTTGATAAAAATGAGCCTTGCTGGAGAGAGGGAGGAGAACGACAGGGATCGAGGCAGAAAATTGGAGCTGACAGAGATGAAGCGAGGCGCTATGAGGCTAAATCGTAAGAAGAAGCAAAAAGATGAGAGAGTCAGAGAAAGGAGAGGAGATGGAGAGAGTGGAGAGAGAGAGGTGGTAGAGGGATGAAACAGGACTGAGAGAACAGGAGAGTATGGGAGGAAAGAGGCCACACTGCAAAGGATAATTAGAATCTAGGATCTACATTTCCTCTCCATTGATTAACTATGAATGGAGCTGGCAGGACAGTTCAGCAAGGCAATGCAGGGCACTCTCTCTCTCTTTCTCTGTGTATATGTGCTTCGGTCTGGCCCCCGTTGTGTATCGAATGCTCAAACCTGGTCGACTCGAGAGGATTCGTGTCAAAAACATCCTGAGTGAAACACAGCGATCTGTGGGAAGTCACATGATCAGCTCTGCTCACACACACACACACACAAACTAACAGTCAGTGCAGCTCTGCTCATATTATCAGAAAAGACAAGCGGGAGAGAGAAGAGAAGACAACAGTCTTAACAGTGAAAACTTGAGTCAGCAATGAAGTAGAGATCGATGTTTGTGTTATGCATCTACAAGCTGAATGTTTTTCTCTCATTCATGTACAGTCTCAATATTTTTTTTCTAAATTCTGACTGATACCGCTGTCGCATAAAAGTGTTTTTCTCATCTACTAGTGTCACTTCAGTGAAACCTCTGAGATGTGGAGCAGAAGTCTCAACACAGAGCAGCAGTAGTCTAATTCTTGTAACGGGTGGGGGATCGGACCCAAATGCAGCACAACAGAGAGGCAGTTTTATAAAGATGTTTATAAGAACTGGACAGGGTCTGACTGGTTTTGGATGGATAACAGCAGGAAACAGGTAGTTATGAGCAAGGCTCAGGTGATGGTGGGTCTAAGGTTCTGTAGCAGGTCAGAGTTCATGGAGGGGTTTGGGTGCTAACTGAGAGTTCAGGGACGGTTGATGGCAACAGAGGTCAAGAGCAAAGCAGAGTGCAGGTGAGCCGGCGGCAGGGCAGACAGACCAAAACAGAGCAGGCAGACGAAATGTCATGGACTGACGGGGGGATTGTAGAACCACCAGGGTTGGACGGGCCAGGGGTCCGTTTCACAAAGCAGCTTTAGTGAAAACTCTGAGTTTGTTAACCCTGAAATGAGGCAAACTCTCTGGGTTTTCCGTTTCAGAAAGGGAGGTAACTCAAACCAGGAAAGGAGGAGTAACTCCAGCCCGTTTCTCAAAGAGAGGTAACTGAAGCTTGGAGTCAGTTACTATGGCAACACACTCCGTGAACCTAATTGGTCGGGAGCAGGTTTTCTCCAACTAACCCTAGTTTCTCCTTTTTATCTGAAGCCTGCAGACTGAAAACAGCGGCTGACAGGACATGTAAACTCCGTCAGGAGGGTTATTAGACCTCATGGATGTTTTATTCTCCATGAGGATTTGTTTGATCGTGTTCTGCACCGTCAGTTTATCTGAACAACCCTCACATCACACTCCACCGTGAGAAGTGGGACGGGCAAGGTTTTTTTTTTTTGCTTGTTGCCATTGTGAATCATATTATCTTTGTTCCATTGATGACCATTGATTGATCCATTTATTGACTCAGGGTCAAGTTACCTAGAGTTGATTGAACTAACTGTTATCACCTGTTCTGAAACCCAAAACTCTGAGTTTCCTATCTCTAGAGTAGATCAACTCAGAATTCAGGATTAGACTCAGAGTTTGTTGAACCTGCTTTGTGAAACGGACCCCAGGAGGGGCTCGCTAAAAAGCCACAGGCAGACAGGAACCAGGAGTTGGAGAGACAAAACCCGTGATTAAAGGTGGAGGGCTGAGGGGCAGAGACAAGGATAGGTGGTCAAAGGGCAAGCCATAACGAAAACCAGGGAATCAGTCCGAGAACTGGTGCTGGAAGGTCTGGCAAAGGTGTGGACTGAGACTGTCTGCCTAGCATAGCCTACTGGCTACATTAGTGCAGGTTGGAACAACAGGTGGAATTGGAAATGATGAACCTGGTGAGGAGGAACTTTGACAGCAGCAGGGGAGAGCAGGCAGAGCAGACTGTGACAATATGCTAGTATTATGGTCTGTACCACAGCTTCTTTGAGGTACTTTACAGTGAAAACATTTTATCTACCAAAATTAAGTACAATAAATAAACATTACATTTAAAAAATCCCACTGATGTTTGCAACAATGCTATTGACGATAAATCATAGAGCAGGATGTGACGTAGGCTCATTAACCACTTGATGGACTGTCAGGAAATATTATTAGTTACTGGGACATGAATCCAAAAAACCTTTGTGAGGTGACCTATCTAATTTGCCATAGCTAGACATAAACTTGCATCATGCTAACATGCTGCTAACATCTGTAAGCATAAGCATGCAAATTGTGGGCTAGCAGGCCTATAAACAATAATTAGCACATTATTGCGTCAGCATCAGGCCATTTATATCAATATTTTAGACCAAATTTTAAAAAGTTTTAAATGGTTAAGTTACAAGAATAGCTGCAACAAGTGTTTTTTTCTCAGCTGAACATCATAGGCTTCATTCATTTTCTGATAATCAGTAATTCAACCTGCAAGGTCCTCACGATTTCAAGATCTAAAGCAGAACAGTGAAAAACACAGCATTCAGAAATTCATTTTCAATTTTCCTATATAGCATGTACGATTGTATGAAGGCCAGACCCATTGTGAAATTAAGGGGTATTGATCCAGATTTGGTCTCATTCATTATCGACTGAGTCAGCTTGTAAAGACTTCAAGCCCAGTTTTAATGTTGTGGCCTTGAAACTGATGAGGAAAAAAAAAAAAAGAAGAAATTTATGAAGAGTGGCATACTCTACAAGGCCTCCACTTGGGGCTGTAAAACTAAAGCGACCTCAAATTCCTTTAGCAGCAGTAACGTTGTCCCAGATGCGGCCTTGGAAAGCAGAAGGTTGTGTGTGCATTTCAGTGGAGGATCGTCAGCAGCACAGAGGTAGGAGTTCCTCCTGAGGCCACGGTCCATCTGGGAGCAAACACAGCCAGCATGATGCTTTTTTTTTTTTTTTCCTTTAAATTTCTGTTCACCTCATGGTCACCCCAGCTGTTACTGAGGAGCTGCTTCACATTGTCTTAATTAGTCTTGCTGGATCTTGAAAACAAATGTGAAATAATAATAATAATGAGTACAATACTTTTACTTTTGGTTCTGCTTTGATGCTGGTGGGAGAGTATTGATGTGGTATGTGAGTTCTTCTTCCCCCACTGAATATCTCTCAAAAACATGACCCACCATAATTTTCTTGCAGTTGCATGTGTTTTGTCTAACAATAATGCTGCATCTCAAATAGAAAGTGAAACACAATCTGTTGGGGTTTTTTTTTTTTTTTTGGCCAGGGCTATTTTGCAGAGCAGACCTGTGTGCTTCAGATCCCATGGGAGGCCGACCCATAACTCTGACTGTGTGCCACATCGTCCACAAACTATTGATTCTCTGGTGCACTTTAGATGTAACCCAACTCTCGGCCCCCATCAATCCTCTCACCCGCCCCTCTGCATCCCGCTGCAGCATCCAAAGCTACCTTCCAGGGTCTACCGGGTCTGACTGGAAATTATTGATCCTGGCACGGACCATCTGATTATGGTTTGTTTTATGACTCTCAGGATGGGAGCTTTATTGTTTTAGGGGCAGCATCTGGTTTCTGATGATGGACTTGATGAGGTCAGTGTAGAGGGAGGGGTGAGGGGAGAGGGAAGCAGGAGTGAGGAGAGAAACACAGAGAACAATAGAGAAAGAGAGGGACAGAGTGATGCGTTAGAGAGGGAGAGTTTAATCGATACTCTAAAGCATGACATCATTGTTTAGCCGGTCTGGAGGGACGTCAGACGCTCTGCCAGTAACCGACAACAACCATGAATCATTAATGTCATCCGTTCAGTCCGCTCTGATGTTACAGGCCAGGGCACCTTCAAGCCAAAGCGGCGTGTTTGTCAACAACAGCAGCAACTGATTTCAAATGGGGATGTTGAAGCCAGACACTACAGGCCATTACTACAACTACTACATTACTACTGCTCCAATAATTGTCACATTTGCTGTTGCACAGTTGGGTCAACAACTTGTTGGCCTTAGGAGTGTTGTATGTCAAATAGTTCTGACACACAGTGACAGTGTTTTACACAGTTATTGTGTTAGTTAAAGTGAGAATAGTATTATCAAAGTGCTATTTATAAAGGTACAATTTAAATGGCATATATTCTGTGATCAGTGACAGCACTTATTATCAAATAAAAGACAAAGTAACACGTGTCAGGGGAAATCCACACGACACCACCCACCTTCTAAATTAAGCAAACCTATTAGATGGCAAACAGGAGACATCCTCTACCTCACCCGGCTGACCTCCAGACTAGACATCCTGTCGCGCCTGGAGGTCATTTAAATATACAAAAAAACACACACAAGGATGCAAAAGGCAAAACCACACATACAGTATCTGCACGCCCAAAGACATGTGAGAACGACTCATGGACAGGGAGAGAGAGAGAGAGAAAGAAAGGGGGTCTCTGAAGTGAATAGGGAGAGGAAGATGAGTGAGGCTGGTTGATATCCCTGATGTCTGCCCTGTGGATTATTAATGAGGGAGGGAGAGCCCCTTGAAACTGTACTCTCACCCATTTTAACTTTAATGATCCAGGCACACCCACACTGCTGTTTATCCTCACTGTCAGCGCAGATAAAGACAGACACACAGATTGAGACAGCCAACCAAAGAAATGTGTATCGTATGATAGAGAATCTCTCTTGGTCTGACAGAAGTTTATTTATGTATAGCTGATTAATAATATACCACCCTAGAGCAAATCTAACAGATGAAATGCATAGACATGACACATATGCCTCCAACACTCACACTCCCTGTTTATCACTTAAAATATTAACTATTTTTGTGATGTGTCGTCATAATTTGCTGTGTGAGGTCTGGTGTTGTGTTTTGTGCACTCACACACTGACCTTGACCCTTGACCTTTAACCTTTGACCACTCCAATCTAGTCAGTTCCTTCCTGTATCCAAATTAGCCTTCCTGCCAAATTTGAAGAAATCCCCTCATGCTGTTATGGAGATATCACATTCACAAGGTAAAAACCTGGATTTGTGAGAAACAAAGACATAATCCCTGATCCCCCACTGGCTTCCCACCCAGGAATACTCTGTTAGATGGGGGGGGGGGGGTCCAGATCAAGGATATCGAGATGGCTGTAATGTGAGACCTTTTAACAGCCCTTGTTAAAAGCCTGGCCTGGCCAAGGAAGTCCTGCTAATGGAAGTAAAAGAGAGTTAGAGTAATCCAAGTGGGAGGAGATAAATGCAAGATTAGACCATGGCTGTGGAAGAGAGAGTCTCCGAGTCTACACTGTTGTTGTATGTGTGAGGTTGAACAGGGGCACACTGGTGCTAAACAGAGGTGAAAACACTGCTCTCATGTTCTTAAGTAAAATAGCAATAAACAGTGTAAAAAATATTCCATTACAAATAAAGATATGTCAGTTAAAATCCTACTCCATCCACTATACAGATAATTTGTCAAATCAATTCAGTTATGATATAGCTACAGTATGTTTTGTAATAGATATTGACTTTTTTGACATGAATGCTGTGGGTAGCCTATAGTTGAGTTCTGTTGGAAAATAAGTTATTTCAATACCTAGAGGAAAAAACTCGACTGGTTTCATTTTGTAATAATGTTCCCTACTTTAAAATAATATACCTCATGGGTTTTTTACTATGCAATTTATGGCCATAAACTGGTGTAGTCAACAATTTACCCACTTTTGTAAATCAGGGCAAAACGTTGTGTTGGTGAGGGTGAGCATGGCAACAGGACGTTGGCTGCTGTGTCATCATTTAGTTTGTTCTCACTAGTGAAATGAACCTGAACATCTCCCAAACTTTGCCCTCTATCAGAACACCAAGCTGAAACTGACATTGTTCACCTGGACGGAATTAAAGCAGGACCATAGACTGTAAAAAGAATGGACGTAGCACCCGTGACGTCACCCATTGGTTTGGGGGAGTCTGTTTTGTTCCGCTACTACAGAGGTTTGAACTGCGCCATGTTGGATTTTACTTGCCATATTTGGAGAGGTGCGGCCGTTAGCCGGCCGAGGGCCCGCCCACTGGCCTCGAAGCAGCGGTCTCCGGACCTGTCACTCAACGTTTCCGCGCCCTAATTGGCTAGATTTTTAAACCTAATGGTAAAACGGTAGAGTTTTAAAAAAATTCACCCCCCTCAGAGTGTGTGCGGGGGTAGAAACTATCGATTGACACTAAAAAAATAAAATGTACCAGGCTGTAAATATGTTTTTTTAAGCTGAAAAGTCGGCTATTTTAACATGGGGCTCAATTGGAGTTGCTCCCTTCTGGAGCCATCCCTGCAGCGACAGCCGAGGGGATTGCAGTTTTTTGAACGCGGAAGTGAGCTTCACTTCTCAGACCGACAACTGCCCCCTTGAGCAGGACACGCTGGTCAAAAGTCACGGCTCGGTTTGGAGCGAGGTCTGAGATTTTTAAAGGGATACACCAACTTTTTTTTCGTGTCCTGCCTCACTCCCATGTCCATGACAAGCAGATAGACACCATCCTTTCGACTGTGCATGCAGTAACAAGGGAGATACGGGCAGAGCTGGCGCACCACTAATTAGCTTAGCTCAAACACTGGAAGTGTATAGGTAGTGTTAGCCTGCCTCCCCCTAAAGTCATCAGACAAACTCTTCAGCAACTCTAAACGGAAACCGGCGGGCCGATCTTCGTCTCAGAGCTGACAAAACTCTCCGGTAAGGCATCTTGAGAGGTCAAATGCCGGTAACGGGACGAGATCGGTCAAAATGGAGGGTTCAAGCAAAGACGGTTTATTTTGGTTCAAACTAGCTACATCGAGGGTAGGTTAGCTTCTTATTTCAAAGTAAAAGCACAAATTCTATTGTCATGGTTTTCTGTATAAAGGGCAACGGGTGTTTTATTTTTGTTAAAGTAACCGGAAGTGCGTTGGTCACAACGGCTAGCTTGAGTAGCGCCGAATTCGTCCGGACAAAATTGTAAACAGCTGGTATTTAAACAAATTAACGACACACTGCTGATCTAAACGGCTACTTTCTCGCCTAAAAATGTCGATAAAGTGATATATTTACAGAGTTCAGAGCTAAAATGAAATCAGCTTCTGACTGATTTCGGCTCGGGTAGGAGGCAGGCTAACACTACCTATGCACTTCCAGCGTTTGAGCTAAGCTAATTAGCGGTGTGCCAGCTCTGCCCGTATCTCCCTTGTTACTGCATGCACAGTCGAAAGGATGGTGTCTATCTGCTGGTCATGGACTCGGGAGTGAGGCAAGACACGAAAAAAAAATGTTGGCGTATCCCTTTAAAAAGTGAGACGCGTCAGTCAACTTTAGGAGCCGCCTGTCTGCAGCAGTGTGAACAGCATCACGGGCTGTGAGAAATAGCAGATGTTGAAGTGACATTGTTTTTTTTTCACATGTGGGGTCCAATAATTCCCACACGAGCTGCTGGAGGATCTAATGAAAACCCCCTCGAAGATCTCCTTCACCAGGCTTAAAGAGAGGTGTGAAATCACTGTGTATCCACTAAGGTTAATCCCAGCGTCACCTCCACACACACACACACACAGACACCTAACACGCACAAGCACATGCTTATGTACACAAACAAATGTGTACATGCATGGAGAGACTTACACTCTCACAAATAAACACGTGCACAGTTCACCACACTGGTTAGTGCTGCGGCCTAGTTGCCATAGTGACAAAATATTAAGCTCTACGTGTGTGTGCGTGTATATGTGTGTGTTTTTGTCACCCCGTCTTGTCACACCTCGATCATGTTGAATGTGAGGATTTCTTCCGCACTTCGCCACAGCACTGGTGTGTGTGTGTGTGTGTGTGTCACAAAACAGAGGAAACACTTGAGCTCGTCTGTCGGCACTCCAACCAGAAATAGGCCTGATGAACACCTACTCACCAGATAAGAGCCTCTTTTCCATTGAGCCCCAGACTGAAAATCACTCTGACTCAAAAATTACTCATTTTCTCCCCCTGAATCAACCAGTCGAGAGCTGACTTTCGCAAATAAGGTCCCACTTTATAACTTTTATGTGAAGAAAATACTGAACTAGGTCATTTATTGCGATAGGTGAAACATGTAGAGCCAGATACTTTTCAACACCACATGAAACAGCTTGGCTCAAATTAATCCAGTGTGAAGGAAGGTAGTAAAGTGCCTTTATTGAATGTGATTGTTTTGTCTTATTTCAGAAAGTATGGTATTTTACTGAAGAATTTGCAGTTGAACATTCAAGAAATAGAATACTGATAATTAATTTTCTCTTATGTGGTAAAATCAGAAGCAGAGCAGACGTGTCTTGACGATAAAGGACAGATTAACACCTCAGGGAGCACCGCTGTTGTTTTCTTAAGCACAATTTATGCAAATAACCTTATCCACACTATAACCTGTCCCACCCAAGCCAGTAAATCTGGCTCGGTGAGGATCAGTCAAACTGGGTGTCTGACATCCAGACAGGTGGAGGAGTCCACAGCATGAATCAGAAACAAACAGGTAAAGGTCAATGTAACCTTTTTTTGGGAGGGTGGTCAAAGGGCAAAAGGCAACCAGTTAGGACAATCAACAGGAAAACTAGTTTGTGCAGTATATGAACACCAAACAGACAACCTGCTGTAAACAATGTAACAATGACTGAGGGAGAAATTAGGTTATTGGGTGGAGGTGTGCAGGTGGTGGTAGGAAACACAACAATACAACAACTGCAGGGCAGGGAAAGGTCGCTTCAGTGACATGTCCCAGCAAGAAGAGCACAGATGTAAATGATGTCAACCAGGCTTGGTTTACTTTAGCTCATTTAGCTCTCGTTTTATATTCTATTCCTTTATTTTCTGCTCTGTTTGACCATAAGCTGTACAAATAGTTCCTCTGCTCTCTCTGTAACCCCATACGCCCATCATTGCTTTAACAGGAAGCGGGGTGGTTAGCATGTTGGATGTTAATGGTCACAGCATCTATTTTCAGGCTGAGTGCCGTAACCTGAGACGGTTGGCAGCTGTGGACCTGGACCGGGCCACCGTGGACCCCGCGAGCCGAGCACGGGGACAGGAAGGCAGATCGGACACTACGGGTTTAGGTGTCGGTTAAGTGTGTGTGTTGTGCGCAGTCCGAGGGGGGCAGGAAGCGGACGTGGACACCCGAGTCGTCTGATACGCAGAGAATCTGTCACCTCTGACCACGTGGTGGAATCTGTCGCACCGGGCCAAGGACGGGCCGAGACTTTCCCACAGTCTGAAAATTAGTCAGAGAGAGAGAGAGACAGACAGACAGACAGACAGACAGACACAGAGTCACTTCTGTCAGTTCTGCCAAAAACATGAGGTAGAGACTGAGCAACACTTCCTGTTGCACTGCAGCCTATATCAAGACATGAAAACCAATGTGGTTATTAAAATAAGACACAGATGACTCTCAAAACAAAACCTGACATTTACTCTGGGAGAAACTGGCTTGACCAACAATGAGGCCAAATATTTCTAAAGGAAAAACCAAAACACATAAAACTGTATTAAGCCCCACTCAATGGGGATAATGGCTCTTTATATATTTTTCTATTTATTTAAATCATGATTAGAGGTTGAACATTTATTCTTGACCTTGAAACATTTTGGTCATGTAGATTAGCAGTGATGGGAATAACGGTAGAAGCGTCAATAATGGCGTTACTACATATTTAAAGGCCCTGTACAGACTTTTCATGTAGTGTTGATTTCGGTGGCCCCTGTGGACGAAAGCGGCGGAATGAAGACTGCATTTCCCACTGTCAGGAAGACATTTGTCTGGCCGGCGCGTGTAGATTTGTTTTGGAAACGTCGGAAAGAAGACGGGACTTGTTTTTTTTTTAGCAGCGTAATGTATCTATTCGTATGGTTTCGTCAGTGGTCCGACCCGACCATGCCTTCCAGAGGTATAGAATTAGACTACTTAGAAATAGCGTATCTTCACACCGATGGGCTCATTTGCTGTTGTAGGTAACAGAGACACATCAGCAGAAACCAGAGACTTTTGCGTATCCAGTTAAGCATTTTATTTAAAAAACGCAATAGTTATTTTTTCCTGGTAATTACTTACTTTTATAATGTAGTAATTCAGTTACTAACTCAGTTACTTTTAGGGGAAAGTAACTCGTAACTATAACTAATTACTTTTCTAGTGCCCAACACTGTAGATTAGTAAGTAAGATATTTTTCTGTTGCATTGATGCATAGTGTAAAATAATGTGTGTATTATAGACAGTGCTGTGAAGAGCATTGAGGTGTTCGTAAACATTATGTTTTTGGATATATTATTATTCTTTTTTCAACCTGCTCCGTCCAGATTGTACTTTAAACCGCATTGAACCCAACAAAAAACTGGAAAATGGAGAATCACCTAATCTAAGATTAGGTGAGAAAATTTGATCATATAAAGGTTTACAAAAAAAATACCAACAGACCAAATCTTTTCTTTTACCGACAACATGAAATATCAAATGGATCATCCTCTCCACTCTGCTACGGCAGAAGACTTTCCAATAATGATCTGTTTTCAGCTCAGAAGGCACACCGCGTGTCACTGTCGAACGCACAGAGGCTTGTTATATGACAGAGTGAGAGGGTAGATTTGACTTAACCCTGTCACATGCTGCTGTTAACAGAGGGAGACAGAGACAGTGTCACAACCCTGAGCCCTCTGGGAGAGAGAGATGACAGAAAGTGGGATTCTTGTGTTAGCTTGAATCATTTCCAAAAACAACAAGCCATTCAACGTGTATTATGAAACTGCAGGGCCGTTGTATAGGGGAGAAAGGTGATGATAATTCTAGGGGCCCAGCGCCCAGTGGGGTCCACAAAAAACCTCAGTAGTCTAATCTTTGTATGACTGATTTATTCTGCATAAGACCCTGACTAATACTCATAGTAATGCTGCATTAGCATCAAAACAAAGTAGGCTAAATAAAAAATGATAATACATACGCAGTCTAAGAAAAAAAAACTGGAGAAGTTATGGGGGTAGGGGCCCACTTTAGTATTCTTTAAGGGGGCCCAGAATTCCTAGCAACGGCCCTGTGAAATTGTATAGGATGCGGACAGAGTGATGGGTCTCCTCTGTTATGGCACCATCTTGGTAGGTAGATAGATTATCAGTGTTATCTAATTTGCCGTCATTTTAAAAATTCACAAAATAAGCAGAACTATGAACACACAAGAAACAGTGGCCCTCTTTTGGACATGTAACATATTCAAATGTGACAATGTGTACCACTAACATCCACATCACACATTTTTATTGATTTTTTTTAATCACTTAGTGTTTGTCCTCTGGGTTTCTGTCCCCTCGGACAGGAACCACCTGGATAGGATACATACCGCCGTGCTCAAAGTGCCAGCTGACATGACTTGAAACTGAACCAGGGTCAGCTGAGGTGAAAACAAATATTTGTGTCCATTCATCACACACGCCATGACAGTATTGCTGTTTCAAAGTCTGCCTGTGTCTAGATCAATCTTTGTCATATTCCTGTCCCTGTCTGTATTTCAAGACATGTTGCTCATTAAACTTTTTTTCTATATTTAGCAGGTGTAATTCATTGAGTGATTACTTACAGTGCAGGAATCCCTCCTCTACTTAAAGGGATTCCACTTAGTGTGATGATAGAAACTAATCTGTGCAACCACACACACACACACACACACACACACACACACACACACACACACACACACACACACACACACACACACACACACACACACACACACACACACACACATACTCTCACGCAGATGCAGACATCTCAGCTGCTGTGCTGTAAAGCCGAGATTCATGTTCAGCAATAAGTAGCAGCCTGGGCAGCAACACAACCAAGGGATTTGTAGCTCATTAGGAGCCCTGACACACACACACACACACACACACACACACACACACACACACACACACACACACACAGTGTCCTGTATCTCCTGCAGGAAATGACTTGTTGACATCCTGATTCTGAACGCTGCATCTTTGGCCCTCCCCACAGATAATGGACACTAATGAGGAGAGACAGACGAAAGAGCAAAGAGTCAGAGGGAGAGAGGACGAGTGAGACAGTGACTCCAGATGAGGGGAAAAAAAGAGAAAAGAGAGTGAGGACTCCATAAAAAAAAAAAGCATTGGCTGTATGAAAGAAAAAAAAGAGACATGGGATGAATTAGCTACGGAGACAATTAAGCGTGTTTGAATAAAACAAGAACACCCTGTGAGCACATAATGAGATTACAATGTGTGGAAAGAACATTCATGATTATTTTGAATCCACCAGAGACCTCTCATCCCTGCTGATTCCAAAATGCATGTACTGCTAATAATAAAGCATTTGACATGCAGTCTGCGCACGTTTGCTAAGTCTAAGCGACAAAGGCAGAGCTTGATGAGACAGGGACGGCATTTTAAGTGACAACGACTCGTCATTTGACTAATTTCTGCTGCTCATCGCCCATAAAACTGAAAATCCGCATCCTTTGTCAACTAACTTCCCTTCGTGCTCCTGTAAATGTAGGGGCCTGTAGTGCAAAGCAGGATTACCATCACATCCATGTGTTTGAGTATTTATCTCCGCGCAGAGGTTAATAAAACTCAAAGACGGGATTCTACAAGTCCTGAGAGTTACCATGGTGACAGCGTTTTCATTTTTTTCCCCCAACAGTTGTGAGGTGGACAGTAGGAAATCCAGGCCACTGTGTTGACACCCCTGTGGCGCCATTGGACTGGCCCCAGTCATGTGAATAAGGAAGATGCATTTTTCTTAGGGCCAACACTTTATAATAAGTACACACTATTAAGCATTAGTTAAGCATTAATAAATACTGAATTCATCCTTTATAACACATGAATACTCATGTAACATGTCTATAAATATTCTCATTCATCCAGGCCATTGTTCTCTCTCTCTCTTAAATTGAATCATAGGCAAATGGACTTGTATTTGTCTAGGAAGACGTTTCGCCTCTTATCCAAGGGGCTTCATCAGTTCGTACGCATCGGTCTCACTAATCCGCAGTAGTCTGACCAAGACAGTGGAGTAAGTAAGTATGTAGTTTATAAACACAGTTAAAAATGTTGTACTCATCATTGATAAGCACTAACTGTATTTGTAAACTACATACTAATGAATATCCATGTGTTATAAAGCAGTGGTTCTCAACTGGTGGGTCGGGACCCAAAAGTGGGTCGCGGACCCGTTCTGGATGGGTCGCGGACAGCTGGTCAAAAAAGTAAATAATATTTAATGCACATCTAATGTTGGACATGTCTTTTATTTTGAAAAATAACGTGAACACATGCAGTTGAAATGGTCCTCCTCAGTGTCTTATTAGTTGCTCTGAATGCAAATATATCAGTTCCTTATTAATGTGGCCTGAATGCAGTGATTCTTGTTTTGTTTTGTGGGTCTTTATTTTGTGCAATTTGATATTTATTCACTTTTGTGAATATGCTCTGAATGCAGAGATACGAAGTCAAATATATTGTTTTGTTGTTCTCCATTTTGTGCAGTTTGATATTTTTTAATTCACTTCCGTACATGCAGTTGTCATGGTCCATTGCTCAATAAAAAGGAAAATTAGTTTTTAAAGGCTTTTAAAAAAAAAATTCTTGGTTTGAATTCTATAAAAGTGGGTCGCGACTTAATGACCATGGGAAAATGTGGGTCCCAGAGTGAGACTAGTTGAGAACCCCTGTTATAAAGGATGACTTCAGTATTTATTAACACTTAATTAATGCTTAATAGTGTGTAGCTACTTATTATAAAGTGTTACACCGTCCTAGGGCAAGTTAATCTGGTCACAGGACTAAAGACTCATGCGTCAGAAAGTGTGATATAATAATAAATATCCTCAGTAAACAATGATACATCAATACAATCTCTGTAACCCCAGAGACACAGGGACATGCATGCAAAAACAATGGTGAATGGTCCGCCCCAATAAATCAGCTTCATTCATTCATATGAGCTTGTCATAGTGAGACCTGCGTGGCATCCATTCCACATCACTGTAGCTTCGTAATCCATATATCCATGGTGGTGTCTCTGTTTAACACCAATCTAACCTATATATTACAAAACTTTATTTGGAAATGGAACTGAGAGAGCGGTGGTTATGCAATACTACGTGTCTTTCTTTTCATCAGTGGTGTTATTTTAAAACAGCGCTATGAATAAACAGCCTTCAGCGAGTCTCTCTGAAGGACAGGGCTGAGGGTCAGCCTTTCTGTCAATGTGTTTATCTCACTTAGGTGGTGTAATCAGTTTAACACCATAGAGTTAAAGGTATATATATATATATATATATATATATATATATATATATATATATATATAGGCAGAACTAGGTTTCAATCAAACTTCTGTCATAGGAATATTACGCAAGAGAGATGCATTTATTTAACAAGAGCAAATCTTGACCCCCTGTTTCTGAATCCATTTAAATCAGAGCCGAAGACAGACGCAGCTGAAATGTAAAATCTGAATAATTTGTGGGAGCTGTTCTAATATGCATATTTTACACTCTTGTGTGTGTGTGTAGTCTGCTCTATGGGGACTCCTGGAGCATTATGTAACACAACTCAATGTAGTTCAAGCCTTCACACAAAGAACAGAGCATGGATTTTTAAATTTAGGCCATAAGAGGGATGCTTTCTTAGCTTCAGCACATGAGGGAGAAACGTTTATTGGAGGATTATATTGGAGTATATTGGATTATATATTGGAGTATAGCTTCTTAAATTATTATACTCATGGGGAGCAGCTCTTGTTCGCATGCTGTGAATGTTTTTCAACTCAGATAAGTGGAGCTGGCCAGGGCAAATAATAAGTGCTCCACACTTTGGGAAATTATTCAGGGGAAGATGTTAAAACTGCTGCTGCTCCCTTCCCTGGTTCAATGTTTGGACAAATCTGTTTTTCTTTGTGTTTCAGGAGATCAATGACAAGATTGATTTTATTGATTCAAACAAAAATAGAACTAATGAGTCAAGCTTAGCATCAACATCCAGTATGTTGAAAAGTGCTTTTGATAAATTATTATTATTATTATTATTAGTAGTAGTATGTGACAGTTGACATGTTGCTGTTTTCATATTTGTTACTAGGAGTTGTATCTACTCTGTTTTTCAGCTGTGGAATTTACTTCCTCAAAAAGAGAGGAGAATGGAACCAGCTTTTCCTATTCAGAGTGGAACCTACAGTAACACTTTATAATAAGTACACATTATTAAGCATTAATAAATACTGAATTTTTCATTTATAATGCATGAATACTCATTAGTATGTGGTTTATAAATACAGTTAGTGCTTATAAATTATGAGTAACTGTAACTGTGTTTATTAACTACATACTAATGAGTATTCATGTGTTATAAATAATTAATTCAGTATTTAATGCTTAACTAATGCTTAATAGTCTGTACTTATTATAAAGTGTTATGGAACCTACTAATTAAGAAAAATGTAAAGGCTTGGAAATACATTTTTTGTGTTTTTTCCATAGGAAAAAGTAATTTAATCGTCTCCTCAATGTGATGATTCCTGTGTTTATAGCCTACTTCCTGCCTGCGTGAACCAGCTAAACAATCAAGATTTTATTGTGCCATCTTTCCTCTCTTGGCAGTGACCAGGTAGTTACAGTATCACCACCGTCAGCTCTCCTCTCCTTCAGCTCTGGACATATTCTCGAAATCCACTCTGATTCACGGAGATCAAGCCTTGAGAGGCAACGTGCTTGGACATCTGTTCATGCTTCACATCTGTCAGGGACATTGCTCTGACCTGTAAAGATGTAGCACAACATCACTACTTTTCACGGTGTAGCCGCGGTTGCTCCGTGAGTCTCTGGTGTTTCCCTCTCGGTAAGCTCTGTAAATGGATATTTCATGCTACACTATTGATTACGTGAGAGATAAATCCGTCTTTATCCCCGTCCAGGATGAGATCAAAGTACAACGCGTGATACAGAATTGCAGCACTTGAAGGAAAAGAGTTTCACTTTGTTTCTTAAATGTATTTCATAGGGTACTTTTTTTTTTACAACTGTGAAGGGAGGGGAGGGAGGGGAGGGAGGGGGGGGTGAATCACTGGGTTTTTTGCTGACCACTTCTATAACGAGGGCGAACAGTGGTGAGCACAGTTTCAGTACAGCTGATCTCAGTTCAGTAAGTTCAGTTTAGGTCAGTGGGAGTTTGCAGAGGCTGATTATGCAAAATGATAGATAATCTAATGGGGTCAGATAAGACACTGGCTGGAGTCCAGGCCACGATAAGAGCTCACCACTACTACCACACAACGTGCGACTACACTAATAAGGGAGACCCATGAAAAGAAGATTTAGTTGTGGTAGCTTCCACCGTTGTGCAATACTTTAACACACCACTAACACACACGCACGCACACACGCAAACAGGATCTTCTATAACCTGTAATCACTTCTTCTGGTTTCTGTCCTGCTGAGCTCTGCAACAAATCGACTTCCTTCCTGTCCCCGGTTACCATGGTAACAGCAAAAGAGAACTGTGCTATCATCAGATGGATTGGGTCGCAAAAAAAAAAGAAAAAAAAAAAAGAATATTTTTATCTCCACTTCCCCATCTCTCTGCCTCATATAACCGAGGGACTGAGTGTCCTCGCGGGTTTCACACTACAGCTGCAGTGTGCTGCCATTTCAAAAAGTGTGAGACAAGTGAGCGAGATAACAGAAAGACATTCAGAGGCTCATCGCATGAAGCGAAGCCAAATCAATCAAAGCCTCTAATAGCAATAATAAAAAAGAGTATGAATGGATGAATGTTGTGACACATGACATGCACATGCACAAGCTTGAAACGTATATTTCAACATCCTTGTTGCAGCTATAGAGAAACATAGGAGCCAAATACAGGCTCCAAAAACACAGGTGAGTGAAAACAGGAGCAAAAAAGGGACAAAATGTCTCCAAGGAGAAAAAACAAATATCAAGAAAAAGGTCAACAGGCCTTAGTCTTGGACAATACAAAAAGAAACACAAAGGGTCGCCCACATGGAGGACAAAAATGAGGAAGACAAGATGAACTGGCAACCGGTGAGTGGAGCAGGAGTCATTCTGTATGTACACAGACAAGGGGAAGACAATGAGACACAGGAGTAACACATTAGGGCGGGGCAGGTGCTGATTGCAAATTTGGGAGGACACAAGAGGACATAAAGAGGACACTAGGGGTTTTTAAAATAACTCAAACTAAACAGGGGAACACATGGAGGACATGACAATCCTGCAAAAGACACTGTCATATGTTACACAGAAAATGGAAGAGAAGCATTTGTGTATCTGCTAACAAAAAAAAAAAGACTTAATTAACTATTTAAACTCCACAAAGCATCATTTCCTGTGAAATTATGCCGTTCTTTTATCCCTAAATGATTAAATACATTTATCTTATATTTTGAAAGCAGATCGATGAGGTGAACAAACTCCTGTGTCTTTTACGCATTTGCACGTCTGCAGTGACATTCTAGCGTCTTTGTTTTTTTTTTTAACCTCTTGCCTGCACTGGATTCAAAGTGCCACCATCTCTCCTGCACTGGTGCCAGGCTCTGAGCAGTGTATGGTCAGATGGTGAATGTCAATCACTGCAGCGATGCATATGGTAAGATGACCTCCTTTCTCTCCTCCCAAACTCAAGGCCTGATCGGTGTTTAGCGAGGGGCTGCCCTGTCAACCACTTTGGATCCTGTGCAGAAAAAACAAAAACTCTTCCTGTTACAAGTTTAACTTATCATGCATAAAGGCAATTATAGAGGTTATTACTGGAAAAAAAAAACATGCACCAAATTGAACAAGCCAGTGGTTTCATGTACACTAATGTAAATCTTAACAATGTAAACTGCTGATCTTATGCCGGTGGTGGTGCTGCCGAGACGATCGGGCAATTTAAAGGAGTCACCGTGCTAATGGTCTGATAATCCGACTCTGGGGAGCACGACGCAGCATTTCATTCATCATTTATGAATGCCAGAGTGGAGAGCATGTCTAATCACTGATTATTTAATGGGTTTCTATCACCCACTGGCTGAAAAATGTCTGGATTACTTGCAAAACCCTGAGTGAATAGCTGTTAGTCAAATGCTTGATACATCTAAAAGAGGGTATCACCTGCCAAAATCAACTGGTTTATGAGTGATTGAGATTCCACATCGCTTCACCACATCACTGCTCATCATCCTGTGTCTGTCTGTCTGTACCCTCCCAGACATGGCTGCTGCCACGTGGGCCGTGGTCACTGACTGCAGTGAGGTAATCACTGTTGTTACTCTTTAACTCGCAGACGCATTGTGCAGCACTCTTTATTAACCCGCCGAGCGCCTCGCCCTCGCCCTGTCTGCTGCCATGATGATACCACTAGCCAAGGGGAAGGAAGTGGAGGTGAAGGTGTGCGTTCGTGTTTGTGGGGGTTGTATTAAGATGTGAAGTGAGTTAAGCAGAGGAAACGAGAAAAAGAGAGAGAGAAAGTACGGTACTTACAAGGACAGGACAGGGAAAATGAAAGAGAATTAGGAGATAATGAGTGGGGGAGGACAAGACAAGAAGGGTAAAAAGAGGTGAAAGTCTAGTGAAATGGAAAAAAGGAGAAAAAAAACAAAACAAAGAAAAGCACAGGAAGAACCCAGAAGGAAAGGGTGGTCATTATCACTTCATCCCATCGCTGTATGTGCAAGACATTTCTCTGAATCACCTAAATTACTGTCTGAAGCTGGGAGAGATGTTACACTATAAGACCTTGGCAGAGCTAAGTACCTCAAGACAGAGCAATAACACTGCAGCAAACAAGTTATGATACAAGTTATGATATAAACTTCACTTTATTTTTAACAAAATAAAGTAGGGTTTAAGGTTAGAGACGGAGGAAGAGACAAGTAGACTTCCACGTTATAATATTGTCAACAGATAGGCTATAGCTTTAGGCCGACAGTGATTGTAACTGAAACATGTAATAATAAAGCAATGCCAAAAAAAAAAAAAAGTTAAAGAAAATTAAGATTAAAAAGAGCAAAAAAAGTAGCTACGGTACTTATTATATTAATTACCCGGAAAATGGTTGTAAATACATTCCACAAAAGCAAATTAAACCAACACAACAGTGGCCTAATTAGGTAATGTCGAAGAGGGCAAAGGGATAAGAACAGCCTGAAAATGTTTGCTCTCCAAGGACGGGATCAAAGTCAACATTCAGGCACATGTGGCTGCACATGCTCACGGGCAGGCATCACACACCCCCGCACCAAGACTGGCTTTGATGCTCCAGGTAGTGAAAACAGGCAGGATTTAAACCAGACTCACACAGTCTCATATGAAAACCACCGTGCTCCTGACTGCGCTGGGAGCTCCTCGCTGCGCCTTTAGCAGTTTTCTCATTGGCCGTTTGACTTCAAAATTCACCGAGTCTCATGTGTATTGAAGCCACATCCTTGAACTCTTCCGAGCGGTCCTGCAATAAACTCAAATGTTTGGTCAGATTGAACCTGAAACACCCGGAGCCGTTGGGGTCAGACACTTCTGTGCTTTACTTGTGTGTTTTTGAGTCTTTGGGTGTGGAACTTTGAAAATCACTGATCCTAATGAGGATTGAAACCCACAAACTTCCTCCTCGAAACCTCGCACACGCACTTTGTACAATATAGCGACTGAGATCATAGTCTACAGGGTAATGATTTTGCTGCCAATCTACACATGTGTAACCATATTTGGCCTTGGTAAAGCTGCTCCGAACATCCAAGACACGGATTTATTTCCAAAGCGACACACTGTACATCTAACTTTCTGGCTTAATTAAGTCATTTTCCATGTTTTGCTTTCATGGTACCAATCAGTGTTGAAGGTGATGTCAGTGATTTGCGGTGTTAAGACTTTGTTCAGGTGTGTGTCTGTAATGAGCTCACAGGAAGTTCAGCAGCCCACACGGATGAACTGACAAAACCTCATACTGGTGATTGTTAACCATCCACCGCTGACCTCAGACTAACAGGGTTTCAGCCTCACAGCATTTCACAGCTTTGTATATGTACACAAGTATGTTCTAAATGTATAATGGTGTGCAGATGACTATAATCTGTGTTCAAATGTTTTGAGATGGAAATGCACAGACTTCACACTTGAGACTGACTCCATAAAGTCAGCGAGTTTTAAAGGCTTTACCGTTCATATGCCAAATATATTACAAACAGGCCATGTTCATCTTCCTAAATAAAATCAATTACCCACTTACAGATAAAGGGCAGTTTGTTTCCAGCCAGAATATGCACCTGGCAACACTCTGTTATCAGCTACTATGAAGTAATGAGACTGTTCTCTTAAGAAATTCAGTATATTGCCAATAAACAGTCCAATTTCCATGTGGCCAATACGAATCATGATGCTTGTCTGTCAGGAGAAAAAGAGAGAGTCCACAAAATAAAATGTGTTATTAGTTTTAGACTATAACTGAGAGTTTTAAGAGTATATATTAGTACTATACATTGCAGCAGCGCATGAAGACATAATATTTGTTTAAGAGGCTTCTCGCAAAGATTTAATGGAAATTTAACATGTTAACATAAGAGTTTAATGATAATGATTAAAAAAAAACAGTAACAAACACAGCAATAGGCCTACTCATAATGTAATCTGAAGGTGAAGATGCATTAACACGTGATCGCAGGTACAGCAGCAGAAACATGTGTGTCTCTCTGCTCCTCGGCCTCGAGCGCCTCGTCAAATTTCAAGTTTCCATTCCATACAGGTATGCAGTTCTCAACATGATGAAACAGGAACATCTCTCCCTCGTTTCACTTCCTCGCTCCTGTCATCCTCCCTCCACACCTCCCTCCACTTCCGCTCCCCTCCCAGATCCCCCTGTTATTATGCTCTTGAAGTGGTGGTGCGTTGCTGGAGAGAGTGCTGTGCTGGTTCCTTATATAACTGTGAAGGAGAGCGGAGAGAGTCCAGTGCATCAGTACAGTAGCACTCACAGTGGGAGGACAGTGCTCGTTTGAGTACTGCAGCAGCAGCAGCAGTAGCAGCCATAGCAGGCAGTTTACTGTAATTATTTGAGCCAATCAAAGGAACCAGCAACAGTGGAGCCTTTCATAAAAATAGACAGGCCTGAGCTCCTCTGTTTGTCAATATCACGACTGCGGCTGTGATGTAGATTTTCATCTTTGTCAGAGAACACGAGGACAAGCTCAGTGAAAGAAGATGGAGGCACAGAAATAAGTCCACGCTGCGTTCAGGGGAGCCAAAATGGCAGGATCTGTCACTGCTGAAGATCTGTTTGTGTTTGTGTTAATGCTGCCAATTAACATAGAGATTACAGCCATAACATTAAAGTAATTCATTTGTTGTAGACTGCAGATACGACAGCCAGCACACATACTGTACGTAGGCTACCTCTGTATCACTTCACACCAGCATCACATATTTTGTGCGGTGCGTGTTGTCACCTGCAGCTTCACCAGAGCAGCAAGAGTTGAGATCAGATATTTTTCCACTGTGACCTTTCATTCACCTTGAAATGATGTCTGCAGCAGCTGGTGGGTATCAACCACATTCCGATGTTCGGTCGGTGCAAATGACTCACTCACAATATAGTTGTTTTTTTGTTTAGTTTTTTTTGTACTCTGGTTGAACACGATTTTCAGATTTGTGTCTTATTGATGCTCATTAACCTACTACCTGACCTACTATTTACTTATCTAATACTTGTATTTACACTTAAAGGGATACTTCACCCAAAATCAATAATTCACCAATCATCTACTCACCGTCATGCCAAGGAAGGGTTTGGAGTTATCAAAACGCTTTTGGAATTCCAGGGGGGTTCCGGCTGGCAATGGATTTTCATATAATGGTGGCGGATTGTTGTAGTAGTAGCTCTTAGTGGCTGTGCAAGATGCGCAAGATTTTCTGCGAGATGTTCTTCTGTGTTTACATCATACATCCAATGGTTTACAACGATGAACGAACATCTCGCAGCAAATCTCGTGCATGCGCACAAACATTAATTTTTTCCAACTTTTTCATGTTGCGGCTTCAAGACACTTGGGTCAGTACAGATGAGCAGTATGGAGGTATTTGGATGTTTCATAGTGTGTGTTTTGGACGATTCAAAAGTGAACTCTATCTGCCGCCGTTATATGAAAATTCGTTGTCAGCCGGACCCCCCCTGGAACTCCAAAAGCGTTTTGATAACTCCGAACCCTTCCTTGGCATGACGGTGATGATTGGTGAATTATTGATTTTGGGTGAAGTATCCCTTTAAATACAATTAGCAGCAATGTTAATGATTTCTAAGCTACTACATGGTTAGGTTAATGTAGTAGTATGGGCAGCATATGTGCTTGGGCCCTGTACAGAGGCTAAAATCATAACTCAGACCTGCCCTAAGTGCTGGATGCACCATCATGCTTGTTTGACCTTTGATCTTTTATAGTCCACAAATGATTCTGCTTTCCCACAATGCAACTCGGTCTCTGACATTTAAGTCTGAAATGTGTGTTTTGATTGGATTTAGTTAGGCAATGAAGGTCTGTAGCAACATTACGTCCTTGTTGTCAGAGTGACTCAAGACTTACAGTACTTGACTCACATGGGAACTCAGGAACACGCAGGAGAAACTCAGGACACAGGAGACGGAACAACAGACCATCTGACAAAGGTGCAATCAGATGCAGGTGAGACACATGAGGAAACCCCATTATGGACCACACAGGAAGACAGGATACAGCACTTCAATTAAAACAGTAGGCTAACAAACAGGGACGTGACTTAAGCTCTGTACCTCGGTAGAAGGGGCAAAACAGGAAATGGTCCAGTGCCATTTATTAATTCCTTTAACCATCCTAGATCCCTCTGATAAATGCACAGCTTCAATTACTTCAAATTAGAGCAAGAAACATTTCCTGTTACATGAACTACCATGATGATAATTGGCATGTGGGAAACCCTGTCACTGCGTTGCCAGGAAACCAGAGAGGGTGTAGCCTTAATTTCCATTATTTCAATGCCACTGTCACTGTAATATCCTGTCTGAATTAAGCAGGAGGTGAATGGCTCTCTGGATGATGCGACAGCAGAGGAAGTCATGGGAAAAATGAAGGAGAGCCACGGAGGGATGAGGAGCGAAGACAACACTGGAAGAGATGAGGAGATATTTATAGCCATGCACAGCACAGCTCACAGTGCTGTCTTTAAGACACCCAGGTTTTTTTTTTTTTCATCAACCCCCCCCCCCCCCCTTTGCCTCTTCACTTCACTGATTCTCCTACTCTCTCCCTCACTTTCATGTGAACCTTTATTACCCACTGGTTGAGAACATGGACACATAGGACAGTTGATGGACACAGGTATCAGGGAGAGAGCTGCAGCTGCTATTCCTCTGAAATAGAAACATTACACCACAGCACCTCAAAATAGCCACTAGTGTGTTTTATTCTAACTAATAATGTTTGAGTGAACATAGCCTAAATATATTTCTTGCCAAGAAAAGGATCAATACCACTCTCACTGTACAGTACAGCCTATAGATAGCTATATCGCCAGAGTTAGCTTAGCGTAAAGACTAAATGGGTAAACCTTACCTAACTTATTCAGTGAGAGGTCTACAGGTGCCAGTAGTCAAATTTTCACATCTGGGCAGGAGACATTCCAGAACATGCTAAGCTAGGCTAGCCAGCCCAGGCTAGCCTATTATAGTGTCACATTAATATTTCTCTTATTCTTGGCAAGAAAGCAAATAATTCCCCAGATCTTTTTTCACAGTGTGCTGATTCATATAGAAACTTGGCTAAATTTTGATCAAAGTGGTTTTGGTGGGTGGCAGATGACACAATGCTTCTTTACTGCACACAACTACACAGTGGTGTTTGAGAGGGGAAGTGGCAGAGTTTCAGTTTAAACAATCAGATTTATAGTCATCAGAAACCACAGCAGAGAAACAAGACAAAGCCTCTGTGTGCGTGAATATGGCTGAAGATGAGGAAATGTCAGTAGGCTACTAAACCCCCAAATTTAGTATAGGCTGATAAAGAAACCTTTACTGTCATCTGATATATGTAGCCACACTATAGGCCTACCTTTTCTGCAGCACTGCCTATAAATTGTGAACAGGTTAACACCCTATTATAATATAGCTGTATTAATTTACTCACAGACTGTCACCAGTTGCATGTCAAAATGTTTTCTGACATGTTTGTGTATTTTAAATTATTTATCTGTACTAAATTATGATAAAAATATAAATAAATAATAAATTAGCCTAAAATTCACAAATATAACAGGAAAGTTTAAGATTTAACTGGTGAATAGTGCCTCAAAAGCCATCAACATGGCTCTTAATGTAATGTGTTAAGAAATAAGAGGAAAACAAGTGTTAAAGAAAAAAATATTTCAATATTTATTTGCGGTATAAACATGTCTTGTGTTGTTTCCATATACTGTACAATACATAGGGTCAATCGTATTTCCTTCAGAAGACAGAAAGGTGAAACTGCCTCGGTTAACATGCCCCTTGTTTTTATACACAGACAGATTGCATTTTTTTTAAAAACTGTTTACAGCACAATACAAAACAGCTATTCAACGTGTGTTTGAAGCTGTAACACGATGCAAGATGCATTGTCAAAAAAATCCCTGAAAAATTCCTCATTGAGGTAACATTTTTAAATCATTCACTTTTTCTTTCGCCTTTTTACGTTTTACGTCGCCGCTGCCTCCACCTCTCCTCTCCTCTCCTATCATTCAGTCATATCTTTCCCTCCCGAGCACATTTTTACCAAGATGTAGCTACAAGTTTAAGGACACAGAAACTGTCGTTCCCGTGATCTGGCAAATTTACAAACAGAGAAAAAGACTTGATTTCTCTTTCATTGTTACAAAGACACAAAACACAAGAAAGCAGCTTGAAATCAACCATATTCTTTTTAAATAGAAAAGCTCCGTACTGAAATATATTTCAATCCTAGGGTGCAAGTGATCAAGTCCTCAACGTTTTTTTCTTATTGTAAGTGGGATATGACTCCAGACAAGGGAAGTCCATTCAAGCATGATAGTATTATTTTTTATCTCTGATGCTATAATAGGAGAGGAACTTTTGCATATAAATTCATAACATATATATATACTTAGATATATATTCATATGGAAAGGCCACAGGAATAGCATAGAGCACATTATATCAAAACAAGACGGAAAAAGACCTTGTAATTATTTAAGCCGGGTGGTGTAACTTTCTATTGTGAAACTTAACTGGCATGCTGAACCACAGCTCTGGCTGTGTCAAGCAGTGTGTGTGTGTGTGTGTGTGTGTGTGTGCAAATGTTTGTGTGTCAATGAGGGCCTTTCAGGTTGGTATTGACCACACCGGTCCTACATTTTGGACACCCCAGGTGAAATGTTACTTCAGTCCACAAGCCATAATCGAGCTGGATCTTGTATAATCATATAGAATAGATAAAGTACAAAAGAAGAAGAATTTAAAAATTTTTGAGGTCTTGGATCTACAAAATACTGCAAAAAAGGTGTTTTGATATATTGCAGAGTAACAAAGAGGACCTTGTGTGACCCGTCACGGTAAAAAGACAGCTTGCCATCTATTATTACCATGTTCTGATTCAAATAACAGATAACAAACATTTCATTTTTTTTTACACAATGTTTTTTTCTAAAGTGAGATACAAAGAGTATTGAACAGTCAGCATTAGAAACAAGTTAGAAACATTATGTAAGGCCAGCTAAAACCAACCCTGTTCAGATTCAACTGCTGTCCCTTCTGAAAAACCAGTTCTTTGTTTCTGTTTTGACCCCGTCCACATTTCTGCTTTGAAACTTAATTTCTGGAGTTGGCAATAAAACACTGGGCCTCATGCAACAACCACTCTTACAAGCATATTTGTTATTGTCATTGTGTGGGTAGTTTAAGAGAAGCTAGATTTAGAACTACCTGTAGTTGATCGAAACGAGTGTTGTTCAAACAAGTGAACTACACTCGTTTGACTTGTGATTCTCTATGCGTTTTGAATATGTTCACCACTTTACAACTGGACTTTCTTTTTGACATGTGTGTTCCGGTTAGAAGAATTCACACTCCAGCAGCTGCCTCCGTGTGTTTACGCTGCTCAGTTTCAAGCCAAACATCCCCTAGATCCACTGCCTGACTTTTGAAAGTCCCTAACTCTTCATACTTCATATCATATCCCGTCATCTCATGAGGGTCCCCTCAGCACTCCTCGCTGCTATGTTTTGGTCTGCTGATTTAGAATAGAAAGGTCCTCAGTGTGAACGTTTGTTTTTTCTTTTTAATCACAGTCACGCTTTTGTGAATGAAATGGAGCGAGATAAAGAGCCTGATGTGGTGATGTTGGGGTTGATTATGCTAATGATCACAACATCAGGCTGACAGACTGTGCAGGTATAGGAGGATTTTTAGAATCCAGCTTGTAGCACTAGTATGAACAAACAGGAGATTTAGGATCAGGATGTGACCATGTTGTTGCATGAGCCCCAGAGCAACCTACACATATTGCCGTAGTGCTGCTGTGTCTGCATTAAATGGCAATTAATACAGGAGAGGGGAAATTTAATCAGGATTTTTTCCCCCTTGAAATCACTGCAAGGATTCTGTTGTTTCTTTCTCGACAACATATTCCAATCATATTCGCCACGCTGTTTAAGTGCTACTCATGTGGACAGGGTCTCAGGAAACTCCCTGACCACATGCTGTGTGCTGCCGTGTTCGGCTGCAACAGCAGTTAAAAAAACGATCCTCATCACGCCTCTTCCAACCCGGTAAAGCAACATCCAACCCATGGTTACGTCTACTGTTAGAGAGCATACAGTACCACAGCATGCTCAGGTATACAAAATAATATGGTTCTGTTTACTATTAGCTCTATAATATATATATTTATTTATATATATATACTGTATATATACAGTATATACCCATTTGTGTTTAATATATCTTTTATATAATATACCCAAGGCTTAAGGGTGAATCAGACAAAGTTTTTCTTTGATGAAATGGGTGATCCCTTCCTTTCCCTTTTCTCCAATGCAGTTAAGGGACATGATGCTATTAAGTAGCTAAGTGCAGTCTGTAGCTGAGGCCAGTCCCAGTCAACAACACCAGAATCCCACCACAGAGACCAAGTTACAATCACAGCCTCGTCTCCTTGAGTCTTTATTTGGCATCTCTCTGGGTCCTAAAGGAAACCTACGACGGCCAACACAACAAACCAAAGTTGCTTTCAAGCAACAAAAAAAAAGGAAGTTTGCAATGTAGATAATAAAAGAGTGCTGAGGCACTTCATTGCTCGAGGTCGCTAGGATACGGTGCCCAAAAAAAAGTTGCTCAGAAATGTTAGCACTGCCTTTGAATCCCCCAACGAACTAACGCTGACCTCGTATCCAAGTCTCTGCCTCAAAGTACAACAGTCAGAGCTGTCAGAAACCAGTTTGGCAAATCACACCAGTAGGACAACACAATGTGACGAAATCACCCAGGAAGTGAAGAGGTTAACTGAAATGAAACGAATGACTAAAATAGTGGTAACGACTTAGGCAACAGGATAAACAGTCATGTGGGGGAAGGAAGTAGGAACTGGGAACTTGCATTTTGCAAACAGCTGACCAAGGTCAAATCTACTGTGGTATCTTCACCACGTTTCACCTGACAGCTCCTCAACCCTGAGCGCGCTCTTACCGCTATCTGTCTCAGCCCGTGGCCCGGCGCTGAACCCTCAACCTCGTCCTCTGCGCAGCGCCTTAGTTCCTGCTCCCTCCCCACTGCACGGTGCAGCTGTTGGGACTTGTCGCAGCCTGGGACTGGCTTCTCCTCTTTCTCCTCCTCCTCCTCCTCCTCCTCCTCCTCCTCTCTGAATGTCTCTTTATCCGCCTGCTTCCAGCACTGGCTCCAAGTGCCAGCAAGTCAATGGCTACACCACTGTGCAAACTGCATTAGGTCATTACAAACCTCGATGAAAAACAAAACTTAAAAAAAACAACAACAACAAAAAAAGACAACTAGGAATATCACAACAACGTTCCTTTGTTGGTGTCGACACACCCATTCCCCTTCTTTAGTTTTACAATCTCTTAAGCCAGTACTGGATTGGATTACCTTGTTTTTGGACAAAGATAAGATTTCTATGCGTATATATATTCATATAAGGTATAGATTTGTGCGTAAATGTACACAAAAATATACAAAAATGCATATAGACATACTGATTTTGTTAAGGACTGCCCATACATTTTCTGCTATGTGCATTAACATACATACAGTACATACAGTACAAACATACATACTTTGTTTATGCGTGTGTGTGTATGTTAAATTCCTTGGTTTTTAAAAACTCTACATTCGGTAGAGCGAGTTTTCCCTACGCGTAAAAACCCAGATTCTCCACTTGGCACCAGTTAGCTCAGCCCAAGAGCTGAGACAGAGAAAGACAGAGAGGACGCTGTCGTCTCACAAATCGAGCCATGTCGATTTTTTTTTTTTTTCTTTCTTCCCCGTGTTCCTATCTTTGTATGAAGCTGTCTGTCCGGTCGCGACCTTCGATCAGTTTCTCAGTCAGTTAAGTTTCCTCCTCTCCTCTTTGATGAAAGAGAAGCTGCTCAGAGCTCTCCCTCGAAATTCAGTCAACTCTGAGGAGGACGGACGCCGCCGTAAACCCATCCGTCTGTTCGCCCCGCTCCGGGTTAAAAAAACTCCCCCTCCCCTTTTAACGTGGCATCTGTGACCTCCCGTGTCCCTTCACCGTTGCTCCGTGGCCAGGCTCTCAGACAACGAGCCTCAGGAGGCTAAAACATTCATTAAAAGTGGCTGAACCTCCTCCAGCGCAGCCGCGTGTTACTACCGTAACAACACCATCTTGACCCCCACCACGAAAAAAACAGGGGGGACAGTCCCCCCCCCCCTCCCACTGATTTTCATGTGGACTCCAGTGTGTCCAGTTGAAACACATTGTGATTGGTCGGGGTGGTGAAGAAGAGCTGCTCGTGCGTCGGGGAGGACGAGTGGTTGTCGCAGGGGCTGTTGAGGCCCAGCGTCCGCTCAAAGTCCAGGAGCTGGCCCATGAAGTTGAAGTTGGGGGAAATGTTGGACTTTTTCCGCTTGACGAAATCGTAGGCGTCGTTGAGCGACAGGTTGAGCTTCTGCATCAGGTAGGCCACCGTGACGGTGACGGAGCGGCTGATCCCGGCCAGGCAGTGCACCAGGATGCCGCACTTTTTTGAGCGAGCCTCATCTGTGGAGAAAAAAGGGAGGAACGGAGGAGGAGAAGATGGGAATGGAAGAGAGCAAAGTAGGAGAGAGATTATTAGAAATGTTAAAAACACATATTTCGTGTATTATATTCCAAAACTATCAAATTGTTAATGAACCAGACGATTTTCTGATCTAAAACTTTACAAGGATTTTTCCTAATTGGAATTTTCATCCATATTCACAATGGATGAACATAATCTGGTTCAATATGGTTCTAAAATCAATCACAGTATCTTACCAATTATTACTATAAATCACAAACGGGCAAATATGTAAAATCATTGAAGTGTGGACTGTGCTCTGCCAAACTCTTCTAATATGCATAATAAAGGCTACAGCACATGGAGATTAAAACAATAATGATAATGGATCATGTAAAACTGAGAATCATTCATTTGAGCATCAGTGAACAGAGACATAATGGTAGCAGTTTCAGGCAGTTCAGTCGTTTTTCAAGAAAAAAAGTCAAATACTGTATATGCTGGTGAATATTTTCAACACTTCTTTATGCCTTTGTGAAGTGGATATCTTTTAGATTTTAGAGTTAGTGTCTCCTTGAGCCTGGGAAACGACGTTCTTTGACTAAATGATTAATTACGAGAAAATCCTCCTGTATATTATTCACCAACATAAGCACTTGTTAGCTGGAAGTCTACTGAAGTTGTATCTGGAGGCAAAACTATAAGAAAATTGACAAAAAAAATCTAACAGGCAGGTAATAATAATAATAATGACTTAGATTTATATAGCTCCTTTCAGGACAGCCAAGGACGATTTACAATAAACAGAGACAACTAAATGAGCAGGCAGAAGCCTGCAAGAACAAGTGCCTCTTCAACATAGATTTAAAACAGACCAGCGTTTGTGCTTGGTATTGGCAACAGTGGTGGTAGGTTGTTCATTCAAATAAGAATTACCAACATTCGCTACTTATCAAATGTATACATGTGCTGCTTTTCATTACTATATAAGGATAAGGATATACATCCTTATAATACATTCTTTTAATTTGCCCATGGTATGTTACATGTTCATTTGTGTATTGTGTTTGAATGTCTCTGTGCGTATCTTCCTGACTGCAAACCCATTTTCCCTGTCTTGGGACAATGAAGATACTTGATGACTTGATGACGACTGTATGGTCATTGGATAAAATTAACAACTAAAAGGTGTCATCTGACTCCAACGAAAAATATGCAAAAAAAAAAAATCGGATGTTTCTTTCAAACAATAAAATCACATTGTAACACGTACAACCTTTCTCAATGACCACACACAGCCATCTCTCATTCTGCTTTCTAGCTCTCAGTCGATAGAAAAAAAACTGAATAAAAAACATCTTACATTATTAAGAGGCCACATCCATCCACCTTCTACCAGTTTCCAGCCCTTGCGCTTGCATCACTACAGGCCATTAGGGCAAGAGTTAAGTGCTTCTTTCTTTCCTTCCTTCCTTCCTTCCTTCCTTCCCTCTCCCTCTCTCTCTCCCTTTCATGCTTTGTCTCTCTCTGCCTCTCCTCACTAGCTCTGTCTGAATCTCTTGTTGTAGGATTGAGGTCAGTTGGCTCACGAGCTCAGGCTGCCAAGCGGAAGCCAAATTAAATTTATATGTGATGCGTTCTCGCTTTCCACAGTTTAAAAAAAATCCTCATCAGAAGACGCAAACTCAACTACACAAGGCTCACAAGTCGAGTAAGTAACAAGAAGTGCATCTGCACTGAGGCGATCTTCACATTGTGGGGCATTACATCACATTACTGGTGCTATAAATACATAATATTACACAGAAAATCAGATCCATTCCATCTCCATGTTATTCAATGCATTTCAAAAAGTATTTTCAGATATTTAAAGAATCCACAGTTTAACACCAGTGCAGTGTAAAAAGTCACATCTGGGTCTCCACTTTCAGTTTCACTCTTTCACCCATAATTACCCTGCTATTACCAAAAAGATCTGATGTAATTCCTGCACATTACAGCCAGCCAGACAGCTCCATTTAACATCAGCCTGACCCAAATCTGCCACGACCTCTGGCTCTGGCATATGTCACACTTCCTCCCACCTAGGCAGAGACATTACTCCAACAGAAAAGGAAAGAGTCCGGGGTCTGGACAGTCTAAGACCAACATAAAGGCTTTGGGAATTCACTCACTCTTCAGGAGATAAGTCAGAGGGAATGATGGGAAATACTTGAGATGGGACAAGATGATGCAGAAAACTGGAATGCAGCTCGGGAATGAGAGTGAAATTCATGTGGCTTCAGGATGACCTCATTCTCAAAAAATCCATTTCCATGTTTTATTCATGGCTTTCCTTCATATTTTGTGATTCTGAATTCATATTTTATCAGTGATAGTAGAATAAAGGCAGCGGGGCAGAGTGGTTAATTCTGCTGAAAACCTTTTACACAAAACTGTTAAATGTATGATTTTCTTTCTTGATTTTATAACAGAAATCTTGATAAATACAAGTAAGGTGAGTAACCACTGGTCGATTAGCTGAGTGGCAGGAAATGAATCACCAGCTACTTCCAACCACTACATAACTGTTTATGTCCATTTTCAACCACAAATTAACTGACTCCCCTGTCTTATACGTGAATATTTGCTGTGTTTCTTCCTTCTCTACGGCAGAAAACTGAATCTTTTAAAGACATGAACACATGCTGCAAGACTATGATGGGGAGTTCTCACTGTTTTCTGACATTTTTAGACACAAAATGATCAATCATTTGAGAATAATCTTTAGTTACTTTCCTAAAATTTCAACTATTCTGATAATAAATTTAACATTTATATTTATGAAGAATTGGTTATATTAAAAATAAGGTCAGCTTCCCAGGCTTTGGTGGAATCTAGTCGGAATTTGTCACAATAAAATGTTTTGAGATGATTACCAAACAATTCTACAAAGAACAGACAATGCTGTTTATTGCCTCCTTGTCTTATAAACTACTGAATAATTCAAGTATAAGTTCTGGTTGAACCTACACGACCTGTAGACGTATTGTTTTTTTTTAATAAAATGAACAATTCATTGATTAAGTGAGAAAATTATCCAGAAAATGTCAGTTATCATGTAGTGTAAACTAAATTGATCCCAACTAGAGCTGAAGCTGATGATATATGGACAGAATCACGACTGTATTAATCAAGAAAACTACTGGCAGATTAATCGATAATATTGATAACCACAGTATTGCTGATGTAATCTCTGACCCGAACATTGACTTAAGCTTTCTCCACCTTTACTCACCAATGAATGAAATGGCCTCGGGGAAAAACTGCGAGAGGTTCTGGCTCCAGTGATCAGAGATGGGGATCTGCTTGTACTTGAAGTCTCCTTCGTGTTCGAACATGTTGGGCAGGTTGGGCGTCACGTTGAGGATGTACTTGATGTTGTATTTGCTGAGCACATCCAGGTTGGCGGAGTCTTTGGCACAGCCCAGGTAAAGGTATGGCAGGATCTGTACAGGGAACGCTGGCTGGTTGTTGGGGAGGGGGCTGCCCTCCGACTCTGTGGCGCTGCCCGGCTCGCGGTCCGATTCCCCGTCGGAACAGTCCGAGCTGATGCGGAGCCCTCCGAGGCCGAGCACGGAGGTGGGTGGGGAGCTGCTGGGGCAGGAGCTGTCCAAATTGGTCTCACAGTGCTCGGGGTACTCTGACTGGAACTTGTTGAAGCCCCCTGGAGGATAAGAAAGGAGCAAATGAGGTCAATATTTGCTGTACCTTGCACATAAATACCCAGAGGCAGGTTCCTGGCTGTGTGTGTGACACTATGTGCAATTCAGCATCTACAAAATGGCAGCTGGATGTGAAGTCTGCATGATACAAGAGGTGGATACGGAACCATAAACAAGACAGCAAATAAAGAATAATAGGCCTAAACATTCAAATTATTATGGTATATTATAGAAAAATAAATTCTGGTTGTTAAATCTAACAAACAAAAAATCTGAATTAAAATCTATTAAATACACCTTTAACCTTTAACAATGAATTACATTTATAGAGTCATGATGTATAGGAAAGTGTAGTGGAAGCCTGATGAAATCAGTTTAAATACCTTTTTTATTCACACTGGACACATGAAGCATATTACATCATATGTCAACTTGCCATTTCTTTAATGATAAGAGTTTGTTAGTAAAAGCCAGTGTGACAGATAATATGAGAATACCATGATATTTACGTCATTGTGAATAAGCAAACAGACTGGACAGATGTGCGCCATTGAGAAAAGCTGAGCCCCGGGGAGAGTCAGCAGCAGCAGCAGCAGCAGCAGCAGGACACTGAGCTCTGCTACAGCTCTGCTCTGCACTGCACTGTGGACTTTTTGTGAATGGCAGCTCGGTTTGTGACACCGCACTAAAATGTCTATGGTCTTCCATAAATCAAACGCACACTGCACCCCATGTCTTTTGTCTACAACCTGACAACTGTACGGGTTTCATGATATCAAAAATATCTTTCGTTTCCGTGCTCTAGGATTATTCAGAGCGCGTCTCCTCGTTTCCCTGTTCATTCATGAAAAAAAAACGCCTGTCTTTTCCTGAAAGAACACACACAACATGGCGGGGACATTTTTTTTTCTTTCTAGCAGCAGCATTTAATTGAAAACACATTTGAGCAGGCTCTTTAAACTCAGCCACAGGACACTGCTGTCCGATGGTTTATTGATGATAATAATCCCCGCCATTAGAAGAGAGGAGAGAGAGAAAAGGGCAGTTTTAAATGCGGTGCGATGAGAAAACGAAAGTGCTGCGTTAGACATCAAAGTTCATTTAGTGACTTCTCACCAGCTGCTGTGTCCAGTATAACTATGCTTATAAAATCTGCCTTATTATACAGGCTGTTAGACTGGAGCGTCGCTGCCTCATTATGATGCATGAATAATACATAACAGACTAAGTTTGGTGGTCGGGCAGCTGGATTTATCTCAACACTTAAATACCCCTATCAGTTTTATGATGACATTTTTATTTTATTTTACCACTACGACTCATATACTGTGATGGTTTTCTTAAAAATAATAATCAGCAGTCTCAATCGTCCTCTTGTCCTCTGACAGCAGACATCTGGAGACAAATAGGATAATCCCATGTCAGGGCTGTAATATATTGTACTTTTAGGATCAATTGCTCACTGTGCGCTGACTGACACCACCATCCTCTAATTGGGACAATCTCTGTTAATCACATCAGAGGGAAATTAAACAATTTGTCTTCTCCGGTTTGACAGCAGAGACTCGCCGTGAGTTTCTTTTCTTCCCTTTTTTTTATGAATTAAAAGGAACTACAACACACAAGCAGAGCCTCTCACACTCCAAACTAAACTAAACACAGTCTTACCGTCCAGGTAGAAAGCCTTGCACCCGTCGTCCCGCAGCTTCTGCAGCAGCAGCCCCAGCACGGAGCTCCCCAGTCCGGACTCCTGCCGCTCCGAGGTCGCCTCGTCGTACAGAACCACCACGTCCGTCTTGCACCGCTTGACGAATTTCTCCTTGTCCTCGTTGTTGGGGATGATGGAGCGGATGGGGAGGTTGCCCTTCTTCAGCCTCCGGAGCATGAGGCCCGGGATGGCCAGGTTGATGGCCGACTCGATGTGCGAGGACTCGTACAGCTCGTGGGGTCTGCAGTCCAGCAGCAGCAGAGAGCTGGCCCCGGTCTCCAGCTCCTCCTGCAGCCACTCCACGCTCTTCCCCGACATCATCATCATAGTCACGATCACAGAGCCTCTCCACAGATGATTAATTTTCATCAGGGAAACGTTAATCCGCCTGTCCTCTTCTGCGACATGAATTAAAAAAAACAAAAAAAACAACAACAACACACACACGCACAACAAAATAGAGGAGAGGAAGGAAGAAAATCACGCCGCTAAACTTCCCTTCCCACGGCCACCACCACCACCACCACCACCGCCGCCGCCGCTCCTGCCGCTGCTGCTGTTCCTGCGGGCGCGCACACACACGCTCCCAACACAGACTTCCACACACATCCAACACGCGCGCAGCGATGCCCCTCTGGTTGGAGCAGGAAACTTGAACATGCAGCGGTTTCTTTCCCTCCTTCCTTCAGTCCGACGGGAGAAGTGGAGCTTTCATTCCAGCCCATCGACGTCCATCTGCCGAGCCCCGTGCGCTCCAACTTTAAAGGGCTGTCCGCGAGACCGACCGACACGGCCTCGTTTAGTGTCCGGGGATGACTGCGCCGGCTGAGATGCTGTCGCTAAAGCCCATGGTTATTGTTATTATTTGACATGCTGGCCCATGCAGTGCCTCTGGTTTGTCATTTCCACTGGCTGCGCTAAAGAGGCTCTGCAGGCTTGTCACTGAGGAGGGAGGAGCGCACAGATTTAAAGGTGCAGAGCTGCTGAACACTCAACGAGCACTGATTTCATGACACACTATCCATTCATTGATAATCTATATAGCACTGTTCAACCTACCTTTGAATTATACATCTGACTGGGGGTGGTTAAATATGCAAAATATCAGCCTCTTGCTTGCAGTGGTGGAGAGTTATAAAGTACATTTACATTTTTATTTTTGTAAGAACAGATTCCAACAGATAAATAAAAACAAAAATAATAATAAAATAAATAAATAAATAAATAAATAAATAAATAAATAAATAAATAAATAAATAAATAAATAAATAAATATAAATCTTAAGTATTCCTACCTTTCATGGAAATATTTCATGATTTTGGCCTTTTCTCTTTTCATCATTTTGACTATTTTTTTTTCAAAACTTTAAGATTTGGACATTTCATTGAATTTGTAAAGGTGTCACTTTTTCTGAAATTATACAAACAAAAAAAAATATTATTATAATTATTAATTATTTTTATTTTCATTTCTAAAGAAGAAAAAAGATACATAGTTCTGGTCTATATTCTCTGATATGGGCATCTTGCTTTTAAAGGTAGGGGAGGAGATTTTTTCTGGAGCATTTTTTATTGCCTGAAATCCTCTTCACACCCCGATTGCAACTGATTAATTACATTTTTCACAAAAATGAAAAATGTCAGTTACCTGTGGAATAAATAATCCTGTAAAAACACTGTCTAATGATTTTGAACGCCACAAATGAATTAAAGCATAAGTAAGCGATCCGGTCGTTTTGGCTAACTTCTTGTCAGCCGATGGAGTTAGCAGGCCCCGCCCTCGTCCCTACGTCACCACATTCAAGCTCATCCCTTAGCTGCACACACAGAGAGGACCGCCCCTTTATGCCGTTCTCTCTCCTCATTGGATAAAGGTTGTAGGATACAAGGAAAGTTTTCTCCTCGGCTTACAGCAGAGCAGAGCGACTGACAGACCCGTGTTTCAGACCAAACACTCTAAGTGATTGCTGTCAGAAGATATAACTATTTAAGACTTATATTAACACAAATATTCCGCTTACTTCTGCTTTAATTGGATCGTGATGTGTCTATCAACCTGCCCCGCCCCCAAACTCCTCTTCGTACACTAATCGCACGCGTGCTCAGAATCTTTAACGATTTACGATACGGTAAAGTTGACGCCAGAGCCAGAGCCAGAGCCAATGCTAGCCGGCTAAAGTCAACGAGACAGTTGCAGCAACGTTGTCTCGTTCCTGCGCTCTAGAGGCGTGGCTTCAGAGAGAAGTCTGAAGAAAGGGGCTTGGACTTTTGCATTGTGCATTTTCAAATAATGTAGCCTGAACAAACTGTTTTTCCAGGATCTCCTATTCTAGCTTTAAAGGGATAGTTCAATATTTTGGCAAATTGGCACATTGCCATAGGCTAATCCCTATAGTCATAGCAGTAGGTTCGTTACCTTTAATTGTCGGTGCAAGCTATTTTTAGAATGGGGGAGCAGAGCCGTGAGCTGCTCAGAGCTACACTACGGAGGCTCATGGGATTTCTTGGTTTCCCTCATATCATCAAACTCATCAAATACACAATCCAACAACTCCAAACCGCTCTCGTGGACAAGTTGTGACCTGCACATTCACCACGCTATTGGAACGTTATAAGACAGAGTAGTTTTAGAGGCAAATTCAGAGACTGCTTGCCAAAAAACTGCCGGAACGCTCATCAGCGGTTTTGCATGAATTTACCTCAAAAACAACTCAGTCTCATAATGTTCCATTGATTTGATAGGGATTATGGCAATGGGCCAATTTGCCAAAATGTTGAACTATCCCTTTAATCCTATCTCAGTGGACCCCTTTACAGGGTATCCTCAGGAGAGGCAAAGCACCGAGACCCCTTATCTTTGTAGTATACACCACCAATCCAATTTCCCATTGATATGATATGGTTTCTCCCACCACTGCTATGCAGACGACACCTGTGTTTCTCACCATGACCCCACAATTTACATTGATCTCAGCTCTTCCACATAGATGAAGAAACGCCACCTTCAACAAAAACCTTCCTAAGTCAGAACTCTTAAGCCGTTTTCCCACTAAAATTAGCGGGTCGACGCGGGTTTTTTAAACGCGGGTCGACCCGCTAACAATCGGCATTTGGCCCCTTTCCCATTGACCAAAATGAGCCGAGTCTGACCCCCCGCTGAGGGATCAGACAGAGCATAAACCAGTCGCCCCGCTCTCATCCGCGGTGCAAGAGACACACACACAGTCATGCCACAGCCGCCCGCCGCGGAGTGTCCGTCCGCCGAGGCAGACTCTCTGGCTGGCTGACCTGGAGCACCAGGACCGCGGAGGACAGAGAGTCTGCTGCGGCCGGATGATGGACGTCCGCGGCACAACACGTCAGTTAAACAGACTGTCGCTTCTTTTCTTTTCTTTTTTTCTATTGTTTTTGGTCAGTGTTCTCTGATCTTTTGATCCCAGTCTCGGATGAGAGCAGAGCGGAGCAGAGCTTTGTTTTGGTACGTGATATGAGACGCGACCGGCGCGATGACGTAGCGTCACGTAACGTTCAGTGTCATCACGTAAAAAGTTGACGCGGGTCTGGCGTTCCCACTGCAAGCCGTTCGGAGCCGAGCCGATTAAAGGCGATTTTAACCCGCGTCGCTTGCCGAGTCATTTGACCCGCGTCGACGCGGGTCGACGCGGCTCGGTGCGCCTTTCCCACTGCCACCAAAAGCCGATTGTTAGCGGGTTTAAACGGGTTTTTTGGCCAGTGGGAAAGGGGTATTAGTGATCACAGCTGATTAGTCTTAAAAGGGCACATTACCCTGCTGCTCATTGCCCTACGCTGACTACCAATGCTACCCACTAATGCTTGCCTTCGGGGTGACTTCTGGTCTGAATCATACAGCTTATGCTCCTTCTTGGCCAATGTGTTTCTACAAGGAATGTCTGGCATTGCCATCCTTGCGCATAAGGCCATCACAGTCCAGACTGTTCTCGTTTGTGGCGCCCTGATGGTGGGACAAGCTACCAAATGCCATCGAAGCAGAGGTGTCCGTCTTCTATCTTCAAGAATCTCTCGAGAACTCAACTCATCTCTTGCAAGAACACCTTAACCCCTCTAACACCCTAACATGCCTCACTACCACTTGCTATGTACTTCTTTATCGGATCTCCTTGCACTTAGTGAATAGCTGTACTTGTTATCCACTCCAAGGTCTCCTGCTGCTCAGTGTTGCTCTCACCTGTAAGTCACTTTGGATAAAGGAGTAAATGTGAGTGCTATTTTCTTTGGTATCTCAACACAACCTTCATCCAACCTCACACAAACAGCCATTCTTTTATCCACAGTTCTACAAGTTTTACAAATCAATTGCTCAAAACATTCCTAACTGAGAATTGTATTTTGCGTCTAACCAGACGGAGCTAATGGAGACACATTTTCTGGAGTGTGTCCACAAGGGAGAGTGATGTCTCTATCACCCAGCAAAAGTCAGAGCCACATTTTTGTCCTGTTTTTTTTTTCCAGGTTGACTCACAATGACACAACATACAGCTGCAGCGCACTGTATATTTAGAGTTTTATAGATCTTCAGAGCTGTGGAAAATTGACACATGAAAAATCTAGAGACACACCACAGGCAAAATGCACATTACATATGACTGCTATCAGTGAAAGTGTGCTTTTTTTTTCAAGACTGGAAGTACCTATAGCTCTGATGCACACACACCAACAAAGTGCATATGAAGCAAAAAAGGAGATAAGTGGTTGCAATGTGATACAGAGATAGGGAACGCATGTCTTCCTCAGGCAGCATTCAGCTCTCAGTGCATCAGAATGAAATCTCCACTACAGCAGTGGAGCTTGTGGAGTTGGTAAACAACAATTAATGTCTTTCCCTTTAACAAGACATACTGTAGCCTACGCTGTATTGTACTGTTACAGTATGTGGTGTGTTAGCCTACTGTACTGTTTGATGAAACAATTTAATCCACATCATCTAGTTCACAGTCAGGTAGTTGGCAGTACACCTGCACGAGCGTTTAATGTTAAATGATAATGAAAAATGTACATTACACATACTCAGAACCTGAGTAGTAGGCAGTATACATAAACACAACTATATTCTCTTATAATAATCAGATAATGCTTTGGCCCTGACCAGTAAGTGTTTGCATTTCTTTCCTGAACAAACTATTGAAATAATAAAGTGATTATAAAAAATGTCATTAAAAAGTTGATTCAACTCTAGTTACCGCTTTTCAATTTGTTGCTTTATCCACAATTATTATATTATCCAAACAATTGTTTTAGAAAAGCAGCACATTTTGAACATTCACTTTTCTGGAAATCAGCTGATCTACCAACTACTACTATAGTGAATAGCTGAATATGCAGTGTCTAAGCAGATGTGCCATTGGCCTACACTGTAGAGTCAGAGCCATCAGTTAATGATGACACTCTTAATGATCCCCCCCCCCCCCCCCCCCCCCCCCCCCCCCACAATTAATCCTGGGTGGGATGGTGTGATGTGTGGCCTTTTTCAGGCTATTTGTTAGAGTTCAGGTGGTGGTGCAACTGCTGCACTACACAACCCATCACTGGGTCATCACTACGTCTCACCATGAATGACCTAATAAGGCATCAGCAGGTTGCGACAGAGGCAGAGAGGGGGAAAAGAGGAGTGTTTGATTTCCTCACAGCTGCAGAGAGGAGGAGTGGGGGGATGCACCAGCTGCAGACAATGGCTCTTTATCCCGCCCATGACTTACACACAAACACACACTCACTAACAAAACGCAGACACATACATACATGCATACACACTCGGGCGAGTGCACACAACCAGACACACACACACACAAACTTTAGGCCTCTTGTGTTTCAACTCCCTTCATGGACAACAACAGGCTCTTAGAGAGAGTGTGTAGCCACTCTGTGTGTGTTTGTGTCCGTCCACAAATTGCTCTCCAGTAGTAAACAAAACCATCATCACTCATTTTAAAACTTTGATGCGTGCAGAAATTAATTTCAATCATGTCGAAGTGGACTTTAGATAACCTGTTGCCTGTCAGGCATCAGTAGTCCAGGTGATGGTTGCAATCAGGCTGTGTAGTATAAATTTTGGGGGTGTATCAGATTGTGTTATGAATGCATGAATCATAGTGCTGCAGTAGAACTGATTCAAGCCGACACATCATCTCATCAACTGCCATTATTCATCTGTGCTACTCTCATGTTTCAAAAATGAAGCAAAACAATGAACAAGCTTTGGTGCTGGTTGTGCTGTACATCAAAGAAATCAAGAAGAGGAGGGGGGCGTTGGGGGGGCTGGATAGTTGCCAGGGAAAAGAGGGCATCACGACATGCTGATTTTGAAAAGTGAGATTGACAAGAGCACATTTTTGAGAGCCGGCATTATGCGAGAATGTTGGATTGGAGGTGGATGTGTACACAGCATGATGGATAGGATGCGGACACTGCCAATTTTGCCACAGTGGCCGACCACAATACTACAACACCAAAACTCCTCTCCTCTTTTTTCACCACAGATCAGCATTATAGAAAAAATGGTAAATAATATACCGTAAATTCTCAAATAGATGCCGGCCTCCTATATTGGCTGGGTCTGGCTACAGGTTTGAGCAAATATAAGCTGGTCTCAATTGGAAGCCGGGTTTATTTCTATTTTCTGCAAGTTCTTGTGAATTTACAAAACCTCTCAAAGCCCACGATCACCTGTTTGAGCAGTTTCTAAGCTGCTTAATTTGTGCTAGAGTCTCAACGGGCCTGAATATTAAAACGTGACCAAACTCACGAGTGTTAATTCTTCCAATTCTTCCAAAAAAAGGAAGCCCATGATCCGGCCAACCCAAGTTTTATATGTTTTCGACCCAAACCTGGTGTGTCCATTTGTGTTGATCAGACAAGCCAGTAGAGAACTCAGCGCTGGAGCAATTATTTAATCGGTGCCGATTAAACTTCTAAATGAATATGTGCTCTCTTTCCTTCTATTCTTACTCTTATAAACAGTAATAAAATAATGATTTGATAGTATTTTGTCTTCTTTGCTGACCATAAGATTTGTTCAAATTGAAATAAAAGCCCATCCCATATATATATAGGTACATGCCTGTCTTAAATTTAAGCCAGGTTAGTTCGGCTGCTGAAGCAAACAAAAGCCCAGGCTTCTATTGGAGAAATTTACGGTACTTACATTTTATGTAGCCTATAAGGGATTTTCAATCTATCAAAACTTTGTATTTGCAAAACTTTCCAGGAAAATGTCTCCGGTGTCATCCTAAAGACTGTGAGGTGAGTGTGATTTTCAGTCAAATGTACGTGTGAGTGTTTGTCTTGCAGAGTAATCTATGACCACGAACTGATTCACAACTTTAATCTGTGATGAAAGTTCCCCCAACACTTTCCCCTTGTTTGCAAATTCAGGGTGGTTCTGTAAATCCTTAAATATCTATAATTATAATCAAATAATACGTAATCAAAGTCAGAGCTGGAGCAAAATCTATCTTTGGTTTTATTACGCATAAACACAATTAATCAGTTTCATCAGACTCTGTGGGTGTTGGTGGATCAGTTTTGATACAACTCCCAACTGCCATCACATTTTGAATCAAATATTGCTCAATGCTCTAAAAAATTTGTGACATAATTTTTTCCGACACGTGGGCACACATAGGTCATTTAGTGGCTGGAAACCATTTTTGGCACCTTTTCCCTTCCAGTGTATTTCTTCAGAAATGTCAGTGGCACCTAGCATGAGTTACACAACAAAAGCGGGGTAAGACGAATCGGCTTACGCAAAGATTAGAATGGAATCACCACGATCTGAACAACAAAAGACGTGGACTCATCGGCAGCTTTACTCACCATTGTGAGTCTACTTGCTCATACATGAATCAACCGTCTCTAATCTGCCATTAAGGAAAACACGGAGCCTCTCAGATCATCTATGAAGACACATTTACTGATTCACAATATCTCTATTCTGTTATTTCAAACTATCAAGCTTTCTCAAGTCTGCCCTCTTCCATACACCACTGCTTCGGGGTTTTAATCAGCTGTATTGTTCTTGTATTGAAATAAAATACAAAGAACAGCCACACAAAGAAATACGACTGGTATCACCTATTCAAACAAAAAGGCAATACATGCAATACAAATATATTTGCTGCTGAGAGCCATCTTTCACGGGTGGAAAAAACCTCTGCCAGATGGAAGAGCCTTTAATTCCATCTTAAATCTATACTCCAGAATGGTAATGTAATTTTCTGAAGCATTTGTAAATCCAGACCTGAAACTGAGCTCCCCTGCCTTTATGAAGTGATGCCTCTCTGAATGAAAAGCCACACAACATGAAAATTGAACGACTCGATGAAGAACCTAAAAAAAGTCAAGGACGGAGATGAACCCTGACACCCTAACTCTGATCCGTCCCCTAACCATGAACCTTGACCCTGATGTGAAGAGTCAGTGGGAGGTGAAGTGTTGTCATAGCAGGGGAAGGACAGACGAAACAGATGAGCAACAGTTTTTGTCCCTCGCTGAGTAACTATGTCCTCTCCTTGTACTATTCAGACAGTTACTTTGAGAAGGAGCTTGCCAGAAAGCTAGTTAGCATAGCTTGCTAGCCTCCACTTGATAGGTGAAATCCAAATAGCTCCTTTAATGTTCAAGGCTGTCAAGAGACATACGGCTTCCACTTATAGTGATACATGTACAGTATGTGTTTTGTATCAATGATTTCTGAGCTTGGAAATACATGTTACCTCTACACAAAGTGGAGGAGGTGAGAGGAATTCAAAATTCTGTTCTGCTTTGATGAATATCTATGGAAATAACTGGCACTTCCGTCAGGGAATGGGAGGATTATCTGATCTTTGTGGACTTGTCTGGGCTTCTTTCCTATGAAAAGCATTAAATTGATGATTTCTGAACCAGAAGATCTGCCCATATCCCTGGAAAATCACCCTGGGTTGTTTCCAGTATTCAGAAAAAGTCTCCCATTCATTGTCAGTGGAACAGCTCCAAAACCTTTTTTTTTTCTTCACTTTCACAGATTAAAATGTTCTCGTTTCAAACCTCAGCTGAGATTTAAACTTCATGTTAACAAGACTGAACTGTACTTGTTCAGTAAGACGTTTGTAGCTGAAATTAATTGTGAAGAGAAAGGAGTGTAATGCTTTGTCCTTATAACACAATTTTAGTAATTATTATTCCTGTCAATTATAATCCAAATGTGCGACGGTGTAAATTCTCCCCCTTGTATTCCTTAATATACTGAGAAAATGCCAACTTGGCACTAAGCTCCTTCTCTTGTCTCTGTGTTTTTGTCTGAGGTCTCTTTAAGGCAGACTGTAGCTTAAACCCACTCACCTCAGTGATGGAGTGAGGTGGCCACCCCTCTCCCACGCTAACGCTGGCATTTCCTCTGCTGTTTCCTTTGCCCCAAAACACGCAGGTCGACAACACATGAAAACAGCCCTGCAAAATGGATCAAGCTGCTCTGCCTGTTTATGCTCAGTTACTCTGGGCTTTGTATCTATTCACTAATCAGACATGTGCAGTCACTGAGACTGCCAGTTTCTGATCACTGGTGAGATTGGTTGGGGTTTGGGTTAGACTTTCAGGAGGTAATTTTCATTTCATTCTCCAGAGTGTTCGTGATATTATCAATATTCCTATGACAAAAGCTGTAATGGATGGGGGATGCCTTTGAAAGACAGAACAGACGTTTCTGGTTAGGGTTTAGGGTTGGGGTTAGTTTAATATGGAACAGTACTCTTTAATTCAGAACCGTGAAGCGGTTAGTGATAGTTCAGATTGATGTGGAGCTGTGTGAGGTAGTTGTACATGGCCAGTGTACTGTATTACCTACAGTTGATTTGGATGTGGATCCTACAGTCTGAGAGAAACAGGGGGGAGCTTATACACAAGTCAGTGATGTACTGTAAGAATGTTTTTTAGCCACTTTGAACAAAATGGCAAATTAAAGGGGAACTATTCAAGTCTGGTCGCTTTTCCACTGTTTTGCTAACCCTCCTCCTGGTCATGTGCATTTGCTTTCAACTTAGCCGGCGAGAAAGCAATCCATGGAGAGGTGGATAACGTTATTTATCATATAGCTACGTGTTACAATGTGTGTATTTGTGTAATCTTATCTGTCATAAACAAGAGATTACAGGTTATGGGGCACGTTAGTGTCGTGGTGCTGCCGTGTCGAGAGCTGGGACACCGGGTCGGAGGCTCTGATCTTGCAAGGTTGGTTTCCAGGCAAGAGACGCTAGGTGGAAGGCAGAGAGCTTCCATTCTCCCTGTAACAAGTTACAAGTCATTTATTTGACCACTGAGTCCACAAGAGCAAAGCGTAAGAGCACTGGTGGCAAGTTCGATTTTTTCTTATTACACATGGAACACAAGTATTGACTTCAGGATTGACAACGACGATCAAAATCGTTATATTATCGTGTTTCTTCAATGAGGTTTTAGACAAAGAAAACATTGTAAAATATGGTTTAGCACAGTGCGCATGTGAGTAGCCATCTGCCGTACACAACCAGAGCCAGTTAACATGCTGGACCAATGCTTTAGTTTGGACAAATGTAATAAAATAAGTGAATGCGCTCTCAAAGGCCGCTGCTGAAACAACTTAAAACATCTGGGATGACATCATCGCGTGAAGTGGTGGAGCGCTCAGTGTTTCACACAAGTAAAAAAGAAAGGCAGTATTAATGCTGATGTCTGCAGTGGAAGTGTGCGAGCGCTGGATGCTATAAATCTTTTAAGAGTCTTCGAGAGAGTCCAGGTGTGGCCCTGTGTCCGTTAGTGTATATGTTGTATGTTGTGTACATGCGCTTACGCTGTGAACCCAGAGCCTCAGAGAAGCCTCTCAGTTCAATTTATTATTAAAGACCAAACTTGAAAGATGAAAGGAGGGAGAGACACTATAACACGAGACAGAAAAGGGAGAGAGCGAGAGAGTAAGAGAGAGAGAGATGATGGAGAGTAGATTTGAAGAAACAGCTGACAACATGAATGAAATCTCCTCAGTCTAGCAGTTATCATGGGAGACAAAACAACGACATGAAATATGAATGATGGTGAGCACTGCAAACCCATTAAGGCACAAAAACAATCTATAGACTGCTAATTGCTGATAGAATGACACTGGTAATCATTTTGACCTATCAAGGGTTCATTGTCCTAAAGATCTCAGTTAGTATACATAAAACAAAGATTCATGCATTCAGGTTGGTGGCCAAAATGTGTGTGGTTATACCACACGTTATATTTAGCCCTCAACTGGTCCACAACTTTGGTCCTGACTGAAACATCTCCATATATTTCCATGACATTTCATACAAACTTGTTGTCTTAATGAAATGTAACCATGGTGATAACCTGAGATCTCCTCTGGTGTGACAGTGAGGTTAAAATTTAAACCTGCCTAGGACTTGGTTTTATGACCAAATACCTGCAAAACTAATCTGGATGGCGGCTCTGTGAAGGTGAGAAGTATTTAACCTCTCTGTCTAGTTCTCTGTTGTACTTTTCATTTGTACAACAGAGCACACAAACCATCATTGTCCTGCTGGGACGATGCTCCCTCACAATTTGAGCAGTTATCTCCAGGATTAGGTCCACATCTTATTTGTTTGTTCACCGTAATACAATTTAGTTGAGTTTGACCATCCGCATTTTCCTTTTGGTTCGGTTTGTTTTCATCTAATGAACCAATTTACATAATTAGAAATAATAGCAGAATGCTCACTCTGCTTATTGGTCAGACTGTCTGGTATGGATTGAACAGGAAAATGAACAAAGGAAGAAGTGAACTGGAATCCTCTACCTCAAACTCATGGATTCACCAACTGGTTGGACCAAAGAGGATGAACCAGAGTAAGTTTGGAACCAGACCGAGTCCACCTCCTTGTGAGGGTCTTGATTAGGTGTGACTGTTTTGGTCAGTGCCCAAGTGGGATTTCTGTTGTCACACCTGCCCGGACTTGTACGAATTGTACAAATGGAGAAAACAAACCAGGATTTGGTTTAACCAGACTAAATGATGCAGGTGTGATGAAACAGCCCACACTCTATAGCTGTGTCCTAATTCACGGGCTACATCCTTAATGCGGCCCACAAAGGTGTAGCCCTCTGGTTGATGGAAGACAGATGATAACAACCATGACAACACCTAACTTTATTTGATGAAACCTTCAGGTTTTAAGGCCCTGGGGTTTACCAGCTGTACTGCTGCTGTCTACTGCGTTGAACTGAATACTTATCTTTACAAGTTGACCTGTGTCCATATTTTTTTTGCTTTCATCACTGGCGCACAGTGAATCTTGGCATGTGTTGGGCTGTGAAGGATCCACCCTTTGGATCATTCTTGGAAAGGAGGGCTGCCATTTGTTGGCCGCATTTGAAGAAGCCTCCAAAATGGGACAGTCAAGTTGCACTGCTGTGATGCAATTAGTCTTCAATTGCAGCCTCCGAATGCTACGGCCCCAGAAATGGCTCACTGCTGATGATTGCCAGCTTTTCACTCTGCCCTCTGGTATGGCTGTTCAGAAATACTATAAACGATTTTTATTTTCAATGCAGTCAGTGTGGACTAGTTCTGAGAGTCCATAAACAAGGCCTGCTAAAAATCTTCATGTTAGTGTCGTCAGTGTGAGCAGTGCCGAATTAGGCCAAAGCAATGCTGTGCCTCCTAGCCGGTTCACACAGCTACTATTATGGCTGTAGACTCTTAGCCTTGTTAAATGTTTATGCATCCCATCTGGCATTTCAAGTCACCTTTGGTTTTTTTTGTAGTACTTAACCAAACCCACAACATGTTGTGGCCAAACCTAAGCCTTAAAGGGACAGTTCAACATTTTGGCAAATTGGCCCACTGCCATAATCCCTATAGCAGTAGGTTCGTTACCTTTAATTGTCGGTGCAAGCTGTTTTTAGAACGGCGGAGCAGAGCCGCGAGCTGCTCAGAGCTACGCTACGGAGGCTCATGGGATTTCTTGGTTTCCTTCATCAAACTCATCAAATAAACAATCCAACAACTCCAAAACGCTCTAATGGACAAGTTGTGACCTGCACATTCACCACGATACGAGATAACAACGGAACGTTATGAGACAAAGTTGTTTTCGAGGCAAATGCAGAGACTGCTTGCCGAAAAACAGCCTCAGACGGGAACGCGCATCAGCAGTTTTGCACAAGAGCTTTTTGGAGTTGTTGGATTGTGCATTTCATAAGTTTGATGAGGGAAACCAAGAAATCCCATGACCCTCTATAGCGTAGCTCTGAGAAGCTCGTGGCTCGGCTCGACTGTTCTAAAATTAGCTCCAACGACAATTAAAGGAAACAAATCAATCTACTGCTAAAACTATAGGGATTATGGCAATGGGCCAATTTGCCAAAATGTTGAACTATCCCTTTAATGGAAGAAATTCATCCTAAAACTAAGCTAGCCGACCTGTCCTCAAAAATCATTCTGCTGCTCACAGGTTTGTAGCAGTTCCAGAAAACACATTTGAGCACTGTGAGGCTAAGTAAGCATTTAATAAACCACTGAACCAACATGACAAAAGTAACCGTCTGTTTGCCTCATTATTTGAACTTCTAAATCGTTCTTCTTCTCAACCACCTGTAACCTTCACCCTGCCTACCATATCTATCTAATAACCTGCAGAGCAAACACACTGTACCTACGTAAGGCAAGACTGTAAAAGCACAGAATTGAGTCATCTAGCATTGACTCAGTCCTCACCTCTCTCTCTTACACACACACACACCTTCAGTCTCACCCCCATTATATCACTATGACAGCTGAGAAGCAGGGCCATAAAAACAGATGGTCAAAGATGGTCAGATCACACTTACAACCTGTTGCATCTCCTGAAGAGATTCACTTTCCTGTTCCCTGTTCCACACCAGCGGTTGACCCACAGAACATCAACACAACATTAATCCACCAGTTTATACAAATGACCACATTACACACCACTGTTACAGGATTACAGTAAACCAGCTGACAGCTACAGTACTGGTCTAATGAACATCTATTTATGAAACATGGTGAACAGTAACTGGACAGGTCATACAAGCTGATATTAAGACTGAAAAAGCTTTAAGGCTTATGGTGTGAAAAGTAACATTCAACTACAAATGTTCTTGACTAATTAACTAAATGTAATGAAGTTAATAATATCACATTAGAGTTGTAATTAACAGTCAAGTTGTTGATTGTTGATCAGGTTTATTTCAGTCTATCTAGAACAGTTTGGACCAGACAAGTCATGTCTTCGAATAGCTGGTTTCATCCAACCTACAATGACAAAGTTGTTTTTCTAAGGAATGACAAAAGCATGCGCAAAACACAATAGCCAGAAACTTTCCGCCAGAACAAATATTGGACAACAACATTGAGACATTAAAGGGACAACGAGGAGTTTTGGAAAGCGAAGTGTTCTCATACTACATTTACCATGAGCCTCCGCGCGCATGGTGAAATTCTTGGAATTGTTCATGTCGAGGCTACAGTCCTCAACGCAGGCGTCCCCGGTTCGAGTCCCGCGTCGGGCAGACCTTTCCTGCATGTCATTCCCCCTCTCTCTGCCTCCCCCTTTCCTGTCTATCTCTACTGTGCTATCAAATAAATAAATCAAAATGAAAAAAAAAATACTTAGAAAAAAAGAAAAGAATGAAAGTCAGAGGTTTGAAGACGATCAGATACCGTCGTAGTTCCGACCATAAACGGCGATTCGGTGGTGTTATTCTCATGACCCGTCAGGCAGCGTCCGCGAAACCGAAAGTAAGGAAACACTGGTCGGCTCACCCAGCATTTCCGCCACTAATTAAAATAACAAAATAACGATAGAGACAAAACAATATATTTATCGAAAATGGAGCCATTAACAAGTGTGGGTAGCGTAGATTCATCCACATTAACGTGAGACTTTTTTATAACCAAATAGAAACTCCTCGTTGTCCCTTTAACTGTGAATTTGTAAAAGTGAAAGCAAAGGTAGCAGTGGTGATGGCTGATTCAACTATTTTTTCAATTGAACTTATGGTACAGCCTTTGACCTCCGTAACTATTACATTTTATTATCATAGTCCATAATTGTCCTTTTGGAACTTCCCCATGATTCACTCTGACTCCTAAAATATATTGCCTGTAAAAAGTGTTTTGGTTGAGTCAGGTGAAGGTGTGACACAAACGCATGCGTGTGCACATCGTGATCAGGATGGAAACACCTCAATCTCATTTTGAACTCAGAAAAGTCAATCATCACGACTGAGAAGCTGTGATCGACCTAAATTATTATTGATTATCAAAGTACTGACAGATTAATGGCCTTTCTTTTAATGTACTAACTGATTTATCAGCTCTGCCCTTTCAGCTTCAGCTTTCAGTGCAAAGTTGTTGTTCTGAGATCGACTACGACTCGACATGAGCTATTAGCCTGACAAAGTATGTCATAGCCTACTTCATTTGTCAAACCATTATACATGTCAAATGTTTGTCAAATACAATAGAAGCCTATTTACAGTGACTGTCAACAAGCTGTAATTAACAGATATTAGCAGAACTAACAGTAGAACAGTAGCACTGTTATTATAATGCAACTGGACCATGTTATATTTTATGTGACAAAGCTTTATTATATTTTTACATTTCCAAACTTGACTACTGTAATTAAGGTTAGATTATTGATCAGTGACTGTGTCAGAAGAGCATTTGACAGCATCCACCCATTAGTATAGCACTTAACCTTCAGTGGGGCAGGAGGGCTGGAGGCAATGCAAGCTGACATGGGGTAAAAGGCAGAAGAAAAACCCCGGACAGGTCACAAGTTCATAGCATTTGACAGCAAATTAGCATTCTACTATATGAAACCTGTCATGTCATGTTTATGTCAGATCTCTTGGTGTAAGTCAAGTCATCATGACAGATCAGTGACAACAATAACCCAGTGACCAACACACAGTGACTGACATTACTGGCAGTTAGCAGTGGGTGATTGAACTACATTACAATACTAACAAGGATATTTTTTAGATTTTAGCCCTTTTTTATTACAGCTCCCACATGATTATTAATTTGCACATGTGTTGGACAGTAACATCACATAATCACAGTCTGATTCTGGCCATGTCCAGTGTATTATGTCTGGGATTTTTAGATTTATTCGCGTTTTTTTTTTTTTTTTTCCTTGATACACAGTTTTCCAATGGTGCTCATTTTCTTTTAGAATATAAGTTAGATTTTATTCGACAAAAAAAAAAAAATACAGGACCTGTTATGTTGATTATTTAGTAAAAAAAAAAAATCATAAAGTAAGACATAAAACCTTATAATCTAAAATCTAACTGAGTGTGTTGAGTGGCCAGTGAAACACTTCTTTAAGGGGGAGGGAGGGGTGCTACTGAGGAGATCTGGATTCAGGACTCAGTATTTCTAAAACCCAAGCTCTTATTTGATCACACAGTCACACACTCCTAATATTTATTCTTGACGTGACATGACATTATTGCGCAAACAATATAAAAGTTTGACCCCGGAAATGACCATAAACTCGGCAAACAAACCCTCTTTATATAGTTAGTACGTGGGCGTGTGTCGACCTTTGGAGAGGCAGGTGAGGTCGAGGTGAGTCGAGGCGAGGCGAGGCGAGGCTTTGGGAAGGGGCAGGTGTTCAACACTTATCACCAGGTTTGTTTTATGGGTTGGTCCACTGTAAAGTAGGTCATCAATTTTAAACTATCAGCACACGTTTACACACCTTGAAGCGTGTATAAGCTGGTTTTTATTTGTTTTACCTGAGCAGTGGCACTGCAGTTGTGTGTGATTTAAAACTGACCTTGAGTTAGGTAACACCAGTGAAGGATCATGTTCTATTGTGAGAACTTTTTAGAAGAAGAGGTAATAGCTATATTTATATTTAGTAAATGCAAATTATAGATGCAAATACGATGAAAATATTTTTTTTTGAGACACGTGAACAAAGTTAAGTCCTTGTCCACTAAAATAAGAGACAGAGGACATAGGATAATAGCTTCTCAGATGAATTGCATCTTCTCTTTCAGATTTCCATAACAGGCTAACAGATCAACGAGATTAAAAACTTTTTCTTGTTGTATCGTCTTACAAATAGACAAAAAAGAAAGAAAAAAAAGTCCCTCCATCCATTCACTCCCAATGGGATCAAATGGAAAAGATGGTTTTGGAGCGGGAGCCGAGGCGTGGGTTGGAAGAGTAGAATGCCAAACCCAAGCCACCGCCGACAAGCACGGTTCAGTCTCAGAGGGGGGAAGAAGTGGGAGGCGATGAGTGGAGGGAAAAGGGGGGGGAGACAAGCGAGGGGTGAAGCAGGAAATGAGGCACGGGGGAGTTTTGCCAAAATCCAGCAGTGGTCGGAGAAGACATGGTGGAACCGCGGCGCAAACACGTTTCTGGTGTTTTAAACTGGGGTGTGACAAACCTGGACACCTGTAACACCTTAATGTGACTTATCATCAGGGTTTGTTTACTACCACTAATCACACAGATATGTTTTCATTCATATCCCAATATCCAACTCACTACATACAAACAGGTGGTGGACAAAATAATGGAAACACCACATCCAGGTTTCTTCCAGAAAATGATAAAGTGGAAGATTAAGACACATGAGTTAAAGCAATACTTACCGATCTGGCATTTCACTCAGCACAGCACAAACATTTGAAAATCAACAGCTCCACCTCCCTCACAAGTCCCACCCACCTCTCCCTCCTGTGCAGCTCCACGAGCCCCCTCCCTCCCTGCTGCATGCGTTGGCATGGCAACGGTAAACAGAACAGGAACGCGAGTGAAACGGGAACAACACAAACAAACACAACACCGGAGTTTTAAACCGTATAAACGGACTCAGTGATGATGACTGATGAGTTTTATAATAAACTGTTGTTAGCCTACTGCTACTGGAGACGCAGGGGAAGTGATTGTTACAGATTACAGTTCTCAACGAGCCCGGGCTGGCGGCCGGACCAGCGCCACCTGATGCGCTGGTTCAGGCCGAAAATAAATCCAGACCGAGCCGAGTGGAGCCGCGCCGGTCCGGAGTTCAACCGGGTCCGGACCGCTGAGAACTCACAGAGCTAACAGTAGCTTAGCCCCCTAGCCGTTAGCACTGGATGCTTTAGACACATGTGACTTCCTGTGTTTACGTATCACTCGGGGCTGATCACTATCAACGTTACAATATCAGACATGAAACTCCGCGACCAGCTGCGGCTGCAGTTATTGGTCTTTTAAAAAACTATTTATTTCCAAAAACCTTCTTTCTAGTGTGTGTTGTGACTCTAGTCTCCTCTGCTCATGTCCTGCTACTGCTCTGTGTCAATAAGCGTTCTTCCTGGTCGGGAGGGGGGAGAGGAGGAGAGGGGTGCACTAAGTGATTACATATTAAGTAGGTTCGGTCGCTCGTCAAATCTTATTAATCGGACCGAATAATATTATTGGTCAGACTTTTCTCAGAATTATATGAGAATGAAAAAATGATGAGTTTTTAACCCTGTTGGGTTTCTCTTACATTTTAATGTATCATCAGATTATTAATAGCATTTTAACTTAGACAATGAAATGTGCAAAAGTTCCAGAAAGGTAAGTATTGCTTTAAGTTAAAGTGACAGAAAGGCCTCAGAAATTTAAAACCAGGTCACAAAGACATCAAAAGAAATAATAATTTGCTAAAAAGTATTGAACTGAATTGATCAGCAACAACTTCTGAAATACCATTAAAGGGATAGTTCAACATTTTGGCAAATTGGCCCATTGCCATAATCCATATAGTTTTAGCAATAGGTTCGTTACCTTTAATTGTCGGTGCAAGCTAATTTTAGAACGGCAGAGCAGAGACGTGAGCTGCTCAGAGCTACGCTATGAAGGCTCATGGGACTTCTTGGTTTCCCTCATCAAAGTCATCAAATACGCAATCCAACAACTCCAAAACGCTCTCGTGGACAAGTTGTGACCTGCACATTCACCACGCTATGAGATAATAACAGAACGTTATGAGATGGAGTTGTTTTTGAGGTAAATTCATGCAAAACCGCTGATGCACGTTACCGTGGGGGCAGTTTTTCGGCAAGCTGCATTTGCCTCGAAAACAACTCTGTCTCGTAACGTTCCGTTATTATCTCATAGCGTGGTGAATGTGCAGGTCACAACTTGTCCACGAGAGCGTTTTGGAGTTGTTGGATTGTGTATTTGATGAGTTTGATGAGGGAAACCAAGAAATCCCATTAGCCTCCATAACGTAGCTCTGAGCGGCCGGCGGCTCTGCTCCGCTGTTCTAAAAATAGCTTGCACTGACAATTAAAGTTAACAAAGTTACTCCTAAAACTATAGGGATTATGGCAATGGGCCAATTTGCCAAAATGTTGAACTATCCCTTTAAGAGTGGATCAGCCATGGCTCTATTTTTCTCATTCCCTGTCACACCTCCAGCAACAGTAGCCTATGCTGATTTCTAATTAACCTAGTTCGTCATGTGGGGTGTCTAGTCCATAATAACAGCAAAACATCAAATGTGTGAGTAGTTTTTATTTTTTATTTTTTTATGTCACTATGGTGAAAACCATGACAACAGACATCTTTGTGGCACAAATCAGCTTGGGATCCCCCCTGGTCTCGACAACAGCCACACTTCATCACTTCATGGTGTATTTTTGGCAACTGACATATGAAAGTTTTTTTTTTTTTTTTTTTTTACAAAGTTGCACCTGCATTTCGGACAAGACTGATGTGTATGTGTGTTAGTTGTGATGGCTTAGTTCACTCATGTTGCTTTGAAAACATACATATCCCACATACTGTAGTCTCGCTATGCAGTGACTCACTGGAAACATTTATACATCGCACCCTATAGTTTCCAAAAGGCTGGCTTATTCTATGTTATTTTACTGTGGTTCCTCAAAACAGTTCTGTGTACTTTGTGTCGTCAGACCGCCTCTCATTTACTTAGAACTACAAAAAAAGTACAAAATGTACCAAGAGGAGCTACCACCAGACTGAAGAAATGGTTAACAAATACAATTTATAACACAGGCCGGTACAACTTGTAGATCTAAGAATAGCCACGGGCAGCAGATGGTTTTTTTTAGGGGGAAAGTGCTGGTTTTTCAGCCACAGTGAAACTATGTACTATGTTGGTGTGGCCTCCACCTGCTGCAGGACGGCATCATCTCAGTCTCATCGGTCTGTCAGAATATAACATAATGTTTGAGGAAACAAAAAGCCAAGGAGAGCAGGGGAGTAACAAAGGCCTGACACACTGAACTAGTAAAACTAACACACGCACACACACACACAGGCAGTGGCAGCAACCACAGCACACCAGGAAAAACATATCCAGATGTTCTCCTCATAGGATTTCCAACCCCCTCCCACACACACACACACACACACGCTTGTGGGCCACACATGGGCTACATATTACAGAGGCTTGCTCTCCAACTTCTTTTCTTTTTTTCTTCTTTTCTTTCTCATGGGCACATGATATACTGTTTTACTTGCGAGGACCTTCGCTGACATAACCCCAACACATCTGAATTCCTAACCTCAGCCGTCAGTGGGCTGCTTCGGTGGGGGGTGGGGGGTGGGATGGTGGTCGGTGTGTGTTGCTTCAGGTACCAGTGAGACACAGAAATATGATCCAGGAAGTCCAGTCTGAGTGATGGATCCATCAGTTTGGTGGCTTGTCTGATGCCAAAGTGCTGAGAATAGTGTGAGGCAGAATTTCACAACTAAAACTGTTTTATCCTTTATCCACCAATCTCATAGGGCAAACATTACAACTCATTCGTATTTTAAATCTGAATTTTACATAAATGGCTAAAGCATGGTCGGGTCCTCTCAAAGATAGACATATGAGAGCAGGCACACACACACACACACAGACACAGTGGAGCTTAGCAGTTACTGAACCTACTCTTTCAGCCCCTCCTCTCCTCCACTAGAGCTCCTGGCAGGCCGTCTGGTTGAGGCCCATAGTAAAGGGAACCGTTTTCTCTGGCATGAGTGTCTAAGTGTGTGTGTGTGTGTGTGCACTGTGTGTGTACTTGTATGTGTGTGTGTCCACGTCGGGCCCCAGACAGGAAGGAAGAGCGTGGGCCCGGCAGCACAGCTCCAGAATTCCGGTTTTGTTTTTCTTCTTTTTCCATCAGAGCAGAGCCTGAGCAGGGTCTTAAAGAAACAGTAATTAATATTTTTCCTCCCTCTTAATGACGACACGCTGTTCTCCGAGCGCGGCCGAGGCCTCCACAATAGGGCTTGGTGTGACTCATTACCTTAGTATGTAAACATATTACCACTTTGTTAAATAGAAAACTCCAATGAATGAGGTTCTTTTATGGCTCAAATGTTCAGCTGCGGCGTGCGTCTGTAGCCGCCGGCTCATTTTCAATGAAGCTTCTAAAAATAAAAAGTACCGATCCAAGCATCAGTGGTCAGGTTACGTAAATTACTCCAGGGGTGAAACATAAGGATTTTGGACACATGCAGGGCAGGCGTATTTAGCTTCCACCCCCATGCTTTTGTAATAGATCATTGCTAAATATCTGGCAGAGACTGCAGGGTTGAGGATTACTCCAGTGATGACACAGCTCACATCTCACCATCTTAATGCTAAGAACAATTAAAAACAGTAAAGTCATGAATTCTTGGGTAACTGCTCGGGGTCTGAGCGGAAAATAATTTTTAAAAAGGTAAGAGGTGACCTCATGGTTTTGGCAGCTATTATGAAAACAAACTTTCCCTACACTGGATATACACAAACAAAGCTCAGTGTAAGGAAAGAGGAACCGGAACCGTTTTATCGACTAATTTTGAGTCAGAGATAAGAGTGAAAAACATTTATTAAGAAGGTACACAGTAACTTACTCTGAGCGTATAAAAGTTACAGACACAGGATATAGAGGGACGGAACAAGATGCTTATCTTTCAAACTGCAGTAATTACAAGCAGGCACCATGCACTCGCTGGGCAAAGAAACTGAATGAGAACCAATGTGAAAAGCATTACATTACACTAATCTATGTTTAAGGATGAGTTTTTTTCACTGCCAACAACCAAAACGTCTTCTGACATTTAAAAACAAGTCTGGTTTCCTATATACTCTGTTACTTTAATACTAAACCCCTGAAACATTTGGGTGTAAAGTTACTCAGAGTAAAGTAAATAGTAGATTTGCTGGGGACTATTTTCAGCTCTGGATTAACCTCCATTCCCTGCAGTGAGTAAGTATTTATTCAGGATGCACTAATCCAGGTTTTTCTTTACTAACACAGATTCATCAGCTGAGATCTGAGCACAGTCTGCAGCGAGCTTGTTTTCCTAAATTCTAAATTACGTATGTGTGTGTCACAGACATGGGTCCAAAGGCTGCTGGTGCACCCATCAGTGAAGAAACTGGTCACTCAAACTGTAACTAAATTAAAATAATTAAAAAGACACTGACAAAGACGTGGTATCTACTGTGGATGCATTACATGACTTTCTTATCTGGCAGCACCAATCTGTTGAACCTGTGCGTCTCTAGTAATTACCAGAGAAGGACAATGTAGGTAATAATGACTCAAAATAACCCACCGCCCCTGTGATAAAGGAACATGTCGCTAAGTGAAACTGGTGTGGTTCAGTGATGTGTTTTGAAGGGATTTTGGAGGTCTAAGGCACAGAGGAAAGATAATCACGCTTTGGCTCCATAGTGCTTCTTAGGGACAAATTAGTTGTTGACTTTGGCCTTTAATAAGATGTTCTGACAGCAGGAAGAATATAGAATAGCACCAGATCAATACTTTAAAAACAAAGCACTTACCAATTTGAATGTAGATTCCTCATTTAAGACAGAGTAAAGGCACTGTGTTAGTTCTGCTGTGACTGTTTAGTTCATTGTATGGTAAATCTTTGGGGTAAATTTGACTTATAATGGAAGAAAAACAAACAAATCTTTGGGGTAAATTTGACTTATAATAGAAGAAAAACAAACAAAGAAAAGAGAATCTGTGGGTAACGAAGTCAAAGCAGACTGATCATTAAATTAGTTTTCTCATCGAGCCTCTATCTCAAGTTTCAAATGAATATACTACGACCAAAACGATGACTGTGGCCCTGGACGTTTTGGTGTTGTGTGCACTCTGTGCTTTTTAAATGAGTAAGCGACTTACTGATGTCATTCTGCACACACAGATAGAATAAGACAAACATGTGCTGTGCATAGGCAAGTGCGAAGTCTATTGCATGGGACTACACTTTTGCACAGGCAGCCATTATGTACGTACACACACACATATATACACACACACACACAGGGTGACTAGTAGAAGCAGGTCCTTCGTCAGCAGAAAAAGGGACTGCACTCTCAGCATTGTTGTAGAGGAACAACTTCTCTAATATTCACCTCCTTCACTTCTGATTTGTCTTTGTAAAATAACCAGACACAGTACATCAGCAGTAAGGCTCAGGGTGTGTTTAGTCCAGTCAGGAAAGTTGTTGGGGGACTGTGTGTGTGTAAGATGTCACATCCAACAACAGTTTTTCTGAGTCTGTGGTGCTGATGTGTCCCCACTTTCCTTAAAAGCGCAGTTGGAGCTCTCTCTCCGACGCCGCCATCTTTACACCTCCTCTCGCCTCTGGAGATGCAGGCCGATCTCCATCTGATTCTCCAAACACTCCTTGAGCTTGTCCTCCGTCAGCGTCAGCCGCTGCTCTAAGATTGAGACGGTCTGGATGGAGGAGAGGAGAGGAGAGAGGAGAGAGGAGGGGACAGTGGAGGAGAGGAACAAGACGGAGAAAGAAAAGGAGGGAGGAAGGAGATGGATGAGAGAGACAGAGCATGTTAGAGAGGGCTGCACAGCATCAGCCTGACAGTAATGACTATATAATGGCTGTGTTTGTGTGTGTGACAGAGGCAGCTTGTGTGTGTTTGAGACAGATGTTGTGCGTGCAAGACAATCCAGCTGATTATCGCGGAGAGATCTGCTGCCTGAGCTGAAAACAGCAGCCTCTGTGTCTGGCACGCACTCTCTCTTGTTCTCTCACTCACGTTTGCATAAAACACACTTAACGCGCACAAAGAATTCAAGAAAGTCGCTTTTCCGACACGGGACGCGCATGTGTGGGTAGGGGAGAGATCACAGAGCGAGCGTACCGTTTCATCTCGGCATCCTGAGGCGGTGACAGGGGTTTGTTGTATATTTGAGCACCGTGTGCCATGTGCCTGTTCATCACAGGAGCCTCCAGGTGTGATTTCCACCGGAGCTGCTGTCTGAATGAACAGATTACTGAGGATGGAGCCTCTTCCAGCTTTTATTACGTGGGAGCTTCAGCAGCCACACCGGGAGAATAAGACAATGAGCCTTTAATCATTGAAAACAAATGGTAAGAATGAGAGGATTCACGTCTAGATAAACTCATGCCTTCAGTAGGCCGGGGGATCGAACACATTACTGCAATTTTTAAATTTTGATCACTATCCTCATCGTCCTCATCATTTCAGGATTTTTTTAAAATGCTGGTACTGGTTTATCAATCATTTTAAAGGTACATTGTGTAGGAATTACTCCCATTTAGCGTTGTGGTTGTATATCTCTAGCAACTCAATCGTATTTTTCATGCTGCATTCACGTGAAATTGGGCAGACGACAGACGGACAACAGTTGTTGCACGTAACGGCATAAACAAGCCTCTATGTAAACAAGTGCTCCGTCAGCACGAGGCAAAACAATACACGTGACAATATGTTGTCATGGCGATGTCGTATTGTTTACCTGACCCACGTTTTACCGACTTTCTCTCGACTTCTGTGACTAAAATGACATCTGGTTTGTTAGCGACGGCCGTCTGCCCGACTGCAGGTGAATGCAGCATCAGTGTAACGCTCCATTCCTCCTCACTGCGTTACCACGGTGACTTTTCACAGACGCCACCTCGACCTGAGCCGACAGCTCCGGTGTCTCCGCTGAGTTTCCGTGGTTTCCTACCGTCACGCTGCCACTGAACGTAAAAACATGGCGACACCACATGGCAGCCAGCACCGAGCTTACCCGCTCCATGTAGATATGAATGATATGAACGGCTAATTCAGAGCTGAAAGGAACACTTCAGTTTGTTGATGGGGGTAATTACTGATTAATGAAAAACATACTTTTGAACCAAATAATCGATTTTTGTGAATAGATAACAGGAGAAGTTACACAATGTCCCTTTAAGGCCTATTTTTTGTAAGCTTGAAGAATATAAAAGGAGTCAGTTCCTTAGATGTTTCAGTGGAAGTCAAGGCGAAGCACCTTCAATAGAAGGAATTGAGATCATGGTGGTTTTTACTGAGAAATCAGATCTCATTTCCAGGAAAAGAAAATACAGGTGCAATTTTCAACGTGCTGCTCCTGATCATTCATATAATTGAGAATATTTGAAAGTGTAAAACAGAAACTATAACATTCTCCAAAGCCTTTCATGAAACACGTATACATACATTCCAACCTTGAATAGCTATTAGGCTAGGCTGTAATTTTGACATCCTGCTTATTACTGTATACAGTATATGCTGTTGGGATTCATAGCTGTAGGGCTGATTGCAGATCAGCATTCAACAGGTGGAGCAGCTGTACGATGTTATGGCAGCTCGCCTCACTGTCGCTGCAGCACTGACAACATCAGGTGAAGACTATGTATATGTTCATATATGACAACTTGGATGTAAAACTAATCATAAAATCAAACTACAGTATTGTCTGTTTTTTCCACTGTAAATATGTGAAAGTAATTGTTATACTACAACTTCTTATTATAGTAAATGTCATTTTATATAAGGATTCTGCTTTTATAATAATTGATGATGAGAAATCCCAGTAAATGTGTTGTAAAATAGCAATTCATTTTGTGATCATGAAAATTCTTACACTACATTTACCATAACAAGAACATAAATTCAGCCTAACACAGGCCACTTTTTTCAACTCTAATTAAAAATCTGGTTTTGTTGTCTGTGTTAATTTATTTCTTCAATTGTCCTCTTTAGTTTCTGTTATCAAAATATTCTAACTGCACTGAAAAATAATTTGTCTATTATTTTTTGTCTGGTTACATTTTAAATAAATTAAAACAAAGCACTTTCATCGTCTGCTGTGTTTAAAAATCCTTCACAGATAAACAATGAGACTTGTAAACTATGTTTGTTTAAGAACAGTGAAATCTAGCACAGAGGATCAAAACCATGTAAGCGGAATGCAAAAAGTAAAAATATGTCAGTGATGATGACAAACTTGAGTTCTGGGAAACAGTAATAGAAAACTCACTGCAAAAAGATGACAGTAATTTCAATGAGTCGCCTTCCCGAAAGTGGCAACAGTTTCCTCTGCATCTCTGACATAACTATTTACTGAGCTAATGTTGCCTAGTGACAAACACGGCCCCAGCTAGTGAGCGGTTTTGGATAGTCCTGCTTGGCAACAAAAATTTGGTTTTAGGCAGGAACAATCAAACAGTAAATATGTCAAGCCTTGACAGATGAGACTCACTAGATTTGGGTCAGTGAGAAGAAGATATGTCAACATGTCTCGACCTGTAATTTTATGTCTCTCTTTGTGCCAGGGAGTGTAATTTTGAAATTGCTAGAAAGCAGCAGAGAGATGAATCACTCCTGGAGCATTTATTAAAATATAACCAGCTGTGTGTGAAACGCTGGCTGTGAGGGAGAGATGGACGGACGTGACCTCAGCCAGAGGTCATCTCTCACAGGCTTTCAGGTGTAAACTGTCTCATTGAAAAATAACCCGACAATGGACTGAGTGATTTACAGTCAGTAGCTATAGGACTATTACATGATATAACATGATCTTGACAGAGCACTTTCTTTCTATCTCTTCTGTTTCATTTCTGTTCTTGGACATCACTTTCATGATCATCTAATGGTGACCTGACAATCAGGGAACAGTTTATGAAAGTATAATCAACTGAAAATAATCATAGTGGGACAGACACTCAAATTAATCTACTAAAAAAAATAAAGATTACCATAGATATCATGGATTAACAATGACCTGCAGAAATTCTACAGATCTAGACTGAGGCATGGGTTAAGCCGAGGCCTTGAACTGTTTGATCCATTGAAATAACAGACAAATAAAGAATAGGGGTAATATCGCAATCGCAAAAGAGTAGAAGAGAGTTGAAGTCAGACAGCGAACACACACACAATCAATCCTCACATTGCACAACTGCTCTTCTTGCATTGTCATTAGTAATTTCAACCAAATTAACATCATAAACCTAACCAGATGTGTTTATTTTGACATTTATTGTACACGTGGATTTAATCCTTTGTATTATATATATTATATACAGTATTATACTGTATACTTCTTATCTATCTTATTTTTTATCCACTCTGAGTGTAAGACAGCGTTTCCTCAGTGTGTGAATGTGTGTGTGTATGTGAATGCGTGCATGTGTAAATGTCCTTTCTGTTTATTACTTTTTATCATGTAAAGTACCTTGAGCTGCTTCTTGTATGAAAAGTGCTCTACAAATACAGTTTGATTGATTGAGGTGTAATTCACCAAACCAATTGATTCATCTCTCCTCTGTGAATGTGTAATGATTGAGAGATGTATCTGGCAGGTCTCACACACACATTCATTTGTACCTTTCATGGAGAGATAGATGCATAACATGATGTCCGGGCTAGCTCTTATTCTTTTCTATCTTAAGAAGAAAGACAAACTGCCATACATCCACTGTAGCTTTTACTAAAACAGTTTCTAGAAAGTTGAAACCCTTTATGATTTGAACAAAGTTAAACCATGATTACTTTGTGAGCAAAAGAAAAAAACTATAGCTCCCGAAATCCCCAAGAGCCGTAGCCTGATGGAACCTCGGTATCATCAGAACTTGCTTTCTCAGCTCTCCCCTCGAAAATCATTCTCAAATTATTTTACCTGCTTGGTTTCACTGCAGTTTCACTGTATTAATTCATCTCTATCCTGCTATTATTACAAACATGTCAACAACCCACAGCTCACCACATCTGTCAAGCTGTGACATTTAGCCCACGAACATTAAGGGCATAAAGTGAGCCACTGTTCATACTACTGAGAAAGGCGAAGGCAGGGTTTTTAATTAGCTTGGTTAATAATGTCAGTAGAAATCTGAATGAAGTTACTTCTGTTACTGAACCAAGACGTTGTGTTTTTTACTTCAGCTCTCTACAGAATAATGTGGTTATTAGAAATGACTGAAAAACCTTTAAACACAACAGAGCTTCTATGTTAATCTCATTATTCACTCTGTTCTTAAGAGGACATGGACATGTAGTCATTTTCAAAGCCTACACGGAAAACATACACATGGCCGGGCATGAATAATCAGATATGTGATCGTGAAGGCATTGACAGAGATTGTTGAATCTCTAAGATAATCTCAAAGTTCCACATACACATCACACGCCGATGAGTTCAACAATGTGTGGGCGAGTGGTTCTTTCTTTTGGGTCATCAAGCTAGATACCATCTCCTGTTATTTCATGCATCACAGGAGAAAGGTCTTATATTTCCTCTTTCTCTCCTTCTCCTTGCCTGTCTCCGTTTTCTAGATCAATACTACCCTGTTTATCTTACCAACCTGATACGGTTACCCAGTGCTCAGTGCAGCCAGCTATTGGTGTTGGTCTGTGCGCGATTCTGCACGTGTCCCCAGGCAGCGGCAACTATATACGGGCCTATAGTTTTCATCTGGAGTAGAAACCAAATCTTTATGCTCCTAAAAATAGAGTGAGCTGTTTTTCTTTTCTCTCCAGAACACATTATACTCTCCATCGCCCTGAGCATTACTGGCCTCTGTTACTAAGTCTCATAGCTTTGGTATGATCCACTCTACAATAGTCAAAGGTCGACGAACTGGTGCTGGTGATAGGTGGCAGTCCTTTTTTTCATTATCTGGCTAACTGATGTTTTAAATGATAAGTTCTGTGTAATTATCAAAAAAACATGCAAAAAAAAAAAACCCTGTGAAAAAAGTATTAACAATCTGTATGTTTGGAAAACCAACAGCACAGCTGTAGCTTTGGACCAAGAATGTTAATATACATAACCAGACTGGCAGATAGCCGATTAGCCAGTCATTGGTTCAATGCCTCAGCCAAGACATTAGCATGCTAATGTTAGCTTGTTAGCCCGTAAACATGCTAAGACAGCTTGAAGGACAGGCTGTAAAAGATTTGGGGTTTATAGTTTCTGAAGGTTCTTTTCATGAATGCAAGTGTTTGATAAGTGGATATTTCCAGCACTGTAATTGGCACTAGTGGGTGTGGCTTAAAAATCAACTTTTCTGCTCACGAATCACGATGGCTTTGAGTGATTAAACTTGCAGGAGAAATCCTACGCCTCTCCTGAACGTTCATACAGATGTTTGTTTTTTTTATTTCACGTGGATTATGTTAATTTAGGGATTTTCCTTCTTTACAGTAAATCGAAATAACTTGAGGGCCATTGTGAAGAAGTTTCGGTCTTAATAAAATTTATGAAACTTTAGAAATTCTGCAGTTCCTCAAAGAGCAGTTTAGTGGTTTCTATTAATCTAAAACTTGAACCACAGAAACTGTGGCTATAAGGGAACATACCAAAACATGTTTCTTTCACTTTCTCCTGATGTTCCTTTCATCTTTATATTTATATCATCTATATATCCTCAATTAAGTTCAGGATAGTTGGGAGAATTCCATTAACTAACCTAAGCTTAATGGTCTATTGAAGAAGAGAGGACCAACTTCATGTGACTTATTGAATGAAACAGAGTAAGAGATCAGTTCTTCATTCAAGATTCGTCATAATTGAGATGGAGAGAGTGGAAGAGGGGGATAAGTGTGGGGACTGCAGGCTTAGTCTGAGAGAACATGTAAGAGTGGTGAATTATAAGACAGAGGGAGATGGAAAAAATGGGTATGGGGCTGAGGATTGGTGGGTGTTGGGGTGGGGTGGTGGGGGGGAAGACAAGTGAAAAGCAGCCAACACAGCAAAGTGAGGCTTTGGAAGATTCAGCCTCACGTTGAATAATTCATCATCCTCCCTCACAGTCTTCTCGACTGTTAGAGTTACAAAGAGGTGTAACAGTGAAAAATAATGCTGTGGAAAAGACTTATAAATGGAGCAGGCATATAGTGCAGAAATAAATAATGCTATTTAGTCAGGCTAATTTCCAGTGAATGGGCAGTGTAGGACACCGTGTTCAATAGAAACCAGTATTACTAACTGTCATCCACAAGCTGTGTATGGAGCTGCAGATCAGGGGCCAGCGTTAGGTTGCGTTGGTGTCAAATCTTGTACCCACTGTGCAATTTGTGGCATGTTTACATCAGACCTGAGATTCTTCAGTTTTACATCACGTTAATTAGATAGGACTAAATTAACTAAATTAAAGGTGCCCTGTTAAGTTTTCTTATAAATAAACAAAGATGATCACATTTAAATGTAGTGCTTAGTGCATTTCCTTCCTTATTAAACATTCACAACTCTAAAACATTATAGCCATGAAAATGCGAGTTATTGCAAAACCACAAGATGCTTTTTCTGCGGCAACATTGAGATGAATTATAGCTGTAGGCGTTACAAACTCACCTGTATAACATTTTTAAAGAAAACTCCATTTATAGAACAACAGGTTTTTAACACTTATCTCAGTCTATTGACCTAACCCAGCAGAAACATCATCCATGTGTCCACCACTGATGTATGAAACCTAACAATGAAAGGCGCGATGGATGAAACCAGATGCAGACAGTCCATCTGGGATCAGGGTTTGGGTACAGTGGGCTTGAAAGAAAGAAGCTGGCATCACTACCTTGGGAGGGGCTGGCCAGCTACTCAGCTGCCCAGGGCCGATATTAAATGCTCCCACATGCTGGACTGCAGCTTGATCACGAGAGAAAGAGAAAACACAAACACACTAGCTGGGTTTACATGAAGCCAAATATTCCAGTTAGAATTGGTTCAGATGTCCAAACTGAATGAAAATGCTCCATATAAACACCTCAGAATAAACAGGCCCGAACCAAATGAAATTTCATTCAGTTTCACAGGGGTAGAATATTCCTTTTCCCAAAGCAATCGGAAGCAAAATTATATCAAGTAAACGGTGAAACTGAATGTTGTCTGGTCGCGTTCTTTCTGCGCATGCTCCGTCTTGATGTAAATGCATAGAGATGTTTCTTCACTTGCAAATGACTAAAAGTGTCAAAAAAAATGAACAACTACTGTGCTCATCACCAGTGGATCTCCATCTTTGATCAGGCACGTGATATTTTGATCAATCTGTGCTAGGGTTCTGAAAATTAAAGAGGAACTATGTACAGTAAGTCCGGTCGCTCTTCCGCTGTTTTGCTAATCACCCTCCCGACCATGTGCATTTGTTTATAACGAAGCCAGCGAGAAATCAATCACTAGAGCGGTAGATAACGTTATATATTCTATATGATGTTATGGGGTGTATATTTGTGTAGTTTAATCTGCCATAACAAAGAGAAGAGAGCTGGGACACCGGGGCGGCAGAGTAATTGTGATAGTTAACTACATGACTTGTGACTTATTACAAGTGAGAACGGAGGCTCTCTGCCTTCACCTGGCGTCTCACGGCTGACAACCAACCTTGCAACATCAGTGAAGTTACTCAGTCGCCGCCCCGGTGTCCCAGCTCTCGTCTCTGCACCCCACGACACAAGTGCGCTCCGTAATCCCTAATCTTTTGTTTTTGACGGTTAAGACTACACAAACACACACGTCGTAACATATCGTATATGTTATGCAACGTTTTCCACTGCTCCGTTCATTGATTTTTCGCCGGCTTCGTTGTCAACAAATGCACATGGCTGAGAGCAGCGTAACCAAAACAGCGGAAAAGCAAGCAGACTTGCATAATTCCCCTTTAAATTAAGGTAAAAATGTAGCATAGTTAAGCTACAAATCCTGCATAGTTCCTCTTTAAAAAAACAGACTCGGCCCAACCCATGGGTATTGAAGACAAGACATCACGCCGCCCTAAAATCGACCATCATTCAGAATGATTTGAATCAGAATGGAAAAAAAGTCTGCATGTAAATTAGGGCTGGGACGATATGCTTTTCTCCCGATTCGATTCTTCTACGATTTTTTGGATGGCGATTCGATTTAAATTGCGATTCTACGATATTGCCGATTCTCTCGATTTTTCGTCGCATTTTTAACATTTATCTGCACACAAATACTGTAGGAGCCTATAAATTAACATACTCCATTATAAAGTGAACTTAAACCCTTTTCAAAGAAAAGAAAGAAAAAAAAAATCGATTTTTGAAAAAAAAAAATCGATTTAAAAATCGTCAAAAAGGATATCGCGATATCTATGTGAATCGATTTTTTCTCCCACCCCTAATGTAAATACTGACTGACACACATACAGAAGAGTTTCTGCAGCTCTGCATGGCCATTAAACATGTACACTTACTAGCAGTAAGTGAGGCAGTGTGCCTCCAGTGCTCATGTATGAATGATGTGCACATTCACAACCTCCAGCTTAAACCCTGCCTGCACCACACACAAATACACCTCTCCTCCTTACCCCTCGTCTCTTCAGCTTCTTCTTTTCATTCTCAGAACTGTTTCTCTTCGTCTACCCAACAACAATTTGCCTTATTTCACTGTCATCTTAGAGAAATAACTTGTTGTAAATGTATCTCTGAGCAAGTCCTTCACTACTGTGGTATTCGGACAAAGGAAGATAAAAAGAAAAGCTATGACTGTGAACTGGTATAATATAAAATGCACATACCAGCAGTTCAATAGAGCACAAACAGTGCAAGAAGTGGTTGGCATTATGCGAACACAGGTTCTTAAATGTTGCCCTAAGATTAGACATCTGAGAACTGTTTCTGGCAAAACATTGCACATCTGGTGAGTCATTATTTGGTGATTCTTTTAACAAGCTCAAACACAATACTTGAACGCAATGTGCAGCAATTACATGATAATGGTAAATAATGTAATGGCAAACAACTTTAATTAAATCCTACCCCAGCTGGTATACAATTTTGGATTGGCATTGAAAACAAAACTTTATGTGATTATACCAGGAATGCATCAAGTATGAAATAAATGGCCTGTTCTTTGATGTAACTGCAGCTGGGCCATGAAAATAAAACCCCTAATAACAACAATAACACAAACATGTAGTACATTCACTGTATTTAACATTTGCAACTCTCACTGACAGAAGTCGCAAGTCATTTGATGTTACTCTATACTGGACAGGGCAGTCAACCAAAGGCCTTAATTAAATTCAATCTCCCTTTAATGCACCGACAGCGGAGACGGAAATATTTTTGCTGCAATCTACAACATTTATTTGACATATCCGTCCAACATCAACCACTGACCACAACAAGGAAGCTAAACGAAATCACACAACACACGTAAAAAGGATAAACTGAACTGATAAGAGGCAGACCTTCGGGTCTGAACTGTTTTTTGTTGAAGGGCCTATTTTTAGTCGTGCAGCCTCTGGTTTGGTCTGGCTTCAAACTGAGTCTGGCCTTCACTGGCCACGAACCCACTCACTTTGAGAGAAGAGCCTGACCAAGCACAGCCAGCACGGTGTGTTATATATTGATATGAATGATGGATAAAATCGAGATTGGATCGTGTTAACTAGGTGACTCATGTCTCCCCGGCCTAGACCATGATATTAATATAATTAGCATGCTATTATATACCTACATGATTATAGATGAACTAAGGAAAAAATTCAATGTAGAAAATGATGTGGCGATAACCAAAGCACCTGAAGGACATCACTATGCATGTGCTACAAGTAAAAAATGATTTATGTGCAAATGTTAATGATACTTACCACAGGTGTAATGAAATAATAAAGTGTTATTTTAGATACAGTATAAGGAGTAAAATCTATCAAGGACACACACATTTGTGTAGAATCAATACGGCAGTACAAAACACTGTGGAAAAGGTTGTTTTTTTCTTTTGTGTGTGTGTCTGTGTTGTTGAAACCATTTCAGGCCCACAGGTTGAAGAGTAAAGGAACCTTTTGTTCTGAACAGTGTGAGTGGGAGGCACAGCCAAAGTACGGTGCATGCTGTTAGCCATGAAAGATTAGCACATCTTCTGCTCACCTGAGTGAGAATATCCAGTTGACCTATGATGTGTTCCAGGGTGCTGGCCAGACCAGGGGCGACGCCTCCATCTGAAGTCTGGGACTGGGACGAGTGCTGTGGTAAACCCTGGGTCTGCGGCTGATGGGTGGTGGAGGAACTGCTGCTGGGGTTTCTGTAGGTGTGGGAATGTGTTGCTGCTCTGCTGTGACTGCCACTGCCACTGCTGCTCTGAGTGTGGGCAGCAGTGTGGTAGTCCTGTCTGTTAAAAGCTTCTGATGGGTCAGAGGTCTGGAAACGGAGAAAAGGGAAAGTGGAGCTGTTAAAAAAAATCATATGGTGCCTAATGCATTTTACATATACAGTTTACTGTATTGATATAAAAACCTTTCATTCGTAGACGAGTGGGTCATCAGTACAGAATTGTATGCAACATAGAAGATGCAAATACAACTCCTGTAGAAGGATTTGAATGCACTATTTGTCTGAAAAATTGGTTCACGCATTCATTTCTAGCTGTTTAGATTACTGCAATGCTCTTTTCTCCAGGTTAACAAATCAATCACACAATAAACTTCAACACATTCAAAATGCTGCAGCCAGAATTCTAACAAAAACAATTAGGTACGAACACATCACTCCAGTTTTAAAGTCTCTCCATTGGCTCCCAGTTAAATACTTTTAAGATCTTACTCGTTTTTTTTTTTAAATCTCTTAATGGTGCTGCCACTCCATATGTTTCTGACATGCTCACTCAGTATACACCAGACAGAATATCTCCTCAATACCACGCATACATTCAAAATCAGCTCAAGGAGCTTTTAGTTATTATGGTCCAACACTGTGGAACTCTTTACCCATTGAACTCCACTCATCTCCAACAATATCTTCTTTTAAGTGTAATCTTAAAACATATCTGTTCTCACAAGCTTTTAATTAGTCTTTTTGTTTGTAGGTATACCCTACCCCCCCACATCAAACAAGCTGCCTCCCTGAACACCTTCAAAAAGGAACTGAAAACATCTTTATACCACAGCCTTCTCAATTTATAATAACTGACATGTATTGTTTATTTTCATGTATTTATTCTGTTTATGCTCTTTTCTTTCTCTCTCCTCTTGTCTCCAAATGTAAAGCACTTTTACATGGCCATGTATGAAAAGCACTTTACAAATAAAGTTATTATTATTATGTTTGTTTGTCTTAACACGTTGGCTTTTGTTTAAATATGTACTCACATGTATTGCCATCTTGCTTTTATCCTGAAGCACATTGAGTTTATGCTCGCCATATGAAATGTGCTATGTAAATAAAATTGACATTGGCATTGACATTGTTAGCTTTCATTTCATTTCAACTTCAAAAACAGAAAGCTACCTTTCCATATGAAATGTTAAACGTGGGAGGTGAAAACTAGTTTGGAGTTACATGGCAACCAAAGGCACAGGAATCACTTTACAGACAGGGGGAAGAATGGATTTCACTGAACAGTTTCAGAAACTGAAACAGAAAGGTCAGAACAATAATCCAAACAAATCTCAAAATCTACCAGGACCTAAGTTGAGAAACACAAGCTGAAACCTGTTACCTCCACCGTCCCCTGACCAAAAAAAATAAAAATCTGTGGGTAGATCAGAAACATGCTGTCTGTGCAAAAGAGCCTAAAAATATAGCACAACTTGAAGTGATTACAAAGAAAGAGTGGGTGGGTTAAAGAGCGTTTGCAAACTGTGATATCTGCCAAAGGGCCGACTTAGCAAAGTGCCCAAACTTTTGCATACAACTGTTAGAATGAGTGAAATACCTTTTACGTATTTTTGACGTTTAATAAATCTACTCTCTAAAAGTAGATTAAAACTAGACTAAAACATTGAATCAATGTAGTTATTTATTTATACAATAAACCAGAAGAAGTAGTACTTAGTAACTGTTAAACTCTGACAATTACATCTCAATTACACAGACCAAGGTGCTGAATTAAATAATCAATTAATCGCAATACACTACATATTAGGGATGCCCTAAATGATCAGCCCCTGTTCATTATCGGCCATTATTTCTCAATCACGGATCACCTTAAAACTACCTATTGTGTAGTATGCGGTCAATGCTGCTTTGTGTGTGTAGTGTAACCCATATTTAGCCCATAATATAATTATCACCAGCAATCTTTTTATATCATCGCATGGGCCACACATTTTGCTCGGAACATCACTAGGCTCATTTTACGGGCTGAACGTGTGGGTGATACCACAAACATTTGTGACTCAAATGTTTTTCTGAGCAGTTAACACCATCTCTTGCTGCATGCATTTGCACGAAAATTCTTGTTGCTTTTATTGAGCGTGTATGGTCGGGGATGAATCAAATGTGGAGTTCTGGTGTGTTGTGGTAAGAATATTCATTTGGTTTGATGGCTATTGTCAGCATCATAAAGAACATGTGTACAAAAAGTCTCTCATTAAATTATCATGCATTTGTGTTGTGTCAGAAAATGTGGGTTGATGAAAAAAAGAAACACAGGTTTTTCTTTTGAGAGAATGAGCTATGATTTTGTTTTGCTTAAGAAAGTTAAAAAATATTCACTGTAGATGGAACCAATCAACATTAACTTTGCTTGAATGGGCTGTGTTTTAGTAAAGGAACCTGTTAGAATGACTTCAGAAGGGATTCAATGAGTAAAAGACGGAAACTGTTGAATCTCTTTCTCACACACACGCGCCACTCAGTCTGCCTGTGTTGTGATTAATTCAATGAGACATAAACACATGGAGGTCTGTGACCACATCTCTCCGTTGCCATGTCTATGTGACTAAAAGCTGTGTGCACACATCTATAGGTTCCCTCATATTTCTGTCCGTCCCTGCAGACCTCTGTCTACTTGTGAGGACTGGTGGGTGAGTGTCCTGCGCGTGTGTGCGTCTGTTCCAGGGTGACATCTCTTCTGCATCTCAGCGAGGGACGCAACAACTGTTTTACTCATCAGCACACAACAGGAAATCAATTCACACTCAGCTAAACATGTTCAAGACTGGAGTGTCAAACTGTGTCTCTCTGAAATGAAGCCAGATGAGCGCAGTTGCCAGCTGTCGCCTGGCTCCACGCATTTGTCACAGACAGAGGTAACACATACTGCCACAATCAAAGGGGCGGTGATTCCCAGCAGGCATGTACACAGCATGATGGCATGCTCCTTGACAGGTCATATCATTTTTTATGAAGCTTTAAAAGTTGTGAAAAAAATCCCAAATTGCATAATTTATCATGGTAGGAGACTGTAATATCAGAAGGTACCGTCAGACTTTCAACTCTCCGATGGTCCTTGAACTAATCGTGTGTAACATATCCTTCCATCAGGAAAAAAAAAAACTTAAAGGGATACTACACCCAAAATCAATAATTCCCCAATTTTCTACTCACCGTCATACCAAGGAAGGGTTTGGAGAAATTTCTGAGTTATCAAAACGTTTTTGGAGTTCCAGTGTCCTGAAGCCGCGGCATGAAAAAGTTGCTGCAAGATGTTCGTTTGTCGTTGAAAACCATTGGATGTATGATGTAAACACGGAAGAACATCTCGCAGCCACTGGGAGCTACTGCTACAACAAGGCTAAAGACAGAGATCAAATGAACTTTTACAACTTTTTCATGTCGTGGCTTCAGGACACTTGGGTCAGTACGGACGAGCAGTATGGAGGTATCTGGATGTTTCATAGTGAACTCTATCCACCGCCATTATATGAAAATCCGTTGCCAGCCAGACCCCCCCTGGAACTCCGAAAGCATTTTGATAACTCCGAACCCTCCCTTGGCATGGCGGTGAGTACCGTACTTTCCGGAGCGCACCTGAATAGCCGCATCAGCTAAATTTTAAAAGAAAATACATATATAGGCCGCAATTGAATATAAGCCACAGGTTTTCACATGGTGAATTATCGATTTTGGGTGAAGTACCCCTTGAATTTTCAGCATTAGTGCTAAGTGTGTCTGTCTGCACACTGAAGGATACTGCACATAGTGAGAAATACTATACACCTCTTGCCAACCAACATTATTCCATCCACCCTTTATCAAATTTGAAATTGTAATTATTGTAGTCATATAATTGGATCACCTTTTCATCTTATGTGTTTCTTTCTCAGATTGAGTGAATGAGGCAGAATACTCTTTGAACAGAAACTAAGCAAATGATTCCACAGTGCCTTAATTACGGTAGACATTGTGAATTAGAACAGTTTGGTGAATTGTGAAACTGCATTAGACAAGTGGGTAGTAAGAAGACTGCCCTAAACCTGAATGTCCAAAATAACACTGAAATGGCTGCATGTAGTTAATTCCCTGATCCACTGTTTTCTGCAAATTCTGCAAATGTTATGGTACTGATCGTAGTTAAATGTTTGTTTTTTTATTGCCGTACTAAGAGTCTATAGATGTTGTCGGCAAAAGAGAATATATGCTCTCACTTGACCTCACCACTATTGTAAATGAAGGAATCTCAATGATGGTCTGGGTTTGAATAAATAAAGAATAAAATTAGAAAAATAATTTGCATTTAACAGAACTGTGTAGCCACAATATCAAAAGTTATATTGAGTTATATTCTACTTTTAGCAAATCTACAATAATGATCTTTTGTTAGTGGTTTTCCAAAGTCATGGGGAGAGAGAGAGAATGAGAGAGATGGAGAGATAGAGAAAATGAGAGGGAATGGGGGAGAGAGAGAGACAATAGTGCAGTTCTGCTGAGCCTACAAGCTCCACCAAGACTGGATTAACTCTTGTTGAGAGTACGACTTAAAGCTTTGTATTAAAACAGCTGCTTAAACACACAGACACCAAGCACCAATCCCCACATTTACACACATCCCCGTGTAGAAAATCAGAGGCACAACACATGGGCACTGGTGTCCGACCCACACACATACAATCACATACACAGGGTTTGTCCTTAGGTGCTTTGAAAAAAGGAAGTGGGTGAAGGTGTCTGAAAAGTCAGTAAATTACAGCACTTGTTGGTGTATTTGTTGTTCATGTTAAATCATTCTGAAAGAATATTGACTAATGGTGTATGATGTAACCTTACGTCTCAGTCACATGGCAGGAGGTTGACCAGCTTCATCACCAAGTCACTCAGTCATGTAAGCAAATAAATATTTCAAGAATATTCTAAAAATGTTTTATTTTAACAGATAGGCTGTTTTTTTCACATCAGTTCCTGTTGCTGACAGCTTTTTCAGCTCCTACACAAAAAGAAAACTGCAGACATCACTTGTTAGAGCTTTTTTTGACTGCATGATTAACGATCAATATTGTATTGTGTTATCATCGCTAAACTGCCTGATTATACAGCATCCTTTGCAATGTGCTGTGTACATTGTGATGTCGGCGCTAAAACAATATATTGCTTTGCAAACTCGACATGTCCCGAATTGTCGTATAGTCTTAACGCGGAGCCAAGGAAAACCCTGATACGCTAAAGTGTGCACACATGCTCAGGCAAACACAGCGCACACAGTAACCACCCTCCTAATGAATCACCTGGAGTGGAAAAACCAACAGTGGAAAATTTCCTGAGGCCCAAATTAAACTCTTAGTCTGACACAGCGAGCCATCAATACACCCTGCAAGCTGCATGCAAAAACCATTCATCTCACACTACACACCTTCACACGCAGAGTGGGTCGCCCGTAAGAAAGTGAAGAGAAATGAAACAAGCATATGAAGTGTTACATGTAGAAATATGGGGAACTTAAAGTTAGTGTGTGCCTCAGCAGTTGGTTCCTTCATCAAGTTTAGAACCAGATTAAAGATGAATTCACTGAAACACAACTGACACCTTAAAGACAATCAAGAATATTAAGATGTTTGGCTGATCTGAGCTGAGAAAAAGCTTCCTGCACTGTGACTCACAATGCAGCAGCAGGGTGATTTACTGATGGATGAAGGGCCACGTTCAGGTTCAATCTCATGTAACAACAACCATCTGCCAAGCTTAAATTCTTCCTGAATCTCTCCTGAACCTCCCCCAGCTTCAGAGGTGCTGCTGTTCGACCCTTACAAAGTGAACAGCGGCAAATGCACGGGTAACATTTAAAAGACTGGTACAAGAAAAGGTACAAGTAATTTGATGTCTTATTAAACTAACTCCGCTAATTTATGGACCTCCGATCTTTTGAAACGCTGCATTTCATTGTGCACCTGTGCCAAGATTCCAGTGAGGAGAAACTAAGACCGAACAATGAACAGTACTGGTTCATTGTGTGAAAATCTTCCTCTTGTGCCTGAAATCATAATGATATGTTAGTTTGTAAAAAAAAAAAAAAAAAAAGAAAAGTGTTAAATAAACTGCTTCAACTGAACTAGTTTAGATAAGAACGTTTGGTTCAACAAACTGTTAAATGTACTATATTTTAATAAAATGGTGTTATGAGTACACCACTAATAATAAAACAATATGAGCTTGTTGATTGACATTTCCAATAGTTATATAATAACATAAAAAAAACCTATCAGAAGTGCTCCACAAGTGCTACTGTGTGATTGTTGAGACAGGTGGACCGCAAATACAGATAAAGTGGAGTGCCATTCACACAAAATAATATCCATTAATGGTAACACTATTGGATATTTACTCCAAATCTTTTGACCTATCAAACTCTACTGTAGCATTAGTGGGAATGTTACACTCATTACTGGAGGAAACGATGTGGATCTAGTACGTAGTACAGTGTGTGTTGACACCAGCTGTGGCTATTTAACAGGCTCAGGGCTTTTAATTGGCTGTTTAAGAGTAATGTCTGTGTTTTACTTTAAATTCATACCAATCATCCCGACCCGCCTTGTCTTTCACATTACACAGATGGCGTAGCTGGCCGTAGTAGACCGTGTTGTGCTACAGTATCAAGGGGAGTCTTTTAATGTGACGGCGATTGAACAAAAAAGTTCGGTGAAAATCAAAATTTGACTTGCTCGAAATTTTCATGGTGTGGTCTACGCCAGCGTCACGTCCACTTAGCAGCACGCAGGATATAGCAGCTTACTCGTTAGTGTGGTGTTGTGAATGGCTGCAGAAAGCGTACAGCTGCATGAACGGGCATCCAGTTGGCATCGAAAGCGTACAGCTTTAATTCATACTACTCTCAACTATTCATTCTCATTTTCCTCTTCTCTCTGGCTGCTTTTTGTTACATTTCTGTTCACTATTTTTCTAACTTCTTTCTTTCATTTCCCCCTCTCTTTGCCAGTCTTTGCTTTGCCATTTTTATCCCAGTTTGTGCAAATTTCTCCTGATTCCCGGCTCTTTGGACGATGATGAGTCTTAAGTGTAACAAAGGTGAACAGGTGTCCGTTAATGGCTTTCATTTTCTCTCTTTTCATTATTCTCCTGCTGCTGCCCCCCCCCCCCACCTCGTTTTTTTCTTCTTTCTTGGCTCCAGTGTGCTCATGTTGTCTAGCTCACTCACGTGCTCACCCTGCTTTCCCATATCCCCTACCTTTCACTCTCCCTCTCCCTGTTCCTTGCTGATGCTCTCTCGCTCCACTAGACCATTAGGCTCTCTTTAACTCCATTGCTATCTTGTCTTCAACACTCCCTTGTCACACCCCCTGCCTTTCCCTCTCTTGCCCACTCTCTATCCCCTGCTGTCAAACGCATTCGACTCCCGCTGTCAGAACAACACCACCTGCCTTTCCATACCAGCACCTTAAAGATGCACACACACACACACACACACACACAACCACAAGCTGCAGACTACAGTACAATGCTGTGTTGTGTTGAATACATGCATGCTTGGTGGAGTGTCTCATTGCTGCAAATGCTGTTGCATCTTTAATTATGGAGAATGCTGGTAAAGTTCAGTATAGTGACAGCAGCCTATTGGCCCCTGTAAATGAATAAAATCATGGAAAAGCAGATAGAAGTTTGTGTAGCTGCCGCAGCCTCCGAGCCCCCTCCTCACTCTCAAATCCACATCCTAAAGCTGAGTGGTGCAGTGGTGTGTGTGTGTGTGTGTAGTATGTGTGTGTTGAGCTGTGAAGGGAGGCCTGCTGTGAGTGTGCAGCTCGTCTGTCTGCACACGTGAGTGGGAGAAAGACCCAGATGTGAAGCTAGAGACAGGAAGGGAGGAGGGGGGAGGGGGGGGGGGGTGGATGGAGGGATTAGGGTGGATGTGATCAGAGAGAGCTGATCTGCCTGTCAGCAATGGTTGGCACACACACGCACGCATACACATACATATACACACATAAAATGCCAATATATCTGTTTTCACAGAATGAAGCAGCAGGAAATCAAGGTTTGTTCAGTTCTGTTGAGCGGAGAGAGACAGCCCCGACTGAACCACACACACACTCAATCTTTAGCTGGAGAGACCTCATTTTAAAGCTGGCTTATTGTGTTTAACAAATAGGCCTACATGTTCCTGGTACAGCGCCCATCATTGGCAAATTATCATGGAGCTACGCATCCAAGTACATTAAAGGATCAGCACATCAAATTAGCTTCTTATGAATTCCCTGTGGATATGATTCTGAGAGGGCAGCACACATGGGCGGCCTTTGCCTCTGTATGAATAAGCACTGTATTAATGTCTCCTTGGTCACTTTCTTCCTGATGAAGTGAATTATAGCCAAAGACACTCTGTGTAAAATACTGGATGTCTCATAAAGTCGATTCTCCTGAAAAATAGATCCTTAATTAGATGTGATTATTTCACAAGCACACAAAGTACAACATTTCCCATGAGCCTCTCGAAATCTAGTGGGAGCTGTAGTTGTTGCAAGCCGCACTGGACAATAAGGAATATTTCCTGAATAACGTAAAAAAAAAAAAAAAAAAAGAGAAGGTTTATAACACGATCAATTTGTTGCCAAGTGTTTCCCGAAGTTTTTGTTCTTAGGGCTTTCACAATCTCATTGTCAGTCGCGACCTGAGGGCTGCTCTCATTCAAAGTCAATATCCACTCAAACACAGTCTAAATGTCCACAAGTGTTCTTGCTCTGCCCATTTTATCGAGGACACTTTGGGTGACGACCTGTGTGGATGTAAATTAGCCAAGTACCTAGGAGTGCTTTTTGAGCACAAAGCACAACTTCTATGAAATCACTCCATTAAAGGATAATTACCATTTTTTTTACAATCTGGACCTTATTTCTAGCATAAAAGACGATCATTTACTCACCCAGATAACTTTGGTGTCATTACAAGTCGTTCCGACGAAATTAGACCCAGCCGAGAGCCGCGTATATCCGTATAATGCGAGTACACGGGGCACCCGTTCATTTCACCAATATTTTGTTATGATATGCTAGTGCTATTCCCCTCTGAGTCCGGGCTGACCTGTTATCAACATCCGTGGTCTGTAGGTTGACCTACTAACCTCTGACCTGGATGATGTCATCTCTGACCCCCGTGCGGCTTGTTGCTACCCTAATGCTATGGTTCGTTTCTGCGTGTTTGCAACTTGTCAGAACAAAATGAGCAGCTGGACGAAGATCAGCTTCCACAGGCTTCCTCCCCGCAACCTGAACTCACTAAAGCTACGGCTAGTTGCGCTAAAAATGAACCCGAATGCCGAAGCAGAATGATTATTATCAGAATCAGTATCATAACAAATTATTGGTGAAATGAACGAGTTTTGCAGCAGATAATGTTATTTAGAGGCTACATTCCGCTTGCCCCGTGTAGCCTAATCGCATTATACAGATATACGCGGCTCTCAGCTGGATCTAATATCGTCGGAACGACTTGTAATGACACCAAAGTTATCTGGGTGAGTAAATGATCGTATTTTATGCTAGAAATAAGGTCCAGATTGTAACCGGTAATTATCCTTTAAGTTGAGATGAAAAAATTTGATTCACCTTTTTTTTTTCCGATTATGTACTTAATTCATGCAAAATGCCTACTTTGATACTTTGATTTTTTCAACGCTGTGCATATAGTTCATGATGAGGCCAACCTAGAAGCCTGGCTCCTCATATGAATGTATTGACTTAATTTGCTGCAGGAACAGCTATTTTACTTTTTAGTTTAGAGAGTGTCTATCAATTTGGTGTGCTTAGTTGGTGTTGTTTTGTTACAAGATATAGTTTCATTGAGTATTTTAAGGCATTTCCTTCCGTTTCTGATATGAACCGAGGGAACAGTATGTTAATATTCACTCTTCTGCATCTTTTTCTTAAGTGGGACACTGTCTGGTATTTGGTTGTATGAGTATCAGTGGCTTTCCACAACTCCTTTCAAGGTTTCATTCAGCTATAGGACATCCTGTTTACTTACTCTGCCTCCCTGAAAATAAGTCAATTTATAACAGCACATTAGATCCACTTTTCCTATATTAGGGTAGGGTACCTCTGTTCTTTCCCCCCTTTCCCTATAAACTCATAAAACCTTTGAATACTCTTTCCAAGAGAGAAGAAAATGAACACATTTATACGAGCTGGTAACATTTTTCTCTTCTCTGCTCTCAGGCGACACGTGTGGGAGACTTGCGGCAGTTTATGAGAGATGAAAGGGTCGGTATTAATAATAAATTATGAATGGATAAATTATACATGAAAAAGGAGAGTCTAGGAAGCTGGCACTTCCAGGTGCAGCTGTCACCATTATTTTAACTGTAATAACTAGCAGACAATAATTCATAAAAGATGATGAAAGACTTGTCAATTGGAACTATTTTAGATTAATGAGGTCTGTGTGTGCAAGTTTGTGCATGTGTGTGCATGTGTGTGCACATACACTTCAGCTTTCAATAAACACAGTATTAAAACATTATTTAAATAGTTTTAGTATCAGTCAAAATATGTATTGGGTATTAGTAGAGATTAAGTCATGTGTGGTGTCAAATACCAAAGTGGAACCAATTATTGTTGATTCAATCACTTTAAACATGTAATTTGTATGACGTGCTGAGTGGTAGGTTTGGATATGATGCCTGCCACTGGCTAAGAAGCTTTCATGGTAAAAGTCAAATGAGTAAAACGTTAGAGTGCGAATTATACAATGACAATTGGAGGGGTCAACATTTTCTCCAGGGTGTAAAGGGAACTTACACAGCGCAGTACAGCGCAGGCGTGTGCTTGAGTTAACAGAAGTCTTACAGTATCTTCCTTGTTCAATGAAATGTCTACAGTCTGTAGATGATGATAAACCAAATTTGACACAATTTTACAGTTCATGCGGCACATAATGTACCAGACAAACAACTTTTGCAGTCACCAACATAATATTCTAGATCTAAACTGCCAGCAAATCAGACCCACACACCCTATAGCAAACCCTCATTTCTGCTCAAACGCAGATCCACACAATGCTGAACCAGAACGAAACACACTATCTACATAGCAAAGATGATGGCAGATGTGTTACCATACATGCTCTAGACGTTAAACCTGTAGCAGCAACATCTCGAACACTACAAGGTGTGCAGACTGATGCAGAATAAAACTTCACACCAAGGATCCATTGGATTTGGCCACTTATTTAAAGATGTGGCCTTTGCCTTCGTTATTTTTCAGCATTATGCATCCATAGTTCTGAATCTAGTTCGCCATTCAACTACTTTGCATTTATTTAATCCAACTTCATTATTATGGCGATATCTTGAGACAAGATTACTCATTCAAGGAATTCTCAACCCACAGGAAATATCCATCCATATCCATATCACCTCTCCAAATATGTCTGTGTTAATTTGCAGCAGTTAAATCTCTAGAGGTTAAAGGACATCTAAGGCCATGTTTTACATGGTCCTTGGATATTACATTAACAACAAATCCATCAAATACAGAAAGATTAGCTGTGAATTGTGTTCTTCCTTTTTTCTTAAGTTCTGTTTTTCCACTTGTGTTGAGGCTTCAGACATCTGCATTTATTAAAAAACAGTAGTTCTCAAAAAAAGAGAATACACTTCATGCATTGCACTAATCATCTCTTTGCACATGAGCCAGCTGCCCATTTGATAATCACCCTTTGAGGCAAGTCTGTAATAAAGGCTGTCAAGTGGAAAAGCTATCAAAATCAATTTACAAGTCTGTATCACAGCAGCAAGAGAAAAAGAAATAGTCAGATAGAGAAGAATAAAAGAGCCCCAAAGGGTCGACTGATGGCATTAAGAAAACAGGTGTTTAAAGGACATTAGAAGACATGCACTTTCATGTCAATTTCAGGAGATGTTAGAAATAATGGCGTCTTACACAGGCGATACTGCTTAAACCCTCACTTCAAAATACATTTTCCCAGTATCTGGCCTATGTTCCTTTTTTTTAACTGCTAGTTAAACCACAGGAAAATCTTCTGTAATCTTTTAAGCCGGTGCATATTCTCATTTGCCCAGGTCATAGTTTGTCTAGGAAGACGTATAATAAGACAAATAACTAAGTCCAGTTGCTTTCGATTTAACCTCCTTTGAAATCTGTAATCTTTTGTAATTTTGTGAAAAATCTCTTGGTACTAAGTGGTATGCAGAAATGCAGAAGAGTCTGACAACAAATGTGATATGAGAAATATATTAAAAGAAATGTACGTTTGTTCCTTGCTGTTGTATTGTATCCATATAAAGTCTAATCGTTCTCTGCCCTGTGGCCCTCAAGATTTGCTGATGACTCATTAGTCGTTCAAAATGTAAACTGACCTTAAAGTTTAAAGCCCTTGAGGTTCAGTAGCAGTTTAATGTCAGAGCTCCTCACATTTGTTGTTTGTGAGTCCTTAAGTCTCAAGGAGACTACAGGCGCTATGGGTGGAAGTAAACTTGTGGCAGAGTGATCAATTAGGAGTAAGGAGAGACAGGTCGGTCGTGTGTGTGTCTGTGTGTGGACCTTTGGCATGCCCTTGTTGATGTAAGTAACACTGTATCAGTCAAAGGGATTGAAATCCAAGCTGTTCCATGAGGTCGCCTGGTGAGGCTGTGACACTCTGCCTCCCCCAGATTTTAGGATTCTTGTTGTGAGGACGTTTTGGTCAGTCCTCACAACTTCATATGATTGTTTGAAGATTAACATTTGGTTTAATACACACATACATACAGACATAAAATCAATCAATCACCCACTCACCCACTCACTCTACACAGCCTGCTCTGAGTGGGAATGTCACACTTTGCTCCTGCACTTTTGATGTCTTTCCACAATGAAGTAGTACACTTATTGAAGGTAAAGGGATTATTTTTGTTCCGTCTTTAGGCCGACAAGAGTTAGTCACAGTGAAAATGTTGATTGATAATGAAAATAATAATTAAATTTAGCCCCAGTTCAACTTCTTGTCACAAACTCCAATTACTAATAATTTATTAAAGGTAGAGCTATCTACTTCCATTCTGTTATGTTTCGTATGTTTTAAGACAGATGAGGATATATACCTCTAACAGTCTGTCCAACCATATACTTTAATGAATCAGCTTCACTCCGGCTTTGGACTCAGCTTGAAGAAAACTTAAGCAAACATTCATGGAGTGTTCAACCCTCAGTCACAGACAAAGAAAATGTTTTTGAAACTGTGCAGCCAGTCCAGATTTCTTATTTTATAACGTTATCAGTTTTAAAAGGATTCACAAAAAGTTTTTTGACAGTAAATTAACTACTTTTTCCCTTTGGATATATTTACACAGCAGTCAGAAGGGTGTGGTGGAATCAGTGCAACTAAAGACTCTGACTGAAAAACAGAGAATGATGTATTATTAAATTACTGTCATGAAAATGGAAGAGATGCTGCAACAAAATGGGCTTTGAAGTCTGGAAGGCTTGATTTCCATCTGAATATTTTTACAGTCTAACTGACTTTGGCATTTATTGACTCTTAATATTATCCAAACCCCTTAGTTGTCAAATTGGATAAAAACATTATGATTAAGGACAGTGCAGTGTTATTATATGTACTGCAATGAAATTAGGAATAATAACGTTAAAGTGTTATTAAGTTACAAATGCCCTAAAATAAAGACACTTGAACAGGATTGTATAGGACAAAAATGAATAAACATAACTGTGAGTCCTTTTGGAAATCACAGTTAAGTTAGCAAAACAAAATATACATAATAATTTTCACATAACAACTCAGTCATACATCATCGCAGCATGTTTGTTTTCAATTCCAAAAATTAGTCATGGTCTTTTACACTTTTTTTTAAAATCCACTTGCAATTTTATAAGATATATTTATATATTTACATTAGAGAAACCATTAACCAAACAGAGAGTAATTTTGGGTCTATTTCACATGGTCAGATGGTGGGAAAAAAACTTCTTCTATATCAAAGTGTAGATGTGGGAATAAAGTATTTCTTGCCCTGGCCTGCATGTAAGATATGAATGTAGCTTAGGGCTACACTGCAGACTTCAAAGGAAGGATATGCATGGAGGAAATAAGCCAGCCACCCTGGCAGCATGAAATACTGAGGGGCATCTTTTCATGTGTATGTGTCTCTTCATGTTTATTTTTGAGCCACTCGGCAGAGGTATGCAAATGTGTGGATACTGCTTTAAATTAGCCTTTTTAGCTAATATAAGCATTTGCATACATATGGTAAGCATATCTGCATATGAATATATGTAGATATGCGTGTAGATAAAGGTATGACTGTCCTTTTTCAGCAGTTTCGAGTCTAAGCGGCAGAATGACAAAATATCGTCTAAAAACAAAAATAGAAATAGAAATTCAATTAAAACAGCCCCTTTTTCACCTTTGTGCAACTGGCCAGTCACTGAGTGTAGTGGTGTAAATGTTGAACTGTCAGTTGCACCTATCTAGTGTCAGAGAGGTGTGGGGTGAGGGGGGTTTCCATGGCTATCTGACAATCCCACACACAATGAGACGCACACAACACCCTGTTTGTACTGTATCTCAACTGTCAAGTATCCAGTGAAGTACAATGCCAAAAATAAATAACAATCTAATGAAATTTGAGTGAGCTGCTCTACAAAGGTCGCGGCCAAAGAAAAATCATTTTACCATGGTAGAGAGTCAAAACTTGAACACAGTTGATACATATAGTATTATGTAAGAGTGTGCCATGAATGTGTATATTGCATGTATGTCAAGATAAAGTATAAATTGTGCACATGATAATATGAATTACCTAAGAGCAATAGTAATGTGTGCTTTTATGTGTTAGGCATAAGGCTATAATCTATGTGTGTCAGTGTCTAGGGTGAAAATCAAAAAGTACATTAAAACATATAATACATAATATACAGTACATTAAAAGGTGGAGCAAAATGTATTTGTTGTCAGCTGACTGTTTGTCTGAACGTACCTGTCTGCGGAGCACAGATGGATTCAAGTTAGAGGGGAGGTGAACCACGGAGCTGGATGGTGGTGCCGCTTTATGTTGTAGCCTGACAGTGTCACCACACTCACTGCCATCAAAGTTGCTCTTCCACACCATCACCTGTGGGGTGAATATAAATTGTTTTTTATTCTAAAATACCACACCAAAGTGAAATGACCAACACGCATATCAACAAATACTAAAATGTAGTACATCAATAGTTTTGCTTTCTTGTTTAATTCATTTCAGTCATTTGGTTATATGTGGTTGAGTGTTTTAGGATCATTTGTGGTCATCACCTGTTCATCAGAGCCTCCAGACGCAAAATACTCTCCTGTCCTAGAGAAGGCCACGGAGGTCACTGGACCCTGGAGGGAGGGAGGGACACAGAGTTGAAGGTGATGGAAGAGTGAAATCACATCCCAGTTGTGTATCATCTGTCTGACTAACACAAGCATCCTGCACTGCTTAACTGTAAACTGTTTGCCCAAGTTCAATAATCAAAGCAAAATTAGTATCATTACAGACAGGTGACTTGCACAGTGTTGTCAGCAAATCGGAATGTAATGTAATGTACTACAAACAATAAGTCAAATGACTGGTGAGTTGAGTTACATATGCATTGTATTGCTTTGTTGTGTTTTGTTTTTGTTTTATACTTTGTCTATTGTACTTGTTTTTACAAGACCAGAATAAACCAACTGAATAAAAATAATAATAATAATGAGTATCTAATGTAAAAAAAAAAAAAAAAAAATGAAACAATCCCTGCAAAAGTGGTGCTATCTATGAAAGGATTCATTCATTTTCACATCATACACATAGTAACTTTAGGTATGAATAATTAAAAAGTCTTCCTCTGCCAAGCAACTTACACTTACAAAGGGACTAGTGCAAAGTGTAGGTGTTCACGCAAAACATACAAGAAAGTAAAGCACTCCAGGATTCAACTACACACAGAACACAGAGCTGCAGCAGCTGCAGTGGCTGCATGAGCGCTGCTTCAGAGCAGAGAGGAAGAACTGAAGTACGGCAAACTGGAATTTCATCCAGGTGTGACACTGTAGAGTTAATGAATTAATTACAACAGATCCGTGCACAGACTTGCATTATCAGAACGACTCTATTTTAAACCATCTGGGAAGTGGAATTTGCTCAGAACAGAAGCTCTTGGATGTTTGTGTGGGTGTGTGGAGGAGGAGGGTGAGTGGGTGTGCGGGACTGTGGGAGAGCAATCAATAACGGAAAGCGGAGATTCAGGTGAGGTGAGGTCACACATGGTCGGAGCCAAAAAGGATCACCTGGGGGATGTGAGGAGCTTGGCACGCCGTGTGCATGTGGCTGAGTGTGTGCGTGCTTGAACCTGCAGTGCAGACAGGATCCAGCTTTTTTTTTTTTTAAAACACAGAAATCACGCTCTCTCTCTCTCTCTTGGTTTGTTCTTTCCTCTACCTCACAACGCAGAACGGGGTCAACGGTTACTGCCTGAGCTCTCTGACTGTGTTCAAAAGAGGAGATGAAGGAGAGAGCAAACAAAGGAAGGGGAAAAAGAGGCGGACAGGGACGCTGCTGGGAAGGGAAAAAAAGGAGCCGTGTCCTGTGGCTGGCACCCAGACAGCCTGGTTTGGGTGAGGAATGGTTTCCCAGAAGCACCTGAGAGAAGCAGACAGTGTCACTATGGCAACGCGACGGCCTGACAGACAGCATGTTCTGTCTCTACTCTGACTAATGCCTGCTGCCAGGCTGGCACTCGCCATGTCCACACACACACACACACACACACACACACACACACACACACACACACACACACACACACACACACACACACACACACACACACACACACACACACACACACACACACACACACACACACACACACACACACACACACACACACACACACACACACACACACACACACACACACACACACACACACACACACACACCTGACACTAAATGGCACATTTTATGTACTGATAAATGAACATGGATTGCAGAAACCAGACGTAGTTCAATAAACTTATGACTACACCACCGCTGCTTAACAGTGGTGGTTAGAAATACTTTATATTCATCATTGACACACTTAAAGTGCAGTTTGTTTGACTGGGTGGATTTCCACAAGTATAAAGCACTTGAGCACCAGCAACACATTTGTAGTGCCAGTGTTAGGTATTAGCCAGTACTCTATATTCTATAGTGCTATAGGCTACTGTAAAGGTACTAGACTTGGTATTTTGAATAAATTAGGTAAATGTATTAGAGCTGAAACAATCAGTAAATTCACTGATAAGTTGATTGAAAATTTTGATAATAATACGTTTAAAGAAATAAAATGGCCGAACCGAATAACAATAGTGCGAATTAATTATCTTAAGAAATTTATATTATTAATATTATCTAAATAAAAAATATTTTAGTTTTTTGACCAGAAGTCTAATATATTTTCAGATGTCATCTCTGGCTATGTAAAGTTGGAATGGGTGTTTCGCTTTTTTTTTTATTATTTGACATTTTATACACTACACTAGTTTGTTCATCATCATACAAAGGGGAAACGTTTATATTGATTTGTGTTCTTGTGAATCCTGTGTATGTTCAACTTGTTTCATAGCACAGGCCTGGTGTCATGTTTATCCTGGCCTGCTCTGAGAAACAGAGAAACACTTACATGCACATTTCGTGCTATGAGCCAAAAATACGCCCTGCAGAGTTTACTTTGTTTCACACCACAATGTATTGTATGCATCTTCCTTATTAAAAAAAGATGTGCAGCAAATGATAATATCCATGGTTCAAATTGTTCACAAATTGGTCTCACTTGCTATGAATCTGTTTCTGCTTTGCCATTATCGGTGCACTGCAGTGTATTTATTAGTATGACTATGTTACCACAACCACCAGACGCTAATGATTGAAATGGCATAAAACCACTGGTAGGACTTTGTATCCTGTCACCATGCACCATATGTGAATGAAAACATTGCTGTACAAGCTTCTTAATGACACTTGGTATGTTTTATTGTTGTGCCTCGTTTTTCATTTCTAACTTCTCACATGAAAACATGTCCCACCATTCAACCGCTTTCAAGCAGGTCACAACTTGTCCACCAGAGCGTTTTGGAGTTGTTGGGTTTGATGAGTTTGATGAGGGAAACCAAGAAATCCCATTAGCCTCCGTAGCTCTGAGCAGCTCGAGGCTCTGCCCCACCATTCTAAAAATAGCTTGCACCGACAATTACAGGTAACGAACCTACTCCTAAACTATAGGGATTTTGGCAATGGGCCAATTTGCCAAAATGTTGAACTATCCCTTTAAAATTTGGAACATCACTAGCATCTCATCTAATTCATGAGGTCTTTAAAAGCTATAGTGAAGTTGAAGACTTGCTAGAATACACTGTGAAAGTCAACTGTTAGACAGAGAAACAGAAACATTTTAACCTGAGCCAGGTAAGGTCTTCCTGGGGCTCACCAAACTACACATTTGTCAGATCTGACAGCAAAACACACCTCTGAAACCCTGAGTGTTTTCATATACACTTCATGCACACAGGCCAACACACAAACACAGCAAAACATACAAGGAGACACGTAAACATACATAAAAATAACAGATTGGGGTCTCTCCCATCTCTAGCTATGCGATTGGAGAGACAATTAACACCCTATGAGCTCCCAGCACCAACAGATTGGCAGAATCATCATGGAGCCAAAAAGAACAACAACAGAAAACGGAGACAGTGCAGGAGATGACAAATTTGGAGGTGTGAAGAGAGAAGGGTGAAAAAAAGAGGGGTTTTGTTTTTGTCCTTGACAAAGAGGAGAGTCTTGGCACATAGACTGGGAGCAGCACAGGTCACACCGACAAAAAAGGCAAGAATGAGAGACGGGCAACGTGTACAGAAGGATTGATAAACAGACGGACCACATGTGGTACTGGCAAGCCGCTGATTTCCACAACTAGCCAGCAAGCCAGTTCATCAGCTGTTCAAGCAAACCGATACAGTCAGCGAGCCGTCCGGCCAACTATAGTCCAGCCGGCCAAAATGTGAGTGCATCAGATGTAGGAGAAATAGAGAGGGGGGGGAAATGGAAAAGAAAAGCAGGGCAGCGATGGTGGCAACACTACAACACCACCAAGAACACATGAGGCCACGGAGAGAGGCGTGTTAAAGTCAGAGAAAAAGGACGGGACGGAAACAGAGAGGAGGATAAAGAGAAGAAGAGGAGGAGAGGATCCAGAGGAACGGAGGCAGAAACACACTTCTGTTTCCTTCCAACAACCCTGAGATGAGTCATCATGAGTGGGCTGCCCGCTCGCCTGGCAAGTACTAAAATACACCACATACAAAAAAAGGCATCATATGCACACACTCACACACATACACACTTCAGAGAATCAAACATGCACAAAGGAGATGTCAAACACACTCACACATTACTGTCCACACACACACTAGAACTCTAGAACAACAGAGCAGACTGCAGACATGACCTACTGTGATCATGAGCGGGTAAACTGCGCAGTCAAGCCTGCAGGACATTTAAACGGTATTGGTGTGTGTGTGCATTAGTGTCCATGTGTGTGTGTGTGTGTGTGTGTGTGTGTCTACCTGGTGTCCATGCAGTGTATACAGTAGTTTGCCCTCTACAAGGTCCAGTATCTTCACTGTGGAGTCGCTGGACGCAGTGATGAGGAAATTACCGGCCATGTGGAAAGACAAGCTGTTCACCACACCACTGTGGACTGGAAAACAAACACACACACATATGGTAAAAAAAAAAAACTTCAAATAATTCAACATAGGGGATCACAGCAATGATAATAACAATGATTATTACCAGGGCTGCAAGGGCTTTTTCATTATCAGTTAATCTGCAACAGTATACATTGTTGGACAGCATCTTGCTCAAGAGCACTTCAGCAGGACTGATGCTTGCTGCTGGTATGGATACCCTGGTCCCACTGCTGCAAATCACCCTGCCCCGGTTACTGTGTGATTTATCGTCAGGTTTACGTTAGCATATATCATGACGTCAAGTATAGCAACCTATAGCAAGCAATCGAAACTTCCCCAGACCTGAAATTATACGAACATGTGGTGAATGGGTTCTTGATGGAGACAAATGAGGACAGCAGCAGACATTCAACAAGCAACATGGTCCCTCTGCTGGCTACAAGATGCAATGACACATTCTCATCCAGCTAAGGTTCATGCAAGGATACAGAGCAGGAGAAACATACCCATAACACAAAGCCATGTGAAATAACAGCTAAAAGATTACCCATCCTGTACCATACTGACTACTGACTGTACATAACCATTAAAGAAACATTATTTAGATTTACCTATCGCAAGGTTTATTTCTTAAATTATCTAACATTGATCTGCAAATGCAGAGCTCTTATCAGTAAGATTTCTGCATTTTAACTACAATTTAACACTTAAGGTTGGTAAAACAGGTATTTAAGTAGAGCATGTGAAGTGCAGCACTGTGGAGAGGTGGGGAGAGCAGAGCAGAGGAGAAGAGAGGAAATGCTTTTATCTTCATGCTCAGTCTGCTCAGACAGATGTGATTATCCATTATTAGATCTCACAGCTTAAATCCATTTAACAGAGCTGATTAGGACAATCAGACTGAGTACCAGACTAACAAAAAGGCATCAACATTTGCTTTATTGAATATGCAAGAAATCATGAATCTTTATTTGCACTTTAATCACAAGCTTTAAATCTTAATGTTATCTTGGTGTTGTCTCAGTTATTTGTTGGAAACCTCAGCTGTATTTTCTACTATGTTTAAGGTAAGGCTTTCTAAAGCTGGTGAGAGCGGATGGCAGCCCTTCTTCTATTAGCCCTCTTTGAAGCCCAGGAAAAGCGGCATACATCCAAAACAAATATATTTGGGATTGGCTAAATAAAATTAAAAATGTAGCAAATGTGTGTCTTCAAGGTCCCTGCGGTCCTCTTTCATTAAAGCAGATAATACATTTGCATTAAAGCCACAAGTAGGCATTGATTGAATGCTAATTTCTGTCGCAGATTAATTCATTGTGAGCACTGTAACCTTAACACATTTTCTGAGATGACCTTACCTTGATAGTGTTGTAGCATCTTATGGGATCTGATGTCCCACACCTTCACAGAGTTGTCAGTGCTGGCAGCAGCAATGCAAGTTCCACTGGGATGGAAATCCACATAGTTTGCATATCTTCAGAGAAAGGAGAAAGAAATTTAGTCCAGTGAGGCATGTAGTCTTATCAGTGTTTTTACAGTGCTTAAGTGAATGTTTACTATATAAAAATCTCTAAATGTTTTTATACAATTCAACTAAAACAAGAATAGCTCATTCTGTAGGTGTACCGTGCCTTTATCAGTAGATTTTGAAAGAGAACACAACATGATTATGAGGCCTGTCACCTTTTTAGTCTGACTGCAATTATAATTTAAAAAAAAAACACCAACCATGACATACAGTACAGTTTAAAATTATTATATTGCTCACTAAACCTCATGCCACTAAACCAAAAACAGTACATTACTGACAGTCACAGAACATAAGAACATAATGCTATAAATCCTATAGTTTTACAAAAATAGAATTAGAGTGCATCTCTTTGGTTGCTTTCTTTCTCCCACACACTCACCCGGCATGTTCACAGAACGAATGAATACAGTCCCTGCTGTTCTTGTCCCACAGCTTTATGGTCTTATCATCACTGGATGACACAATCAAACGATCATCTGGGGAAAACCTGCAAAGAAATACATTTTTGTAAATCAAAATTTCCAATGGAAAACTGTCCATAACCTAAGTCTTCAACTACTGTACAGTTTTGTAAATTGGCATGTTGCAAAGCAATTTATACATGTATAGAGTATAGGGAAATGTGATGCAATAAAGCAAAAGAATAAGCCCAAATATCCCCTGTAGCAATTAATATCTAACGTGTGAAATGTCTGTGTGTGTGTGTGTGTGTGTGTGTGTGTGTGTGTGTGTGTGTGTGTGTGTGTGTGTGTGTGTGTGTGTGTGTGTGTGTGTGTGTGTGTGTGTGTGTGTGTGTGTGTGTGTGTGTGTGTGATCATACCTAGCACAGCGGACCCAGTTGGTGTGTTGGTTGAAAGAATACAGGAACTTTTGCCTGTGGACCATCCACATTTTGATGGTCTTGTCATCAGAGGCTGTGACCAGAGTTTGTCCATCACCAGAGAAGTTTACGCTGCGCACAGTAGCTGTGTGAGCTCTAAAAACTGTTGACTCAGCTTTCCTGGACACACATGCAAACACCAAGATAAAAATTAAAGTTTAAGAGAACAATCAAAACCAGTGGGTGTTCTGCAATCTGTACCTTCCTCCGTACTGGCAGGAGCACCAGATAAACTGAATTCAGCAAAACTGTTTACTTTTGTTGCTTTTATGAGTCAGCACCATTGACCTATGTGGGGGCTTTGTAACAGATAACAGGTAACTTACATGCTGGGCACCCAAAGGCGTACAGTCTTGTCTCTAGAAGCGGAGGCCACCAGGTGGCCAGAGGGAGAAAAGTGAACAGAGGTGACAGCATCTTTGTGTCCATCAAAGCGATACGCTCGCATCTGAGGTTTCATATTCCAGATCATCACACAGGAGTCCATGGAGCCTGTGGCTGATGGAGGAGGAGGAGGAGGAGGAGGAGGAGGAGGAGGAGGAGGAGGAGGAACAAGGGATTGAATAAAAACACACAATCAAAGACAAAATCAACCACAGCGACATAGTTGTGACAGTCAGACAAACACAAAGACAGAGAAGAAAGCAGTAATAGTTACCAAGCTGTTTCATGTTGCAGCTGAAGTCCACACTTGTCACAGTGTCCCTGTGACCCTTGAAATGTCTCTCAAGGGTTGGATCAGACTGCATGGACAAAGAGACAGTGAGACTTTGGCAGAGGTAACATACAGTATTTAAGCCAAGAAAATCTAGGTTTCAAAAATACAACCATGTTTTATCATATTCTACAATTTATCTGATATTTTGAAGTGAGAGGAAACAAATAGAAAATTCTAGCACAGAAAAGTAATATGAACTTTTGTTAATGTACTGTTATTTCATAATTCATTTACTGAAGATAAACAAAATGCTATTGTAAATATGCCATTGTCTACAACAGGTTTGGTTAAAGTTGGAAGCACCGTGGCGCTGTTTCCCCGTTAACTTGCTCTGGGCTCCAAAGATAAACTCCTAGGACACAGACAAATTAACACACATTTTGAGTTAAGCAGTGATGTTGTCCAACCATTCTCTGCGTTTGATTAAGAGGAATTAACACTAAGTGAGGTCGTATTTTGTGTCCACTCCACGGGTTGATTCTTATTAAAGATGTAAAACAAAAAGGAAACAAAACACTGAGATAAAGTGTAGGGCCCTGTGTTTTGTCTGTGAGGCACTAATGCTTAATATGAGCCATGATCAATGATCTATTCTCCACTAATCAAATTAGCTCTTTTTCGAAATATTTATACGGTACATGATGGACTTTGGTTTTTAATATATTTAAAATGCGGGATGTACCGGCAGCCTGACAGGAAGTACCGCCTGACAGGCGAATCGCAGGGCATACCACGGCAGGCAAAGAACGGCAGGCTGTGTTACCAAGGAGACGAGAGCTGAGGCGCTAATCACAGCTAGCAGCTAAAGCAGCCGTTAACCTCGGAGGTAGAGGACTCCCGGTGCCGCATGTATTTGGACAAGGGGGCATTTGTGACATGGCAGAGCTGCATATTATCGGGCAGATCGTCGGGGCCAGTGGTTTCCCGCAGAACAGCCTGTTTTGCAAATGGGGAGTCCATACGGGAGGAGCATGGCGGCTCCTGTCCGGGCTGAAGGAGGGTCAGACCCAGGTGGACATACCCCAGATCGGAGACATGGCGTACTGGAGTCACCCCATCGATCTGCACTACGCGACCAAGGGCCTCCAAGGCTGGCCCAAGCTTCATCTCCAAGTGTGGCACCAGGACTCTTTCGGGCGCTGCCAGTTGTACGGTTACGGATACTGCCACGTCCCGTCAAGCCCCGGACATCACCGGATAAGCTGTGTGACTTGGAGGCCGCTGGGCTCCTGGCAGGAGCAGTTTACGCAAATGTTCGTCGGCGGAGGACCGCAGCTCCGCAGCCCGGACCTCATATATAGCGGGGCGGACAGATACAGACTGCAAACCGAAGCCATGGGCACCGTGGAGCTGGAGCTGGGCATTATTATGAGACACTTTGACAAACATGGCGTCGAGAGTTAATGCTGATATGAAGGGGAAAGTTGTGATGGATTGTGTGTTGTGTAAGCAGAGGTCTTTCTTGTTTTAATTCAACGCTTTGTACTTTTTCTAAGTCGCTTTTGTGTCTTTTTATATTCTACATTATGTAAATAAAATTTAAAAAGTATCCCAAGGAAGTTGGTTTCACGTTGGTGTCATTTCCAGAGCAAACCAATGAAGAAATCAAATCTGATCAAAGAGTAGGTTGGTCGATTAATGGCTCTATGCACAGCTCCACTACGTCCTGAACTTAATGCTGCTCCTTTCCTGTTTTACATTATTGGACAAACTGATTAATCCAGGTGTGTCCGTGTAGTCACAATGGTCAGACACACCTGGATTAATCAGTTTGTCCAATAATGTAAGACAGGAAACAAAGGAGCAGCATTAAGTTCAGGACGTAGTGCTGTGCATGGAGCCCATTGATTGACGATGTTGATTATACGCCAGGTATCATTGATGAAATACTCATTTCACTCCAGCCCACACCATACTTCTCAAATATTGCTCAGATCGATTTTATGGATGTTTGCTCTTATCAAACAGGATTACTATAAAATCCGTGGAGAAGGTTATGTCCTACACATGATGACACCCAATCAGCAAACGAGAAATACAAGTGAGACTTGGCTCAAAACAAAAGCAATTTGCTGCAGTGATGCAATGTAGTTAATTTTACGTCATTTCACGTGCATCCTTCACAAGCTATGATCATTACACGTATGTTAACACAAACATTGCAAGATCAATGTCACAGAGAAGTAGTTATTTGCTTTGACACCATATGAAAAAAAGCATGCAAAGATTTTTAACATCACATCATGCTTATGTCTGTGACAGGTGTTTGCTCACTGGCCTCAAAAGGAGTTGAGTAACCTCTATCCTTCACAGTTATAATATTACCCACACAAAACAGAAGTCATAACTTGATAAAACGCTGGTTTCAAGCCACATAGAACAACAGTAACACTGTTACAGGTCGTGCTTTGATTGGTTTGGTTGAAATTAATTAAACAGCAGAAAATGACAAACTGGTGGCAGTGGAGTGGTCACTGAGACTCCCAGTACGAGACGCACTTCAGCCCCGTGGTCTCCAAGTAACAAGTGGCATACAGATAGACTTACCAATACAGAAGTCATCTTTCCTGATGTTCTAGACAAACACCCGGTGAGAGGGTGACTTTTTCTTATCGTAGCAACCGAAATATGATGGCAGTCCTCCTTCTTCAGTACGACGAATGAGAATAACGATAGTGCCTTAGCTAGCTAGCCGGTCGGCTAATGCTACTTTACAGTTAGCTGGTAGCTGCTGACAACAACAAAGTTCAGTTTACGCGCCGCGATTGGGCGCTGAGCATTAGTTAGACTTCTTAAAGGGAAAGTAGCACTGTTAACTTTCGTGTCGAAAAAACAAACGATGTCACACTCATTAGTTTAGCACAGGTTTGGTAACATAAAGTGATATATAGCCACAAAACAAAAATAATTTATCAATTAATCCATCTATAATCAAGTGAAGTTATCGGTGCAGGTCAGTTGAGAGTGTAGTGACGCACCTTCACCGCCAGGTGTCAGGAGTGTAGCACTAATTGAACATCTGTCACTGAGGAAGCCACTTTGAGGTATTCAAGGACTTGGAGGGGGGACCCTTGTTTTCCACCAAACAGGTGCAGGTAATGTTTGTAAAATATTCTGAGGGCCGACTTTCTCTTAAACGTAAATTGGGTGTTAATTTATGGTAGCACGATATTAAGCAGTAAGAAAATGTGTTTTGAGTTTACTATGAGGCCTTAGTAATTATAAGTCCTTTCCTACAGCTCTACCTGAGTTGAATACTTTATGTTGCTTCACACCTTTGCTTTGCTTTTCTAAATGCCTGAGGAAAATATTGTGCATTTTCTACCTACCCATTTATCTAACATATTTTAGTGCATGGGATTGACTATGTTGATTGAAACACCTATATAAAATATATTATGATGGCACCATTTGACCCAGGGACAGATTGTCAAATTGTGGTTGTAGTAAGCCTTAATGCACCAGTATGCATTGCAGTGATAGTGCTGCTACTTTTCTTCAGTAGCCTAAATTATGTGAATACTTCCTCCACAACTGCTTTTAGAGCATGTCTGGACAAAAAAAGAAAAAAAAATCAATTTCAGCAAATGTTCTCTATTACTCCCAAACATGCCCACATCACCATAAATACTTCACCAAGGGCAAGTTGGCTATGAGGGCCAGAAACACGTTATACCATTCCAAGGCTGCGGTTCGTCTATCCCTTCAGCAAATACAGTATGTTGTCACAACATAACACCTAAGTTACCTAACTAAATATGGGTCAGATCAGGTCATTTTTACCTGAAGCATAATATTGTGTGCTTTACAAGATATGACCTGCATGGCATACTGTCATATCTGACGGCTAAAAATAAAGCAATCCAGATTATAGTAAGCTCATTTTACACAGGGCTAAAAAGATTCAACAGGTGGCATGAAAAGAATAAACCAAAAAATAATGTGACGCGAGTCGACACAGTAATATTTAAGGTATTCAAGTGCGGTTTTTCAGTGAAAAACACATTAAGAAAATAAGCCATTCTGTTTACCTGCTCCTTATCAACACAAACCCATTCTTGAATCAAATCCCCTGTAGGGATTTTCAGATGTAGGCTTGCTGTTTCTAATGACTATTGCCATCTGCTCATATCAAAAATACTTAAATATGTCACATACTTTACCCCATATTTCTATGTTATGGCCATTTCTCTGACTCAGTGTGTATTTAGGGAAACAAGCAGCGCATATAGCTACAAGGTTAATAAAATACTATGTGCTTTTAGAAAATTCTGTCATGAGAGGGAACTTACAGAACCTACTGAGCCTGTTCTTGTAAATGTTTTGAAACAGCACGTTTAACTTCCTTTTACTATTTTTACCACCTTCCCTGCAGGTGAGTCAAAGTTCACAATCCCTGTTTATTGAGGCGGCTCTTCCTATTCAATACAAGAGGAGTGTCAAAAATTCCCCTACATAGTGTCATAAAAACAGATAGCGGATGTAATTTATTTAAATTCCTAGAAGAAATAAAGTAATAATTCTAATCATCATAATAATTATTGTGATGATAACATAACACCACCTTCACGTTGATTTTTGACAGCCAATACAATGTGGGTACCATGCATGAGCCTTTTGTTTATTTTCTCTTATCAAATAATTAGACTTATAACAATAGACACCACGTTATGATAAAAGCAAGACCATATAACTCCATAATGTTGATTATGACTGCCAGTAGATGACAACTGGGAGGAAGAAGGAAGAACAACAGACAAATGAACTGGAATCCTTTGAACCACAATTCAATTAGTGATTCATTGTTTGGAAGTGAATCACCAACACACACACACACACACACACACACACACACACACACACACACACACACACACACACACACACACACACACACACACACACACACACACACACACACAAACAAACATACACAGAGAGAAAACAGGTTACAGGTCATCGAAACATTTGTTTGAAAACTGTATCCAAAGCACCTGAGCCATGTACATATCATTGAAGGGGAAGTAGTTCACTGAGAAATATAATTAGCTCATCCCACAGACACCGTTTCCTTTTCAGTATGACAAGAGTTTTGTTGACCTTTTCGCATGACTTTTAAATTGACTTTTTAAATTGACTTTTTTTATATTGTTCAACACTATTGAGTTTGTTATGATAGAGAACTGGGAAAAAGTTACATCTCAGAAGCTGTAATTGAAAATAATAAAACTACCATGTCTGTTTTTTTGCCCTTGGTCCCCCTAATGTGGTTAAGCCGGCCATTAATTTATGGCTGCTATTTAAATTGCAAAGGACTATTATTACCTCCCTTACTGGCAACTTTCATCAAGAACTATGTGGCTATGAACTACTATTGTTTTTTGTGGCCATAGTATGAAATACAGAACAGCAGAGAAAATGAGACATTTGGTGGTATTGAAGTTAACAGTTTTATTTTTGATTTATTATTTATCAACTATAATTATATGTTGAAGTTTTTACTTTCACAAACTGTTGATGCTGAGCTAGTCGGAGCTATGTGATCTTTCACTTAAAATAGGCAAGACAGGTCAGAACTTCAAATTCATCGCAGATACAGTAGATAGGCTACAATTTGCTGTTATAATGAGGAAGTAAAAAAAAAAAACATTACACTAGTATAACGTTAAAAAGTTTACAATTTGAATGCAAAAGAAGAAATTCTTCTTAATCTGCAGGATGTTCCTCTCTGTACCTGGTGTTTTGTCATGCATTCTAATACACTAAAGTCCGTCTGTGTTATTTAGGTTGAGGTCATGTTTTTGAGTGGTCACAACAACAACCAATTTCTCTTTTATTTGGAGTAATTACTGTGAAACCATAATTCATGAGTGTCTACTGATGACAGTGAGTGAGATACATAGCTTAAAGTCAAAAATAGCACCAAACCTTTGTCATGTTGTGTTGTAACAGCTTTAGTGTCACTAACAATGGTCTGTCATGTAATGGATGAGTTGCGTGAGAGAAATATTCCACAACATCCTTCTTCCTCAAGTTTTCAAAGACACGCCTCCGCTTTGTGAGCTTCTTACAGGCAGACAAACTCAAACATGGTATTTCGCTCCATTGTTCTGCAGAGTTAAGGTATTAGAGTCAGGGCTGTGGTTACGACAATGCTACACTAGTGAGAGGGTTTGTTTTCGGAGACACAAGGAGAACACAGCTCATGAATGAGGAAATGTGACGACTGAACTGTTCATTACTGTATTTGTCTGCAGCACTGCAGTCTGTCACAGCACATATTGTGTCAGTGGTACTCCAATACAAAAGATAAAGAATTTTGTATGTACACGACATCGGAACATGTTATGTAATGCCTATTCAGCATGATCTGTTGTTAGCACAGCTCTTATTGTCAGAGTCAAGAAAGTCAGGGGTGTGCTTTTGATTTTTAATGCTAATGAAG